>NC_089491.1:346300683-347525683 GCF_036850765.1 Saccopteryx bilineata | reverse complement strand
CTTGTGTCTTTCTTTTTAGACCTGAGGGGGGAAAAAATCTTCAGTGGGGCTTCTTATTATAGGGATAATAATAGTATCTACCTATTATAGGATTATAGTAGGAAAGAAATGACACAGTACAGGGAGTCCTCAAGTTACAACAGTCTCAACATAAGATGTTTCAAATTTACAATGTTCACTCCCATAAAAACTTAAAAGTTGAGACATGAGTTGCTGGAACCAGCACGGCTAGTAATTCCAGGTCCTGAGGGGTACAGCGCGGAACTAAGAAAATAGACTTAAAGAGAAAAAGGATGGGATCAGGAGGTCTCTTTGTAATGCAAAAGATAGCCTGCTTTATTATATAGCTATATGCAAATAAGGAAGTCTCCAATACAAAGTCACACATCTCCAAGGCAATCCAAGAATTCTCCCAAGGGCAGAAACCCTCCACTCTGCATAACTGAAATCAACCAAGGTCAGAACAAACAAAGGGTGAGAGGAAGGGCATGTAAATTGCTTCTAGCAACTTAAGCAAGCAAGTGAAGTGGGGGGATGGGATGAGTTCGAATACTCACCTTCATGGCCAATATGGAGAATTTAGCCTTTAGCAACTTAACCAAGCAAGTGAGGTGGGGGTTGGGCAGATTGTCAGCTTACTGCCAGTCCCCCGCATCTCTCTCCCCCCAAAATCTAAACCGCAAGGACCCTGTTGACTTGCAGTCGCCAACAATTAGTGTTTTGGCTTACGCCATTAGTATCATACTTATGGACTATGTGGGTGAAACAGTTTGGTTGCGTGTGGTGGAAGAATATGCAGCATTCTTTTACTGTGGCTTATTTGTGTATTTATGTTCTATAATAGATTATGATTTTACAACTGTATTAGGATAGGTAAGTGACTTAGGCTAGGGAATGTTTTGACTGACACCAAAATTGGGGTTATGTTACTCTTGTAGGAACAGAACTGTGTCGTAACTTAAAGACCCCCTGGACTTGTAAAAATACTAGCATGTGTTGTATACATGTGTTCACAAATATTAGTTCTTATTACACCAGTAATGCTGGTGTTATTCATACCCATAATTATAATAAACTCAAAACAGTCAGAAAACCATGGCAACCATTGAGGGCCATCAAAAGTCATATATTATATCATGGGAGCATTGAAGATGGCAACAGAGTAGGTGGGCATTTACACTGCCACCTCCCAGGACCAAATTGAATTATAACTTAATTTAAGAACAATCATCTTGAAAAACCAACTTTGGACTAAACGAAGAGGAGTCTATAACCAAGGATGTAATGCCAGTGGCCAAGATCAGGCAGGTTCACATTTGATTTGGTCAGATGGTAGAAAAACTGCAGAGCTGGAAAGGGTTGGGCCATTCTGTTTAATAAAGTCTCACAATGGTGGACAAGCACATAGGAAAGGGAAACCGCCTCTCAGGCAAACAAACAGCAAAATGACCCCTCACTGTGGCGGGCAGGCAATCCGCACATCCACAATCTCCCTGAGTGCAAGCACCCACAGCCTTATATAGGCCATACAAACATGGTGCTGCCACGAGCTCACACACTCATCAGGCAAAATGCTTGTAGCTGGTATACAACGAGCAAGCCTAACACAACTACCCCACAAAGGATCAAAGAAGAAGCCACACCAAGACTGGTAGGAAGGGCAGAGATGCAGAAAGGGGTGACCTGCTCCCAGGAGCGAGAAGCAGCTGAGGGTCCAGAGGGACTCACACGGTGGGAGGGTTGCCTGAGAGGTGTGGATCCTCAACCCCAGGACCAGAGCCCCAACCTAGAGCCCCAGATCCTAGAAGAGGCGCCCACACAGTATTTGGAGGTGAAAAGAGCCAGGTTTCTGTCTGTGAGAAAGAGACGGAGCTCTCAGAGATTCAGGCTTCATCTTAAAAGGCCTGCACAGAAAATCTTGTTCATAGCCACTTATCCAGGGTTCCGGTGGAGGGAGAGCTAAGAGGTCTAGAGTTGCATGAGGAGACTGTAAAGTTGGAGGCCCAGGGAGAGACACTGTGGGGGACAGCCACCAGAACCCCTGTGCTGAGTCATTCTCCAATATTTGCAGTCACCATCTTTCTTGGGTGGAGCAGTCCCCTCTGAGTGGCATCAACCTAGGGAAAAGCAACTCCTCCACCCTTGGGAGTCTCTCCTACCCCAGTCATGGAGGCTGGGTTGTTCTGAGAGGCCAGGAAGCAGGGGATGTGTCAGTGACTGGATTTTCTGGTATTCAGGCCGAAGCTTTATCCCACATGTTCCTGAGTCTAAGACTAGTAATTCTGCCTCATGGGAGACTTGGTAGAAAATGTCTGGAGTGTGGAAAGACCACATTCTGGGTCTCAGGCCATACCCACCAGACCCCTGGGGCCACACCCAACTGAGGTCTGTGAAAAAAGTCTGGGCAGCCTTGGCCGGTTGGCTCAGCGGTAGAGCGTCGGCCTGGCGTGCGGGGGACCAGGGTTCGATTCCCGGCCAGGGCACATAGGAGAAGTGCCCATTTGCTTCTCCACCCCCCCCCCTTCCTCTCTGTCTCTCTCTTCCCCTCCCGCAGCCAAGGCTCCATTGGAGCAAAGATGGCCTGGGCGCTGGGAATGGCTCCTTGGCCTCTGCCCCAGGCGCTAGAGTGGCTCTAGTTGCGGCAGAGCGACGCCCCAGAGGGGCAGAGCATCGACATCTGGTGGGCAGAGCGTCGCCCCTGGTGGGCAGAGCATCAACCCCTGGTGGGCAGAGCGTCGCCCCTGGTGGGCAGAGCGTCGCCCCTGGTGGGCAGAGCATCAACCCCTGGTGGGCAGAGCATCAACCCCTGGTGGGTAGAGCATCGCCCCTGGTGGGCAGAGCATCAACCCCTGGTGGGCAGAGCGTCGCCCCTGGTGGGCAGAGCATCAACCCCTGGTGGGCATGCCGGGTGGATCCCGGGCGGGCGCATGCGGGAGTCTGTCTGACTGTCTCTCCGTTTCCAGCTTCAGAAAAATACAAAAACAAAACAAAAAAAAGTCTGGACAGACTGACACCTGGGGCCAAGGTGTGGAGCCACTCCCACCACCCTTTCTAGTTCCTGAATTGCTGCAGGCTCGAGATCCTACTAGAGGTTTTTCAGTGGCCTAGCCCAACAAGCAGCCAACAGACAGAGGCTGCAGGAGGCAGGACTCAGGGAACCTTGGCCTTTTTTTTTTTCTCTTTTTTTTCTTTTTTCCCCCATTTTTCTGAAGCTGGAAATGGGGAGACAGTCAGACAGACTCCTGCATGCACCTGACCAGGATCCACCTGGCATGCCCACCAGGAGGCGATGCTCTGCCCCTCTGGGGCGTCGCTCTGTTGCATCCAGAGCCATTCTAGTGCCTGAGGCAGAGGCCACAGAGCCATCCTCAGCGCTCGGGCCATCTTTGCTCCAATGGAGCCTCGGCTGTGGGAGGGGAAGAGAGAGACAGAGAGGAAGGAGAGGGGGAGGGGTGGAGAAGCAGATGGGTGCTTCTCCTGTGTGCCCTGGCCGGGAATCGAACCTGGGACTCCTGCACGCCAGGCTGACACTCTACCGCTGAGCCAACCGGCCAGGGCCAGGGAACATTGGCCTTTTAAGTGAACCTTCCCCCAGGCCCAGTGTGGGTAAAAGCCAACCTAAACGTGCAGCTTGTTATTTCCATGAGCACCTGGGCCCAGCAGAGGCAGTCACAAACTCTGGATTGCTTATAGCTCCAAGAAGGTTACTGGGGGCTAGTCACGGGCAGTGTCTCTCACTGGTCTGCAATGGGTACCTGCCAGGGAGGCCCGAGGCTGGCACATTCAGTGGCCATCTGTGGAGAGCATCAGTTCAAGACCTAACAACCCTTGCTAGAGTGGTGTCCTAAGGAAGGGCTCCTCAAACCTGGCCCAGCTGAGGCAAGTTCCACTCTCTGTGATCAGCATTGGCACAGTGGCTCAGGTGCATTGGATACGGTGGAGCTTCATAGCCAACAGGCCAGGGTGCTGGATATCCTGTCCTGCGGGGCTATATTCCACAGGGGGAAGGGAGAGAGGCTTGGAGCATGGACATTTAATGTGTGGGTCCCTGTGAGCATATTGTTGGATCTGGTTGAAGGGCTTAGCCACCTTCTGAGGGGGCACAGTTAGCCCCAGGAGAGGACTCTCTCAGTCTTTCTCCCTGAGACCAGGGTCTCTCCATCTGTAAGAACTTCTGCAGAGAGGACTGTTGGTGAACCTGCTGCTCACCTTGTTGGGGAGAAATAAAATTTGAGTATCCATCAGTGGCTGAGGGATTAGGCTCTGCAGTAGGGGCCACATTTCCCATACTAAGCTCCTGACCAAGAGGTCCCACTAACGTTTTATTCCCAACCTCAGCTGCCGTAACCCACTAAACGTGCAACCTGTAGAGGGGTTGGTTGAGTGAGGCCAGTCTGAACCCACACTACAGTCTTACTACAGAAGAATTTGTGGGAAGACCAGGCAGCCGCAAGAGGAGGTGGAGCAGCTGAAAAGTAAGTAAAACTATCATTTGCTGGTGACATGATACTGTACATAGAAAACCCTAAAGTCTCAGTCAAAAAACTACTAGACATGATAAGTAAATTCAGCAAGGTGGTAGGATATAAAATTAATATTCAGAAATCAGTGACATTTTTATACACAAACAATAAACTGTCTGAAAGAAAAGTTAAAGAAACAATCCCCTTCATTATTACAACAACAAAAAATAAAGTACCTAGGAGTAAATTTAGCAAGGAGATAAAAAGACTTGCACTCAGAAAATTATAAGACATTGAAAAAAGAAATCAAGAAAGATACAAACAAGTGGGAGCATATGCTATGCCATGGATAGGAATAATAAACACCATTTAAATATCTATATCACCCAAACAATCTATAAATTTAATGTAATTTCTATTACAATACCAATGGCATACTTCAAAGACATAGAAAAAAATATTCCAAAAGTTTATATGGAACCAAAAAAGAATACAAATAGCCTCAGCAATCTTGAAAATGAAGAATAAAGTGGGAGGTATCACACTTCCTGATATCAAGTTATACTACAGGGCCACAGTAATCAAAACAGCTTGGTACTGGCATAAGAACAGACATACAGATCAATGGCACAGAAAAGAGACCCCAGAAATAAACCCATGCCTTTATGGTCAATTGATATTTGACAAAGGAGGTAAGAACATACAATGGAGTAAAGACAGTCTTTTTAATAAATGGTGTTGGGAAAATTGGACAGGTACATGCAAAAAAATGAAACTAGACCACCAACTTACACCATTCACAAAAACAAATACAAAATGGATAAAAGCCTTAAATGTAAGTCACAAGACCATAAACATCTTGGAAGAAAACATAGGCAGTAAATTCTCCAGTATCTCTTGTAGCAATATTTTTGCTGATTTATCTCCACAGGTAAGTGAAATAAAGGACAAAATAAACGGGACTATATCAAACTAAAAAGCTTTAGTACAGCAAAAGACACCATAAACAAAATAGAAAGACAACCCACACAATGGGAGAACATATTTGCCAATACGTCTGATAAGGGGTTTATAACCAAAATTTATAAGGAACTTTTAAAACTCAACACCAGGAAGGTAAACAATCCAATTTAAAAACAGGCAAAAGGCCTGACCAGGTGGTGGCGCAGTGGATAGAGCGTCAGACTGGGATGCAGAGGACCCAGGTTCGAGACCCCGAGGTCGCCAGCTTGAGCGCGGGCTCATCTGGCTTGAGCAAAGAGCTCACCAGCTTGGACCCAAGGTCGCTGGCTCCAGCAGGGGGTTACTCGGTCTGCTGAAGGCCCACGGTCAAGGCACATGTGAGAAAGCAATCAATGAACAACTAAGAAGTCGCAACGCGCACAACGAGAAACTGATGATTGATGCTTCTCATCTCTCTCCGTTGCTGTCTGTCTGTCCCTGTCTATCTCTGCCTCTGTAAAAAAAAACAAAAAACAAAAAACAAAAAAAAACAGGCAAAAGAACTGAATAGACACTTCTCCAAAGAGGACATAAAGATGGCCAATAAACATGAAAAAATGTTCAATGTCACTAATTGTTAGAGAAATGCAAATTAAAACCACAATGAGGTACCACCTCACACCTGTCAGAATGGTGCTCATTAACAAACCAACACACAATAAAGGCTGGTGAGGGTGTGGAGAAAAGGGAACCCTTCTGCACTGCTGGTGGGAATGCAGACTTGTGCAGCCACTGTGGAAAACAGTATAGCATTTCTTCAAAAAATAAAAAAGGGAACTGCCTTTTGACCCAGCTATCCCACTTTTAGGAATACATCCTTAGAATACCAAATCACTGATACAAAAGAAAATATGCACCGCCATGTTTATTGCAGCATTTTTTACAATAGCCAAGATCTGGAAACAGCCCAAGTGTCCTGTCTGTCAGTGGACAAGTAGATTAAAAAGCTGTGGTACATATACATAATGGAACACTATGCAGCCGTGAAAAAGAAGGAAATCTTACCTTTTGTGATGGCATGGTTGGACCTGGAGATTATTATGCTAAGTGAAATAAGCTAGGCAGAGAAAGACAAATATCATATGATCTCACTTATATGTGGAACCTAATGAACAAAGTGAACTGAGAAACGAAATAGAGGCAAAGGCAGGGTCACAGGACCAGAGGGACAGCAGTCAGAGGGAAGGGGGATGAGGGATGGGATCAGAGAAGGTGAAAGGATTAGTGAAATTATATATACATAACACATAGATACAGATAACAGGACAGCAAATCCCAGAGGGAAGGGGGGAGAGAGTTAGGGGAAGGAGGCAAAGGGGTGTAATGGGGGACACGGGGGTGGGGTGAGGGTGTTATATTGAGTGGGACACTTGAATCCATGTTAACACAATTAATTAATAAAAACATATAAAAGAAAGCCATATATATCATGGACACCTTTCTCTTTCCCATTGGGCTCTCTCTTACTCCTTTTCTATTCCTCTTCCTTCCTCTATTTTCCCCCCTCTTTGTTTTCTAAGATTTAGGACTACTAGTAGGATGACCAATTGTTCCAGTTTGCATTGAGATGAAGGGTTCTGGCACCTGGGGCCTCCAGCGCTAAAATTGGGAAAGTCTCCTGCAAACTGGAACGAGCTGGTGACTCGAATATTGTATCACTTACAGCCTATCTCAGCCGTGGGCACGGGGAGAGTCTGAAGACAAAAGCTGTATGGCAAAGTGTCATGTTTGCTTGACCTAGAAACCCAGGTCTTATCACTCTGAGAAGGACACGTGAAGAAAGGGGAAATGGTCAGTTCTGTCCTCCAATGTGTATAAAGGGACAGAACTCACTGTATGTGTTTCAGGAATGCTGACAGAAGAAATCAGAAGTAAGTGTTCATTTTAGGTTAAATTTAAAAGATTACATGGGCTGTATTATAGAATTGTACACCTGAAAGTTTAAACCTGTATAATTTTATTAACCAGTGTTACCCCAAGAAATTCAATTTTAAAACTTAAAAAAGGTTTGGGTAAAGAAATTGAAAAAGTTTAAAAAAATTAAAAACTTTAAAAAAAAAGATTACACAGAGTCAGAAAAACATCATTCCCAGGTTCTAGGATTACTTGAATTCTGCCTATTGAATTTTCTTGTGCAAATCTTGCTACTCTTACCCTTGGGAAAATTTTCATTAGAAATTATTTAAAATTTTCAAACATTGTGATAAAATAGACAATAAATTTACCATCTTAAATGTTCTAAGTGTACAGTTCAGTGATGTGAAGCACATTCACATTGTTGTGCAACCAATCTCCAGAACTCTTTTCTTCTTGTAAAACTGAAACTCAGAAGCCGCTAACAACTCCCTGTCCCCCCTGCCCCCAGCCTCTGGTAACCACCATTCTACTTTCTGCCTCTGAATGTGACTACTTGGAGTACCTCACATGAGAGAAACCACCCAGTACTTACCCTTTTGTTACTGGCTTATTAGAAACATCTTGAACGACTGGTTAGAATAAGAAACTGGGTCTGCCCCAACTGGCCCGGGTCTCTCATCTCCTTTGGGCCCTCGTGTTACCAATACAACAACTGTGACACCTGTATCTCATTTTTGTGGTCCTGAAGTCAGTGGTTCTCAACCTAGTTTGCATTTTTGAGTCACCTGGGGAGCTTTAAAAGCACTCTTGCTTAGATCCCTTCCCAGACCAATAAAATCAGAATGGCTGTTTAGTATCCCAGGTGTTTCTGGCTTGCAGTGGAGGTTACCATTCACTGCCTAACTGAAGAGCTGAAAAGCAGAATAACATTTGTTAAATCAAAGTGTTTAGGGAAGATGGTCTTTAAGATCTTTTCAAATTCTAAAATTTTGCAAAGTCAGCTAACATCTTTGAAATTCTCAACCAGAAGGGGTGGCGTTGATTCAGCCATTCCCCAGAAGGAACTGAGGGGATACTCTGTGCAGTGTGGCTCCCCCTGCAGTAGACTACTCTCCTGACATTTTAGAATCCTCTTCCTAGTAGCTATACCACCCCTGGAGGCACCCCTCTCCTGCCACATTCATTCAACAAACACTTCTTAGGATGGCTCACATTTCCTTTTAAAATACTTATTCAAGTCAAGACATAATTATATGTTTGTGCTAATTACATCAGCTTCTAAAGACCATGAAATGTCCAAATAATTCTAAGATCAAATGAAGGATATTACAGGGATATTGATTTCAGCTTAATGTTAGAAATACTTCTCTGAAACCAGAGCAATTTAGTAAAGTGAGTTGCCTTGTGAAACAGTGATTCCCTTACACTAGTGCCACACAGGTGAATACCATCTGTAAGGGATGCTAAGATTTCTAAATTAAAAGAAATTAGGATGACCTGTGAGGCCCTTTTAACTCAAAAACACCATGATTTTAAAGTCAGATGATAAAAGAAATGATCTAAGGCAAATGAACAGTTTCTGAGCTAAGAAACGGAGTTTTAAGGTTCTGATTATTTCAACTTTCAAGCACTCCCCAAAGACTTATGGTGCTAGATGTAAAATATTGAAAGTGAATACCAGTGAACTTTTTAGGAAGACTAACCAGGAGGGTGATTATCTGCATTGTAAAAAGAATTACTGATTTCGTAAACTCGTATTTGGATAAAAGTTACTTCAAGCATCTTAGTATTGATTTACAGGTTACTAGTTACTTAGCCTAGATGCCCTTTCAAGTTCATTTGGAAAATTTAAAAAAGAAACATTTGGAAAACAGAATATGATTTAATAACAAGTATTTCATCATTCCACCAGAAAACATGAAATACCCTCAAATTCAGTGCAAAAACAGCTGCAATTTCTTGAGTGAGGTTCTGTGCCAATCACCTCAGAAACATGACTTTATTGAACCCTCATGTAAGCCTTGTAAGGAAACTGGTTCTCACAGAACTTAAGTAATCTAGTCATGAGCATAAATTTAAATCCAAGTCTTTTAGATTCTTTCCCTTATACCAAGTTATTTGAATCTACTGCTCTTAGAACAAATTGCAAGACAAAAGCGTAGGGGTTAAATTTTCCCCTTAAAATGTTTTCCATATGAATTAATTGCCAATGTTTAAAAATTAGATTTCACATTAAGGTCTGGATGTCCTGTCTGTCTCGAAGAATCAGAAGATCAGCAGTCCTGTTCTCACAGTCCCAAATGACCAGGCTGGAGGGGCTCCGCCTCAGCAAAGGCCTGAGTTCTTTGGAGGTTCTGGTCCCCACCCCTCCATGCTGTATTCCTCACAAGGAGGCTGTCAGTTAAGATTTATCTCCTCATATGCAGCCCTCATTACTTATGTAATTATCTGTCTGGCACCTGTCAGTGCTGATCTGCAACCCCCAATCTAGAATCTTTCTTGCACTTTCTTGCCCCAATTCAGAGCCCACACATTCTGGCTCTGTTTGTCCCAAAGCCATTTTGCCTTGTTCCCATTTCCCAAAGGTAGTGGGGCCCAATGTGTATTTCCCTTCAAATTTCTGTACAAGAGTAATTCTGTGGTTTCTTTCCTTGTTTTCTCACATGGTGCGGTGTTTTGCTTCTGTAGTTAATAGCTATCTTGCTTTCATTTCTTTCCACTCTTGGGGGTTAAGTTTGGGGTTGTGGTGCTGGGGTAGGTGGCAGGAAGTGCCTCCAAGTACTATGGGGGCGGTCCGGACCTGTTGAAACCAGGAATAAATGTGCTATATTACTGATTTACTGATATTAGCTGACTAGCCACAAAATAGAGCTAAATAAGAGTGTACTAAAAAAGTTAGTTTATAAAAGGATTCCTGTAACATGTTAAATCCAGTTTGTTGCTCTTATAGCCATGGTTCAATACGACTAGTTTGGTAATCACAGTTACGTATTCTGTAACAAATCAAATGTATATAATCAGTCCTGTACTTTCACCTCTATCCATACTCTCATTACAGTGAAAAGGCCTGTTTCCCGCCGGCTGACACATATTGAAGGTTAACATGCGAGCAAGAATAAAACATAAGCTCCTGCCCTTCCCCTCACTCCCACTGAGCTGGGCCTGCAGTTCTGATTCTGGCTCACTCAAGGCCAAAGAGGGCAGCTCGATTGTGGGAATCTGTGGACATTTGTTACATGAAACAAAAATCCTAATTTGTAAGTTACTTGCTAGCTTCAATTCCTGTAACAACCAAAGGAATGGAGTCCAACTTTTAGATATGCCAGCCCTGAAAGATGTGTGGCTTTCAGTCAGTTATCTGAACAAATTGTGCTGAGTCCCCTCAGCCAAGAACTCTCAACCCCCTCCTTTGGATTCTTTTGTTCTATTTTTTCATGCCTTCTCTCTCCTTGTCAGACCTTCTGCCTGCACCGAGAGAGGAAGATGGGTTTTTGAGGACAGGGGTCTCTCCATCTTCTCAGGTAGCCAGCACTTGAAGAAACCTCTTTCCTTCTCACCAGCACTTGTGTCAGGTAATTGGTTTCCTTTTCTTCTTCTTCTTCTTCTTCTTCTTCTTCTTCTTCTTCTTCTTCTTCTTCTTCTTCTTCTTCTTCTTCTTCTTCTTTAGAGAGAGAAAGACAGACAGACAGGAAGGAAGAGAGATGAAGAGAGGCATTAAATCTTCATTGTGGCACCTTAGTTTTTCATTGATTACTTTCTCATACATACCTTGACTAGGGGGCTGCAGCAGAGCGAGTGATCCCTTGTTCAAGCCAGCGACCTTGTTCTCAAGCCAGCGACCCTGGGCTTCAAACCAGTGACCATGAGGTCATGTTTATGATTTCACGCTCAAGCCAGCAACCCGTGCTCAAGCTGTTGAGCCTGTGCTCAAGCTGGATGAGCCTGTGCTCAAGCCAGCAACCTTAGGGTTTTGAACCTGAGTCCACAGCATCCCAGGCTGACACTCTATTCACTGTACTACTGCCTGGTCAGGCATGTAATTGGTTTTCATGGCGACAGAGAGTTGGGCCTGCAGGTCATTTTTTTCTGGTTTTATTGTGACTGTCCAGTAAGCTGGCACCAAGGACCTAGGGAGTGGACTTGGTGTGTAACAGAGAGGAGTGAATGTGTCAACTTTATAAAACTTTACTTATTTTAGAGGGAGATGAAGGAGAGAGAGAGAGAACATTGATTTGTCATTCCTCTTATTTATACATTCATTGGTTGATTCTTGCATGGGCCCTGACCAGGGATCTAAACCACAACCTTGGCATATTGGGATGATGTGCCCACCAACTGAGCTACCCGGCCAGGGCTGTGTCAGCTTCTTTCTTACCCAAGAAGAACTGGGTCAGTTATCATTCAGCAGCCTAGTTCTTAATAGACCCAAAAGGATTCCTGAAGGTTGCCCTCCCAGCCTGCCCCTTGCCCCGTGCTCACTCCCCCACACCCTTCATAATAGAATGACACCTACTCAGACACTATGACGCAACTTTATTTTATTAGGAAAGGATGGTGGGCACTGGAGTGACCCTTTCCAGGGTCAGGGGAGGCACTGGGGAGAGGTCACAGAGATACCTAGCAGCTAGAAGGCACAGCTACTTTCCATGAAGCGGCGACACTTTGTGAACCGTAGGTACGCCTCAATCTTGTGCAGGTCTTTCTTGAAGCAGGAGAGTAGCCTGTAGTTCCTGAGCACTGTGTTATCACTAGGCAAGTTTGTGTCAGACTTGTCGCAGGTTTGCTTGAGGACCAGCCCAGCCTGGAGGCTGCCATCTTCCAGCTCCTGCAACAGGGAAGGAGAGACCGACTCAGTCCTTGCCAGCTGCTCCCCCACTTCCCCTCCATGTCCCTCCCTCCCCTTGAGAGAAAGTCATGGAGGGTCCAAAGGGGAAATGAGGAGTACGATTTCTCCTGCGTCAAGGCTGGGCTGTTACAAAGAGAGTGGCAGTATCTCTTCCCCAGCCCGTGTAAATCCCTGACACCACAGCTAAGCCAGCTGGGCCTCAGGTCCAGGGAAGGGTGGGCATGGCCCCAGGGCTGGGGACCAACACCATCCCCACCCATATCAGGCTTGGATGCCTTCCTCCAGATCCTTCAGCTTCTCACAGACACGGTTTGAGGTGCCTAACAGCAGGCCATTGGTGAAGACCCTGCTGAGGTCCTGCACGGGCCCAAGCCAGGACTGGATGAGCAGCAGTGAGAAGCGGAGCAGCTCCATGTCCTGCAGGGAAGGGGTGGATGGCGGGCACCAGGCAACCCCACTCCCGGCCGGCCCCTGCAGGCCTTCCCCCGCCATCCCACCATCCACTGCCACCCTCCGCCACCTGGGGGAGAAGGCAGCCCAGAGACCGGGTGCAGGCATGGCTGCCCAGGCTCGTGTGGAGAGAAGGGGCAACCTTCTTAGAAAGAGGGAGACCTCTGCTCCTTGGCTGGGCCATGGAGCCCACTCACAGATTTCTGCCGGGCCTCCTCCTTGCCTGTCGGGGCCAGGATGGTCTCAGAGAAGCAGAAGGCAGCCTGGGTATTCTGGATCGAATACCTCTGTCCCTCTGGGTTGTACAAGCGCTCCTGGGAGAAGGAATGTTCACCAGGGCTAAGCCAGTGCACGAGTCTCATCACTGCTTTATTCAGAACTCCCTCAGTTCACACTCACCTTTCAGCATCTTCATTTGGGCAAGAATTCATTAGTTTTCTCCCCTTATGTTGGAAGCAGGGTGGGGTGTGTGTGTGAATTCAGCCCTTCCTACCACCCTCCCCTGACCAGCTTGCTGGATTGCTTACAAAGTCTTTGTAGGTGTCAGTAGCCAGGTGGTACAGGCACTGGGCCCAGAGCACAGCATTGGCAAATAGGTTGAACAAGGACATGGTGGGGAAGGAGCCCAAGGCAGGCAGAGCAGGGAGAAAGCCAGAAGCAGGGAGGTCCAAGGGCCTAAAGAGGGACATGGAGGTCGAGGGTGGGGGCCTAGACAGAAGAAAGCCTAAGTCTCTTTTGTGTGCCAGCCCGCTCATGCCCCAGGGGCCTTCCTTCCTCCTCCCTCACCCCCTAGGGACTGGAGCATTTTAAACTTGGCCAAACGTCTGGGCATGGATGTTTATGCCCGCATTCAGGTGCCCCAAGCCCAGAGTTAGTGCTCCATCCATCAGCAGGGCCGCTGTATTGTGCCCTCGGTACACAGCAAGCCCAGGGAGATTTGAGGGGTGCTTACCTGCAGCCATCACAGCTGGGTGAGCTGTCCACAGGTTTCTAAGCACTTTGGAAATCTAGGTCCTAGGATCCTGGAATTGGTACTTCGTGGACCCCTTTTATACCCTGGCCCCATCTCTCCCCCTCTGCCCCCCCCCCCATTTTCTCTATGTATTTACGTACAGGCCCACTGACGGGCCTCTCCTGATGGATAATGTAGAACCTCCTCCCACGCACCCTGTTCCCGCTCCCCTCCTGAGCTCCTGTCCCCCAGGCTTGTTCCTCTCTCTACTGCCACCAGCCCTTTGAGGGTTGTACACATAGGGTTTCAACTAGAGAGACTGACTACCCAATCTGTCCTCTTTTTAAGGGTAGGTGGTGGCAGAAGGAAGAAGTCTGAGTCCAGGCGTACGCTGGCAGGATATCACTTGAAGTTGTCCACCAGGGTGAGGAGGGCTCACCTGGTCCCCAAAAGAGGCTGTGTCAGGATGGCTGTGCCTTCAGAGCTGTGTCGACCCCTTCCTCGCTATATTCCTTTCCTCTTCCCTGCAGGTTCCCTCCACCCATCACAGAGAATGTGTGTGTTGGGAAAGCGAGTCAATACAGCAACAGATTCCAGGGTTTCTGGGCACCGTCTAGCCCCAGGTTCTATTTTTGCCTCTATCACTATCCTCAGACCATCTCATCACCTGGTCCGGCCTCAGGAAGCCGGATGCAGTGCTAATACTGACCATAAGAGGGCACCAGCCCCTCAAACTGCCCACTCCTTTCCTTGAGCATTGATTGGGGTTCCCTCAGGTGGGAAGGCAAAGGACTGAAACTTCAGGTATGGGTGTGCCTTTGGACTTGCACAGAGATGCTAACTAGGAAGCAGCAATCTCTGGAATGGACAGGTGCTTCCTCTCGCAGCCCTGTCACTATCAGAGAATCTCTAAGTTTGAAGAGAACTTGAGAGCTTTAATCTTGTCCCCAGCTGTGGAACTCAAGGTACAACACCCTGAAGGTGCTCTCTCCACTCATTGTAGTCTCCTCCCATTCTGTTTTTTTTTTTTTTTTTTTTTTACAGAGACAGAGAGTGAGTCAGAGAGAGGGATAGACAGGGACACACAGACAGGAATGGAGAGATGAGAAGCATCAATCATTAGTTTTTCATTGCCCATTGCAACACCTTAGTTGTTCATTGATTGCTTTCTCATATGTGCCTTGACCGTGGGGCTATAGCAGACTGATTAACCCCTTGCTGGAGCCAGAGACCTTGGGCTCAAGCTGGTGGAATTTTTGCTCAAACCAGATGAGCCCTCACTCAAGCTGGCGACCTCGGGGGTCTCGAACCTGGGTCCTCTGCATCCCAGTCTGACGCTCTATCCACTGCGCCACCACCTGGTGTCTTCTTATTTAAATATTTGTGTAGAGCCAATCAGGTTGTAAAGAACAAGCCTATGCCTTCTCACATTTGACCCTCGTGACCATCTTGTGAAGGAAGCATTCTCAGAGAGGTTGACTTGCATGAGCTACTTCCACCAAGGCAGAAGATCTCCAGAGTCTCTTCCCACGTTGCACCATCCCAAGTCCTTTCTCCCAGGCAGGCTGGGTGGGAACCACTCAGTTATTTTAACTTCACATCCCTCTGAACACAGGGATCCTGCCCCTAATCACAAGGGTCCCTTTGCCTCATTTCGTCTTCTTTTATTTTATTTTTAAAATTTATTGATTTTAGTGAGAGAGGAAGAGAGAAAGACAGGAACATCAAGCTGTTCTTGTGTGCGCCCTGATCTGGGATTTAACCGGCAACCTCTGAGATTCGGGACGATGCTCTAACCAGCCGAGCTATGGAGCCAGGGCTCATTTTGTCTTCTTTTAAAGGAAAGATTGTTGTCCCTTTATCCCAGGTGAGGACAGCCCAGAGACACAGGGTGCTTGTTGGAGAGCAGACAGCAGGCAAATCTAGGACCAGGAAGGCTAGGACTGCTGCCTTCCAGCCTCCTGGTGCCCAGAGTCTTGACTATTTCAGCATCTGGAGATTACCAGCCTCACATCACCCCCCCCCCCCCCCCCCCCCAGGGATAAGAGCAGGAAAAAACACATTTCCCTTTGTTTTAACTTTTTTGCCCCTTGAGTCTAAGAACATTAAGCACTTGACCTTGTGGGCAAACCAACCAACCAACCAACCCTTCTAGAGGTGTTGGTGACCAACACTGAAAAACACCCTCATGGCCCACAGTGTGAGTGCTGGCACCTTGCCACTTCCCCTGTTAGCACCAGAAGACAGAGCCCCCTTTTCTCTCATCATTCCTGATCCATTACCCATAACCATGCCCTGGATAAGCTATCTGCTAGGGAGGGAACTGGGGCCCGTGGGAGCTGTTCTCCACGCAGGACTGTCGGAGGGTCAGGATGGGGTGTCATCAAAGCTACAGGCTCTGAGGACGGTGGGGGCAACAATTTCCTTCCATTCTTCTGACTCTACCAAAGAGGGAGAGCCAAGTGGGAAGTGGAGGAGGGTCTCTGAGCTGCTCACAGCCTTCTGCCTCCTCCGCCACTTCTGCCTTCTGTCACTGGGGGAAGGGGCACTGATGTGGAACCCCTCACGACAGACTTCTAGCTAATGCTGGGGGCCTTGTATGTGAACTGTGGACCATGGAGGAAAGCTCCAGGAATCCCCTAGGTGTGAGGGGGTAAAGCTCAAGTTGGGGACTGCTCGAGAGCCACTTAGTGTGGCACAGGTGAGGTGTGGCTGCGGCTCTCCACCAGGTAGGTTACTGCCAAGAACAGGCAGGACTGGCCAGAGCAGGGAGCGTCTCCTCTCCTCCCCAAACCCACATGCATTGACCCAGAACTAGGCTGGTCCACAGGACTCTGGGGACCCATGGGGATATACCTTTACGTAAAGATTACCATGGAGGCCCTGGCCGGTTGGCTCAGCGGTAGAGCGTCGGCCTGGCATGCGGGGGACCTGGGTTCGATTCCCGGCCAGGGCACATAGGAGAAGTGCCCATTTGCTTCTCCACCCCCACCCCTCCTTCCTCTCTGTCTCTCTCTCCCCCCTCCCGCAGCCAAGGCTCCATTGGAGCAAAGATGGCCCGGGTGCTGGGGTTGGCTCCTTGGTCTATGCCCCAGGCACTAGAGTGGCTCTGGTCGCGGCAGAGCGATGCCCCGGAGGGGCAGAGCATCGCCCCCTGGTGGGCAGAGCGTCGCCCCTGGTAGGCGTGCCGGGTGGATCCCGGTCGGGCGCATGCGGGAGTCTGTCTGACTGTCTCTCCCGGTTTCCAGCTTCAGAGAAGAAAGAAAAAGGAAAAAAAAATATTACCATGGGAGCCTGACCAGGTGGTGGCACAGTGGATAGAGCATTGGACTGGGAAGCAGAAGACCCAGGTTCAAAACCCTGACGTTGCCGGCTTGAGTGCAGGCTAATCTGGTTTGGCACAGCTCACCAACTTAAGCTCAAGGTCGCTGGCTTGAGCAAGGGGTCACTCGCTCTGCTGTAGCCCCCCAGTCAAGGCACAGGTGTCGCAACAAAGAATTGATGCTTCTCATCTCTCTCCCTATCTGTCTCTCTCTCTGTCTCTGTCACACACACACACACACACACACACACACACACACAGGTTACCATGGCAGCAACTATTGGACCCAAAGAGGGAAGAACTGAAGGGTGTGGGTGGATGTTGGTGATGCTCTCGTCTGCTCTGAACCTTTTCAGGGCCTTTAGTGATGGAGACCACAGACATGACTCAATGCTAGGAGAAGATAAGCTTTGAATTAGACTGGATTTTCCTTCCAATGCAGGAAGTCACACATCCTTTCTTTGGGCACCACCTGGGGCAGGCCCCTGGCTTCTCCAGGTTCAGAGACTGCTCACCAGTGGCCTCTGCAATGGTGGCCAGTGGGGAGAAGCTGTGACTAGCATCCCTGAGCTCAGCCTCGAAAGGCTTGGGATACATCCCTCATTAACTTGGAATCCATGAATTCCAGTGGAAAGGCTTTTGGGAAGCCTTTCATGTTTCTGGCTTTGACCATCTCTGAGGTTCTCTGCACCTATTGTGAGAGCTCTCAGACCTGCTCTTGATCTAAAAGTGGCCTCTTTCAGGCTTTAGGAGCCCTTCCAGGTCCCTGTGGGATTCAGGGCCATCTCATTATTTAGAGTCACACTCATCATGATCTTAGGAACAGCCACAGAGGGACTGGTGGCAGCTCTTTCCGCTCCCTTCTTGGTCATTTGACGTCTACACTTTCTACCACTCACTCTACCCTGCCTCCCTTGAGGTCAAAGTCTGGGATTACCCCTGAGACAACCTGACCACCTTTCTGCCTCCAGCATGGGTCTGAACACGACGCTGATCACTCAGGGCATGAGTCAAAGTCTTTAGAGAATATTATGTGGGGATTCCCATGGGCTTCTCCAGGAGTGCTGGGGAAGGAGATCAACATTTCTGAGTGCCTGCCATGTGCCAGGCACTGTCCTGGGTGGTAGCAGAGGAGGCCCATTTAACAGAGGACACTGAGGCTCAAAGAGGTACAGCAGTTTGCCTAGAGTCTCCCAGCTCCTGAGTGATGAACGCCCAGAGTCTGGTGTTCCCACTGTACCCAGATCTTTGGAAGCTTCGTATAGGAAAGATAGTGGGACTACTGGGCATGGACAGAACTTTCCTGAGTGCAAAACTAGCAGGGCAGCGCCAAGTGTCCGCTTAGATGTTCAAGGAAGGTGGGGGCAGTTGAATGCAATGAACTGCAGCCCAAGCACCAAGACAAGTGGCAGAAAAACAACGCGAGGCAGCTGATTTAATGAACCAACCCACATCAGCCTTCACATCTGTATTGCACGTTTCAGTGTGCATCGTGTTTTCGCTTCCTTTATCTCATCGGACCCTTGGGTTAGCTGGAGGATTTAAGCATGGGGGACAGGTCTTAGAGGGTGTTGTTTACAACTGATTGAGGCTCTCTGAACAATCAGTCTAGAAGTGCACAGCAATCTATATAACTGGACCTACTAAGTAATTTCCTCTTGGTGGATTATTCCCTAGGGAGACAGGTGGATTAAAAAGGAAGTAATAAGAACCAAAATGTGTCCGGCATCTGTGGGAAGTCTGGAGTGCTTTCCTGATCTGTGACCTCAGCTGAAAATAACTTCAGCCTCCTTTTACCTCATTCTGTGGTTATGTGTGGACATCTTTTTTTACAGATTTGATTGATTGATTGATTGATTTGAGAAGGAGAGAGGGAAAGAGAGAGACAAACAGAAATATCGATGTGTTCCTATATGCGCCCTGACAAGGGATCAAACTGGCAAGATCTGTGCTTCAGGACAACGTTCTAACCAACTGAACTATCCACCCAGGGTGCATGTGGACATCTTACTCCCCTTATGAGACTGTAAGCTCTTTGAGGCTGGATTCGTGCCATTCATTCATTCATTCATTCATTCATGTACTAACTAATTCACCAAGTGGCTGCTGCTCCTTCCATATGCCAGACATCACCCCAGGCTAATGGGCATACCTAGAGGGACAAAAGACATGATCCTTTTTCTGCTGGCGCTACCAGTCTACAGGAAGAAAGACAACAACAAATAAATACATAATCTTAAAAGGTATACAGACATTTCACATTGTGAAAACTGTCGTGAAGGAAATAGCTAAGATACAGAGGTGGGAGTCGGGGGAACCGGCAGCTGGCACAATCCCAGGCCCAGGAACTCTGCAAGTATCTGCTGAGTGGATTGAATGGTAAGAAGGACCGTGCCAAGGAAAGAACTCAAATAACCACCCGGCCGGAAATGACAAGGCAGGCTATGATGTGTCTCTGTGTCCCAATGTCCTCAGAATAGAGTGATTTAAAATAACAAGTACACAAAAATAATAATGACAAGTACAGGATCTTGCAATATGAACATTTAAATGAAAAAACTAGACAAAGCAGTAGGCAGACGCTGATCCCAAGTACACAGAAATGTTCTACATAGACTCACAACTTTCACTGTGAGCCCTGCAAGGGACCTTGCGAGGTATCCAGCCCTCCCACTTGTGCAATGTGAGAACGTGGTGTTAGGTCCCAGAGAAAAATATCTCCCCCTCTTTCTTTCTTTTTTTCTTTTTTTTTACTTTGAAGATTGCATTGGGATTCATTTAAATGTGTTTTAACAAACTACTCTGAATTTGGAATTTAATACTTGTTAAGTTTTGTTCTGTGTGGAGTCACCTAAGTGAAAGCTTTTGGGTTGACAACGGCAGCTGAGGGGTTCCAAGTGGAAGGTTTGTGGGGGTTGCTTGTTTCTGTTTCTGTTTGCAACTGAGTCACTAGCAGGTCCCTAAGGCACCAGCACCAGGTGCGGCATGGACAGCAGAGACGGGTTCAGAAATTTCACTCATGTGGGCCTGCATCCAGCTCCTGAGGTCGTCTAACGAGCGCGGAGCATGTGGACAGCATCTGCAAGTCCCAAACCCTGTGTGCCGACGCGGCCTTTGAGGCCCTTCACAAAAGACCCAGCCAGACTAGACACCTGCTAAGGGACAAACACCACCTGCCACTGTTACTCAGACAGGGCAACTATTGGCATTTGTTTTGTTTTTCTTTCACCTCCAATCTGCTGGAAAACACCCAAACCCTTGGTCAGAGCGCCTGAGTCCTAGCAGCACCTGCAGCAAGAGGGCAAGAAGTCAAGCTAGAACAGAGGAGGAAGCAGCCTGTGCTTCCACCAGGGCCCCAGGGACCGGGCTGGATTCCGCAGTGGGCAGTGGGGCATGTGCCCACCAAGGGGCCTCAGAGCTGCATCTGGGGAGGGGAAGGGCCAAGCAGTGGCCCAATGGACTCCCAGAGGTTGCCAGTGGTGCCAACATCTGACCTTTTAGGAAGGAGTGGGGCCTTCGGGGCTTTGGGACTTGTGAGCGATGGGAAACCTTTGCCAAGAAAGTACGCCTTCCAGGGTATGCTGGGGCTTCAGCAAGATCATGTAAATGAACGTGGAGATGCTCAATAAAATGTTATTGGCATTAAGAGATATACAATATATAACTATTTGGGGGGTCCATTAAAAGATTTTGGTTCACATTCTGTATCTTTTTGTGATGGCGGTTATACAAACCTGGATATGTGCTAACTAGAATTCATCAAACTCACCAAAAAACCCCCCACAAAGTCCATTTTACTGTACAATAATTAAAAACCACACACAGCATCTGGTTCAACTCCCTTTCCTCAGGCAGGTTTTATGATTCCCATTTGCAGGTAAAGCAACTGAGGCCTAAAGCATTCATCATCCTCACTAGCATAACCCACTTCGTTTCTACTGCCTAAGTCAGACATGACAACACCCTGAAACAGAAAAACAGACCAGAGATGGCCTTTATGTCATAACCATGAAGGCAAATGTCCTTTGGGGGTGTCTGGTGGAGAAGACAAGCTTTGCTGTTCAAATGATTCTCTGCCAACAACACTTCAAAGCATTAGGCAAACTCAGTTACTCAGAGGTAGTAAGTTGTCTTTCCGTAAAGTCAAGGCCTCCCTTAACTCACGGCAGCCCCCAGCAGGGGGACACCCTGCTGGGGGAAGTGCAGACTGCCCCGCACCCCCAGCCAGGCTACCCAAAGTCGCTGGTGGAGGTAAGAGGACAGAATTAGTGCTGTGTGCAAAGCAGCCATAGAGGAAGAGCTCCAACTTAGTGAAGCCAGATGCCAAAACAAGCCAGTTCCCTGTGGCAGCCCAGAGACCAGGGAGGCAGCAGCCGCTCTGGCTTGGCCCAGTCTGGCTTCAAGTGAGCATCCCTGAACCCCAAGTCTGGGTGCCTTCAGCACCTGCCCCACTCAGAATTCCGGGGAAGCTGGTAAAAACTGGTACTGCTCTCACACGTCCCCACGTGTTGGCCTTGGCTCTCCAGTTCCCTGAGGGCAGGGATTTCTCCCATCTGCATCCAGAGCATGAATGGCAAAGAAGTGTTTTGGGGTCTTCCCAAGGTCAACAGGAGGTAGAGCACGGCCTGGCTTAGGACACTGATGTTTACTGCACTTGAGCTGTGAGCTACTTCCAGTCATTCCAGCAGCTGGTGGGTTGGAGCCCTAATCTGTAGGGCCCTAGGGACCATTTTGTGGTGACCTTATAATCCTAAAGGGATTCTGATGTGATGTTTGGAAAATGAAGGGTCTTCTGACTAAGCCCCCTCCCCCCGCAAAGTTGACCACCACAAAGCCTTCCTCTTTAGGAGTCTCTCTTATATGATTCTGTTTCAAAAAAACAAAAAACAAATTTCCAGGCTTGGGTGGGGGCAGCCATTGGGATGGGAGGGTGTGTGGTAGAGGCAGGGGAACCCGAGAACCCCTGCCCTTGGGCAGCTTCTTTTTTTTTAATTTTTATTTATTTATTCATTCATTTTAGGGGGAGAGAGAGAGACAGAGAGAAAGGGGAGGAGCAGGAAGCATCAACTCCCATATGTGCCTTGACCAGGCAAGCCAGGGTTTTGAACTGGCAACCTCAGTGTTTCCAGGTTGATGCTTTATCCACTATGCCACCACAGGTCAGTCGGGCAGCTTCTAGTTCAGGGGTCAGTAACCTTTTTGGCTGAAAGAGCCATGAATGCCACATATTTTAAAATGTAATTCTGTGAGAGCCATACAATATGTTTAACACTAAATATAAGTAAATGTGTGCATTTTATGTAAGACCAACACTTTTAAAGTACAATAAGTCTCTGAATTCTTTTTAATAACATTGTTATTCTGTTGCTAACCAATGATGAATAAAGTACTTCTTACCATTAATGCGACTTCTGGTGCTGCATGGTTTTGCTGATGGCTTTGTAGTCTGGTTGATATGTGGTGAGTTTAAGCTTCAAGCAGGCATTGAGACTTTCATCCGTTAAACATGATCGTAGGTTGGTCTCAACATTCTTTAGATGTGAGAAAGACTGCCCACATGCAAAAATAGAGCCAAACATTGTCAGTACAGCAATACACACATGCTGCAGTGTGTGGTATGTGACGGGAAGCGTGTTCCAAGTTTTGACAGTAACCTGGTCCGCGGGTTGAAGTTTTTTCATTTCTCCCCACTTGTGTTTGCTCGCCAACTCTGCTTGCTGTCATGCAAGTCTTTCCAAATCTTCATTCAGTGACTTGAACTTATTCACCCACATGTCTGAGCCTTCAGGTCAGCAGCTTATAGCTCAAAATCTCTGACGGAGACACCGGGGATGTAACTCAGGTCGGCGCTGTCCACTGCACACTCGTGTGGATGGGTGATGAATTTAAAAAGACGAGTGAGCTCACGAAATTCTCCAAAGCACACTTTGAATGACTGCAGGAGATTAGATATGAAGCCCGCTGGCTGCTGGAGATCAAGATGTTGAGCAGGGTCACTTGCTGTGCATGCATCTTTAAACCCTCCCAGTTTTTCAAAGTGTAGTAAACCTGTTTCAATGTCAGCGATGAAGAGTTCTAGCTTGTTTTCAAATGCAAACACTGCTTGTTGAAGGGATAAGACTGTATTTCCAACGCCTTGCATTTTCACATTGAGCTGGTTCAGATGTTTAGTCATGTTCACGAGATAGTAGAACTTCAGGAGCTACTCCGTGTTAGCTAACTCAGGATGCTCGATGTTTTTCATTTCAAAAAAAGTCCAGTTTTCACTCAGACAAGCCGCAAAACGGGTGAGCACCTTCCCTCTTGACAACCAGTGCACATTGCTGTGCAGAAGCAGACCAGGATAATTATTCCCAACTTTATCCAGCAGTGTTTTAAACTGGTGATCATTTAAAGCTCAGGCAACAATAAAGTTGACCACCCAAATGACCAGTGACATCAACTCACCAAGCTGCTTGCCACACATCTGAGCACAAAGCGCCTCCTGATATAGGATGCAGTGAAAACTTAGGATGGGTCTCTTTTCATGTTCACGAAGAAGCGCTAGGAATCCTCTGTTTTTCCCCACCATGCACGGAGCACCATCAGTACACACCAAAATAAGTTTATGCATCAGCAGATTTTTTTCTTTAGGGAACTCAGTGAAAGACTTGAATAAATCCTCCCCTCTTGTTGTCTCTTTCATAGGCAAAACAGCAAGACTCCTCACATAGTGTGTCACCGACAGCATACCTTGCAATCACGCTGAACTGAGATAAATGGCTTATGTCTGTTGACTCATCCAAAGCGAGAGAAAAGAATGGTGCTGCATTTATGTCCTTCACTTGTGTTGCCTCAATTTCATTTGCCATCATGATGGTACAATCATGAACAGTTCTTGTTGACAGAGGCATGTCTTTTATTCATTTGATTTTTCCTCCTCCTCCTCCTCCTCCTCCTCCTCCTCCTGCTTCCACTACTACCACCATTACTCCCCCCTCCTCCTCCTCCTCCTGCTGCTGCTTCCACTACTACCACCATTCCTCCTCCTCCTCCTCCTCCTCCTCCTGCTGCTTCCACTACTACCAGCATTCCTCCTCCTCCTCCTGCTGCTGCTGCTTCCACTATTACCACCATTACTCCTCCTCCTCCTGCTGCTGCTGCTGCTTCCACTACTACCACCATTACTCCCCCTCCTCCTCCTCCTGCTTCCTCTACTACCACCATTCCTCCTCCTCCTCCTGCTGCTTCCACTACTACCACCATTACTCCTCCTCCTCCTCCTCCTGCTGCTGCTTCCACTACTCCTCCTCCTCCTCCTCCTGCTGCTGCTTCCACTACTACCACCATTACTCCCCCCCTCCTCCTCCTCCTGCTGCTGCTTCCACTACTACCACCATTACTCCTCCTCCTTCTGCTGCTGCTTCCACTACTACCACCATTACTCCTCCTCCTCCTCCTGCTGCTGCTGCTTCCACTACTACCACCATTCCTCCTCCTCCTCCTCCTCCTCCTCCTGCTGCTGCTTCCACTACTACCACCATTACTCCTCCTCCTCCTCCTGCTGCTGCTGCTTCCACTACTACCACCATTACTCCCCCTCCTCCTCCTCCTCCTGCTGCTGCTTCCACTACTACCACCATTACTCCTCCTCCTCCTCCTGCTGCTGCTGCTTCCACTACTACCACCATTACTCCCCCCCTCCTCCTCCTCCTGCTGCTGCTTCCACTACTACCACCATTACTCCTCCTCCTTCTGCTGCTGCTTCCACTACTACCACCATTACTCCTCCTCCTCCTCCTGCTGCTGCTGCTTCCACTACTACCACCATTCCTCCTCCTCCTGCTGCTGCTGCTTCCACTACTACCACCATTCCTCCTCCTCCTCCTGCTGCTGCTTCCACTACTACCACCATTCCTCCTCCTCCTCCTGCTGCTGCTTCCACTACTACCACCATTCCTCCTCCTCCTGCTGCTGCTTCCACTACTACCACCATTACTCCTCCTCCTCCTCCTCCTGCTGCTGCTTCCTCTACTACCACCATTCCTCCTCCTCCTCCTGCTGCTGCTTCCACTACTACGACCATTACTCCTCCTCCTGCTGCTGCTTCCACTACTACCACCATTACTCCCCCTCCTCCTCCTCCTCCTGCTGCTGCTTCCACTACTACCACCATTCCTCCTCCTCCTGCTGCTGCTGCTTCCACTACTACCACCATTCCTCCTCCTCCTCCTGCTGCTGCTTCCACTACTACCACCATTCCTCCTCCTCCTCCTGCTGCTGCTTCCACTACTACCACCATTCCTCCTCCTCCTGCTGCTGCTTCCACTACTACCACCATTACTCCTCCTCCTCCTCCTCCTGCTGCTGCTTCCTCTACTACCACCATTCCTCCTCCTCCTTCTGCTGCTGCTGCTTCCATACTACCACCATTGCTCCTCTTTCTGCTGCAGTTTTTACTACTACCACCATTCCTCCCTCTGCTGTTACTAAAGCTACTACCACTATTACTTCTGTTGCTGTTAACTACCATTGCTACTACTAATATAATATTTCCTCAGCAGCTAGTTGTACTATTAATACCTCCACTATTTGTATAATTATTACTACTTTGGCATTGATACTACGGTTGTTCCCAAGGACTTTCTGTTTGCTTGGCTCATGGAATTTTACATAAATTGTCTCTTTTATTCTCACATTACCCTTTAGG
This sequence comes from Saccopteryx bilineata, assembly GCF_036850765.1. NCBI lineage: Eukaryota > Metazoa > Chordata > Mammalia > Chiroptera > Emballonuridae > Saccopteryx > Saccopteryx bilineata. The sequence continues at coordinate 347,500,102 of NC_089491.1, read as the reverse complement.
TATGAAATATCACTCTTTTAGAAATAACATTACTAGGTTCTGGAGTGTCTCATTAATTGTCAGCATTACTTGGCTTGTAAGAGGGGAATTGGGCTCTAAACATCAGAGCCCCTGCACTGAACCCCTATTCTAAATGCTCTTTCAGTGTAAGGAGTTGACATTGTGTTAGACTGCTCGCTAAGCTGGGAAACAAGGCAAGTTAGTCTTATCAGTAAAGTGAGGCTGCCACTTGCATGTATATAGTTTTTTGAGGATTAAATGAGAGGATGTATTTAATACATGTAACAGTGAAGCTGCATATATTCTACATTGACTCCCAAGGAGCCTAACAGAGTTATCTTGTGTCTCTTGTCCCACAGATAATAATAGATCCTCGGCAAATGTTTGTAGGATGACTCAGTCTCCTCTCAGGCCATTCAAGCCACTGGTTAATCATTTGTTTATTCGTTCATTCATTGACCCATTTATCACACAATTATTGAGCACCAACTCTATGCCAGGTACAGTGCTCAGGCCATAGGGGATAAGAATGGTGAGCAAGCACATATGGTCACTGCTGGCATTCTCAGGGTGCAGACAGGGTATGCAAGGAACAGCATAGATAGGCAAGGCACATAGCATCTAATGAGTTTAGAAAGAGGTAAATCAAGGACCTCAATGACTAGGCACAATGAAGATTAAGACAATATTTTAAGAGGCTGGGGAATGGGTAGCCAAAAGGGAGAGAATTCCCATCAGAGGAAGGAGAAACCCCATTGGTGGGTGAATCAGGCATACTTTAGCAGCATCAATGTGAAGGCAAAGGAAGTGGTCAAAGGTAGCAGCATGGGGGAACATCCCAGGTAATCAGTGTCTTACCATTGAGAGCACTAACCACCTATTCTTTCCCAGCAGTTTTGCTGAAGAGGAGGAGACCTAGATATTAGAGTTTCCTCTAGAATCAGTAAGGGACAGGTTGTTAACCAAGTGGAAACACTCCTACTATATGCCAGGCACTGTGCCGTACTCCAGTCCTCCCCACCTGCACGTGCGCCCCCATTTCACTGGTGAGAACATTGAGGCTCTCAGACATTCACTCAGTGGCTCACTCAAGTTACTGAACGTGGATGTCAGGACCCAAACCTGGATCCATTTCATTCCAAAGGCCACATTCTTTTCCATCACAGACCCCATTGCCTCTTTCTTTTACTGACAAGGCAGGAAGTCCAGTGAACTTGCAGTCAGATGTGATCACCCAGGGGAAGAGCTCCAACGCAGCATTTCCTGTGAACTAAAAGGAAGGGCAGCGTCCCCAGTATGAAGGAGGCAGTACTTGGGGCCGCACAGGGTTCTTGATAGGAATGAAGCGGGAGCCTTTGGATAGTGTGGCATGGGAGAGAGCTGCAGAGGATGTAAGGCAGCTGGTGTCAGGCAGACCAGGCAGGGCAAGTTTTTTTAACCTCTTTAAATCCTCAGTTTTCTCCCCTGTAAGACAGAAGATAAACTAATGGTGTTTAACAGGATTAAATCAGTTAATGCAAGGGGAGCGCCTCCAAATGCATGGATATGGTAAGCACTCAATGCATATTTTGAGCATTCTTTTACTGGAGGGCCTAGGACAGTGCTAAGGGCATTGTAGGTGCTCAAGATGCCGGTGTGCTTTGTTTTTTCGAGGGCCTGACAAAAGCCTGGCCACCATCTCTAACTATAGGTCAAGTGGGTGTTTTATAAGCTGTGTAGGGTGTAGGTAAATATGGAAAGACAACTTCAAAAAGTGAACTTTGCTAACTCTGAAGGGCACATGCAGTAGTCCTGACCAAGCTGGGAGTGAGGAGACCTACATTTTGATCCTAAAATTCCTTTCTGCTGCCTGTGTGATCTTGGGCAAGTTGCTTGACCTCTCTGGGCCTACATGTTTGCTAACGGCTCTTTCAGTGCAAGTACTTTGTGGTTATAAACAGGGAGAGATTCCTCCATGTAGTGCTGAATTTCACACATTCACCTTGGCCAATGATACTTGATGAGCTTAAATAGTTCTCTTGGTTGGAATAGGGACAGCTCTTTAAAACAGACTTGAGTTCTTTCCAACTATGGCCTTAAGTGTGTGGGTCTGGTACGTAGGCTGAACAGACTGTAGGATCATATGCATTTTCACTGTAAAAATGTTTCCCATTTGCTTACAATAAAATCCTGGAAGGGCAGGGGTGTTTCCAAACTCCACTGAGTTGCAGCCTCAGAACTAGAGACCTGGACCATGTGGTCCAAACGCCTCAGTTTACCAGGTGGAGGCCCAGAGTCAAGGAAGGAAGTAACCCAGGACTCCCAAAGAATTCAAGATGGAATGGGAGCTGGAATTCAGCTGCCGACATGCCCAGTCTACTGCTTGTATCCTCTCTGTATGAACAGAAGCTGATCTGAAGGACAAAGGATTATAAAAACTATATACCATTATCTTAAGAGCAACTTTGATAGATGCAAATACGCCCCAAAGATATATACTCATATTCTTAGTTGGACATGTATCAAACTTTGCCTGCCTTCAAACGCCACTAGGGACAGTCAATTTTCATTTTCTGAAGCCACCTCAGTGTGCAACTCTGAAAAAAATTAAGAAAAATGGTCAAGCCTGAATGCACACTGAGGTTTCCATGTGCTCAGCTCAGCAGATTCAGGTATGACCCCTGCCGAGCTTGGACTCTGAACTGGCACTAACATTCTCTATGCTCAATGACCATTTCACACAATGAATTCATCTGTGCAATTGTGCTTAGCTGTCCTGAGATTAACTCCATGTTTGCATGAAGATCAAAATGCTTACTTTTGGCCCTGGCCGGTTGGCTCAGCGGTAGAGTGTCGGCCTGGCGTGCGGGGGACCCGGGTTCGATTCCCAGCCATGGCACATAGGAGAAGTGCCCATTTGCTTCTCCACCCTCCCCCCTCCTTCCTCTATCTCTCTTCCCCTCCCGCAGCCGAGGCTCCATTGGAGCAAAGATGGCCGGGCACTGGGGATGGCTCCTTGGTCTCTGCCCCAGGCGCTAGAGTGGCTCTGGTCGTGGCAAAGCGACCCCCTGGAGGGGCAGAGCATCACCCCCTGGTGGGCAGAACATCGCCCCTTGTGGGCGTGCCCGGTGGATCCTGGTCGGACGCATGTGGGAGTCTGTCTGACTGTCTCTCCCGGTTTCCAGCTTCAGAGAAATTAAAAAAAAAAAGAAAAGAAATAATTTAGATTGTGAACTATTTTTAGATTTTAGTTACATTCTTTCCCCTGTTGAAATGAATCCACAGACAGTACTGAGAAACTCCGTTGGGGTGGTAGTGGCAGGGGAGTATAATATTAGAAAAGTGGATATGGGAGAAGTAAGCAGAGTGATAACATTAATGATTGGATTTAGCACATATGTTTTATTTGTTCTTTGTTTGGTTGGTAGTATTTGACCAGGCTCTGAAAAATTTGTGTAGTTTTCCTTGTATTTAATATACTCTGTTTTTAGGGTCGAGAACTTCTGGCTTCTGCTCCTACTGGGTCTGGAAAGACATTGGCTTTTAGCATTCCCATTTTAATGCAACTGAAACAACCCACCAATAAAGGCTTCAGAGCCCTGATTATATCACCAACACGAGAACTTGCCAGCCAGGTATGACCTGTAGCGTCAGTTATCTTTCTTATTTGAGGACAATAAAAATTCTCAAAAGAGTAAGGCTGTGTTTTTGTCATGGTCAAGTATTCTGTACAGAGCACACTTTAGGTATGTATTTTATTGCATATGGGCAAATCTTTTCTAAAACATGATTTTAACATTTGTATTTTGGCAAATGCTTCAAGTTCCTTGAATTTGAAAGGATGCCATATTAGCTAGGTGCTCCAAAAAATATTTTTCTCACCCAGAGAAATGAAAAACTCACTTAAGTTTTTGAGAAAGTAAAACTTTACAATCATCTGCCCCACCCTCCAATGTGCTTAATGTAAAATACATGCCAAGTATGAAATACCTTTATAACAGGACTGTATTCTGTAAACAATACAATATATAACAGGTTGAAAGAGTTTGGGTTTTATGTCTTGGAACTCTTATTAGACCTGAAGAAACTACTGAATCTTACTAGTCACTGAAGTTCAAAACTGCTGAGATTCCAGGTTAATTGACACATTATTACAGGTTTAATTTCAGGTATTTATGGAGTGTTAAAGGATTTATTTCATTAACATAAAAGAGATACATCAAGTAATTTAGCAGGTAATGTTTTTTTATCATTTTCTGTTTTAGATTCACCGGGAGTTAGTAAAAATATCTGAGGGAACAGGATTCAGGATACACATGATCCACAAAGCAGCCGTTGCAGCCAAGAAATTTGGACCAAAGTCATCTAAGAAATTTGGTAAGGGATTCATGCTTGAGATGTAGAGCATGAAGGAGATTTAGAAATTACAAATACCCTAATTGACACCTAAGCGTTCGTAAAGTGTAGTTATGCATAGAATTAGTTTGATTTTAGATATGCTAGAAGAGATCTCCCCTTTCCCACCCAGTGGTTATATAAATAAATACTAGTGGTTCTCAATCAAAGGCAGTTCTGCCGTCCATTCCCACCTTACACTCCAGGGACATTTGGCAATACCTGGAGACATTTTAAATTGTCACAACTGGGGAAGGGTGCTACTGATCTAGAGTGGACAGAAGCCAGGGATGCTATTAAATATCCTATTGTACAATGCACAAGACAGCCTCTACTGGCCTTGGTTGTTGGTTCAGTGGTAGAGCGTCTGCTGGCATGTAGATGTCCCAGGTTCAATTCCCGGTCAGGGCACACAGGAAAAGTGCCCATCTGCTTTTCCACCCTTCCTCTCCCACTTCTCTCTCTTTCTTTCTCTCTGTCTTCTCTCCTCCTGCAGCCGTTGCTTGATTGGAGCACGTGGCCATAGGACCTGAGCATGGCTCCATGGATTCTCCTTCAGGCACTAAAAAGGCTCCGATTGCAACGGAGCAAGGGCCCCAGATGGGCAGAGTATTGCCCCATAGTGAGCTTGGTGGGTGGATCCCGGTTGAGGTGCATGTGAGAGTCTGTCTCTGCTTCCTCTCTTCTCACTAAAATTTAAAAAAAGGAAAAAAGCCCATTCAACAAAAGAGTTTTCTGGATCAAAACGTCAATGTGCTGAGGTTGAGAAACCTTTATACTAAATGCCATGGAAGTACTCTGCAGGCAAGACTAGCTTACATCCCTACCAAAGAATCTGATTTTCCCTGTCTTTTCTTTTGAACTTCTGAATAGAATTTCTTTAAAAAAGAATTTCCCTTGGAATAAAAAGTTGGAAAGTCAAACTGTTGATTACAGTGTTCTTGGCTCTTAGAAGTTGAGAAGATAGTCAAATATAAAAATCGAGAAGGGATATTCTAGTTTGTATTGTGATGGATAAAAAAAAATATGTTTGTTAACTTACTGACAGGGAAGAACATTTGTGTAGTTGGTTTAGTGAGTATAACCACTCCCTCCTTTTCCTACTTCAGGGTAATTTAACTGAAATACAAAAGGCTTAATTCTCTAGTTCAAGAGGGATAAACTTGTCTTTGAAACTTGTACCACTTGTTTTTGCTATAGATATTCTTGTGACCACTCCCAATCGACTAATCTATTTATTAAAGCAAGATCCTCCAGGAATAGAGTTAACAAGGTACAGGTGACATTTTAATGTTTTATGTGTGTTTTCCGTTTTTCATCCTTAATTGCTTGTATTGCTGCCTTTTGGAGCTTGCTGTCTGCCATGTTTCAGTAAGTGTTGATGCCGAGAATAATGGTTTTCATTAAATTCATAGAAAAATAACTATTTGGTCTAGAAGAAAGCTACAGATTCTGAAAAGCAGCATATAATTCCCCTAACTTTCAGCAATGCTGATGGAGTTTATAAGGTTTATGTGAAGCTTTGTTGTTGCTAATGGAACCTCATAACTTTGAGGCTGTTACAAGTATATTATTTTGTTATCTTATTTTTACCATTTCCCTGCTTATTTTTCTTGTACCTTTTGAAGTGTGGATGTGGGTCTAGAAGCAGCATTACGGCTTGACTTCTTCCTGTGTCCCCAGTTTAGTGAAATGTCTTCAATCTTCCAGTTTAGTTACCCCAGAAGTTGTTTTGTTATTTCCTCGGATAAACTATTTGAAGATGGCAAAACTGGGTTCAGAGACCAGCTGGCTTCCATTTTCCTGGCTTGCACATCCCACAAGGTCAGAAGAGCAATGTTCAGTGCAACTTTTGCATATGATGTTGAGCAGTGGTGCAAACTCAACCTGGACAGTGTCATTACTGTGTCCATTGGAACAAGGTAATTGTCAGTGCTTACAATACCATGTTAAGTAAAAGTGAAGCCAAATGGGAGAGTAAAGAATACCCTAGGCCCTCGTCAGTTGGCTCAGTAGTAGAGCTTCAGTCAGGCGTGTGGCTGTCCCAGGTTCAGTTCCTGCCAGGGCACAAAGGAGAAGCGACCATCTGCGCTTCTCCACTCCTTCCCCTCCTCCTCATCCTCTTCTCTGTCTCTCTTTCTCTCTCCTTTTTTCTCTCCCTCTCCTCCTCCCACAGCCATGGCTTGATTGGTTTGAGCGAGTTGGCCATGGGCGCCAAGGATGTCTCCAAGGAGCCTCTGCCTCAGGCACTAAAAATAGCTGGGTTATGCCCAGACTTGTGGTGGTGCGGTGGATAAAGCATCGAACTGGAACTCTGCGGTTGCTGGTTCAAAACCCTGGCCTTGCCTGGTCAAGGCACATATAGGAGTTGATGCTTCCTGCTCCTCCCTCCCTTCTCTCTCTCTCTCTCTCTCTCTCTCTCTCTCTCTCTCTCTCTCCTATCTAAAATATATATATAACTAAAAGTTAAAAAAACTAGCTGAGTTGCCAAGTAACCACCCTACACGGGCAGAGCATTGCTCACTGGGGGCCTGCCAGGTGGAACTCAGTCAGGGCACATGCGGGAGTGTGTCTCTATCTGTTTCCGCTCTTCTCATTTAAAAACAAAAACAAACTCTATCTAATTTAAACTTAATTACTGTGTATAAAATTAAAATAGAACAAACTCACCATAAATACAGAAGCAGACAACAAAATGGAAAATATAGTAATGATACAGTGTAATGTACTGCAGCAGCTTATATAGCATTAGTTAATAAACACACAGCCCCAATATTTGACTATAAATGAACCCTGCTACAGTTAAGAAAAAAATTAATAAAAAAGTGTAGCAAGCCTGACCAGGCAGTGGCACAGTGAATAGAGTTTGGGACTGGGATGCAGAGGACCCAAGTTCAAAACCCTAAGGTTGCCGATTTGAGTGTGGGCTCATCTGATGTGAGCAAGGCTCACGAGCTTGAACCCAAGGTTGCTAGCTTGAGCAAGGGGTCACTTGCTCTGCTGTAGCCCCCCACCCTCCTCGGCACATGAGAAAGTAGTCAGTGAGCAACTAAGGTGGCACAACGAAGAATTGATGCTTCTCATCTCTCTCCCTTCCTGTCTGTCTCTATCTGTCCCTCTCTCTCTCCCTCTCTGTCACATACACAAAAAAAGTTTAGCAATATGTAGTAACAACCTTAAAAATGGTCTATGGTCTATTTTATCAAATAATTTTATTTTTAGAAATAGTTTGCTAAGTAAATAGTTAGACTTGAAGATTTATTTGACAAAATGTCAAACGTTATTCTAAAACAGTAGAATTGTGGGCAGTTTGTTGTTTACACTCTTCTATATTTTTCAAACTTTCTTGATAATATTTTTGTAACTAGAGTAAGAGATTTTACAAATAACTTTGTCTTTAGGTCAGGTATATATAGTTAAGTGGCCATGTTGACAATGGAAAAGTTCATTCTTTGGAGTTATGTATATATTTTTTTCATTTATTTAGACTTTTTTGGGGGGTGGGGGAGCATAAAATTTCCTCTTGCAAACCAGATGGGTATGTTTTCTTCTCAGGAATTCTGCAGTAGAGACTGTAGAACAAGAGCTTCTCTTTGTTGGATCTGAGACTGGAAAACTTCTAGCCATGAGAGAACTTATTAAAAAGGTATATTTGGGAAACAGTCTTGAATTTTGATAAAGTTCACTAAGCTTCCATTACTGGTGGGAGGCTGAGCACCTTTCCACATCACCTTTAATAATCCCGTGGTAAACTGTTCTGTACATTGGGGCCACCTTGTGTCCCGAGGTGGAGCGGCTCAACTGTTAGACCAGTAAGCTCTCTATTCTCAGCTCAGGGTGGGCTCGGAAATGACTGACCTGATGCCATGAAAGCTTTTTTCGACATCTGCATGTGCTATCTGCTCCCCGCATCTCCCCCCATTCCTCCGCTGGTTTCTTATGGAACTGGGGCATTGTAGAATGAGGACAATGACTGGTTTTCTCTTTGTACCCTTCAGTAAAAACTGAGTAGAAGCCATAGTTAAAAGGTTAAGTACTGAAGGGTTGGGGTGGCGGCGTTGCAAAAGAAATATAAATCCTAAGCCCTGCCACTAGAATTTAGTGTTTTTTAGGGGGTAAAATAAATACACTTGTGTAACATAGTTTGTGGTAAAGAGTCATAAAAGGCTATGGAGTGTTTTTCTTAAATATTCATATAGTTATAATGGGACCATCAGGGTGAGTTGAATCGGTTGGCGAAAGCCTTGAGGAGGCAATGCTATTAATCAGGGCCTTGAAGGATTTGTGGGATTAAAAGGTGAAGGGGGACAGTACTGGTGGCAGGGAGCAGTTGTAGTAAGTCTCAGATGGGGAGGGACAAAATGAGTATGTTTGGAGACTAATGAAGAAGTCACCTGCCTAAGGAGAGAGTCTGTGGTGGGAATTAAAGACAATCAGTTTGCACAGGAAATGTGGGGTCAAGTTAAGAGAATTCACTGAACATTGTTGGAGAATGTGGTCACATAATTTTTTAAGGAAAACTGAACAGTGGTGTATAAAATGGGTTGTCATGGAAAGAGACTGAAAGTAAAGAAACCAATTAGCAGTCTATTGAATTAGGCTGGTTAGACGGAGGAGGAAATAAATGAAGGTGCCAGTTTTAGTGGTGGAGCACTAACAGGAGCTGGAGGATGAAAAGGAGAGGCGGTTGCAATTACCTGCTGGTGACAAGGGAAGTGGTTAAGAGAATGGGCTCTGGAGCTGGCTACCTGGATGGGAATTCTAGCTTTAGGCAAATTCACCTCTGTTCTATGGTTTCTTCATCTGTAAAATGGGAATAATACTAGCCACCTCTTGGAGCTGTTTTAGTATTAATGAGTTAATACAAATGTACTTATATTAGTGGTTGGCACATAAATGCTACGTATTAATTTTAAAAATAAGAATACCATTTTGTGATAGGAGATTTAAGGTTTTCACAGATACACAGGATTGTACATAAGGTATTTTTAGTCATGTGTGAGCTTTAGGATTTGTGAACCCCCTGAAATTATATGTTAGATTTTATGTAAATTTGTGATTTCCTGTAAGCTTCATAGCTTTCATTAGACTCTGAAAGGGCTGTGTGGACCCAAATAAAAAGGTTAAGTTTGAATATAGACAGTTGTAAATATACAGTGCTGGTTTAGAGAGACGCAGGGAATGATATAAACGTACAACTCATTTGCTTAGAGCTGATAGTTTATAACTGAGGTTTTAATTTAATAAGATAAATATTAAATTGGGAGAGCAGAGACTCAAGAACTTAGCTTTGGGGGGAATACCCACACAATGGGAGTAGATAATGAATTGCAAAGACAGTCATTACATTTTAAGCAGAATCATATTAAAAGTCCTGAGGCACAGAGGACAAGAGATTATTTGAAGGAATGGATACCATCCCTTTGGAAAGGTGAAGGAGGTTAATTAGACAAGCTTATTGGAATTTACAAGATGGAGAATACAGTTCAAGTTTGTGGAAAGAACCCATTATAGAGAATGGATGATGAGGAGGACAGGCAGATTAGACCACTGGTTCTAGAAATTTGGCTGTGAAAGGACACTGAATTGAATTGGGTTCTTTAAAGAGCCAAAGTCATGCAATGATGTGATTATAGCCTTAATTATGGGTTATATGTACTGATTTTTGCCTTTCTTTTAGGGTTTCAATCCACCTGTTCTTGTTTTTGTTCAGTCCATTGAAAGGGCTAAAGAGCTTTTTCATGAGCTCATATATGAAGGCATTAATGTGGACATTATTCATGCAGACAGAACACAGGAACAGGTAAAATCAAATGTATACTTTGAAAATGATAAAGAACAATTAAATTTTAAAGTACTGGCATTAAACTTATAAAGTATTTGTTTTCCATTCCTATAGTGGTACTAAAACATTTAATATATGTTCTGTTAACCAGAGAGATAACACAGTCCACAGCTTCAGAGCAGGAAAAATCTGGGTCCTTATTTGTACAGCCTTGCTCGCCAGAGGTATTGATTTTAAAGGTGTGAACTTGGTGATCAACTATGACTTTCCAACGAGCTCAGTTGAATATATCCACAGGATAGGTGAGTTGTCCGTCTCCACACTCATCCATTTTTAGCACCTCTGCTAATCCCTAAGACATACCATTTTTTAGTGCCATGAAAACTCTGGTGACCTTTTTGCCTAACCAGGCAGTGGCTCAGTGGATAGAGCATCAGACAAGGATGCAGAGGACCCAGTTTCGAAACTCTGAGGTCGCCGGCTTGAGTGCGGGCTCATCTGGTTTGGGCAAGGCTCACTAGCTTGAACCCAAGGTCGCTGGCTTGAGCAAGGGGCCACTCACTCTGCTGTAGCCCCAGATCAAGGCACATACAAGAAAGCATTCAATGAACAACTAAGGTGCCACAACGAAGAATTGATGCTTCTCATCTCCTGTCCTGTCTTTCTATCCCTATCTGTCTGTCTCTTACCAAAACCCCCCCCCCAAAACTCTGGTAACTTTTGTATATAAATCTTGAAGGTCCCTTTCTCCCAAAAAATGTTTTTTAATGCTCTGGTTTCTCTTAGGTCGAACTGGAAGAGCAGGGCATAAAGGAAAAGCTGTTACATTTTTCACTGAAGATGATAAACCATTATTAAGAAGGTAAATTGCAATTCTTTTTTTTTTTTTTTTATTTTTATGAAAGAGACAAGAAGGGAGAGAGATCAGAAGCATTGATTAATTATTTGTGCAGCACCTTAGTTGTTCATTGATCATTTTCTCCTATGTGCCTTGACAGGGGGCTCCAGCCCAGCCACTGACCCCTTCCTTAAGCCAGAGACCTTGGGCTTCAAGCCAGCAACCATGGGGTCAAGTCTGGGATTGCACACTGAAGCTGGATGAGCCTGTGCTCAAGCCGGCAAATTTGAGGAGTTTTGAAACTGGGTCCTCAGCATCCCGGGATGATGCTCTATCCACTGCGACACTACCTGCTCAGGTTAATTCATTATTCTTACACACAGTTAACAAATAGATTAACAAAACGGCTTTGTCCAAAATTCTGTTATGGTAGTCAACCAAATTTTAGCAATGAGAAAAGGAAAAATGGGATTAAAAAAAAAAACCGTTTGGGCCCTTTCATTCTTGCTAATAATAACAAATATTCCCGAATTCTAATAACTCACAGATTTCTCCAAGTAACCACCAGCTGGTATTACAATGTAATATTAAGGTTTTTGAATGAGTGAATAGTTTAAAATTAACCCCTGGGTCTCTTTAGCCCCATTAAAATTCTCTTACTGTTGTGCATCCTTCCCATTACTCTTAGGGGCAGATGGAGTTTTATATTTAGTCCCAGGAAAAATTATTTCAGTAACACACTCCAGTATTACTCAAGGGTAGCCCCCTGAGGCCTGGATAACATATGCTAGGTATACTTTTAGAATCATAGGTGTGAACTTAGCCCATCATCATAGATATTAATGTTAAAGTTGAGTTTCATACATTTTGGCTGCTGAGCTCATTGAGGTTGATGAAAGGCTGTGATTGGTAACACGTTACTTTACTAACAATTGAAATTGAAGTATGGCTGAAGGCAGTTTGTACTTTGAGTCTTCTGGGTTTATTAGTTTTGGTAAAGATTTTGATTTGTGCCCTCTGAGTCTTGCTTTTGCTTTGAGAGGCTTTCACATGTACATGTGTAGGGGAGTATGTATTCCAACAGAGCCCAGATTCACCTACAGTTTCCTCAGCAACCCCAACCATGTGAATCTGATGACTCCCCATACCAGTGTAACTGCTCCTCAGTTTTCCATCTGGGAAATGGGAATAATGATAGTCCTTCCTACAAACGGTTGTTGTGAAGATTGAGTCAGTTATTCCACATGAGAAAACTTAAGACTATGCCAGATCCATGGTAAGCACTATCATTTCATAGATTTAAGCTTGACTCTAGCTTTAGTAAGAGACCCATCTGAGTGTACTTAGTAGCTTCTTAGAGCTTGATAAATAAATGTTGAGCAGAAATAGCTTCTATCTAAAATTATTCATCAATTTATAGCTTTTAGTCCAGCAGACATTCTCTCAGATCCAATGTGATTGCATCTGGTGATAATGAAAAACACTGTATTGAATTTCTTTCTTGTGTAGTTTTAGTTTCTCTTGTATTGTGCAGAGCGTATGAGTTCATAAACATCAGTTTGATAAGATACAGACTTATGTTTATGGGTACCTTTTTCAGCATTGCCAATGTTATACAGCAGGCCGGCTGTCCTGTTCCAGAATACATAAGAGGTTTCCAAAAACTACTAAGGTACAGTCTTGAATTTACCGGACGTTCTCTTTTTCTCCCTCTCTTTGTATATACATTCTTACTTCCACACTCTTACATATAGTTCTAACAATACTACTATTTTCAGAACTATTTAAGATAAAAATTTCCCTTTTAAATATTTGTAATACTGTACTTTCTGTGCCAGTTTCTTCATCCTTGAGATAAAAAAAAAAAAATTTTTTTTATCTTACTGATTTTAAAGAAGAGAGAGAGAGAGAAGGAGGGGGAGGAACAGGAAGGATCAACTCCCATATGTGCCTTGACCAGGCAAGCCCAGAGTTTCAAACCATGACCTCAGCGTTCCAGGTCGACACTTTATCCACTGCGCCACCGCAGGTCTCATCCTTGAGATTTTAAGTATTCATATTTTAAAAAAGTTATTCAGTGTGAGTAAAATACAGTTCAATTGTTTTAATTCAGAATACTGGTTAAAAGCGGTTAACTGGCCAAAGTCAAACTCTAATGCTTGTTGGCACAGGATATATTTTAATCATAATCACTGGCATTTAAAAAATTGACTGAATTTACCTTCCCTTTGGGTTGCCTCTATAAATGCTATTAGGTAATCTAGGATATGAAATGGATAGTGTGGATAAATCAGGTGGATTAAAAAAACATTTTGTGATTAAGAATCAACTATAAGGTGGGTGCTATGGAGTGAAAGTTTGAACCCCCAAAATTACATGTTGAAACATTAACCCCAAGGTGATGGTATTAGGAAGCAGGGCCTCTGGAAGGTGATTCGGTCATGAGGACAGATTCCTCCTGAATGGGATTAGTGTCCTAATAGAAGGAACCCCAAAGGGATCCCTCACCTCTTCTGCCATGTGAGGACACAGAGAACCAGCAAACGGGATCTTACCAGAAACTGTATTTGCCAGCACCTTAGACTTCACAGCTTCCAGAACTATGAGAAATAAATTTCTGTTGTGTATAAGCCACCCAGTCTATGGTGTTTTGGTATAGTAACCCAAATGAAGTGAGACAGTAGGGGTGCCCAGATGGCACTGGGAATTTCATAACACCCACGGAAGGTACAACGATAATAGTGACCCTATTTCTTAAGATGGGTACAGAGGTGCTTGTTTTATTATTCCTTAAACACTAAATATATATTTCATCAGATGAAAAAAGATTCAAAACCAGTTTTAGCTTTAAGCTACATGTAATTCTTTCCTGTCTTTGACTTTCAGCAAACAAAAGAAGAAGATGATTAAGAAGCCATTGCAAAGGGAGAGCATTAGTACCACTCCAAAATACTTCTTAGAAAACGCTAAGGATAAACGGTAAGTAGATGGTGAGAAAATTAACTGTTTGACTCCATTATGTAGTTGGAGTAGGCATTATTTTTCCTTAGGATGAGTTTTTTAGAGGTGGATTATATCAGAACTGTTGTACACGTGTTAGAATCTATGTTCTCTGGGTAATATGGAAGGTGGGATTACAAACGCAGTCCTTCCAGGCACTGAGCAGCAGCTGATGAAAGTTTTTATAAGGGTTAAAACTAGAGTATAAGATGGTGGTTCTGTTGAATATTAATAAGAAATATCAATGTTTTAAGTAATTGTGTTGATTCTTGTCAGTTTATATTATTTATACTTCTGAGGTTATTTTTTTTATTTTTTTTTTTATTTTTTGTGTTTTTCTGAAGCTGGAAACGGGGAGAGACAGTCAGACAGACTCCCGCATGCGCCCAACCGGGATCCACCCGGCACATCCACCAGAGGCCACGCTCTGCCGCGACCAGAGCCACTCTAGTGCCTGGGGCAGAGGCCAAGGAGCCATCCCCAGCGCCCGGGCCATCTTTGCTCCAATGGAGCCTTGGCTGCGGGAGGGGAAGAGAGAGACAGAGAGGAAGGTGGGGGTGGAGAAGCAAATGGGCGCTTCTCCTATGTGCCCTGGCCGGGAATCGAACCTGGGTCCCCCGCACGCCAGGCCGATGCTCTACCGCTGAGCCAACCGGCCAGGGCCTACTTCTGAGGTTATTAAAACAAAGTTGCACTAAGACTTTAAGGGCACTTGGTATAAATTTTGTCACTCTAGACCTTTAATTAAGATGCTCTCTTCATTTTTTTTACATTTAAAAGCCATATATATATATATATATATATATATATATATATTTCAAATCAGAAGAGCAAGTTTAATTAGAAAGTTACAGAGGTAGTAGAAGTGAGCCCGCTGGGCTGCACGGGCTCAGGAAACAAGTTACAGAGACAGAAGAAAGGCCATTACAGCTTAGGAGAGAGAAAGTCAAAGGTAACTGCCCGGGAGGAAGGAGAGGGGAAGGGAAAGGCGCAGGCCTGCTCCCAAGAGAGAGTGAGCCTGAAGGCCATACTTCTTAACATGGCCCACAAAGAAGAACTGATCTGACTCTAGCTTAGTTATCCAGTACAGGTGTCCCTTTAGTGGTGCTGTCCACATGTGTAGCCTCAGCTCATACCTCTATGCTGGTAACTCTTGCGTCCATATCTTTGAGCCCAGCTTCTCAACCTGAAAATAATACCAACTCTACCACTTGTGTTTGGCTGAGGATTAAATGAGTTAATCTACATCTGAGAATTTTGTATTACTTTCCTATGGTATGCTAACATTATTTTCTCAAAACTTGTTTCCTTTTCCTGTGTTAACATTTAGTTATGGCTTTCACCAGACTCTAAAATCAGACTGTTGGGGTTCATGTCTAACATTTCTCACCACTGTGTGATGATCACCAATTTGCACCACCATTCTTCATTTTTCTCATCTGTAAAATCAGGATAATAATAGAATCTTAATAAATTAGGAAGATTATCAAAGGTCATAACATATAAGGAGCTTAAGACAGTATTAGCACTTAATGTTAACTTTTACTGTTAGGTAAGGATCAGAATCTGTCTTTTAGATCATGTTATATTGTTTACTGTGACCTTCCTGTCTCTTAGGTGATTGTTGTTTTCTAAAGGGTGGAGACCTAATGCGTGTTGTGTTCCTACTGCCTCATATATTTGATTATATCATAGGTTTTAGTTGATGTTTACTAAATGGTAGATTTTTGGAAAGTATATATAAGCTAGAATTTCTGATCCAGCTTTTCTTACTTTCCTTGTCCTAGGAAAAAAATCATTGGTCAGAACAACAAGAAGAAAGTAGCTCTTAAAGACAAAAGTTAAAAAATATTTTTTAAAAGACTGGATCAAGAGGATAATTTAATGATCTCAATGTGATTGTTGTTTTCATGGACTACTTCACCTTAAAATCACCTGTAACATTTGAAATCAACTACAAGAACATGGGGCTGGTGAAAAATGATCATAAACTTTCAGTGTATCATGTCATATTTCAATGTAGGTGACTTTTAAATGATTACACAATGAAAATAACATTCAATGACATTTCTGTGGTTTGAATCTTGAGGTAATTCTTAAAGAAGATCAAAAACTTACGGTAAAAATGACAACATCCAAATGTGGTGAACTCTTACGGATGGTTCCCTTCAAGTGTGGAGGAATGTATGAAGTATGTTGCAGAGACATCTAGAACCAAAGTAAAGCCTTCAGATTGAAAGTCCCTTCCCTGCCGCCTTGTGGTTTTTTTTGTTTTTTTTTTTTTTTCTTTTTTTTTTTGTTTTTTTTTTTCTCATTTTTCTGAAGCTGGAAACAGGGAGAGACAGTCAAACAGACTCCCGCATGCGCCCGACCGGGATCCACCCGGCACGCCCACCAGGGGCGACGCTCTGCCCACCAGGGGGCGATGCTCTGCCCATCCTGGGCGTCGCCATGTTGCGACCAGAGCCACTCTAGCGCCTGGGGCAGAGGCCACAGAGCCATCCCTAGCGCCCGGGCCATCTTTGCTCCAATGGAGCCTCGGCTGCGGGAGGGGAAGAGAGAGACAGAGAGGAAAGCGCGGCGGAGGGGTGGAGAAGCAAATGGGCGCTTCTCCTGTGTGCCCTGGCCGGGAATCGAACCCGGGTCCTCCGCACGCTAGGCCGATGCTCTACCGCTGAGCCACCGGCCAGGGCGGTTTGTTTGTTTTGTGAGTGGACAAGAAGCCCAGGCTATTTACCAAGAATAATCCTACTGCTCTTTATTTTACTACTTCTTAATTTCTTGATGACCTTTTGTGGTATAAGCCACAAAACAAAGAGATGCCTCTTCTGTGGCTGGTTATTTAAGTTCTGTAAGACTTTAAATGCTTTGGTCTATTAAGTATTCTTATAACTTCATTTGTAAGGTAGGTAATACTTTACCTGTTAAAATGTTGCATCTACAAGCTATGGTTGGCCTCTCCCTTTTTTTTTTTTAACTGATTTATTGGGGTGTTATTGGTTAATAAAATCACAACGGTTTCAGGGATACAGTTCATTAATACACCATCTGTATATTATATTGTATGTTCACTACGCAAGTTTCCTTCCATCACCTTGTATCACCCTTTTACCTCCTCCCACCTCCGCCTGTCCCTGTTTCCCTCTGGTAATTACACAGTGTTGTCCAGCCTCTTCCTTTCTTCAGTTTTCATCATTTAACTATGCTCTTTCCTGTCTCTTTCCATTCAAGATGCCTTTGCTTGAAACTGGTAAAAGTTTTAACCCGATAAGGTGGAGTGTTCCTGTGACTTGATGTACCTCCGATTGCATTCTCTTACGGCTTTTCTTTCCTGATGCTTTACGGCCCTTCATCCTTCAGGAAGCAGCTCCAGCCAAAGGTAAAGGATTATGATTAGACAGTGATGGAGGCTATTCACCATTAGCAGATTTTTCTCTGTTGATATTATTGTACAGTGGATAAAAAATCAACTTTAGTCCTCTCTGGGTTCTGACCTAGTTTGTGGCTACAGGCCTAAACACACCGTGAAGGTTGGAATTGCCAGTAAATATGGGTCCCATATGGGGTCCAGCCAAACCCAGTGACCCCTTGCTCAAGGCAGTGACCTTGGGCTTGAGCCAGCAATCTTTGGGCTCAAGCCAGCGACCCTGGGGTCATGTCTGCAATTTCACACTCAAGGCCAGTGACCCTGCGCTCAAGCTGGTGAGCCCGTGCTCAAGCCAGATGAGCCTGCAGTGACTCGGGGTTTTGAACCTGGGTTCTCTGCATCTTAGGCTGACTCTATCCTGTACCACCACCTGGTCAGGCTGTTTTTGCAATTTTATAAAGAGAGTACAAATTGTACTGTTTCATGAATGTTTTATTTGGAACCGGAGAGTTTCTGGTCCCATCAGAGAACTACTAATCCCCAGCCCTTCTAATGGATGGAGGCTCTTGTGTTCTTAGGCTGTCCCACTCCAAGCCAGCTCTGAAGCTCAAGGTTTTTTATCCACCAAACACTCAGGTGCTTTTAAGTATTTTTCTACATATTTGGTTCATTGTACCTATTTGATCAGTTTCAAAATGTGATTTTGTGCCTGGATAACTTTTTTTTAAAATTATTTTTATTTTATTATTTATTCATGTTTGAGAAGAGAGAGATAGAGAGGGAGAGAGAAGGGGGGAGGAGCAGAAAGCATCAACTCCCATATGTGCCTTGACTGAGCAAGCCCAGGGATTTGAACCGGCGACCTCAGCATTCCAGGTCGACACCGCTGCGCCACCACAGGTCAGGTGTGCCTGGATAACTTGAATATGGGTCTCTGTTAGTGATCTCTTGTCAGTGATCTGGGCCACATCATAAATAACACTTTGCTACTTGTATAAAGACAGTGTCACTTATTTTTCAAAACAATTTTTTGACCAAATATATTAGTTTCTTTTACCCAAAGGTGGGCAGAACAGGTATTTCCATCTCCTTTTACAGGTGAGTTAAAACAAGATCTGAAAGTGTTAAGTGCTGTCACCTAGTAACCAGGTCTCCTGCTTCCAGTTTGGGGTTCTCTGAAGCCCGTGATACTCCTTTCGTAGGACTCTGACCTTCTTCTCTGACCGTCACCACCACCTTTTAAACGTTTTTTTTTTTATTTATTCATTTTTTTCAGAGAGGAGAGGGAGAGACAGGGAGAGAGAAAGGAGAGACAGAGAGAGAAGGGGAGGAGGAGCTAGAAGCATCAACTCCCATATGTGCCTTGACCAGGCAAGTCCAGGTTTTCGAACCGGCGACCTCAGCATTTCCAGGTCGACGCTTTATCCACTGCGCCACCACAGGTCAGGCACCACCACCTTTTAATTTTTTCAGAAAAATAACCCAGCTGCACAAATGTACACTTTACCTTCACGTGGTTAGAATCTTTGGATGGTTCCCCAGGAATAACTGAAATATAATAAATGACCTGAAATGAAAGCAAAGTAGGCATCTGACAAAAGTTGCTTTTTCTTTCTGCAGTTGAGGACCCCAAATATTATTATTCCATAGACTTATCAAGCGTTGCACATTGGAACACAGCCTGACAAATGTCTTAGCCTACATCCTAGATGGCAGCCTAAATTTTTCTTTCTTCTTTTGCCAAGTGAGAGGAGGAGAGATACAGAGACAGACTCCCTCATGCACCCTGACTAGGATCCACCCGACAGCTCCTGTCTGGGGCCAACGCTTTGCCCATCTTAGGCCATGCTCACAAACAAAGCTATTTTTATCACCTAGGGGAGGCTCCACAGAGCCATCCTCGGTTCCTGGGCTGATGCTTTGGAACCGATAGAGCAATGGCTGTTGGAGGGGGAGAGAAAGGGGGAGAGCTGAGGGAGGAGGAGGGATGGAGAATCATGTGGTCGCTTCTCCTGACCAAGATGTGCCCTGACCAAGAATTGAAACTCAGACATCCACATGCCAGGTCGATGCTCTACCACAGACCCAACCAGCCAGGGTCAATGTCTGCCTCAATTTAACCAAAGAACTAGTGTGGACATAGTGGCTTTTCCTGTATAGAGCCTTCTGCTGTGGGTGTCAGGATATGTGGCAGCAGGGACTAAGCTGAGGAGTAGGTGGTAGGTTGGAAAGGGCAGGTCCAGATGAGGACATGTTGGCGCTGGGTGTTCATCATGGTCACCTGGGATGGTAGCAAGAACATAAGCACACTGACATGATGGAGAAAGGAAGCCTCATGCTCCCTCCGCATCTGAGCAGGACAGGATGAGGCACATGAATGTGAGGAGTCACGTGGATCTGCAGAGAGTCTACCTGAGAGGTGTCTTCCAGCCTTGGCTTTTCCTCAGTACTAGGCAGTTGTCCCTTGGGGACCAGAAGAATAATTCTAAATATACCTACTATAATCATGCTATGAAATGTGAGTAAATGACCACTTTTGAAAAAGATACTTTTCTGCTTTTGTTGTGTTGCCAAGCATAAGTTTAGGTAGGGTTTGTTTCTCTCCTCTCAAAATAGCACTCAATTCCTAATTGATTTGACTGGGATGCAGGCTATGGACTGACAAAAGCTGCCCCATGAGTGTGTCATCAAAAGTAGTCTTTTTTTTTTTTAAGTGAGGCTTTTTATTGTGTTTTCTTTTTTAAAATTGAAGGTATCTTACTGGTCCTGCTTCCAAGAGTGGCCACGACCATGTGAAAAGGCGGCACAGGGAGGGATCATCTCCACAACATTCCATTTATACACAGAACTAAACAGACAAGCACAGAGTCACTATTGCGGTTAGAAGCTGGCAGCAAGGGAAAGGGGAGCAACAGGTGGGAACTGGGGTGTCGTTAAAAGATACAGGCCCCCCCAAACTGGGGTGCCTGTGGGCGACTTGGTCTCCTTCAACCCAAGAGGAATCAGAAGATCAAAAGCAGTTTGGGAAGGCCAGAACCATCAGGGATGGAGGGAAGAGGAAGATGCAGGGGGTGGGGGGGCTGTTTGGCAACTGGGTGAAGGGATTGCCTTCCCACTGCTGGCATCCCCCAGCCCCTCCGGTCTGGCGGGAAGGGGGCAGCCTGCAACCCCCCACAGGCAGGTCTGGGGCTGCCAGATGCTCCAGGCAGGGGGCTGGAGGGGGCTCACAAAGGCTTGCCCTCCAGGGAGATGGCAGCACTGCCCCCCAGCTTCTCTGCCAGAGTGCAGCGGTCCTTGACCTCCTCATAGCAGTTCGCTTGTAATTCATGCTTGATCCCTGTCAGCTTCTTGATGGCATCCTTGGAGCTGGCATAGATCACTTTGCTTTTAAGGGGTGCAGACTCAGGGGCCCAAAAGATAAACACCAGGTCCTCCTTCTTGCTCTCCTTGTTCTCATAGGTTGCGTCATACAGAGCGTAGCGGCAGTCTTTGTCCGGTAGCATCTTGACAGAGGTGGCTTAGGGGTTGTCTACTGTCTGGTCCACATAACCTACCAGGATCTCCTTGCCCTCCTCCAGAATGATACTCTTCTTGTCTTCACTCAGGTAGAAGAGCACTGCCTTCTTGCACTTCTTCACCTCCTCTGGTGTTGAGGACTTATGCACCTTCATGTCATTGAACACTTGGATGACTCCATCACAGACAGCCACACCAGAGGCCATATTTTTGGAAGCGAAAAAGGAGATAGCAAGATGAGCCTTAGAAGACAAGAGCCGCTGCGGCTGCTGCTGAGATCCAACTGCGGTCTCTTCTTTTTTGACAGATGAAGAACTGTCCACAGCAAAGGCAGGATTAATAAATGAGTAAAAGTTCAAAGAAAGCACCAGCACTGAGCTGACTATTGAACTGTTGAAGACATAACCAGAAAAAAGTGGCAGCAATCTGTCAACCTTTATGAGTGAGCAGCTTGACTTTAATGACACAAGTGATGCTCTTAGAGCACTAAATTACATGCTGCCTTATTTCTTGGAGGAAAATCTAGAAGATAGAAAAACAACATTACTAAACTCCCTTTTTTCAAACGTACAAGGTGGCGATATGCCCAAGTTGTGTTAAAAGCGACAGAGGGAACCCTTCTCTTAAACCTGAATTTTATAATTCAAGTTACAAAAATAATTGAGGAAACTCTGATTTCTGGAACAGGACTCCTGATGAAGCTTCTCAAGGAGGAGCAGGAAGTGAGGTTCCCAAAGCAGAGTGGGAAACGGGCCAATTGAAAATGAGAAGACAGCATAATCCAATGTCAAAATAACCTAGAGATGTTTCCTCTGAACATATGTACCCTGATTTATCAATATCACCCCATTAAAATTAATTTAAGAAAAAGAAAAATGAGAGGACAGATGCCCAGGATGAAGAGGAAGAGCAGGAGTCAAGTGAGGTGAGGACAGCTCCCAAAACACGGGACCTGGACGTTTAGTCAGAGTGGGACAGGCCATGAAAGCACTGGCAGAGGACCAGGGGTGCCTGGTCTGTGTCTTGTGTTTTCATGTGACTTTGGCGAAGACAGTGATCTCACACTCTGCTTATTTAGAGAATGGTGCCATTGTCCCTAGGGTAGATGAGAAGAGGACCTTATACACAGGATAAATTGTACAAGAAAATCCTAATGCTAAAATTAGATTGGGTGTGTTCTTTTTTTTTTTTTTTTCACAGAGACAGCAAGAGGGATAGATAGGGACAGACAGACAGGAATAGAGAGATGAGAAGCATCAATCATCAGTTTTTCGTTGTGACACCTTAGTTGTTCATTGATTGCTTTCTCATATGTGTCTTGACTGTGGGCCTTCAGTAGACCGAGTAACCCCTTGCTCGAGCCAGTGACCTTGGGTCCAAGCTGGTGAGCTTTGCTCAAACCAGATGAGCCTGCGCTCAAGCTGGCAACCTTGGGGTCTCGAACTTGGGTCCTCTGCATCCCAGTCCGATGCTCTATCCACTGTGCCACCTCCTGGACAGGCGGGTGTTTTTTTTAAGAACCTATATATTCACCTGAACGAGTGAGGTTTAAAGTAATATATAGTTAAGATTAGCTAGCTATTTTTTAGAATAGACTAAAGAATAGTTAGTTTTTATTCTATCTCTGTTTTTTTTTCATTGTTCTTTCTTTTTCTTTTAGTTTAAAACAGAAATTCCATCCTATGTGTTTAACAAAACACTCATTATGGCATTACCCATTTCTGTGGTGGCAGCAATGTGCCTTTTTTCTTTTTCTGTCTCATTGTGGTAAGGCAACAGTTAATTTAGGTTTCCAAAATACATTCTGTCTTTAGAATAGATTCAGAACCCACAAACAGAAAATGAAAGCCACCTTCCCACTTACTCCTACTTGATATTCCTCTGTAGTCAGGAGCACTGAGATATGTTTTGTGCTTTTATTACAAACTATATTCCACGGATTTTTAAGGGAAGGTCACTTCCAGAGATCTCTTGAAAATAACATCAGTATAACAAGCCACTAGATTATTCTGAGAAGGTTAACGGCACAGTTGACATCATAGCAAAATTTCTTTGGCTCAAAATGAACATGTTCATTTCATGTACTGTACTCAACAGTGACTCTATTTCTGATTTCTTTCCTTGTTGGCTGCAATGAGGAGAGATACAGAATCTCCATCCTCATGTAGCTACATAACCCTGGCATAAGACATGGCTAAGAGGTCTAGGTATGATCTTGTCAGTTTATTACATTGAGTTAGCAGCTTTATTCTCCCAGGTGTAAGGTGCAAATACTTCAGTTAAAATACTGCAACTTTAATCCTGCATCGGGCTTCTCTAAAGCACATCATAGTTACAGTCACCTGTTCCTTGAGTTGGCTTGTGTCCCTTTGTTTAATTTTGCAATGTTTTATTTTCTCAGCATGTCAGAGCTACCATTCAAATAGTGATTTAGTATGCTGACAGTCATGACTCTAACCTACTAATTTACCTTGTTAACCTTTTCAGTGGTCAAGGCAACCCTCCATTCCAGCCAAAGCAGCCCCTCACCATAAGCTAGCCACACCATGCCCATTCCTACTTTTGTTTGTGCTTTTGACCATCTAAAATTCCCTTATCTTGCTCTGCACATGGAAGTCCTATGTATCTCTGAAAAGTCAGCTGAAGTTCATCTTTCCTCATAAAGCCGCCCTGAGTACTCCAGCCCCACTAGTCCTAGTCTTTCTGTCAGACTTGTCACCATTTGTGGGGAGGGGGAGGGCAATAGTAAGGCATGCCACTCTCCTGAATACAGTATTTAAAAATATGGTAAAAAAATTTTTAAAGATGAATCCCCAAGAAAGAAATACCAAGGTAACAAATACCAAGGTCAACATATCACAAGCAGAGCAGAGATGTTTCTGTACCAGTAGCAGTATCACTAGGAGATTCTAGTTCCTTTATAACACATTTTGTTATCTGGTAGGATAAGCTCCTGCTTTTTATTTTACTTTTTCATACATTTCATAGCTATTCTTGAATATTTTCTCTACCAGATGTCAGCTGGCCAGTTTTTGTTAGCAAACTGTGTTGTAATTTGAATAGGATTGCATTGCATTTGTAGGTTAATTAGAGGATAATTGTCATCTTTACAACATTCCAGGAAAACGGTATCTCGTGTTGTGTATTCTTCCTAGTGTCCTTCAGAAGAGTTTTGATGTTTCCATCACGTAGGTCTTAGACATTTCTTTTGAAGTTTATTTTTTGTTACTTTGTGGATTTTTATTGATATTGGAAATGATCTCTTTCATTTTCTAAGTTATTTGTGATATATAGGAAAGCTATTGAAATTTGAATGTTGAGCTCTTGATTATGGATTTAGCCATCTTACTGAATTGTCGTGTTTCTTGAGATAAAATTTTAGTCAATGCTCTTGGGCTTTTTAGGTTGTACATCTCATAATTAAATATGTTTTGTCTCTGTCAAATAGTTCCTTTTTTTACTTATTAAATTGATTAGGACTGCAACAATGATGAATAGTAAGAGTAGTAACAGACATCCCACCCTAGTACTTGACCTTAAAGCTGCTATTTAGGTTTTTGGTATTTTTCTTCTCTTAATTCTAAGAGGGTTTTTTTTAGTAGGGATTACCTGCTGAATGCCAATAAAATGCATTGCTAGTTGCATGCAAGACCCTAAGTTAGGGACTGTGGAAGAGTCCAAGGACTCTGAAAGAGAATTTCTGTCCTTGAAATCAAGCATTTACTAATTTAAGAAAATTAAATCAGAACTGGAATGGAATGGTTCTTGAATTTACCTTGTGTGGGACTTCTGAGAAAATATAGCTGGAATTTTGAAATGTGGACGCTCTGATGACTACAGAAAGCAAAAGCTCTGGTGTTGTCTTGGGCTTTAAGAAGTCTGTCTTCCTGTGAAATATGTGAGGAAGGGATTCAGTATTGATGCTAAAGGTTTCAGAAACCTGATACAACAAGAGGCCAATACAAACCTGATCCCTACATGAGGCCAATCCTGGACTCAATTCCATTTAAAAACCATCGCTATGGGCTAGACACTGGGAATAAGATGCAGCCCTTCTCTTCTTGGAGTTTATATGCTAGAGGTTGGGCCAGACAATAAACAGGAGTAAAATAAAATAGAATGTATAAAGGGCTATGAAGGAAGCAAATTGGGTGCTACCTACAGTGTTTCAAAAAAATTATTTGACATGCTGGTTTTCCACCCTGAGTGTCTTTTCCATGTGTGTACATGGGGTAGACCTCCGAAAAGTGGCATTGTTACTTTTCTAGATTAAGGACTATGTTGAGCCAAGGTGGGAGGGGAATGTTTTCCTGTACCCTTGTAAAGTGGTTATTCACTTGGTTTCAGACCCACCTTCCCAGAGTGAATTGCTCACCCTCCAAAGCCCCATCTAAAAATGTTATGGAGTCATCACTGATTCAGTGGTAGCCCCTATCTGATAGAGTGGTGAGTTAAGAATCAGACATGGCCCTGGCTGGTTGGCTCAGCGGTAGAGTGTCGGCCTGGCATGCGGGAGACCAGGGTTTGATTCCTGGCCAGGGCACATAGGAGAAGTGCCCATTTGCTTCTCCACCCCCCTCCTTCCTCTCTGTCTCTCTCTTCCCCTCCCGCAGCCAAGGCTCCATTGGAGTGAAGATGGCCTGGGCGCTGGGGATGGATCCTTGGCCGCTGTCCCAGACACTAGAGTGGCTCTGGTCGTGGCAGAGCGACGCCCCGGAGGGGCAGAGCATCGTCCCCTGGTGGGCAGAGCGTCGCCCCTGGTGGGTGTGCCGGGTGGATCCCGGTCGGGCGCATGTGGGAGTCTGTCTGATTGTCTCTCCCCATTTCCAGCTTCAGAAAAATACACACACACACACCAAAAAAAGGACATGGATACAGAAAATTTTGAGAAAATGGCAACATTTTGCCTGCCCACTGCCCCACCTGGTGTTCATTTTGTAGGCCAGCTACCTGGAGCAGTATGGCCAAGGGGAAGAAGAATGTCTCTGAGTTTTCAGCTTGGAGGAGGAGTTCAGATTGCCAGAACTGGACCAGCACTTCTGAGTTCCTGGGATGGAGGCCCTGTGGCTTCCTTGAAAAGCTCTGCACCATTCCCCAGTTCCACCCCTCCATTAATAGCCCCCCTGTCCCACCAGCCCTGTGCCACTGGAGTCTGGGCCACCCAGGTGTGCAGGCCCAATCTGGCCTCACTGTGAGGGCTCAGGGGAGACCCAGTGGGAGTTAGCTGTGCCCTCTGCAGGGGAAAAGGACTTCTTGGTTCCCAAAGGTTATATAAATACAGGCTGGGACTAGAGGAGGGGGTGCTTGGTTGCTAAGAGATGCATGCGTGACATGGCTGCCAATTATGACAGGGCTGCCAATTGTGACACCGGTGTCAATTATTCACTTTATCTCAGTGCATGGTACTGGTACCTCATTTACTTAGGTCACATACTGTGAACTACTTGTGTGGGTCACTTTCCGTGTCCCAATTGTGCAAATTGCTCTCTGTATCCCGAACGTCATGTCCGGAATGTGCTTCTGGGCCCCACAGCTCCTATTTATGTGGCAGCTGTTGTGGCTCCTGGTCCAGGCTCGCCCGCTTCCGGAGCTGGCCCTGGACCCTAACCTGCTGACCACCACCACCCTGGGGCTCACCGAACCCTGGCCTCAGGATCAACAAAACCTTGCCGAAGAGCCCTCATATACTGCTGGAGAAGTAGAATTTCCCTCCCAAAAGGAAGTCTCAGCTCTGCAGCCAGAGTCCTCTGAGGAGGAGGAAGAAGAGGAGCCTATAGAAGTGCCTCCAAAGAAGGACTCAACTCCACCCCAAGTGCACTTTGCCAGTGCAGAGCTTTCTGCAGGTAATGAAGAGGCAACATTTCTTCATCCAAAGCCTGCTCAGGCTCAGCAGCCAACCCCGCCTGCAATCTCGGTTGAGTCTCTGGACCTGGGGCTCATCATCACCCCACGTCCAATGGAGGAGGCTGCACAACCTACCACCCTGCAGCACACTACAGTGTCTCCAGAGATCCCTGAGGTGACACCTCCTCATCCAGAGCCCTCAGAAGTCCTTGAGGAGGAAGAAGAGGAGCCTATAGAAGTGCCTCCAAAGAAAGGCTCAACTATACCCCAATTGCACTTTGCCAGTGCAGAGCTTTCTGCAGGTAATGAAGAGGGTCCTGCTCAGCCTCCAGAGATCCCTGAGGCAACACTTCTCCATGCAAAGCCTGCTCAGGCTCAGCAGCCAACCCCGCCTGCAATCGCGGTTCAGCCTGTGGACCTGGGGCTCATCATCACCCCACGTCCAATGGAGGAGGCTGAACAACCTACCACCCTGCAGCACACTACAGCTCCTCCAGAACACCCTGCAGTGACACCTCCCCATCGAGAGTCTGCTCAGGCTCAGCAGCAGCCTGCTATTCAGGTCACAGCCCTGATGTTCATTGTCAACCAACATCCTTTGGAGGAGGCTGGACAACTGACTGCCCTGCAGCAGACTACAGCTCCTCCAGAGAACCTTGAGGTGACAGCTTCTCATCGAGAGTCTGCTCAAGCTGGACTACCAACCACTCCTCCGGTCACAGTCCAGTCTGTGGACCTGGGGCTCACCATCACCCCACAACCTATGGAGGAGGCTGGACAACTGACCACCCTGCAGCAGACTACAGCTCCTCCAGAACACTCTGAGGTGGCACTTTCATATCTGGGGTCTGTTCAGAGTCGGCAGCCAACCTTGCCTGGAGACATGGAAGGTACCAAGTCTCTACAACCAGAACCATCCAAACTAGTTCCTCCTACGACTGAAGAGAAAGCCACCATGAGCGTGTGTAAGCTCTGCTCCTGCATGTATGAGACACTGTCCTGTGTGGCTCCTGACCCAAAGCAGAAGCTCCGCAGCGTGCCTGTGCTGCAGCCCAGCATTGACAAGGACACCTTCACCATCTTGTAAGACTCCCCTGTCCTCGTTTGTTGTCTGCATCCTGCCGCACAAGGCAGCCTTTTCCTGAGGTTGTCCTGAGCTCTTTACATCTTCCCCAGCTCAGCTTGACTGATGTGGCTTTTCTTTTGTTTTTCAACTATCCCTTATCTTCATTCCCCTTCTTACTATTGTTTCCCATTTAAGAGTCTATTCCTGGCCCTTGCCGGTTAGCTCAGTGGTAGAGCGTCGGCCTGGCGTGCAGGAGTCCTGGGTTCGATTCCCGGCCAGGGCACATAGGAGAAGCGCCCATCTGCTTCTCCACCCCTCCCCCTCTCCTTCCTCTCTGTCTCTCTCTTCCCCTCCCGCAGCCAAGGCTCCATTGGAGCAAAGATGGCCTGGGTGCTTGGGATGGCTCTGTGGCCTCTGCCTCAGGCACTAGAGTGGCTCTGGTTGCAACAGAGCGATGCCTCAGATGGGCAGAGCATCGCCCCCTGGTAGGCGTGCTTGGTGGATCCCGGTTGGGCGCATGCGGGAGTGTGTCTGACTGCCTCCCCATTTCTGGCTTTGGAAAAATACAAAAAAAAAATAAATTTAAGTCTTTTCTGTGTAATTGCCCATATTATTTTTCCTCATTCATCTCTTTAGTCCATCGCTTCATTCCTTAACCTCCACTCTCCCACTTTTGCTCCATCCCCTTTACAGCAGTGTGGCCCCTCCCCATCTCACTGGTGGTGATACAACATAGTGGTTAAGAATAGAGATTCTAGCCCTGGCCGGTTGGCTCAGCGGTAGAGCGTCGGCCTAGCGTGCGGAGGACCCGGGTTCGATTCCCAGCCAGGGCACACAGGAGAAGCGCCCATTTGCTTCTCCACCCCTCCGCCGTGCTTTCCCTCTCTGTCTCTCTCTTCCCCTCCCGCAGCCAAGGCTCCACTGGAGCAAAGATGGTCCGGGCGCTGGGGATGGCTCTGTGGCCTCTGCCCCAGGCGCTAGAGTGGCTCTGGTCGCAACATGGTGATGCCCAGGATGGGCAGAGCATCGCCCCCTGGTGGGCAGAGCGTCGCCCCTGGTGGGCGTGCCGGGTGGATCCCGGTCGGGCGCATGCGGGAGTCTGACTGTCTCTCC
The DNA here is from genome assembly GCF_036850765.1 of Saccopteryx bilineata. Lineage (NCBI taxonomy): Eukaryota > Metazoa > Chordata > Mammalia > Chiroptera > Emballonuridae > Saccopteryx > Saccopteryx bilineata. The sequence continues at coordinate 347,471,199 of NC_089491.1, read as the reverse complement.
CTGTTTCCAGCTTCAGAAAAATGAAAAAAAAAAAAAAGAATAGAGATTCTAGCGCAGGGGTAGTCAACCTTTTTGTACCTACCGCCCACTTTTGTATCTCTGTTAGTAGTAAAATTTTCTAACCTCCCACCAGTTCCACAGTAATGGTGATTTATAAAGTAGAGAAGTAACTTTACTTTATAAAATTTATAAAGCGGAGTTACAGCAAGTTAAAGCATTATATAATAACAGTTACTTACCCGGTACTTTATGTCATGTTTTTGCTAAGTTTGGCAGAATAAATCTTTATAAAACAACTCACTATAGTTAAATCTATCTATTTATTTATACTTTGGTTGCTCCGCCACCGCCCACCATGAAAGCTGAAACACCCATTAGTGGGCAGTAGGGACCAGGTTGACTACCACTGTTCTAGAGCCAGAGTGACTGGGTTTGAACCCAGGTATGTCATTCATTAGTATTTGGACTGCATTTCCTTCCTTCCTTCCTTCCTTCCTTCCTTCCTTCCTTCCTTCCTTCCTCCCTCCCTCCCTCCCTCCCTTCCCTTCCCTTCCCTTCCCTTCCCTTCCCTTCCCTTCCCTTCCTTTCCCTTCCCTTCCCTTCCCTCCCTCCCCTTCCTCTTTCTTTCTTTCTTTCTTTCTTTCTTTCTTTCTTTCTTTCTTTCTTTCTACTTTCTTTCATGTGACAGAGACAGAGAGAGAAACAGAAAGGGATAGGTAGGGACAGACAGACAGGAAGGAGAAAGATGAGAAGTATCAATTCTTCATTGCAGCTCTTTAGTCTCCTTAGTTATTCATTGGTTGCTTTCTCATATATGCCTTGACCAGGGGGCTGCAGCAGAGCAAATGACCCCTGGCTCAATCCATCAACCTTTAGGCTCAAACCAGCTACCATTGGGTCATGTCTATGATCCCACACTCAAGCCAGTGACACTGGGCTCAAGCCCGTGACCTGGCACTCAAGCTGGTGAGCCTGCGCTCAAGCCAGATGAACCCATTCTCAACCTAGCGACGTTGGGGTTTCAAACCTGGGTCCTCTGCATCCCAGTCTGATGCTCTATTCACTGCTTCAACTACCTGGTCAGGCCCATATTCATCATCTGTAATAAAGATCGATAGTTATCATCTCATAGGATTGTTGTGAGATTTAGTTGAGTTAATATAAACTTAGATCAGTGCCTAACATTCATATGTGTTAGCTATTATTATTATTCGATCCTCAGTTATATCCAAAACTCATCTTTGTCTCTGGCTTTCTAGATATATCACCCATTTTGTGCCCAATCTTGGGCCACATACTGTGTGAGCCACAGAAGTATGACATTGTAGATTGTGACAATGAGAGATGAGAAGGAAGATAATGTGCATAAAACAGGAGGTGATATATGATTAAGTACTAAGAGATTCAGACCAGAGGTGTGACAATTCACCACAATCTGTAGGTGCTGGGGTGTTGTTGTGAGTCAGGGGTTCAGAGAGAGAGATCAGCAGACAAAATCTTCATGGGCCTGACCAGGTGGTGGCGCAGTGGATAGAGCGTCGGACTGGGATGCGGAAGGACCCAGGTTTGAGACCCCAAGGTCGCCAGCTTGAGCGCGAGCTCATCTGGCTTGAGCAAAGAGCTCACCAGCTTGGACCCAAGGTCGCTGGCTCCAGCAGGGGGTTACTCAGTCTGCTGAAGGCCCACGGTCAAGGCACATGTGAGAAAGCAATCAATGAACAACTAAGAAGTCGCAACGCGCAACGAGAAACTGATGATTGATGCTTCTCATCTCTCTCTCTCTGTTCCTGTCTGTCTGTCCCTGTCTATCTCTGCCTCTGTAAAAAAAAAAAAAAAAAAAAAAAATCTTCGTGGACTAGCAAAGGACCACCGCTTGCTCAGGCAAATGGTGCCGAGTTCACGCTGTGTCCTATTTTTATTCACAAGATTTCAAAAAGCTTATTTTCTTAGAAATTGCCATAGTATCAAGCATAACCTTCACTTGAAGATACATGGAATACATTTGCATGATAGCTTAATAACAATACAATATCAAAAGGCATTAACTGCTATTGCTTCTATGGTTCCTACAACATTCCTTTCTTTTATCTCAAGGAATAGCCTTGAAGGGAACAATAAAATCTTATGAGAATGTTTTACTGAGAATAGAGTCCAGCAACTGCTTTCAGTCACATAGACTTGTTTCAGTGACTCACCTTCAGATCACAAAACAATTCTCTTGGCAAAACATTCTTTTCTTGTTGGCTGTGTTCCCATCCAAGGTCATGCAATGGATTATTCCACTAAACTGGGGTGTGGAAGTCAGGGAAACCTGCAAGCAAGGATAACCTAGAACTTCAGCAGGGACATAAAGGGTGGCTATGATTTGTTAGAGAAAAAATATTGAGTAGTGTCCAGGCAAAGGCAGGGCTGCAGGACTGATCAGAAATTAATAGGCCAGTCTGGCTGTAAAGCATTGGTTTAGGTAGCAGTCAAAAATAGGACTATGCAAAACCTTAGCTGTCAGCTGTAGGGGTTTGAAAGTCACATTGAGACAGGGAGAGCCCCTGAAAGATTTCAAGTGAGAGAGACAGAAGATTAAAATAAGGATTATTTTAGATTTCATATATAGAGCGATGTAAAGAGGAATGCTTGACTCAGGGAGATAAAATGCTCTGGCAAAATCTAGGTGTGAAATGAGAAGGTGCTGAATCGGAGTGGTTGTGACAGGAGTAGGAAGAAAATCCTGGGGACTCTATAAGGAAGAACAGACAAGATTAGTAACTGCCTGGAGTTGGGGATGAGAGGTACAGGAAAGAGCAAAGTCAAGTATGATTCTGTCAAGATTTTGTCCTGGATACAAGGAGAATGGTAGCGGTGTAGCAGGTGAACATACAGCAATTGGGAACGAGAGCCAGGCTGAGGGAGATGAGTTCAGTTTGGGTATTTTACTGCTCAGTGTAAAGCAACCAGAGGCTCCTGGGTGAGTGGAAATGTCCATTAGGCAGAGGGGTGAACAGGTATCTGTTTGACTTTTTTCTGACCTTCCTGTAAAGTCTATATATAAACTGAATAGGTGAGTTGTTGCTGATGGGAGAGGACAAAGCTAGAGGTCAAGAGTCAGAGCCATCCACAGACTTAGTGGTTGAAATGAACCTCAGGAATTGATCAGTTTCCAGTCAACATCTGTAATTCATGAATACATTCTTACCTTTTTTTTTTTTTTTTGTATTTTTCTGAAGTTGGAAACGGGGAGGCAGAGAGACAGACTTCAGTATGTGCCTGACTGGGATCCACCCGGCATGCCCACTAGGGGGCAATGCTCTGCCCATCTGGGGCATTGCTCCATTGCAACCAGAGCCATTTTAGCACCTGAAGTGGAGGCCATGGAGCCATCCTCAGCACCCTGGCCAACTTTGCTCCAGTGGAGCCTTGGCTGCGGGAAGGGAAGAGAGAGAAAGAGAGAAAGGAGAGGGGGGAAGGGTAGAGAATCAGATGGGAGTTTTTATGTGCCCTGGCTTAGAATCAAACCTGGGACTTTCACATCCAGGCTGATGCTCTACCACTGAGCAAACCAGCCAGGGCCTTGTTTTGTTTTGTTTTTTAACATCACAGAAGTATATAGGATAAAGTGTGAAAATCCCACCTAACTCTTTCTATTTACTTATTTTGAACTTATTTATTAATTTTAGAGAGAGAGGAAGGGAGAGAGAAGGAATCAGAAACATCAGTGTGTTCCTGTATGTGCCCTGATTGGGGATTGAACCTGCAACCTTTGCTAATTGGGACGATGCTCTAACCAACTGAGCTATCTGGCCAGGCCTCCACCTAACCCTTTTTGTCACTCTTGTTACCATTTTGGTGTATGTGTACCCTTCCAATCTCTCTCTCTTTTTCTCTCTCCCCCTTGAACTCTTCCTTATAATGAGGTGATATTTACCCCCTGCTTGGTGATTTCTCCTTTTCCTATCACATATGTCTGTGAGATCTTTCCATATTAGTCCTTTTCATTTCTCTTTGCCATTATTCTTCTAACACCTGGAGAGATTTTTACAGAGGACTTGAGCCAAAGCTTTTTTTATTTTTATTTAGCCAAAGCTTTGATGAGGCCTAGCATAAGGTTTCTTTATATTTATTTGCTGATGTTATAACTTTTCTCATTGATTTGTAGAAGGATTCATTTTAGATACAAGTAATTGGGGGAGGGAGCAATCAGAGTAATTAACTGGCAGCACCTGCCTCAGGTAAGAAGGTCAGGTCTGAGGTGGTGCTTCACTGTTTGTGCCAGCGACCCCACATCAGGTCTTTATTAATTATGCAACCCAGGAAGCTGATGGCTGTGGAATGAGAAAGCTGGTGTGTTCTGCATTTGAGTATTCCCCACAAGGTTGCCATGGTTGCTTCACTTACTCTGTTCATTCTTTCCCTGCCTACTCAAGGACACTGACTGTGTTTTTCCACAGAGATTTGCGGGGAAACGCAATAACCTCTTGGGTTGAAACTATATGGAATTCTTACCAGAACCTGGAGAAACTGTGAGTATATATCTCCAAAAATGAATACAAAGAACCAATTGCATTGTAAGATCATTCTTGGTCCAGTATTTTGAGGTCAATAGCTTTGAAAACTGATATTTCCTTGTTCGTATCACAAATTAACCTCTATTGATTAAATCTGGTATTTATCTTTAAAATTAAATTTGGTGGGCTCTCTTTACAATGGATCCCTTTAAACTGATTTTCTATTATCACAGTAATACACGATTACGTTTTCAACATATGACAATGAAATAACAGGTATCATGAGAACTCGGATGTGCCCTTGTCTTCCACCCTTAGGGTAACCGCTACTCTGAGTTTACTGTATCCTTCCAGACCTTTTCCTACACACTTGCCTAATTACATATTTACAGAGAGCAAAATAGGGATGCCACATGATTTCCATATCTGTTTTTTTACACCAATGGTAATGTCCTATGACTTGCTTTTTTCACCTAACGATGTGTCTTAGGTTTGTTGCCATCTTGGTGCATAGAGGGTTTCCCCATTCACTTAAACTCCTGCTTAATGTTTCAGAGCATGGGTGTATCACAGTTTAATAACCCTACTGATGGATGTTTAGATTATGTCCAATTTTCTCATTACACGTATTGCTGCAGCAAACATTCTTGTACATGCATCTTTGTGAACATGGGCAGGAATTTATGTCACATAGATATTTAGAAATGGAATTGTTGAGGTGCAGACTATATCGACATAGCATTTTAATTACCCTCAAAGAACTTGTGCCAGCTTACACTGCGATCTGTGGGCCACGACAGCATTCATTTCCCTCTACCGTCCACCACTGGATAGTCTCCACTTTTTGGCTGACCTAGTGGGTGAATAAAAAGGGGTGCCATCTAAATTTGAATTTTTCTGATTACTTGTGAACTTAAATATCTATTTATTGAACATTAGTATCTCTTCTCTAAATTTGTCCTGTCCTTTTTTGCCCATTTTTCTTTTATTTATTTTTTATTGATCTGTAGCAAAGTCAGTTTAGCCACAAAAGTGATTTTGGAAAAAAATATTTACATTAACTAAGTGGCATATTAGTTCTTCTTGAATAGATAAGTCAAAATGACTTCTGAATTAATAATAAAAGACATAATAATCATAGTAATCTAAAAATAGGGTTTAGGACCATTGTAAAATATTCCTCTCTTAGTTTATCTTATAGGTAAGGAAAAAATACAAGAATCAAGAAGTTTTATTTTTTACTTAGGAATTTCTTTAAAACTCTATATAGTTTATATTTCCCATAATAGTATCAGACTTAGAAATTTTATTTCCCAAATTAGTAAGAAAAATGAAAGTTATTTGGCACAAGAAATAAATAACCTGAGTTTTCTCTGAGGAGCTGAAGGGGTGGGGTAAGCTGAAGGTCAGGAGAAGGAGAAAAACTTTGGATTGTGTACTACATACCTTTGGAATTTTGAGCCATGATATATTGAGTTTTATTCAGCAACCTCTGCCCTAAAGAGAAAGTCCACAAATGGGAATGACACGCACACTTTTGCATGTATTCAAGAAAGTGCAGTTTTCTAGGGAAAGGGCCCATAGGCTATGTGAAATTCTTACAGGGCTCTTGTTTCAAAGATTAAGAGTCATAAATGTAAGGGAGAATAAAGATATGTCTTTTCCTGTAAGGCTGTACTTACCCTAATGAGCACTAATAAATGAATGATTTGTTTTAAATAAAAGTTCTATACCTGAAAATGAATACCTGACACTCTCTGAATTCATTGAACAAATATTTATGAAGCATCTGCTATGTGCCAGGAACTGTTTCTATGTGTCAAGGTTATAGGCCCAAGAGCAAAACAGACAAAATACCCAAGCTCTCAAGGGGTTTACAAAGACATACTATAAAAATGAATATATAAATATAATAAATAGATAGATATAATTTCAAATATTGGTAAGTTCTTTGGAGAGAAGAAAATCGGGGAAAGAAATATGAATCAATTCTAGAAATTGCTTGCATCCTATATATAGTTAAGTCCTCAAAAAAACCCCACTCCAAATCCCTGAGCATCTCAATTTCCTAGAAGTTAGGAGGGGCTAAGGATAATTGTCAATGATACAGAATCAATGACAAATATGTGAAGTTCAGAAGCTTGCCTTAGTGAAAGAAAGCCTGACCAGAAGTCAGACATGGATATTCCTTAAAACTTAGTTCATGGCAGGCTCTGCTGTTTTTCTCACTCTAAAATGTGAGAACATTTTAGATGTGGCTTTAATTCTGATTCCCTATAGTTTTTAAACTTTTTGCTTAAGTCAAAATGAATTTGTGGAGTTCTACAGATTAGGGTGTTTTGCAACAGTTAGGTGCTTATTTGAAGCTTCTCTTTTTAGTTAATTTTTTGGTGACTGACTCATTCTTAGTCTAAACTTTCTTTCCAGGTTTCATTTATTATTCTTGTTTTAAAAATGTGTTTTGGCCTGGCCAGATATCTCAACTCAGTAGGGCATCATCCCCGTATGCCAAGGCTGCAGGTTTTCTCCCTGGTCAGGGCACTACAAGACTAAGAATTAACAAATGCATGCATAAATGAATGGAACAACAAATTGATCTCTCTCTATCTCTCACTCCTTTTCTCCCTAATTCTCTCTCTCATAGCAATTCAAAAGTATTTTTAATTCTTACTATCCTGTCATCCAAATAGCTTTACAAAAAGAAATCCTATTGATTTAAAATCCATGTATACCCTTTAGTTACCCTTTAGTTGATACTCAAACTCTTTCATCAAACAGACTATGAGCCAATCAGAGCAGACTATGTTATAAATAGCTGAGGATTTGACCCATTTCTCTCTGTCCATACTGGATTCCTGCCAGGGTTATATATATATATATAGTGTGTGTGTGTGTGTGTGTGTGTGTGTGTGTGTGTGTGAGATAGAGACAAAGAGGGACAGACAGACAGGAAGGGAGAGAGATGAGAAACATCAATTCTTCATTGTGACACCTTAGTTTTTCATTGACTGGGGTTTTTTTTGTTGTTGTTTGTATATTTTGTTTTTTTTCAGAGACAGAGAGTCAAAAAGAGGGATAGATAGGGACAGACAGACAGGAACAGAGAGAGATGAGAAGCATCAATCATCAGTTTTTTGTTGTGAGACCTTAGTTGTTCATTGATTGCTTTCTCATATGTACCTTGACCATGGGCCTTCAGTAGACTGAGTAACCCCTTGCTCGAGCCAGTGACCTTGGGTCCAAGCTGGTGAGCTTTTTCTGCTCTAGCCAGATGAGACTGCGTTCAAGCTGGCGACCTTGGGGTCTCGAACCTGGGTCCTTCACATCCCAGTCCGACACTCTAGCCACTGCGCCACCACTTGGTCAGGCCTTCATTGACTGTTTTCTCATAAGTGCCTTGACTGGGGGGCTACAGCAGAGTGAGTGACTTCTTGCTCAAGCCAGCGACTTTGGGCTCAAGTGCAAGAATGTTCAAAGCAGCATTGTAATAACTAAAAACTAGAAAAATCTTAGTATCCACCAATGGTAGAATGAATAAATAACATGCAGTAGAGTTCTACAATGGAACACTGTTCATTAGCTACATAATGCAAGTCACATATGCAATCTTAAATTTTCTGGTAGCCATTTAAAAATAAAAGTTAAAGGAAACAGTGAAATAAATGTTAATATATTTTATTTAATTCCAGTCCAAAATACTGTCATTTTAGCATCTAATATCATATTTCCCCATGTAAAAGGTGCACATTTTTTTCTGAAAAATTTAGGGTCTAAAAACTGGGTGTGTCTTATACAGTGGTTGTAGATTTTTTACTTGCATTTCCCACTTTTTTGTACTTGTTTTTGGGCTTATTGTTGAAGACAGTGATTCGTCATCAGACACAGATGAGGACAAGCTAATGGATGGGAGTTCTGACAGTGATGAGAGGTTGTATGAATTTTATGATGAATAAAACTTGAGTTCATTAACTTTATGTAATACTTTTTTTTTTCTCCAAATTTTGGGCCTGAAAAATAAGGTGCATCTTATACATGGGATCATCTTGTACATGGGGAATTATGGTAACTCTATAGAGTATTATTAAGATAGTCTACATTTTTTCACATTGTATCTTCAAACTATCCAAAAGCACCATATTATCATTTCTACATGGATTCAATATAAAAAGTGTTCATGATAGAATTTACAGTCTTTTTTTCATACTAAGTCTTTGAAATCTCCATTTGGTTGCTAAATGTTTTTATCAGAAAGACATGGTCTGTATTTAGATTGTATATACATTTACAGTTGAAAAAGTAGCAGCACATACCCCTGTTGTTGCCACCATACCTAAACGGGACTCAGAGGAAGGGCTGTGATTGGAGAGGGCCACTCTGCGGGCTCTGGGATGCTGCAGTGTTCTGTTTTGACATGCATGGTGTCACATGGCTGTTTGTATTTATGGTGTGTGTGTTTTATGCACATTTTAGTTTTCAAAAGAATTTTTTATATTTTTATTTTTTAATTTCCCTTCTTTTCCAAGTGAGAGGAGGGGAGGTAGAGAGACAGACTCCTGCAGGCACCTGACTGGGATCAACCCGAAAACCCCTGTCTGGGCCGATGCTCTGCCTATCTGGGGCCATGCTCACAACTGAACTGTTTTTAGCACCTGAGGAGAATGCTCCATGGAGCCATTCTCAGCACTTGTGCCAGTGCACTCAAACCAATCCAGCCATGGCTACTGGAGAGGAAGAGAGAGAGACAGACAGACAGGGTGGAGGGAGAGGGATGGAGAAGCAGATGGGCGTTTCTCCTGTGTGTCCTGACCAGGAAACAAACCTGGGTCATCCACTTGCCGGGCTGAGGCTCTACCACTGAACCAACTTGCCAGGGCCTAAAAGAATATTTTTAATAAGGAAACTCCTTGAATGGCTTCACTTGCAGCCCTAATGTGTTCTATATAGGACTTCCATAATAAGTTTTGGGAAAAGAGAGGAGCAAATGGTAGTTCTGCCAGTGTTGGTACCACCCAAAATTGGATTCTAACAAAGACTTTGTGATCTAGAGAGTAGGCATTAAATAAATGACTTGGTGGGAAGAGTGAACAGAGTGTGTGTATGTGTGTGTGTGTGTGTGTGTATGTGTGTGTGTGATGGAGAGAGATGGACATAAAGGAGAACATGGGAAGGAAAGTTTGAATAAACACAGAACAGAGATCCTCATCATTAAATTAAATGCAAGTTAAATTAGGGTGTTTCTAGGGCACCATTACTCGGGTTTCCCCATGGATATTTTGATGTAGTTAATGATTACAGTTATTTTGCATTAGGATCCAGAAATAACTTTTTCCTTTTTCAGAATTCTCAATGGAAATGAAATCACTGAATTAAAAAAAAATTCATTTAAAGGACTGCTATCTCTCAAATATTTGTAAGTTTACTATACTTATTTTTTTATGAGTTTTTAGTTAAACAATCTATAAAATAAATAAGGGGTTCAACTGATTTAATCTCTTCAATTTCTACCAGGAATAGAATTATGCAATTTTGTAAGTTATGTAGACCTACTGCCAACCTCCAGCATTTAATATCTTCCATGTACTTTCAATTTTTTAATTATATAGATAGAAAAAATAGTTAGTTATAGAGGAAAAATGGTAATGAGAGCTGAGTAATCATAGGTACCCATAGAAACCTTTTTATATGTGTTCATATACTATCTACTTATATTCACATTTAGTTTAGAGCCCATGGATCAAATTGGGTCTATTGTGTATTATTTTACAGCCCTTAAGTTAAGAATAATTTTCACACTTTGAAAGGGCAGCAAAAGAAAGAAGAAAAGGAATAAATAAAGAATATGTGAGACAGACTGTCTGTGGCCTGCAAAGCCTAAAGTACTTACTGTCCAGCCTTTACAGCAAAGGTTTTAAAACACTGACTTATTAAAATGGGAGGAATTCAAGTTAACCCTGAATTGTCACTGTAGGACAAGAAAAAATACAACACTTACATTAATTTGAATACCATTAAACCAGAATTTTTTGATAATTTAATCTACAGGAGATTAACATTTATATATTGAGTGTTTAAGCAGATGAATTATGTAAAGAGTCTGGGAAAGAACATAATAACTTACCAAGAGGACAGACTGGTGTTAAGGGTTTCAATGCAAAAATTGTTACACCAGTATGAAAAATAAGTGTTTAAAATGATGGTTAAATAATATAGTTAGAAATTTTTACACTAAGTGAGCCTATCAGAAATGCTTCTAACTTCATTTATTACAAAATAAAAATCTCTCTAGCCTTGTCTAAAGAAACATTTGCCACCAAGTCTATCTATTTAGAGATAAAGTGATACTTTTTGCTACAAAAACTTAATGCTTATCCTTTGTCCATGGCATCCAGAGCTATGTATGTCACTACTTCTTATTAAACTAATTAATGATGCTTTTTAGCGAATATTCTTTTTGCTAATGTAGAAGGCTAAATGGAAGTGGGTATAAGGAGCCTCCCATGACACTGAAAATAGTCTTCTAAATTATCAAACATTCCCAGCCTCAAGGGGCAACCACTTTCATATTGGTCAGCTAGGGTATCACTGCCCTCTGGTTCCAACCCTTACAAATAAAATGGAGAGAAACAGTTGAGTTAACTAACTGCTAAATAGATTAGGTCATTCATAGTATCTACTGTGAAATACATGGTAAGCTAATTATTTCATGCTAGCATAAGTATTCCCTTTCATTAAAAAATGTTAATCCATAAACAAACAGAATAAAAGTATGCCAAGCCCTGTACTTAGTACTGTCGGCACAAAGGTAAGACAGGGCTCTTACCCTTCTACATAATCTCACAGGGAAAGTCTATGCAGAAGCTCAAACCATAATGCACAAGAAGGAAGGGCTGCAGAGGCACACAGGAGGGAGCCGTGAAGGACTAAAACTGCATTTCCTTTAAAACATTTTCCTCCCTCTACTTCTGAGCTATTGTACAAATATTTGAGTTTGCATATGTTCTCAAGTCAGTTTTAAACATCATAGACAATGCAGATGAGCAAGACCTAGTCCATACTTTCAAAAAGTTCATGCTCAAAGGAAATAGGACGCATAAATAAGTGGGTTAAAAAGAAGAAATGCATATGCGCCACAACAGGCATAGATTGGTTTTGGAACACAGCAGAGGAAAATGAGACTTCAAGTTGGAGCAGTGAAGATGTTACTAGAGCAATGCCGTTTGAAAACGGCTTTGAAGGGCCCTTGGGGATCATCAGATGGACATCTTGGGTAGAATGAGTTTGCAGCAGGAGCATGGAGAAAGACAAAACAAGAAAAAATACTGTGCCTACCTGCAGAGTACAAATAGGCAGAGAAGGAGATGAGAGCCAGATCTTCTGGGGTTTGGAGGCCAAGTTAAGGATAACATGCCAAGCCACCATGTTATCACACCCGCTCTCTAGCACAAACCAGCCTACAACAGAATCACTTGGAATTAAAACTCAAGCTCCACCGCCACAGTTACTGATTCAGTCTGTCCAGAGTAGGGCTGAGAATTTGTATTTTCAATAAGTTCCCAAGTGCTGCTGGCTGGCATTTGAGAACCACTCTGGAGAGTTGATCTGGTGACTGTGCAGGATGGATTAGAAAGGGAGAGACTAGAGATGGAAACGCCAGTCAGAAGACAGTTACACCGTCCAGATGAGAAGGGAGGGACTAAGCTGGAACCGATGGACAAGAGTGGGTGTTTTCAAATAAAAATCCAGCACCATGTTGCTTTTCGTTGTCCCAGCACTGTACAACTGAAGCAACTAAATTTATGAATTAGTAAAGCAGTGTAAAAGAAAAAATGAATTTCTATCAATAGAAAGTATCATTCTGAATTAGTTCAAAGTTCTGATTCAATTAGAAGAGTAAATTCCTTCCAATTATTTGAGACTTGGCATTTTTTATTTCTTCTGATATTGAACCAGCCTAGAAAAACAACTAAACCAAGAAGGTGTGTGTAAATGTGAGACCAGTTCTTTTAATGTTAGAAATATGTAATTATATATGAAGATAAAGACTTGGAGCTCATAATCTGAACTTGATGAGACCACAAACGGTCATCCGGTCAATTCCTTTGCTCTTAGAAGATCACCTTCACAATCTATCAAGATCTATAGTTGTATATATTATTAATATTTAAGATGATCATGAAGGTGAGACACTTATGAGAGGTGAGGGCAGGGTTAGGGCTGTAGAAGGCTCAGATCACAATTCTGTTCAGAGTTTAGACTACAGCCAAGTATTCAGTATTATCATTCTAACCTTTGCCAGTTATTTCTACTAATAGACATGTAGTAGCTAATTGGGGCAATATTTTTCTTTTACTTTTTCTAGAGACTTATCATGCAATAAAATCCAGTTTATTGAGAGAAATGTGTTTGAAAACCTTCCTTTTCTGGAGCATTTGTAAGTTATAAATATATCTTCATTATGTTTAGAATTTTTATAAAACTTAATTGTAAACCTCTTTGTTATTCATTTTAAAGTAAGATTAAAATTTTGTTAGTAGAAAGATATTAAAGAAATGTAGCAAATTCTTTTTGTCTGGAGCAAAAATTACCCTGAGAATTATCTCACAGATCAGAATGAACCATTCTACAGCAGTGGTTCTCCACCAAGGTGATTTTGCACCCAGGTGACAAGATCCAAACACATTTTTAGCTGTCAGAACAGAAGGTACGCTACTGGCACCTAGTGGGCAGAGGCCAGAGTTGCTGTTCGACGTCCTATAATGCACAAGACAGTCCCCATATCAAAGAATTATCTAGCGCAAAATGTCAATAGTGTTGAAGTTGTGTAACCCTTTCTAGAAACATAAAGATCACTTAACACAAGTATTTGGGCACTTACTGTTCTGTATATAATGCACCACATGCATAAACATGAAAGCATGAATCATAAGCAAATACTTTCCACAGTGATACTTATTTACAGTATGGAGGGGTATTGAGGTTGTTTTATCATAGGTGAATTAGAATCACTGCCAAAGGATAAATGGTCCTAAAGAATATCCTTGTTCTTTTTTGTCTTTTTTATAGAGATCTGAGCTGCAATTCATTAGAAAAACTGAGCTTGGGAACATTTGAGGCCTGGCATAGAATGCAGTTTTTAGAGAAAATGTAAGTGAAATTAAAGATGGATACATGTAAAAAGCTATGAGTAAAAACATCATACAGTGATTGGTTAGCTGAGTGTAAGCCCAGTTTGAGCTCTCAAAAAGGGTGGCTTAACATTCATTTTTCAAAAACACTGCATACAGAGAGGCTGAGAGACTTGTCTGACTCAGAGGTGGCACGCTCTGCTTTCCCCAGTGCTGGCCCTCAGCGTGGGCAGTAGAAGGCACCCGGCAAATTACATTCAAGGTAGCATTGTTGCAGGAAATCCAGTGGTGCTGCTGCTCCGCTATGTGAATGGTCCTTGAAATTCCACGTGTGCATTTCACTTTGATTCCTGCTCATGTGCAAGGTTCCTGACTGCTCATCTGTATGCAGCATAGAACTGAAAGAATTAGGTTTGGTTCAAAGCAAAATGTCCAGGTGTTTCTTAGACAGGAGTCTTTTTTAAAGGGAAAAGCAGAATGAATTCTCAAGAACCTACCACAGGGCACTTCTCTTCTCGATCACCCAGAACATTGTTTTTCAGAAAGTATATGCCTCTGAAGTGAATTACCTGTGGGCAATGGGAACCTTTGAGGTATGGGAAAATACACTGTCTGTGTGAAGGTGTGTGCATAAATTCATAAAGAAAATACAGAGCTATAACCTGATTCCAGTATTTTTTCTGACTACATTCAGTAAAGACTGTGGGTTTTATTCCCTCTCAGTTGGAAAATTCTGTGATTTCTCTGACCCCAGCAAATCATACTGGGTGTGTTCAGTGGCCTGAAAAGGATTTTAGACTCAGGTTGAAGTACAGAAAAGACTGTCTGACTGTCTTGTGGTTCAGAAACCCAGTTTCACACAATTCGTTTTGGGTTAGATGCAGGTGTTTAGGGCGTGTCTGCAGCTGGACTGACAGCTCCTGCAGATGCCCATCTGTAGCGGCCTCCCCTCTTCTCTCATTCATTTGCTGATGCCTGACTTGGGGCAGAACACTCAGGGCCAGTTTCCCTTTCGGCAATGCAGCAGAGAGCATGCTCATTAGGTCCCTCCACCAGGAGGTTTGGTAGCGTCAGTATAATGTGTTAAACTCACCACCTTCACTAAGCACTGTGGGACACCGAGAGTCCCTTATAAGAGTCTGTGTTTCACTATAGTTATGAAGGCAACACAGGAAAAAAAAACCGGCAGAAACACAGTTGAAAAATATTAATAAATTTATTCAAAAACATTTACTGGGTGCATGTCCATGGTGTGTCAGCACTGTGCTAAGTGCTGGGACTTAGCAAGAAGAATTCGACAGGGACTTTATCCCCAAGAAACTTTTATATTGGCTGGAGGAAGATGGATGTGATGGGAAAGCACATGAGAGCTATGCCAGCATCTCTACAGAAGGGTATCAAGATAGTGGGGAGACAATGTAGAAAATGGTGATAGGTTAGAAAAGATTCATACCTTAGCTGGGTGGTTCAGTGGATAGAGCGTCATCCTGACATACCAGGTCATGGATTTGATCCCCAGTCAGGGCACATACAAGAAGCAATCACCGAGTGCATAAATAAGTGGAACAAGTTGATTCTCCTCCCTCTCTCCCTTTGCACCCCCCCCCATTTTCCTCATCCTCTCTCTCTCATTCTCAAATCAATGGAAAAAGAAAAAAGATTGATAACAGAGGAGGCACTGAGTTGTTAATTTTGAGTTTCTTCGTTCATCTAAAATGACAGAAAAATATAATGAGAGAATCAGAGCTAGCTGGTGTTAGAAATAAATTTATACCCTACCACGTGATTTGAATAGAGCTGTACTTTTAAAACTCTGTATTTCACACTTTCAGATGATTGTCACAATACCATAAGTGTGTGTTGGGTACAGGGATCCTTTGTTTTGGGCCAAATCTTCTTAATGGACAAAGCTAATTTGCTTTAGGAAGCACTGGGTCTTAAGACAGTTCCATTTTAAATTTTTTGAGGAAACTCCATACTGTTTTGCACATGGACTGCATCAATCCTCATTCCCATAATAGCGCACAAGGGTTCCTTTTGTCCTTCTCCTTGCCAGCACTTGTTTGTTGATTTATTGATGGTAGCGTTTGGATAGGAATGTGGTAATATTTCATTGTGGTTTTAATTTGCATTTCTCTGATGATTACTGATGATGAACATCTTTTCATATGTCTGTTGGCCACCTGTATGTCCTCTTTGGAGAAGTGTCTATTCAGGTCCTTGGCCATTTATTAATTGAATTGTTTGGTTTTTTGGTGCTGAGTTGTGTAAGTTCTTTTGAATAGACTCTCTTTACCCCATTGTATGTTCTTGCCTCCTTTGTCAAATATTAATTGACCACAAAGCCATGGGTTTATTTCTGATTTCTCTATTCTGTTCCCTTGATGTATATGTTTTTTGTTTTGTTTTGTTTTGTTTTGCTTGTCAGTACCCTGCTGTTTGGAGTTCTATGGCCTTGTAGTAGAGTTGGAAAACAGGTAGCATGATTCCTTAACTTTATAGAACAATATCTTTAAAACTTTGACTCTGAGATAGTCTATGAGAATAATAAAAATCAATGCCATGTTTTACTTTCATTAAGATAAGCCCATAGGCCCTGGCCGGTTGGCTCAATGGTGGAGCCTTTGCCTGGCGTGTAGAAGTCCTGGGTTCGATTCCTGGCCAGGGCACACAGGAGAAGCACCCATCTGCTTCTCCACTCCTCCCCCTCTCCTTCCTCTTTATCTCTCTTCCCCTCCCGCAGCCGAAGCTCCATTGGAGCAAAGATGGCCCGGGCGCTGGGGATGGCTCCTTGGCCTCTGTCCCAGGCGCTAGAGTGGCTCTGGTCGCAACAGAGTGTCGCCCCAGAGAGGCAGAGCATCGCCCCCTGGTGGGCAGAGCGTCGCCCCTGGTGGGCGTGCCGGGTGGATCCCGGTTGGGCGCATGCGGGAGTCTGTCTGACTGTCTCTCCCCATTTCCAGCTTCAGAAAAATACAAAAAAAAACAAACAAACAACAAAAAAAGATAAGCCCATAAACATAAAAAGGAATGAACGAGGAATCAGCACACTGTTTATCTGTAAAATGAGGGCATTGATGCGAAGTGGAAATGATACATAGTGCAAATACGCAATCACTCATATTGTGGTTTGTGGAAAAACAGTTGCTGTAAAGTCCCTGAAATTTGAGCTGTTGAGTCCGCTCTCCCTCCTTCTCTCCTTTGCCCAGGCACAACCCTGGTGAAGAGAAGACGGCACTAAAGGCCAGAGGAGGAAATAGGATACTTGAGAGTGGCTCCATATTTTGATTCCACTAGGGATAAACACATGGATTTTTTTTTCTTTTTCTTTTTACTTTTTTTTTCTTTTTTTCTTTCAGAGACAGAGAGAGTCAGAGAGGGATAGATAGGGACAGACAGACATGAGAAGCATCAATCATTAGTTTTTTGTTGCGACACCTTAGTTGTTCATTGATTGCTCTCTCATATGTGCCTTGACTGTGGGGCTACAGCAGACCAAGTAACCTGTTGCTCAAGCCAGCGACCTTGGGTCCAAGCTGGTGAGCTTTGCTCAAACCAGATGAGCCCGCACTCAAGCTGGTGACCTCGGGCTCTCGAACCTGGGTCCTCCGCATCCCAGTCTGACACTCTATCCACTGCGCCACCGCTTGGTCAGGCAACACATAGATATTAATCTTCACATAGTCTGTGTTCTGGATGTAGACCTTTATCAAATATATAATTTGCAAATATTTTCTCTTATTCTGTGAGTTGCCTTTTCATTTTTTTGATAGTGTCCTTTGAGGCACAAAAGTTCTATATTTTTATAAAATTTATCTATTTTTCCTGTTTTTGTTTTTGTTTTTATTTTGGGGGGCCTTAAGTATCCTATCTAGGAAACTATTGGCCTAATACAAGGTCATAGAGATTAACTCTTTGTTTTCTTGTAACAGTTTTATACCCTTAGCTTCTACATTTAGATATTTGATTCATTTCGAGTTGATTCTTATAAATAGTGTGAAGTATAGGGAGAGACCAACTTGATTATTTTGCATGTGGATGTACAATTGTCCCAACACCATTTGAAAAGACTATTGTTTCCATATTGGAGTGTTTTGACACCCTAGTTAAAAGAACAATGAAAAATACAGGTGAGCATTGATTTCTGGACTGTCAATTCTGTTTTATCAATTTAGATGTCAGTACTGGAGCCATCTGCCAGTAACATACTGTGATTGCTATAGCTTTGAATTGAGTTTTGAAACCAGCACATGTGAGGCCTTTCATGTTGTTTTTCTTTATCAAAAGCATTTTAGCTATTCTCAGTCCCTTGAATCATTATACAATTTTAGAAGAGCTTGTCAGTTTCTAGAAAGAAATCAGTTGAAATTTGGATAGGGATTGCATTGAAAGCATAGATCCATTTGAGGAGTAGGGCCATTTTAACAGTATCATCATCTGATCTATGAACACAGCATGTCTTTTTCATTTATTTACATCTTCTTTAATTTCTTTGACCAGTGTTTTGTAGTTTTTAGTATAAGAGTCATGCACTTCTTTGGTTAAATTTTTTGCTATTTCATTCTTTTTGATGCTATTATGCATGAAATTCTTTTCTTAATTTTCTTTTTGGATTACTCATTGGTAGTGTATAGAAATATAGCTAAGTTTTGCAAATTGATCTTGTATCCTGCACCCTTGGTGAACTCACTTATTAACATAATAGTTCTATTCTAGATTCCAGGAATATGTCTCATGGTCTTCCAGTTTCCCGGGCATGTGCTGAAGCTCTTCAGAGTCTCTATGCACATCATTTCTCAGCTTTTTCTTTTAAGCTTTTCGTTAGGCTCTTTTTTTGCTCCAACTGTTATCCGTTGGCTCAGCAGCTGCTGTGTTAAAACATGTACCAGTATTGTTCTTAAAAATTTTTTCCCTGAGGAGGGAGGCTTTTGTGCTAGGCCACTCCCATCAGGTCAGAGTTAAACCTTCCATGTGAGGTCTTCCAGGGAACCCCCAGTGGTGGGATTCAAATAATTTAATAAACACTTCTTGCCCTAATGTCTATTTTAAGTATAAAAGAACTATAATCCGAAAGGTAGTTTATTATTTCATGCATTTAATACTTAAATGAGAACAATAAAAGACATACGCAAAACTACTATAGATTGTTACAAGAAAGAGTTTTAAAATATTAATGAAAAAATATTAAATAATACCTGACAAAAACTAATAATACTGTTATTAAGATATTTTCAGTTGGAGCTTGTCATCCCCTGGCTGTCTGACACTTTTACTCTTTACATTATATGTTTAATGAAGTAACAAATGCAAGGGGATTAAAATATATTTTATCTAAAGTATAATGAGTTTTATGAAATGAATAAATAAATATTATAAGCATAGTTCTGTCAAATTTCTTGCACTTATGGACTGAATGAACCTTATTACGAGCACTTTGAGTATGTTGTTGCTAGTTAAAGTGGCCATATTACCTGAAGCAATATACAAATTTAATACAATTTCCATTAAAATTCAAATGGCATTTTTTAAACAAATGGAAAAAGAAATCACCAGGTTTGTATGGAACCATAAAAAAACCCAAATAGCCTGACCAGGTGGTGGCGCAGTGGATAGAGCATCGGACTGGGCTGCGGAAGGACCCAGGTTCGAGACCCCGAGGTCGCCAGCTTGAGCGTGGGCTCATCTGGCTTGAGCAAAGAGCTCACCAGCTTGGACCCAAGGTCGCTGACTCCAGCAGGGGGTTACTCGGTCTGCTGAAGGCCCGCGGTCAAGGCACATGTGAGAAAGCAATCAATGAACAACTAAGAAGTCGCAACACGCAAGGAGAAACTGATGATTGATGCTTCTCATCTCTCTCTGTTCCTGTCTGTCTGTCCCTGTCTATCTCTGCCTCTGTAAAAAAAAAAAAAAAATTAAAAAAACCCAAATAGCCAAAGCAGTCCTGAGAAAAAAGAAGAAAGTCAGAAGCATTATAATACCTGACTTCAAATTATACTACAGAGCCACGATAATCAAAACAGCTGTCTGTAATCTGTGTGAAAAATAGACACACAGAACAATGGGACAGAATCAAGAACCCAGAAATAAAATCACATGTATATAGGCAAATCATCTTCAACAAAGGAGCCAAAAACACACAATGAAGAAAAGAAAGCCTCTTCAATAAGTGGTGCTGGGAAAATTGTAAAGCTACATGCAAAAGAATGAAACTGGACTACAGCTTGTTCTTTTGCACAAAAATGAATTCAAAATGGATCAAAGACATAAATATAAGATCTGAAACAATAATTTATATAGAAGAAAACATAGATACTAAACTCATGGACCCTGACTGTAGAGAACAGTTTATGAATTTGACCCCAAAGGCAAGGGAAGTAAAGGCAAAAATAAACAAATGGGACTATATCAAACTATAAAGCTTCTGCACAGCAGAAGAAACTGCAACAAAACAAACAGGCAGTCAACTAAAGAGAGATATTTGCAAACAACAGCTCTGATAAGGGGCTAATATCCAAAATATACAAAACACTCACAAAGCTCAGCAATAAAAAAGCAAACAATCCAATTAAAAAATGCAAACAGGACCTGAATGACACTTTCCCAAGAGGACACACAAATGGCCAACAGATATATGAAAAGGTGCTTATCTTGACTAGCTATTCAAGAAATGCAAATCAAAACTACAATGAGATACCACCTCACACCTGTTAGATTGGCTATTATCAACAAGACAAGTAATAACAAGTGTTGGAGAAGCTGTGGAGAAAAAGGAACCCTCATTCACTGCTGGTGGGAATGCAAATTAGTACAACCATTATGGAAGAAAGTATGGTGGTTCCTCAAAAAATTAAGAATAGAACTACCATATGAGCCAGCAATCCCTCTACTGGGTATCTACCCCCAAAACTCAAAAACATTGGTATATAAAGACACATGCACCCCCATGTTCATGTTGCTCTAGTCTGTTTGTTTATGTAATGTACCTCACTCCTTGCACAGGGACCATAGTGGCAGAGACCTGTCATGTAGATTGTGAAGCCAGCAACCCTAAAGGGGTGGAATGTTGGGCAAGCAAGCATGTTAGGCTTGCTCGCTTATAGTTTGCCTGATTGGTGCATGAGCAGGGGGCAGCACCATGCCTGTATAGTTTACGTAGGGCTGCAGGTGTTTGCAATCAGGGCAGCACAGTGTACCTTGCAAATTGCCTGCTGCCAATGTGAGCGGCCATTGTTTGCTATTGTTTGCCAGAGAAGGGGTTCTTTCTGCCCCGACCTGTATGCTCTTCAGCTTGAGAGAGGGAAGTGGTTTACCCTGCCTGCTTGCTCATCGCCATTGTGAGACTCTAATAAAAATAGCCCACCATTTTTCGGCTTCATAGTTTCTCTACCATCTGCCCTAATCTAATATGAACCTGCCTGGCCACAGCCACTGGCCTTACAGGGGAACATGGGGATTGGGGTTGGGGGGAAGGTATAAAGAGGGACATATATAAGGTGAAAAAGAATGACTTGACTTTGGGTGATATGTATGTATACAACATAATCTACTGTTCAAATGATGTGATGTTTACCTGAAATCTATGTACTCTTGTTGATCAATGTCCCCTGTGAAATTTAATGTTCTAAAAAATGAAAGGAAAAAATATGCTATTGCATTGATGAACGTGAAAAAAGAGTAAGGAATGTAAACCTGTGATGCTCACATTGGGTGGCTGCCCAGATGCCCAACGTAGAGAGAACCCTGATTGCTCATTTTAAACAACCATTTAAAAATGCCATTTTAACAACCAGTTTGCCAAACTCAGTAAAAAAGTGGGTATCGGTTTTGCTGAATGGGTACACATCGGCTGAATCTCTCCACTGGAATCACTGGACAGGTGAAATGACCGATCTTTGGGAATGAGAGTTTTGTTCTGTTCTGCTCCCTGTGGTACCGGGGATTGTGGACTAATTTTCAAGGTTACCCCTCAAATGGAGAGCAAAGGTCTATGATGTGCTAAAGCAACACAGATCCTGTTCTTCCAGAAATTAACTGTTTTTCTTGGATAAATGTTCCCTAGGTTTCTGCAAGCTTGTTGGTTGCCAGAGATCATAAACATCGATTGTCACAATTTTTGCAAGTTCTTTGTTGCTTTTTTAGGGATGAGTTTTCAGGTGTTTTTACTGCACCCTTTTCACTGATTTGCCTACAGCATGGTTTCAAATCCCTAAGTCTCAATGACTGTAAGCTAGTTATTTAATTATGGGAGATGATTTGGGAACAGGAATGAAAAGAGAAAATGTAATTCTCATAGAGGCTGTCCCAAATGATACTTGAAATTTGAAAGGTATTTCCCTATTTAGTGGTCTAAGAATTAAAGTAACAGCTATTTTAACCCCTTTTTATTCATATGGGTTTAACAAAGGCTTTGGAGTCAGATTCCAGTTCTGCTTCTTTGTAACTTGGCAGCCTAGGACAACCTCTCTGTTCCTCAGTTTCCTTATTTGTAAAATGGGATCAGAATAATCTCTCTCAATAAGGTTATTGTAATGATTAAATGTGAAATGTTCATCACAGATGACAGCAGTCTAATGGATATTACCTGTGATAATCACCTTAATAATATGCTTCATAAGTACACTAATGATTCTTGGGTCGAGTTAACCTAATGACAGGTATTTTTTTCTTCCTGTTCATTTTTGTTTTGCTTTGCTTTGCTTGTTTGTTTTAAAGAATTGAGAAGAATATTTATTCCAGCATTTGGAATAAAAGTTTGTGTCAAAAAATTTGTTCATTTCATTGATATGTAAACAAAATGTTATTTATGTATTAAACAAACATGTTTTATGTAGTAAATGTCAGGCACTAATAGTCAAGAAATTGACAAGTATTGGTGATTATATGGTGATTACATATAATCTAATGAAATCTGTGCTGTATTTGGGGGTATGTGATGGGAGTGGGGCTTTCACCAGTTCCTCTTACATTTATTCCTTCCTTGGCTCCAAAACCTAAGAATTAGTCCATTTTTGTCTTTAACTGGGTGATTTAAACTGTGGAATTTTTTTAATTTCTAGAGATGAAAGAAAAGTACTTTGAATTATGGAGGGCACTAGATGTAGTATTTCCTGTAGAGCACGAGCTTCCTAATAGCATAGTCACTTCTAGGTATTTTATTTTATTTTTATTTATGTATTTATTTATTAGAGAGAGAGAGAGAAAAAGAGAGAAGGGGGGAGGAGCAGGAAGCATCAACTCCCATATGTGCCTCGACCAGGCAAGCCCAGGGTTTCAAACCAGTGACCTCAGCATTCCAGGTTGATACTTTATCCACTGCATCACCACAGGTCAGACCTAGGTTTTTTAATCTGAAAAGTTATTCAGCATATGTTTCTTTTCTTTGCTACGTAATTTTTTTCTTAACTTTCTGTTCTCCGCTTTATCATTTAGAGACCTGCATCGCTCCTTAAAAAAGAATGCTTTAGGAATTCTTAGGGTGATCTGTAGGTAAAGACAGAAAATTATTTTTTTTTAACTTCAAGTTTTGCATTCATTTTTTTAAAATGTTTTTCTTTATTTATTTACAGAGACAGAGAGTCAGAGAGAGGGATAGACAGGAACGGAGAGATGAGAAGCATCAATCATTAGTTTTTGGTTGCACATTGCAACACCTTAGTTGTTCATTGATTGCTTTCTCATATGTGCCTTGACCGTGGGTCTTCAGCAGACCGAGTAACCCCTTGCTCAAGCTGGCGACCTTGGGTTGAAGCTGCTGAGCTTTTGCTCAAACCAGATGAGCCCGCGCTCAAGCTGGCTACCTTGGGGTCTCGAACCTGGGTCCTCTGCATCCCAGTCGGACACTCTATCCACTGCGCCACCGCCTGGTCAGGCTAACTTCAAGTTTTGTACCAACAAAATGAATATAAATTTTCATGCCAGTTATTGAAAATGTAAATAATTTTAACTTTGTTGTGTTTTTCAGAATTCTTAATCGTAACCCCCTAACCACTATCGAAGATCCATATCTTTTTAAATTGCCAGCATTAAAATATTTGTAAGTATTACAGCAATCTCGTGGCTCATTAAATGGTTTCTGCTCTTTCTTATTTTCATCAAAGATCAAGTATTTTAGATTTTGACTAAATGTCATAATTTAAAATTTAAGTGGGTTATTATTGAACAAAAGTTACTGGCACAAAAAAAAATGACTGAGAAAGGATGCACGTGGACAGGACAGCCAGCAGAGCGAGGGAGCCTGCTGAAGAACACACTCAGAGCTGGGACATGTAGGTGCACGTGGACAGGACAGCCAGCAGAGGGAGGCAGTGTGCTGAAGAACACACTCAGAGCTGGGACATGTAGGTGCACGTGGACAGGACAGCCAGCAGAGGGAAGCAGCGTGCTGAAGAACACACTCAGAGCTGGGACATGTAGGTGCACGTGGACAGGACAGCCAGCAGAGGGAGGCAGCGTGCTGAAGAACACACTCAGAGCTGGAACATGTAGGTGCACGTGGACAGGACAGCCAGCAGAGGGAGGCAGCGTGCTGAAGAACACACTCAGAGCTGGGACATGTAGGTGCACGTGGACAGAACAGCCAGCAGAGGGAGGCAGTGTGCTGAAGAACACACTCAGAGCTGGGACATGTAGGTGCATGTGGAAACACCATTGATGTCAGAAAGGAGAAAGGATTGAGTTGTACATTATGCATTGTTTTAAGAGTAATCCAATGGTGGATACAATTGAGAATGAGAAGTAGGATAATGGTAAAATAAAAACAATAGACAAAAGATTGTACTCTGCACCATGGTCATTAATTTGATGATGCCAATAAATTTAAATTTCTTCCAGAATAGCTTTCTGAAATTACCATCTTTGGCAAGTAAACTCTTGAGCTGGCTTGACAGAGAAGCCAGATTGAAGTAAATCACATATTAAGTGTCTTTTTAAGTGTAGAACTTTTTCCTTTGGGTTCATATCGTGCATCTTTGGGCTTTCTCCTTCAGAGACCTGGGAGCAACACAGGTGTCACTTAAAACAGTTGAGACCGTCATCATGAAGACCCGTAAACTGGAAAAACTGTAAGTTGACTTTTCTTATATTTATTTTCAGTTAATTTTTCTTTTAGGTTTGCTTTATCACTTTCTTAAGTCAGGCTTATTGAGGCATTATTTATTTAATAAAATTCACTGTTTTAATGCAGCCATTCAGTGAGGATTGATAAATGTGTAGTTATGACCACCACCACATTCAAGATACAGAATACTTTTGTCACCCTAAAAGCCCCTCAGGTGTTTGTGCAGTCAGTCCCTCCTCCCACCACAGGCCCCTGGCAAGCACCAGTCTGATCTTTGTCACTACAGTCTTGCCTTTTTTAAAGTGTCTTATAAATGAATCATGTAGCACAGAGGCTTTTGTGTTTGGCTCCTTTCACTTAGTGTAATCCTTTGCAGATCCGTCCATGTTGCCGCATCTGTCAGTAGTTCATTCCTTCTTATTGCCGTGTAGTATTCCAATTGTGTGAATATCCCAGGTTGCTCATGCAGTCATCAGTTAATGCATATTTGAGTTGTTCCTAGTTTTTCTGCTTGTATAAGCTGCTAAAAACCATTTACAGGCAGGTATTTGTATGAACATAAGTTTTCATTGCTTAGGTGTAAAATACCTAAGCATAAATTGCTACATTATGCTGAGTGCAAATTTAACATATTTTAAAGAAGATTTTATTTTTTGATTTTAGAGATAGAAGAGAGAGAGAGACTCAGAGGGAAGGAGTGGGAAGCAGCAACATTTAAAGAACCTGCTAAAGTGTGTTCTAAAGTAGCTGTACCATGTTGCCTTCCCACCAGCAGATCAGAGCTGCAGTTGCTCCACATTTTTACCATATATATTATATATATATTTAAATTAGCCTTTCTAGTAGGAATGTATTTGTATCTCATTGTGGTTTGAATTTGCTTTTCTGCAATAGCTGATTATAGACCATGCATGTGAAAATATCCTTTTCAGTGAAGTGTCTGCCACTTCATTTCTTTCCATCTTTTACTAAATTTATCGAGGCGACATTGGTTAATAGTATCATACAGGTTTCAAGTGTACATCTCTATGATACACGATTTGTATACAGAATTATGTGCCGATCACCCCAAATTTAAACTGTTCTCCGTCACTGTGTATTGGGCCCCCTTTACCTCCTGCCACTGTCCCACCTCTTCCCTCTGGTAACCATCATACTATTGTCTGTGTTTATGGGTCTCAGTTTTATTTCCCACATATGAGTGAAACCATGTAGTTCTTAGCTTTTTTTCCTTATTTCAGTTAGCATAATATTCTCAAGATTTATCTATGTTGTTGCAGATGGCAGTATTTCATCTATTCAAAATCCATTTTTAATTGCATATTGAGTTTTAAGAGTGCTTTATGTAAGTCCCTTCTCTCAGACACGTGTTTGGTAAATATCTTCTCTTAGGTTGTGGCTTGTCTTTTTTTCTATTAAAAGTATCTCTCAAGACCAGAAGTTTTTAATATTTAAATTTTGATGAAGTCTAATTTAGCAGTCTTTTTCTTAAATGATTTGTGCTTTTTGGGTCCTTATCTAAGAAATCTTTGTGTGAGAACCCATTCTCTAACCTAAAATCACATAGATTTTCTCCTCTATATTTTCCAGAAGTTGTTTAGTTACAGTTAGGTCTGTGGCCCATTTTGGGTTAATTTCTATGTACGATGTAAAGTAAGGAGTAGGTATCACTTCCTTGCAGTTTTTGGAAAATATTTCTGTAGAGCCCTATTGTGACATTTTATTACTGGACTTATTGTACCTTTAATTGTGCCCTCTCCTCCAACATGGCAGGTTAATAGGAACTTGCTGTTATGCTGAGGATGGTTGAGGGGATTACATGATATTAGTGTGGGAAAGGGCTCTGCAATTAGCAGTCTGCTCCACCTGCTTTTGACAGGTCAGCCTGCAAATGACTGTCTTCCCCACAGTGTCAAATCTACTGGTCACAGCTCTGCCCCATCCTCCTCAGCCTCCCCCAGCATCTGCCACAGTGAGTCCTTCCCTTGTCAGTTATGACTTCCTCTCCAGATATTCAAAATCATTGCTCTCTATAACTACAATACTATTAATGCACTGAAGAAATTAAATTCTTACACAATTGTTATATAATAAAGAGGTGATACTCAAATTTTTTCAATTGTTTATATCACTTATTTTAGCAACTCTTTGATGTATAATTGACATACAATAATTTGTGCTGATATATATGCATGTGTGTGTATATATATTTACATATATATATAATGTGAAGCCATCAGCTATAATTAACATATAATAAGGTGTGTTAAAATATATCATATATATGTGTGTGTATATTCATTTACATACACATAGACCACAAAGCCATCGCCAAAATAAAACTGTTCATCACCTGAAAAAATTTTTTCAGGTCTCCTTGCCTTCCCCAATCCAAGTGCAATTATTGATCTGTTTTCTGGTGATATAGATCAGTTTGCATTTTTAGATTTTTGTAATATACTTAAATCTGTTTTGTTTTGATTGGGGATCCAATCAGACATTAAGCATCACATGTCATGTTTTCTTTAGTCTAAAACATTTATCTACCCTTATAAATACATATTGTTTTTTATGACACTGGCATTGTTGATGTGTCTAAGACCATTGTCTGTAAATTGTCCTACAGTCTGGATTTGTCTGTTTGCTCATGAATAGGTTCAACGTAAACCTTTCTAGGAAAAATCTTACATAGGTGATATATCCTTCCTATTTCATCACTTGAAGTGTCCCATAATGCTAAGTTTGACCACTTGGTGAAGGTGGTATCTCCCAGATCACTCCATTGTAAAGAGACTTTTTCCCTTTGTACTTAATAAAGAATGTGTGGGCTGATTCTTTGGGATCAGTGAGGATTCTACTTTCAACTTATTACTGAACTGTGCATCAATAATAATTTTTTTAATAAATAAATTTTTATTTTAATAAGGTGACATCAATAAATCAGGGTACATATATTCAAAGAAAACATGTCCAGGTTATCTTGTCATTCAATTCTGTTGCATACCCATCACCCAAAGTCAGATTGTCCTCCGTCACCGTCTATCTAGTTTTCTTTGTGACCCTCCCCCTCCCTCTTCCCCTCTCCCTCCTTTCCTCCCCCCCACCTCGTAACCACCACACTCTTGTCCATGTCTCTTAGTCTCGTTTTTATGTCCCACCAATGTATGGAATCCTGCAGTTCTTGTTTTTTTCTGATTTACTTATTTCACTCTGTATAATGTTATCAAGATCCCACCATTTTGTTGTAAGTGATCCGATGTCATCATTTCTTATGGCTGAATAGTATACCATGGTGTATATGTGCTACATCTTCTTTATCCAGTCTTCTATTTTTTTTACAGTGATTAAAGCCTTTAAGCAAACTCTTGGCCAATACAGCAAGAATCCATAAAAGTCAATAATAATTCTTGTCTGAATCCATTATTACATCGATTACAAAGTGATACTTTTTTTTTTTACAGAAACAGAGAGAGAGAGAGAGAGAGAGATAGATGGATAGATAGGGACAAACAGGAAGGGAGAGAGATGAGAAGCATCAATCATCAGTTTTTCATTGTGGCAATTTAGTTGTTCATTGATTGTTTTCTCATATGTGCCTTGACCAGGGGCGCTACAGCAGACTGAGTAACCCGTTGCTCAAGCCATCGACCTTGGGTCCAAGCTGGTGAGCTTTATGCTCAAACCAGATGAGCCCATGCTCAAGCTGGTGACCTCGGGGTCTCAAACCTGGGTCCTCTGCATCCCAGGCTGACGCTCTATCCACTGCGCCACTGCCTGGTCAGGCATACAGTGATACTTTTTTTATTATTCCTTTCTCATTTAATAGCTAGCATAATTCTATAAATAATAGCTCCCCATATATATTTTTTTAAGTTGGAAATGGGGAGGCAGTCAGACTCCCTCATGTGCCCGACCGGGATCCACCCGGCATGCCCACCAGGGGGCGATGCTCTGCCCATCCGGGGCATCGCTCTGCCACAATCAGAGCCATTCTAGCGCCTGAAGCAGAGGCCACAGAGCCACCCTCAGCGCCCAGGAAAACTTTTGCTCCAATGGAGCCTGGCTGCGGGAGGGGAAGAGAGAGACAGAGAGGAAGGAGAGGGGGAGGGGTGGAGAAGCAGATGGGCACTTCTCCTGGGTGCCCTGGCCGGGAATCAAACCTGGGACTCCTGCACGCCAGGCCGACGCTCTGCCACTGAGCTAACCGGTCAGGGCCTCCCCATCTTTTTAAAATCTTAATTGATTTTAGCCTGACCAAGTGCTGGTGCAGGAGATAGTGCATTAGACTGGTATGCAGAGGATCCAGGTTCTAAACCCCGAGGTCACTGCTTGAGCATGGGGTTCCTGGCTTGAGCATGGAGTTATAAACATGAAGCCATGGTTGCTGGCTTGAACCCAGAGTTCGCTGGTTTGAAGCCCAAGGTCTCTGGCTTAAGCCCATGTTCGCTGGTTTGAGTAAGGGGTCACTCGCTCTGCTGTAGTCTTCCAGTTTAGACACAGATGAGAACACAATCAATGAACAACTAAGGTGCCACAACAAAGAATTGATGCTTCTTATTGCTCTCCCTTCCTGCCTGTCTCCCTATCTGTCCCCTCTCTGTCTCTCTGTCTCTATCATAAGAAAAAATTTTAAGTGATTTTATTTTATTTATTTTATTTTATTTTTTTGTATTTTTCCGAAGCTGGAAACGGGGAGAGACAGTCAGACAGACTCCCGCATGCGCCCGACCGGGATCCACCCCGCACGCCCACCAGGGGCGACGCTCTGCCCACCAGGGGGCGATGCTCTGCCCCTCCGGGGCGTCGCTCTGTTGCGACCAGAGCCACTCCAGCGCCTGGGGCAGAGGCCAAGGAGCCATCCCCAGTGCCCGGGCCATCCTTGCTCCAATGATGCCTCGCTGTGGGAGGGGAAGAGAAAAACAGAGAGGAAGGAGTGGTGGAGAAGCAGATGGGCACCTCTCCTGTGTGCCCTGGCCGGGAATCAAACCCGAAACCCCTTGCACGCCAGGCCAACGCTCTACCACTGAGCCAATCGGCCAGGGCCTTAAGTGATTTTAGAGAGATAAAAAGGGAGAGAGAAAAAGAGAGTGAAACATCAACTTGTTGTTCCGCTGCTGTATGCATTCATTGGTCGATCCCTCTATATGCCCTGACCAGGTAGGATCTGAACCCACATCTGCCACCTGGCATATTGGGATGATGACCTAACCAACTGAGCTATCTGGCCAGGACTCCCCTCTTTTCTTTTTGAGTATCATTTTAAATTAAAGGGCTCTTCTTTAAATTACTTTATACCTTATTAACTTTATTCTTTTGAGTGTTCAAATATTATTATTTATATATGGTTTTTTTATGCCCAGAGTAATTTCTAATATATTTATCACTAACAATTAGGAATTATGAAATGGACTCCATAAGTTGGGAACTTAATTCAGAGTCTTCTTAAAAGTCTTCCCCCTTCCTGTGTACTCTCTACCCTAAGTGAGACTTTTGGGTTGTGAGGATATACTTCTGAATTAAAGTATAGATCTGTGTCACCCAATTCTAATCCCTACCCCCTTCATGCTAGGCATTCCATACCCACTGCCATTCTTCCCCTGCTGTTGGGCACTTCGGGCCTCCTCTCTCTTTATGTACAATATTCAAGGGTAGCGTATGGACAGCAGATCCCTACCAACCTGTTCAAGCGATGTGGCCCAGCAACTCTTTTCTCCACAGCCCTGGGGTAGCCTTGGCCTACCTCTTCTGCCTACTCAAGTAACTCCTGTGCACTAACTGAATTCTCTGTGTTTCCATTTGTAGGATCTTACCCAGCCTTTTGACCTGCTGCCTTTGCCAATTGAAAAATGATATTGAGGCTGTCAGTGAGACAGTGAAACTGGACTGTGAAACTGCATGTGTGTTAAACACGCCTTGTGGTGAGTCTGAATTGCCTGATGATAAATTTTTAATTTTACTATGTTTTAATTTTTTTATTTTTAATGGAAAATAAATTTTTTTTGTTTTTTGTTTTTTTCCTGAAGTAAGCGGGTGGAGGCAGACAGACAGACTCCCGCATGTGCCCGACTGGGATCCACCCAGCATGCCCACCAGAGGGTGATACTCAGCCCCTCTGGGGCATTGCTCTGCTGCAATCCAAGCCATTCTAGTGTCTGAGGTGGAGGCCATGGAGCCATCCTCAGCACCTGGGCCAACTTTGCTCCAGTGGAGCTTGGCTGTGGGAGGGGAAGAGAAAGATAGAGAGAAAGGAGAGAGGGAAGGGTGGAGAAGCAGATGGGCACTTCTCCTGCATGCCCTGGCCAGGAATTGAACCCAGGACTTCCACCCTGGGACAACACTCTACTGCTGAGCCAACTGGCCAGGGCCTAAAGGAGAATAATTTTAAACAAATAATGTAACGGCATTTTTATTCATTCATTTAGAGTTCAACACCCTACAGTTCTAAGAACAACTCCCTTGCTAAATGTCAGGTTAAGGCACATGAGAAAGGAATGGAAGGGGAAGGGAAGTAACATTAATGGTCACATACTGTGCGTTGTGCTTTCTGCTTGGTGCTTTACTTCCATATGAGAACTTGATCATTAGTGGGTCACAGTTTGTAAATTGTATATTGGTTCTGTATGCATTAGGTTTTCATTCCCCTTTGCCTTATGGGACAGGTATAGATAAATTTTTATTTTAATTGTTCTGGCAATTCTTTTTTTTAGTGAGAGAGAATGACAGAGAAAGAGAGAGGGACAGAGAAACAGGAAAGGACAGGGATGAGAAAAATAAATTATTCGTTGAGGCACCTTAGTTGTTCATTGATTGCTTTATCATATGTACCTTGACTGGGGGGTACCAGACAAGCCAGTGACCCCTTGCTCAAGCCAGTGACCTTGAAGTTCAAGCCAGTGACTTTTTGGACTCAAGCCAGCAGCTATGAATCATGTATAATGCTCAAGCTAGCGACCCAGAGCTTGAGACTTTGCTCAAGCTCAAGATGCACAAGCTAGTAGTGACCTCAGAGTTTCAAACCTGTGTCCTGTGCATCCCAGGCCGATGCTCTATTCACTGTGCCACTGCCTGGTTAGGGTGTTTTTGCAATTTTATAAAAAGAGTACAAATGATACTGTTTCATGAATGTTTTATTTGGAACCTGAGAGTTTCTGGTTCAAAAAGCAGAACTGCCCCCCAACCCTTCTAATGGATGGAAAGCTCTTGTATTCTTACATTGTCCCACTCCCAGCCTGCTCTGAAGCTCAAGGTTTTCTATCCACCAAATACTCACGTGCTTTTAAGTATTTTCTACATGTTAGGTTCATTGGCACCTCTCTGATTGGTTCCAAAATGTGTCCTCCTGCCCCGATAGCTTGAATAGGGGTGTCTGTCAGTGATCTGGGCCACATCATAAATAATAACACTTTGCTACTTGTATAAACACAGTGTCACTTATTCTTCAAAACAATTCTTTGACCAAATATATTAGTTTCTTTTACCCAAAGGTGGGCAGAACATGCATTTCCATCTCCTTTTACAGATGTGTAAAAACAAGATCTGAAAGTATTCATTGCTGTCACCTGGTGACCAGGTCTCCTGCTTCCAGTTTGGGGTTCTCTGAAGCCCGTGCTGCTCCTTTCGTAGGACTCTGACCTTCTTTTCTGACCGTCACCACCACCAGCAATACTTTTAATTCTTTCATAAAAGAAACCCTGCTGCAGAAATGTCTTGATCTTCATGTGGTCAGAAGGTTTAGATAGTTCCCCAGATTTAACTGAAAATATAAGACATGACATGAAATGAAAGCAAAGTAGGCTTCTGACCAAAGTTGCTCTTTCCTTCTGCATTTTATGACCCCAAGTATTATTTCATAGACTTATGGAACTTTCCACATTGGCACACAACCTGGCAAGTCTCTTAACCTACATCTTAGATGCCCACCTAAATTTTTCCTTCTTTTTTTTCTAAGTTAGAGGAGAGAGATACAAAGAGACTCCCTCAGGCCCTGATTGGAATCCACCCGGTAACCCCTGTCTGGGGCCGATGCTCTGCCTATCTGGGGTGTGCTCATAACCAAGCTGTTTTTATCACCTACGGGGCGGCTCCACAGAGCCATCCTCAGTTTCTGGGGCTGACGCATTGGAACCAATCCATCCATGGCTGTGGGAGGGGGAGAGAGGGAGAGAGGTGAGGAAGGGGGAGGGATGGAGAATCATATGGTTGCTTCTCCTGTGTGCCCTGACCAGGAATTGAACCCGGGACATTCACATGCCAGGTAGATGCTCTACCATGAACCCAACCAGCCAGTGCCAATGCCTGCCTAAATTTAACCAAAGAGCTAGAGTAGACATAGTGGTGTTTGTGTATAGAGCCTTCTGCTGTGGGTGTCAGGATATGTGGCAGCAGGAACCAAGCTGAGGAGTGGGTGGTAGGTTGGAAAGGGCAGGTCCAGATGAGGACATGTTGGCACTGGGTGTTCATCTTGGTCACCTGTGACGGTAGCAAGAACACGAGCACACTGACACGATGGAGAGAGGAAGCCTCATGCTCCCTCCGCATCTGAGCAGGACAGGATGGGGCACATGAATGTGAGGAGTCACGTGGATCTGCAGAGAGTCTACCTGAGAGGTGTCTTCCGGCCTTGGCTTTTCCTCAGTACTAGGCAGGTGTCCCTTGGTGACCAGATCAATAATTCTAAATAAAGTTACTATAATCATGCTATGAAATCTGAGTAAATGACCACTTTCAAAAAAGATACCTTTTCTACTTTCATTGTGTTGCCAAGCATAGGTTTAGGTAGGGTTTATTTCTCTCCTCTGTAAATAGCACTGAGATATCTGCCAATTCCTAATTGATCTGAGTCAGATGCAGGCTGTGGACTGACAAAAGCTGTCCCATGAGTGTTTCCTTATCAAAAGTGGTCTCTTCGTTTTTGACAGATGAAGATCTGTCCACAGCAAAGGCAGCATTATTAGATGCAGTAAGAAGCCATAGAGAAAGCACCAGCACTGAGCTGACTATTGAACCGGAGAAGACGTCCCCAGAAACACGTGACAACCTGCTGTCAGACTTGATGAGTGAGTAGCTTGATTTTAATGACACAACTGATGTTCTTAGAGCACTAGGTTACGTGCTGCTTTATTTCTTGGAGGGAAATCTAGAAGATATAGAATTAACATTACTAAACTCCCCTTTTTTTTTTTTTTTTTCTTTTTTTGTGGTAGAGAGAGTCCGAGAGAGGGACAGACAGACAGGAAGGGAGAGAGATGAGAAACATCAATTCTTTGTTGCGGCTCCTAAATTGTTCATTGATTGATTTCTCATATGTGCCTTGACTGGGGGCTACAGCAGACCGAGTGACCCCTTGCTCAAACCAGATGAGCCCACACTCATGCTGGCAACCTTGGGGTCTCAAACCTGGGTCCTCCACATCCCAGTCTGAAGCTCTATCCACTGTGCCACGGGCTGGTCAGGCTAAACTCCCTTTTTCAAATGTACAACTTGGCAATATGCCCAAGTTGTGTTAAAAGCAACAGAGGGAACTCTTCTCTTAAACCTGAATTTTATAATTCAAGTTACAAAAATAATTGAGGAAATTCTGATTTCTGCAACAGGTCTCCTGAGGAAGTTTCTCAAGGAGAAGCAGAAAGTCGAGGTTCCCAATGCAGAGTGGGAAACGGGCCACTTGAAAAATAAGAGTATCCATTCCAAGAATGAAAAGGTGAGGACAGCTCCTGAAACACGGGACCTGGACGTTTAGTCAGAGTGGGACAGGCCATGAAAGCACCGGCAGAGGACCAGGGGTGCCTAGTCTGTCTCTCGTGTTGACATGTGACTTTGGCGAAAACTGTGATCTCCCAATCTGCTCATTTAGAGACTGGTGCCACTGTCCCTAGGGTAGATAAATGAAGAACTAATACACAGGATAAATTGCACAAGAAAATCCTGATGCTAAGATTACATTACACAGTAGATTTGGTGCATTCTTTAAGAACCTATGTATTCACCTGAAAGAGTGGGGTTTTAAACAAGTAATAGTTAAGAATAGTTAGCTATTCTTTAGAATAGATTCAATAATTGTTAGTTTTTATCCTTTCTATTACTGGTTTTCTTTAAAAAAATTTTTTTTCTTTTAGATAAAAACAGAACTTCCACCGTATTTATTCAACAAAAACCTCATTGTGGCATTACCCATTTCTGTGGCAGCAGCGATGTTATTTTTCCTTTTCTGTCTCATTGTGGTAAGGCAACAGTTAATTCAGGTTTTTATAATACCCTCTGTCCTTAGAATAGATTCAGAACCCACAAACAGAAAATGAAAGCTACTTTCCCACCTACTCCTACTTGATATTCCGCTTTGGTCACGAGCACCGAGATACGTTTTGTTCTTTTATTACAAACTATATCCCAGGGATTTTTAAAGGAAGCTCACTCCCAGAGTTCTCTTGAGAGTGAGTTCTACCTTGACAGCAAGGTAAGCCACTAGATTATTTTGAGAAGTTTAACAGGCCAGAGTTGACATGATAGCAACATTTCTTCAGCTCAAAAAGAACATGTTCATTTGATGTGCAGTATCAACAGTGACTCTCTTTCTGATTTCTTTGTGGCTGCAATGAGGAGAGACGCAGAATCTCCATCCTCATGGCGCTACATTACCCTGGCTTAAAGTGTGATCTTGTCAGTGCAAATAGTTTAGTTAAAACACTGCAACCTTATCCTGCATCTCTAAAGCATGTCATATAGTCACCTGTTCCTGGAGTTTGCTTGTGTCCCTTTGTTCAATTTCATAATGGTTTGCTTTCTGAGCATGTGGGGGTTGCTAATCAGAGTGATTTAATAAGCTGACAGTCCTGATTCTACCCTACTAATTTACTTTGTTTACCTTTTCAATGGGGATGGCAGCCCTTCATTCTAGCTAAAGCAGCCCCTCCTCATAACCTTGCCACACCATGCCTGTTCCTACCTTTGTTTGTGCCTTTGGCCATCTAAAATTCCCTTATCTCTCTCTGCACGTTGACACATTTATCTTTTCTGTGTCAGTGGCAGTGTCACTAGGGGATTCCAGTTCCTTTATAACACATTTTGGTATCTGGTAGGGTAAGCTTCTCCTTTTTTTTTTTTAATACATTTCATAGCTATTCTTGAATATTTTCTCTACCAAATGTCTCTACAAACTGTGTTGTAATTTGAATAAGACTGCATCACATTTGTAGGTTAATTAGAGGAGAATTGACACATTACAACAGTCCAGGAATGTGATAGCTCATGTTGTATATTCTTCCTAGTGTCCTTCAGAAGAGTTTTAAAGTTTCTATCACGTAGGTCTTAGACATTTCTTTTGAAATTTATTCCTTGTTACTTTATGCATTTTTATTGATATTGTAAATCAGCCCTTTTTTTCATTTTCTTTCTTTGTTTTGTGGCAGAGTCAGAGAGAGGAATAGACAGGAAGGGAGACAGATGAGAAACATCAATTCTTTGTTGCGGTTCCTTAGTTGTTCATTGATTGCTTTCTCAAATGTGCCTTGACTGGGGGACTACAGCAGGCCGAGTGACCCCTTGCTCGAGCCAGAGACCTTGGGCTCAAGCTGTTGAGCCTTGCTCAAACCCGATGAGCCCACGCTCAAGCTGGCAACTTCGGGGTCTCGAACCCGGGTCCTCTGCGTCCCAGTCGACACTCTATCCACTGCACTACCACCTGGTCAGGCATCTTTTTTTTTCATTTTATTATTATTTATTTGTGGCATATAGGAAAGCTATTGAGATTTGCATGTTGATCTCTTGATTTTGGATTTAGCCTTCTTACTGAATTGTGCTACTTGCGATAAAATTTTAGTCAATGCTCTTGAGCTTTTTAGGTTGTGCATCATCTCATAATTAAGTATCTTTTGTTGCTTTCAAATTATTCATTTTTTTTCTTATTAAATTGATTAGGACTTCAACATGATGAATAGTAGATTAGTAACAGGCATCTACTTGAACTTAAAGCTGCTGTGTGGATTTTCTGTAGGTATATATTTTTTTCTATTCTTCTAAGAGTCATTTTATTAGGGATTACCTGCTGCATATTATCTAAAACAGCCAATAAAATGCATTGCCAGTTGCAAGCAAGAGTCTACATTAGGGACTCTTGTGGAAGAGTCCAAGGACTATTAAACAGAATTACTGTCCTCAAAAGAGTTATCTCATTTAAAAGAGAATCAAGAATGATTTAGAGATAGTGGTCGGTGTGATGAATAATCATGCTGTTGTTTCTTCCAAAACAGATCTGTCACAAATTGTACAAAGAAGAGAGAAAAGGAAGCTCAAGGTAATTGCTAGTCTGACAGTTTTTAAAGTAGAATTTTAAAACTAGAGGAGCTTGCTTTCCCCGTAAGCGGCCTGAGGTGACCTCTGAAAATGGTTCAGTATTCACTTGACCCAGAAAATCCCACAAAGTCATGCAAATCAAATTTTCCTGTTTTCTTTAACTCGTGAAACTGCTCAGGCATTAAGGACAATGCATGTCTAAAAAGCCACCAAGTATATGAAGGATATCTCTTTACAAAAGCAATGTGTGCTATTCCATCCCTATAATGGTGGAGGTTGTAGTCGCATTCAGGCCAAACAGTAGGTCTGGACACGGGAGTGGGGGTCCAAATAGAGTGTTGAATTCTTGCTGCGCATGTTTAAAATGCAGAGAGTAATACTGAATAGGGGTTAGATATAGACACTGATCATCGAGCACATTCAGGTGAACAGAGCTCCCAAGATGCAGCGCAGAACTTACAGAGTTCATGGGCAGATCGGCCCTTTGATGAGCTCTTGCGGCCTCACTGGATGATCCTAACTGAGAAGAGCAGATTGTTCCTCATCCAGAAAAGGAGTTTGCACAGAAGTAAAAGTTATCCCAGAAGAAACACAACTTATGGTCTGGGAGTAAATTCAGCAAAAAAAATTTTTTTTTCATTTTTTAAAAATTATTAATTTTAATGGGGTGACATTGATAAATCAGGGTACATATGTTCAGAGAAAACATCCCCAGGTTATTTTGACATTTGATTATGTTGCATACCCATCACCCAAAGTTAAATTGTCTCTGTCACCTTCTATTTGGCTTTCTTTGTGCCCTTCCCCTTCCCCCACCCCATCCCTTTCCTCCCCCCCGCCCCCTGTAACCACCACACTCTTGTCTGTGTCTCTGAGTCTCTTTTTTATGTCCCACCTATGTATGGAATCATATAGTTCTTAGTTTTTTCTGATTTACTTATTTCCCTCAGTATAATGTTATCAAGGTCCATCTATGTTTTTGTAAATGATCCAATGTCATCATTTATGGCTGAGTAGTATTCCATAGTATATATTATATGTACCACATCTTCTTTATCCAATCATCTATTGAAGGGCTTTTTGGTTGTTTTCATGTCTTGGCCACTGTGAACAATGCTGCAATGAACATGGGGCTGCATGTGTCTTTACATAGCAATGTGTTTGAGTTTTGGGGGTAGATACCCAGTAGAGGGATTGCTGGCTCATATGGTAGCTCTATTTTTAATTTTTTGAGGAACCACCATACTTTCTTCCATAATGGTTGTACTACTTTACATTCCCACCAACAGTGGATGAGGGTTCCTTTTTCTCCACAGCCTCTTCAACACTTTTTTTTTATTACCTGTCTTGCTGATAATAGCTAGTCTAACAGGTGTGAGGTGGTATCTCATTGTAGTTTTGATTTGCATTTCTCTAATAGCTAATGAAGATGAGAATCTTTTCATATATCTGTTGGCCATTTGTATTTCTTCCTGGGAGAAGTGTCTGTTCATGTCCTCTTCCCATTTTTTTTTTATTGGATTTTTTGTTTGTTTGTTGTTGAGTTTTATGAGTTCTTTGTATATTTTGGATATTAGGTGCTTATCTGAGCTGTTGTTTGAAAATATCATCTCTTTTTTTAAAAAATAATTTTATTTTTTTAATGGGCGACATCAATAAATCAGAATACATATATTCAAAGATAACATGTCCAGGTTATTTTGTCATTCAATTATGTTGCATACCCATCACCCAAAGTCAGATTGTCCTCTGTCACCTTCTATCTAGTTTTCTTTGTGCCCCACCTCCTCCCCCTTTCCCTCTCCCTTTCCCCCCTTCCCCCATAACCACCACACTCTTATCAATGTCTCTTAGTCTCACTTTTATGTCCCACCTATGTATGGAATAATGCAGTTCCTGGTTTTCTCTTATTTACTTTTTTCACTTCGTATAATGTTATCAAGATCCCACCATTTTGCTGTAAATGATATGATGTCATCATTTTTTATGGCTGAGTAGTATTCCATAGTGTATATGTGCCACATCTGCTTTATCCAGTCATCTATTGATGGGCTTTTTGGTTGTTTCCATGTCCTGGCCACTGTGAACAATGCTGCAATGAACATGGGGCTGCATATGTCTTTACGTATCAATGTTTCTGAGTTTTGGGGGTATATACCCAGTAGAGGGATTGCTGGGTCATAAGGTAGTTCTATTTTCAGTTTTTTGAGGAACCACCATACTTTCTTCCATAATGGTTGTACTACTTTACATTCCCACCAACAGTGGATGAGGGTTCCTTTTTCTCCACAGCCTCTCCAACATTTGCTATTACCTGTCTTGTTAATAATAGCTAGTCTAACAGGTGTGAGGTGGTATCTCATTGCAGTTTTGATTTGCATTTCTATAATAACTAATGAAGATGAGCATCTTTTCATATATCTGTTGGCCATTTGTATTTCTTCCTGGGAGAAGTGTCTGTTCGTGTCCTCTTCCCATTTTTTTATTGTATTGTTTGTTTGTTTGTTGTTGAGTTTTATGAGTTCTTTGAATATTTTGGATATTAGGCCCTTATCTGAGCTGTTGTTTGAAAATATTATTTCCCATTTAGTTGGCTGTGTGTTTTGCTGTCAGTTTCTCTTGCTGTGCAAAAGCTTCTTAGTCTGATGTAGTCCCATTCATTTATCTTTGCCTTCATTTCCCTTGCCTTTGGAGTCAAATTCATAAAGTTCATGAGTTTAGTATCTATGTTTTCTTCTATGTAATTTATTGTTTCAGGTCTTATATTTAGGTCTTTGATCCATTTTGAATTAATTTTGAATTAATTTTAGTACAAGGGGACAAACTGTAGTCAAGTTTCATTCTTTTGCATGTGGCTTTCCAGTTTTCCCAGCACTATTTGTTGAAGAGGCTTTTTTTCTCCATTGTGTGTTGTTGGCCCCTTTATTAAAAATTATTTGACCATGTATATGTGGTTTTATTTCTGGGCTTTCTATTCTGTTCCATTGGTCTGAGTGTCTATTTTTCTGCCAGTACCATGCTGTTTTGATTGTCGTGGCTCTTACTTGAAGTCAGGTATTATAATGCCCCCAGCTTCGTTCTTTTTCCTTATGATTGCTTTGGCTATTCAGGGTTTTTTATAGTTCCATATAAATCTGATGATTTTTTGTTCCGTTTCTTTAAAAAATGACATTGGAATTTTGATGGGAATTGCATTAAGTTTGTATATCACTTTGGGTAATATAGTCATTTTGACTATATTTATTCTTCATATCCAGGAACAAGGAATGTTTTTCCATTTCATTGTATCTTTTTCTATTTCCCTTAAAAATGCTTTGTAATTTTTATTATATAGGTTCTTTACATTCTTTGTTATGTTTATTTCTAGGTATTATTTGTTGTTGCAACCATGAAGGGGATTATTTTTTTGAGTTTGTTTTCTGATGTTTCATTGTTGGCATATAGGAAGGCAGTGGACTTTTGTATATTAATTTTGTATCCTGGACCTTACTGTATTGGTTTATTGTTTCTAGTAGTCTTTTTGTGGAGTCTTTGGGGTTTTCAATGTGTAGGATCATATCATCTGCAAAAAGTGAAACTTTTACTTCTTCTTTTCCAATATGAATGCCTTTTATTTCTTTTTCTTGTCTGATTGCTCTGGCTAGAACTTCTAGCACTGCATTGAATAAGAGTGGAGAGAGTGGACAACCTTGTCTTGTTCCTGATTTTAGGGGAAAAGTCCTCAGTTTTATGCCATTTGATATGATGTTAGCTGGTGGTTTATCATAAATGGCCTTTATTATGTTGGGATATTTTCCTTCTATACCCATTTTGTTGAGTGTTTTAAACATAAAATTGTGTTGTATTTTATCGAATGCCTTTTCTGCATCTATTGATAGGATCATATGGTTTTTGTCCTTGTTTTGTTGATATGGTGTATTACGTTAACTGTTTTACGTATGTTGAACCATCCTTGTGATTCTGAGATGAATCCCACTTGATTATGATGTATTATTATCTTTTTAATGTGTTGTTGTATTCGATTTGCTAGTATTTTGTTTAGTATTTTAGCATCTGTATTCATTAGTGATATTGGTAGGTAGTTTTCTTTTTTTGTGTTGTCCTTGCCAGGTTTCGGTATGAGAGTTATGTTGTCCTCATAAAATGTGTTTGGAAGTATTGCTTCTTCATCAATTTTTTGGAAGACTTTGAGTAGAATAGGAACCAAATCTTCTTTGAATGTTTGGTAGAATTCACTAGTATAGTCGTCTGGTCCTGGATTTTTATTTTTGGAGAGGTTTTTGATAGTTGTTTCTATTTCCTTCCTGCTTATGGGTCTGTTTAGGCTTTCTGC
Source organism: Saccopteryx bilineata (assembly GCF_036850765.1). Lineage (NCBI taxonomy): Eukaryota > Metazoa > Chordata > Mammalia > Chiroptera > Emballonuridae > Saccopteryx > Saccopteryx bilineata. The sequence goes on along the minus strand of NC_089491.1, from coordinate 347,429,901 downwards.
TTCATCATGATTCAGTCTAGGAAGATTGTATTGTTCTAGGAATTTATCTATTTCTTCTAGATTGTTAAATTTGGTGGCATATAGTTTTTCATAGTATTCTACAATAATTCTTTGTATATCTGTGATATCTGTGGTGATTTCTCCTCTTTCATTTTGGATTTTGTTTATTTGAGTCCTTTCTCTTTTTTCCTTAGTGAGTCTTGCCAAGGGTTTGTCAATTTTGGTGATCTTTTCAAAGAACCAGCTCTTTGTTTTATTAATTTTTTTATATAGTTTTTCTGTTCTCTGTTTTTTTTATTTCTGCTCTGATTTTTATTATTTCCTTTCTTCTGCGGGTTTTGGGTTGCCTTTGTTCTTCTTTTACTAGTTCCTTAAGATGTGAAGTTAAGTGGTTTACTTGGGCTCTCTCTTGTTTGTTCATATAGGCCTGTAGTGATATAAACTTCCCTCTTATTACTGCTTTTGCTGCATCCCAGAGATTCTGATATGTCGTATTGTTATTTTCATTTGTCTGTATGTAACTTTTGATCTCTGCTTTTATTTCTTCTTAGACCCACTTGCTTTTTAAAAGTATGTTGTTTAGTTTCCACATTTTTGTGGGTTTGTTTACCTCTTTCTTGCAGTTGAATTCAAGTTTCAAGGCTTTATGATCGGAGAATATGCTTGTTATGATATCAGTCTTTCTGAATTTGTTGATGTTATTTTTGTGGCCCAACATATGGTCAATTCTTGAGAATGTTCCATGTACACTAGAGAAAAATGTATACTCTGTCACTTTGGGATGAAATGGCCTGTAGATGTCTATATCATATCCAATTGTTCTAGTGTTTAATTTAAGGCCAATATTTCTTTATTGATTTTCTGTTTGGATGAACGATCTAGAGTCATCAGTGGTGTATTGAGGTCTCCAAGTATGATTGTATTTTTGTCAGTTTTTGTTTTTAGGTCATTCAGTAGCTATCTTATATATTTTGGTGCTCCTTGGTTTGGTGCATATATATTAAGAAGTTATATCTTCTTGATTCAATGTCCCTTTTATCATTATGAAATGACCATTTTTGTCTCCAATTACCTTTTCTGTCTTTAGTCAGCATTGTTAGATATGAGTATTGCTACACCTGCTTTTTTTTTTGGATGTTATTTGCTTGGAGTATTGTTTTCCAGCCTTTCACTTTGAATTTGTTTTTATCCTTGTAGCTTAGATGTGTTTCTTGTAGGCAGCCAGCATACAGTTGTATTTTCTTTTTTAATTCATTCTGCTACTCTGTGTCTTTTTATTGATGAGTTCAATCCATTTACATTTAGTGTAATTATTGACATTTGAGGGTTTCCTATTGCCATTTTATATATTACTTTCTGATAGTTTTGTATCTTGTTTGATTCTTCTCTTTTGTTTTTCTATCCTTTGTTTTTGTTTGGTTGTAATCCATACTTTTTTCTCTCTTGCTTCTTTTTTCAAGCCATGTGCTTCTGTGTTGGTTATTTCAGGGGTGGTTACCATTAAGTAATGGAAAGGGTACCTATTGTTCATTGTAGTACATTATCTCATGAGTGCTTCTGCATTCCATCCTCGTTTGCTACTGTTAATCTTTGTCCTCTCTCCTTTTTTGTTTTTGTTGTCACAGATTAAATTTGATTTTATTGTGTTCTTGATGGAGCTATTACTTGTGGTTTGTTTTTGTTTTGTTCTTTGTATCTGGCCAGAAAACCCCCTTTAGTATTTCCTGAAGTGGGGGTTTCTGGTGATAAATTCCCTCATCTTTTCTGTATCTGTGAATGTTTTTATTTCTTCTTTGTATTTGAAGGATAGCTTTGATGGGTATAGTATTCTTGGCTGGAAGTTCCTCTCTTTCAGAACTTTTAAGTATTGGGGTTCACTCTCTTCTAGCTTGTAGAGTTTCTGCTGAGAAATCTGATGATAATCAAATGGGCCTTCCTTTATATGTTGTATTCTTCTTTTCCCTGGCTTCCTTGAGACTTTTTCTTTGTCATTGGTTTGTGCCAATTTCATTATGATGTGCCTTGGAGTAGGTTTGTTAGGGTTAAATAACTTGGTGTTCTGTTTGCTTCTTGAATTTAAGGCTTTAGTTCTTTCCAAAGTTCTCATTATTTGTTTGAATATGTTCTCCATTCCATTTTCTCTCTCTTCTCCTTCTGATATGCCCATTATTCTTATGTTGCTCTTTTTGTTGGAGTCAGACAATTCCTGTAGGACTTTCTCATTGAAAAAAATATATTTCAATCTGTTCATTTTATAGTAAAGAAAGCACCAAATTTGGAAAGAACACTTATTTATCCTGATGCTTTGCTGGATTTGGGGAAAGTAGCTCCCTAGCCAGAGCTGAGATAGAATGGGACTGGCACAGATGCATCTGCTGTCACAGTCCTTTAAGGAAACAGGGTGCAGAGGGAGAGGACCTGCTTGTACCTGTTCCTGCTGGTGGCGGGGGCGCTGGGGAAGAGGTAGGGAAGGCCACAGGGTCTCGGGGTCAGGGCACTAGTGTCCTTCAAGGCTGATGAAGGGTAGAATAAACAAGTCCTTCCTGTAAAGTAGGAGGAAGCTTCCCTTCTTATCCTGCTGTTCTCAGGTCCCTTCTCTCTCTGTTTCCTTTATCCAAACCTCATAGAATTTTAGCTGGAAGACACTTTAGACAGTACTTTGTCTTTTCCTTTAATAGTAAGGTAATGGAGAAGAGGAAAGGGAAAATATCTTGCTCCCTGGTCACAGTGTCAGTGGGTGTCAGAAAGAGGATGGTTCCTTTCCAGTTGGGGACTTCTCCACTGTGCTGTGAGCTACATTTTATGTCACAACTCAGTACACACAGACCATGTAGACATAGGTAATTCTGAAAAAAATTATTATGCACTCTGATTTTGTCCTATTCTGTTTGTATTAAAAGAAAACTTTGAAAAAAAAAAGACTTTTGTACTTTAGTGCTGGTTATGAGATTTAAACTGAGGTCACAACTCACTCACTCATCAGTGACAGCCTACAGTAGGAAAGTCAGCAAGCTCGATAACTTTGCTAGGTTGACTAGGGCATTTAATTGGTGTGCTTTAAGTTACAGAATAAAGCAGCTAGGAAAATAAAAGCACCTTCTCCCACACCGCCACCAAACAAATGCTGCATGGGAGACTACATCTGAGGGGGCCGAGGTAACATGCTTCTGGAGAGTAGACGCTTCTGCCCTGTGTGGTTGTGCATTTCTGTTCACTGCAGGAAAGCACTTGGCCAAGAGCCAATGAAGTGGAGGAGGTGGCTCCTCCTTGGATGCCTTCTCAAGGCACATGCAGGAGTCTCCGCATAGACCTTGCAGGGCCATTTTAAACAGGCACGGAGAACTTCTGGGAGCCCAGCATGCAAGGAATTGTTTTCAAGGTCCCAGGTCTGGGGTGATTGTTCTCGTGACTCTACCCAGCTACCCAGTTAGTCCTAATTAGATTAGAGCTGTGTGTCATGAGAGACATGGAATATGGCACAAATCACTAATTGTTGGTATATGTTTTCCCCCAAGGGGCTTTTTGCCAGTAATGGGACATAACAGAAGCTCTCCAGAAAGTGAAATGGAGGTAACTTTGAGGAGGGTAAAGTATTGAGGTGGTCAAAGCAGGGAAAATGCAGAATTCAGATTTTCCTGTCTGTTTCTAGGCGGGCAGTGTCTGGAGCCGGAGGCCTCTGTGGCTTAATGATCTTTATAGACCACTTACCACCATTCAGAAAAAAAGTATGGCAGAGAGGCTACAGGATGAGTCATCCGATGAAGATGAGTCTCCGGACAAAATGTAAGTGATTGGGAACAATTTAGAATTCTTGTCTAAGGTGAGGAAATAATGAATGGTTTAACTGTTCCTTACATGAGTAAATGCCTTGGCCTTGTTTTTTTTCCCTTAGGCATCAAGATGAAGTCAGGATCGATATATCAGAACCAGCTGCTGAGGACACAGGCGAAGAAAGGGAGTCATAACAACACTTCCTCCCCAGGCTACCTGAAAATGTGTACTCAGCATTACTGACAAAATATATATTTTCCTTCTTTTGAAGTATATAAATTTATAACCGACACTAGCAACTAGGTTAGACATTAAACACTAAAACATAACTATTTAAGCCCTGGCTAGGTAGCTCAGTTGGTTAGACTGCAGTGTTTTTCAACTGGTGGGCTGTGGACTGGCAGGAGATTTCTGGTGGACCCACAGTGCCCCACATACTGGCAGTTGGAAACCACTGGGTTAGAGTGTTCAAGACACTCCAAGTTTGCAGGTTTGATTCCTGGTCAGCGCACATGAAAGAACCAGCCAATGACTGCATGAATAAGTGGAAAGCGAATCGATGTTTCTTTCTCTCTTGCTCCCTTCCTCTCTGCGTTCGGCTTACTCGCTGGTTTACTGGCTGCAAGCACTTTGCCTGATTAGCGCATGAGCATGTGGCCGCTCCACGTGTGTGTGGTCTGTGTGAGGCCACGGGTGGTGTCCCTCTGGGGCGAGTCTCCCAGATCGCTCTCCCACCACTGTGAATTGTGGTTTTCCTGCTCCCTTGCCCTTCACTGTGAAAAGCAGTTTTCCTTTGTTTATTTGCTCTTTTCCTTTTTTGTTTATTTGCTTGCCTGTAACCCAGACCAAAGGGTAGTCATACAGGTTCTGGATCACCTGAGTGCTGCATATGGGTGGCCGCTGGTCCTTGAAAGTGACAATGGTACCCATTTCATGGGTTTGATGGTGGGGCAATGGGCTCAAGACCTAGGGGTGGACTGGAAGTACCATGTCCCCAACCACCTACAGGTTGCTAGTATCATTGAGCAGTATAATGGACTCTTTTTTTTAAAATACAGGGACAGAGATAGAGTCAGAGAGAGGGATAGATAGGAACAGACAGACGGGAATGGAGAGAGATGAGAAGCACCAATCATCAGTTTTTCGTTTTGACGAAAAACTTAGTTTGTTCATTGATTGCTTTTTCATATGTGCCTTGACCACAGGCCTCAGTAGACCGAGTAACCCCTTGCTCGAGCTAGCAATCTTGGGTCCAAGCTGGTGAGCTTTTGCGTAAGCCAGATGAGCCTGAGCTCAAGCTGGCAACCTCGGGGTCTCGAACCTGGGTCCTCTGCATCCCAGTCCCAATGCTCTATCCACTGCGCCACCACCTGGTCAGGCATAATGGACTCTTAAAGCAGGGACTGCAGCAGGAGGGGGCACTGGCTCCCTTACTGGATGGGCATGCTGCTTGTGGACAGTATTCCACATTTGAATGGGAGACCTCGATGGGGGTGCCCAGCTCTGGTGGAGGCCCTCCTGCACTGGGCAGCTGCTCCCATCCAGTTGCAGATGTGCACCAAGGACATTTCACTCAAGCCTGGTTTTGGACAGCAGGGCAACGTGCTTTTGCCTGCCCCAACACCACTCCTTAAAGGCGAACGGCTTCATTGGACATGGCCCTAGACTGTACAGGAACCCTACCTAAGATGGGTGGCCTTGTTGGCACCATGCGGTGGGGACTTGGAGGTGGGCCTCCAGTTAACTCCCTCGGCAGAGTGCTCAGGGAGACATTGTGAAGGGTACCTTTGTAATTGTCATTTTTGGAATGTATGTAACATACCTATTGTGAGGCAAGCAACCCTAAAGGGGTAGAATGTGGGGCGGCTGTGTTAGGCTTGCTCGCTGGTGTACCAGCTGCAAGCCCTTTGCTTGATTAGTGTGTAAGTGCCTGGCAGAGGCACGTGTGCATAGCCTATGTAAAGCTATGGGTGGTTGAGCTCCAGAGGGGTGGGGGAATTGCGGATATGCGGATTGTCTGCTTGCCACTTTGAGGGGCCATTTTGCTGTTTGTTTGCCTGAGAGGCGGTTTCTCCTGCCGTGCACTTGTGAGACTTTATTAAACAGAATGACCCAACCCTTTCCGGCTCCGCTGTTTCTCTACTGTCTGCCCGAATCCATTGTGAACCTGCCCGGCCTCTGCCACCGGCATTACACGCATGCACAAATGCGTGCCCTGTCTCAGTGTAGCGGGTTCTCCTCCCTTACAAGCTAGTGGAAAATTCACATTGGATTTTTGGGTTTTCTTTCTTAATTTAAAAAACTTTCAACTGCTGGACAGCCAGCAGGGAGGTGCCGGAGAGATGGGGTAAAGAAGAATGTGTGAGCGCAGTAATTGCACAAGACTTCTCTCCTCGGGCCCTGATTTCAGGAAACACATGGCTGAGCCACTTCTCCATCCCTTGTCCTGTTGCAGCCTCTCCTGACCCCGCTGAGGGTCGGTGTGTGCTGATCGGCGCCCTGCAGCTCAGCTGGCACCCAACCCCCAAGTGACAATGCACAGGTTCCTCCACTCCTTCTGCAAGGAGCCACGTTGCTAGATCATGTAGTAAGTCAGTGACTTAAATGCCCGAGAGAGTAAAAGAAATTCTGAATGAACAAGCTTCGATAATCGACCTAAATGACCACAAAGGAATGCTGGTGGTTTAGCAATCTGAGATGGAGAATGGTGCCAGCCATGCAGGGGACAATGCACACAGTCCCCCAGTGGGTCAGCAGGACTGGGAAACAGCCCAGTGTGTCTGTGGTGGGAGAAAGCAGGGGAGACGCAGAATTCATATTGTTTTGTCTGTTTCTTAGGAGGGCGATTCCTGGAGCAGGCAGCTGCTTTGGCTTAGGGATATGTATAGACTTCTCCATGCCACAGCTATGAAAAACATAGCACAGAAGCTACATGACAAGGATTTGTGTGATGAGGATGAGATTGTGAATAAGGATAAAGGGTAAATGATTGGGACAATTTAGAATTCTTATCTAAATGGTTAGGGAGTGTGGCGCAGCTGTGTTAGGCTTGCTCGCTGGTTTACTGGCTGCAAGTGCTTTGCCTGATTAGTGCGTGAGCGCTTGGCAGTGCCAGGTGTGTGTGGCCTAGGTAAGGCTACGGGTGCTTGTGCTCAGGGGGATTGCAGATGGCAGATTGTGGATTGCCTGCCCGCCACTGCGAGGGGTCATTTTTGCTGTTTGTTTGAGAAGCAGTTTTCCCCTGCCTGTTTGCTTCTACACTGTTGTGAGACTTTATTAAATGGTAATGGCCCACAGCTTTCTGGCTCCACAGTTTTTCTGCTGTCTGCCCGAAACCAGTGTGGACCTTCCTGGCCTCGGCCACCAGCATTACAGAGAGGGTTCCAGGCAGAGGGAACGGGCCTCCAGTTTCTACCTGGTGTGTTCATTGGCTGATGCCCTTCTCTTGGTGCCTGCCCGAGTTACCTTCCAAAGTTCCCTATGGAAAATGGAAAACAGGTGTTTTTCTTTTTGTCGAGCCAGCGCATATTTACTGTTTAGTGTCCAGCCTGGGAATGGGGGTCAGTGAAGTGTTGGGAACCCAGGAGTGAGGAGAAACTAATGGGATCATCCCCAGATGACTTCTTGTCTCATTTTATTAGCTCAGCAGCTAGCTAGCTCAGCAGGTGCCAGCCAACCACAAAAACCAGACTCCCCTTTTCTAATGAGATGATTTCTTTCATCAAGGAGTTTCCATGTCAGCGGAGCAGATGATGTAAACGCGATGCATTCCCGGCAGGCTCCCTCTCTACAGGAGCTCTAGCCATGGGACGCATGGTCCCCGACTAAGTCTGGCCTCAGCGGCTGAAAGCTTGGGGATCGAGTAAACTCTGTTATTATTCTGCGTGTAAGTTTCCCCTCAAAACAAGCAAACCCTACTTCATATTTGCACATTTATCCTCTTTGTGTGACAGGGGTTCAAGGAGTTTTGTGCCCATGAAAATCTATGGGTTGTTGGTATGGGAAGCATTATGGTAGAAGGGAAGACTTGGGGACTGGGGACAGAGTCCCCAACCATTACAAGGGCATAATTCATTTATAGGTCAGCTCAGAGGATCTCAACTCAGTCTAGCTGAAATGCTGTATCATACAGTGTATTGATTGTCTGGTGCTATGTAACAGATCACATGAAAATAGCAGCTTAAAACAATAAACATTCCTCACAATTTCTGTGAGTCAAGGATTTGGAAGTGCCTTGGGAAATTCTGGTTCTGGGTCACTCACGTGGTACTCAAGATATTGGCCAAGGCTGCAGTCATCTGAAGGCCTGACTGAGGCTGGAGGGTCCACTTTCAAGGTGGATCAGTCACGTGGCTGCCAAGGTTGTGCCTGTTGTTGGAGAGAAGCCTCAGTTCCTTCCATATGGATCTATCTATACTGCTCACAGAAATTAGGGGATATTTAAAAATGAATTATGAAGTGATTAAAAATTTTTTTATTTTTTTTTATTAAACAAGAACATCAGAAAAGCAAGTGACAATGAAAAGAAAGTTCAATTATGCAAATGAGATGCAAAACCAACTTTTATTTCATTGGTGAAAATGCACTGTACAAAAGGCTGAAAGTACTGGAGTATCTGCATGTTCCCTGACCCCCTAATTTTTGTGTATATATGAATTTGCTTGTATAGGCATAGACTCTTTTTGGAAGGATACTCAGAAACTGGTGATGGTAGATGTTCTGGGTGAAGAAATTAGATGGCTGTTGGACAGAGATGGAAGAGGGACTTATGTGATTTTTACATTTTTCTTCTTCCTCTTTTTTATTTATTAAGTGGAATGTGGGGAGGCAGAGACAGACTCCCACATGTGCCCTGACTGGGATCCACCCAGCAAGCCCTCTACCAGGCGATGCTCTTCCCATCTGGGGCTGCTGCTCCGTTGCTCTGCAACTGAGCTATTTTAGCACCTGAGGCAAGGCCATGAAGCCATTCTCAGCACCCAGGGCCAACTTGCTCAAACCATTCAATCCATGGCTGCAGGAGGAAAAGAGAGAGCTGGGGTGTGTGTGGAGAAACAGATAATCGCTTCTCTTGTGTGTCCTGACCAGGAATCGAACCTGGGACTTCCACACATCAGCAGCTTATGTTCTACCACTGAGCCAACTGGCCAGGGCCCTCTTTGTTTTTAATCGTGGTAAAGTACACATACCATAAAATTTACCATCTTGATTATTTTTAGAGCACAGTTCTGTGGCATCAAGTGCACTCACACTGTTGTGCAACTATCATGACCATCCATCTGCAGACATTTTCATCTTGCAAAACTGAAACTTGACCAATTTCTGCTCCCCCAGCCCTTGGCAACCACCACTCTACTTCCTGTTTTTGTGAATCTGACCACTCTGGCACCTTCTACAAGGGGATCATACAGTAATTGCTCCCTGGGGCTAAGTATTCAACTTTAAATTCTCAATATTCACCAATACTCTAGTACTTTAGAAATTCAAGCCAAGCTTCGAAAATCCAAATTTTTATACTGTTTTCATTGTAGCATTATTTAGATATAGAAGCAACTCAAGAAACCATCAACAGACAAATGGATAAGAGAAAGTTGTGGCACACATGTACAATAGAATATTGCTCAGTCATAAAAACGATTGAAATCTTACCATTTGCCACCACATGGATAGACCTAGAGGGTTTTACGCTAAGTGAAATAAGTCAGACAGAAAGACAAGTACCATATGATTTCACTTATATGTGGAATCTAAAGAAAAAAGCAAAGACTCATAGATACAGTGAACAGACTGATGATGGGCAGAGGGGATGGCTGTTCGGTGGCTGGCTGGGTGAAATGGTGAAGGGATTAATAAGTACAAATCAGTAGTTACGATATAGTCAAGGGATGTAAATTACAGCATAGGGAATATAGTCAAAAGTAACGATGGTGCCAGGTGGGTACTAGAAGTATTGAAGAAATACTTTGTAAAATATATGATTGCCTAAACGCTATGCTCTACATCTAAAAGTAATACAAAATGATATTGAATGTAGACTATAACTGAAAAATAAACAAAAAAAAAGCTATATTCTTATGCTTTGTGTACATTTTTTTGCCATCAAGAGTCAACAGAGTGCTTTTCAGGCTTTAATGCAGGCATCCCCAAACTGCGGCCCCCTGAGGCCACTTATCTGGCCCCCGCTGCACTTCCAGAAGGGGCACCTCTTTCATTGGTGGTCAGTGAGGGGAGCACTGTATGTGGTGGCCCTCCAACGGTCTGAGGGACAATGAACTGGCCCCCTATGTAAAAAGTTTGGGGACCCCTGCTTTAATGTAAGTATAACGCAATACAAATATAACTGCCCAAATCTTCTTGTAATAAGGACAGATTTCATGTAAGTGTTGCCAGAACCATAGCAGACCTCATGGTGGCACTCCAGCATTGTTAGAATGAAAGGCTCTGGATTCATCTTACTAACCTCTAAGTGAGCAGTCCACATTGAAGCAAAGAGTTGGTTTGAACTCTATGTCCATAGACCCCCACAATTAAACTTCCTGAGGAGAATTTACAGGAGAGGATATGCTTTTCTGTTTTTAAATCTGCTCTATCTTAAGGCTGGATTAACAGTACAGGTGTTCAAAATTAACCAAAGTAATATCCTCATTATTAATATCTAGCATTTATTAGTGTCTTAAATATGTGAATACAGTTTTCAGTACCTTTCATATTCCATGAGCTCAATAAACCCTCACAACAACCCTATGAGATCAATAATCTTGTTTTTCTGAGGATAAAACTGAGGCTCAAAGATATTAAGGAGCTTATTTCACAAATCACATAGGCAGTAAGGAGCCATGTTGCATTTTTATACAATCTGTCTGATTCCAGAAGTTAAGCTCTTTAAACAAAGCTGCACTGCCTCATATTAATTTTTTGGTATTTTGCTTCATATTATTGATGCCAAGATTAAAACAGTAACAAATGAAAAGTGGTTTCCTTCAGAAATACATTGTTTGGCATGGCATGATTTATTTATTTATTTTTTAGATTTCCCATTGAGAGACAGAGAGAGAGAGGGAGAGGAAAAAGGGGGAAAAAAAGCATCAATTCATTGTTCCACTTAGTTGTGCAGCCATTGATTGCTTCTTGTATGGTCCCCGACCAGGGCTTGAACCAGCATCCTTTGGGTGTAGCTGGCACCATCAGGGATCAAGCCAGCGACCCTGGGATTGAACTGGTGACTTTGGCCCTCTAGGACCATGCTCTATATTCAATGTGCCACTGGCCAGCACATATTTGAAGCCTCTTACTGAAACATTTTGCCACATAAGAGAAACAAGATATTTACATAGCACTAAAGTATGTCTCACAAGGTATTTATCAATTACAAAGAGAAAATAAATTTACAGTAGTGAAACCTTGCAGATATTATGTTAATTAAATAAAGTATAAATAATAAAGGGACTATGGTAAAATATCAGTATTTGTGCCATAGAGAGATTCTTTTCCTTTTAGAGGGGAAAAACCAAAGGGACAAGGGAGGCTTTGTTGACATCATTGGTCAGCAATGAAGCCTATCTCTGATCTCCATCTGTAAAAGCCCAAATTCCACAAAGATTTCCAAATAAAACATTTACCTTTCTAAGGGGTGTTGAATTGTGGGTGAACCATAGGTTCTATAAAAAGAAAGACTCCCAAAAGAAAAACACAGTAACAAACTCCAGAATAATGTTAGTATACTGAGCATAGATTCTAAAGGTGGGAGTTAGTTTTCCTTCTACATTATTTAATCACAGGGGTCAAATCATATTTATAAATTTATAAAGCATTTTAAAAATGCCTTACAGACTTTGAAACCAAAAAGCTTTTCTGCATTTTGGGGATTACTATCAGCATTTTGTATATTCTCAGCCCAAGATAATTACCAATGGTTTTTTGTTGGGGTTTTTTTTTTTTTTTTTTTTTTTTTTTTTTTTGTATTTTTCTGAAGTTGGAAACGGGGAGGCAGTCAGACAGACTCCCGCATGCGCCCGACCAGGATCTACCCGGCACGCCCACCAGGGGGCAATGCTCCGCCCATCTGGGCCCTTGCTCTGTTGCATCCAGAACCACTCTAGTGCCTGAGGCAGAGGCCACAGAGCCATCCTTAGCGCCCGGGCCATCTTTGCTCCAATGGAGCCTTGGCTGCGGGAGGGGAAGAGAGAGACAGAGAGAAAGAAGAGGGGGAGGGGTGGAGAAGCAGATGGGTGCTTCTCCTGTGTGCCCTGGCCGGAAATTGAACCCAGGACTCCTGCATGCCAGGCTGACGCTCTACCACTGAGCCAACTGGCCAGGGCCACCAATGTATTTTTTAAAAGGCATGTTTTTTTAGTGAGAAGGAGATGTGTGGAGAAGCCTTTTGTTCAATGTGTTGGTGTGTGCATGATTTACAGTGTAGTTAAGCGGCCCTGTTGCCCCAGCAGACCAGCTTCATCATGTGTCCAGTGACTTCAGATCATCAGTTCTGCTGGGAACAAATACCTCCTTAGGGATGTAAGAATATCATATTCCTGATCGTTCCCACAAGCAGAATATGACCCATTCTTATATAACAGTTGTTTTTCAGATCGAAGGGATTTTGCCCCTTATTATTTTTTTAAGTGAGAGGAGGGGAGAAAGAGACTTCCACATGCACCCTGACTAGGATCCACCTGGCAACCCGCGTCTGGGGCTGATGGCTTGAATCAACTGAGAGGGGAAGAGAAAGAGAGAGAGAGGAGGGGGAGGGGAAGAGAATTATTGCTTCTCCTGTGTGCCTTGACTGGAAATTGAACCTAGGACTTCCGCACGCTGCGCTGATGCTCTATCTACAGAGCCAACTGGCCAGGACCTTGCCCCTTATTTTTTACATCATTACTCTTGGAGCTAAAATCCAATTACAAATATTGATCGACTTATGACCACTCGACTTTACGACCACAATCGCTAGCCACGACTGCTCTGAGTCTGGCAGCGCGAGTGTTGCCCAGCTGGGCGTAGGACATTGTGGACCAGCTTCCGGCAGCACTACCATCTCCGTGTGCACCACCATTTCAACTCTTATCCCAGACTCGGTACAGCAATTTGTGTTTTGTGTCTCGGATATTTTTCATCATACCCCTCCCAAGATGTCTACCAAGAGGAAATTGTCTTTGCAAATATTAAACCAGTTGTACTGGTAATGCAGTGTTTTACTTAAACCTGATGAATATAAAAACAAACAAAATGGTGTAGAGATTATACAAATGGCATAAAATGAACAAAGAAAATTATAATATATAACAATAATGAAAGAAAATATGATAAAATATGACTTAAAGATTTTTATAACATCATTTCACAGTACTGTACAGATAGCCTACTTAACTTATGACCAAATTGTGTTACAACTGGTCTGTCGGAACCAATCGTGGTCGTAAGTCGAGCACTAGCTATAAATAAATACAAGGCAAATCTAATATTACTTAGGAAGGATTTTGTTATTCAGTAGCTAATCATTGGAACATGTTTGTTAAGCTATAATTGTGCTGCTTAAAAGATATACAAAGTCTGATAATTCAAAATGTAAAATCAAAATACCTATGTAGACAAACAGGTAATGAACATTATCCAAAAAATACTTTGTCTCTATATCAAAATCTTATTAGGAATCTAAAAAATCCTTCAAAGTGTCTACTTTTGGCCCAGCAACCCTACTTCTAGGAACTTAACCTAAGTAAACATCTCCAACCATATGAAAATACTTATGCACAAGGTTAATTATTGCAGCATTGTTTGTAGTTGAAAAATATTAAAGACAACCTAAATACTCATGTAGAGGACAGTGGTTGGATAAACTATGGTACAAACACATTATAGAGCACTATACATCTGTAAAAAAAATGAAATGAAGATTTCTGCCAACTGCTATGGATTTTAGTGAAGTACAAAGAGTATCAAAGTATGCTTCTTTTTATGTAATATAAAAAGGGAAGGGACAGAACACACATGTGACTGTTTTTTGATCAAAAAGGAAACAGGAAGACTAAACAAGATACTAATCACATGGGTTACTTACAGGTGGTGGGTGCGAGTGAGGGCACCGAGGAGAGGCCGGAGTGGTATTTCTCTTGAATGTTCCTTTGTGTGTGGTTCTCCCTTTTGGAGCCATGTTAATGATTCATATACTAAAAATAAAATAAAACACACACGAATAGGGGAATCCTAAATTGGAATACAAACAAGCCAACCTAACAGTTTCAAACACATCATATAATCACACTGAAAAGCAGGTGTGCATAAGGGCGAGGGGGAACTAACTCAACCCAAGTAACTTTAGAATACCACTTATTTCACTCTACACTTTGAGACTAAAGAAAAATACAAATTGCAAATAAATATTAAACTCTAATTGGGTTTTATTGCCATAATTTAGGTTATTTTGGGATAGCAATTCCTTTTATTTTAGGGGTGAGGAGGGGTGATAGTGAGGCAGATTCCCATATGCACCCCAACTGGGACCCACCTGGCAGCCTGTCTTGGGCTGATGCTTGAGTACCAAGCTATTTTTTAGCACCTGAGACTGACGTGCTCAGGCTAACCGAGCTATCCTGAGTGCCCGGGGCCATGCTTCTCCTGTGTACCCTGACCAGGAATCAAACCTGGCATGTCCATACACCACGCTGATGCTCTATACACTGAGCCACTGGCCGGGGCTGCGGTAACAATTCTAAAACTAGTTTCTGTATATTCTAGGATTGGGTAAAGAAGTAAATATGTGACTATTTTCTCACTGAGACAAAAGAGAGTTACAAATATGGACAGAGAGAAGAATAGCATTAAGTCTATAAATTGGATTAGATTTGTATGTGACAGTATGAACTTATAGTTTTTAATATACACAGATATGGATGTGTGTATACATATATATCCTAGCTATGTTCATTGGGAGAGCCCAGAAGCAATGAACATACCTAGAACCCAGAACTTGGTTTCTAAATTCTGTGTGCTACTTACAGAAACCAGAGCTTCTTGGAGAATTGGCCAATTCTAGCACTAGAACTGGGAAAGAACAAGGTGAATTTTAAACATTATATTAAGCTAGTAAGTTAGGAAGTGCTCAAAGAATGGTGAGACTTGTCAAAATGACAAAGTAAGTCATCAACAAAACAAAAAGGCAACCTCCTGAAAGGGAGAAGATATTTGTGAATGATATATCTGATAAGAGGTTAATATCCCAAATATATAAATAACTCATACAAACAATCTGATTAAAAATGCGCAGAGTACATAAACAGACATTTCTCCAAAGAGGACATGCAGATAGCTAACATAACAATGACAAGATGCTGAACATCATTGATCATAAGGGAAATGCAAATCAAAACCACAGTGAGATATCACTTCACACCTGTCAGGAGGGCTATTATCAGTCAACAAACAACAAGTGTTGGTGAGAAAGTGGTGAAAAAGAAATCCCTGTGCATTTTTGGTGGGATTGTAAATTGATGCAGCCACTATGGAAAAGAGTATGGAAGTTCTTCAAAAAATTAAAAATAGAACTACCATATGATCCAGAAATGCCACTTCTGGGTATTTATCTGGAGAAATTGAAAACACTAATTCAAAAAGATAAATGCAACCCTACATGCATTGCAGCATTATTTATAATAGCCAAGATATGGAAGCAATTTAGGTATCCATCAGCAGATGAATAGATAAAGAAGATGTGGGACATATATATAGTGAAATATTACTTATGCAAAAAAAAAATCTTGCCATTTGTAACAACATGGATGGACCTAGAGGAGATTATGCTAAAATAAATAAGTCAGACAGAGAGAGATAAATACTATATATATATGATTTCTCTTATAGTGGAATCTATAAAATAAAATAAGTGAACAAACAAAGCAGAAACAAACTCAGAAATGTAGAAGACAAACTGCTACAACTGTTTGATAGAAGAGGGTTAAGGGGTGGGTGAAAAGGTGAAAGGCATTAACAAGTATAAATTATCAGTTATTAAAATAGTTATGGGGATGTATAGTACAGCATAGGGAATGTAGTCAATAATATCATAATAACTATGTATTGTGCTAGAAGGGTACTAGACTTTTTGTGGTGACCATTTTGTAAAGTACATAACTGTCTAGTCATTATGCTGTAAACCTGAAACTAATATAGTATTTTCAACTGTAATTGAAAAAAATGTTAATGCTTGAAATAAAAAAAAAATACAAACACAAAATGTGACAAAGAGCTATACTGAAAGTACTTCAAGTAGCCATGGCTGAGACAATTAATCATAAAAATAAATAATGGGCCTGACCTGGTGGTGGCGCAGTGGATGGAGTGTCGGACTGGGATGCGGAAGGACCTAGGTTCGAGACCCCAAGGTTGCCAGCTTCAGTGCGGGCTCATCTGGTTTGAGTGAGGCCCACCAGCTTGAGCCCAGGGTCGCTGGCTCCAGTAAGGGGTTGCTCGGTCTGCTGAAGGCCCGCAGTCAAGGCACATGTGAGAGAGCAATCAATGAACAACTAAGGTGTTGCAACGTGCAATGAAAAACTAATGATTGATGCTTCTCATCTCTCTCTGTTCCTGTCTGTCTGTCCCTGTCTATCCCTCTCTCTGACTCACTTTCTGTCTCTGTAAAAAATATATAAATAAATAAAATTTTAAAAAAACAATGGTAGAAACATATTATAATCTGTTGAATAAAATGAGAATACATAGCATATAAATAAATAAAAGAGTAAATATATAAATGTGGGAGAAGAAAAAGTGAGTACTTACAGTAGAGTGTCAACCATAAAGTAGGAGGAATCATGGAATTAGAAAATCACTATTTGGCAAATGTCAGAATAATCATTAAATCATCGATGGATGGTTAAACTAATGGGTGAAATCTGGATGAGCAACAGGATCTCTATAAGGTAATTAAGGGTGTTCTCACTTGATAGTTCTTAATTTCAAAGAGAAAAGTAGTAAGTCTACAGTGGAGAAATTTGCCAGATGCCATGTAACAAAATGATCTAAGTAAATGATAAAGCAAATGTGTTAAATACCAATATTTGGGAAATCTTGGTGAGGGGTTTACAAGAAATTTTTTGTACTACTTTTTACCACTTTTCTATAAGTCTCAAATTATGTTCAAAATAAAAAATTAAAAAGGAAGGTAATTAAAGCATTTCCTAGGAGTGTTCTAAGCTACATCAAGAGAAAGGCTGTAATTAACAATAGTAGGAAGCAAATTCTGCTGCCCCTTTAGCAGAACAGCGTATGGAAAGCCATCATTGGAAGTGGGGTGACAGGAGGGCAAAACACTTATTAGATGTTCCTTTTCACAAAAATTTTAAAATACATCGTTGTTTTTTTTTTTAATTTGTAAACCCATTGGAAAAGAGTTTTGATAGGACTTTTGAAAAACCTCTGTCATGTACCAGGGATAAATTCTGTTTCTAGTCATAAAAAATAAAAGATTAGATAAACACTTCATCCAATCTCTAGGAGACTTAAAAATCAATAAATCGCCTGACCAGGCAGTGGTGCAGTGGATGGGGCATCGGATTGGGATGCAGAGGAATAGGTTTTAAACCCCAAGGTTGCCAACTTAAGAGTGGGCTCACCAGCTTGAGTGCAGGGTCACTGGCTTCAGCATAGGATCATAGACATGACCCCATGGTCACTGGCTTGAGCCCAAAGGTCGCTGACTTGAGCCCAGGGTCACTGGCTTGAGCAAGGGGTCACTTGCTCTGCTGTAGCCCCCCCCCCCCCCCGTCAGGGCACATATGAGAAAGCAATCAATGAACAACTAGGGAGCCGCAACAAAGAATTGATTCTTCTTATCTGTCTCCCTTCCTGTCTGTCTGTCCCTATCTGTCCCTCTCTCTGTCTCACTCTCTCTGTCACAAAAAAAATCAATAAATTAAAAATTTAGAAATAAAATAATTTCTGTTCTCTTCCCGGATAGTAAACTTAATTAGAAAATTCTGATTATAATGGCAGTTATAAAGTTTTAATGATACTGATGCAGAGACATACTCCAAACTGTATTTTTTCCTCTTACATAGAGAAAAGTATATAATCATTGAAAGAACTGTCCTAGGTAATGAAGTGATAATATGACTACTGTGATGACTGGAAAAATACTATTCTCAACATTATTTATATTTGTTAGTCCTTTAATCTCACTGCAACCTTGAAGGAGATGCTACTATTAAACTCAGTTTACAATTGAGAAAACTGAGGTTCTCAAACTTTCTTGATTAACTGTGCTCTCAGTGTCCCAGTACTTTTTGCATGGCAACTCAGGCCAAAAGAAACACCTAATAATTCCATTGATTAAGTTGTTTGAGCCAAATATCTTAACACAGATTTATGATTTCACGATTTAGTAGCCATCGAAAAATGCATATAAATTGAAAGAGAAAATAGTATTCTTAGCCCGTTAAGTGCCGCACACATCTCAAACCTTGAGCTCCAATTGGACACTGCCATGCTCATTTCCTGCTCCGCTCTGATGTTCACACAGCACTTGAGTTTCATCATAGCAACTGCAGAAAATCTAGCTTTGCCAAGATATGTTATCATCAAAACATAACAGTTTAGCCTGACCAGGTGGTGGTGCAGTGGATAGAACATCGGTCTGAGATGCGGAGGACCCAGGTTGGAGACCCCGAGGGTGCCAGCTTGAGCGCGGGCTCATCTGGTTTGAGCAAAAGCTCACTAGCTTGGACCCAACGTCACTGGCTCAAGCACGGGTTACTCAGTCTGCTGAAGGCCCGTGGTCAAGGCACATAAAAAAATAATAATAATAGTTTAATGTTGAAATGATGATCACACATAATTTTCAACAGAGGTGTTACCCTTGAAAATTTAAAATATTTCATGTTTTTCCCATGGACATGCTGCTGGGGCACCCTGGGGTGCCTTGGGGTACAGTTTGAGAACTATGGATCTAACAGTTTTGAGGATACAATTTTTGGAGAAAAATCAAGATCAGGTTGTCATAGTTGATATTTAAAAATCAGTATAAATGTTAAAATTGTATAAAGAAGTAATATTTTTAAAGTCTTGCTCTCCGTGTGTCTTTTAAATGCATGTCTCTTTTTGTGGCAGCTCTATAAATTCATTTGACAATCAACAGTTAGTTCTCATCCACAGTAACTGTAGATTTTTGAAAGTGGTGACAAAGCATGCAGGTAACCAACGTGCAGAGCTCATTTGGGTAACCTTCGGTCTCATTACGTTTTCTGGAGAACTGAACCCAGATATGGTATTGGACATTCCTTATTCCTCTGGTCCAGACAGCTTTGTTGAGCCTGGTGTCAGCGCACGCACCTGGAGTTCCCATTCCCTTCAGGGCAAATTCCACAATCTCTGAGTGACCGAAGGGCATGCTTCTTGAAACCCAATCTATGGAGGAGCTTGTAAACGTCAATGGTGTATTCTCTGGTCACTATCTCACTGATGGCAGAACGGCCCTTCTTGCCACTCTTCTTTGCAGGAGCCATTTTCAGGCCCAAGTTGAAAAAAAAGTAAATGCATGTGTTTTATTGTTTTGTCTAGTTGCTTTGGGATGGACTTCTATCTTACATAAAACAAAACAGAAACAATCATCTGACATGAACAATCAACTATTAACATCATGTAGGTCAAAGGTAAATGGTTGCATAGAAAAAGTGAGAAGCAAGGACAGTATATAATAAATGTTTCAGCCGATATACATGTAATAAAAATATTTTATAACACCAACCGCATCAGGTGAACTCAAGGAGATTTGCAAGTTTAATTGAACCTTTCTCTTTTTTTTTAATAATTTTATTTTTTTAATGGGGTGACATCAATAAATCAGGATACATATATTCAAAGATAAAAAGTCCAGGTTATTTTGTCGTTCAATTATGTTGCATACCCATCACCCAAAGTCAGATTGTCCTCTGTCACCTTCTATCTTGTTTTCTTTGTGCCCCTCCCCCTCCCCCTTTCCCTCTCCCATTCCCCCCTCCCCCCCCCCCCCCGTAACCACCACACTCTTATCAATGTCTCTTAGTTTCACTTTTATGTCCCACCTACGTATGGAATAATGCAGTTCCTGGTTTTTTCTTATTTACTTATTTCGCTTCGTATCATGTTATCAAGATCCCACCATTTTGCTGTAAATGTTCCGATGTCATCATTTCTTATGGCTGAGTAGTATTCTATAGTGTATATGTGCCACATCTGCTTTATCCAGTCATCTATTGACGGGCTTTTTGGTTGTTTCCATGTCCTGGCCACTGTGAACAATGCTGCAATAAACATGGGGCTGCATGTGTCTTTACGTATCAATGTTTCTGAGTTTTTGGGGTATATACCCAGTAGAGGGATTGCTGGGTCATAAGGTAGTTCTATTTTCAGTTTTTTGAGGAACCACCATACTTTCTTCCATAATGGTTGTACTACTTTACATTCCCACCAACAGTGTATGAGGGTTCCTTTTTCTCCACAGCCTCTCCAACATTTGCTATTACCTGTCTTGCTAATAATAGCTAATCGAACAGGTGTGAGGTGGTATCTCATTGCAGTTTTGATTTGCATTTCTCTAATAGCTAAAGAAGATGAGCATCTTTTCATATATCTGTTGGCCATTTGTATTTCTTCCTGGGAGAAGTGTCTGTTCGTGTCCTCTTCCCATTTTTTTATTGTATTGTTTGTTTGTTTGTTGTTGAGTTTTATGAGTTCTTTGTATATTTTGGATATTAGGTGCTTATCTGAGCTGTTGTTTGAAAATATCATTTCCCATTTAGTTGGCTTTCTGTTTATTTTGTTATCAGTTTCTCTTGCTGAGCAAAAACTTCTTAGTCTGATGTAGTCCCATTCATTAATTTTTGCCTTCACTTCTCTTGCCTGTGGAGTCAAATTCATAAAATGCTCTTTAAAACCCAGGCCCATGAGTTGAGTTCCTATGTCTTCTTCTATGTACTTAATTGTTTCAGGTCTTATGTTTAGATCTTTGATCCATTTTGAGTTAATTTTTGTACAGGGGGACAAACTGTAGTCCAGTTTCATTCTTTTGCATGTTGAACCTTTCTTTTAAACAAATTCACTACTTGAAATTTTGAATGTTCTGAACCAATGTATAAGGAACTTGATTTTTTATGAAAGAAGATTATCTGATAGTCCGTCATACATTTAAAGTATGATGCGGTTCACTGAAATTAAGATGTATGCCTAATTTTTTGAACATATTATTTTATAAAGTATCTCTATATTGTTTACATTGCATTCTGAGTTTTCTTTTAGGAGGATAAGATGCAAAACACTATCTTCTAAACTATATATAAAGGGAAACTGAGAGAGAAAAGTAGTGAGTTTATCTAGCATTGCACAGAAAAAAGTCAGAAGGCATCACTTATTCATATGGGCTATAAAAATGCATGTAATAAATCAGGTATGGCATGTTAGTATCTAACAGCCATAGTTCCTTTCACAATAAGTGAGGATATATAACAATAAATAAAAATCAAAAGTGCCCATTTTACATGATCTTGTATTAGAGTTAGTGTATATAATTTTTGCCCAAGAATTAAAAAGTCAGTTCTAGCAACATAGTCACAATAATGCCAGCATATAGTATCCCATGAGTGATGTGATTGAAAGAGGCTTAACAACAGACAGATGGAAGGAGATGCTTGCTTCTCTTTGACTCCCATAGCCATGATACAGGGTTTACTTTGATTAGAGCAACTTCAGCTTATATTAAAAGCATAAAGAACCAAGAAAGTTCCACTTCACTTTGCCATTATAATTTTGATGGCAGATTGACCCAGCAAAGCTACAAGTCCCAAAACATTGACCAAAGCACCTCTTAGACATCTTTGTAAAGTTATTCTGTAACCTAGATTGAAATAATGTGATCATATCTTCCTTTGGGCCTCTGTTACTTTAATTATAAAGAGATGACAGAGCATCACCTTCCATAGTCAGTCAGATGCATGTCTCCCCTTTCTTTTCACTGCTCAGATCGAGTACCTGGGATTCTTTAAGGTAGAAATAAAGGCATTTCTTTCTCTGGGTCTTTGGGAAAAGCAGGGAAATCTAAGGTAATATTGATGGAGAAGTGGTGTTTTTATAGATCTAATACTAGCTGTATTGTTCAGATGTCCTGACAACAGTTCTAAAGACTGTGAGTCATAGTTCACTATCTAAAGTTTCATTTAAGTAACATGATGAATTGGCAAAAAGAGGATAGGGAAGAATGCGAAAAGGTTTGTATAACAAAGCACCATAAATCATCTCCCGTACAGTAGGCTCCTTCTCAGCCTGTGAGCTTGTCAGAGAAGTTGCAAGGAGAAGGATGAGAGAAAAAATAGGGTCTTTCAACTATAGGGTTACAACATCCTACAAACCAGGAATGCCATTTACTCACAACCAAATCCTTCCTGAGGTGTCATTCACTTATTCGTTTAGGAAAAACCAACAAGTGAGTGCCAGTTATGTGCAAGATATTATTCTAAACACTACTGGAAGGGGAGAGGAGGAGGGAAGATGTGTAAGATATAGTACATGCCTTATTATTTTTCCCAAACTAGGACTTTTTATTTGTCACCATTAAAGTCTGAATTTTAAACAGATTCTTGGACCGAGGGCTCATATCCATCAGCCTGTTCAGCTTCAGCACCTGTCTCTCCCCAGCAGCCTTTTCAAAACTGCTATCCTCACTCTTCAGCTCTCTGAGTTTTGAAAATTCAAACAGGCTTCTTCAGCATTTCGACTTTTTTAATGAAGACAAATAGATTTTCAAGCCTTTTCTATGTCTTTCCCATGCTATCTGGGATCAGTTTATTGACCACTTATTTGAAATTAGTTCTTTGCACCTCTCAAGTCACGATTTTCATCACCTTTTTTGAATTTGGTGGACTTGTTCATGCTGAGCATAAGAGCTCTTCCAGATCTGATTGTTATGTTTGTTTGTTTTTTAGTAAAACTAACAGAAAATATGCATGTTCCTTTTATGCCATTTATTATTTCTGTACTTCTGAACAAATCTATTTCTCTTAGCCTTCATTTCTTTATTTGTAACATGGTGATGGTAATTGCTAATAATACCTCACTGCTTATTATGAACAATAAATGCAATGGTGTGTGTAAAGTGCTTGGCACTGAGAAAGCACTGAGAACACTGAAGCCACTATGATTACCAACATCTGCCAGTTGACAAGAGGCAGGACCTGGATGGAATGCAGGTCTGACTCCCCAGTGCTTGCTCTCTTCTATACATTCACCACAGCTCCTCTGCCCTCTGAGCTAGAATTCTAAATAATTAGCAGAGGCATTCAACAATTGGAGGTTTTTCCAAGTTCAATAAAATTAGATTATATTCATCTTTTGATGATTGCTTTATAGTTTTTCACAAATATGTACTCACATACTCATCATCTTGAATTAGCCTTTTCTCTGCCAATCAGCAGTATATATTTGTGTGTGTGTGTGTGTGTGTGTGTGTGTGTGTGTGTATTCCCCCCATCCCTAACTTCATAGAGAAAGAGCCAACATTTCAAAGGAACATACTGCTGCCTTCACCCACATGGACTTTTCAAAACACTGGCCATTGAGAGAAATCATCATCCCAGAGAAAGCATTACAGGCTTTCCTGCAGTGAGGAATGGGATTAACACTCAAGTTTGTGAAGTGAAACCCAAGTGAAAAGGAAAGGTCAGAGTTTGCCTTTTTCTCCCAGCAGATCTTGCCTGGAAACACTGGCCCTCCCCATCCCCAGGAGGGGAGAGAGACCAGCCATAGGGTTCAGGAATGGTGACCAGGTTAGCAACAAGGGCAACAGAAGGAGCAGACAAAGAACAGAAAGTGGAAGCGGCTGGCTGAATGCCTGAGCGTGTTTCTTTGCTGAAAGAGAATGGCAGGGACAACAATTCAAACTGAGAGAGGAGGGTGGAGGGGGAAGAAGACAGCTAACGAATGGGGTGGCCCAGCAGGGGTCAGAGGTCATGAGGGCACTCAGTGAATTAATTGGCCACTCTCTGCACATTCCCTTTCTGCTTCTAGTCTACAGCTGGACCTTGAGAGAAAGCTCTGGGGTTAAAGCTGGCTTTATTTATTTATTCCCCAAGATTTGAGGCCAAGGAGTAGAAGGCATCTGAAACTGAAAGGTGAGACAAGAGCTCTCTTTCCTTCTCTTGAAACAGCTGACGAGGGACAGTTTTCTGCAAAGGAAAATGCTTAAGATTCACTCGTTCATTCATTCATGCATATATTTCATCATCATCATCATCATCATCAATATTATCACCATTTCTATATGTTAATTTCTGTATATTAATTCTGATTGTTAATCGTGCTACGTATCTTCCATTTGGAAAAAGATTATAGACACCCTTAGTGTGGAACATAGAGATTATCAGGCCTGGGCTTTAGGGATCATTGAGTCTACCTCTCTTGTTTCATGCTAAAGGAAATGAAGGAAAATATTTGCTCAAACTCACAACGAAAGTGCCAGACAAGGGAGCAGAGCTGCTCACACCAGGCATATTTTCATGACACTCTTCTCAGAAACATTAACTTTGAACACATGTGGAGACTGGTGTGGTGAACTCAGCCTCTGGGTCAGACAGCCTGGTCCAAAATGTAGGCTACTAGCTCTGGGGCCTGAAGACAGTTGCTTAATTTTTTAAAGTGACATTTTGTTTATCTGTGGAAAACAGGCAGTATGTGAATCAAAGGAGGGAAGTGCATGTAAAGTGAACGGATGGTTCAATAAATGTTAACTATTGCTGTTACTATCGCTATTACTTCAGAGCCCAGTATGGACTGTGCCTGTGATGCCAAACATGGAACACAGTGAATACCAACCCTGTCCTCCCCTGTAATCTCCATGGGCAGCCCGTTCTGAGATGAAACCCCCACACCCCTCAGTTAGGAGACCTGAGAGGATAGGAGGGAAATGTTGGAGTCCTGTGCGAACTTCTTCCAGACAGAGCTGTCCACACTTGGAATGAGCAAAGGGCTTGAACAGTGCCAGGCACATCATGAGCACTAAGGAAGGCTTAGTGGCTGTTTCTTATTAGTGGGAAGGTGGGAGCACTGCAGAAGTTCAAGCATAGGACTGGCTTACCTGTTGTAAGGGAGATCCACAGAGCAGACGGACATTGGCCAAGATGAGGTCTGAGTTCTGTGAACTTTCTTTTTCACTTTTGTGTATTTGCATAGAACCAGTTTGCCTCCCTCTCCCCAGAGGTCACTGTGGTACTGTTGTATGTGGACTCTGGAGAAGATAAAAAGATGAAAAGACAAAAGACACATAGGTCATCTATGAACATTGGCTGTCCTTGTTCATATGAACAAGGCTTTACATTATGAACACCACAGGGTCACAGAGTAGAAACTAAAAACTTCTATCTCAAATTTCATGTTTTCTTTCTTTTTTGTTTTTTTGTGACAGAGACAGAGAGAGGGATAGATAGGGACAGACAGTGGGAAGAAAGAGAGATGAGAAGCATCAATTCTTCATTGAGGCACCTTAGTTGTTCATTAATTGCTTTTTCATATGTACCTTAACTGGGGCCTACAGCAGAGCAAGTGAACTTTGCTCAAGCCATTGACCTTGGGATCAAGCCAGCAACCATGGGGTCATGTCTCTGATCCTATGCTCAAGCCAGCAGCCCCACACTCAAGCTACTGAGTCCACATTCAAGTTGGATGAGCCCATACTCAAGCCGGCAACCTTTGGGTTTTGAACCTGGGTCCTCTGCATCTCAGTCCAACACGCCATCCACTGCACCACTGCCTAGTCAGGCCCAAATTTTATGTTGAAGCTCCCTGTCATCTCCTGTTCTTCCCACTTCATTCATTCATTATTAAAGTTTAATTTACAGACAACAAAATGATATATCTTAAGTATTCAATGAGTTTTGATAATTGTATATACTTATGTAACCCTTACTCAAAACAGTTAGAATGATTGTATCACCCCAGAAAGATCCCTCTTGCTCCTTTTCATTAGTCCCTCAATCCTCCTCTTCTCTAGGCAATTCTGACTTCTATCATCCTAGGTTTATTTTATCTGTTGTTGGATTTCACACATTTTTGTATCTGGCTTATTTTGTTAAACATTTTTTGGGAGATTTGTCCATATTGTTCAGGTAGCAGTAGTTCATTCCTTTTTATTTAATACTATTCCCTTGTATAAATATACAGACACAGTTATTTTCATTGGTGCAGTCTAGATTTTTGTCTTTTTTAGCAACTATTACACATTGCTGACTTATGCTAAGTGTAAGGTTAACTAAATCCATCTATTTTGCATTTGAACTTCATTACTTAAAATGTGTTATCTGTAAGTTTAAAAAGAGAGAAAAAGCCCTGAAAGCAGGCATAACTATATCTCTGTACTACATTTGATCATGTGAGAAAGCATGCCTTCTGTGTAGTGTGAAATGCAAGGGGAAGTTTCCTGTGCTGCTCAATCATTCAGACTAGAGGCCATGGCAGCTTATTTGGCTTTTTTTCTCCCTTCCATCCCCGACCCTTTTCTGAAGCACTTGGGAGATTTTTAGGTCAGGGAGAGGTCTGTGAAGAGGTGACCCTAGAGACAGAAGGAGCAGTATCTGCAGCTCGAAGTCACCAGGAAACACCAGCTGGGTGGTATTTGGGGCTACTGTCCTAGGATAGGGTACAATTCAAATTTCAGAGCATTGGGACTTTGAGATTTTTACTGTACAGTTAGAATTCAATTCCTTACACGAAACTAGGGATCTCGTGGTTTCGAAGCCTTCTTTAGACATGATGGAAGAGTCACAGAAAGGGGAGGGGCAGCAGGGGTCAGAGTGCTCTTCTCAGCTTTTACCACCGTTAGTGGGGTCCCAGGCCACCCACTCTTCCGTCTGACTAGCACAAATGAGATTCAGGGTATGCCTTTAAGACTGCAGCCCCAGCTACCCAGATCTCCCTGCTCCTGTCCTGCTCACGGATCCATACATATGAATCAACATGCCTCCCTCACCCCACACATGTTCTTCGTTTTCACCAGACACTTGTGATTTAGCCTGGACACTATTTACAAGGACAGTGTTATGTGACTCTAGTGTTGACAATACAATAATAAAAACTGCAAACATTAAGTGGCACTTGCTATGTGCCACTCATTTTCTAAGCACTTCATATATGTCAACTCGTCTTAACAATGTCCTTTGTGGTAGAGACTGTTGTCCTTGTTTTACAGATGAGAAAATGGAAGCACAGAGCAAAATGCTTGCCCAAGGCCACAGAGTTAAAAGGGAGGGTGGGCTTAGACTCCAGGCAGTCCAGCTCTTGGGTCTGGGCTCCAAACTGCGGTGGCTGCTGCCTCTCTAAACTGAGAAGGGATCTGCAGTCGGATCGTATGTGTGGCATCAGCAACCTCAGATCTGAGTTTTTGCTCAAAAGCTGTTCTTTGCTCAATGATTTCCTTGGTGTATTATAATCACCGAGAATGTTACTTTCTTACGGTAGAATCTTTCAGTAGGTTTTAGCCCCTTTACAGATGAAGAAATGTAGGATCAGAGTGTTAAATAATGTTCTCAAGTTTACATAGAAAGTAAGAGGCAGGATTGGGTAGATGGTGAACCCAGCTCTAGTGACTCTGGTGTCCACACCCCTGCCTCATCCTACACTGTATCTATCGTGGGTCTGTATCTTCAGAAAGAGCCTGGCATAGTCCGGCGGGACACTCGCAATATCCTCTTTTGCATGGGACAGAGGATGTGCGAGGGCCATTCATCAGGGAAAGAGCATCACTATCATTATCATCATCACCATCACCATCATTATTACCCCAAAATCTTGTTAAAGGTCTAAGTGGGTGCTGGGTGCTATAATCTGGAATCATTTTCAAGCCTCCAAGTCAGGGTCCTTGAAAGTGTGACTTCTTCATCACTGACCTGGCAGAAGTTAGCTGAATGAAGGGTTAAATCCTAAGATGGGTTTCTCCACCTCGTGAGCAGACTCACTGATTTCATTTACTGCCTCTCATATACCATTCATACACCGGAGCAAACATAAAAGTGTGTTTTCAGAACGTAAGTCAAGAGCATAGTTCCTGTAGGACTGTGGTGTCTGGGGACACTGGGATGTGCACGTGTGTGTGGCCACACATAGGCCTGGCACGGGCAAGCACACACACCACACCACCACGTCTGTGAGGAGCAGTCCCTGGAACAAGGGTGCCTTCTGCAGAGCAGCGAGTGCATAAGGTTGTGGTCTCCGTGCCCCACACGGGCCATGTACTTCCTGCGAGGTGGGGTGGAGTCTGCCCTCTTTGCACTGAGTCCCAGTGGGGGCAGGCTTTCCGGAGGTGTATCCAGGGGCTGGTGACCCATGTACTGTCAGGTCTGCTCAACACATCGCCTGGTCTTGGCCTGGCAAGGGAGGCTGGTAGGAATACCTAACTTACAGCCCTAAGCAGAGTCCTGTGCTCTGTGTGGGTCCCTGGCCAGCAGTCCTCTGTCGGGGACACATTCTTAGGCCACAGGGCTTGCTGCCCTATGGCCAAGCAAACAAGCAGCTGGCTTTGAAGGCCTTGGGGAACTTGTTCAGGCTGCAGTTGGGAGACTGAGGAGAGGCTTACAAGCCCCCCTGCTCCCCTAGCCTGGCTGTGTTTGTTAACTCCGCCAGTCCACCACACTTGGGTGTTTGATGTCTCCAGAGCAGCGGGAGGAGACAGCCATGCTCTGGGGGCCTTTGAGGGAAATCTTTCAACTCAAGCTGAGCCTGCGGTCCCACCTCAGAGCAGAACGCTGACCAGGCTGAGTTCAGAAACCCGGGAAAGGGCTGCAGGGCAAGGAAACACCTCGTGCCTTCCCTTCTAGGTGGTCTATTGGGGTGTGGACCAGGGCAAAGTGCAGTGTCTGCTACTTCCCCTCAGCACCTATTTTTACTGAGCTGACATGAGATAAGAATAGATGGCAAGGGCCTGGCCAGTTGGCTCAGCGGTAGAGCATCAGCCTGGTGTGTGGAAGTCCTGGACTCGATTCCCAGTCAGGGCACACAGGACAAGCGGCCATCTGCTTCTCCACCTCTCTCTCTCTCTCTCTCTCCTTTCCTGCAGCCATGGCTTAAATGGTTTGTGCAATTTGGACCTGGGCGCTGAGAAATGCTCCATGGCCTGGCCTCAGGTGCTGAAATGGCTCGGTTTAGAGCAGTGTTTCCCAACCTTTTTTGTGCCATGCCCCACCTTAACCTTTCTAAAATTTTTATGTCCTCCCCTATGTAACATACATAATTTTTAACATTAAAAAATTGATTTGTTCACTTAATAAACATAAATGATAGGTTCAGGAAGAAATCACTATGAAGTTGTTAACAAAACACAGTAAGTAAAATTTCAAAACATATAATGAAAAACAGAAATTTAAATTCCAAATAATTTTAATACAGATTTTTCTATATTAATTTATTATTTTAATTTAGTGTGATCCTTGTGCTTGATGCTTGCTGCACAGAGATTTTATATTAGGTTCCAATTTGGTTAGCTTTAGTCTCAAGTCTCCATGTTGTGTTATATCCAGCCGATTTCTTTTTTTTACCAGTAAATAATTTACAGCACTAAATCCACATTCAGCTAAAAATGAAGATGGAAATGGTAGCAATAGTTTTCTTGCACATTTGGTTGAATTTGGGTATTTGATTTCCCAAATACCCTCACAGAGCCATGCCATCGCTCCTTTGATATTAAATAAAGCTTTAACTGACTCATCATTTTGCAATTCTGCGAGTTCTTCTTGATACTGCATATTTGATATATCAGACAAATCCACTAACATTGGCTGCATCATCCATGTTGGGAAATCAATTTGTTTTAAATCAGAAAATCTTTCTTTTAAATCAGCCGATAGAATATTCAAATGATTGACAATAACAAGTAAAGCGGTATCAGTTACTTCACATTTTTGGAGCCAATGAAACTGTTTAAAGTTTTTGTTGTTAATATGTTTCTGACATAACTCAATATTGGTAATGAAACCAAATATCTTTGCTTTTGCATCGACAAGAGTTTTATTTGTTCCTTGAAGTTGCTTATTTAATATATTTAGTTTTTCAAAGATATCGGCTAAATAATTCACAAATACTTTACCATCTATTGTTAACAGATACTTCATTTCAGGTTTATCGCTTAAAAAATCACTAAGAGTATCAAACAGTTCCATAAATCTTTTCAAACAGTTTCCTTTAGATAGCTATCTTACTTCAGTATGAAGTAAAAGTCTCACATGGTCTTCATTTTGTTCTTCACAAAATAGCTTGAAAAGACGCTCACATTTGGCACTAGCTTTAATAGCATTAACACACTTTATTACTGTATGTAATACTTCATTCAGAACAGGCGAGATGTTTTTAGCTACCAAGTTTTCCCTATGAATAACACAATGCACAAGAATCATTTCTGGATTCGCATCTTTCATCAATTTTAAGCAGCCATTTTTCTTGCCCATCATATTAGGAGCACCATCTGCAGCACAAGATGTTCTATTTTTCACTGGTATATCATTGACATCTAAGTAGTTTTTTAGCTTATTATATATATCTTTGGAGGTAGTGGTGCTTTCTAATCTTTTACAGAACAACATTTCTTCAGCAAAATGTCCTTTATCAATATATCTTACGTAAGTTATCAATACTACCTCACTGTCTCTCAAAGTTGATTCATCCATTTGCAAGGAGAATTTTCTTGTTTTCAGCTTTTCAATAAGTTGTTTTTCAATATCCTCACTCATTTCGTCTATTCTTCTGCTAACAGAATTGTTACTGAGTGGCATAGCTTTTACATCTTTGTCATCTTTTTCAAGAACCGTTTTAAGAAATGCTGATATTGACGATTTTATTAAATTCTCTCCTATAGTGTGATTTTCTCCAGTTTTAGCGATGAATAAAGAAATTTGATAACTAGCCTCAAGAATATGATTATTAATTGAAGTATGAGCAGTAAATAGCGACTTTAATGTTGTTCTTTTTTCAAAAAATTTCTTTAAAGTTTTAAAGTAACTCAAATCTGAATTAATATGAGCACTATGTTTCGCCTTCAAATGTGCCTCAAGATGACCTCATTTCATTGATTCGTTGGTCAAGCACTGCTGGCATAAAAGACAAAAAGGAATCCGCTCATCGTGAACAGCGAGTATGAACCCAAATTTTAAATATTCCTTCTAATTTTGACGAGTTTTTTTCTTGCTTGCACCACTCATTTTACTATGGGCTATAAGAAATAAAAATAAGATCAATTAAAAACTAATATTAAAATATGTGTTAAAATATATTCAATGTGACATAGAGTAAATGTATACTAAAAATTCATATTTATTTAAATGTATATAACACATTTACTACACTAACACCACAAATCAAAAGGTATCTATATTTTTTCCACTTGACAAAATTTTCTGGAAAGTTATGCTTCTAAAATTAAAATTGTCATGCATGCACTATTATAGCCCCAATAATATTTATAAAATATTAGTGCTTTCTAGCCCCGATGCAAGAAGTACTTAATAAAGAGTTTAATATTGATAAAAATAAAATCAAATACTTACCAATTATATCTATACAATATATATATGTATATTTATTAAATCAACGACCTTTTACAACAGTTTTGACTGACACTTATTTCAAATTAACACCAACCGAATGATGTGAAACACTACAGAAGTTGCGATGGGCCAATTAGGTGAGAATAACTGCATTGTTTAGCGAGTTTTTAAAATGTCCGGGGTTCCCCGCGGCAGACGGCACGCTCCGCGGTGAACCCAGGACGAAGTTTACTTGACGACGCCAATCACCCAGTTGATATTTTGGTCTCGTCAAACAAAATTATACTTAATAATTATTTACCACAATTATTTAAGAATTGCATTTTTTGTTAAATTTGGCACCGATATCTAGCATTGCATTTAAATGGCCCGGGACGAAAGAGTTAAAGTCGTGTGGAGTCCATTTTCAAATTGCCCCCCTTAACTACCGAATTGCCCCCCTGTGGGGCGTGGGCCCCACGTTGGGAAACACTGGTCTAGCCTGTCCTCAGCTCTCCATGCTGTCCCTCCACATTTCATAGCATTGAGCAACATATACTGCTAATAGTTTTTACATTAATAGCGAATCCTTTGGATTTCATAGAACACGGATGAGTTTGAGCCAGGCTGTGTAAGGTGAGAAAAGTCTGATAATTGAGTGGAATGCGAGAACCCCAGGAACAGAGACGAGTGACAGTATCAATGGCTTTGGTGAGAAAGTAGGGTGAGGGGCTGGCCGGTTGGCTCAGCGGTAGAGCATCTGCCTGGCATTTGGAAGTCAACATCCTAATTATTAATTTACTCTGAATTGCATACTTGTGTCTCTTTTTTATGAAAAGATGAGATTTCAGATATGTGTACATCACTTTCACCTTTATTTTCTAGGACTGTGTGAAAGAAGCTGCATCTAAGAACGGGGACAATCCACACAGTAAGATGATCCTTAAAACAATGCTTAGCTCGCCCTGGCTGGTTAGCTCAGTCAGTTGAAAGCATCATACCAAAACAACAAGGTTGCAGGTTTGATCCCTACTCAGGGCACATATGGAAAGTAGCCAATGAATGCACGACTGAGTGGAACAACAATTGAATGCTTCCCTCTCCCTCTCTTTCTTCCTCTCTCTTGTTCTCTAACATAAAACAAACAAAAAAAATGATGATAATTGCAGTTAATATTATGTGCTGGGCCCTGGCCGGTTGGCTCAGTGGTAGAGCGTCGGCCTGGCGTGCGGGGGACCCTGGTTCGATTCCCGGCCAGGGCACATAGGAGAAGCGCCCATTTGCTTCTCCACCCCACCCCCTCCTTCCTCTCTGTCTCTCTCTTCCCCTCCCACAGCCAAGGCTCTATTGGAGCAAAGATGGCCCGGGTGCTGAGGATGGCTCCTTGGCCTCTGCCCCAGGCTCTAGAGTGGCTCTGCCCTCACCCCTGGTGGGCGTGCCGGGTGGATCCCAGTCGGGCGCATGCAGGAGTCTGTCTGACTGTCTCTCCCCATTTCCAGCTTCAGAAAAATACAAAAAAAAAAAAAAATTATGTGCTGGAAAATTATATGTGACATATACTACTAAACATCTAATCCTCATAGTATATAATATATAATCTTCATACCAACCCTATAAGGAAGATGTTATTGTCATTCTCATTTTACAGATGAATAAACTTAGCCACAAATATGTAAAATCTGGCATGAATGGGAGTTCTGTCAATGGCCTTCAGCCATCAGGGACATACCTGTTACTGCACTAAATTGGGTTTATTGACTTGTGGCTGCGAGGGAATAGCACGTCATAGGGAACCAAGGGGCATCTATCTCAGGATGAGGTGTTGGAAAGGACTTTTTATACAATGAGGGCTTGTGAGAGGTGATTTTGGGGAGAATAGGAACTTTCCAAAGCAACATAACAAGGTCATGGTGTCAATGTGTTTGTTTCAGTTCCTTCCTCCTTCCCTCCCTCCCTCCCTCCCTCCGTCCCTTCCTTCCTTCCTTCCTTCCTCTCTCCCTCCATCCCTCCCTCCATCCCTCCCTCCATCCCTGCCCCTCCCCTCCTCTCCTCACACCCTCCTCCTCTCACCTTCTGTCTTCCCCCCCACTTCTTTCCTTCCTTCCTTCCTTCTTTCCTTCCTTCCTTCCTTCCTTCCTTCCTTCCTTCCTTCCTTCCTTCTTTCCTTTCTTTTCTTTCCTTCTTTCCTTCTTTCCTTCCTTCCTTCCTTCCTTCCTTCCTTCCTTTCTTTTCTTTCCTTCTTTCCTTCTTTCCTTCCTTCCTTCCTTCCTTCCTTCCTTCCTTCCTTCCTTCCTTCCTTCCTTCCTTCTTTCCTTTCCTTTCCTTTCCTTTCCTTTCCTTTCCTTCCTTTCCTTTCTTTCTTTCTCTCTCTCTCTCTCTTTCTTTCTTTCTTTCTTTCTTTCTTTTCTTAGTGAGAGGCAGGGAGGTGGAGAGATAGACTCCTGCATGTGCCTCACTTGGGATCCAACTGACAACCCCCATCTGGAGCTGATATTCTGCCTATCTGGGACCTCTCCGTTTATTGGCAACCAAGCTATTTTAGCACCTGAGGGGAGGCTGTGGAGCTATCCTCAGCACCCAGGACCAATTTGCTCATTTGAGCCATGGCTGCAGGAGGAGAAGAGAGAGAGAGAGAGAAGGGAGTGGGGGAGGGGTGGAGAAGCAGATGGTGCTTCTCCTGTGTGCCCTGACCAGGAATCAAACCCAGGACTTCCACATGCCAGCCTGGGGCCTCTTTTTTTTTCTTAAGCTCAACTCTCTTTTTCTTATTTGTTCATTTTCTTGCCTCTTTATTTTTTTCTCTATTAGAGATGGGGGGCCATTTTGACTGGACAAGAACTTGGAGCCTGAATGATCATGAGGGGTGGGCCCCGTCTGGCTCTAGGTGGGATTCATTAGCCCAGTGACACTACCCTATCTACTGCTTAAGCAGAAGTCTCCATCCACTCAGTGCTGTGCATTCCATTGACCTGAGCTGAGCTCCTTCCAGTCCAGTGTGACTCATCCCATTCTTTTGTGCTTCAAGTGGGTTCACCTGGGAAGAACGTCCAACCAAAAGAGCAGATCTGTTTATTAAGCCCTTTCCTAGTCCTCATGGAAGGTCAGGTGCTGGGGAGCCTCCCTAAAGAGGTCCAGATGGTCGTGAGAGGCTGGGTGGAGAAAGCCCAGTCTGAAATGGGCTGTGGAGAATGGGTTGAGTTTGGATAGCTGGGCAGAAAGCTGGAAGGCATTCCTGGGTGCATGCTAGCAATTTGAAGCAAAGGGGTAGGAGTAAGCGTGGCACATGTGAGGGGGCCAAGGGCAGGGGTCTGGATGAGCATGGAGGAGTCCCACCTCTACAGAAAGCAGGGTGGGGAGCTTACAGGGTTCTGAGAACCACACCGCCTGGGGGTAGGGAAGCAGGATTGAAAGACATGGGGGTGTCGGGAGACTTTCCATCCTATGACTATGAGATTGTGGGTTCAGAATAAGCAATTCAGTAATTTCCCCTGAACGGAGGAGCACAGGATGGGCTGCCTCAATTCTTGTTTGGAGGTGGATATTGGTGACGTGGGAAGGAGGTCGTGATTGAGGAAAAGTGTGAAGGAGGGACCTGAATGGAAGAGAGAGATCACAGGACAAGAGCAAAGTCATAAAGAATCCCCCAGTGACCCCCATGGTATTACTCCTATAATTCCATTTGTAGAGAAAGTTGTTCTCCATCACTGACACCACACTGAGCAGTGTTTGTAACTCCTAGTCATTATAGCCATGAGGGGCCTTTTGACATCAATGAGACACACATTGAATGTGGTTGTAAAGAGAAATGACCATTAGAGTGCCCCCTCTTGTAATCCACAGATGGTAAGTGTCGTTACTTTTTCATGAAAAGTAATTCTGTGGAATGCTTTTTCAAAGACATGCAGGAGATTTTGCTACAGTTGGCAGCAGGGACAGAAGACAGAGATGAGAGGAGTAGAATGGACCCAGGTGAGCAGGTGAAGAATAACAAGGCACTCACAGGGTGCCAGGGAGTCAGAGAAGCTACCAGAGAAAGGAGCAAATTCAGAGCTAGGAACAGGGCCATAGCCCTGGGCAAGAATGGTGGCCCAAGTCCTGTTTCTTAGTTCACTGTGTGTCTGCGACATTCCCATGCTTGGGGCTGGAGTTGCCAGGTGGGAAGGTGGCCCTGATGCTCCCCGAGTGTCCTTGGCTGCAGTGTGAGGCACAGCTTTGTAAGGCATACCCAGATCACCCAGGGTCACGACTCTCTCCTGCTTTCTTCTGACAGAAACCCTGACCATTGTACTCGTGGGGAGGAGCGGGACTGGGAAGAGTGCCACTGGCAACACCATCCTTGGGAGGTCAGAATTTGTCTCTCGGCTCCGAGTCCCCCAGTCACGAAAGAGGTTCGAGAGAGCAGGGAGATGGTGAATGGGCAGGATGTCGTGGTGGTGGACACTCCCAAGCTCCACCTGATGCTCAGTGCAAAAGGCCATCCATCCCAGGGAGAGATGTTCCGAAACTATGTTTCCAGCTATGAAAGGAACATGGTTCTGGTCCTGGTGCTCCAGCTGGGACGGTTCACTCAGCAGGACAAAGAGGTGGTGACGCTAGAGAGCATCTTCGGAGACCATGTTAAAGAATCCATGATTGTGCTTTTACCCGGAAAGAAGACCTGGGGGGCGGGAACCTGGTAGATGACTATGATAACACAGATAGCAGAACTCTTAGGAAGATAATTAAAAAGTGTGCAGGGTGAGTTTGTGCTTTTAATAACAAAGAAACTGGCCTAGCCAGCAAGGACCAGGTAACAGACCTTTTGGAAATGGCCCATGAGCTGATAGGTAACCATGATGGGCACGGAAACTTCTGTACACAGGGGACAGCCAGAAAAAGAGCAAAAGATACCCAGGAAAAAAAAATCCCATGGAATTCTCAAGCATTTAAAAGGTGCCCCTAACAGGATATATCAGCTGCTTTAGAGCCCCTTCTAGAAATCACAAGGTTGCGGGTTTGATCCCAGTCAGGGCACACATGGGAAGCAACCAGAGAATGCACAACTGAAAGGGATAATAAATGAATGCTTCCCTTTTCCGTCCTCATTCTCTCCCTTTTTCTGTCAGTCTCTCTTTTAAAAAATTCCATAAAAATTATGTCCTGGTGGGATAGGTTGGTTGGTTGGAGTGTCATCCCAGAGTCAGAGGTTGCCGGTTTGATTACCCAGTCAGGGCACATATAGGAGCAGCTCGATGTTCACTTCTCTCTCTCCCTGCCTCTCACTTAAAAAAAAAAAAAAGAAAGAAAAAGAAATTTAAAAGATACAGTTTCACCCTAACCTAGAGGGTGTCTGCCCCTGGCCCTGTGCTGCTCTCAGAATTTTCCTGAAGAGGCTAAATGACACCAGGTGTAGCTGGTCACGCCTACAGGGTTAGCACGCCTTCCCTGGGGGGCCGGGGCTTGGCCGATGGTGCGCAGAGAAGGAAGTTGTCCAGGCTTGAGCACGGTCATCTGTACTCTAAGTGGAAAAGGAATGAGTGTTGGAACCAGGGGACAGATGTGGGGTGGGGGACATTATCCACTCTGGTCTTCAATGAAGGAGACTGGCTTCAGCAATGGGTAGAAAAAAAATGGGAAATGGCCATTCCCCTTACATTCCCATCATTCAGTGACCATCTCCTGAGTGCCTTCCCAGATCAGGAAAGTCCCAATTAAGACTTAGAATGTGACCTTGGAGGGCCATCACGTAGGCCATCCCCAGATTCCGATGGCCATGTAGGGATTCATGGCACTGCTGACAGGGTAAAGAAGATATCTGTTACCTTTCCATGCTGAGTTCTAGCTTGATTGCACTGTGGTCCAAAAACACATTCCCTAGGATTTCAATTCTTTTAAATGTGTTGAGGTTTGTTTGAAGGCCCAGCACACGGCCTATCTTGGTAAACATTCCATGTGCACCTGAAAAATGTGTCTTCTGCAAACATCAACTTCAGATATCAAGTAGCTCTGTTGATTGAGGGTGTTATAGAATTCTTCTAGATCTTGGCTCATTTTTTATGTAGCCGTTCTGTCCATTGTTGGGGGGGGAATAAAGTCTCTATAACAGTGGGTTTGTCTATTCTTTCAGTTGTCAGTTTCTGCTTCACATATTTTGCATCTCTGTTGTTTGGGAAAATACATTTAGCATTGCTTTGTCTTCTGGGTGGAGTGACCTTTTTCTTTAATCACTAGAAATGTTCCTCTCTGCACCTGGCAATTTTCTTTGTTCTGAAGACTAATTTATTTGCTATCAATACAACCATTTCTTCTTCCTTTAGCGTGATTAACATTTGCACTATTTATTTTTTCTATTCTTTAATTTTCAGTCCATTTCTACCATAATATCTGAGAGGATTTTTCGGTAAGCAACACATGTTTGGGTCATGTGTTATAATCTATTCTGCCGATCTCTGTTAATTAGTGTATAGATAATAAACGCACTGTCTTTCCTAATGTGCCCTGGATTGCAGCCTCAGTGGGGTGTGCCTGTCCCCTGGGACCCCTGGGACCCCTGGGTGTTCCTTCCAGCACTCCCACCAGCTCAATCACCGTCCCTTTTGGGGACTCTCTGGACTCCATTGCTCCTCAACCAGAGAGTGAGGAATCAAATTTTTCATCACTCACACTAGACACTTTGCTGCTCTTCCTCATTTATTTTCACCAGCAACCATCCCCTTTCTCAACAAAGTGGCAACGGTAGAGCACTTTACTCCTTTCAGCAGGATAGTGACAAGTGGACAAGCCCCAAATCAAGATTCCCTACCAGTGCCCTCTGTTGGGCTCTGTGCACAACCCTTGAACCAAAATGACCTTGGCCATGGAGGAAATGTGAAGTCTCAGCATTTAGCATTGACATTCCTCATTTGTGTTCTCAATGGTTTCCAGGTGGGGCTTGTGGGCCTCCATCTCCAGTAGGAGCTCAGCTGTTGCAGATTATTTTCCCCTTTTACGTGCTTCTGTAGTGATGTGAAGGCACTGGGCAGAGGATAGTGTAGGGAAGAGATCTGGAATTACCCAGCAGTGTGGGAAGTGAGCCTGAGTTTGTGTGTGAGGGTGCAGACGCTGGGGATGGAGCACGCGTGGGCAGAGAAAGGAGCCCGCTACTCTGGCTCATTTCACCTGGATCAGAGGGCGGCCTCTCCCACATCTGCGCGGACAGAAGGCATGACTCTACCCCACCACCCTATCATCAATTCTCAGTCCACAAAGACCTGTTTGCCCTTTGAGATTGAAATAAAAATTTCCAAACATTTTTTTTTATTATGATTTACCTCTGAGTTGAAAAGCATATCCTCACCCTATTCATGTGTCAGCCAATGAGCAAACTCCTCTTTGGGAGTAGACATTTCGCAGGGTCCCAGAGGCTCCTAGGGAGTGGAGTCTCTAGTTCAAGTGTCCTTGGACTTGAAGAAGCCTACATTCAAGCTGGCAAGAGTCCAGCCCAGGGAGGACCAGGTCACATAGGCAGGTTTTGGGAGTTGGGACCTGGCAGGATGTTGTCATTGGTAGACTACTGCCAGGTGAGGGACACAGGACTCCTGCACCCTCTGGGTAAATCTCAGATAAGCTGCCTGTCTGGCTGCAGTGGGAGGCGGTAGGAAGAGTGGGAGGGAAAGGTGCGTGCTGACTTGTCGGTCATGCCGGCTTTCAAGCTTGCAATAGCCATATGGAAATAACCAGAGAAGCTGTGTGATCACCGGAAGACTTTTCTCCAGCCTCCTCTTCCTCTTTCCCTCTGGAACCAATAGTTTAGACCCCCATGGCTTCATGCCTGAGGTTTTTAAACTTCTGAATGGGTTACTTGAGACACTCCTGAGGGTCCCTCTGCACACAGGGCCCGGTGCAGCCCTAGCAGTCACCTCCTGGAAGCTCGTCTTGACAGGATGCATACACATGTGTTGGTAGCAGAGCCAGAGCCACATCCCCTGCTCATCAATGACTATGTGGAGGTCTGCGAAGACACGGCATTCTCCCATTGTCTGCGAGTACAACGTATAATATATGCACTTGGTGGAAAGCCAAGGACTCCAGACAGAGAGAGTAATCTGGAAGACAATGGCAGTGGCGCCTAGATCCCCATTTAGCAATGTCGCATTCATCTCCACTAAGAATAAAAAGGGAAAACTAAACTACAAATCCCAGAGCTCTGCAGGAAGGACGATGAGGAGAGCCAGTACGGTGGCCCACATTTAATCAGAAACCACTGCCTGACCTGTGGTGGCGCAGTGGATAAAGCATCAACCTAGAACGCTGAGGTCGCCAGTTCGAAACCCTGCACTTGTCTGGTCAAGGCACATATGGGAGTTCATGCTTCCTGCTACTCTCCCCTTCTCTCTCTCTCTCTCTCTCTCTCTCTCTCTCTCTCTCTCTCTCTCCTCTCTAAAGTGAATAAATTTTAAAAATTAAAAAAAAAAAAAAAGAAACCACCACCAGGGTTTCCACTCCAGACAGCATCGTGGGGAGCCCTCAGACATTACTGGTGGAAGAGCCATAACTGGTGAGGTTTTTTTTAAATTAAAGTCTCTAAACTTTGCCCTTAGGCCATATAGCAAGTTTAGAAATATTGATTATTTTAATCTACTAAATCTTAGAAGAGTGGGAGTCTGTATGGCATTTAAACCATGACTTCCGTTCTCCCTCCCCAACTCACCTTCAGCTCAGCTTGAAGAAAACACTACTGTGGGCAGGTGTGGGCAGGGAGATGGGGCTCCCTCTCCCCTCAGTTACCCATCAGGAACATGGCACCGTACCCACAGGGGCAGGCTGGCAGCCATTCTCACCCTCCACTCTGAGTTGCAGGACTAACCAGGTGAGTACAGCCAGCAGCACCCTACTCCTTCTCTACCCACAGTGCAGAGGCTCTGTCCCAGGCACAACGGGCTAAGAATACCGGGGCCCAGACTTCCCACCCCGTGAAAATTAGAAGAACATCTTTCCATTTGCAAATAGACTGTGAGGGCACTTTATAAGTGAAGAATGTCACAGAGGATAACAAAGACTATATAAAATCACTTTTTATGTGAAATTTTAAAAATCCAAATTCAGCCCTGGCCGGTTGGCTCAGCGGTAGAGTGTCGGCCTAGCGTGCGGAGGACCCGGGTTCGATTCCCGGCCAGGGCACACAGGAGAAGCGCCCATTTGCTTCTCCACCCCTCCGCCGCGCTTTCCTCTCTGTCTCTCTCTTCCCCTCCCGCAGCCAAGGCTCCATTGGAGCAAAAATGGCCCGGGCGCTGGGGATGGCTCTGTGGCCTCTGCCTCAGGCGCTAGAGTGGCTCTGGTCGCAACATGGCGACGCCCAGGATGGGCAGAACATCGCCCCCTGGTGGGCAGAGCGTCGCCCCCTGGTGGGCGTGCCAGGTGGATCCCGGTCGGGCGCATGCGGGAGTCTGTCAGACTGTCTCTCCCTGTTTCCAGCTTCAGAAAAATGCAAAAAAAAAAAAAAAAAAAAAAAAAAATCCAAATTCACAGAACTGGAGAGTAGATGGTGGTTACCAGGGGCTAGCAGGTGGGGGACATGGGTAGACGTTGGTCACACAGTACAACCTTCCAATTAGAGATGGATACGTTCTGAGGCTGGAATACTTTCTCCTCTGACATTAGAGCCCCTGCAGGGGACAAGCTGTTGGTGTCACAGGGACCTTCGGGAAGCATCACCATCATCCACAGCGGGCTTTGGCAGTGGAAACTCTGCATCCCCACAGCCTCAGTGGCCAATGTTCCTGTCTCTTTAAGTTGTCACCCCTGGGGCCCCCCTTCCCCGAGCTTCCTGTGCTCTGAGGTCTGAGAGGTGGGACACTTCCCCATTTACTGGGAGGACCAGCCTGCTGCACTCACAGCCGGACACAGCAGTAGGTCATGGGCTTCTCAGGGCCACGTCAGAGCTTGCCACCCATTCATTCTGCAGGAAAGGTGAGCCCAACAGGGGAAGGGAGCCCCAGGGAGTAGGAGCTGTGAGGATCAAGAAACATTCAGAGCCTTCGTGATGCTCGCTGAGTGAGCACCCACGTTCCTGTTCTCGTAGGTACCAGGGAGGGGAACGGGACCTAGAGAGGGTCACCCCACAACCCCAGGTGGTTGAGGACAGGCTGAATCACACGCTCAGGCCTCCTCCGGCCTGGATGCCACGCTCTGCTCGGGGCTAACCCTCTCCTGCCCTACCCCCCTGACAAGGAAGGAAGGTGTCTGCTCGCTC
This sequence comes from Saccopteryx bilineata, assembly GCF_036850765.1. Classification (NCBI taxonomy): domain Eukaryota; kingdom Metazoa; phylum Chordata; class Mammalia; order Chiroptera; family Emballonuridae; genus Saccopteryx; species Saccopteryx bilineata. The sequence goes on along the minus strand of NC_089491.1, from coordinate 347,388,402 downwards.
TCCTGCAGGGACCAAAGCGTGCTGGAGAAGGCGGCAGACAGTCCCCACCTGTATATTCGGTACAGGCAAAGATATTTCTGAGGACACACAAGCGAGTCTAAGCTCAGAACAAGTTACAAAGTGCAAGTTCTGTGAGTATCTGGGCTAAACCTCCTGAAACGCTCCACTCTCTTCCGAGTGTCCACAAAGCAGCCTGCAGGAGAAGACGAAGGTCATGAATGTGGTCCTCAAACCCTTGCCCCACCTGTGCCCTGACACACCTGCTACCCAACGCAAGCTGCCCAGGACTGTGTGGGTGGCTAAGCCCTCTGAGCTTTGTCCCCTTCTCTGCACGATGACAGGGGTTGGACTAGGAAAACTTACTCAAAAACTCAGTTTGCGGACTGAGTGCACCAGAATCACAGGTCACTGGGGGCCATGGGGGTGCTTAAGTTCTAAAAGTACACATATGTGAGTGAAAATATCTGAGAAACACACGTTTTAAAAATTCTGAAAGACAGGAAGTTCAGGAAGCCCTGGACGAGGTGCATAAGCTCAGTTCCTTGCAGGGTTAAGATACAGGGTGCTACATGTTTTCCATTCTTCAATAAGAGTATGTATTTTGTAACCCCACATCTCAGCTCCCTAGAACTGCAGGACTCTCTGAAGCCCACTGCTAACTCCGTGGGAAGTGTTAAAGGGCCCACCATGGGTACTGGGAGTTCCCTGTACCTTCTCATCTCCACCTTTGACCAGGACTTCTTGCTCTAGCTAACTAAATTCCTGGACCTTACCTGACCAGGCAGTGGCACAGTGGATAGAGCATCGGACTGGGATGCGGAAGACCCAAGTTCGAGACCCTGAGGTCGCCAGCTTGAGCACGGGCTCATCTGGTTTGAGCAAAAGCTCACCAGCTTGAGCCCAAGGTCGCTGGCTCGAGCAAGGGGTTACTCGATCTGCTGAAGGCCAGTGGTCAAGGCACATATGAAAGCAATCAATGAACAACTAAGGTGTCACAATGCGCAACGAAAAACTAATGATTGATGCTTCTCATCTCTCTCCATTCCTGTCTGTCTGTCCCTGTCTATCCCTCTCTCTGACTCTCTCTCTGTCTCTGTAAAAAAAAAAAAAAAAAAAAAAAATTAAATTCTGGTCCTCGCTCTGAAGATGTTGCTTTTTCTCCATTTCTGCTCTGGTGTTGGTCATGGGCGAGTGTTAATTTCTACACACAAAACAACTAATCACATAAGGCCTGGGGCAGGGGTGAACATTACTGGAGGCTTGCGGACAGAGGCAGGAAAGTTCCTGCAAAGATACAAACACCATTGGACTGAGGACCAGGTCAGCCATCATCTAAGTCCTTTGGCCAGAGACAAGGTATTCTGCCTGCCTCTCCTGTGACTTACCTTGTGGGGAGTCAACCGGAGAGAACGCAGTCAACTGCGGTACCCAGGTGGACGACGTGAAGGGCTGGAATTTGGAGTGGAAGGTGAAGCACAGGCAGGAATAGGACAGGATGTGGGGGCAGCTGACTCATCACAGATGTGGGGGCACAAGGCCTGAAGTCTGCTCTCTGGAGAGCATCTGAATGTATGTGTGAGGGGTCGCTGTCCCGAGCCTAGGAAGGCTGACTGAGGATGCTGTGCACTGTGCTCAGGTCTCAGGGAGCACAGAATGTCCAACTGCATGAAGTGATGACTGATTGGGGGGAACCATTTGCTTTGGGAAGGCGCAGCATTGGGGGTGGGACATTAGGAGCAGGAGGCAGTGTCCCAGCCTCCCCAGCACACTGGCCACATCAGACACGGTGGGACAGGACAGTGATATGGCTTCCAGGAGCAGAGTCAGAGCCTCAGTGCATCACCTGGGACATGCGTTTCTTTTCCAACTTCCAAATCCGACATTCCAGTTCTCTTCTTGCTTGTCTCCCAGGACAACCGCCTTAAGCTGTGGGAGACAGGCTGCAAGCTGGTAAAGTCCTTATAGCCGAAGGCTTAGTTTAAGGCTAAGCCTTTCCCACCCTTTTAATACTAGGTCTTGCCTGACCTGTGGTGGCGCAGTGGGTAAAGTGTCGACCTGGAACGCTGAGGTCGCCAGTTCAAAACCCTGGGCTTGCCTGGTCAAGGCACATATGGGAGTTGATGCTTTCTGCTCCTCCCCCTTTCTCTCTCTTTGTCTTTCTGTCTCTCTCTCTCTTCTCTCTCTGTCTCCTCTCTCTAAAATGAATAAATAAAATCTAAAAAAAAGTTGATAAAATTAAAAAATATATACTAAGATCTTTTCAACATCCTCCTAATACTAAAATCTTCTCAAAACTAATTTTCCCCCACACCCTTGACTGTTGCATGATGGGGGGTGGTGCACTCTTATAAGGAATCCCATTTATGCCTCAAATTAATGGCTTTGTATCAGAGACTCCTTTATTTGTATATTGGCTTAAAGCAGGGGTCTCAAACTCAACTCAGCATGTGGGCCGCAGAGCAAGATCACAGCCGTTCGACGGGCCGCACTAGGTCTACAAAAGGCAACTGTTACACAACACTTTTCTCACTGCAGTTGAAAACAAAAAAAAATCAGTACAACAAGCACAATCGTACATGCAGTTTACTCAGTGTCACAAAACGACCAGAAACTGTAGTTCGCATCACAACTGCTGTTAACTAAGCTAATATCTAGCTAGGATGCTAGAGAAATGAAAAATACAAGTAGGCCCCTAGGCTTACTTAATTTTATCCAAAATATTTTGAACTTCGTGGATTAGTCTGCGGGCCGCAAGTTTGAGACCCCTGGCTTAAAGGCTTTAATTTTCTACACTATAAAATAAAGCAGACCAGGGGCTCTCTCACTCTGTTCCTGCCATCAGCATTGCAGAGGCCTCCCAATCCCATCCTCTTTTCTCGGTGAGTCTGTTTTCTTAATTCGGCATCATTTTCCCTCAAGACCTGGAATTACTAGCTGCGCTGGTTTGCAGCACTAAGTGGTCGCATAAGTCACTGAGCAAATGTTCTGGTTCTCCCAAGTCTCCCCTGGCTGCTGAATCTCCTGGGAAAACTTAATAGCTACAGCTTTGGTCATTGAGGCAGAATCACCTGGGAAAATTAGTTTCCAAAGCTTCCTCACTGTCACAGAGTAACTGTCAACAGTGGTCTGCCCTCTGCCCTTTGCAAGTCTCATCCTTGAAAAGACAAAACCTATCTCCCCAAACCCACTCACAGCATTAGTCCTCCCCCAGCCTGGGCCCCTCCAATGTGCTTCCCTCAATTCTGATGTTCAGGGGGAGCAGGAACCACAACTTTGTCACTGGGGTGTCACCGGCTCTTTGGATTTAGCCAGACACACTGTAGGTGGTGAGACCTACGTGATGAGTGAATGAATGAATGAATAAATGAATGAACAAACTGTACCTGGGCTCTTTCAGGTGAGCACGGGAGGATGGAAGATGGCGAGAGATGAAGAAAGCACCTATGGTTAGAACAGGTCTTGCTCTGGGTCGTGAGGGGGATGGACAAACTCTGGACCGAACAGACAAGCCCCATAGGGGTCTCTGAAATGTCTGGGCTGAAACAGCAGGAACCCTGAGATGTGGGTTTTAGCGGCATCTCTGCCCCTGCCCAGATGGGAGATATGAACTTCTTTGACAAGCCTGCGCCTCCATTCTCAAAGTGTAAAATGAGGATAATAAGCCCACTCTCAACACCACAGAAGAGAATATCAGATCATGCACTAGAAGGAACGTGACACCAGGTAGAGAGTTTGAGACCAGGATGGAAGGTTAACTGGGTGTCTTATTAGCAGATAGTAGGTTTAATAGGGAGGGGAGGGAGCAGGTGGGAGAGAGAGGGACAAAGAAAAAGAAAAGAAGTGATCTCATCTAATTTGCTCAGCAACCCATGGAGAAACAACTCTCTACTGTTTTTCTCACTTTTGCACAAACGTTTTACACTTACACAAGCAATTTCTAAGGTGGCACATCTGGTTGATGGTGGGGCTGGGAGTCAAGGCCAGGGTCTCTGGGACTCAGAGAGTCCTTCACCCCCAATCTACTGCCTCTCCTACCCTGCTTCCTGGGGCTGGAATGTGGGAGAAGTATGGCAGAGGCCACGGAAGCTGTCAAGTAGGGACAGCTCTGTGCAGTGTGGATGACCAGAACAAGGCAGGTGAGTCATTCCTGGGATAATAAAGGGCATCCTCTGGAGAAATGCCCACCAGGTATTGAGCATCTACAGGTGCACGTGGTGACGATAGAGGTGACAGGAATAGCTGGTGACAACCCCCCCCCACACACACACACACACACTTCAGAAAGCTCTGACCAGTGACCTCAGTAGGGTTTGGTTGGAAAGCAGAGCTGAAGCACTATTTTTCTCTATTCAAAGGTCACTGGGACTTGCAGGTAACCAGGGTAAGTTGCTCTAAGGTTTGGAAGCTCACTGATCACTTGTCCTCTGGGTTCCGAAGAGTCCACGCATGCGCCTAAGGAGCCCTGACTGAGACTCACCCTAGTGGGGGGGACAGGAGCAGGGAACAGCGCCACCGGGAACAGCATCCTGGGCCACTGGCACTTCCTCTCCAGGCTCAGAGCCTCCTCGGTGACCAGAACCTGCGAGGTGGGAAGCTGCAAGTGGGGCCAGTGGCACGTGGAGGTGATGGACACCCCGATCTTTTCAGCTCCCTAGTGCCCAAGACAGAACCGGGGTACGAGGAGCGGACGCGCTGCTACCTGCTGTCAGCGCCCGGGCCCCTCGCGCTGCTCCTGGTGACAGCTGGGCCGCTTCACGGCGCAGGACCCGCAGGTCGTGAGCGCGCTCAAGTCGCTGTTCGGAAACGACATGCTGGCGCGCACCGTCGTGCTGTTCACGGTCAAAGATGGCCTGGCGCGGTACTCGCTGCAGCAGTACGTGCGCGACAGGGACAGCCGCAAGCTGCGGGCGCTGGTGCCCGAGGTTGGGGGCTGCGTGTGAGGCTTCGACAATCGGGCGGCGGGAGGGGAGCGGGAGGCGCAGGTGCACGAGCTGCTGCTGCTGGTGGAGCGCCTGGTGCGGGACCACGCGGGCGCCCCCTACACCAACCCCGAGTACCGCCTGGCGCAGGACCACGCGGGCGCCCCCTACACCAACCCCGAGTACCGCCTGGCGCAGGAGCTGGCCGGCGCGGGCCCCGAAGAGCGGCGGCAGCTGGTGGCCGTGAGCCTAGCGCGCCGCGAGCGGGGCTGCTGGGGTGCGGGCTGCCGGCCGGCTGTGCTCGGGGGTGGCGGCCAGGAAGCTACGCGTGGCCGGGGTACTGGGCAACCTGGGCCTGCTTTACTGGCTATTCCCCAGATAATTGGCGCGATCCCATAGTTGTGGTGGATCTTCAGTGACAGGCTGCAATAGGACGTTGACCCCTCAACTGATAATCACATTCATCCTTGTGTCTGTGCCTCCCGGGCACGCAGGAGTCCTTGTGTCCCTCGCCTGCCAGTAGTCTACCAAGGACAAAATCCTGCTAGGTCCTATTTCCCAAAACCTGCCCATGTGACCTGCCCTCCCTGAGCTCGACTCTTGCCAAAGCAAACAAGTGTTGCTGTCGCCTGTTTTCCACTGACCTCAGGCTGCCATTCCCTGTCATTGAGTCATCCCTGGCCTCCCACGGGACAAGGGCGAGAGCCCACACAGAGCCTCAGCCCATACCCATTTCTTTCATTTGAATCTGAATTGAATGAATAAATGCATTGGACACTCACCTTGTGTTAACGGAAATCAATACTTGTTGATGTTTGTTCATCTGCCTCTGTGCCCACTGAACAAAGGCTCTGCTTGTCATTCCTAACCTCATCTGCAAAAACCACGCACCCAAGTGCAGACAGACAGACACACACACACACCCACACACACACATTAGGGAGTGCGTGCATAAGAAGAGAAGACACTGAAGAACTGTCCATCTGTCCCTGCAGAGGATGTCTCTCCCTGTGACCCTGTTCAGACCCCTTAGCAGCTTGAATGCAGGCTTCTTCAAGAATCTTTAACAGGGAGGTGGGAAGGGCCACAGGCGGGGAAAGTGTCGCAGGGCCAGTTCTGCGGGATCTGGGTCTTTCTGATCATCAGCGTTTCGAAGGAGGAAGAGATTTCTCAACACCCCGAGTACAAATGCAGACACGGCACAAGTTCAGAGTTAGTGCCGGTCTCAGGGTGCAACAAGGATTGGCGGGATTAGGGCGGGGATGCACACCACCTTTGGCGTTCACTAAACAGTGCTGCTCCTTGTGCAGCGCCGAATGGCAGGGCCGTGAGCACATAAGAGGGTCCAGGGCTCGCACCCCAGGCTGGGCTGCAGAGGGGTCCCTAGAGAAAAGTCGTCCTGTTCAGGGCGCTGCAGGCTGTGTGGGGGCTTCCTGCTGCTAAGAACAGAAATATGGCATTTTAGTGGCTTCGATGAGGACATTCTTGCTTTCTCCCACCAGCTCCACGACATCTGCCTACCCCGAAGCAGCCTTCACAGCGTCCTGTAAAATTCCCCACCTCTTCTTCCAGGAAGACCTCCCTAAAATCCCCAGCCTGAGTAACTCAGCCCCCAGACTAATGCTGCTTCCCAGGCAGAGTTCCTTCCCTGAGCTCTTACAGCACTTGAAACGCTAGAACGTCAATGCTTTCAAAGAGCTCAAACCCCTTTGGTGAGAGGCGATAGTGTCCCACAGCTCCTATGTCACAGAAAGATTGAACAACAAGCAAGAATTTTTCAAATTTTATTTCATTATGGTAAAAAAACACACACACATCCACTTTAAATGGACCATCTTAGTCATGTTTAGTGTGAAGTACACTCACATTGTGTGCAAAGAGCTCCAGAACTTGTCCACTTTGTGACTCTGAAACTTCACACCCTTTGGGCGCAGATTCTCCTCCTCTCCCCCAGGCCCTGGAGACCCCCTTCCTACTTCTGTTTCTAAGATTTTGATGATTTTACATACTTCATACTGGGGGAATCACACAGTGTTTGTCCTTTTGGGGACTGGCTTTCTTTTGCTTAGTATCATGTCCTTGGGGTTCATCCATGAGGGGACACCTGTAAACTGGGGTACAGAGGCTGGCCACTCCATGACCTTGAGCTCACACTTTCACACCAGGTTTGGTCTTTGAAGTGTCAGCGGTAGCGCTGAGCCTTCTGAGACGCTGAGGAAGGAGGAGCAGGCTTTGAGGGGCCACCTTCTCTCCTGGCTGGTTTTGTTAGGAAGCTGAAGGAATGCTGTCACTGCTGGGCCTCTTGGTAGGACACTGTCAAACCTCTCCCATCTCTCACCCCATTTACCTCCCTTAATAAGGAGGACCCGTCCGGGGAGACTCCCACCTTCAGGCATTAGGTCCACTCACATCAACTTGATTCATGAAAAGTTCAGACCAAAGCCTTCAACCGGTCATGGTGGCAACACCGGCTGTGTCACTCCCAGAAGTACAGTCTCAGGGGTTTTGAGAGAATTGCTTTTCAACGGGAAGGCTGCTTCTGATGGGCATTTTCTGCCCCCTAGTGGCTTTGTGGCTAATGACAAGGGCAGGGAATGGACAGAGTTCACTCAGCAGGTGAAAGACCCCTCCTTCCCGCCCCCTCCCAGACTCCAGGGAGGGCGGGCACAGGAGGGCTGGAATTTTAGCAATCCAATAAGCCGGAAAGGCACAAGTTATGGCAGTAAGAAAGAGGCTACCAAGCGCTGCAGTGTATTGACTCAGGGGCTCAAAGACTCACAAGATAAATCCCCCATTCAAGGAGTTTGGTCACATGATGAGAAAAAAGACTAGGCCCTGGCAGCCTTGCTCAGTGACTAGAGCATCAGCATGGTATGTGGATGTTCTGGGTTCAATCCCGGGTCAGGGCACAGAGGAGAAGCAACCATCTGCTTCTCTTCCCCACCCTCTCTTCCTTCTCTTTCTACCCCTCCCAAAGCCAGTGGCTCGATTGGCTTCAGCGTGGTCCACAAGTGCTGAGGATAGCTCAATGGTCTGAACAAAAACCTCAGGTGCCAAAAATAGCTCAGCTGATTCTAGCATCGGCCCCTGACAGGGGTTTACCAGATGAATCCCAATCGGGGCGCATGCGGGAGTCTGTCTATGGTCCTTCCCTCACTTAAAAAAATGTTATTATATGTTGTTTTACTTCATAGACAAAAATATGTGTTTCATACAATTTGGGCAGATGACAGTAACATGTCTGGATTAGGTATAAATATACTTTAATTCTTTTTAGACAGATATACTTTTTATTATGGAAATCTTCCAACACATGACAAGCGTAAAGAGAAGAGGGTATAATGGACTCCAGTCTCCTCCCACCCAAGTTCAAGGTATCCATGCCTAGTTCATGTAGTTTCATCCAGCCCCACCCTTGAGTCCAGTACCATAGACCATGCTTGAGCAAATCCCAGAGATCTGAAAAGGTAAAGGTTCTTTCCTTAGCATAAGCACAATAACTGAAGTCCAAGTAAGAATTAATAATTTTGTATTGCCTGACCAGGCAGTGGCACAGTGGATAGAGCATCAGACTGGGACATGGAGGACCCAAGTTCGAAACCTCAAGATCACTGGTTTTAACATAGGCTCATCCAGCTTGAGTGCAGGCTCACTAGCTTGAACGTGGGATCATAGATATGACCCCATGGTCGCTGGCTTGAGCCCAAAGGTCACTGGCTTGAAGCCCAAGGTCGCTGGCTTGAGCCCAAGGTTGCTGGCTTGAGCAAGGGGTCACTCATTCTGCTGTAGCCCCCCGGTAAATGCACATATGAGAAAGCAATCAATGAACAACTAAGGAGCCGCAACAAAGTATTGGTGCTTCTCATCTCTCTCCCTTCCTGTCTGTCTGTCCCCCTATCTGTCTGTCTCTGTCAAATAATAATAATAAAAATAATTTTGTATTAGCAATCATCTACTAAGTGTCCAAACTCCCCCATCACGTCTTCATTTTGAGGATCTGCTTACAGACGGTGCCCCTAGCTTTCACCACAGTAGCTCTACACCCTCTCTTATCCTGCCCGCGGCTCAGCCAGCACCTCCGGCTTTCTGGCTTCAGGCCTCCTCCCTTGTAGAATGTATTAGGTTTTTGTTGTTGTTGTTGTTTTGTATTTTTTCAAAGTGAGAAGTGGGGGCAGCAAATAGATGGACTCCTGCATGCACCCGACCGGGATCCACCCGGCATGCCCACCAGGGGGCAATGCTCGGCCCATCTGGGGCATAGCTTCACTGCAACCAGAACCATTCTAGCGCCTAAGGCGGAGGCTATAGAGCCATCCTCAGCACCCAGGGCAACTTCGCTCCCATGGAGCCTTGGCTGCTGGAGGGGAAGAGAGAGATAGAGAGGAAGGAGAGGGGGATGGGGTGGAGAACCAGGCACTTCTCCTGTGTACCCTGGCTGGGAATCAAACCCCGGAGTTCCACATGCCAGGCCGACACTCTACCACTGAGCCAACCAGCCAGGGCTATTTTAGGTTTTTTAATGAGCAAACTTTCATTACTAGATTTTTGGCTACTTCTCTTTAAAGAGTTACTCTATATTTCCTCCTATTTCCTCTTGAAACCCAGAAGAAGAAAAAAAACACATGTCGAATTTCTTTGCCTCCAATTTTCTCTTTTCCTCTGTTATTGCCATCGAACTTCTTTCCATTCCTAAGGGAATAATTTATTTATACAAGTCAGCTTTTTCCTACTGACTTCCATAAGGCATTCTGAAAATGATTCTATTTATACCTCCCACAAATATTTACTGGCCATCTGCATGGTCCTTTAGTACACTTTAATATAAAGGTGGCAGGCAGGCCACAGGGTGTGGGAGAACTGCCCTATTACAGTCACTGGACACCAGTTCTCCAAGTGTGCACTAGAGAGCACTACTCCACCACTGCCATTGGTTACAAAAGGTCTTGAGTGACTCATGCAGCCCTTTCAAGTTCTCTTTTTTTTTCTAATAAATAAATTTGATATGGAATGTTGTATAAATGTAAGTGGTGCAACACATTATTTTGAGACATTTGATATATTGTGACATGCTTGTCCAGACTCACTGGCCGCATCAGCTGTGCTGAGAAAATGGAACTCTGTCTGAGGGACGCCGTATAAGGACAGTGACCAATCACGCCAGCATCTGCCTCGGGGGCTCCACATGGGAGAAGACAGAGAGAGGGGTCCAGAGGGCAGGTGGTGAGGAAGCCAAGGGCAGTGTCAGGAAAGAGAAGAGCGGGCATAAGCCCCGAGACATCAGCACTCTGCGTTGACAGGCCATGGGAAGTCCACGGCCAACGGGTCCTGCTTCCTTGCAAGAGGCATGCTGCTCCTTGGGGTCAAAGACAGAGCGCTCCCAGTGCCTAGAACTCCATACAGCCCGTTCTTCCTCAAGGAGCCCCACACCAGTCTCCCCCAGTGATTTCTGGGAGTGCTGGTTTGCTGTGGCAGTCAACTGTCCCCTCCATCTCTGAGTGCCTCTCAGACCCCCATGTGCACAGTCCTGCCACCTGTCTTCAGAGCCCTTTCTGCCCCACCGGTGGACACAGTCCCCACTGCTCCTATAAATAGGATATCTGGAACCCTCATGCTTTAAACTCAGTCTCAGGGACACTGCCTGTCCCCTAGCAGGTTTCCATATGCGGGGGGGGGGGGACCAGCTCAGCCTGTCACAGGGGGGCCCTGGCCCCAGGCACTCCACCTAACATCAGCCTTTTAGAAATGATCGTTGTCAAACACAACAGCTAGCATGCTGGTCTGAATCATTTGCATTTGAAACGCCTTCCAAGTCCAAGGCTGGTTGGAGAGTTACTAAGAATACTGGTGGGTGTCTGTCTGACGCTGGTTTAACAGCAAGGTGGAGATGACCTTCCAGAAACAAGGAGGGTGTGTTCCGAGGTGACTTTCTGTCTCTGCGGCTAGAAACAGCAGTTCTCCAGCCTAAAGGTAAAAACAAACTCCGCTCCAGGTCTCAGAGCGTCTGCTGAAGAGGATGGTCACAGGACCAGCATGGGGAGCAGGGGAGGGGGCAACCAGCTGCACGTGGGGGCTGCCTGAGGCCTTGGACACAGCCCGTCACTGGCCTACGTGTCTCTGCTCGCCACTACCCGAGGGAGCCCACACAAGCAGCCAGGTCTGTAGAATGTCAGACCTGAGAGAAACCTCAGAGCACCGGCGGTCTACACAGCTCACTGCATGATAGGAGAACTGGGCTCCCAAGGGTCAGGACCTTGGCCAAACCCACACAGTCAGGCTAAACCCCAACCCTTGACCCCGAACTAGATTCTGTGCCTGATCTCCAGTTGGCCAGTTGACAGAGGCCTTAGAGCAGCAGGAGGGGGGCTGCCACATGGCACTTAGGTCCCCTCGCCTGGCCTCTCCCAGTGGAGATGGAGACAGAGATGGAGATGCTGTGGCTGTGACGGCAGACCGCTGACCCTGGGCTGTGCTTTGCATTCGCACAGTTCATGCAAATGCGTGCGTGTGACTGCACAACTGCGTGAGGTAGGAGCAGGGCCATTTTCCCGTGTCCATCCGGCGAGGTACGTGACTGGCCGAGACCTCCCAGTGGAGCTGGTCTTGCAATGTGAGGGCTCTTTCCCCCTACCTCTCCAGGATCGATCGGAATCACTGGAAGGATCTCAGCAGGTCTGGGCTTACTGTGGGCTGAGCAAGCCATTGAGGTTACTTCCAGGGGCACCCTCATATCTGTTTTCCAGCTCCAAACAGCAGTCATTACCCAGTGTTGGGGGTGGGGGCTAAGCTGATTAATTGCTGTGCCTCTTGAGCTGGGCTTCCTACAGCCTTTGGACATCATGTTACCCTGAATGTAACCCCTCAAGAAATGACGAAGGTGGATGGAGGCCACGGCCCATTCCCAGCTGAGCCCCACATGACCACTCCTGACATCAACTGGTGTAAACAGAACATTTATTCCACTCGGTCAGCCCCGGTGGGTGTCAGAGACCTCCATCCAGCCTGAGTGACCACTGATGCAGAGTCTTGCACAGCCTTGGGGGTCCCCTCCCATCCCACCGCCCCAAGTACAGATGGGACTTGAGGTCTCGTATGGCCCTTATTGCCCCAGGGGCCAGCCCATAGCCCAGGAAAATGCACCCACTAGTGAACTCACATGCCTTCTCCCCTTTCACACCTCCCATCACCAGCCCCCCATGGCCACGAGTGCTGGGCCCTTCAGCCAATCAGCAAGTATGTGCTCAGTGCCAGAACCTCTTGAGGTTCAAGAAAAAAAAAAAGACATGTCCCTTGCCTTCAGAGAGCTCAGTCTTGTTGGAGATTTAAGATACACGTGCATACGTACACACAAACATACACATGCGCACACGGGAAGCTGGAGTGTAAGACGGTACGCATTACCCGAGGGTGAGCCGGTGTGTTCACATAGACATGGTTCAGAGGAGTGACAGAGGCTGGGCTGGGTGGGCTGGGAAGCCTGTGCTGGTGGAGGAGAGGGCTTAGCAGGGTGGAGGGAAGGCAAGTCCAGGGGAGTCAGAGGCAGGAAGGAAGACACACAGTCACGGGTTGGGGGCGGGATGAGCTGACAGAGAGGAAGGGGTGAGTCCATGAGGTTCCCTCCACGTTGGCCAAGAATCAGGGGGAGCAGAGGCTCTGGGCACCCTGAGTGCTTGCGCTTTCTCTGACCCCCCCAGAGACATGAGTCATCCTAGGACAAGGCACGTGGCCAAGAGGTCTCCCAACAACCCTGACCCACCCCAGCCCAGCCCTGGGACCCCCGCACCCCTCACCTACAGCCAACACCTATGTGCCCCCCCACAACTTACCTCACTGGACTTTGATCTAAATTCCACAACTAAAGGCCTGTACTCACCCCAAAGAGTTTCTCTAATTATGACCAGCTTTGTGAAGTCTGGTTATCATCAAAAACCTACTCAGCTAAGGCTGAATGCCTGGGCGTGGCTGCTGGACGTAGGATTCCTTCTCCCTGGTGCTAAAGCAGCCCAAACTTCTGCTTCGCCCAGCGTCCACGGGAGGTCTGGCTCTCTCCACCTCCTTCACAGCAAGAGCAGAGCCCAGGCCAGGAGCCCAGGGCTGTGCCCGAAGCCAGCAGCCCAATAGCCAGAGCCAGCAACCCCAAACCAGGGAAGAGTGCGGCCAGCCCAGGGCGCCTCCAGCAATGTCTGGGGAAGGACCGAGGTTCCAGAAGGCGGGCACACTGTTCCTTAGGTCTGAAAGAAGAGAGTGACTAACAGGGGCCCCTCCTCAGAATTCTTTATTCCTGAACGAGGGAAGGAGGGCTGGCAGGGCAAGGAGGAATGCTGCCATGTGGTGGACCCTCTGGGTTGGGTAAGGACAAGGTGGCGGGTTGGGTCCCGGAGCTGAGGTTCCAGCCTGGAGTCCGGGAGCTCCTGGGGTTGCTGGCAGATTCTTGCATCTACGTGAGTATATATGTTTTCCAGGGGAGAAGGTTCATAACCGTTTTCAGCTTTTCTAAGGGCTTCATGTCCCCAGGCATGGTAAGAACCTCCGCTGAAAGGCAAGTGAAGCCCACACGTATGGTTGACACCCGGGGAGGTTGCGCCTCAAGAGTCAGGTCTGCTGGCAACATGCCGTGTAGACCAGTCACTTCCCATCACTAGAGGCCCAAGCAGGAGCGGAGACACGGGCTCTCCACACGGGCATGGTCCCTGCTGTCACACGAGAGCGGAGGTCCATGGCCAGGTGGCCAGGTGGCCAGGCATCCAGGATAAGCTGTTCCCGAGTCGTGACTCCCAGCAGGTGTGGGGAGTCTTTCCACCAGGGAGTGGAACCTGCTTCCGGTTCTGAGCTCCACCTGCTGTCACTGCGGGGCATCTCCCGAGGTAGATCTTCTTCAGTTATGTGTTATGCCGCAGTACAGGCCCCAGGGTCCTCATTACTAGTTTCGGTGCTCAGATGTTCCTTATACACTGCCCAGAGGTCCTGCCCACTCCACATCTGTTCACAGAGACAGAGAGACCAGGGTCGGGTCTGGGGCAATGATGTGGCTCTGCCCAGGCCCCCCTTTGCGGCAAGGAGAGGGCAGTCCGCTAGGCCACCCTGTACCTGTCCAGGACTCAGGGGTTACTAATCAATTCACAGAGGGGATGACTTGGCTTCCAGACATTTTGGTGACTGGCCCCAGATGTCCCAGGTCCCAGTTTAATCTCCTAATCTCTGCCACTAAGTACTATACCACATTACCATAGCCACCTGGGGGTGGGGAGCGGAGGGCAGTGGGTCCTAGAGGAGCCAGGAAGTGCTAAGGAAGGGTAGAGGGCAGGGCCAGGTCTCCAGCACCAAGCACAGCACTGGGCACGGAGCCAGGGCTCTGTGAGTGCAGGTCCTGTCCAAGCACCAGGGCCTTCCTCCCAACCCACCACTGTGGATACCACGTCTCCCTCAGGCACTCACACACCCAGTGACTCCCCTGCCCAGGTTCCTGCCACATGGTCCCTGGTCACATTCCCGCATCCTTGCAGCTCCATTTTCCCACCAGGGCAGCCTCTCTAAGGACGGTGTGGTGAGATTAAAGGTTTTGCGGTCCAAAACCCAAAATAGGGCTCAGGCTTGCACTATTGTCCCCTGAAAGTACTAAGTGGTTCGGGACAAGCTTCGATAAGCCTGTTTCCTCATCTGCCCAATGGCTGAAGAAGCCCATGTCTCAGAGCACCAACGTGGATGCAGGGGACCCAGGGCAAGTCCTGGCTCTGCCCTTTCTCACAGCATGACCTTGGTCAAGCCCCTTAGCTCAGGGCCTCATTGTCTCTTCCTCAGATGAGCCCAGAACCCTCCAGGCTCCTGCTCGTCCCACTGTGATGTGTCCTCACAGGGTCTCCAGTTCTTGAATTGCATGTCTGAAGTCACTGTGCTCTTTTTTGGTGTCCCCTCTCCCTGGCCACAGACTCCTCCGCAGGGCAGATTTGAGCCTCCACTATCAGACTTCCACCTCCTTCAACACTGCTCTCCCTAGGGTACCCAGTTAAAACCAACAAAAGGTCCTGGGGGATGCCCATTACTGCCTGCCCCCTGCCAGCTCTTTACAGTTTAGGATAGCCATCCATTACCTTGTGTGAGCACCAGGTGTGGCACCTCATGGGACAAGGCCCGCGTCTGTGCCTCCTCTGGAGAACCCAGCCCAGATCAGCACAGTGCCTGGCACACAGGGGTATTCAAAAGTGGTTCTGGACCAGCAACATCACCCTCTCTTACCAACCATTGCTCACAAAAATTAGGGGATCAGGGAACGTGCAGACCGACAGTATGTGCAGTACTGTCGGCCTTTTGTCTAGTGCATTTTCACTAACGAAATAAAGGTTGGTTTTGCATCTCATTTGCATAATAAAACAACTTTCTTTGACTCATCGTTTGCTTTTCTGATGTTCTTGTTTAACAAAAAAAAATCAAATGCTTCTTTTTTTTATTACTTCATATTCATTTTGAAATATCCCCTAATTTTTTTTTTTTTTTTTTGTATTTTTCTGAAGCTGGAAATGGGGAGGCAGTCAGACAGACTCCCGCATGTGCGCGACCGGGATCCACCCGGCATGCCCACCAGGGGGCGATGCTCTGCCCATCCGGGGCGTCGCTCTATCGCCACTAGAGCCATTCCAGCACCTGGGGCAGAGACCAAGGAGCCATACCCAGCGCCCGGGCCATCTTTTGCTCCAATGGAGCCTCGGCTGCCAGAGGGGAAGAGAGAGACAGAGAGGAAGGAGAGGGGGAGGGGTGGAGAAGCAGATGGGCGCCTCTCCTGTGTGCCCTGGCCGGGAATGGAACCCAGGACTTCCGCACGCCAGGCCGACGCTCTACCACTGAACCAACCGGCCAGGGCCATCCCCTAATTTTTGTGAGCAGTATAGTAAGGGCAGTTATGACCTTCATAATAGCCCTCATTTTTAGCCCCAACTTACAGACGAGCAAACTGAGACATGAAATGAAATGAGTTCTCAAGGATGCCAGGCGGTGAGGGCTGGAGGGGGCCCTGGGCCAGGGGCTTGTGCAGAGGGGTCCTCTCCAGGGTGCTTTCCACTCTGACATTCTAGGAATGAAGATGTAGTGAGACACTGGTCACAGGGAGACCCACACCAACGGCCCAGCATGCCCCGGCACCCCCCACCGCCTTCCCCTAAAGCCTGAGGGCGGCCCTGTCCCTGGGGTCTCACCTGCTTGCTCTAGGCCTGGTGAGCCTGAGGAGGAAAACCATCACAGGGGCCCAAAGCAGCCAAGGGCAGCCAGCCAGAGGGTTCTGGGAGAGGAGCAAAAGGAGGCCACAGAGCAGGACGGAGGCCCACTCCTCCCAAACCCCCAGCCAGCCCTCCTCATCTCTCGGGGTCCTATCCAGAGGGGGATACGCGGCCCCGTGCCACATCCAGGGCTCACGGACGCAGCAGCTCAGGGGCAGGAAACAGCCCGCGGCCAGCCCTGCGGGCATCATAGCACGCGGCCTAAATGGGCCGCAGGGCCCTCGGGCCCGTGGCCGTGGCTGCGCTGGTGGGTCTTGAGCGAGCCCTCGCGCGCAAAGCTCTTGCCGCAACGGGCGCAGAAGTAGGGCCGCCGCTCCCCGAAGACGCCGGGGCGGCGCGGGTGCGGCGCTGGCATGCGCGCGTGGGTGCGCTGGTGGTTTAGCAGAAAGCGGGGCTCGCGGAAGCAGCGGCCACACTGCGCGCACTGGTGCGGCTTCTCGCCGCTGTGGATGCGCTGGTGCGTGAGCAGGTTCTGCTTGAGGCTGAAACACCGCCCGCACTCGGGGCAGGGGAAGGGCCGCTCGCCGGTATGGGTGCGCTGATGCACCTCGAGGTTGTGCTTGACGCTGAAGGCCTTGCCGCACTCGGGGCACACGAAGGCGGCCGCGCGGCCCGCCCCGGCGTGCGCTTTCTGGTGCCGTACCAGGCTGGGCTGTTGCGAGAAGGTTTGGCCACACAGTGGGCAGCGGTGGGGCTGCTCCTCCGCGGGGTGGTGGATCACCAGGCCTCGCTCGTCCCCCAGACCCTCTTCCCCGTCCCCCGTAGGGGACCCGCCCCCGGAGGATGCCAGCTCCGTCATGGGCACTTCCAGCTGCAGTCACCAGCCCCTGGGGAGGCAGAAGCAGAGAGAGGTGTCAGGGGGGACAGGAGGATTAGCCAGCCCCAGCCTCAGGAAGGACACTCCACTGTCCTCACACAACTTCCAGCATCAGCCCCTTTACAGTCTTGTTGAAGCCAGCGTTCCTCTACTACATGCCCATCACATCCTGCCCCTCCTTCAGGGCCTTCTGGAGTGCCACCTCCTCCTGGAAGCTTTCCATGACCCCACGTGGCCCAACCCTATGACCCTCACTGATCACATGCATGCGAGTCAGTCCTGGCACCTTAGGGACAGAGCTGCCTCCATCTTTAATCTCAGCACCAAGCACTGTGCCTGCTGTACAAGGCACTGAACAAATGCTGATGACTAATATTTGGGGGCTCCCAGTGTTGCAAGTTATCCTGCACCTGGATATGTCTCATTTCTCCAACCCGCTTCTCAAGGAGGGGGTGGGGAGGCGCGGCCCCAATCTGGAGGGAAGGGTTGAGGGTGGTCTAAAGACATTTTTGCAAAGCTTAAAAGAAACAAAACAAAAACCCTTAAACTTGCAAGAAGCCCCAGTTAAACACTCAAGACAGGAGCTCTTTGCTTATCAAAACAAGGCATGCTTATAAGAGGTTTGTTTGCAAGTCACTGAACCGAAGTGTGAGCTCCCAGGTGCATCTCAGCTCCGTTCCTCACGGCATCCCCACAGCAAAGCCTGGCCCAGGCTGAGCAGCACTCAGTACCCACAAGCACCCCCAGGTTCAGCTCTGCCCATTCACGCTGTTTCTCCTAGGAACCCTCTTCCCCAGGGCACTGTGTTCCTCTTAAATTGTTTCCCATTGTCCTTACAACAGCCTTGAGGAAAGGGCAGGGTTCACTGAACCCCAGTTCATAGATGGGGATACTGAGGCTCCATGAGGTCAACTTACTTCCCCAAGGTCAGGCAGCAAGGTGAGCCAGGACTAGGCCCTCGTTTCCTGACTCACTGTTGAGAGCTCTTCTCACTGTACTAGCTACTGTTCAACAACTAAATTCCCCTCAATATGCACATACCACATGGCCATCACCAACAGCCAGCCACTGTGGCACCACTGAGACCCCCAGGGCCACTGCTCCTACAGGGCACTGTTTGCTGCCACCACCTCGTGCCCCCAAAAACCTTCGGCTCCTGCTCCTGTGGACCACTGAGGCCTGCTCCAGGGCAGCTGCACTGGCCACTGCCCTGCCTTCCCCCACCCCCATGAGGGAAGCTTGCTAGCCTTTCTCCTGGACCTCCATGCAGGCCTCCTCCACACTTCCAGGTCTCACTCCTTACTGCAACCTCAGTCAATCTGCACCCCCTACCTCCCCAGCCCCCCAGGCCAGGATGGAACACACACTCATCCGGGAGAGGAGGACAAGCACTACTTGCAATAGACCCACCCCACCCACAAGTGTCTGCCCAGGCAGCTGCATTGATATATTTGCAAAGACAGATCATCATAGTCCCCTTGGCCAGTCTCAGCCCGGCCTTATCACTGAGTAGCCTTCCCACCCCCACCCCCCAGTTATACTTCTAACAAAGACCCGCCTGCCGACAGGGTCCAAGGCTACGGCCAACCCTCTCTCCCCCAAGTTTCTGCAACCCATCCCACCACACTCACAGCCCAGGCTGCGCCCCTGTTCCTCCGGCCTCCAGCAGTGGCTCTTTCCTCTCAAATCTTCACTGCCCAACGCAAATACGGTAACTCTCCCGCAGCGACTCCCGCGCTTCTTCTCCCTCGCCCCCATAAAGACGGCCCACCTCCTACAGCCACCGCTGTTATTATCAAATAACTGTATTAATCAGAAGAGCTGACCCCACCTCCTGAGCCCTCGCCCGCCCCCACCATCCCGCGCACAACCTTGCCAACTCTTGGGGCTAGAGTGACCCTGGAGAAATATGGTAAACTCTGCGTCGCAACCCCACCCCTATGGAAAGACGTAGGCCTCGCACCCTGCTACCGCAACCCATCCCACGCCGCTGCAAGTCCTGGTTCCCTTCGGGAATGAATTCAACCCACCCTGCACCCCACTCCCGCAGCGCTCCTGGGGGAATCACGCAACCCAGGATAAATACGTAATTAAGTCGCAGAGCTCCTTACTCCGGAAAGGGTCTGCGCAGCTCCCAGCAAATACGGTAGCGCGCCCGCAGTGACCCGCCCCCAAGGGTCCGGCACTGGCCTAGATAAATACGGTAATCTCCAGCCGCGGCCCCAGCCCCGGCCGGCCCGGGACTCACATGGCGCGGCCTCCGGAGCCCTCCGTCTCCGCCGCAGCGCCGCAGTCGCCAACGTCGCTGCTGCCGCACAGCAGCCCCGTGAGGCTGGGAGGTCTAACTAGCCAATAGCCCGGCTGGCGGAAAAAGGAGGGCTGCGAGCCCTGCACTCGCCGCGCAGGAGAGGGAACCAGGTTGGGGCCGCTTCTGGGCGGGTCACCCCAAGTCCCCCGGGCCCCCTGCCCCAGCCATTTCCATTTCTGGATTCCTGAGGCTCCGATCCAGCAGGTAACGCCTCGTCCTGAAGCCCCAGCGCCTAGGAAACAGGGTCCAGAGGCTGGAGATACAAAGCCTTCCCTTGCAGGCGAAAGAACCGGGTGAAGGCAGGAACCCCCGCTACGTAGCCTTTAGGGTGGGAGCCGCGGTGGTGGGAGAGACTGAATCAGAGCTGCCCCAGAGGACAGCTTTGCCAAAGCCAACCGTCCTGTATGTCCTGGTTATGGCACTAGGGTGACTAAGGGAGTGGAAGAAATTACACCCCTATGGTCCCTTCATTCTCAGAGGTGAACCCACAGCTGTCTCATCAAAGACCGGGTATAACACCCAAGGGAAGCAGCTGGTGTGGACAGGGCCAGACTGAATTCCAGCTTCCAACTGTCATTTTATAATAACACACCTTACCCATACATGACTTGCCTTTTTACAAAGCACTTTCCCATATGTTCCCGTGGGAGCCTTTAATAACCATGTGCCATCTAGGCTATGTAGGTGTTATTATCCCATTTTATAGATGGGAAAATAAAATCAAATGGAAGCACAGAGTGGCTTCCCCACAGCTGAGACCCACAGCTCTGAGTGGCAGAGGCCCAGGTGGGAAGGTAGGCCCACCACCCAGCAGACTCTTCCCCAACCACTTCTGGTAGCTAGACCCCCAAACAGAAACCTGCTGTGATGACCAGGATCAGAAGTAAAACTCTCCTTCAGAGTGAGAAAATGCCTCAGAATTTGCATGTTATAGATAAAGAAACTGAGCCCAGAAGGGAAAGTGGCTTTTTAAAGTTAAAAGTGCTACAGGGGCATGGACTAGCCTTTTCCTCCGTGGCCCCTTGGTAGCTGCCAGGTACAGGAGCAGTTAGGATTCCGCAGGCCCGGGCAGTTGGGATTCCGCCAGGCAGGGCTCCCATAGCAGACAGTGAGGTGGCAGAGCAGGCGGCACTATTCCTGCCTCTGAGAGCCCGGGGAACTGAAGGGTTCCAGGTGGGGTCCACCAGGCAGTAAAATCAATCTCTACTCCCAACACCAGACCAGAAGGTCAGCATTCACAGCTCACTCTGTGGACTGTCTATCCCAGAAGGTCAACCCCAGGTCATTGTCAGCCTCTCAAAGACCTGGACCCCCACCCATGTGTTCCAGAGGCACAGGACTGAGGTATGTGGGACTTCATGAGTTAGACATCACAAGGAGATTAGTATTTCAGATAAACAATAGGAGGCCTGACCTAGCGCAGTGGATAGAGCATTGGACTGGGACGTGGAGGACCCAGGTTCAAGACCCCGAGGTTGCCAGCTTAAGCATGGGCTCATCTGGCTTGAGCAAGGCTCACCAGCTTGAGCCCAAGGTCTCTGGCTTGACCAAGGGGTCCCTCAGTCTGCTGTAGCCCCACCCACCCTGGTCAAGGCACATATGAGAAAGCAATCAATGAACAACTAAGGTGCCACAGTGAAGAATTGATGCTTCTCATCTCTCTCCCTCCTGTCTGCCTATCCCTATCTGTCCCTCTCTGCTTTTTTTTTTCTCTTCACAAAAAAGAAAAAAACAATAGGGAGGGAATTCTTGGAAGCCCTAAGAAATGAATCCAGCAGAATACATGGCACCCTGGACCAAGGGTAGAGTCCCTATGGCATTGACAACAGGACCCCTAACTACTGATGCCACCCCATACCCACCCTCCACCCAGGTGCTGGAGCTCTGCTCATGAGACAGCCACACTTCCCTGTTCCAGCTCCTGCTGCAAAACTAGTCACCTGCCAGAGCCATCAGCTGTCATCTCTTCTCCAGGCTACAGGAAAAAGGGAAACTTATAAATGACCAGGTTTTCAAAAGCAAAATAGATTATATACCTGAGGATGTCACCCATATTTTTAGCAGCATTTTCTAGGTAAGTTATGCCAAAATAAAAAGGAAAGGAATTAAAAAAAAGAAAAGAAAGGAAAGGAAAGGAATGGCAGCTAAGTGAGAGGTAGTGGCTAACAAGACACCGGGAACTCATCCGGTCTCAGTGGGTATGCCCGGGGCCCAGGGCTCCTGGAGGCCTCCGTGCTCTGCATCGCCAGTGCCTGATTTCCACTGCTTCTGTGGTCTCATCCACAGATACCCCCGCCCACATCTCCCCTCTGCCTGTTCACGTGCTGCGGTGAACACAATAGAGCGGCGATGTGGAAACATTCTGCACACGCAGCCATGCTTCTTCCCGTGGGTAGAATCCGGTGTGATGATCACCACCTCTCTGCAAGCCTCATGCAACAGCTGGACTCTGGTCCCTCACAAAGGCGTTGGCGGCTCACAGCCTCAGGGTCCCAAAGAACAGATGGCCCGGGGCCCTGCACTGTATCGGCACCCCACCCCAGGGGCACACTAGATGGCAGGCCATCACCCTATGTGCTCCCCTGGACAGCCCCAGACCACTGCTCTCACAGATACCAGCCTGGCTGCCCTGTCCCAGCTCCTGCTACGTGCACCCCCAAGGCTTCCTTCAGCTGGGCAGCCACCTCCTGTGCCCAGCTCCTCCCATCTCCCCAGATTGGATGGTGATCACTACCATCCTTCTCCAAAGCACCTCGTGCTGACTTCGGATTGGGAGTCAGCACGCCTTTGTTTTTCCACCAGGTTGCGAGTTTCAAAGGGCCTGGGCTATGTTTTCAGCATCTCTGGATCCCAAGTGCCCAGGATACAAGAGGTCCTCAGTCTGTGTCTGATTGAACAAATGAATGGATGTCTGCAAGCGACATCTGAGAGCTGTGGTGGTCAGCCAGGGTGCTGATGCAACGTAAAAAATGATGAGCGGCAGGAAAAACTACACTCAGCTGCAGCTCACGGTGCTTGCCAGGGCACAACCATTTTCCAAGGTCCTAAGTCATTTTTTATTTTAGCTCCCAGCCTGCTCCTAACAATGGAACACAAGAAGGACGTAGGCAATTCTAGGACCCCAGCTCCACCACGCTCCTGTGGCCTGCTGGAAGCTAGGCTGAGGGTCCCCCTGCACACCTGCACTGACCTGGCCAGGGACAGGATATAAGATTTTGATTTCTTTACTCCTGGTAGTTTTCTGTTCCCCTTTGGCCACTCTACTCTCAGCATGCTCCTGAGCAGTCCAAATCATAAACAAGTGGACCCCAAACCCCGGGCCGCGGATCGTACCGGTCCGTGGGCCATTTGGTACTAGTCCGCAGAGAAAGAATAAGTAACTTACATTATTTCCGTTTTATTTATATTTAAGACTGAACGATGTTTTATTTTTAAAAAATGACCAGATTCCCTCAGTTACATCCATCTAAGACTCACTCTTGACGCTTGTCTCGGTCACGTGATATATTTATCCATCCCACCCTAAAGGCCAGTCTGTGAAAATATTTTCTGACATTAAACCGGTCCATGGCCCAAAAAAAGGTTGGGAACTACTGTTATAAACCACTAGTTCGGTCTGACCTTCTTGTCCTTGATTTTATGCTGTGCCTCTTCCTAAATGCTCCCTGACCTAGTTTTATTATGTTAAAATGAAAGGGAATGGAAGTTGAAGTTGACAATGCCCTGCTGCCCTTGGAGAAGCCTGTGATTGTGACCATGGAAGAGGCTTAGGCTAACAGGAGGCCTGGGACCCGCCGTTTATTTTGCAACATGACCTGATGGACTCCCGCGGTCCCCATCCACCTTTCCTATATGACTGTCTGCCTAGGTCACTGGATTGTGGTGAGACTGGACGAGACAAACAGGAAAGCCTCCCTAAGAGAACCGTGACCAGGACAGCTTGTTCAAGAGCTGACCGTATAGATTGTTCCAAGCTGTGTGTATACTAGAGTGATTTTCTGTGAATGTCCACGAGCTCCTCCAGGACAGAGACTGTGATTGCTATTAACTGAATTGGAAATCCATTGAAGCCCCCCACCTTGTGATGGCATTTGGAGACAGGGCTTTGAGACAGGGCAGTTAGGTACAGATGAAGTGGTGTGGCATGCTTCTGATGAGATTAGTGTCTCTATAAGAGGAAGAAACCAGAGCACTGGAGGTTCTTTCTCCCCAGCCCACCCCCAGGTGAAGACACTAGGGAAAAGGTGGCTGTCTACGAGGCAGGAAGCAAGCCCTCACCAGGAACCGCATCTGCCAGCACCTTGCTCTTGGACTCCCCAGCCTCCAGACTGCAGTGTTTAAGCCCCAGTGGTGTTCTGTGATGGCAGCCGGAGCCGGCTACCACAGTGGCTTAGTCACCCCAGCATCCCTGAAGTCAGACACCATGCCTTTCACACAGTAGGCTTGGTTAGTGGGTCTATGCTGTGCCATCCCGACCTGGTCAGTAGTTCTTCACTCTGTTCCCGTTGTGACCCAAAGCAGCCATTTGTGAATCTGTCACGTGGGTCAGTGAACAGGCATTCTCATGACTTTGCTCAAAGGGCAAAGCTGTAGTTAGGCCTCATTGACCCCGAGTCCTACCAACACAGCTGTCTGATCACTGAACATGGGGCACTTGAGGGGAGATAACATAAGCTATGGTACAGAAACGGCCCTTCTGTCTCTGCAGCATCTGCCTGCCCTCCCGTCTGGCACCGGATTCCACAGGCTCCAGTGTTTCTGCAGGTCCGTCCTCGCAGACAGTGGCTTTCTAAATCATGCATGGTATTCCGGGGTGCCTTCTTGGAGGGGGTCGGCTTGCTCGAGTTGCCCTCAGGATTTGCTAAGTGGCAAAGAAGAAGAAGTAAATGACTCTTGAGCCTTCCCCATGATTAAAGTAGGTTTCAATGAGATCCCAGGCCCTTGGCCTCCCTGAGCAGGGCAGGCTGCGGGAGGAGCCAGGTTGGCATTACCGGGAGAGGGGGAGCACCTGGGCCGGTGTGGGTCAGAGAGGGGGCCTAGGAAAAACCCTTCTGATTTGGCTTCCAGCTGGTCCTGAGAGTTGAGTGCTCTGATGGGCACACGTTGCCCATTTGTGAGATTTTGCACAGCATGGTTTGTGATCCAAGACCCGGACCACAAGTAGAGAAACCCTGGCTGAACACTAACCAGTACCAGCGCTGTGTTCCTCAGGTAAGCTGAGTCATCACCCACCCAGCTGTTTCTGTGATGCTAGTTAGAGCTCCTGCTAGATGAAAGGGAGTCAACACGACCTGAAAAGGGGGATGACCAGAACCCAGGGTGAACACAGCAGCTCCTGGAGAAGAAAGCACATCTCTGAGTTCAGAGACCTCCACCTGCCAACTCAAGCCCGGGGGAGGCAGGCAAGCACAGTCATCCTCCTATAAAACCAGGTAGGTCCCCCATTTTCCTCCCACACATCCAACCCTGGTACCCCCACACCCACCCCTCTCTTCAGTTCACTCCCCTCCTATGGGGAGACATAACCCAAGGCCACAGCTGGGCTGGAGCCCTGGGCTCTCTGTCAGCACCAGAGCTCCAACCGAGCCCAGTTCGGAAAAGCAGGAGTGGCCTTTGGGGTCTAGGGGTTGAGGGGGTATGAGGGAAGACACTGAACTGTATTGAAGAGGGGGAAAGAGAACTGGGCACGGGGCGGGCATTGCCATGCTCGTGGCCAGAGCTCCCTGCCCTGCTCCTGGGGCAAATGGAGCCCTCAGCACACACAGACCCCGGAGTTCAGGATGGGGAACTTAAAAAAGACAACGAGACCATGTGAGATCGTCAATCCTTCATTTGTCTCTTCTGCAACCCTGCCATTGGTAAGGAGCCAAGTCAGTGACTGTCAGCCATCATGAGTGCCCCAGACCCATGGAGTAGGAGCAGCATGTTGGCTCTTCCCTGCTGCAGGTCCCTCCCCAAGCCACCAAACCTCAGCTGAGACCACCCACCCTGTGCCCCAGCCCCTAATCATCACACACATACCAGTCCTACGGTCAGGCCAGGCCGGCCACTTGAGGTTGAGAAGAGCCATAAAACCATTCACTCCTTCCAAAACTATGTACTGAAGGGACATTCAGTGCTGGCCACTGCTCTCAACCCTCGGGATATACTTGTCCCTCCCTAAACATGGCTTCTAGCTTCAATCCTCAGTATCACAGTCCACTGAGCCTCGCACAGGGACAACCCCAGCCATTCTGAAGCACAGCCTCAGTGTGACAGGATGATGCTACAGCTGACCAGCCCAAACCTGGACCACTTCACACCAGGGAGCCTCTCCCAGAGCCCCAACAAGCCTCACTCTGCCTGTGGGCTGGGGTCCCACCTCTAAGGAGATATACAACTGGCCCTCAATCCAACAGGGACACCTCCCGGCTCCAGGATGAGGAATGTCTGACCTCACCGCATCCCTCAGCCTACAGGGGCCTTTTGTGGTCCCCCTTTGAGATGTTTCTGAAATTCTGTTCTCAGACCTTTAGTGCCTTTTGACAGGGTCTTACCCCCTGGGGTTCTAAAAGCCACCATTCTGGCCATTCCCCAAAGGAACTCCTGCAAACATCCCCACCAATCAGCTTGGGTCCAGGTGCGCTAAAGCGCCTCGTTCTTGACACTGGATGTGGGTGCCAGGGTCCCTCGGTGCACGCGCTGGTGCTTGAGCAGGTGCTGCTTCTGGGTGAAGCCGCGGCCGCAGGCAGCGCACAGGTAGGGCCGTTCGCCTGTGTGGTTGCGCCGGTGCCGCGTCAGGTTGGGCTTCTGGCTGAAGCGGCGGCCGCACTCCGGGCACGGGTAGGGCCGCTCGCCCGTGTGGATGCGCCGGTGGATGGTGAGCGCCGACCACCACGAGAAACTCTTGCCGCACTCGCTGCAGATGAACTGGCGCTGCTCGCCTGGCCCGGCCAGGCCCGCCGGCGCGCCGCCCCACCTCACATCTCCGGGTCCCCGGGCCGCTGGGGGGCTGCGCGGTAGCGCCGACCGGCCTGGGGGGACCTGGGTCTGCGGCTCAGCGCCCAGCACGGCGGTACCGGGGCGCAGCAGCGGGGCAGTGGAGGCGCCAGCATGCACGCGCTGGTGGGCCCGCAGCGCCGCGCGGCTGGCGCAGTTCTGGCCACAGCTGGGGCAGCGCGCCGCCTGCGCACCTGACAGGTGCGTACGCTGGTGCTTGAGCAGGTGCTGCTTCTGGCGAAAGCTTCGGCCGCAGTGCGGGCAGGGGTGCGGGCGCTCGCCCGTGTGGTTGCGCAGGTGCCGCGTCAGGTTGGGCTTCTGGCTGAAGCGGCGCCCGCATTCCGGGCACGGGTAGGGCCGCTCGCCCGTGTGGATGCGCCGGTGGATGTTCAGCGACGACCACCACGTGAAACTCTTGCCGCACTCGCTGCAGATGAACTGGCGCTGCTCGCCTGGCCCCGCGGCGGCGGCGGCAGACACGGCGGCTTCAGTCCCTGCCTGGCGCCACCAGCCCTGGCAGAACCCCAGCCAGGCCCACTCGGGGCGCCCCCGCGGCAGCCCCGGGCGCAGACGACATCTCCGGCGGGCTGCGGCGTCCCTGAGCAGTTCCGACAGCCCAGCACGGGCACCCTGGCGGTCCCGGGCATGAGCGCGCTGGTGGATACGGAGACCCACCTGGTGGCGGAAGCAGCGCTCGCACTCGGGACAGGAGTGTGTGGCCGGCCGCGAGTGGGTCTTCTGGTGCTTGAGCAGGTGCTGCTTCTGGCTGAAGCGCCTGGCGCACTCGGGGCAGCAGAAGGGCCGCTCGCCCGTGTGTTGTTGCTGGTGGCGCGCCAGGTTGGGCTTCTGGCTAAAGCTCTTGCCGCACTTGCCGCACAGGTATGGCTTCTCCCCGGTGTGGGTGCGCTGGTGGATCTTAAGGGACGACCACCAGCTGAACCTCTTCCCGCAATCCAGGCACACGAAGTGACCCTGGGAGGCAGAAAGGGCAGGGCTCAGGGGGGTGGGAGCTGCCCCTGGAATGCGGCTGGCTAGCCCCTCATCGTGCTCAGTGGGAGGGGTCCACCTGGGACTCCCAGTCTCCTCCTGTACCCCCAAGGAGCGGGGCTTCCCCATGGTCTGGTGTGGCAGAAGGCCCCGGCGTTGCTGGAAAATGTTTTCCTTATCCTTAGAAAGCGCAGCTGGTGGCACCAGTGTCTGTAGCAGTGGCTCAGGCTTCTCTTGCTTGGTCTTCATCGCTGGGCCATCTGCCAGAGGCAAAGGCAGACAGGACGGGAACAGTCAGTCACTGCTCTGGGCGGGGAAGGAAAGGCTTGAGGGAGGGCAGAGCAGAGCAGAAAATAAGACAGGAGAGAAGAATGTAGAAAGCAGAAGTTTAAAAGGGTAGGGGAGGAAGTGGGGAGGAGAAAGAAGAGAGTAGGGAAAGGATAGGACAGTAAAGCAGGGGCAGGTTGGGGTCTGGAGAAGAGCAATCAATGGGAAAACTGCAAGAAAGAAAAGCTAAGTGAAGCCGCTGTGCCTGGGGCTCCTGGCTGCGCCGCTGCCCCACCCAGGGCCCAGGAGACACAGAATCGGTTCAAGACTCCAATCCAGTGAGGTCTTCCCACCCGGACAGCAAGCAGAACATGGCCAAGGGCAAACCTCTCGTTCTTTTTCTAAGGATTCATGTGCTGCAAGCTTGCTAAGAGAGTCTATGCCTAGTCTTTCAGTGGTTGGGTGACCAAGGCTCACAGCACCGCCAGATCCTCTCCAGGACAGCAGCTCACCTGCTTGACCTCAGCTGTTGGGCAACCTCACTTTTACTTCAACAAAACCAAGAGTAAGAAGGTTGGCCAGAAAGGTCTCAGGACCCAGGACAGGTGTCAGCTTGTCCTTGTACTAACCCTAGTCCCCTTGAGCCCCCCAGAGTCCCACACACAGGGCTGCTCAGGTCTATGGGGGCTCCATGTCTCCCTGGTTCATGGACACCTGCCTGGTGGAAAAGGCCTGCTGCAGACACTGAATACAGACTGTATGATTCCATTTATATAAAGTTCAAAAGCTGGCAACACTAACCGGCCCCATTATGGAGGGCACTGCAATTGGAAGGGGACAGGAGGGGACTTCTGGGGTTCTGACGATGGTCTGCTTCTTGATCTGGGTGCTGGTTCCATGGGCATGTTCCCTTCATAAGAATTCATAGAGCTCACCACCTATGCACTTTTCTGTGTGCTACACTTCCATAAAAAGTTTATGTTCAATAAAAAGTAGGTAAAATGAAACAGTTGTGACCAAAGAAGAGAAAGACTCACTAAACAACAGATTCCAATGTTAAAAACACAAGAAAATAAGCCCAAACGAGGTCAGAGGAAGGAATTTAAAAAGCAGAGATTAGACAATAAAGAGAACATAGAGATATTAAAAGGATTCTAAAACCCTAAAATACTGTTATATCAATTTGAAACATCTATATAAAATGGGTGGTTTTGTGGAAAAAAATATATAAATTAACAAAACTGACTCAAGGGGAAGTAGAAAGCACATCTATATAAACAATGAGAAGAGACTGAAAAGAAAGCTCAAGTTCAACCTTGAAAATGGGCGACAGGCCACTCTGCTGTGTGAACAACTTCCACTACAAGTTCAAGGGAAGGATTATTACCAGCTCACATAAACTGTGACAGTGACCAGGAGGAGAGGAAGGGAGGGAGCCTATGAGCTAGCAGGATCCAGGCTCCAAATAAAACAAGGGTGGGGTAGGAAGGGAAATTATAGGTTTATTGTTCTTTGAAAGCAGATGCAAAGAACAAAAAACACAAAATCGTTAGCAAAGCAGGTTCGGCAGTATGAAAAGAACAGGACATGTGACCTCACTGGGATCCCCCCCAGGAAAGCAGAGATGGCTTGATACAATTCATGACATTAAGTTTTAAAAGGTGGGAAAGCTTAGACTATCTTATTAGGTGCCAAAAGAGTCCTATGACAAAGTTCAACAGCATCTCCAGAGGGAGAAAAGGAAGAAGAGGTGGAGGGAGGAGGAAGGCAGGGAGGGGAGGGAGGGAGGAAGGGAGGGAGGGAGGAAGGGAGGGAGGGAGGGAGAGAAGGAGAGAGGGAGGGAAGGAGAGAGGGAGGGAAGGAGAGAGGCAGAAAGAGATTTCTTAGTCATCATAAAAAGGAACATTTTTAAATTACTCTAAATGGTAAATGGTTCAGGCAAAATTTAAGTTTTAAATGGAGAGCTATTGCTTAATGAGTATAGAGTTTCTAGATGACTTTAAAAAGTTGTGGAAATAGTGGTGATGACTGTACAACAATGTGAGTGCACTTAAATGTTGTTCTGTATATTTCACAATTTAAAAAAATTAACAAAAAAGGGGAGAACGGGCTTAAAAGAAGTAAGCTCTCAATTACCTCAAAACTTTGGCCATCTTGAGTCATTCATTCCCTAAGCCTGGCCAGCAGGCAGCAGGAGCCATGGAGGGCCAAGGCTGGCAAGGAAGGGTGGCTGCAGCCCAAGGGCGCTCCCAGTCAGTCTCCAAGAGCCTCCCTCCATGCCCCCAGAGTCTGGGCTGGTGCTTTCCTCCTCTTTCCTAAGACCACAGGGTGCCACAGAAGTTGCTGTAGGGAGGAGAGGGGGGCCTGGCAGGCTCTACCTTCCTGTATGAATTAGGATTCCACTTGGAGGTTACCTGGGGAAAAGGTCCTTCTGTTACAATGTTTGGAACTGTCTGCCCTAGATTTTACTGTAATTACAGTAATGTCTGCTTATGGGTGTGTCTCTCTCTCACATACACACCCAAGTGCACTCGGCAAAGTGACAGGCCTGCACAGTGTGGAGTGGGGATGGAGGCAGACTGGAAGTCTGATGCCTGCATCAGGACCCAGCCCCAGTGTGGTGTCCACAAAGTATGCTGCCCCCTCTTAAGCTGGCTGCTTTGTTTCTTTTTTGCCCTATTGCCTGATTTTTGTTTCTGTCCCAAGGTCCACTGAAAAGATTATCATGGGAGGAGAGGGGCTTCGGGGTTCCCAGAAGAACCCGATAAAGTCTGTGTCAGTGCCAAGAGGTAGGGTCCCTAGGGATGGGCCTTACGCCCTCTCCCAGCCAGAGCCACCCTGCTGCCGGGGTGGCCACACTGGCCAGGGCTATGCCGGAGAGCCGCCCTCAGGCGCCAGGGGCTGCCCCACCATAGAAGCCGTGACTGGAGAGGACACTTCCATTCTCAGCAGCACCTGTCAGGGAGATACACAATGGCAGCTGCACAGGGGGCTCTAACCTCTCAGCTGATACAGACCATGAACTCATGAGTGAGCCCAGCACCAAGTTTGTTTTAACCCCTCATCCTACCCAGAGTGCTGGTTCAGTGTTTGATTGGCATAGCCACTAGGAACACCCTGTCCTAGCACTCACCAAAGGCCTTGCTCTCCGCCTTGTGGGTGTATGTGCGCGCGCATGCGTGCACGTGTGTGCATTCCCTTCTCTGGTGAGTAATGAGCTGCTCTTTGTCATTTTCTTAGCTCCTGTAGCCTGTCTTTGTTCCATTCTTTGATGTGACCTTCAATGTCCTGCAATTTGACACCCTCTAAGCTACTGGTGAGGGCAGCAACTTGGCTGAGCTGCAGAGGGACATGAGACACGGAGCCGGGCGTGGGGAGGGGCTGCGGTTGGCTGGTAACACCCCATTTTTTGTCTTACCTGTGCTGCCGCCAGGCAGGCTGCTCTCCATCCCAGGGGCCCCACGGCATCGACAGGGCACCCCCAATTCCGTCTGTGGGGGGGTGGGAGCAAAGGAAACAGTTGGCCTGGGGGACAAGGACGAAAGTGTTTCCAAGTCTGTGCACTACCTCACAGAATGCATTCCTTCTTTTTCAAGAGCTTTTACATCTATGACCTCAGATGAAATGTGCAGGATTTTTTTTTTTTTTTTAGGATTTTTTAATTGTACCCACACCTGCTAGACGGTAAAACAGACATAATTCCCATTTTATGAAGAGGAGCCTAAGATCAGGCAGGGCCACTGACATCCCCAAGTCACAGAGGTGGCTGAATGGTGAGCAAAGCAAGATCCCAGGCCTTCTAGCTCCCAGACCACAGGCTCAGGGCCAGGTGCTCAACATCTGTGGGTCAGGGTGTGAAGGACGCTGCACGGAGAAACTCAAATGAGTTAGAAGCCAGAGAGGTTAAGCACACACCCTGGAAGGCAGAACTGTCCCTGCAAGTCACAGCCCACCTCTCTCTAAGCCCGTCTTTGTCCCAACACAAAACCTCCCAGAGAGTGCTCCATGCAAGAACACACAGGCTGACTGGGCTACCAGTCCACCAATCTGGGGCTCACCTTGTGTTTTAATGCTCAAGTTGTTAGAACATTTCCTGATGGGCTTACTTCCTGCCCAGAACATGAGTGGGAACAGGTCGTGCTGCTCTGGTGCCTCGGGCTTTGTGCTGGCCGCCCCTCTGCATGGGGTGCTCTGTCTCAGATCTCTGCACGGCCCCCCTCGCCTCTTTTAGGTGGCCTTCTCTGGCAACCCCAGGTAAAATCACAACCCTAACTCCATCTCCCACTCCTCTGTGACACTTTGCCACCTGACGTGGTGTTTACCTGCCTGCTTATTCCCTGTCATCTGGAGGACAGGAACTTCTTGTGCCCACTGAGGAATGCCCGGGACCTGGGACATAGCCCCCCCACAGAGAATACCTGACAGCGGTGTGTGGCACCCAGAGGAGGACTGTAGGCAGCCTGGGGTTCCCTTTCTCCACCCCAGCGACCCAGCGCCATGGACTGCCTCTGCTAAGGAGGGGATCTTGTTTCACGGGCCCGTACCCCCGCAGCCTCCACACTCCCCAAGAGGTCCAGGGAGGACCTGTGGCTCTCAGCTCGGCTCCAGCAACTGCCACCAAGGGGCTTTTCCAGCCGTCAGCTGCAGCCTCTCCCAGAGTGCCACCCTCACAAGGAGCTCCGTCATATCTTGCTCCCCATCTGGGGCCCCCGAGAGTCCCCCAGAGTCCCCATCCTAAGGATCCTCCCACCCCTCTCCCAGGTCCCCTTCTCAGGCTGGGAATCTGGATCCCACCGAGGGGTGAAGGGAGCGTGGGGGGGGTAAATACAAATCCAAAATGTGGAAGTCTTTTCCCCTAAGGCAGAAAAGAAAAGAGGGCCGTCCCCTTTCTTTTAGAGCATTTTCTTTGGAAAACTTCTCGTTGTAAGTTCTTTCCCTGTCTGAGATATATGTACATCATTTAAAAAGCAAAATAAGCCTATTGCTAGCTGTGCAGCCCAGGAGGGGTCTCTCTCAAGGACCTGGGAGCTATCTCTTTGAAATGTAAATATCAAGGGACCAAGGGCCCTCTCTCCCAGTCCCCAAGGGAGGGTGGCGGCCTAACCTGGGTGGACACCTGGCTCCAAGCTGCAAAACTACCTCCTGTCATAAAGATAGGAGAAGTGTGCCTTCCCTCTGGATAAGGGCAGTTAACAAACCCAGGTAATTGGCCACCCCAATTATCAGGTGAATCCAGGATGAACTCTGTAAGGTCGGTAGATAATGGGGGATGGTCACGTGGGGAACCCAGACCCACGAACTTTGGCTAGGACCGTCCACAACCAAGTGCGCCAAAAGAGAGTTCACAGGAACCCTTTGGAAAAAAGCGACCGTCTGCCAGCCAGTGAGATTTCACCACCACGTCATATTAGCTCAACTTCCCTAGAGGGACCCTTTAAATATCTCCCACGCGACTTTCCTGGCCTATATCTTTCTTTCTTCTGGGCCAGGGAACCTTGCCGGGCGGGATGCTTGCTCTGTACTCAATAAAGCCTTTTGTTATTCCACACTTGGTGGCTCTAGCCCCCTTCCTTCCTTCTTGGTGGGGAAAAATACCTTACAAACTCTGTGACAAATGGACAAGTCCACTGACCTGAGGACTGGTGACAGTTTATTTCGAGAACATGTATAACAACATGCACCTGCTGGGCTCTATAATGGGAGATTTCTCTCCGTCTTTGCAATCTCTTGGTGATTGCCTATGAAGCGCATCTCTCTGTGGTGTAATGCTTAGCCAATTAAAAAATAATAATAACTGTTGTTTCTCTCCTACTTTCATGAGGAGCTTTTCTGAGTTTAAGGGAAAAAGCCCTCCTGAACCAGGAAGCTTTTCTTCCTGTTGGAAAGAAGCTTCAAGGAAATTTTACGTTTTGGGCAAAGTGCTCAGAGCGACTCTGTGAAGGGCACCTTTGTAATTGTTGAAACTGTATGACTTGTACTGTTACTGTAATTTGTTTGTATGTACATCATTCCCTGCTCAGGAATGCCTGTGGTATGGATTGCAAAACGAGCAAAAGGGGTAGAATGTTAGCCAAGGAAGTTTGTAAAACATGATTTTTATGTCTGCTCGCTTCTAGTTTGCAATGGGGGCTGAGCATCCCCAGCTAAATGTGGTCTGTGAAATTGCAAATTACCTTCCTGCTTGGGAAGGGCCATTATTTTGCTAATGTAGAGGTATTCTCACCAGAAAGTTTTGAAGAGAGAAGGAAGGAGAAGCAAGGAGGAATGCAGGGGGAAGGAAGCCAGCAGGGGATTAACGGCTTCAGATGGTTCTCTGAAAAAGTGCATGGGATGGCCCTGGCCAGTTGGCTCAGCGGTAGAGCGTCGGCCTGGCATGCGGGGGACCCGGGTTCGATTCCCGGCCAGGGCACATAGGAGAAGCGCCCATTTGCTTCTCCACCCCCCCTCCTTCCTCTCTGTCTCTCTCTTCCCCTCCCGCAGCCAAGGCTCCATTGGAGCAAAGATGGCCCGGGATGGCTCCTTGGCCTCTGCCCCAGGCGCTAGAGTGGCTCTGGTCTCGGCAGAGTGCCCCCCCCCCCGGAGGGGCGCCCCCTGGTGGGCAGAGCGTTGCCCCTGGTGGGCGTGTCGGGAGCATGCGGGAGTCTGTCTGATTGTCTCTCCCGGTTTCCAGCTTCAGAAAAAAAATACAAAAAAAAAAAAAAGAAAAAGAAAAAGTGCATGGGACAACTTGCTACACAGAGAAAGGAAGATAGAACTTATCTGAAAACCCCTTCCTCTCTCCTTTTCTTAAAAGTTTTTAAGACCTTAACTTGCTATTTCCAACGCTTATTCTCTGACCTCATCTAAACTCACCACCCCCCATCCTGGAGTCATGAGAGTGACGTACACCTCAAGAAAAGGGATCATGAGCCCTTTGCATGAAAACCTGTGTTCTGTAAAGGGGATATAACTTGTAAGGAGATCAACTTCGGGGAACACGTGTCTTTGGAGCTACTAGCCCCAGATGCTCCACCGGCTTTTTAATAAATTCTCTTTTCCTCTAATAAAGTTATCTGAGTGTCTATCCTCCGTTGGGTCGCTTTCCTGCAACAAGTTGGCAGGTGATTTTGTTTGTAGTTTTTTTTTTTTAATGTTTTCTCCGTTTTTTTTTTTTTAACTTTTTTTTTAATTTATTCATTTTTTTAAAGAGAGAGAGAGAAGGGGGGAGGAGCAGGAAGCATCAACTCCCATCTGTGCCTTGACCAGGCAAGCCTAGAGTTTTGAACCAGCAACCTCAGCGTTCCAGGTCGCCGTTTGATCACTGCACCACCACAGGTCAGGCCTGTTTGTAGTTCTATTTCCCCAGCAGGGCCGGATCTGCACCCCTACTATGTTAGAGACATAAAGCCAGCCCGTGGTTCAGAGAAAGGGGAGCCTTGAGAAGAGGGGCAGAGAGGCCACTGTGGGGGCCTTGATGGGCTCTGTGTCCCACGCCTTGGGGAAGTCTCTCACCGACGTCCGCCTGAAGAGGCTCAGGGGGCTGGAGAACAGGGAAGCCACCTAAACGAGGGGGAACTCATACTCATTCAGGGCGCAGGAGCCACAATTCAGGGAGAGGCCAGAGGGCGGGGCTTGGCCTTATTCACAAAACCCCAACACAACACAGAGAGGCCCCTTGAGCCTAATCAAATCAAATCAGTCCTACTTGACCTATTCTGTCTTTCAAGAGGTATTAGGACCTAAAAAATAGCCTTGGGTGGCAGAGAGCCTTCAATTCTTGGTGAACAGTTCACAATAAATGACCAGGGCAGCCCGTCCCGCGTCACACGTCTGTCCCGCGTCCCTGGGTGCTTCTGTCTTGTCACACCTGGGCGCACAGGGGCGTGTGGTCTGAGCAAGACAGAAATAGACACAGAAGGAAGGGGACTGTCATGGGCCCTAGGGGAAGAAATAAGAACGAGAGGGAAGGGGTAGGAGGAGAGGCACGGAGATGGGGATGGGAGGCAGGCAGGACATGTCTTGTGTGCCCACCTCCACCTGTGTGCTCAGGTGGGACATCTGGAAAACAGGCCGGCAGGGGTCCTGACATAAACAAACCTAGCGAAGTCCCTCCTCATGGCCACGTCTCTCCAGGTCAGCCAGGCCACCAGGTACACCCTGCCCCGGGCTGTGCCCTTTCCATCCTTCTCTCTTATCTGCCACCCACCCGTCTCAGCCCACTTACCACATCACTCAGCTGACATAAGAGGTGCCCAGGAACCCACCCAGCAAGCTGCCTAGCAGCCAGAAAACAGAGGCAGAAGGGGTCGATCTGCCGCCACCCCCCCCCCAATGCCCCAGTGCCCACATCAAGTTTCTGAAGGCCCCCTGGCCCACACTCCGCTCTCTAACGACCCTTCCCCTGCCCATCCAGCAAGTTCTGTGCAGATTGGGTCTCAGGACAGGACCCTGATCACTGCCCCGGCTCCAGCCCAGCCGTCCACATGTGGGGTCAGAGTGCAGTCGGGATGAGAGCCCCCTTTACCAGAAGACCTCTGCGGGGGCAGCTGCCATGACAACTGCCAGACCGCACAAAGCAGGGATTGTGGCCTGCGGCAGGTGGTGAGATCTGGGGCAGCGGAAGGTAACAAAGGAGCTTCGGTCTTAGCAGAAACTTGGGGGCAGGAAGGGGGTGGATAGCAGCTGGGGTGAGGAGAAAGGCCACAGTGTGAGGACATGGCCAGGTCTCCCACATCCTCCCAAGCTCAGGGCCCAAAAACCTGTCCACCAGCCAAGCGTATCTTTCTTCACAGACTCAGGCCCCAAATGGGGAAGAAGTGGATGGAGCCTCATGCATCCTTTGTCACCAGTGGAGCAGGGACCAGCCACATGCCCTCCACCAGGAGCTGAAGCTTCGAGGGGCAGTATCTCCCTGAGCCCCAGCCAAAGGCCCAGCTCCTAGGCACTGCTCAGCCTTGAGCCCCCACCCAGTGCTGCATCCAGATCCGTGCTTCCTTACCTTCTCTTAACCATATCTTTCCCAACCCTCAGCCAGTTTAGCCCCACCTGGCCCTCAGTGCCTTGCCCGCCCCACCCAGAGGTCCCCAAACTTTTTACACAGGGGGCCAGTTCACTGTCCCTCAGACCGTTGGAGGGCCGAACTATAAAAAAACTATGAACAAATCCCTATGCACACTGCACATATCTTATTTTAAAGTAAAAAAACAAAACGGGAACAAATACAATATTTAAAATAAAGAACAAGTAAATTTAAATCAACAAACTGACCAGTATTTCAATGGGAACTATGGGCCTGCTTTTGGCTAATGAGATGGTCAATGTGCTCCTCTCACTGACCACCAATGAAAGAGGTGCCCCTTCCGGAAGTGCGGTGGGGGCCGGATAAATGGCCTGAGGGGGCCGCATGCAGCCCGCGGGCCGTAGTTTGGGGACCCCTGCTCTACCCTGTGCCACATGCTCTAGTCTGGCTGGCCCACTCTCAGCCTTATTTCCTCAGTGGTAACGGTTTCCCTTCTAGCAGGCCCCACTTGTCCTCTCCTGGCCCTCATCTATCATGTGAGCTCACGGATCAGACCCCCGAGGCGCGGGTCCAGACTGTGGCCAGGACCTATATGGGCGACCTGAGGGGGTATCTCAGATGCTCCCTGGGAATGGGAGTTCCGCTCTCCTACCTCATTTACCGAGGGGAGTGGGGCTTCCCTGAGCTCCCTGATGTTGAGCTGGCTATGGAAAGAGGCGGTGATCTGCCAAGACTCCAAGAGGGACAGGGAGAACCACCACCTGCTGAGCAGCAGCTATGTGCCAAGCACTAGCAAGCTTAGCTGTTTCATCCCTCACAGCCCTCGTGGTGAAGGACCATGGCTGTTTGCTCAAGGTCACACCATTGGTGAGGTGCTAGAGCCAGGGCTGAATGGGGCTCCTGCAAACTCGATTTTCAGGAGTTTGGTTTCTATTCCCCCGTGTGGTAATTTGAATTTATATAAGTTACAGTAAAAATTCAGATTCCCAGTCACACTGGCCACACTTCAAGTCCTCAGCAGCTACATGTGGTTAGAGCTACATGTCCACATTCATGAAGTTCTACTGGGTGGCCTTGCACCAGCCGTGCACTCCACAAGGTAGGGACCTTGCCCTACCCGATCCCTAATATGCAGAAGGTGCTCAGCTTATACTGAATGAATGAATCAATCAATCAATCAATCAAATGAACTGAAGAGGGCCAGGGCGGGGGGGGGGGGGGGGGGGGGGGGGGCCAGGGGGGAGGAGCTCAGGGTTCCCTGGCCCCAGTACTTTGTCACTAAAAACACACCTCTGCAGGAGTTGATGGTGAGCTCTGCCTAGGAAACCAACTCCAGTTAATATTTGCGGATGTTGCATTTAAAATAGACTATCACAGGCATGTGAAAAGAAATGCCACAGACACAAAATCACACATAAACACACCCAGGGATGTTCATACCTAACAGCTAGCACGCACAGCTAAGTAAACAAACATCAAAGATGCACAGATACAGAGGAACCCACACCTGAGAACAGCTCCACAACTGTGTATACAAAGTCCAAGAAACTGAGAACTCTAACAACCCACAGAGCCACAGACACAGAACGCCATGTGAGCCAGGGAAGCATAAATCCCTGCACAGTGCACTGGCGGAAAGAAATGCGAATCTACACTGACAAGGAGCTCTCACGGGGCCTTGACCATCGCAACCAGCCCACAGCTCCAAGGAACGAACTCAGGGAGACGGGAGATGGGAATGGAAGCGAAGCGCCCACAGTGAGCCAGGAAACTGCAAAAACTCAAAGCAGTTTTCCTAAAACTACAACTTGGACATTACTACTTTGCTTAAAAGACTTCAGTGGGTCCTCAACACGTTCCGGTTCAGCTAAAAATTTCTTGGCAAGAGCATTTTAAACTCTGGCCTCTGCTCTCCTTACTACACCCCAAGCTGCCTCACTGTCCCACGCTGCAGCCCCTGACCTGGCCATGTCGTGGCATGCCTGTGACCAGTCCTGGCATATTCTTGCCCAACTCTTCCCTGCCCAACCCAGATCAGGGATCACCGTTACCAGGAAGCTTTTCAGATGTGTCAGGCTCAGGTTACTGGCCCTTCTCAGTTTAACCTGTACACCCACCCAACCTCACAACAAGACTGTAAACATCTTAACACAGAAAGTGTTTCTCTCTCCCCAACACCCAGCTGTAAACCATTGGTAACAACTTTAATAAAGGAACATTTAAATAAAAGAAACAAGTCCAAAACGTTACAGAATCACAGAACCTTAAGAATCAAAAGGAGACTAATACCTTCTAATGTCTTCGTTTTACAGATGAACACAGGGACCCAAAAAAGAACAACCTAGAGGGTTCTGACCCCTCTGCTCCTCCTCTCTCCCCAACCCCCCAACCTCTGAGGCTTTGACCACACGCAACCTGGACTCTGGCTGGCCAAGACCCAACTCCAGGTTCCATCCTGCCCAAAGGGCTGCAGGGGCATCATCCCTAGCCCTCCACCTTTACAGGGGAAGAAGCCCTCAGCTCCTCCCTCACCCCCACTGAGATCTTGGCTCCTGTGCCCATTTTCCTGGAATGGGAAGACCCCAGGCTCTGGGTGCTTCGCTCTCATTGTTCTCACCCCAACCCTTATCCCCACTCCTGTAATGATTTATTAGGCACCCATGGGTCACTCTGCAGCGAGCACAGGGGCTCCTACCCTCCAGAAGGTCGGTCTTTCTGGGAGACTATCATAGCTCCTGACCGTCGGGACAGTACCTCCCCCCACACACACTCACCACCCGGTTCCTCCCCTTCTCACCGACCCCCTCCTGCTCTCTGCCCCTTCCTGCAGCCCCTCCCACGCACGACCCAGTCCCAGTCCCCACGGGTTGTGTGGGGGTGGGGAAAGTTCAGAGCCGGGGCGCGGGGGGCTCAGGAGACCCCGAGGCCCCCGAGGCCGCCTCGAGCCCGCGGCTGGGTGGAGGCAGCGCGGGAGGAGCGGGCTGGGCGCCGGCTCCACGCACAGTCCGTCCCTCCGCACGCCCCTCCCCGCCCTGATTCAGAAGGACTCGGAGGGAGGGGACGGGAATAAATACCTTTGACTTTGAGGCTAAGGTTAACGAGAACTGCCACCCCCGGGGCGACTTGGGCTCTGGGCACCCCGGCCCCTCCGGTCCCGGGGCAGGCGGGGCGGGCGTGCATCCGATTGGCTGGCGGGTCTGGCCATCCCCAGGGCCGCCCCGCCATCTGATTGGCTGTAGCTCTCAGATGACCAGTTCGGCCCTATCGGAGAAGCCCGTGGGGCGGCCCTTTGTTCTCTGGAGCCAATAGCCAGGGTGGGCGGGCTGACCTCGCCTCCAGCGGGGCACCGCTTGGTCCAGAACGGCTCTAACGCGTTAGCTGCCCGGCCCTGGACCCGGGTCCTGGGCTTCGAAGGAAGGAGGGGGGAGCGGGGCGGGGCCAGGCTGTAGCCAGCGACCCGATGGGCAGCCGCTTCTGGCCTCTCCCGGCTCTCCCGCCCGGCCCGGGCCCCGCAGACCCGCGCTCTGAAATCCATCCAGTCCATCCGGTGCCTAAGACACGCCCGCGCTGGGCGCCGCTCTGGGTTCGGGGATCCCACGCTCACACTCGAGTGTGCATGTGACATAGTGTGGTGCTCGGCACGACAGCACACCAGGTGTTAGAGTGAGACGTGCGTGCCTCGAGTGACAGGAGAAAAAAACCTCCCTGCGCACCGGCGCGGCCCCGCACGCCATGGGCGCGTGACGAGCGGTTCCGAGGTCTCCACGAGACTCAGACAAACAGCATTCGCCCCAACCCCTCGCCTTCTCGTCGAGGAAAAGCAGCCTGCGCAGGTCACGTTCCTGAATCTAGTGTCACTGCTGATGTAGAGG
Organism: Saccopteryx bilineata; assembly: GCF_036850765.1. NCBI lineage: Eukaryota > Metazoa > Chordata > Mammalia > Chiroptera > Emballonuridae > Saccopteryx > Saccopteryx bilineata. The sequence goes on along the minus strand of NC_089491.1, from coordinate 347,347,992 downwards.
CAGGGTCCAGATGGCCAAGGAGGGTCTCCTGTTCCCAGAAACCTTCAGGAAGGAGAACTTCCTCTTCTGCCCACCCTGATTGGAAGGTAGCGCTCCTTTATGTCAATAAAACTCCTCACACGGCCACCCTACAGGGAGCTGGCTATGTCAGCTTCCATTGGCAGGATGCCCTCTGGAGCCGCTTAGAAACCGCCTTTGGAACAGGAGGTTGATACAAACAGAAGCTGGGCCTTATTCTAATGAACGCCAGCATTTGCCCTGGGCCCAGCGGCTGTTTAGCCTCTTCACACAGTAGAAACGGGGGACGGGGATTCTAGCAGTTCAACCACAAAGTTTTTGTGCACTTTTTACAAAAGGTACTTTCTGTATCTGGGCTTTGACATACTTGTCTGTAAAAGATTTGCATACGTACCTTACTGGACAATTGCGGGATCCTAATTGGTTCTATTGTCTGTAGCAGCCATTTTCAACCTTGTTCATCTCATGGCACGCACAAACTAATCGCTAAAGTTCTGTGGCGCACTGAGAAATATCCTTTTTTTATGATGTGACCAAAAAAACCACAACAGGTCTAGTTTTGATTGATTTACAAAAAAAAAAAATTAGTAATCTCTTACCCTTTTTGCTCCAAAGTGACTTTTTTAAAAAATCAGGTGCCTATACTTATATAATGCAGATTTCTGGTACCAAGAATTAACCAATCAGACACAACCTTATTATGTGATGTGACCAATAAGATGCAACTCTATTATGTGACCTATATATTTGTGGTTCAAGACACAGCATTCACACCAGACAGCTATTGTTGTGTTGACTGTCATGTTTTTTATTTGGAAAAGAGGTCAGTGCCCCTGACTAAATAGTCAGGTATTGCATGTTTTAAAAATTCTTGCGACACACTGGTTGAAAATTGTCAGTTTGTGGAAGCATTTGTAAAGTAACCCTACCCGGAAACCAGATGTCACTAAGCATCAACTCTTTAAAAGTCTGTCATCTATTTTTGTGTGTGTGACAGAGACAGAGAGAGGGACAGATGGGGACAGACAGACAGGGAGAGAGATGAGAAGCATCAATTCTTCATTGTGGCACTTTAGTTTCTCGTTGATTGCTTTCTCATATGTGTCTTGATGGGGGTGGGGGGGTACAGCAGACCGAGTGACCCCTTGCTCAAGCCAGTGACCTTGGGCTTAAGCTGGTGAGCCTTGCTCAAACCAGATGAGCCCACACTCAAGCTGGTGACCTCAGGGTTTCGAACCTGGGTCCTCTGTGTCCCAGTACCACACTCTATCCACTGTGCCACTGCCTGGTCAGGCTCAGTCATTTATTTTCTAGAGTACCTACCGGAGGCTCATGTTCTAGTTCCAGATTTGCCCCTGGTTTCAAGTGGGGAAGTCACTGTCCCTCTTTGGGCCTGTTTCCTCCTCCACAGAGTGAGACTTCCTCCAGATTGACAATTCATGACCAAGGTCATCTCAAGGGTGGAAAGAATGAAACATAGCTGGGATCCTATTTCCATAACATATAGAAGGTGTAGGTTATATATGCAGGTCTGAAAATGCATGGAAAAAACCATCTCTGGAAGGACACCACCCTCCGATTCCCCACATGGAGTAAAGAGAATCAATATGGGGGAGGGGAGGGACATGAAGGACTTCCACATTAAACTATACATCTTAGTGTATCTGCATTAATTTTGACAAGAAAATTTAATACTTATGTAATTATAGGGGGGAAAGCCCAGGGTTCTTCAGAACAGGGCAGCTGCTGTCAGCAGAACGCTAACCCATCCAACTTCAGGCTTAGTTTGTGCCATACTGAGTGAGCAAGGGCTTGGGACCCACGAGGCCCCCTGCGGCACTCAGGAACCATGGGCAAGTTCACTCTGTCCTGCCTTACCAGTCCCCTCAAGGCAACTTCTGTGGCTTTCCCTGAAACCTGGTCCTCTCCTCACCATCTCTACACCCAGAAGCAGTGGGCAGCACAGCAGTAGAGGACACTCAACACCTGCCTTCTGTCCATACCAGGCATTTAAATCCTTTAAAGGTGATTTTTCAAAGTTAGGACCCCTTGGTCAGATTCCTCCTCTCTCATCCTTCTCCCTGATCTCCCCCCACAATAGTAACCCTAGATGCCCGAGGACCCGTCTCCTGCTCCCTGACCATCAGTCCAATGTCTGCCTACTCTCATGATATACCTTCCCTGCTTCCCCAATAAAGCTTGGCTCTCTTGGACACATCTGAGTGAGGCATTCTTGACACGATGCCCCCAGGCTCTGAAAGCTAATTTGTCACCTACTGCACTGGCTTTTAAGAGGCTGCGTAATCCCACAAACCAATATGAAGCTTTGACGCTGCCTGCTTCCTTCCTACACACTTGGAGCCCCGTGTATCCCTGTCCATCTCCCTCTACTCATGATTTGTGGACACATATATCTGTCCACCCAGCTTAGGCCTCCTAAGGGGAAGGATTGGGCCTTATTTTTGTAAACCCCAGTTTCCATCCTGACATTGGGCACACAGAAGTCACTGAACACTCATCTTCACCATGGAGCAGTGCACACCATGGTGGCAGTCAAAAGCACAGGTTCCAGCCCTGGCCGGTTGGCTCAGTGGTAGAGCGTCAGCTGGCGTGCAGAAGTCCCGGTCCTGGGTTCAATTCCCAGCCAGGGCACACAGGAGAAGCGCCCATTTGCTTCTCCACCCCTCCCCCTCTCCTTCCTCTCTGTCTCTCTCTTCCCCTCCCGCAGCCGAGGCTCTATTGGAGCAAAGATGGCCCGGGCGCTGGGGATGGCTCCTTGGCCTCTGCCCCAGGCGCTCTGGTCGCAACAGAGCGACGCCCAGAGGGGCAGAGCATTGCCCCCTGGTGGGCGTGCCGGGTGGATCCCGGTCGGGCGCATGCGGGAGTCTGTCTGTCTCTCCCCGTTTCCAGCTTCAGAGAAATACAAACCCCCCCCCCAAAAAAAAAAAAAACAACACTGGTTCCAGGAGCCAGACAAACCTTTGGTCATTACCAGGGACATGACCTTGAACAAATGTATTCATCTATAAGAGTGCTTACAACACAAAGACTATGTGAGATAATTTAGGAAAACTTCTTTACAAGTTACCACTCACATAAACAATTCGTGGCTGTTATTATGCATCGGACTATGCCAGGTGCTGGTGACCTATGCAGAGATCACTAAAACTGGTAGGGGAAGGGTCTATTGAAACCCGTCAAAAATAGGCAGCGCGCTACTCCTCCCTCCAACACCACAGCTCCCTGGGAGAAAGGAACACTTCTCAGCCACCAGTTCTAAAACCAAATCTTTATTCTCTAATTTGAAAAGGAATGGGTAAGTGGTGGTTCTGTTTAGTTCCAGAGAACAGAACAAGGCCCAAAAGGTAGAAATGATAGGAGAGCTGATTTCACTCATTATAAGGAAGAACTTCTAAAGATTAGAAAGATCCTACAATAGAGCCAGGGCGCCAGGAGGTGGGGACTCCCTGTCACCTAAGTGTTCAAGTGGAGGCTGGGCATCCAAACACTAGAAATGCTGAAAAGGAAACTCACCCCTGTCTTCTTGTCAGCTGACCCTCCATTCTCAATGGGGCAGTCATTTCCACACATGTGGGGTTCTGTAAGGTGTGGAGGCTTGGGGTGTCCAGACAAAAGCCTAGACACAGGACTGCTGACAGCCAGGGGGTGCTCTAAGCACAGGGAGGGCGGTGGATAAAGCAAGTCAGACCAGGGGGAACACCCTTGGGCTGATATTCAGGGAGGAAGGAGAAGCCGAGACTCTCAGTAGACGGGTCTCCCCAAGTCTGGGTGCCAGTGAAGGGGCAGGCAGAAGGGACGGGGTGGGACAGGTCAGAGCAGCTCGGCTTCCCCTCCCAGGGCTGCCTAACAAGGCCAGCAGGTTCTCCCAGCTGTATCCAGCTGGTTGGCTTTACCTCCCAAGCACGCTTTACTAAGGACTGTACCATACCTACTTCCAAAACGAGCTAAAGGAGCTCATATTAAAAGACAAGGACATTAAGGCGTTAACACCAGAGAAGGGTCATCCTGCCCACTGGTGGCCCCTTCAGCGAGGACAGACACTAAGGGGTGGGTGCAGGTGCTATTGCTACTCTTCCAGAGCACAGGACAGCGAGGACAGTACCTTAGTGAACTCCAGCTGGAGGTCTAGTCCCCACACTCTGCAGGGGGTACCCTGGCCTGGGGTTGGGAGATCACTTCCCTCTCTAACAGGAACCAATCACTCCCTGCTTCTCCAGCCCTCGCTCCACCAGCAGCAGCCCAGGGCCCCCCCACCCCACAGCCCCACTGCAGTGCTCCCATGTGAATGCCAACCCGCCCTCAGACATCATGCTTCTTCTGATGGGCCAGGAGCTTCTCCTCGTCGTCAAAGGTCTGGCCACAGATGGCGCAGCAGAAGGCGCCATCCCGGATGTGGCTCTTGCGGTGGGTGATGAGGTTGGACTTCTGGCTGAAGCTCCTGTCACAGTCGGGGCAGGCATAGGGGCGCTCACCCGTGTGGATGCGTCGATGGGAAACCAGGTTGGACTTCTGGCTGAAGGCTTTGCCACAGTCGGGGCAGACGTAGGGCTTCTCACCGGTGTGGATGCGCCGGTGGGCAGCCAGGTAGGGCTTGTGGCGAAAGGCCTTGCCACAGTCTGGGCAGACGAAAGGCCGCTCGGGGGCGTGGTCACGCCGGTGCGCTGCCAGGTGGCTGCCCTGGGAGAAGCGGCGCCCGCACTCCTCGCAGGCGAAGGGCCGTTCCCCGGAGTGGACCCGCGAGTGGGCCACCAGGTGGGTCTTCTTGCCAAAGTTCTTCCCACACTCGGTACAGGTGAAGGGCCGCTCTCCAGTGTGCTGCCTCTGGTGGGCCCGCAGGAAGCGCTCCAGCCGGAAGCTCCTGCCACAGTCATCACAGCTGTAGAGGGATGGGGGGGCTTCTGCCTGGTCCCGGGGGGCTTCTTGGGGGGCCTCCAGCAGAGGCTCTGGGGCAGGCTCCTGGGCAGGTCTCAATGGGGCCTCTGGGGTAGGCTCTGCTGAGGGCTCCAGGGGGCCTGCTGAAAGCTGGGGGCTCGCTGAGCCCGGGGCACCCTGGGCAGACCCCTCAGACCGCTTGTGGATCTTGCTGTGGGACAGAAGGTTGGGTTTGTGGCGGAAGCGGCGCCCGCACTCAGTGCAGGGATAGGGCTTCTCGCCAGTGTGGATGCGCCGGTGGGAGGTCAGGTAGGGCTTGTTGGTGAAGCGCTTCCCGCACTCGGGGCACTGGTGGGGCCGCTCGCCGGTGTGCACGCGGCGGTGGGCGATCAGGTTGGGTTTGTGGCGGAAGCGCTTGCCACAGCAGGCACACTGGAAGGGCCTGTCCACAGCGTCTCCCCCGGGCCGGGGGGCAGCCACTGCTGGCCGGCCCCTGGGCCGAGGCCCAACAGCCTTGGCTGCTGCCTCCTCTAGGGCCTCAGCTATGTGAACCCGCTTGTGAGCAACCAGCTGGTCCCATTGGGCAAAGCTGCGGCCACAGTTGCCACATATGAAGGGCCGGGCCTCTGGGGCAGGAGGATGGCACCGCCGCACATGCACTTGAAGCTGTTTTCGTCGCCAGAAACGTCTCTCACATTCAGGGCAGGCGATGGGCCGCCTGGCAGCCGAGTGGGCCCGCAGATGCAGAACAAGGGCCACCCAGCCTTGGAAGCTCTGCCTGCAGAGGTGGCAGGTGAAGCCCAGGTCAGGGGTGGCAGCAGCATGGACCTGGCAGTGCAGTGCCAAGAAGGGCGCGTGTCGGAAGCGACGGTCACATTCTGGGCAGGCCAAGGGCAACCGCGCCTGGCAGTGTCGGGCATGAAGCCACAGGGTCACCCAACCCGGGAAGTGCCTTCGACAGTGGGCACAGCGATGGACCCGACCTGGAGCTTGGCTGCCTGACTGGGCCACTGAGGTGCCTTGTAACCTCTGCCCACGGGACTTCTTCTCCAGGGTCTGAGGCAACTCCTGGGAGGGCCCAGAAAGGAGCTGGGGTTGGGGCTGGGGCTGGGGCTGGGGTTGGGGCTGGGCCGGGCCCATGGCCAGGGGACCCCTGCAGCGACGTTCCAGCATGGGTCCTTCCTCTGCTGCGGGCAGAAAAGCACAGTCACACCAGATGTCCATTCACCCCGCCCCGTCCCTTTCCTGCCACCCCCCAGCCAAAGGAGCTCAGACTGCTGAACTCAAGAGCCCCTGAATCTAGGCTATTCTTCTGTATCAGTTCCGTCTTGGGCTCCTAGACATACATTTTAAGTGTATCTGTCATGAGTCCTTCTTGACTCTGACACTTCTTGGAATCCCCCTCCAGGCTGCCGTGGGTTCAGCACGGAGTCAACATTCAGTGTTGGCTGCACAAACATTCCTGCCTCGTCAGAAAATGCATCGCCTCTCCCTGTGGTGCTTCATGCTTTTTCCAAGAGCCGCCTTGCTGTCTTCTCCTGTCCCTACCATTTCCTGCTGCCACATCTGCACTTCACGGCAGCTCTGTGGGACTGGCCGAGCCAATGTCAGGCTCCCCATTTGATAGATGAAGCAACTGGAAGGCATAGGAGGTGACAGGACTCGCCAAGGGGACACAGTAAACCAACAGATGAACTGGGACTAGAGAACAGGTCCTCTGCACTCCCAGGCCAGCGTTCTTTCCTCTTACACAGCTGGGTTTATAAATCTCTCAAGAGATTTCTATAGCCTTTCATTCCTATTATCTTCACCCAGGCATTAACCACAGCCGGGGGACGGGGGTGGTGGTTCAGACTCCCTAACACAGTCTCTCAGGATAGAAGCCAGGAGAGTGAATGAGAACAGCCCCAGTAGATGCTACTCCCAGCACCAAGCCAGGCCACCGCCTGTCCAGACTGTGCCCACATTCTGCCCGCCTGCCCCCCTCCACCCACACATGCATGATTAGGACATCACAAGAAGGAAAGCAATCCCAGATCTAAAGGACACCCACAGCACACGGCCCTCAGGGGCCTGTGGCCCTGGCACTGCCTCCCTCTGCCTCCCTCGGGGTGGAAGGGATTAGTGGGGCAAGAGAAGGGGAGGAAAGAAGAGATTATGTCCGCCCCTCTCTGGTCTTGCCCCAACTTCGCCAGGGGCTGCCCCACATTCAGCAACTCTGAAGCCCCAGGGTGCCCAGATTCCCACAGGAGGGCCCTCACTAAAGGGTGGGTTGGCAGTTAAGACTTGTAAGGGACCCTCACTCCAGACACATTCTCAATTCCCTCTACTCTGCACTCCTCTGAGGAGCACAGATATGACTCATTCCCAACGGACGGACTGGACTGAACGCAGGGAAGGTTCCAGGATAAGAGAGTGGGGTCCTTCCCCACGGGTGCCTTCCTTCCCAGGGAAGGGGAGGCTTGAGCACTGGAATGGATTGCGAACCCAACAAAGAAGGCCAGACTCTACCCTGGAGGCTGTGGAGCTGGACACGAGGCCTCTTCCAGCTCCCTCGGGGGATGCTCCTGGGGATACTCCGGCGGCCGCAGCGCCTGCTTCGGTCCACACTCTGGTAGCCCCCAGACGTCAGAGAAAACTGCAGGAGTAAAGACACCCCTACCCCCATGGCAGAGCTCAGGCCTCCGGCTGCAGAGAGGCCAGCCTTACCTGTGGGGAGGGGAGAGAAAATAGGTATGAGGCTCTGCGCTCCTCCAGAGCAGTCATCTTTGTGTCCTCGTCAGCCACCACCCCCTCCCCCACCCAAGCCCCATACCGGCAGGCAGAGTGACCTTAACAGCTATTACATTAATAAGTAAATGTGTCCCCTGCACCAAGGAAGCACACAGCTGCGTTTGGGGGGTCATTTCCTCCACTGGTAAGGTCACAACACGAATTCTCCATGCTGATGGCCAAAGGCCAGACTCCGGCAGCAACTCTGGAATCCCCGCTGGCTCCCCTTCCCCCCACCCTCCTCCCAACAGGAATTCCAGGACCGTTTCCCAGAGGGCTGCGCAGGCGAGCTAGTGTGACCAGGTCTCGGTCAAAAGCTCCTTGCACGCCCTGGACGGCAAAGGGCCGTGGAGACCCCCACACCCCCCTCTTGTATTCGCTCGTGTCCCGCCTCCGTCCGCGGACGCACAGCTCTGCGCTCCTGGTTCCCCGAGTAGGCCCTTTCAGGTCCCGGCGCAGAGCGCACCTCGCGGAGCCTGTGCGCAGGTGCGTGCGTTCACCCCCCACTCGAGTCGGCATGTGCCCCCCACACGGTGCGCACACGGTCACGCGCCTGGCAGGTAGGGCCTCCCCCGCCGCGGGCCCGCATGGAACCCCGCGCCCTGCCCGGGACGAACCTCTCCGGCGGGGTGCGCGGAGGCGCGTCGCGCGTCCATGAGGCCGGAAAGCCGGAGCCGGTGGCTGCGCTCCCCACCCCGCCGGCCTTGGAGACAGCGACAGCGGCAGGTTCGAGTTCACCACTGCCAGGCCCGTGCCCAGCCCCCCCACCGGTTCCCAGCGCCACGTGACTACAGAAGCTGCCGAGGGTCAGTCACGGCTCCGGCCGGCAGCTGCGGCCAGCGAGGCGGGCCGGACAGTGGGGCCAGTGGAGCGAGGTCCCTAGCTGCCCCCAGCGCCCCCTCGCGGGCTGGGCTGGGGGAGACGGCGGAGGGCCCGACTCTGTTGCCATGGCGACCACAGCCCGGCTTTTCCGGCACAGGCCAGGCTCAAGTTTCCCAACCCTTTGTCCTTATGGAGGACGCCCGCGTCCCTGGGCGACCGCGTGGTCAGACTTGTCACTCGGCCAGACCCGACCTCGTGGGCTTCCTAAAGGCTCCAAGCTCGCCCGAGCCTTCTGAGAGGGCTCTCCATCCCCTGGGCCGTCTGTGGGCCGCACCCACCACTCTCTGGCCACTTTGACCTTGTCCGAGCTGCAGAATCAGTGCTGTGGGGTCAGAACCACGCTGACATCCACCGGCCGTGGGCAGCGTGCCGGACCCAAGAGTCCGGCTTCTGGTTCGCTCAGAAGTGGAGACAGAAGAGGTCCATCGCGTGACCTTTGCAAGGGGAATGACCTCGATTCCATAAATTAGCAAAGATGTCTGTCCACGGCCCCGGGGCATAGGGTAGTTCTCGCTCGGGGGCATTTTGCTTGGAAACGCGGCAGCCAGTTAGCGAGTGCGGAGGCAAGTGTGAGCCTGCGCCAGTGACTCACCCGCTAGCAGGTGGCCTTGACTTTACAAGTGAAACACTTCCTGGGCTTCCTAGGCTCATACAGTTTCATGTCGTTTTATGCTTTACAACAAAGGCCATTTTAAAACTGTACAAATATTTTTAAAACACTTTTAAAATCTATTCCATAAATATGAAGTAGAATATAAAAATCTCTCCTAGTTTTACCTCCTGGCATGAATTACATTTAATATTTTGGTGTGTGTCTTCCGATGTTTTTTCCTGTGCTAATCTATGCATATTGGATATAATGGGTATAATGCCTAGCAAAGATGTATTCTGCCCTTTTCACTTAACACTACTGTGAATTTTCCCGCATTTTATTAGATATTCTTTTACAACATGATTCTTAATGGCAGCCTAAGTGTACAAATGATTTGTTCCAATTTTTCTTTTTCTATATCATTATAGATTTACCTTTCCTGTCTCCAGAAATCCTCTGTGAAGATGCCCAAGTATTGTTTAGAAGCAACTCTGTATCTTCAAAAGGGAAAACTCCATCCATCTCTTACAGATAGACTGCCCCAGCCCCACCCCTTCCCCCAGCTCATACAGCCAACAAATATTTAATCAGTGTCCACCATCTGCCACTGTGCCAGGTGCTGGCCTGATCATGAGCCAGGCAGAAATGGTCCATGCTGTTTTTCCACAATGCCTCCTTACCCTGGTTTAGCGATGGCAATATCTCTTGGGTTAGGACTTAATATGAAATAAAACTCAATGCTTGTTAACCATTTATGAGTGGCTGGTTGTTGAACAACTGGAGGAGACTAGGGAGCAGAGAGAAGAAAGGAAAACATCATCCTAATAGAACTTTATGGTTAACTCCTGCTGCAGACAGCATCCTGAAGGCAGATGTGCAAAACTCAAGCTTCTTCTGTGCGTTTGCGGGCAGTGTGGGAAGGAGGCAGGAGGCGCATGCCCCACTCACCTTGATCTGCTCATCTGCTGGGAGGGACTCACACTGGCACAGTCACTGGCAACTGCTCACACAGCCCTGGTTTCATAAGCCCTCCAGCATCGGGACCTGGAGAGACAGCAGCTGAGGCCCATACTGAGCGAGGCCCTGACTGCCCAAGGCTAGCAGCTCAGGTGAGAGCAGTCTTGCTAGGTCATGTGGAAACTCTTCAGGAAAAACTACAGCTGCAGTTCTAAAAATACTCTTAAAGGCACAACACATGCAGAGTGCTTGGTGAGAACAGACAGTGTAAGAGCAGCCCTAGACTGGGATCGAATGTCACCCCTGACTCTGCGGCACCCGCACAGGATACTTTGCTTCTGCATATCATATCTAGTTCCAGGAGTCCATTTTTTCTAAAACAAAATGTAATTGGTCGAAAGGAAAGCAGGTGGGGATCTCAGCTATCCTGTGCGGGCACTAGGGCTGTGAGGCCCTGCTCAATCCTTCTCACCTCTCCCTATGGCACCGCCCACTAGCCTCTGCTCAGCCACCCTGGAGCCCAGTCTCCAGAGCCAGATTGACCCTTTTAAACATAGACCAGGTGGCACATGTTGAAAGCATCACGAACCACTGCCGCCGCCTCTCAGGCTCTCTCTGAGCTGACCACACCTGCCTCTCTAGCTCCATGTCAGCTGGGGTCCTGCTGGCCACTGCCCCAGCCAACACATCGTGCCTGCCCTTTGGAGCTGCTATTCTGTCTGCCTAGGAGGCTCTCCCTCCAGAACTGTATTGAGTCCCTCTTTCACTGTATTCACACTGGAGCCCGAGTATCCTCTCCTCAAAACACGCTTCCCCGTGGACCTCTCTGCACCTCCCACCTCTACACTCATTTACTCATTTATTCCTGCGGCTGCCGTGACAGATGCCCACAAACTTGCTCGCAGAAGACAATACACGTTCATTCCCTTGCGGTTCCAGAGGTCAGACAACCAAAATCAATTTCACTGGGCTGAAATCAAGGTGTAGGCAGGGCTGCGTTCCTTCCGGAGAGTCTAATGGAGACTCAGTCCCCTTGCCTTTTCCAGCCTCCAGAGCTGCATTCCCTGAAGGACCTGGCGCCCTGTGTCCCTCTTCAAAGCCAGCAGGGTAGCCACATCGCCTTTTGTCTCTGCTGCGCTCAAATCTCTGGCTGCCTCCCTCTTATCAGGACACCTGTGGTTACATCCAGGCACTGCCCAGATAATCCAGGACAGTTGTAAGGGCAAATCCCAATTAAAACTAACAAAGGTGAGCTTTCATTCTCCCTGGGGCAGAAAAGACACACTTTCCCCACAACCACCACCCTTTCCTTAGAAAACTGGCCATTGTGAATTTTTCTCTGTCTCTTTGAGATGTATGGGTAATTAAGCCTCTTGTTAGCTTTGCAGCCCAGGACAGTCTCTCTCAAGGACCTGGGAGCTATCTCTTTGAAATGTAAATATCAAGGGACTGAGGGCCCTGTCTCCCAGTCCCCAAGGGAGGGTGGCGGCCTAACCTGGGTGGACACCTGGCTGCAAGCTGCAAAACTATCTTCTGTCATATAGATAGGAAAAGTGTGTTTTCCTCTGGATGAGGGTAGTTAACAAACACAGGTAATTGGCTACCCCAATTACCAGGTGAATCCAGGGTGAATGAACTCTGTGTGATAATGGTCAAGTCCTCTGACCTAAGGATTGATGACAGTTTATCTCAGAACGTGTGTAACAGGACGCACCTGCTGGGCTCTATAACAGGAGATTTCTTTCTGTCTCTGCAATCTCATGGCGACTGCTTATGATGCGTATCTCATTCTGTTGAAATGCTTATTCAGTAAAACTGCTCTTTCTCTTCTACCTTTGTTGGGAGATTTTCTGGATGGGCAGAAGATTTTGTGTTTTTTTTTTAATTTTATTTCCCCAAGGTAATTTTCCCATCCCAAAATCCTTAGCTTAATTACATCTGCAGTCCCTTTTGCCATATAAGGTAACATTCACAGGTTCCAGGGATTAGGATGTGGGGAAGCCCACCTGCCCTGTCACCTTCAAGCCCCTCTACTTGGTCTTACTGTTCTTCATAGCCCTTATCATCTACTTGAAATTATGTAGGTTTTTATTCGTTTAGATGGCTTTCATCTAGATGCCTACTATAAAGCCAGTAGCCGCAGCCTGACCTGTGGTGGCGCAGTGGATAAAGCGTTGACCTGGAACGCTGAGGTCGCCAGTTCAAAACCCTGGGCTTGCCTGGTCAAGGCACATATGGGAAATAATGCTTCCTGCTCCTTCCCCTTTCTCTCTCTCTCTCTCTTCCTATCTCCTCTCTCTAAAAATTAATAAATAAATAAAAAATCTAAAGCCAGTAGCCGCAGCCACCATCACAGCCACCTGGCCCGTGCAGGTTCGCATTTGATTTGGACAGACAGTAATGAAAAAATAGAGCCAAGAACTGGTGGGCCATTACATTTAATCCTAGTTTGCACCAGGCTGGCAAGAAATACACACAGTGGAAAAACACTTCCCTTTTCATTCAGGGCTCCCAAAGGCACTGACTTATCCAAGTATTCCTAGAATCAAATGTTTCTACCTCACCAGCCTTATTCACCTCTGTTCCCCATCTCCTTCTCTCTGCACAAACTCTGCACAAACTGGCTTCTCCTTCAGCACTCAGCCATTTTGGCTGCTTCTCCTCTCCTCCACATGGCCTTCCTCTGCTCTCTCTCTCTAATGCTAATCTCAGGAACCGAGAGAGATCAAGCTCCTGGTCTGACCCATTTTATAGTGTAGAAATCAAAACCTTAAATCCAGTATACAAACAAGGAAGTCTCTGATACAAAATCACTTAGGGTGGGAAAGGCTTAGTCTTAAAACTAAGCCTTAGGGTATAACAACCCTGCCTGCTTACAGCCTGTCCCCCACACCCAATGCAAACTATAAGCGAGCAAACCTATATATCATATTTACAAACTTATTTGACCAACACCTACCACAACATAAGTCACACAAAGGCAGGGATTTGTCCTGTCTTTTTTTTTTTTTGTATTTTTCTGAAGTTGGAAACGGGGAGGCAGTCAGACAGAGTCCCGCATGCGCCTGACCAGGATCCACCCAGCACGCCCACCAGGGGGCGATGCTCTGCCCATCTGGGGCATCGCTCTGTTGCAACCAGAGCCATTCTAGCGCCTGAGGCAGAGGCCACAGAGCCATCCTCAGTGCCCGGGCCAACTTTGCTCCAATGGAGCCTTGGCTGCGGGAGGGGAAGAGAGAGAGAGAGAGGAAGGAGAGGGGGAGGGGTGGAGAAGCAGATGGACGCTTCTCCTGTGTGCCCTGGCCGGGAATCAAACCTGGGACTCCTGCACGCCAGGCCGACACTCTACCACTGAGCCAACCAGCCAAGGCTGTCCTGTCTTTTTAACCACCTCCTAGACAGCCCCTAGAAAGGTGTCAAACCCAAAGTAGGTGCTCAGTTAGTGTTTGTGGACCAAATGAGTGAGGACATGTAAAAGCCTGACGCCTTGGTTAAGCGAATTTGATTAGACCATGCTGAGGGTGAACTTGAACCTCTCTCCCTTTGCTACTGTTCATTGCGCAGGTGTTGGGAACCCAGCAGGACTTATTTTATTTATTTATTTTTTTTATTTATTCATTATAGAGAGGAGAGGGAGAGATAAAGAGAGGGACAGAGAGAGAGAGAGGAGAGACAGAAGGGGGGAGGAGCTGGAAGCATCAACTCCCATATGTGCCTTGACCAGGCAAGCCCAGGGTTTCGAACCGGTGACCTCAGCATTTCCAGGTTGATGCTTTATCCACTGCGCCACCACAGGTCAGGCCCAGCAGGACTTATAGTGAAAGAAAAATACCACTTTTTCTTATAGGAAAATTCAAATCAGTATGTGAGTGAGATAAAGAATGGAAACTCAAAAGAAAACTTGACTCTGTAACCCATTTGAAGAAGTCGTTGTTGGAGGCAGTGCCTTAAACGTATTCTTTTACATCTGGAACATTATCCTAGAATAAATGCAGTGCGGGCCCCTTCAGGGAACTGTGGTCCCTCCAGGGAAGCAGGATGCCCCGCTCCCTGGCCACCACGTCTACCACCCCCTTGGTGATGTGGTCTTAGGACCAGGCACTACCAGAAGACGCTGGAACATATCATCTTGGTGTCTCAGCCAGGAAACAAAAGTAATTGGCTTTACCTAGAAATCTACATGTCTGCCCTTTCAAGGTCAAATCCCATCTGTTGTTATAATGCTATACCTTTTTCTATTCCAGACTGGGATTGGATTCTATCTTCTTCAATTTAATTCAAAGGACAGGAGTCAGAAGTCAGTGTGTGTCCTTTCGTGGTTTAAAATCAACTAAAAAGCTCGAGCTCAATTTGGAAACATGAGGAAATTCTAAACAGAATCCCTGCAGTCTTTGCAGTCTAGCAGAAGCACGTGTATTTTCAGGTGCTTTGTTTCCTGTGAGCAGCATGTGCTGTTGTTTGAAAAAGCCACCTGTTCGTGCTCACCAATAACACAAAAGTGCTACTCTGACCTCAGCATGTTCCTACCTGGATGCCTCTCCAAGAAAACCATGGGTGACTTGGGGGGATCAGTGTGAACCTGGCTTCAGCTCTGTTCCTTCTAACCAGATTGGGGTCCTGGTTACATTGGGTGCCTTCAGCGTTGGCCAGTGAAGTCTCAGCTGTTGTCAGAACTGGTTTGCCTTCACTGTCTTAAAACATGGTTTCCGGTACAGCATTGGCCTGGCGTGCAGGAGTCCTGGGTTCGATTCCTGGCCAGGGCACACAGGAGAAGTACCCATCTGCTTCTCTACCCCTCCCCCTCTCCTTCCTCTCTGTCTCTCTCTCTTCCCCTCCAGCAGCCAAGGCTCCACTGGAACAAAGTTGGCCCGGGCGCTGAGGATGGCTCCATGGCCTCTGCCTCAGGTGCTAGAATGGCTCTGGTTGCAACAGAGCAATGCCCCAGATGGGCAGAGCATCGCCCCCTGGTGGGCATGCCAGGTGGATCCCAGTTGGGTGCATGCGGGAGTCTGTCTGACTGCTTCCCTGTTTCCAACTTCAGAAAAATACACACAAAAAAACCCCAAAACAGGCCCTGGCCGGTTGGCTCAGCGGTAGAGTATCGGCCTGGCGTGCGGGGGACCCGGGTT
The DNA here is from genome assembly GCF_036850765.1 of Saccopteryx bilineata. NCBI lineage: Eukaryota > Metazoa > Chordata > Mammalia > Chiroptera > Emballonuridae > Saccopteryx > Saccopteryx bilineata. The sequence continues at coordinate 347,332,749 of NC_089491.1, read as the reverse complement.
CGATTCCCGGCCAGGGCACATAGGAGAAGCGCCCATTTGCTTCTCCACCCACCCCCACCCCCTCCTTCCTCTCTGTCTCTCTCTTCCCCTCCCGCAGCCAAGGCTCCATTGGAGCAAAGATGGCCCAGGCGCTGGGGATGGCTCCTTGGCCTCTGCCCCAGGCGCTAGAGTGGCTCTGGTCACGGCAAAGCGACCCCCCGGAGGGGCAGAGCATCGCCCCCTGGTGGGCAGAGCGTCACCCCTGGTGGGCGTGCCAGGTGGATCCTGGTCGGGCGCATGCGGGAGTCTGTCTGACTGTCTCTCCCCGTTTCCAGCTTCAGAAAAAAATAAAAAAATAAAAATAAAAAAAAATAAAAAAAAAAACCCAAAACAAAAAACAAAACACATGGGTTTCCTCTGAACAGGATTTAAGGTTTATTTGTGGCTGTTATTAGAAATTGCAACAGCCCTGACTGGGTAACTCGGTTGGTTAGAGCATTATCCAGATACGCCAAGGTTGGGAGTTCAATCCCAGGTCAGGGCACATACAAGAATTAATCATGAGGAATCCATGAACAATGTGAACTGAGGAACGGAACAGAGGCAGAGGCAGGATCAAAGGGACCAGAGGGAAAGTGGTCAGAGGGAAGTGGAAGAGAAGATGGGATCAGAGAAGGGAAAGAGATTAGTGAAATTATATATACATAACTCAGCATTATAGAGAATAGGATAGCAAATCCTGGAGGGAAAGTGAGAATGCATTAGAAGAAGGGGCAAAGTAGGGGGGGTAAAGGGAACACAGGGAGGGGGAGATATATTCAGTGGGACACTTGAATCTATGTAAACACAATAAATTAAAATCATAAATAAAAAAGAGCAACTGTCTCTAAAAAAAAAGAATTAATGAATGCACACATAATTGTAACAACAAAACAGTGTTTCTCTTTCTCCCTTCCTCTCTCTCTAAAATCAATAAATTTTTAAAAATACAATATAGCATGTTGACTACATAGTAAGTCTATTAAACCGCTACATTCAACAAATAATATACTAGATAAAATTTTTTAAATCTTGAGAAGTATTTCATTTCATAGGCCCTCAGTGCCTTCTCCCAACGGGCTAAGGTGCCACAGGCTGAGGTGTCCTGTCTGCTGGTTTTCAGTTCTAACAAATATGCATCTGGGATATAAAACTGTTGCAACAAATTGGCATGAGTGACGGGTCTAATGGAGGTAAGATAAGTCCTTAGGGTAAAACCAGGAATTGGAAAAAAAAAAAAAAGATCAGACCACAAGGATGTATGAAAAAGCAATTACAAAGCCTTGTTATTTGAAAAAATAGGGAACTCCTAAATTTCAAAAAGCTAGATCTTGCTCACCGTCTCCATCTAGTGGTAGGTCCCTTGAGTGAGGTTTGATGAGTTTATAGGGGATCTACCTCACTTTCAGCCTGGTATCTGTCTGCCTCCTGGTCACTCTGATTTGGGAAAATATTTTTCACTCATGAAAGTGACTCTTTAAATCTATGTAATAAATGTGCAACTTTGTCTGGTTAGTTTGCTGAATTTCCCTGAAAGAGTAATTACAAGTTTGAAAATGTTAATGGCACATTATGAGATCCTTCAGGTGAGTCCACTGACTGAAATCCAAGTTCCGGTTTCTGCCACGCTAAAACATTAACAGTGGCATCCTGATTTCTTTCTTTCTTTTTTCTTTTCTTTTCTTTCCTTTTTTTTAAAGATAAATGATAGAGTTCATATGTTTATTCTCAATAAGGCAATTTTTTTGGCTTAGTCATCCTAACTTTATTCTTTTTTTTTTATAAGTAAATTTTTTTTTTAATTTATTCATTTTAGAGAGGAGATAGAGAGAGTCAGAGAGAGAGAGAGAGAGGAGAGAGAGACAGGGGGAAGGAGCTGGAAGCATCAACTCCCATATGTGCCTTGACCAGGCAAGCCCAGGGTTTCGAATGGCGACCTCAGCATTTCCAGGTCAATGCTTTATCCACTGCGCCACCACAGGTCAGGCCCCTAACTTTATTCTTTTGCTCACGAAGCACCTGATTACTTACTGCAGTGGTCCCTAACTTTTTTTGGGCCACGGACCGATTTAATGTCAGAAAATACTTTCACGGACTGGCTTTTAGGGTGGGACAGATAAATGTATCATGTGACCGAGACAAGCGTCAAGAGTGAGTCTTAGACAGATGTAACAGAGGGAATCTGGTCATTTTTAAAAAATAAAACATCGTTCAGACTTAAACATAAATAAAACAGAAATGATGCAAGTTATTTATTCTTTCTCTGCAGACCGGTACCAAATGGCCCACGGACCGGTACCGGTCCGCGGCCTGGGGGTTGGGGACCACTGACTTACTGTATCATACAGACAAAAACATGGCTTTTCAAATAAGCAGATTGAGTGTATAGCACCAGTCTTGGGAAAGGATTCCTTGTGTGAGTGTGAGTGTGTGTGTGTGTAAGTTTGCTAGGGCTGCCGTTACAAAGGATCACACACTGGGTAGCTTAAACAGAAACTTATTCTCTTACAATTTGGGGGGCCAGAGGTCAGTGAGGTTGGTCCTCCTGAGACCTTTCTCCTCAGCTTGTTAACTGTGGAGTTCTCCCTGTGATCTCCCGTGGTCTTCCCTCTGTGTCCTAATCTCTTCTTATAAGGACACCAGTCATGTTGGTTTGGGACCCATCCATAGGACCTTGTTTTATCTTAATTGCCTCTTTGAAGTCGATGGCTCTGAATGCAGTCACATTCTGAGATACTGGGGGTTGTTAGACTTCAACATATGGTTTTTCTTTTAAAGTAATTCACAGACTCTGATTAAATACACACATGCTTACCCCTACTCCCTTCCAAAACTCCATTAAAAGACAGTAAAAGCATGAAAAACTACACCTTCACAAGGAGAAAGAAGATGGGAGAGGAGACATTAGAGGGTGAGACACGTGACATGTTTTATCAGATGGAGCGGAAGGCACGGTGATCACTGACTGAGTGGAGTTCCTACGGGGGCGAGGGTGACCAGTGGGAGCAGGAGACTCAATCCTCTGAGCAGTGAGGAGGCTCTGGACCAGATGGCACTAGGGGCATGGGAGACAGGGATGAGGCTGGGGACACGGGAGGAACATCCCAGCCCTCCACCACCGCTGGAGTCCAGAGCCTTTATGGTGTGGAAGGGCATTCAGGTGACGGCACTGGCACAAAAGAAAGCATGAGGGTAAAGTCAAGGTCCCACGCTGATGTTATTCTCACGTGCACCCAGAACACAAGCAGCCACTTTCCATATATTCCCTCATTTCTTCCTCATGACAGGACAACCCCCTGGATAGGGTTTCCGATCCCCCGCTGCAAAGAAGGAAGCAAGAGTTTCAGGGGTTGGAAGTTCAATGAAGTCGTCTTTGTCCTGACATTAGGACAGGGCTGGGAGCAGACAAATGATCGCCTGGGGTACTGACAGGCAAAGTACCAGAGCTGGTTCAGATCTGCTCAAATGTGCAAGATTTGAACCAATGTTCTTCCAGAGTCCCTACTGACGCTATGAATTCCCCCACAGCATCCTGCCAGGCTCCCCACATCCCACGTGAGACCCTGTACTCTGGCCACCAAGGATAGGATATGCAGGATCAAGACTGGACTGGTGAGCTGGTGCTAGAGGTGGTCACACACCAGAGTCATTGCAAAAAAAGATGCCTTCCTTCCAAGTATGGTTTTAGGGATGGGAGGTGGGGAAGGGATCAAATGACATGAAATGGGTGTCTGAGGACTGGTAACCCAGAGGGGCCCCAAAGAAGGGCCGCACCATCTGGAGGCAGGGTATGGGGCAGGACAGTGACATTTGCTGCGGAGACGGGGAAGAAGAGGGACTTGGGCTCCTCTGGAGGTGAGAGGAGGGCAGCCTCACCACACTTCTTCCTAGGCTCCAGGACACCCAGCTCTCTGGCCCTGCCTGGGTGAGCGGCCAGGGTGAGGGTCAGGGTCAGGCGGCAGGACGGAGGGGGGCGGGAGGGGGGGACAGAAAGGCTCCAGGAGGGCACACTGCCCGGAGGCTGGTCCTAACGGGATGGGGCGGAGCCTCGGGCGGGCGCTGGGCGCTGGAGAGAGCCCAGGACCTGGGAATGGGAGGAGATGGGGCCAGCCCCTGGAGGGAGGGCGCGGCGGGGCAGGGGGCTGGAGGAGGCTGACTGCCTGGTAACCTCGCTGTGGGAAGCTAGGAGAGACCCCAAGGCGAAGAGAAGGTGAGGAGAGAGAGGGGGCTGGAGGCAGCTGGATGAGCTTGGGAAGGGGCAGGGAGGAGAGGGGCAGGCAGAGGGAGCTGCTCCAAGGGCCATGCTCCAAGGGCCAAACTTGTCACCTTGTACTCGAGCCCTTGCTTTAAAGCAACAACACCCTGGGGCTGGGAGAGGGGTGGTGTGGAAGGCCCGGAAAAAATGGCCAGGGAGGGAGGGTCTGCCTGAAGAAGACAGCCAAGTGTGTTTCCCAGGCGAGACCTCGTTTCTGGTTTAGGGGTGGAGCCATGGCAACAGGCAGCCAGTGCTGGGAGGGTTAAGCATCCTCCTTGGTTCCCACCCTGCCCTGGCCCCTCCATTGCTGACATCCTTCCAGCAATATCCAGCCCCCTTTTCATGCCCCAGTGTGCCCCCCACCCCGCCATTATCCTGGCGGGGATGGTGGTGGTAAGGGTCCTTGGAGGCTAGGACCTGGGAGCCAGAAGACCCAGGGTGGGAAGGGGAAGCGGAGAGGGGCTCTTGGGGCTGCTGGGGCTGCTGGGGCTGCTGGGGTAGAGGAGAGAGAGAAGAGCCAGAAACGGTGGGGAGGGAAGGACGGAGGGGGGAGCGCTCCTCTGGCTGTTGGCCAAGGACAAAAGCCGACTCAGCATCTACCCAGGACAGGGCCAAACCACACTAAGCTGGACCCAGGGAACAGCGGAAGGCAGGATGGGGAGGAGTGAAGAACAGGGGAATACCAGGGGGATTTCGGCCAAGGCCATTTCCTGTCCCTCTACCCCTGCCCAGAGCTCTGCCAGGCATGCCCCCCCCATCTCCCGAGAGCGGGGCCAAGGCGCTGGTGGCTCCACTGGCCAGTGTGAAAAACTGAGGATCACACACACGCTTTGCAGGACCAGGTGACAGAGGTGGAGTCATGTGGCGGTTGCTGATCCTGCTGGCCCTTTGGCTGGGCACAGTGGGCTTGGGCAGGGCGGAGCTCACAGCAGCCCAGCACCAGGGCCTGCGGGTGGCCCTGGAGGAATTCCACAAGCACCCGCGTGTGCAGTGGGCCTTCCAGAAGACCAGTGTGGACAATGCCACGGAGACGGTTAGTAGCATGACCAGTGGAAGGGAGGGCGTTAGGGCCACACTCCAGGCAACCAGCACATTTCCAGGAAGCAGGTGCAAAGTGCTTGGGCTCAGAGCACCCAGCTCTCTGGAGAAAGGCCACCACCCCAGCCGCCACTGGATGTGCTGTTTCACAGTGGGGAGGAGGGACTGGTCCCCTCCAGGAGTTGCTCTGCACACTCAACTGGCTGCTGGCCTTCCTGTGTGTGTGTGTGTGTGTGTGTGTGTCTGTGTCTGTGTGTCTGTCTGTCTGTCGATAGGTCTTCCCGAAGGGGACCTTTGTGAAGATAGAATTTAAGCTCCAGCAGACAGACTGCTGGAAGAAGGACTGGAAAAAAACCGAGTGCAAGGCCAAGCCCACTGGGGTGAGTACAGACACATGTGTGTGCCAGGCCTAGGGCACGCACTTGGGTGTCGGTGTATGGGATTGGGATTTGTCAGAGATCCAGCAAGAAGCCCTGAGGTCGGAGACCCCTCCCCTGTAGAGCCTGTGGTTATGACTGGGATGGAGGGGAGGGGTGGCCTGGGCCTGGACAGGCGGCCAAGAGAGGGGCCACTGGGACAACTTTCCATCCCTCTCCCAGGCTTCAGGTCACTGGTGGAAACCCATGGGGTGGGGTGGCTCTGGCCCCAGGCCTGGTGAATTCTGTTTTCTGAGTCTGCAAGTGGAGATGGCCCAGCCTAGGCTGATCCATAACAGGGCTTAACTGTAAACAGCCACCTTGGGGACAAAACCTGCTATGGGGGAGACCCCCGGGCTGGGAATGAAACCGTGCGGCTCTGGACCCGGCTCTGCCAAGCACCAGCCCTATGGCTCTGTAGGTTCTCTGAAGGCCTCAGTTCCCCAACATCTGTTCAAAGAGGGATTGCGTTGTACCCTTCGTTTTCCAGACTCTGCCAGAATCCTGGTGTTCAAATAAAATCTTACAAGAAAATGCAAATAAATATGAGATGATAATACATAAATAAAAGTTCCATGGTTTTGAAAACTGCAGGATGGTCTGAATTCTGGAATTCCCCAAGCCCAGGGTGGGCTGTGCCCGAGACAGGCTTTACTCCAGGGCCTGCAGGGGAAAGGACCCCATTGCGGGCAGCCCTCCCACCACAGCCTCCACCCCTGTGAGGCCACAGGCGTCCCCTCATCCCTTTCCTCCCCTGGCCCCACACCCCTCTCCCCAGAGGAAGCGGAAATGCCTGGCCTGCATCAAGCTGGACCCTGACTCTAAAGTCCTGGGACGGATGGTCCACTGTCCCTTAGAGACACAGGTTCAACAGGTAAGAGTGGGCAGAGGAAGCAGAGAGGTGGGGAGGTGGCTGGACCTGTCGGGGAGGTCTAGAGGCAGAAACCTGGATGGAGGAGGAGCAGGGAAGGAAAAGGCGCTGAGGGATGGAGGAAGAGTGAAGAGGGGTGAGGATGAGGAAGGGGTGAGACAGCTTGGAGTGGGGAGGAAAGGTGAGGTGAAGGGGGCGAGGAGGATAAGGAGGTATTCCCTAGGGGCTGAGAAGGTAGATGGGGGTGGGGAGCAAAGGGGGCAGAGGCAGACCCAGCGCATCTGTCCGGGCACTGCCCTGGCCCTGAGCAAAGCTGGCGCCAGCAGGAGTCCACGGAGCACCAGGAGACGCAGTGCAGCAGGGTGGCGCAGGCCGGCGAGGACCCGCACAGACCCTACTACCCAGGACAATTTGCCTTCCTCAGGTCCCCCTAGCTGAGGTGGACAGGTAGGTGGCCAGGGGCCGGGAGGCCTGTGGAGCAGGGACAGCCCTGGGTGAGGTCCGGGTGGAACAGAGGGCCCTTGCCAGGCTGCTGGTCTGGGGGTGGAGGCAGGCAGGGACTCGGGAACCTGGAAGGAAGCTGGGGCCAGGGCCGAACAGCCTCCTCACACCCGAACCTTGTTTCTTTTCCCTCTCCTCTAGAACCCCATTTGCTCTCTGCAGAGCGGTGTGAGGTAGCCAGGAGCGCCAGCCCTCGTTCCGGGGAACCCGGACTGATGACTCGTGATCCCCGAGCAAATAAAGCTGCTCTCAAAGCTGTGCTCTCCTCCATTGCTTCGCGCACTCCTCCCCTCACTGACTGTGGGGACCCCCAGCAAGGAAAGGCTGGGAAAGCCTCACAGGAGAAAGCAAAGCTCCGGGGGAGCAGAGCACCCAAGATAGGGGCCGGGGCCTCCCACATGCTCCTCCTCCCCACAGGGGAGGCCAGAGGGGGCAGGGACCCCGTCCTGCTCTCAGGAGCTCATGCTCACGTGAAATGACAAGCAGTGATGCAAATTAAAACACAAGTATTTAATGGGGATTAGTGTGGGTGGGAATGGGCAATAAAGGCTCCAGGGGGCTGGGGGCCAGGGCAGAGGGCCATCTGGACGGGCAGATCTGGAAGGGGGTCAACGCCGGCTTCCGTATTTCGCTCTGCTCATGTGCTCCTCCAGGATCACGGGCACAGGAGGCTTCCCGGCCTTGCCTTGGCCGCTGTCGCCTCAAGGAGAAGCCGCTCTCCCACTAAGTCTCAGCAGGGATGGCAGCCAAGGCGCAGGCCCCTTCCCCAGGCGCACGTCCTGGGCGGAGAACAGCCTCCCAGGGCCTGCTGCTCCTGGAGCATGCTCCCAAGGCCCTTGCACCTGGGAGCAGCTTCGCTGGGGAATGCAGAGCCAAGTTTGCTTGCGGTAGGAGTGGGCGGGAGCCTGCTCTCAGGAATGGAGATACACGAAGAGACAGTTTGGAGGGACAGTGACCGGCGTGATGAAACCACGAAGACAAGTGCAGAAGCAGGACGGGAGATGTGGGCAGCTGGGCCACAGACAGCCAACCCGGCAGCCATGTGCCCGGCAGCCATGTGCCCGGCAGCCCTGGGCCATGGGGTGCATTCAAAACACAAAGGACGACGCAGCGCCCATGGGGCTGAGCGCTTGCGCAGCCCGAGCCAGGCTGTCCCGGGCCTGCCGGTCCAGCTCATGGCACTCCTGCAGAGTGTCCTGGAACTGCCGGCAGGCCTCCTCCAGGATGGAGCTGCTCCGCACCGGCTGGGACTCCCAGTAGCCTGGCTCCACCCAGGGCTGGGCCTTGTGGGCACCAGGGCCTGCACTGGAGCTGGGGCCCAGGCTGGAGTTGGGCCACAGGGAGCGGTCCAGGTCACGGCACAGCTGGTAGAGCTCGCTGCCGCGGCCTGTCACACGCTCCCCGTCGATGACCTTCAGGCCAGGCAGCAGCTCAAGGACCGCAGCCCCGTAGGAGGGGCTGGCGCAGAGTGGGTTGCTGAGCCGGGCCAGAGGGTCACGGAGCCGCAGGTGCTCCAGGCTGCGCAGCCCACCCAGGCACTGCAGCTGGCTGGGCGTAGCCAGCAGGTTGCCAGCCACATTGAGACTCTGCAGGTTCTCACAGGCGGCCAGCGGCTCCAGCCCCCTCAGCCGGTTGTTGGCAACGTTGAGGACCGCCAGCTGGCGCAGAGAGGCCAGGGGGCCCAGCTGGGCAAGTGCATTGCCCGACAGGTCCAGCCACTCGAGGCCCAGGCACTGGCCCAGGCAGCCCAGGTCCACCAGCCCCAGGCCACGCAGCTTCAGCAACAGGATGGACTCCAGGGCGAACTCGCCCGAGCGCGACCTGAGCATCTGGGGTGTGACACGCACCCCTTCGGCCTCTGCTGGCTTCTCGCAGTCCGGCTCCATATGATGGAGTGGGGCCAGGTGACCTGGGATTGATTGTCTGTCGTAGGGACACGGGCAGCACTGGGGGCCAGCTGGCTGTTCACCCCAGAAGAGCCATCACTGACCCTGACTGGGCCGGTACCAGACGCCTGTTTCCAACACCACTGCTCACAGTCCAGCAGGTCCCTAAGGAGAAACAATTAGACAGTCAGCAGGCCTCTCCTACACCTCTGTGACCCTGAAGCAGGTGACAGTACAAAGTGCCACCCTGCCTCCACCACGAGGGCCAGACACCCAGGTGGCCCAGCAAGACCTTAGGACTAGGATGCAAGTCTAAGACGCAGGAGTACAAAAGGCCCCTCAGAGGAGGCGGGGTCAGGCCCAGACCCCACCCCAGAGGACTCTGGACAGAATTCAGGCCCAGTGTTGCCAATTCTTCCTATTTCCAAACCTGCACTGGGGGCAAGATCTCATCAGTTTATTTTTTTCACAACCACTCATGAGCTCTCTGTTTTACCCATCTAAATATATTTTGAATAGATAACAGGTCACCATATCACCAATCCCTTTTGTCCCCCCTGGAGAGCCTTGCACAGGTGACCACTAACAGGATCACCTGGGCCTGGCTATTCACTCAACGATGTTCTTGACATAATTTTTAAAAATTATTAGCAGTAAGCCCTGGCCGGTTGGCTCAGTGGTAGAGTGTCGGCCTGGCGTGCAGGAGTCCCAGGTTCGATTCCCGGCCAGGGCACACAGGAGAGGCGCCCATCTGCTTCTCCACCCCTCCCCCTCTCCTTCCTCTCTGTCTCTCTCTTCCCCTCCTGCAGCCAAGGCTCCATTGGAGCAAAGTTGGCCCGGGCGCTGAGGATGGCTCTGTGGCCTCTGCCTCAGGCGCTAGAATGGCTCTGGTTGCAACAGAGCAACGCCCCAGATGGGCAGAGCATCACCCCCTGGTGGCCGTGCCGGGTGGATCCCAGTCAGGTGCATGAGGGAGTCTGTCTTGACTGCCTCCCTATTTGCAACTTCAGAAAAATACAAAAAAATAAAAATAAAAATTATTAGCAGTAAATTCAAAATGGCTTCTAGATTAGATTAGGTGGGCCAGTTTGTAACCTCTGGTCCTTCAGGGGACTAGCCTTCCGTCCTAGAAGAGGAAACAGGCTGAAGGCGGGGACAAGGACACCTGGGGATAAGAGGCAGCACTGCCAGACCCCTCCCCCCCACACCAGGACTCTCCACCCCCTCCCCCACACCACCCATTCAAACTAGCTCTTCACTCTGGTGTCAACAGAACAGCCTCAACCACTGTTCCAGCTGCAAACATGATGTCATTTCTAAAGAAAGCAACTGGGCTGGAGAGGTGGGGACCATCCTGGAGGGAGGGGTAGGGTGACACCACAGTTGGTTCCAGGAAGGCAGGGGAGGGGCCTTTCAAATTACCAGTGGCTATGGGACAGCAGAAGCCCAAGTGCCAGTGCAGGACAGGACGAGCACGAGGGAGGTGGGAGGGTGGGAGGGTGGGAGGCTGCCGCCTAAAGGGGTCAATGTTTCCCCAGAGTGGAACACAAGAAGGCACCTCTGCTCCAAGTGGCAGCGTCCCAACTCTGCAGACTGGTCAGGCCCGGGCCAGGCGGGGTGACGCCTGCAAAGAACCATGGGACTATTCACTGCTGTTGACAAAACCTGGGACTCCAGAGTGTCGGCAGTCCCAAGTCCAAGCCTGCATTTCCATAATCAAGGCCACTTTGTACTCCCCCCCCCCCAGGAAACCAGGCCAAGAAACTCCTCCCACGCCCCTTACAGGAGAACTGGGGAGGCTGCTTACAGCTCAACCCCAGCCCCATCTCTGAGAAGGGGGTCCCTATGTCTCTATCTAGCTCCCACGTGGTCTGCAACAGTCCAGCAATTTCTCGTTTAGATCTCATTTCTTTCCAAGAGACTGGAGGCATCTAAGTCTGGGTCACTATGTGAATAAAGCTACTAGGGTCAGTCAGCGGGGATTGGGGCAGTCCCCTGTACATCTAGTTAAAACTGCTCTGGCCCGGGGGGGTGGCAAAGGGCACTAGACACCTGCTACAAATGCACTAGCAGACAAGGACCCCACCGAGGGCAATGGAGTGATGCAGAGGGAGGAGAGTCTAGAACAACGTGCAGGGACCTGGCCATGTGACTGCATGAAGATGCTCCCTTCTCTAACAGTTGGGACACAGATGGGACAAGCTGGGGAGCAAGACCTCCAGTTTGAGGTGGTCCTGTGGCGTCAAGCTTAGGAGACAGATGACATTCTAAGCTGAAGGGATCCAGGCATGGCCTGCAGAGGTGCCTGGTGAAAGCGTGTGGCACAACAGCCCAGAGTTTTGGGGGACACAGAGCTCTTTCATTATCTGTAGGCCTCTCGGCAGGAATATGCATATCCTCCCCAGAAAGGCACTATTTGAGGGTGAAAGTGGCCACTATCTGAGTGGTGTACAGTGGAAAGGTCAAAGGTGGAAGTCAGGAAAACACAACCTTGACAAGGCTGAATGAGGATATGGCTGAGCAGCCAGAGGGGGAAGTTGTGATCTATAAGGAGAACTATCAGCACTGTGTTCAAATGCCCCGCTGGGCTCAGGGGCACTCTCAGGTGAAGGGGAGGCTGCAGCAGCCCATGAGGGTGAGGGCCCAATGCCCTGAGGAGCTGGGTGACTGTTTAGATGGACATGTTAGCTGTGAAGAGTGGGAGAGATTAAGGGGAGCAGGCAGAGCAAAGGAGCAACGGAGAGAACCTTGAGAACTGTGTGTGCTCCCCACTTGAAAGCTAGGAGGAACTCCTTTTGCAAAAAAGGAAACAGTGGAGCCCTGGCCGGTTGGCTCAGTGGTGGAGCGTTGGCCTGGCATGCAGGAGTCCTGGGTTCAATTCCCGGCCAGGGCACACAGGAGAAGCGCCCATCTGCTTCTCCACCCCTCCCCCTCTCCTTCCTCTCTGTCTCTCTCTTCCCCTCCCACAGCCAAGGCTCCATTGGAGCAAAGTTGGCCAGGGCGTTGAGGATGGCTCCATGGCCTCTGCCTCAGGCGCTAGAATGGCTCTGGTTGCTGCAGAGCAACGCCCCAGATGGGCAGAGCATCGCCCCCTGGTGGGCATGCCGGGTGGATCCCGGTCGCGCACATGCAGGAGGCTGTCTGACTGCCTCCCCGTTTCCAACTTCAGAAAAATACAAAAAAAAAAAAAAAAGAAAAAAAAAAGAAAATGAAACAGTAGAGAAGAGAGATCACGAGGAAGCTGAAACCAGGCCCTCCAAGCCCGAGGTCCCATGCTCTCCAGCAGCCGTGGGTCTCGTGCCCTCGCCTGCAGTTACATGAACAGCACCACGTAGTCTTGGAGGCAAAATGCTGAACCTCCTGTGCAACAATGACCTCCGCTCTTCTCATGGTCCCGTCTCACCACAAAGCCATACACCTCAACCAGGCAGGTCTGGGCACAGCCTGTGCCCACCCACCCATGCAAACACACCTACTGTAACGCACAGGCCAGGAGTGGGCTCTGCGTGATGAGAGAATGGCTCATCCTCATCCACACCCACATGTCAGCATTTCTCTAAAAATAGGAGTCTTCCTGGTCCTGTTATGCAAATGAGCCGACAGAGACTAATGGCCCAAAGTGTGAGTTTGAGACAAGGACTTGGTTGCATAGATGAGACAGTGACTATGACACAGTGGACACTTGGGTGTCAGGAAGGCTCATGTGTCCTGTGCATTCACCCTTTGCTGACTGTCAGTTTACCTGTGGAGGAAGTGGGCCGAAAACAATGCCCAGGAGTCAACCAGTAAAAAGTTTACTGTGACACTTCTCACAACAGATGACAAATGCACATTTGAGGACAACTACCAGATGGAGACCCTTGGGCTACACCCTGGGGGGCAGTCAAAAAGGCACCAGTGGGCTCACATTGACAGGCACGGCACTGGGAAGCAAGAGGTAAGGAGGGCTGGAGCAAGTGACAAGTGGGGGCAGCAGATACTTGCAGTGTCGGGAGTAGGTGGAAAGGGCTGAGCTTTGGGATGGGAGGGAAAAGGCTGGGCTGTGTCTCTAAACAGAGAAACAGGTGCAGCGGGAAGAAGGGTAAGGTACAAACACAGGAGAGAGACGGATGGCAGGACCTTCCGGAGGGAAGGGTGCCAGAGCACCTGTGGTGGGCAGGTTTATCCCCAAAGATGAGAAAGAATCTATCATATTTCCCCATGTATAAGACACACCCTTTTTCAAGAAACTCAGGGTCTAAAAACTGGGTGCGTCTTATACAGTGGTTGTGGCATTTCAAATGCTATAGATCGGTGTTTCTCAACGTGGGGCCCACGCCCCACAGGGGGGCAATTCCATAGTTAAAGGGGGCAATTTGAAAATGGACTCGACACGACTTTAACTCTTTCGCCCCGGGCCATTTAAATGCAATGCTAGATATTGGTGCCAAATTTAACAAAAAATGCAATTCTTAAATAATTGTGGTAAATAACTATTAAGTATAATTTCATTTGACGAGACCAAAATATCAACTGGGTGATTGGCGTCGTCAAGTAAACTTCGTCCTGGGTTCACTGCGGAGCGTGCCGTCTGCCGCGGGGAACCCTGGACGTTTTAAAAACTCGCTAAACAACGCAGTTAATCTCACCTAATTGGCCCATCGCAACTTCTGTAGTGTTTCACATCATTCAGTTGGTGTTAATTTGAAATAAGTGTCAGTCATAACTGTTGTAAAAGCTCGTTGATTTAATAAATATACATATATATATAGTATAGATATAATTGGTAAGTATTTGATTTTATTTTTATCAATATTAAACTCTTTATTAAGTATTTCTTGCATCGGGGCTAGAAAGCACTAATATTTTATAAATATTATTGGGGCTATAATAGTGCATGCACGACAATTTTAATTTTAGAAGCATAACTTTCCAGAAAATTTTGTCAAGTGGAAAAAATATAGATACCTTTTGATTTGCAGTGGTAGTGTAGTAAATGTGTTATATACATTTAAATAAATATGAATTTTTAGTATATGTTTACTCTGTCACATTGAATATATTTTAAGACATATTTTAATATTAGTTTTTAATTGATCTTATTTTTATTTCTTATAGCCCATAGTAAAATGAGTGGTGCAAGCAAGAAAAAACCTCGTCAATATTCGGAGGAATATTTAAAATTTGGGTTCATACCCGCTGTTCACGATGAGCGGATTTCTTTTTGTCTTTTATGCCAGCAATGCTTGACCAACGAATCAATGAAACGAGGTCGTCTTGAGGTGCATTTGAGGGCGAAACATAGTGCTCATATTAATTCAGATTTGAGTTACTTTAAAACTTTAAAGAAAAATTTTGAAAAAAGAACATTAAAGTCTCTATTTATTGCTCATACTTCAACTAATAATCGTGTTCTTGAGGCTAGTTATCAAATTTCTTTATTCATCGCTAAAACTGGAGAAAATCACACTATAGGAGAGAATTTAATAAAACCGTCAATATCAGCATTTCTTAAAACGGTTCTTGAAAAAGATGACAAAGATGTAAAAGCTATGCCACTCAGTGACAATACTGTTAGCAGAAGAATAGACGAAATGAGTGAGGATATTGAAAAACAACTTATTGAAAAGCTGAAAACAAGAAAATTCTCCTTGCAAATGGATGAATCAACTTTGTGAGACAGTGAGGCAGTATTGATAACTTTAGTAAGATATATTGATAAAGGACATTTTGCTGAAGAAATGTTGTTCTGTAAAAGATTAGAAAGCACCACTACCTCCAAAGATATATATAATAAGCTAAAAAACTACTTAGATGTCAATGATATACCAATGAAAAATAGAACATCTTGTGCTGCAGATGGTGCTCCCAATATGATGGGCAAGAAAAATGGCTGCTTAAAATTGATGAAAAATGCGAATCCAGAAATGATTCTTGTGCATTGTTATTCATAGGAAAAACTTGGTAGCTAAAAACATCTCGCCTGTTCTGAATGAAGTATGACATACAGTAATAAAGTGTGTTAATGCTATTAAAGCTAGTGCCAAATGTGAGCGTCTTTTCAAGCTATTTTGTGAAGAACAAAATGAAGACCATGTGAGACTTTTACTTCATACTGAAGTAAGATGGCTATCTAAAGGAAACTGTTTGAAAAGATTTATGGAACTGTTTGATGCTCTTAGTGATTTTTTAAGCTACAAACCTGAAATGAAGTATCTGTTAACAATAGATGGTAAAGCATTTGTGAGTTATTTAGCCGATATCTTTGAAAAACTAAATATATTAAATAAGCAACTTCAAGGAACAAATAAAATTCTTGTCGATGCAAAAGCAAAGATATTTGGTTTCATTACCAATATTGAGTTATGTCAGAAACATATTAACAACAAAAACTTTAAACAGTTTCATTGGCTCCAAAAATGTGAAGTAACTGATACCGCTTTACTTGTTATTGTCAATCATTTGAATATTCTATCGGCTGATTTAAAAGAAAGATTTTCTGATTTAAAACAAATTGATTTCCCAACATGGATGATGCAGCCAATGTTAGTGGATTTGTCTGATATATCAAATATGCAGTATCAAGAAGAACTCACAGAATTGCAAAATGATGAGTCAGTTAAAGCTTTATTTAATATCAAAGGAGCGCCTGACCTGTGGTGGCGCAGTGGATAAAGCATCAACCTAGAAACACTGAGGTTGCCGGTTCAAAACCCTGGGCTTGCCTGGTCAAGGCACATATGGGAGTTGATGCTTCCTGCTCCTCCCCCTTCTCTCTCTCTCTCTCTCTCTCTCTCTCAATCTCTCTCAATCTCTCTCTCTCTATCTATCTTCCCCCTCCTCTCTAAAATGAATAAATAAATAAAAATTAAAAAAAAAAAAAGAAAGATTCACAGATAAGGAAAATGAGTTAATATCAAAGGAGCGATGGCATGGCTTTGTGAGGAAACAGAAATCAAATACCCAAATTCAACCAAATGTGCAAGAAAACTATTGCTACCGTTTCCATCTTCATTTTTAGCTGAATGTGGATTTAGTGCTGTAAATGATTTACTGGTAAAAAAAAGAAATCGGCTGGATATAACACAACGTGGAGACTTGAGACTAAAGCTAACCAAATTGGAACCTAATATAAAATCTCTGTGCAGCAAGCATCAAGCACAAGGATCACACTAAATTAAAATAATAAATTAATATAGAAAAATCTGTATTAAAATTATTTGGAATTTAAATTTGTTTTTCATTATATGTTTTGAAATTTTACTTACTGTGTTTTGTTAACAATTTCATAGTGATTTCTTCCTAGAACCTATCATTTATGTTTATTAAGTGAACAAATCAATTTTTTAATGTTAAAAATTATGTATGTTACATAGGGGGGACATAAAAATTTTAGAAAGGTTAAGGTGGGGCATGGCACAAAAAAGGTTGGGAAACACTGCTATAGATGGAACTGAGGACGAGGCAATATACAAAGACAGTAATTCATCATCAGACACAGATGAGGACAAACTAATGGATGGGAGTTTTGACAGCATTGAGGACTTGTATCAATTTTATGATGAATAAAACTTGAGTTCAATAACTTTATGTAATTTTTTTTTCAAATTTCGCGCCCCAAAACTTAGGTGTGTCTTATACATGGGGAAATACGGTATTTCTTCTGATAGAGCAAAGAGGGAAGGATGCCTGTGGTGGCAGCAAGTCCTTGGGCGTGGACAGAAGGAACTGAGGCACTTTATGGGCAGGAGCCTAGATTCCCAAGGGGAAACCATGTGCTCACAGAGGCACCAACCTGCTGGCTGAGCCCCGGACTGGGGGGCAGGACGAGGCGGGGCGGGGGGGGGGGGGGGCGGGACTCAGCGCTTCACCATGTGCTGGCTCCGAGGATTAGAGACTTCCAACCACCATTACCAGGACTTTCCCACGTGCATGGCCAGAAGGAAAAGGGCCACTTTTCCATTTTCTTGTGCCTGCTGCACCCCAGGGGCCTCGTGCAGAGCTCAGCCCGCCCTGGGCATTTGGTAAGTATGATCGACCTCTCTCTGGGTCTTCACTCGGGCCAGTCCCACTGGCCGCCTCTTCTCTCAGCTCCTGAGCTGGGGGAAAGGCAGGTGTCTGTCCCGCAGGCCCTAGGAGATTTCAAAGCAGTAACCAGGCCCTCAAACCTTCGGGGTCTCATCCCCCACCCACTCACCTGTGAGGAGATGGACAGGTGCTGAGGAAAAGGACGGGAGAAATGTGTGGGAGAGCAGAGCAAGCCACTGCATATTTTTGGGTTTTGTCCCACATGCAAATGTGGCTACGTGCAAATCCTAAGAAAGATGTTTCAAATAATCGTGCTTTAGATTTCACATTATGCAAAAGTGACATAAAATGAGATCCGTTTTAAAACTGCACACCAGCAAGAAGAATCCTTTGCTCTCTCCTGCAGCCTTTCTTTCCCTAACGGGTTAAGAGCGGGAAGTCCAGAGCCAGCCCACGTGTCCAGAGCCAGCTCACGTGGGTCTAAAGCCTGGCTGCTATACCCATCAGCTATGACCGTGCACGCGTGTGCTTGGGTTTCCTTAAGCAGCTCCCCCCCCCCCCCGCCCCAGGTTTGCTAAGGACTGAGTTCATGTACATAACAGAGTGATTAATGGACATGGGTACATTCTGGCCTCACCTGGCGTTTGTTTTAGGCACCGGGAAGGGGTGGCCAGCCTGAGAGGGGGACACCTGGGCAAGCTGCCTCCGCCCTCCCCAGCCCCGCCTCAGCGTCCACTTCTGTGAAGCAGGACCACCACGCCCTGTCCCCGGCTTACCTAAAGCCAGAGGTCCGGGATCTGGCCAGCCGCCCGCTAAAACTAGGCTGGCGAAACTATATAGCCGGGCGCAGCTCCCACAGTAGCCACCCCGAACCTAGTGGCGAGCCGCCAGCGAAGCCCAACAACGCCTAGGCAACCGCAGAAGCCACCGGAAACGCCCAGCAGAACCTGAGGGAGCTTCCACTTCCGGGCGCGCAAGGGCCTACTTCCGGGATCAACAGCCCCTGCCTGACCCCGCCTGCGGTTGGTGAAATTTCTCAGCCCGGCTCGCACCGAATGCGCAGGCGAGGGCGATTGAAGCCGGAAATGATGGGGAATCTCACCGTCTCCTCGCAGGAAGTCGTGTCCTGCTCTATTACCCGGATTGTTTCTTACTATTAAGGTGACCAACTTTTTTCCAATGAAAAAGAGGACAAAAATAAATTGAAGAAGACAATATCCTAAATAAAAGAAACATTTTATTCATTGCACCAATAATACACTGTAATATGATAAATGCATAATAAAAACATTTGTAATATTTTATATTGTAATTATGCTTACATGTCCATTAATTTTTAATAATAATTGTAAGAAAAAAGTACTTATTTAGATACAAATACATCACATCACACACAATGGATCAGCTCTGCATGGATCAAGTACATTTACAGATTTGTCTTCCAATATCAAAAAGGAGGACATGTAGGAGGACATTTTTTGAGGGAGAACGGAACTTACAAAAGAAGAACTATTCTCCCTAAAGGAGGAGGATTGGTTAACTTATATAAGTTACTACTTCCGTACTGCTAGTTAGCAGTATGGCCTTGGAGAATGCAGTCACACGTGCTCCTGGCTAATGGTGGCCTAGTCTTCCCCATCTGCTAAGCAGTCCCCAGCTCCTTCGACTCGAAGCTCTCTGCACCGCAAACCTACGGAGCGCAACCCCGGTCTTGTGCGCATGTGCAGGCATATAATCTCAAGAACGATGGTGATAGGCATTGTCTGGGTCTCTTCTTGGCATGAGGATTTACTCAGGATGTCAGGAAACCTACCCAGTATCTCGGGACAAATTCCCATGCCTAGCGATGCCCTGAAGGCCAAATGTGAATGTATGTGATCATGACCACTGAGCACTCCAGCACCTTCCCACATTGTACCGTCCAGGGGCCAAAGAGCTGCCTCAGGTGGCCAGATGGAAAGTGCTCTCACTCCCACTGTGGTCCTAACTAGGCACCACGGTGCCCGACTGTCTCACAGGCTACCCTGAGCTGCTTTCTAGAGTCAGACAAATTCTAGGACCTTCGCCAGTCAGCTGTGTTCTTTAGCAAGCGTGGTCTGTTTTTTACCGTCTCCTTCCAGTGCTCCTTCTCTGTTCTCAAGTAAATCAACTCTAGGTCTAACCCTTCAGCTTAGGCTAAAACTAGGACCCCTGCAACAAAAGTATACATCTTTACACTTTATCCAAGTTATTTTATATATTACTTTAATTTCTCTATGCCTCAGAGATGGGTGTATTGGTTTCTCTGACATATAGATGAGGACACAGTCGCATGGCATGTTGAAAGGAGGAGATGGAAGGAGCACACATTTTTTAATTGTGTTGGTACATAGCGGTCCATACAGAATGGACTCAGAGCTGGTCTTTTTGCAGTGTTAACCCACAGGCACTCTAAAACCAGGGGTGATTTGATTGCAGAGCTAGGATAGAATTTAGTAAGTTGGCTGGGTTTAATAGTAATATATAGAAATCAAAATCTTCCACATATGAAAAAGCAATATAAAGGAAGGAAAGATTACATTTTATTAGCAATTTTAAAAAAGATTAAACATCATGGAAAAAACTTAACAAGAAATGCAAAAAATCGGTGTTTAAAAAAAATCTTTAGACCTCACTAAGGACTGCCTGACCAGGTGGCAGCACAGTGGATAGAGTGTCAGACTGGGACGCGGAGGACCCAGGTTCAAAACCCCGAGGTTGCCAGCTTGAGCACGGGCTTATCTGGTTTGAGCAAGGCTCACCAGCTTGAGCCCAAGGTCATTAATGTGAGCAAGGGGTCACTTGCCCTGCTGTAGCTCGCCAGTCAAAGCACATATGAGAAAGCAATCAATGAACAACTAAGGTGCTGCAACAAAGAATTGATGCTTCTCATCTCCCTTCCTGTCTGTCTGTCTCTCCCTATCTGTCCCTCTCTCTGTCTCTGTCTAAAACAAAAAACAAAAACAAAATAAAAAAAACCCTCACTAAGGACTATAGAAAGAATACCCGAACATATAAGGCATATAATGTTCAGGGTTATCTTACCACAATTTTTTTATTTTTATTTTACAGAGACAGAGAGAGAGTCAGAGAAAGGGATAGATAGGGACAGACAGACAGAACCGAAGAGATGAGAAACATCAATTATTAGTTTTTTCGTTGCGACACCTTAGTTGTTCATTGACTGCTTTCTCATATGTGCCTTGACCGTGGGCCTTCAGCAGACCGAGCAACCCATTGCTTGAGCCAGCGACCTTGGGTCCAAGCTGGTGAGCTTTGCTCAAACCAGACAAGCCCACGCTCAAGCTGGAGACCTCGAGGTCTCGAACCCGGGTCCTTCCACATCCCAGTCCGACGCTCTACCCACTGCGCCACCGCCTGGTCAGGCAAATGTTCAGGGTTAGATTTAACATTGTAAAGATATCAGTTCTCTCTAAAATAATCTACAAATTTGAGTAAATCCCAATAAAAATTCTAACAAGTTTTTTTGAACAGACTAGGCAATTCCAAAGTTCAAAAGGAAAAATAAACAAGAAAAGGCAAAAAAAAAAAAAAAAGCCAAGATCCTGGCAGAATGAAAGTGGCATAGAATTGAAGAGTTAATATGTAAAAGTAATGTGATTAATAGCTGGCATTTATTGACAAGCCAGGCACTTTAATCCATTCTCTCAGCTCATACTCGCCACCTCTAAGACATGGGCGTTACTATTCTACCAACTCGGCAATAAAGCTGAAGCTCAGAAAATATTAAGTAACTTTCACTCAACTACTCATCAGTGGAGCTGGAATTTGAACCCAAGCAGCTCAATTCTCAGTTCTGCAGCTCAGTTCCGAAGCTAAGCTGAGCTGCTCAGGCAAGGCAAACGGCTTTGGGAAGCTGGGAGAAAGACAGAAGAGACAAATATGTTTACCAAATCAATTGCTGTGGACCAAGTGCACAGCTGTAGCAGCTGGTATCACAACCGGTCAAGGTTGCAGCCTCTGCAGGGGTTCATCAGGGCCATGCACCCCTGCTGCATGAGACACAGAATGAGCAGGGAAGGAAAAACACCATCCTAACGTCTTCCAGTTCTTTGTCAGGGGGGCAAAAGGCTGATCTTTTCAGCAGGGAGGAAAAACTTTGCTGCCATCATGGTCCCTGATCCTGAGGTTAGGAAGTTGAGGTAGGGGTTCTGTGGCTTTCTGATAACATCCATCCCAGCCATACCCACTGCCCCTTTTCAGGGAAGATGCCTGCAGGGTAAGCTCAAGGTACTACTGGGCTAGGTGTGACGCCAGAGCTCCCTCCCTCACCTGGTCTCCAATGAGCTTCCAGCTTATTGCTGGACCAGATGGTGCTGGGATTAAAGAACATTCAGACACCCAATAATCTTCTAAAGCACGGGCACTTCCATCTCTCCAGGACGTGGCCCAGGTCAGAAGGCTTCATGCCTGCTGGGGAAGGTTCACAGGGCACCCTGGCACTCAGGATACCAACTCTCACCAAGGTTTCCTAATCTCTTTTGCAGGAGTGCTGGGTTGATAAACTGATTAAATTTTTAGCAATCACTTGAGAGGTCAAATCTAGAGTAGTAATTCCCCATGTTGAAGGGGACCTGGCCCCTCAGGGAACACTTTTCAATGGCTGGAGACCTATATGGTTGTCACAGGTGGGAGCAGAGAGAACAGTTCTATTGGCATCTGGTGACTAGAGGTGTGGGCGCTGCTAAACATCTTACAATGCACAGGACAGTGCCCGAGCCCCCAACAAAGAATTATGCAGCCTAAAGTGTCCAGTGCCCAGGCTGGTAAACCCTGTCTAGAGGGTTTCAGCTAGCATAAAAACCCTGAGGACACTTGTTTAAGTTGCAAAACCTTGAGTCCCAACTGTGACATGCTGATCCAGCAGGGTCTGGAGTGGGCCCCAGGAATCTGCATTTTTATGCACTCCAGGTAATTCTAGTGTAGGTGGACCATAGTCCTCCCTGAGAAATTCCACTTCTTGATTTCAAAACTCTGGTCCCTGGACCTGTGCCGGCCTAATATCACCTAGAGCACTTGTGAAAAGTCTGGGACTTGGACCTGGCCGGTTGGCTCAGTAGTAGAGCACTGGTCCGGCGTGTGGAAGTCCCAGGTTCAATTCCTGGCCAGGGCACACAGGAGAAGCACCCATCTACTTCTCCACCCTTCCCTCTCTCCTTTCTCTCTATCCCTTTCTTCCCTTCCCACAGCCAAGGCTCCACTGGAGCAAAGTTGGCCTGGGTGCTGAGGATGGCTGCATGGCCTCTGCCTCAGGTGCTAGAATGGCTCCAGCCACAACAGAGCATCTCCCCCTGGTGGGCATGCTGGGTGGATCCCAGTTGGGCGTATGCAGGAGTCTGTCTGACTGCTTCCTGGCTTCTAACTTCAGAAAAATACAAAAAAAAAAAAGTCTGGGACTCTTGCTCCAACCCTAGAGAGGCTATCGTAATTGACCTGGCCCCAGCATTCTGTGGGTCTATTTAGTTCCAAGTGATTCACATGCTGGTTTGTTAACACACACACAGGGTGGGCTGTTAGTGTAGACACTTTGGTCATCTGCCCTCACTTTTCAGGTGTCACAAGTCTAGCAAAATTGTGGTGGTCATCAACTGTTTTCATTCCTGGAAACCCCAAGGTTTATAAACAAAGGTCACTTCCAGCCCATAGAGGTGATTATCAGGAGCAACCATAACCACCCCCAGGCTCCACGCCCCCTTCTCACACTCTCATTTTATCAAGGATCCTATTTCTGTTTGAAGCAACAGACATGCATCAAGAGGCCTTGCTTTAGGGGCTTCATCAAGTAGGGTGATGTCGTGGTGTTCAGTCATCTGTATGTACCTCCCCTACCCCACTGAGAGTCTGGGCTAGTTGATCTATCAGGATGTTGAGGAGAATGTCAGAGATTGTTGGGAAGCCTGGCATCAGAGCAAGAAGTTGGCAAGGCACCTTATCTCTTTGCCCTTTGGAGTCGCCAGGCAGTGCCTGGCACCTGGTAACGGCTTGGTAAGTATTAGCCATGGTGATTGTTGTTACATATGGAATCATCTGAGAACTGACCCTGCTTCCCGCTAAGAGCTGCACCCTAAAGCCACTAGGGCAACCCGACCTAACATCATGCTTCCCTGGTGGCACTGCATCAACGGGTCTCTGGAGGTCTCCACCCTGTTTGAGTACTGCCCTCTGTTGTCCACCCTGTGTGTGTGCAGCTTAGCTTGTAGCCTTTGTCTTTTCCTGGGTCCACTGCCCAGAGCTGGCCCCATCCATCCTAGCCTCTTTCTCTCCCACAACCGACACACTAATCACCTTAGCTCCTATGAAGACCTTCAATCCGCCCACTTGTCATCACCACCCGTGACCTGGGGCCCTATCACCAGGCTCCTGTTTATTCTTCAACCTGTAAAGTTCATCCTAGAAATCAAATTGGGTCATGTCCGTCTCTGGCTTTCAAGCCCTTTTGTGATTTCACATTGCCCTTTGGATCAACCCAAGTTCTCCAGCCGTGGTCAGGCCCTCTGAGGTCTGGTCCCTCCTCTATGCACCTCCCCACCCTAACCTTCTTGCAGCTGGCTCCTCCCTGACCTTGAAGTGCCAGCTCCTTGTGCTGGCTGTCCCCCTGCCCCACGCAGGACATGGATCCTTGCCTGGGCCAAGTCAGGCGTGCAGCAGGTAGATTCGGGCCCACAGGTATTCAGGAATGAGGCAGGCTACGCTCCAAGAAGGTTGGGGACCAGCTTTATTGCACAGCCCGTGAGCTGCTCACTGTGTAATCAGGGGCCCAGGTGACTGGTGGTCCACATTCCACTCGAGCAAGTTCTCCACTCCTCCTTCTCCTGCCAGGCTGGTTCTGGCAGGATCCCGAACAGCTGCATGGCCCTTCAGGCTCAGGAAAATGTAGTTCAGTGTTCAGGTCCCAGAGCTGCAGCTTCAAGCAGCTGCCAGTCCCCTTTCCTGTCCCCCAAACCCCCAGCTGAGGACATAGGAATCCAGTGGGCAGGGGGGAGAAAGCCAGCTAATGTGGACCGAGCCAAGCCTCTGCCACCAAACAGTGATTTCCTGCCATTCATGAGTCACTAGACACAGATTGGGTTTTCTGTACAACAGACATACAACACTCCCACTCCGGGAGGGCCATAGAGGTCAGACGGGAAGGGAATTTGAAAGAGGGGAAGTGGGATGTCACAGAGACCCTAGCCTGAGCCCTGAGCAACAGGCCAAGCCCAGACCAAGAAATCTGGGTCCAACGCCTCACATTCTACCACCGATCAGTCCAAAAACGACACCCACCAAGTGGAAGGAAGGCCAATCAAACAAATAACCAATAAATACACGAGATTGGCTTCTTCCTCCAGGGAGGCAATGCAGCCGAGAGGGGACCCCGATTAGCTCTAGAACTGAGGTCAAGTGTCTGAGATCTCAGCCTCAGCTCTCCTGCAAGGTGAGGGCATGGACAGGGGGTCCCGGGACCCCTCTAGTCTGCTGCCTGCACAGCCAGTTAGGCCGATATCCCTCCGTCCCCCACCATCCCAGCCCACCCGGGGCACACAGGTTGGTGCTGGCCCCAGGAGCCCACAGTGCCTCCCAGACCTTACCGACACCTGTCTTCTTTCACTGTCCCAGCTCAGGTGACCTAGAAGCCGCTGGGAGGGGCTCTGAAATCTGCCCTCGCTGTGGCTGAATGAGGCAGAGTCCAGAGCCCAGCCAGGAGCTGCCTCCTCTGCGCCTCTGGGGAGGAGGGTGCTATCCACACGGGGAGGGGCAGGTATGGAAGCAGAGTGGAACAGGCGATTTTGAGGAGGACCAACTTTTTGAGCAGGCCAATTTAAGTGACTTAATAACTATAAAGGATGCTAAACATACAAGTTTCAGTCTGGACCCAAATTGCTATGGGTTTTTTGTTTTGTTTTGTTTTTTGGGGGAGGTTGGTGTGAATGTTTTCCCTTTACTTCAACATTTTCAGAAATTTCACATCTAAATGTGTCAGAAAATAAAATTCCAAGAAAGGCCTTGGCTGCTCCCCAATGAGCCCCTCCCTCTACTTCCCGGGTGACGGGGCCCTGGAGGCAGAGGCGCTTCCTAGGTCCCATGGCAGGACGGGGACAGAGCTTTCACTGCCCCCAACTCCCACCCGGCTCGGAGCTCCCCGGGCTAGTTGCCCTTCTTCCCGGGACACAGGGTCTTCTTGGGCTGCCCCGCTGGCAAAGGCCAATCGCAGCCTTGCCCACTCCCGCCCAGGTTCTGCTTGGGAAGCGGCGGTGGGAACATGAGGGTGGATCTCTCCGGCTCCAGCCTGACTCTGAGCTCAGGCTGACGGGCTGGGGATGGGGGTACCTCCGGGAACCGGGCAGGCCCTGAGGGAGGGAAACAGAGGGACCAGGACACAGCGGTGGAAGTGGCGACGAAGGGGTCTCCAGGGACAGCTGAGCCAAGGTCCTCCAGAGAGCTGAGGCACCTGAAAAGCACATCAAATGAAGGGTCACCCCCTCGCTGTGGAGACCCCTCTCTATCACCCCCTCCTCGCCTCTGCCCATGCCACAGGGCTTATCTCAACCCTTCCTCTGTCCAGTTCTGCCTCGACACTCCTGGGCCCCAGGCCCCCTCTCAGGACAGATTCTGTGTCCCCGGCCACCCCTTACAGGGCCCCCTGGGGAAGCACCCGAGGACCTTGGTTAGCTGCCTATCCTGGTGCCCAGCACAGCACAAGGTGGGCAGAGAGAAGGTGCTCAGCACTTTTTTTTTTCCTAAATAAATGAACACCTGGATCCAAAAGTGAACTCTCACCATGGCCCTGCCTCTTCTCTGCCTCCAGGCAGAGAAAACCCACAGCCTCACCCACAGCCCGAGCCCCAGTACCTGGGCTGAAGTGGAGCGGTCACTCCCACAGGAAGCGCACGTACCAGATGGTCTCGTTCTTCAGCTGTGGCCCAAACAGGGGGTTCAGCTGGGCCAGGATGGCGATGAGCCAGCTGCCAGGGACAGTAGAGTGGGGTGAGCCTGGACACAGCAGGCACCTACCCAGTGTGCCTCATGCCAGGCTTGTGGTCACATGGCCAACCTAGCAGCCCACCGCCAGGCCTGTGTTCCAGAGTGAGGGGCCCACAGAGCCACCCACACTCCAACCAGCAGATGGGCTGGGCCTGGGGTTTGTGGGTTTTGGTTTGATGTTCTGTAGATTTATAAGGTCCCTGAGTTGAGGCTGGACCCTAGGATGATGGGAGAGGTAAGATAGTCTCCTGGGGCACAATGGGAGCAACTCCCAGCTGTGCCCACATACATCCCTGGTCTGAGCCATCCCAGTCTACACCTGGAAGCAGGACAAGGCTGGTCTGATGACAGCATGTCAGAATTGCACCCTTTTAGGAGCAAGATGATGGAACTAGCACAATATAAGGAAGTGATGACCAGAACGCCCCACTCCCAGGACAGCTGGGATAGGACAGTGCCTGTCCTTCAGGCCAGTGAGCACCCCAGGACCATTGGCAGGCTACACATGTCTGTGGGGAGGATCAAGCCCTGTCATCATGACTTCGTTTGCCCAGAGAAGCAGGCCCCCAAAGACCCAAGAGGTGCACAACTTTGTGTGCCTCAAATGACGGTACCAACGATGCTCTGTCTGGTTCTGGTGGAAGGTTCCAGCACTTCTGCCTCTGAATGCCCATAGCCGCCAGTCACCTGCCTGATGCCCAGGGCGCTGTCAGAAATCACTGCTACTACCCCGAGGTTATGTGTCAGTCTGGTGTTTGTAATTACCCACATCCTGCCTGTACTCTGTCTCCCCTATGTTCCCAGTCACCATTCTCTACCCTATCCCTGAGCCTTCAAACCCAAGCCCCTCAGAGGCCCTGCCTGGGAGAGATGAGGACATCTGTAAAGCCCTGAAAGAACAAGAAACAGCACAGAGAAAGGACCTTAGAGATGCTCTGTGCAGGGAGAATTCTGAAAAATCATATGCTCCATGAATTTAAACTAACAACTGAGAGTCATCATTATTAACAAGTTTTATTTTTTTATTTGTTATGTGAGAGGAGAGACAGTGAGATAGACCCCTGCATGTGCCCCAACCAGGATCCACCTGCTAACCCTGTCTGGGGCTGATGCTCAAGTACAGAGCTATTTTTAGCACCTGAGGCTGATGCTTGGACCAACCAAGCCATCCTCAGCACCCAGGGCCAAGCTCGAATCAACTGAACCACTGGCTGCAGGAGGGGAAGAGGGAGTGAAGGGGGAGAGGGAGGGAAAGAAAGGTAGACAGTCGCTTCTCCTGTGTGCCCTGAACAGGAACCAAACCTGAGACTTTCATATGCCAGGCCAACACTATCCACTGAGCCACTGGCCAGGGACCAAGTTTTATTTTTTTGTTAATAGGAGGTGAAATATTAAACATCATATAAAGTAAAATTACAACTGATCTATAGGAATAAATAGCTCATGATATAATTAGATAAGACAGGTTCTAACTATGTAACCAGTTCCACATCTGAAGTCAATCATGCAAATTTTTTTGAATGTAGATATTATCCTATGTCTTTAAAAAATTTGGCAGTCCTGAGAAATATTCCAGGTACTTAAAAAAAATCTATTAACTTTTAAAGAATTGGTATTTCTTCATGTTACCTGTCCTATTTTGATTGTTCTGAAATCACAACGCCCAACTATGCCAAACTTAACCCATAAAAATGGTGTATGAGACCCAGGAAAATAAAATGGGAAGCCATATAGACCTCGCATGGCTTGATTGATCCTGGGAGAGGCCACCCTCAACACCGGAAGGTAGACTTACCCCTCAGTTTGGCAGCCAGGATGATTTAAACATAGAACAATAAAACAGAAAAACTGAGGATGAATCGAGGGGTGGGGTGCCTTTTTTATTTTTAAAGAGGGAAGGGCTATCATGAATGGCAGTTTTAGAAAGACACCATCTAGATGTTGAGGACCTCAAAATTGACTCCCTTGCTCTGTCTAGGTCAGGGGTCTCAAACTCAACTCAGCATGTGGGCCGCAGAGCAAGATCACAGCCGTTCGGCGGGCCGCACTAGGTCTACAAAAGGCAACTGTTACGCAACACTTTTCTCACTGCAGTTGAAAACAAAAAAAAATCAGTACAACAAGCACAATTGTACATGCAGTTTACTCAGTGTCACAAAACGACCAGAAACTGTAGTTCACATCACAACTGCTGTTAACTAAGCTAATATCTAGCAAGGATGCTAGAGAAATGAAAAATACAAGTAGGCCCCTAGGCTTACTTAATTTTATCCAAAATATTTTGAACTTTGTGGATTAGTCTGTGGGCCGCACAAAATTGTTCGGCGGGCCGCGAGTTTGAAACCCCTGGTCTAGGTTCTCAAATCCCTCAGAATGCCCTTCTGTGTCTCCAGGGCCCCCTTGCCAAGTTTAGAGACTGCCCGACATGTGGCTCTAGCTGGCTACCTCACAACGACCCAGGGGGTATGTGCTATAAACACAAATTCCCGAGTGCAAACCTTGAGCACTGTGATTTCGTGGGTTGAGAGTGCAGCTCTCAAAGCTGTACAGTACTGCATTGTGACGCCAAATCACGCATGAAAAGCACTGAGCTGGCCTAACTCACTCACTGCACAGATGAGAGAGCTGCAGCCTGGAGACATTACAAAGCTTGTCTGGGTGACATGTTTAGAACCAGAAGAGGAATTCATGCTTTCGAGCCCATTGCTCTCTTTGCTATTCCAAACCGTCTCCACTCCTGTGTTCTACAGACTTAACCTTTCATGAACTGAACCTGTCACTGTGGGGACAGAAGAGAGGGCAGGGCGAGAGAGAGGAGGGAGGAAAGGAGGAAGGGAGAAGAAAGGCACTCACTGATTTTGAGCTGGGGAGAGAGGTACTTACAAGAGGTAACAGCAGACGGCAGTGGCTACCAGCATGGTGATGATCACTCTGCAATGGAAGAGGATGTCAGGTCAGTACCATGGGTGGAACCAGGCCAGGGCCGGAGAAAGAGCTCCTGGAGTCAGCCCCTTTCTATTGGTCTTCCCAGTGCCACTAAAACACAGGAGACGGAGTTCTTCTCAGATGGAAAATAAAAGGGCTAAGTGTCACCTTATAGGAAGGCCTACCTTGACCATACCCAAGTCATGTTATGATTCCTTCCCTTCATCTCCTCTCTCACCCCCACAACATCTCCATCTTCATGCAGCCATGCTGGGAAAAGATACCCACAGAGCTGCATTTGCAGCAACCCACTGTGGAGGGGGTCTCCAGAATTCAAAATTCACTGGGCAAAAAGAAGGAGAGGAGAAGACACGACAAGAAGCAAGGAGACTGTGAGCCATCTCTGAGGCAGAATGAGCAGCTCTAAAGAGCACAGAGAACAAAACAAAAAGGCAACCAACTGAATCGGAGATGATGTTTGCAAACAACAGCTCCAACATGGGGTTAATATCCAAAATACTTAAATAATTCATATAACTCAACACCGAACAAACAAACAATCCAATTAAAAGATGGGTAGAGGACCTGAACAGGTACTTATACCAAGAAGACATACAAATGGCCAACGGATATATGAAAAGATGCTCAACTCATTAGCTATGAGGGAAATGCAAATCAAAACCACAATGAGCCTGACCAGGCGGTGGCGCAGTAGATAGAGCATCGGACTGGGATGCTGAGGACCCAGGTTCGAGACCCCAAGGTCGCCAGCTTGAGTGTGGGCTCATCTGGCTTGAGCAAAAGCTCACCAGCTTGGACCCAAGGTCGCTGGTTCAAGCAAGGGGTTACTCGGTTTGCTGAAGGCCCACGGTCAAGGCACATATGAGAAAGCAATCAATGAACAACTAAGGTGTCGCAATGCACAACGAAAAACTAATGATTGATGCTTCTCATCTCTCTCCGTTCCTGTCTGTCCCTGTCTATCCCTCTCTCTGACTCTCTCTCTGTCTCTGTAAAAAATAATAATAATAAATAAATAATTTTTAAAAAACCACAATGAGAGACTACCTTATACCTGTTAGATTGGCTATTACCAACAAGACAGGTAATAACAAGTGTTGGAGAGGTTGTGGAGAAAAAGGAACCCTCATTCATTGCTGGTAGGAATGTAAACTCATAAAGCCATTGTGGAAAACAGCATGGCAGTTCCTCAAAAAATTAAGACTAGAGTTACCATATGACCCAGCAATCCCTCTTTTGAGTATCTACCCAAAAAACTCAATAACATTTATTTGCAAAGATATATGCACCCTTCTGTTCATTGCAGCATTATTCACAGTGGCCAAGACCTGGACAACCATAGATAG
Source organism: Saccopteryx bilineata (assembly GCF_036850765.1). Lineage (NCBI taxonomy): Eukaryota > Metazoa > Chordata > Mammalia > Chiroptera > Emballonuridae > Saccopteryx > Saccopteryx bilineata. Next base: position 347,302,462 of record NC_089491.1, on the reverse strand, counting down.
ATGTCCTTTGATAGATGATTGGATAAAGAAGGTGTGTGTGTGTGTGTGTGTGTGTGTGTGTGTGTGTATAATGGAATACTACTCAGCCATAAGAAAAAGTACTGCCATTTGCAACAACATGGATGGACCTTGAGAATATTATGCTAAGTGAAAGAAGTCAGTCAGAAAAAGCTAAGAACCATATGATTTCACTTATATGTGGGATATAAAACTGAATCTCAGTCACAGACAACAGTATGGTGGTTACCAAAGGGAAGGGGGTGGGAAGGTAGTAAAGGGTAAAGGGGGCCAATTCTATGGTAACAGAAGATGATGTGACTGTGTGGTGGGCACACAATGCAATTTACAGATCATGTACCATAGAAACGTACACCTGAAATCCGTCTGATCCTATTAACCAATGTCACCTCAATCAATTTATTAAAAAAGAATCACAGGGACTGGCCACCTTGTGTCCACTCAGATGACTGAAGACAGAAGCTTACAATGCAGCAAGGGTGATGAGACACTAAGATGTTTTACAAGGTGAACTGTGGGTCCTGCAGATCTTAAAGAACAAAAACAGCACTCATCTGTCCAAGAGGCCTCAAGCCAGAGCTAACCGAATCCAAACTAAACCCTGTAACCTCTGACCCAAAGCACTTGCAGTCTGCGCCAGAGAAATGAGCACTTGACCCATTCTTTCAGCATTCCCAAGCACTGTGGGCTGGTCCTGTGCTGAGCACTGGGCTCTACAGTGGCCAACAAGCCCATGTCGGTCTTCGAGGAACTTGTAATCAAGGGGGGACGGCACTTTACAAACGAGAACATGAAAAAGCAGAAACTGGTGAATGGTATAACAGTCCCAGAAATCTGTTCAGGGACCTCCAAAAGCCAACGACGCCGGCTAAAGCATTATTCAATACATAATACGAGTCACGCACTGGTAAGAGTTTTGTATGCGTTATTTCGCGTAATCCTCAACTGGCTTAAAAATTAAAAGGCAGCCATCATCACCATCCTCATTTTACCTATGAAGAAAGGGAAGCCTGAACGGGTGGCATTCGCTCAAGGTCACAGGCGGTGTGGTGTGAACAGGCTGCCCCAGCGGCTAACCCAGCAGTGACAGGCAGGAAGGGTGGCCCTCAACCGTCTCCCGCGCCAGTCGTCTCTCTGCCTCTCTAAAGACACTCTCTCCGCCCTTTGGCCCCCACCATCGGCCATCTCCCTACTGAACGGGGTCCAGCGCAGACCGAGCAGAAGGCGCGGGGCACCGGTCGTGTTCGTGCATTTGCCCAGGAGGGGTCCGCAGGAGGCTGAGCCCTTGCGCATCCCTTACCCGCGGTTGGGTCCTTTCGGCACGAACCAGGGCCCGGCGATGCCGATGAGGCCCCAGAACGTGGTGAAGATGATGACCGGGAGGGCAAAGGAGTGCGCCGTCATGGCGGGGCGTGGGACGCCCAGACTCGGGTGCAAGACCAGCTGCAGATGTTCCAAGGTCCGCGGGTCCCGGCCGGGCAGTGGACGTGGAGCGTGCGCAGCAGGGCGGGGCCGCCCAGGGGAGCGCGCTCGGCCAGCCTAATCCGCGCACGCGCGCTCGCGTACGCGCAGCCTCAGAGGAGAAGGGCAGGGGCGAGGGGATAAAAGTGAGCTAGCTCTTCTAGGATCCAGATCTAGCTAGCTTTGATCAGCTTCTCCAGTTTCCTCATTCTGGCTAAAAGAATTTAGAGGGCAGAGATACATGACAAAATAAACTGCACTATTTAGATAACAAAATGTTGAGAATCAATCGTAGCTTTATAAACCTCATTTGCACGTCTTGGAAACCAGAAGCGGAGAGCACGTCCCTGCCCTACCCCCAGCTTGCCTGCCAGGGAGTCTGGCTGGCAGACACCTGAATGAGGAACTAGCCAATCTTCACATTGTCTTGTTAAACATTTGGCACGCCAGGGACCCAACCTGGCCTTAAAAGAAGCAATAGGTCTGGAGCACCTTGTGCTCTTTAACGGGTCTGGCAGCAGGGTGGGGGACTGAGGTCTCTCCCTCCCAGCTGACTCTACGGCTATCACCAACATGTCACTTAGAATGCTGGTTACTCAGAGGGTCAGTCATGGGGCGTGGTGGGCCGGATGGATGCCAGGGTACAGATAGGGAAGGAGAGTGGAGGCTTGGCCAGTACTCTGGACAACGGCAGAGAGCTTGCTGCTTCTGTTTCAATGCCCTTCAGCTTGTTTTCTTGTGAGGCAAACAAGGGAATAATCGAGGTTGAAACACTACCTGCAGTAGAGTGGGGGCCAGATCCCAGTCTCCCCAAGGCAACTTGGGCTAGTATCCTCCTTAGGAAACCACCTGAGCATGAGGCAGGTCAGCCACCAGTGGTGTGACCAAGAGGGCACATAGGCTCACTCCAGGAAGACACTTTCCTGTATTGGCCCAGAGCTGCAGGAAGAGAAGTGCTCTGGAGCACTCTGTGCAGAGCTTTTGCTTGTCTCACCCTAAAGGAAGGCCCTGGGGGGAGGTAGAGAGATTCTCTTATGTTTCCTATTTGAAGTCAGAGTGTAGCTGCTTCTGCCATGAAGCTAAGGTGACATCCCAGAGCCCAGCTAGCTGTCCCTGGAGCCTGGTCATCTCCTGCCCCTCCCCCCAGGGCCTTCCCCAGGCCATGGAGGCTGTGGGCAGCCTCCCTAGGATGCTCCCCACCTTTCCAGGGGGCTGGGGTGCTCCTTTAAACCCCCACCCCTGACAGTCTCTCCCACTTCAGAAAAAGTCCTCTTGCCACCAGAACATGGGGTGAAATCTTTCATTAAGGGATTACTTCCTGAAGCACCTTTAAAATAAACTTGAGATAACCTTTCTGCATATTTCAGTGCTGAGGCCCTGCTCTGCTCAGAAAGGTAAACAGGTAGTTCATCTCCGTCTGGGATGTGGGCTAACTACCTTGTCACTGCCCAGTTCCTGTGCTTCGAGAGTCCCCACCAAAGGGAGATGCTAGAGCAGCGGAGGATCTGCAGAGAGCCTGTTGGCACAACCACAGGGAACGGGGAAGCATGGGGGTCTCCAAGGCAATCCTAGGGTTCCTGCTCCTGCAGAGCCTGTATCAGGACAGTGTGGGTGCTGCCTGGCCGGTGTGGTGGTAAAGGAGCCTGTCGGGAGCGTCCATAAGACAGTCCTTCAGATCTTCACCGGCTCCCCATACAATAGAATGGGTGGCTTCTGGGTCACAGCTTCCTACATATAGAGCACTCCCATCTTCTCCCTCCTGAGCACCGCCCCTCAAGTAGCAGGAAACAGAAGGTACCACCAGACCTGGGGAAAACAGGACCCCTGCCCGCAGCCAACTGTGCCCTGAGGTGTGTTCAGTGAAAAAACCACAGACTGGAAACATGATTAGGGCTGTAGGATGATCTGTGAAATTTCAGACTCTCAAATTATATTTAATTATACTTTCTCCAGTATTATTTCATCTTAATGATTTATGTTTGTATTAATGTCTACTAGATGCAGATGATATTGCCTCTGGAGTTTTTTAAGGTTTATTGCACTTAAAGAGTTCTCTGTTGATTTGTATCTCCCTATCTTTCTATCTATCTAATTGGCTTACTCTTACTTCTGTGAAAAAAGTCTTGGCCTCTACTTTCTGTTTATATATAAAGAAGTTACATTCTTTAGAATAGTATTAATATCAAAATGAACATCAAGTAAGAAATCATCATGTCAAGTAAATTACTTAACTATCTCCTGGTGAACTGAAGAATGCTCATGCACTGCTGGTGGAAATGCAGACTAGTGCAGCCACTGTGGAAAACAGTATGGAGATTCCTCAAAAAATTAAAAATAGAAATGCCTTTTGACCCAGCTATCCCACTCTTAGGAATATATCCGGCTAAGAATACCAAATCACTGATTCAAAAGAAGACATGCACCCCCATGTTTACTGCAGCATTGTTTACAATAGCCAAGATCTGGAAACAGCCCGAGTGTCCATCAGTGGATGAGTGGATTAAATACTATGATTGACGATAAGTGGATTACACAATGGAATACTATGCAGCTGTGAAAAAGAAGGAAACCTTACCTTTTGCGACAACATGGATGGACCTGGAAACTATTATGTTAAGTGAAATAAGCTGGGTGTAGAAAGAAAAATATCATATGCCCTCACTCATTTGAGGAAACCAAGGAACAATGTGAACTGAGGAGAACAGAGACAGAGATGGGATCAAAGGAACCAGAGGGAAAGTGGACAGAGGGAAAGGGGATGAGAGGATGGGATCAGAGAGGGGAAAGAGATTGGTGAAATTATATAGACATAACACAGCGTTATAGAGAGCAGGACAGCAAATCCTGGAGGGAAGGGGGAAAGGCATTGGGGGAAGGGGGCAAAGGGGATGTTGAGGGGAACACGGGGGTGGGGGGCTGCATTTGGGGGACACTAGAATCTATGCAAACACAATAAGTTAAAGTAAAAAAATGTAAAGAGAAAAAATATGAACATTCAGGACCATTTATAAATAAAATCATTGAAAAAAGAAAAAAAAATGTGTTTTGATCATAAGATTCTCACACAGGATCTTACCCGGGGGCCCTCTGCCCCTCCCTCGAGACATCCAGCAATGTCTGAAGACACTTCCAGTTGTGGCAGCCGGGAGGGGACCACTGGTATCCAGTGGGCATGTCACAGGGATGCTGCTGAAGACCCCACCACACACAGGACTGGCCCCCACAGAGATTTGTTTGACCCCAGATGTCAACAGTGCTGAGGCTGAGAAAGCCTGCCCGGGAAGGAGGGCTTTATTGTATAACATCGGGTAGCATTCGCTATTTGCTTCAGATGTACAAGTCCCCTTGTCCCCAGGAAAACAACCTACAAAAGGGCACAACTGGCAGCATCTTTGTCTCCTCCTCCACCACAGGGCTGGACACGGGACAGCAAACGCTGGGGAGAGGACTGGCTGTCTTGGCCCCTCTCTTGGTGCTTCCTGTCTCTTTCTTCTCTGGGCCCCTCCCCTCCGCCCAATTACAGCTCAGGGCCACCCTGCTTCCTACAGAGTCTCTGTCACTCCTGAGACCCTATCCCCTGCTGACAACCACAGACTCAGAGGGGACAAACAAGAGCAGAAGGAACAGGAAGGAGACCAGCTAGAAGATGACAAGAGAGATCACAACTGTCTCCATCATTAAACCACGAGGGATGTGGGGAACCTTGTGACTATCCCATTCACTTTGGTTTCCAGTAACCGCCTGCAGAGTGAGCACTGAAATTTCTTGCTTCAGACTTTCAGTAAGTTGACTTCCTATAACATGATGCCCCCCTCAAGCCTTGTCCCCGCCTGGTCCCCCAGGCCAGTAAGCAATACCCTCAGGACTCTTCCCCTGCCTGGACCACACCTACCTTCTCCACTAGCATCCCGGTCACAGCCCTCTTGCACTGACCTCCTCCCTCTCCACCCCTCCAAGTCTGCACAGCCCCACTTAGGATGTGACATCGCTGCCCCAACTGGTCCAGTCATCTAGTTATTCCCAGTGGTGGTCGGCTCTGCTTGCCAGTCACTGTTCTAAGCACGTTACATGTATTAATTCACTTTACAGATTAAAAAAAAAAAAGCATGTAACGATTAACTTGCCCAAAGTCACACTTGTCAGCAGTCCCCACGTTTGTGCTCTCGGCAGTATGCCCTGTGCCTGCAGTGTATGCACCCTGCCTCTCTAGCTGGGTCAGAGGCACCTTGAGGGGAGGTGTCATGTCTTGGGAGCCACTGGTCAGTAGATGGCTGGGCACAGTACCCAAGCTCAACAGATAGTGCAGACCAAACCCACTGTGATGGCTCACTTCATTAGCTCTCAGACTTCGAGTTCACGTGGGACTGGGGAGATGAGCCTCCCTTCCTTCGTGTTCCCACATCCAGGAACTCCGCCATGTGGACTTACTTGTATGAGAGTGGGGTGACACCGGGGCACAGGTGTGGACGTGGCTGAAGCGCCGGCCTGAGGAGGTCAGGTACCAGTGCTGGATGGCGGGCTGGGGGTCGTACTCGGTGACTGCCACCCCATTCACCGCTGTCATCATGAGCATGTTGATCACCTCATTGGACAGCTTGGTCCTATCATCGGTCCTGATCCGGCTCATGGCACTGAACCCCCGCTCACAGCAGGAGGTGGAGATGGGCATACAGACCACCACTGCCACCAGCCTGCTCAGCATGGGGAAGCGGCCGGGCTGGCCCAGGGCCCTCTTACACAGCGTAGAGAACGGCCGGTTCTTGGCCAAGGTTTTCAGGCCCAGCCATTCCTCCTGGAGGGCTTGCTCACTGTACCCTGGGGGCAGGGAGAGCTCAAAGTACCTGGCAAGGGCAAGGATGTCATCGTTCCCAAAACTGGCCAGCTCGATGCCACTTGGCCAGGCCATGGTGTCAAACACCTCCATTTTCTTGAGCTGTAGGGGACGGTCTGTGTCAAACCTCTGCTGGAGGTACTCCGTCCCGGTCATGATCACTCTCTCCCTGTCTGCCTGGAAGCGCTGCTCTGCCCTCTCCACCCTGTCCAAGGAAATGCCATGGAGCTGCCCGTCCTTGAAACCTGCATTGAATTCTTCCTCTTTGGGCCCTGCCTGGCGGAGGAGGGCCTCCAGCGCCACATACGCATGGCTGAGCGTAGAGTTCACCTCCGTCATCAGCACCAGCTCTTTCCCGCACACCTCGGACAACGGCCCGTAGATGCTCAGGAAGTCCAACAGGAAGTGGCAGAACTTGATGAAATGGAAGCTCTTCGCGAGCTTGAGCAGGCTGCGGGCCCTGTGCCCAGTCTGGCCCCCTGCCTCCACCAGGCTCTGGAGGTGCCTGGTCAGGGCAGGCCAGCTGGCAATGAGCACCGTCAGGGTGTGCTTCCTGCTGGCCACCCACTGGATGGCGTTCAGGTCCTTCAGGCTGATGATTTCCTGCCCCAGCGCTGCAGCACCTGCCTGCAGCTCGGTCAGCCTTCTTTTTGAGGCCTGATAGAACTTGAAGATTGTGCGGATGTGCCGGTCACACCTCTTCATCAGGTCGATGCCCCCACAGGCATCCACCACGGACAGGGGCAGCTGGTGGGCCACACAGTGGACAGGCAGCAGCTGGGGGATGAGCTCCCGGAACTTTTCCACGAGGCCTCCTCTGCAGCTCAGCACAGAGGAGCCATCGGTCCCCAGGCCCACCATCCAACCGGGCCTACGGAAGGGAATGTCCAGCTCATCTAGGGCAGAGACGATGGTCTCAAAGTACCCATCCACCGTCTCACTGAAGAGCGGGGCCAGTGTGATGTAAGACTCTTTCACCTCCAGCCCCTTAACGTAGCGGATGTAAATGCCCACGCAGGCCTGGTCAGCGGCGTGGCTAGGGTTGTCCAGCAGCATGCTTACACAGGGCGAGCCCCGCACGTCCTCCAGGATCTCCTTCTGCAGCGTCTCAGATATGTACTTGACGAACTTGGTGCACGCGGTGCGGTTCTGGTACTTGCCCAAGATCATGGTCCCAGTGCTCTGGAGGAGCTGCAGGACCTTCTCAAAGTCATTCAGGGGCCTCAGGTGGTACGCGATGGAGTAGGCGGCATTGAAGAAGTGCTCCATGTTGGCCAGCAGGTCACTGGAGATCTCTGGAAAGAGGGGGGCCGGAGGGGTGTCCTCCTTGATTTCAACGGTGTTGACGCAGAGCTTGTGTGCTTTGCTGACCTCGTGGTATTTTAAAGTTTCCACTTTAAAAGGCCCCGTGTAACCTCGGACCAACGGCGATGATCTGTTGCGGAGACTTGGTCTTTCTTTGCAAGCTGAGCAGAAGAGCTTGGTCTCTTCTGAGTCAATGGCTAGCCATGGGAACTGCCCAAACCACGACCTCTGAATTGAGCGCGGTCTGCAAGTCCTCTGGACTTTCCCAGGCCTGTCCACTTTGGCGTCACAGAGGCTGAAACCACAGTAGGAGGCATGCGTCTCCACAGGAGGTGCTGGAAGCCGTTCCACAGCCAAGGCCTGTGTCTCTCTCTCTCTCGCAGCTGCCATCTTCTTTTTCCCTTTGGAGGAAATCAAACTATGCTTGGTTTTTCTGCCCAGAACTCTGCAGTCTCCTATCAGCTAAACACCCCAGTGCGGTAAATACCTCAGCTGCAAGGGGGTAGGATGAATGTGACCCACCTCTCCAGAAATCATTAATGGCTGCCCCATGATCAGCTATAGAATCAATCTGGCTCCCTAAGAGTTGTCCACTGATCCCTGTGGGCTTTTTAGCCAGCCGCCCCCTCTCTATCCACACAGCAACCCAGGATCACATGACATCAGCTGCGAATAAACTTAGTTACCCACCCTTGCCATAGATGCTACTGGATCAACAGGTGGCTGTAATTCTCTTCTGAAGCACCACAAAGAAATGAGGTTAAATATCCATCCATAAGTCCTTAAGAGCCTTCCAAAGAAGGGAGGCACAGAAATATAAACAGTAGCTACTAGCCAAAAAGTTACTGCCTAAGATGTACAAAGTAACTGTCACAGACCAGCAGTGCTAAAGACCAGAGGAGAAGGGAAGGAGTGGAGGCCCACAGGCCTGGTGGCATATGGTTCCTCATAACCAATGCTCCCACGCCCTCCTCCCACCAGCTCGATCACAGGTCCTTTTAGAGCTCCTGCTCATCAAAAGCTCCTTATCTTTCCCATACTGTCCCTGTTTCCCAGGTGATCCTACATGCTGAGGGCAGGGTTAATTTTTAAATTTTTATTAATTTTTAATTTATTTACATGGATTCAAGTGTCCCACTGAATATAACTCTGTAATATACCCCCTTTTGTCCCCCCTCCCCTCTAGGATTTGCTATCCTGTTATCTATATCTCTGTGTTATGTATATATAGTTTCACTAATTCCTTTACCTTCTCTGATCCCATCGCCTCATCCCCCTTCCCTCTGACTGCTGTCCCTCTGGTCCCTGTGACTCCACCTCTGCCTCTATTTTTGTTCCTCAGTTCACTTTGTTCATTAGATTCCACATATGATATTTTTCTTTCTCTGCCTGGCTTATTTCGCTTAGCATAATAATCTCCAGGTCCATCCATGGTGTCACAAAAGGTAAGATTTCCTTCCTTTTCATGGTCACATAGTATTCCATTGTGTATATGTACCACAGCTTTTTAATCCACTTGTCCACTGACAGACACTTGGCCTGTTTCCAGATCTTGGCTATTGTCAACAATGCTGCAATAAACATGGGGGTGCGTATCTTATTTTGAATCAGTGATTGGGTATTCTTAGGATATATTCCTAATAGTGGGATAGCTGGGTCAAAAGGCAGTTCCATTTTTAGTTTTTTGAGGAAACCCCATACAATTCTCCATAGTGGCTGCACAAGTCTGTATTCCCACCAGCAGTGCAGAAGGGTTCCTTTCTCTCCACAACCTCACCAGCACTTACTGTGTATTGTTTTGTTAATGAGCGCCATTCTGACAGGTGTGAGGTGGTATCTCATTGTGGTTTTAATTCACATTTCTCTGATGATTAGTGACATAGAACATTTTTTCATATGCCTATTGGCCATTTGATTTGTTGCTTTTTAAAAATTTATTTACTTATTTATTTTTTATCCTTGCTTTCTCTTTTTTTGTGACAGAGACAGAGAAAGACAGAGAGAGGGACAGATAGGAAGGGATCAGTTCTTTGTTGCACCACCTTAGTTGTTCATCGATTGCCTTCTCACATGTGCCTTGACCACGGGGCTACAGCAGAGTAAGTTGAACCCCTGCTCAAACCAGTGACCTTGGGCTCAAGCTGGTGAGCCTTGCTCAAACCAGATGAGCCCACGCTCAAGCTAGCGACCTCGGGGTTTTGATCCTGGGTTCTTCACACCCCAGTCCAACGCTCTATCCATAGTGCCACCACCTGGTCAGGCTGCCTATTGGCCATTTGTATGTCCTCTTTGGAGAAGTGTCTATTCAGTTCTTTTGCCGATTTTTTAATGGAATTGTTTACCTTACTGGTGTTGAGTTTTAGAAGTTCTTTATAAATTTTGGTTAACCCCTTATCAGACATATTGATGTTCTCCCATTGTGTGGGTTTTTTTATTTTGTTCGTAGTGTCTTTTGCTGTGCAAAAGCTTTTTAGTTTGATATAGTCCCATTTGTGCACCCTGTCCTTTATTTCACTTGCCTGTGGAGATAAATCAGCAAAAACATTGATACGAGAGATATCGGAGAGTTTGCTGCCTATGTTTTCTTCCAAGATGTTTATGGTTTCATGACTTACATTTAAGTCTTTTATCCATTTTGAGTTTATTTTTTGTAAATGGTGTAAGTTGGTGGTCTAGTTTCATTTCTTTGCATGTACCTGTCCAAATTTCCCAACACATTATTTAAAAGATTGTCTTTACCCCATTGTATACTCTTACCTTCTTTGTCAAATATCAATTGACCATAAAGACGTGGGTTTATTTCTGGGTTCTCTGTTCTGTTCCATTGATCTGTATGCTTGTTCTTATGCCAATACCAAACTGTTTTGAGTACAGTGGCCTTGTAGTATAACTTGATATCAGAAAGTGTGATACTTCCCACTTTATTCTTCATTTTCAAGATTGCTAAGGCTATTTGTGTTCTTTTTTGGTTCCATATAAATTTTTGGAATATTTGTTCTATATCTTTGAAGTATGCCACTGGTATTTTAATAGGAATTCCATTAATTTATAGACTGCTTTGGGTAATATAGACATTTTGATGTTTGTTCTTCCTATCCATGAACATGGTATATGCTTCCACTTGTTTGTATCTTCCTTGATTTCTTTTATTAATGTTTTATAATTTTGCAAATACAAGTCCTTTACCTCCTTGATTAAATTTACTCCTAGAAACTTTACTTTTTTTGTTGCAATAGTGAAGGGGATTGTTTCCTTAATTTCTCTTTCATACAGTTTATTGTTGGTGTATAAAAATGCCACTGATTTCTGAATATTAATTTTATATTCTTCCACCTTGCCAAATTAATTTATCAGGTCTAGTAGTTTTTTGACTGAGACTTTAGGGTTTTCTATGCACAGTATCATGTCATCAGCAAATAATGAGTTTTATTTCTTCATTTCCAATTTGAATGCCTTTTATTTCTTCTTCCTGTCTGACTGCTGTGGCTAGGACTTCCAGAACTATTGAGTATGATGTTGGCTGTGGGTTTGTCATAGATGGCCTTTAGCATGTTGAGGTATGTTCCCTGTATTCCCACTTTACTGTGAGTTTTGATCATAAATGGGTGCCAGATTTTATCAAATGCATTTTCTGCATGTATTGATATTATCATGTGATTTTTATCCTTCCTTTTGTTTATGTGTTAAATCACATTGATTGATTTGTGAATACTGTACCAGCCTTGCCTCCCCAGAATAAATCCCACATGAATCATGATATATATTTTTTTCATGTATTGCTGGATCCGGTTTGCTAATATTTTGTTGAGAATTTCAGCATCTAAGTCAGGCATGGCCAACATAGGGCCCGCGGGCCCCAAGCAATGAGCTCATGCAGCCCGCGATTAAATTTTTAATATTCTCTGCACGATGCACTGTGGAAATGAAATAAGTGGTACTTTTAAATTATTATACATAAACTATGATATCTAACCATTGTCATTGTACAACAATGAAAGATAAAATCTCAGCTACTCAGAAGCAGAAGCATATTTGATTATTGGAAATCGAGACATTTAAGAAGATAGTGATACGCAGAAAAGAATTCCGCATGTGACGAATCTAGGGTTAACTTCCGATAATTGGTCGAAAGGATTCGCGATACTTATTTTTTTTTTTAATTCCATTAAAAGACTTACAACTTTTGTACTGGTCTGTATTCATTATGAACTGTTTGACATTTAGCAGCGATGTGAAACCCACATTCTTTTAGGCGGAGTTTGCCAGTGCGCACCCAAGGTCAAACAATTCATTATTTTTGTGGTCAAGTGTGCTGAATCAAGTGGCATTGTAGCATAGACATTAACTGCAGCTGATAACTGAAAACGTGTCCAGGCTGCTTGCAAAACAAAATAATTGTTTTATTTGCGATATAACCAACCCCCTCAAGCTCATTCTATTAATTAAATATTGTTTCAATTGGTTGCCATACAGTTTGGATATTTATATGGTATGTAATTATATTTTTATTAAAATAATATTGTATATTAAAATTTTTTTTCACTCTAGGGATGGCTTCCAGAAAATGCAAAATTGATCTTGAATGCCGTATATTTAATGATGAATGGAAGTGGAAATATTTTTTTACTATATACAATAAGGCGGTTTATCTTATTTGCAATTCGAGTGTAACTGTTTTAAAAGAATACAACTTGAGAAGACATTTTGAAACGAAACATTCAAGTTACACACACAAAAAAATTTTTTTTTGTATTTTTCTAAAGCTGGAAACAGGGAGGCAGTCAGACTCCCGCACACGCCCTACTGGGATCCACCCGGCACGCCCACCAGGGGGCGATGCTCTGCCCATCTGGGGCATTGCTCTGCTGCAACCAGAGCCATTCTAGCACCTGAGGCAGAGGCCATAGAGCCATCCCCAGCGCCCGGGCCAACCTTGCTCCAATGGAGCCTTGGCTTCGGGAGGGGAAGAGAGAGACAGAGAGGAAGGAGGGGGGAGGGTGGAGATGGGCACTTCTCCTGTGTGCCCTGGCCGGGAATCAAACCCAGGTCTCCTGCACGCCAGGCCGATGCTTTACCACTGAGCCACAGGCCAGGGCTTACACACAAAATTTAAATGAAGAAAGCTGCAAAAACCAAGCTGCAGATCTCATAGTAAAATTGACCTGGCAGCAAAATGTATTTACACAGCAAAATGGGACTACAAGAATCTGCTACTGAAGCAAGTTTTCTAGTAGCAAAATGGATTGCTCAATGTGGAAAACCTTTTGCCGAAGGAGAATTTGTAAAAGAGTGCATGTTGGATGTTTGTGAAGTAATGTGTCCAGAAGCTAAACATAAAATTGAAAATATAAGCCTGTCTCGGCAAACTATTGCTTGAAGAATAGAAGATATAAATGCTAATTTAAATGATCAGTTACTGAATAATTTAGAATCGGCCAATTTTCATGCAACAGTTCTTGACGAAAGTTGCGATGTAAAGGATACTGCCCAGTTATTAATTTTCGTCAGAGCTATCACTGAAGATTTTCAAATTTCGGAAGAACTTTTGTCAATTGTTCCTATGAAAGACACAACAAAGAAAGAAGATCTTTTCCAAGAGGTTGAAAATATTTTTTTTAAATACAATATTGACTGGAAAAAAATGGTGAATGTAACAACAGATGGATCACCAAATATGATTGGAAAAAATACTGGTCTCATAAGACAAATTGAAGACAAAATTTCTTAAATTAATCCAAATCATAAAATTATACCCATACACTGCATTATTTATCAACATGCATTATGCAAAAATATTTAAAAAATCAATCATGTTACAAACATAGTTGTGAAAATAGTGAATTTCCTTCGATCAAAAGGATTAAAACACTGGCAATGTATTGTACTCCTTGAAGAATTAAATACCAGTTATGTATTATATCACAATAAAATCTGTTGGTTAAGCTTGGGAAAAGTTTTACATGTGTGGGATCTTCAAGAGTAAATAAAAATATTTTTAACACTTAAAGAAAATGAGGGCCCTGGCCGGTTGGCTCAGCGGTAGAACGTCGGCCTGGCGTGCGGGGGACCCAGGTTCAATTCCCGGCCAGGGCACATAGGAGAAGCGCCCATTTGCTTCTCCACCCCCACCCCCCTCCTTCCTCTCTGTCTCTCTCTTCCCCTCCCGCAGCAAAGGCTCCATTGGAGCAAAGATGGCCCGGGTGCTGGGGATGGCTCCTTGGCCTCTGCCCCAGGCGCTAGAGTGGCTCTGGTTGCGGCAGAGCGACGCCCCGGAGAGGCAGAGCTTCGCCCCCTGGTGGGCAGAGCGTCACCCCTGGTGGGCGTGCCGGGTGGATCCTGGTCGGGCGCATGCGGGAGTCTGTCTGACTGTCTCTCCCCGTTTCCAGCTTCAGAAAAAAATAAAAATAAATAAAAAAAAGGAAAAAAAAAGAAAATGAGGATTTTCCTGAATTATCAGAACCAAATTGGATTTGTGATTTAGCATTTCCTTTGGATATTCTCACACATTTCAATGGATTTAATGTATGTTTACAGGAAAAAATTTATATGCTCATGATTTAATACAAAGGTTAAAATCTTTTCAAATAAAGCCTAGAAATCTGGCTGAATGCAAATTTGATCATTTTCCAATGTTAGTGACCATATCTTTAAATATTTCAAGAGAAAAGGTTCAAGAATTTAATAACAATATCCTTGCATTAATGACAGATTTTGAGCAGCGATTTGATTGCTTCAAGAAAACGGATAAAACTTTATCTATTATCCAAAATCTATCTTCTGTACATGTAGATGATGTTCCTGTTGATATACAATTAGAAATAATTAATTTACAATGTGATGAATTATAAAATGAGAAATATTGAGAAGAGCAAGAAAATTTGTGCAATTTTTATAATCAATTAAATAATGAAAAATATGAAAATTTAAAAAAACTTGCCAGGCGCCTGACCAGGCAGTGTCGCAATGGATAAAGCATCGAACTGGGATGTCGAAGACCCAGGTTCAAGACCCCGAGGTCACCAGCTTGAGCGCAGGCTCATCTGCTTTGAGCAAAAGCTCACCAGCTTGAGCCCAAGATCGCTGACTCAAGCAAGGGGTTACTCGGTCTGCTGAAGGCCCGCGGTCAAGGCACATATGAGAAAGCAATCAATGAACAACTAAGGTGTTGCAACGCACAATGAAAAACTAATAATTGATGCTTCTTATCTCGCCATTCCTGTCTGTCTGTCCCTGTCTATCCCTCTCTCTGACTCTGTCAAAAAAAAAGAAAAAAAAAAGAAAAACAAACTTGTCAGGAAATATTTAGTAATCTTCAGCTCAACTTATATTTGTGAACAAACTTTTTCTTTAATGCATCTAAAAAAAGTACAAGATCAAGATTGAACGATTTACATTTGGAGACTGTGTTAAGAATAGCTACTACAAGTATAGAACCAGATATTGAAAAAATAATAGGCGATGCAAAGCGCCTCAACACATCACATTAGTTTTTTTGTTAATTTGTTGTACTAAATTACTTACATTTATTCCTAAACAAATTACATAATAAAATTTTATTTAAATGAATAGTTTTTTATTTAACATTTTTTAATTTTAATATTTTGTCCGGCCCGTGAAAAAAGTTTTCTTTCTAATCTGGCCCGGGGGCAAAAACTGTTGGCCATGCCTGATCTAAGTTCATCAGGGATATTAGCCTATAGTTTTCTTTCTTTGTAGTGTCTTTATCTGGTTTTGGAATGAGGATTATGCTTGCCTCATAAAAGGAGCTTGGAAGTCTTCCTTCCTCTTGAATATTTTGAAATAGCTTGAAGATAGATGTTAGTTCTTCTTTCAATATTTGGTAAAATTTGCCTGTGAAGCCATCTGATCCAGGTCATACGTTTGCTGGGAGTTTTTTTTGATAACTTTCAATTTCATTGGTTATAATTGGTCTGTTTAGGTTTTCTGATTCTTCCAGATTGAGTTTTGGAAGATTATATGTTTCAAGGAATTTATCCATTTTTCCTAGGTTGTCCAACTTCTTGGCATACAGATCTTCATAGTATTTTCTTACAATCCTTTGTATTTCTGTGGTGTCGGTTGTTACTTCTCCACTTTCATTTCTAATTTTATTTGAGTCTTCTCTCTTCCTTTCTTGATGAGTCTGGTTAAAAGTTCATCAATCTTGTTTACCTTTTCAAAAAAACAGCTCTTAATTTCATTGACCTTCTGTATTATTTTTTTAGCTTCTATGTCATTTATTTCCACTCTAATCTTTATTACTTCCTTCCTTCTACTTCCTCTGGGCTTTATTTGTTGTTCTTTTCTAGTTCTTTTAGATGCAGAGTTAAGATGCTTATTTGAGCTTTTTCTTGCTTCTTAGGGTATGCCTGTAATACTATGAACTTCCCTCTCAGGACTGTTTTTGCTGTGTCTCATAAATTTTGAGTTGTTGTATGTTCATTTTCATTTGTTTCAAGGAAATTTTTTATTTTTTCCTTGATCTCGTTAACCCATTTGTTATTTAATAACATGCTATTTAGCCTCCAAGTGTTTGAATGTTTCTCAGTTTTTCTACTGTAGTTGATTTCTAGTTTCATGCCATTGTGATAAGAGAAGATGCTTGATATGACTTCAATCTTCTTAAATTTATTGAGACTTTTTTTTTTTGTATTTTTCTGAAGCCCGAAACGGGGAGAGACAGACAGACAGACTCCCGCATGCGCCCGACCAGGATCCACCTGGCACGCCCACCAGGGGCGACGCTCTGCCCACCAGGGGGCGATGCTCTGCCCCTCTGGGGCGTCGCTCTGCCGTGACCAGAGCCACTCTAGCGCCTGGGGCAGAGGCCAAGGAGCCATCCCCAGTGCCCGGGCCATCTTTGCTCCAATGGAGCCTTGCCTGCGGGAGGGGAAGAGAGAGACAGAGAGGAAGGGGGGGTGGAGAAGCAAATGGGCGCTTCTCCTATGTGCCCTGGCCGGGAATCGAACCTGGGTCCCCTGCACGCCAGGCCGACGCTCTACCGCTGAGCCAACCAGCCAGGGCCTATTGAGACTTATTTTGTGTCCTAACATGTGGTCTATCCTAGAGAATGTACCATGAACACTTGAAAAGAATGTATATTCTGCTGCTTTGGGGTGAAAGGTTCTGAAGATATCAGTTAAATCCAGTTGATAATGTGTCATTTAAGGCCACTGTTTTTTTGTTAATTTTCTGTCTGGAGGACCTATCAATTGATGTTAGTGGCATATTAAAATCCCCTATTATAGTATTGCTGTTGATCTCACCCTTTATGTCCATCAAAATCTGCTTTATATATTTAGGTGCTCCTATATTAGGTTCATAGATATTTATAATGGTTATATCCTTCTGTTGGACTGCTCCCTTTATCATTATATAAGTGACCTTCTTTATCCCTTACTATATAGTCTTTGTTTTAAATTCTATTTTGTCAGATATAAGTATTGCACCCCAGCTTTCTTTTCATTTTCATTTGCATGAAATAATTTTTTTCGTCCCTTCACTTTTAGTCTATGTGTATCTTTTTTCTGAGGTGGGTCTCTTGTAGACAGCATACGTATGGGTCCTGTTTTCTTATCCATGCAGCTACCCTATGTCTTTTGATTAGAGCATTTAATCCACTAACATTTAAGGTTATTTGTAGTTGTTTATTGCCATTTTATTTTTTACATCTACAACTTTCTTTTTCTCAATTTTTTTTCCCCTTAGCTCTTTTAACAGAAGGCCCTTTAACATTTCTTGCAGTACTGGTTTGGTTTTAATGAATTACTTGAGGTTTTGGGGTTTTTTTGGAAGCTTTTTATTTCTCCTTCAATTTTTTTTTTTTTTTTGTATTTTTCTGAAGCTGGAAACGGGGAGAGACAGTCAGACAGACACCCGCATGTGCCCGACCGGGATCCACCCGGCACGCCCACCAGGGGCAACACTCTGCCCACCAGGGGGTGATGCTCTGCCCCTCCGGGGCGTCTCTCTGCCGCGACCAGAGCCACTCTAGCGCCTGGGGCAGAGACCAAGGAGCCATCCCCAGCGCCCGGGCCATCTTTGCTCCAATGGAGCCTTGGCTGCGGGAGGGGAAGAGAGAGACAGAGAGGAAGGAGGGGGGGTGGAGAAGCAAATGGGCGCTTCTCCTATGTGCCCTGGCTGGGAATCGAACCCGGGTCCCCCGCACACCAGGCCGACGCTCTACCGCTGAGCCAGCCGGCCAGGGCCTCTCCTTCAATTTTAAACGACAGCCTTGCTGGATAAAGAAGTCTTGGTTGTAGGTTCTTGCTTTGCATCAGTTTGAATATTTCTTGTCAATCCCTGTGGCCTCATGTGTTTCTGTTGAGAAGTCAGATGTCATCGTTATAGGGGCTCCTCTGTAAGTAATTAACTGCTTTTCTCTTGCAGCTTTTAGTATTCTTTCTTTGTCTCTTAACATTGACACTTTAATTATGATGTGTCTTGCTATAGGCCTCCTTGGGTTCCTCTTAATGAAACTCTCTATGCTTCTTGAACTTGTGTGACTTTTTCCTTCATCAATTTAGGGAAATTTTCAGCTATGAGTTCTCCAAACAGGTTCTCTATTCCTTTTTTGTTCTCTTCTCCTTCAGGAACGCCAATGATGCAGATGTTGTTTCTCTTCATGTTGTCACAGAGCTCTCTTAGAGTTTCCTCAAACATTTTGAGCCTCTTTTGTTTTTGCTGCTCTGCTTTGGTGCTTTCGTTTATGTCTTCTAAATCGCTGATTCAATCCTCTGCTTCATCCAGCCTGCTATTAATTCCTTCTAGTGCAGTTTTCATTTATGATATTGTATTTGTCGTTTCTGACTGGTTCTTTTTTTTATTTCAATGTCCTTTTTGATGCTTGCTATCTCTTTATAGGTGCTCATTATGTCCATCCATTGTTGCTCTAAGATCCTTGAGCATCCTAAAAATCACTGTTTTAAACTCTACATCTGGTATTTTAGTTACATCTCATTCAGTTCTTTTTCTGGAGATTTGTTGATTCATTTGGGTTGTATTTCTCTGTCTGCCCATTTTATCTGTGTATTAGGTAGCGCTGTCTTTGAAATTTTTGTGTGGTCTTCATGAAGAAGATGGGCTCAGTGGAACTGTCCTCCAGGCCACTTGGTTTTTCCTTGTTCTAGGAATGCTTCTTGATAGTACTATTATCCCTTTGTTGTATATATTAGATGCAGTTGGTCTTTTTGTAGGTACATTTATCCCTTCAGGCTAACTAGCTCTAAGAATCAACCTTGATCATGTGTATTACACACTGTGTGATGTCTGTCCCGTTGGGCGTATTTATTCTCCAGTGTCTGCTGCCTGCTAGACTCCTCTTTTCGGCATGCTGTTTGTGTAGCTAGCTGAGTCTAGGGTTGGTGCTGTCTGCTACCCACTACCAGTTGTGTTGGTTCTAGATCTTCTTGGGTTGGCATCAGCTGTTGTTTGTAACCCACTGTGGGCTACCTGTCTGAAGCTACTGCTCTTTTCATTGTTTGTGTCTGTGTTTTCTATGCCTGGGTAGTGTGGGGGGCCAACCCTTATATAAGGATCTGCTTCTTCCTGCTTAGAGATGACAACAGCTGTGTAAAAGCCCCAAGCTCTGTAAGATTTGCCTCCATTTTTCAGCTTCTCCTCCTCCTCTTTCAGCTGCCTGGTCTTCCCACAGAGTCATCTGTAGAAAGACTGTAGTGTGGGCTCAGATTGGCCTCACTCAGCCAACCCCTCTACAGGTTGCACACTTGGTGGGTTAGGGCAGCTGAGGTTGGGAATACAATGTTTGTGGGACCCCCTACTTCAGGAGTCTCTTGGTCAGGAGCTCAGTACAGGAAATGTGGCCCCTACTCCAGAGCTTGATTCCTCAACCACTGCTGGATACTCAAATTTTATTTCTCCCCAACAAGGTGAGCAGCTGGTTTAGACCAAGTGTAGCCCCCATTCCCCTCTGCAGAAGTTCTTTCAGCTGCTAAAACCCCGGTCTCAGGGAGGAAGACAGAGAGAGTCCTCTCCTGGGGCTGACTATGCCCCTCCCAAAGGTGGCTAAGCCTCTTGACTAGATCCAACAATAGATTCACAGGGACCTATACTTTAAATGTCCATGTTCCAAGTCTCTCTCCCTTTTCCCTATGGAATCAAGCCTAGCAGGACAGAATATCCAGTGCCCAGGCCGGCTGTCTATGAAGCTCCACCCTATCCAATGCACATGAGCCGCTGTGCCAGTGCTGATCTCACCTCAGCTGGGCAAGGTGTGAGGAGATTTTCCTTAGGATACCACTCTAGTAAGGGTTGTTAGGTCCTGAACCAATGCTTTCTGCAGCTGGCCCCTGGATGTGCCAGCCCTGGGCCTCCCAAGCAGGAACCCAGCGCAGACCAGTGGGAGACACTAACCTTGACAGGCCCTCAGCAACCTTCTTGGGAGCTATAAGCAATTCAGAGTTTACAGCTGCCTTTGCTGGGCCCAGGTGTTCATAGAAATACCAACTGCATTCCTAGGCTGGCTTTTACCCACTCTGGGCCTGGGGGAAAGTCCGCTCAAATGGCCAACTTTCCCTGAGTCTCATCTCCTGCAACCTGTCTGCTGGTTGCTTGTTGGGCTTAGCTGCTAAAAAAATCTCTGCAAGAGTCTAGAGTCTGTGGCAATTCAGCAATTATGAAGGGTGGTGGGTATGGCTCCACCCCTTGGCCCCAGATATCAGTCTGTCCAGACTTTTTTCACAGACATCAGTAGGGTGTGGCCCCAGGAGTCCAGTGGGTGTGGCCTCTGAGACCCAGAGGTGAGGTCTGCCATCACTCTGGACAGTTTCAGCTGAGTCTCTTGTGAGGTAGAAGCACCAGTCATAGACCTGGGAGAGTAGAGGGAGGAGCTCCGGCCTCAACACCAGAAAACTGAGTCACTGACATGCTCCCTGCTTCCTGGTCTCTCAGAATGATCTGTCACCATCCTTGGGGATAGGAGAGAGACTCCTGAGGGTGGAACAGCTGCTTTTCCCCAGGCTGATGCCACTCAGAGGGGATTGCTCCACCCAAAAAAGATGGCGACTGCAGTACTGGAGAATGATTCAGCACAGGGGTTCCAGTGGCCATCCCCCAGTGTCTCTCCCTGGCCCTCCAACTTTATACTCTCCTCCTGCAACTCCAGTACTCTCAGCTCTCCCCCTCCAGAGCCCCGGGTAAGTGGTTGTGAACGAGGTTTTCTGCATGGTCCTTTTAAAACAGAATCTGTGTCCAAGAGGTGTGTCTTTCTTGCAGACAGAAACCCAGCTCCTTTCATAGTTAAATGCTGTCTGGGCGCATCTGCTAGGCTCTGGAGCTCTAGTCTGGGGCTCTGGGCCTGGGGCTGAAGACCCACACCTCTCAGGGCAACCCAACCCACCGTGAGAGTCCCTCTAGGCTGCCGCTCGCTCCTGGGAGTGGAGCAGCCCTTTCCACATCTCCACCCTTCCTACCAGTCTCGGTGTGGCTTCTTTAGTGATTCTTGGTTATAGATTCCTCTTAGTTTAGTCCAAAGTTGGTTTTTCAAGATGATTGTTCTTAAATTAAGTTGTAACCCAATTTGGTCCTGGGAGGTGACAGTTAGAACGTCTGCCTACTCCATCGCCATCTTTCTTCCCCAGGGTCAATTTCTTATTCATCTCTGTCTACTCAGAGCCTAATACAGGGCCTGATGTACAAGAGGTTCAAGCTGAGGGTGGCAGGACTACCATGTGTGACCTGCAACAGCGACATGGACCCCCAGACGTGCCCTCCAGAACTCAGCAGGTCAAGACTCACCTGGAGAACGACCTTTTCCCCTCTTTGTCCTCCTTGGATCCTTGATCCAGGGGGCAGCTCTGCGTTCCAGCTTTGAAATCAAGTCTGGTTTGGTAGCCACAGGCCCTATTGCAAGGACAAAGAGTCACATTGATGTCTCTGCTATGGACCATCAAGCCAAGAAGCCTACCTAAAGCTATTTGTGGTGCCTGAAATATTCAGGGATGCCTCTGAGTCTATCTCTTAATAGTCTATTCATCCAGGGGCATGATGAATACATACTCATCTATGGTGCCAATTTATTCTTAAACCCCAAGAGGCAGCCAGATTAGGGTGTGATCGTCAGCCAGGATAAGTAACTTCCTTAGATCCATGGGCCAGGCATGCAAGCCACAAGTCAGCCAAATGCATCTAGAGTGAGTGGAAAGCTTGAAAATAGGAAGAAACATGGGGGGATAAAGACAAGGATGATAAGCCATATGAGAAGTGGAAGAGTGCCATCAACAACTGTCCCATGTGTGTGCCCCTGGGTGACATGCACAGCTGGACTTGGTGCAGGTGGCTGGCTGTATGTATTATTTTAAGGGGCACTTGAAAGGCCCCATACAAATGACCTGCCACCGGCCACGACACCTGCAATCTGACAGTTGAGGCTCATGTCTTTCAAGCACTGCCCTTTCCTTCAAATATAAGCATTCCTCAGGGGTATGCAAAGAACTCACTTTCTTGATTGCAAATAAAATCCTTTAGTATCCACTTACATGCTTTGGTAGGTGTCTGTGTGACTATGTGTATAAACTTTCTTTGGAAGGATATATAAGCAACTGGTGACTGTAGGAGCTACTGGGAAGGGACTCAAGGGTGAGGTCAAAGGGAGAGTGCTAGAGTGCTTTCACAGTTCACCTTTTGGAAACTTGGATATATGTATATTTATTACATGTGTGTATGTATCCATGTATTTACTACTAATAAAAAGATAATAAACTGTTAAAGTATGGTGGATTGAACACATACCTTTCTTTTTTTAACACTTTATTTATTTTAGAGAGGCTGGGGTAGGGGGTAAAGAGGGAAAGGGAGGGGGGAGAGAGAGAGAGAGAGAAGGGGGAAAGAGCAGGAAGCATCAACTTCCATATGTGCCTTGACCAGGCAAGCCCAGGGTTTTGAACCAGCGACCTCAGCGTTCCAGGTTGACACTTTATCCACTGTGCCACCACAGGTCAGGCTGTATATCCTTCTTAAAACAAAGCATAAGCCCAAGAGAAACACTGGACTAAAAACATGAATACATTTTTCGAAGAAACAAAGAGAAAAGAGCAAGAAGAAATAACAGACTGAATACCAAGTGCCGGCAGAGGAGGTGAAGGAGAAGGATGTGAATCTGGTCGCAGAATCCCGAGCAGGTCCAGGACCAGGAGGCCCTAGGAGCAGTCGACGGTGGTGGAGAAGGGATGAGAGGACACAGGGCCAGCTCAGAGTCGGCTCAGACCAGCTCCACCCCCAGGTCCTCTCACCTGTGCCAGGAAACCAGAACACACGACTGCCCTCACCCAAGAAAAATAGATATCAAGTCTACGGCACACTTACCCAGAAAGGCTGGGACCCTGGGATAGTGGGGTCAGTGAGAGCAAGAGAAAGGGCTGCAATACAGAGATGAAGAACAGCCTAGATTCCGGAAGGCGTGTCACTTGGCTCCAAGACCACTGGCTCGGCTTATACCCTCCAAGCAGGGTACTGGCAGAGTTTTCTTTGGAGAAACTAAATTAACCTTCGTTACACCCTTCCCCCACAAAACCTATAAAGACTGATGTTTGTAGGCTCTTCAGTGAGATGTCCAGGTTTCCATCTGGTCCCCCTACAGTGAACCCCCCAGCCATGCGCACAGAGCTTTTCATCCAGTTTTATTTTAAGGATTTATTCTTAACTATGTATGAACCTAACAATATTTATTTAAGACAAGCCTCTAACATAAAACAGAGAAAAGGATGGAAGATAGTAGAGATAACACAAAAAGCAAAACAGAACTTCAAAAACACAAAGTAGAATTAATAATCCCAGGCCCTGGCCATTCGGCTCAGTGGTAAAGCATTGGCCCAGAGTGTGGAAGTCCTGGGTTCGATTTCCAGTTAGGGCACACAGGAGAACCAACCATCTGCTTCTCCACCCCTCCCCCTCCCACTCTCTCTCTTTGCCTCCCACAACCATGGCTCAAATGATTCAAGCAAGTTGGCCCTAGGTGCCAAGGATGGCTCCATGGCCTTGCCTCAGGCACTAAAATAGCTCAGAGCAGTGACCCCAGATGGACAGAGCATAGCCCGATAGGGGGCTTGCCGGGTGGATCACAGTTGGGGTGCATGTGGGAGTCTGTCTCTGCCTCCCTGCCTCTCACTTAATTTTTTAAAAAATTAATAACCACAGAGAGAAATGTCATGATAGTCATCCATGGAGAGAGCAATAAGGGCTCTTAAATTTAAAATATGATTGAGGAAGTTTTTAAAAAAAGTTAAATAGGATGGTTAGAAAATAAAATTGAGGAAATCTCTAAAAATAAAAAGAAGCAGAAAATAGGAGAAAAAGAAAAATATGAAACTAGAGGCTTAACTTAGGAAGAGGCTTAACTAGTATCTAACAGGGCATTTTGATAGAAGGAAGAGAGAAAATAGGTAGGAAGAAATAATTTTTTCCCCAAACCAGAAAAGGTTAGTTGCCATACTTCAGAACCCTGGAATAGATTTTAAATCCTTTCAGAGTGGAAAAACAGTCTGTGTTCAAACATTTACAAATAAAAATGCATTATGCTTCTCAATAGCACCTGTAAAACCTAAAAGCAATGCTTTGAAAATGCTGAGAAAAATTATTTCCAACCTGAAATTCTATACCCACCCAAATGAGGGCATTTTTGGAATATGCAGAGTCTTAAAAACATGCCTTCCCATGAACCCTTTCTTAGAAAGTTACTGGAAGATGTGCTCCAAATAAAACAAGATATAGACCTGAAAGAAGAGACACATCGAAGAGCTAAGGGAAAGACAAAGGACGGCATGAGGCCACAGCTGGGCAGCAGGCCTGCAGGGTCACTATTCAGACAGAGCAGAGGCAAATGAAAGACCTGACACCTCCGGACTCAGAGTGACGCCAACAGTCCCGAGTCTGATCCCGTGGAAGAGACTCTTCAGAGGAGCTGTGGAATTTCACAGGAGAGTTTCAGAAAAACTGGTGATAGGACAGAAAACTAGCAAAAGAAAAAATAAGAAAATAATTCAATTCCAGGGGGAAATTTTACAACAAAAGAAATATATTACTTTGATTAGTAGTAAATAATACAGCCCCTGGCTGGTTTGCTCAGTGGATAGAACACTGGCCCAGCGTGCAGACGTCCCAAGTTTGATCCCTGCACTTGAGAAGCGACCATCTGCTTCTCTTCCCCTCCCTCTCCCCCTTCTCTCTCTTTTCTCCTCCCGCAGCCAGTGGCTCGATTGGTTCAAGTGTTGGTCTGGGCGCTGAGTATAGCTTGGTTGATTCCAACATCAGCCCCAAATTGGTTG
Organism: Saccopteryx bilineata; assembly: GCF_036850765.1. Classification (NCBI taxonomy): domain Eukaryota; kingdom Metazoa; phylum Chordata; class Mammalia; order Chiroptera; family Emballonuridae; genus Saccopteryx; species Saccopteryx bilineata. The sequence continues at coordinate 347,277,568 of NC_089491.1, read as the reverse complement.
CCGGGTAGATCCCGGTCAGGATGTATGCGGGAGTCTGCCTCACTATCTCCCCTCCTGTCACTAAAATTTAGAATAGAATAGAACAGAATAGATTAAATAAATAAATAAATAAATAGGTAAATAATAATCATAAAAAGTTTACATTGAATTAACCAAAAAGAGTGGTGTACCTGTTCTGAGAAGATGGAGACAAGAGAAGTGGGGACCAGGGGTGAGGAAAGAGAACCTTTTTTTTTTTTTTTTTACAGAGCCAGAGAGCCAGAGAGAAGGACAGATAGGGACAGACAGACAGGAATGGAGAGAAATGAGAAGCATCAATCATTAGTTTTTCGTTGCGACACCTTAGTTGTTCATTGATTGTTTTCTCATATGTGCCTTGACCATGGTTCCTTCAGGAGACCAAGTAACCCCTTGCTTGAGCCAGCGACCTTGGGTCCAAGCTGGTAAGCTTTGCTCAAACCAAATGAGCCTGCGCTCAAGCTGGCGACCTCGGGGTCTCGAACCTGGGTCCTCTGTATCTCAGTCTGATGCTCTATCCACTGTGCCACCGCCTGGTCAGACAAGAGAGCCTTATCTTCATCTTCCACAGTAGGAATTAATAGATAATATCAAAAATCAATAAATCAAGAATAGCAGTAAACATATGCAGCAGGATGTTAAAGTGTGATTCTATTTGCCTGTTTTGGCTGAAGGCCCCCAAAATAGGAGCCAACTATCCCCATTCCAAAGTCAGACAGAGAAGCCTGACTTGGAAGGAGGCTAAAACTCTGGGCTGTAACCCAAACCTCGCCTTGAAGAGGGAGTATAAGAACTGGGAATTCTGCGATCAGGAAGTTGGATAATAGAGATGTTTGTTGGAAAGAGCTGTCAAGTGCAGTGAGAGCCCCTCCCCCCAATGACTATGACTTACCACGGGAAGGGGTGGGTTACTTTCCCCCCCGAAATTAAGCCTAATGGGAATGACAACCTGAACTGTATCTCTCGGGCACTGTGGGTTACTCATGAATCAGGCCTGAAAAAGACTAAAGGCAGAAATTGGCTGATGGGCTCCTTCCTAGCGGCCATGCTAGGAAGAACCCATCTTCCCAGGGTTCATTGAAGCAAAGGATATGAATGTTTTCCATGGTCCCTGCAGACGTGGGCCCCACAGGAAAAGAGAAGAGACTGAGACATTTAAAGGGATTCTGCCCATGACTGTTTATGGAGGAGCCAGGTAAAACCTTTCTTGCACCTCCCCTCCCCACCCCACCCCCACTGCGTGCCCGCCCAGGATGTGGCGCAGGTCCTGGAACCAGCCAGGCTAGGAGAACCCCTTTCTTCCCACTGCAAGATTCAGGCTCTGATCTGAAGCAGGTTCAAGTGGCAGAGGCAAGAACTTTTAGCTTTAAATGAAGGCTAGATATTTTACTCCCACACCAGGACTGGGCTTTTGTTTCCTCATTGTGTCTTTTTTGTAAAATGTTGGTATCATTTAAAAACTTAAAGAAAAGTTCAACAACAATAACACAAGGGACTCTAGTCATTAATTTTGTCCCGTTTGCTTTATCGTGCTCGTGCCTCACAGCTCAGCTGAGCCTATTTAGAGGTGCTCAGACACAATACCCAGAACACTGGCAATGCGGGACCGAGGGCATCCGCTGTTTCCCCTCCTGACAGGCGGCTGGTTGGGAGATGGGGCTGCCCAACATCACGAGAGAGCATCATTCCGAATGTCACTCGCCCAGGAAAAAATCAAAACTCAAAATTCAAAGTAGTTTCTACTAAATGCATATTGCTTTTGCACCACCATAAAGTCAAAAAATCGTAAGTCGAGAACCATCATCTGTACATGGATAATATATAAATACTATTTTATATATATAATGTTTTGAACCACTGAGAATAAATTGGTTTTCACACACACACACCCCTTTATCCCTAAATACTTCCAGGTGTATTACTCAAGAAAAAGGACATCCTCTTATGGGATAGGCAAAATTCTAACAGGAGCTTCAGTGGCCCCTGCCCCTTGCCTAACCCCTGCCCCTTAAAGTGTGGGTGGAGTCTGTGAACATAGTATTACACCCATGATTATGTTACATTACATGGCAAAAGGCAGGCCATCTGGGAGACCTACCCTAATCACATCAGCCCTTTACACACAGAGGAGCTTCAAGGCACCAAGAGGATTCAAAATGGTGTTGCTGGCCCGAGGATGGAGGCCACATGCAAAGTACCTAAGAGCAGCCTCTAGAAGCTGAGAATAATCCCTGGACAGAATCCAGCAAGAAAACAGGAACCTCAGTCCTACAACCACAAGGGACTGGATTCTGCTAGCTCGCGAGACCGGAAGCGGAGAGCCCAGCTGAGCCCGTGTGCACTTCTGACTTACACAGCTGTGAGTCAGTCAAGGAAGGAAAAGAGAATAACAAGAAGCAGATGGAGGAGATAGCATTCTTCTGGGACGGTAAGAAGTACTACGACCTTCATCATTCTCCAGTGCCCAGACTAGTGCCACCGAGGCCAAGACCACCAAACCTTGCTGGCCCCTGGAAAGATAAGGTAGCCTGGGCACAGACAAAGAGGAAGGTCCAATCTGCCTGGAGGCCCTTTCTCGCCTCCATGCCTTTGCTCAGGCTCTCCCATCCTGTCATGTCTAGGTGCCCTTCCCCTCCCTGTCCAGCTAGTTTGTAACTCAGTGAAAACATTTCATGCTCAGTAAAGACTTGGCTTCTCACGTCCTCTGGTGCCCAACCAAGTCAAACTGCGCCTCTTCAGTCACCCTAGGGCACTTTTCCTGAACCATTACATTATCTGTCTCTCTCACAAACCTGGTGGCCCTTGAAAGCAGAACGAGGCCCTGGCTAGTTGGTTCAGTGGTAGAGCATCAGCCTGGCATGTGTATGTCCCAGGTTCAATTCCTGGTCAGGGCACACAAGAGAAGCACCCATCTGCTTCTCCACCCCTCCCTCTCTTTTCTCTCTCTCTCCCCCTCCTGCAGCCATGGCTCAATTGGAATGAGTTGGCTCCGAGTGCTGAGGATGGCTCCATGGCCTCCACCTCAGGTGCTAAAAAGAGCTCAGTTGCTGAACAATGGAGCAGCAGCCCCAGATGGGCAGAGCACTGCCCCCTAGCAGGCTTGCCTTGTGAATCCCCGACAGAGCACATGCAGGAGTGCCTCCTCTCCTCTCACTGAATTAAAAAATAAAAAAGCAGAATGAGTTCAGGTTCACCTGGCACACAGTAGTTACTCAGTAAATGTCTGGTAGAGGACGGGGGACAGACGGGTGAATGAAGAGGGAATAAAGCACAGTATTCCAAAGCAGGGCAAGTTCTGAGGTGCAGAAGATGGACGTGCTCTTTGCCTATGTACAGAGAGAGGGCAGAAATGGGATGGTGACCGCAGCCACAGCTGCCCTTGTGGGTATCCTACATCAAATGATGGTGGTAAACAAAGGTCTGTGTGAATCTTTACCCAGGGAGGCCAACAGCTCATAATTCGTCCACATCATGTCTCTGTACAGCTTCTTCTGCCGCTTGTCTAACATGCCCCACTCCTCCTGGGTGAAATACACTGCCACCTCCTCAAACTCCACTGGGAACGCCTCCAACAGCCCCTGTCCGAGAGGACCCTGCAACAGAGAGCGGCAGTCACTCAGAGCGCCTCCTGTGTCAGACACCCGCATGACACTCTCGGGTGCTTCTCGAGGCCTGTGTCTCCTGGGAAGCTTGCCAAGAGGGCCAGGTGTACTCTGAGGAACTTATTTATCCGTCGAAAGTCAAAGAAGCCAATTTCTGAGGTCCAGTATTAGTGGGCAAAACCCAAATGAGCCTCAGTGGGATCCTAGGGTCTCCTGGGAGGAAAGAGGAATGTGCTGGAAGGACAAGGGCCTCCGGGCTGCACCCTGTCTCCTCTGGTCCTGAGTCATTCATGACTACAAAGGTGACCCCTGCCTGCCTCTAGGAGCACCTGCTGATTTCCCACTAGGATGGAAAGGAAATAGAAAAAGAGAACTAGAGATGCTACGTCCAGCAACTGGTTTACCCATGCCATATTGCCACAGGAATTCAGATTATAAAAGGCCAGACCTGTTTCTCAGCTTCTAACACTAAGAACTAGAAGGAATATGAACATGAAAAGACATTAGCCTTGTCACTTTTGGGGATCCTGGAAGAATTCAAGCTTACTAACTTTAGCTGGGCCCTTCCAATGTCAGGTATGAGGAACATCTGACCTATTCTCCTTGGGATACTAGAGGGGATACTCAAAAAAGATTTGTCATTCATCGGATCATTTACAATAACATGGATGGACCTTGATAACATTATACAGAGTGAAATAAGTAAATCAGAAAGAACTAAGAACTATATGAATCCATACATAGATGGGACATAAAAATAAGACTCAGAGACATGGACAAGAATGTGATGGTAACAGGGGTTGGGGGTAGGGGGGGTGGGGGGGATGGGGCGAGGAAGGAGAGAGAGGGGGTGGGGGGAGGGGAGGGGCACAAAGAAAACCAGATAGAAGGTGACGGAAGACAATTTGACTTTGGGTGAGGGGTATGCAGTATAATCAAATGTCAAAATAATCTGGAGAAGTTTTCTCTCAACATATGTACCCTGATTTATCAATGTCACTGCATTAAATTTTTTTTTTCTTTTTTTTCTTTTTCTTTTTTTCTGAAGCTGGAAACGGGGAGAGACAGTCAGACTCCCGCATGCGCCCGACCGGGATCCACCCGGCACGCCCACCAGGGGCAACGCTCTGCCCACCAGGGGGCGATGCTCTGCCCCTCCGGGGCGTCGCTCTGCCACGACCAGAGCCACTCTAGCGCCTGGGGCAGAGGCCAAGGAGCCATCCCCAGAGCCCAGGCCATCTTTGCTCCAATGGAGCCTTGGCTGAGGGAGGGGAAGAGAGAGACAGAGAGGAAGGAGGGGGTGGGGGTGGAGAAGCAAATGGGCGCTTCTCCTATGTGCCCTGGCCAGGAATCGAACCCAGGTCCCCCGCACGCCAGGCCGACGCTCTACCGCTGAGCCAACCAGCCAGGGCCCACTGCATTAAATTTAATAATAAAAAAAAATTAAAAAATAAAAATAAAAAAAAATATCTGTCGTTAAAATCCTAATTCTATGGAATAGAAATGGGGAGGGTTCTAGTGACTGAAAAAGTCCAGTTAACACAGTTTCCTCACAGGCCAATTTTCCAAAGCCTTAGACCATTACAAAATAAACCTAAAATGAGAACTAGAGTCTTCTAGGCCCCACCAGAGCTGCAGGGAGTGGAAGGAAAGCACTGAGCTGGCAGTCAAGGCCTAGGAGGAGGTCAACACCATGACAGTCCTTGGACTCTGGAGGTGTCACTCCTAACAAGATGAGTTCAATTGGGCTGTTCCAACAGTCTCAGAGCAGCATTACACTGGGTCCTCAGGTTACGATAGTCTCAACATAAGACGTTTCGAGTTTACGAGGCTCGCTCCCATAAAAATTTAAAATAATTGGGATGTGAGTGTTATGGCTTACGCCGTTAGCGTTGGACTTATGGACTACATGGGTGAACCTAGTTTGGTTGCACGTGGCAGAAGAACACACAGTATTCTTTTTCTGGAGCTTGTGTTTTTGTGTTCTAGATTATTTCACAACCTTGTTAGGATTGTGAATGACTTAGGCTAGGGTGTGTTTCAACTTACACCAAAATTCGGGTTACGTCACTGTCACAGGACCAAAACTGTTGTAACCCAAGGATCCCCTGTAGAGTCAATCACTACGCAAAAGAATGTGTGTGAAGAAAACTGGCCATGTTTAAAGTGCTACGTGAGTCCACAGTTAAAGTTGAAAGAACGATTTTAGTTTGATCAGTTAAGCACGCTGTAGTTGTTTTGTGGTTGTGGATTACTGATTGAGTTCTTTGCTTGTTTTGGATTCTGGGTAAAGATTACTGTTCTGAATTTAGGAACTTCCCTTATAGAAGTTAGTTAATTAGTGGGAGAGAAGTTAGAATGTTCTGTCCCACTAATTGTTTCGTTATCTGTAAAAAGGAGATGATAACGATAGGGCCACTGTCTTAAATAAATAAGACAATATATGTAAAGCACGTAAAACAATGCCTAAATGAAGACAAGCATGTTAACTTATGACAACATTAGCAGCAGGTAAGCTAATGTGACTGTTCCAGCTTCATCAGGCAATATATGTTGTTCTCAGCACAGAATCCTCCCCCACCCCGGGGGTACGGCAACCATTATAAACACATTACCTGACTGCGGGGCTCAGCAGAGTCGTTACACACCATGTTAGAGTTTGAGGAGCTGTAGACGTCATTCGAGGTTTCTTCATGCCTCAAATCAGAAATGCAGTCTAGATACAAAGCAGGATGTGCTCCATCCCCCCCAGGGTCCTCCAGTTCAGCTCGTGAGCTGGGCAGGGGCCGGGCCACATGACCATAGGCTCCTGGAGGCCCTGGGGGGTACAGGATGGGATAATCTGCAGGGAAGAGGTGCTCCAGGCTGACCTCTTGGATGCTCTGGAAACGGGCTGCCCAGACGGGGTCCCGTGCTGCCAAGGCATCAACGCAGAACAGGTGACCTTTGCTCTTGGCGTGATATTTGAGCGTCTCCACCTTGAACGGGCCTGTATAACCTTTTATCAGTCTGGACCGTCTGGACCGACCGTCCCTGATGGACGGGTATTTTTGGCAAGGAAAGCAAAGGAGAGCCGTCTGCTCCTCATTCATGACCAGCCACGGGAACTGCGCAAACCAGGACCTCTGGACGGACCGGGCCTTCAAGGGGTGTTTGCATTTTCCTGTGCAGTCTCCCTCGGTGGTGTCACTCTTTGTACTGCAGCGGGAAAGGCAGGCCTTCTTCTGAGGTGGCAGGTATGGCCCAGCTTCTCTGGCTGGCCCATGCACATCCATTTCTTCCATCTTTTTTTTTCCTGAAGCGAAACGAGACAGACAGAATTGCGCTGAAGTCCTACAGTTAGAGCCATGGCCACTCGGAGTTTCTCAGATAGGTCAATTATGAAGGCTGGAGGTCACACAAACAGAAGTGACACAGCCTCCGCCCAAAGTCCCCCCAGCACGCCAGGCCCACCTTACCTCACCCAGAAGGAAATCAAGTGGGCTTTAAGCAAACTTTTTTTTTTTAATTTGAAGTACAGACACACAGCCGAAGCAGATCAGTGCAATTTGATCTCTACAACGTGAGATAGTGACACAATCGTCAGGACTCAAATTGGAAATGCAGTCTAGATACAAAGCAGGATGTGCTCCATCCCCCCCAAGGTCCATCCCCCCCAAGGTCCTCCATCAGGACTTCAAACTCATTTATAGATAAGAAACTGAACTAATAGAACATAGGGTTAAAAAAAAAGATTAAAAAGGTTAATTAATTAGTCCCTGGCCAGTTGGCTCAGTGACAGAGTGTCAGCCTGGCGTGTGGATATCCCAGGTTTGATTCCCAGTCAGGGCACACAGAAGAAGCACACATCTGCTTCTCTATCTCTATCCCTTCTCTCTCTCCTGCAGCCATAGCTCAAGTGGAGTGAATTGGCCCTGGGCACTGAGGATGGCTCCATAGCCTCTGCCTCAGGGACTAAGAAGAGCTTGGTTGCTGAGTAACACAGCAACAGCCCAGATGGGCAGAGCATTGCCCCCTAGTGGGCTTGCTGCATGGATCCCAGTCGAGATGCATGTAGGAGTCTGTCTCTTTGCCTTTCCTCCTCTCACTGAATTAAAAAAAAAAAAAAGGTTAATTAAAGCCAAATACAGGTGTACCTCAGAGATACTGTGGGTTCAGTTCCAGACCACCACAATAAAGTGAGTATAGCAATAGAGCGAAGTTACACGAAGTTTTTGGTTTCCCAGTGTATATAAGAGTTATGTTTATAGTATACTGTAGTTTACTGAGTGTGCAATAGCATAGATCTAAGACATATACAGACCTCAATGAAAGAATAGTTTATTACTAAAAAATGCCAACCATCACCTGAGCCCATTGAAAAAATGGCACAGACAGATTTGTTCAATGCAGGATTGCTATAAGACTACAATTACCGTATTTTTTGCTCCATAAGACGCAGTTCCCCCCCTCCAAAAGTAGAGGGGAAAATGCCCATGTATCTTATAGAGCAAAAAATACAGTATTTTATTAAATATTTTAACATACCATTTGGTTGAGAATATTTTTTTTCTTATTTCCTCCTTAAAACCCTAGGTGTGTCTTATGGTCCGGTGTGTCTTAGGGAGTAAAAATGCGGTAGTAAAAAAAAAAAAAAAAAAAAGACCCGCAGCATCTGCGAAGTCCAATAGGAGGAGGTCTGCCTGTACTGCAGCCCCACACTCAGTGGATGCCCTTCCACAGTCCTCTCCTCTCCGACAGGCATGTGCTTTGCCCAAGGACCTCTGGGGCAAGAGAATGAACAGCCTCCTGGGCAGACAGCTTTGGTCCCAGAGTTTCCTTAAGCTACAATCCATCCTTGTGTAACTTCCACCTGGGGGGCGGGGGGCTACATCAGCCTTCGAGAGAAACAAAGTCCATTCCGCTGTCACACCACTACCCTTCGAGGGGGTGAAAACCCTCACAACCTCACTAAGGTGCTTCTTCTTTTAGCTGAACTAGAAGTTTCTTTATTTGCTCCCTAGTTGCAACGCAGCTGAGCCAACTCAAACTCCTCTGGAGCTATATCTTACGCATCAGTGTGAGTTCTGAGGCTGAGGGGTTCTTCACCTCTGCTCCAGGTGAAGAGACCAGCCTCCAGAGTCACAGCCAGCCCAGGATCACAAAGACACTAAGAGAGTCAGGCACAGAAGAACAGAGCAAATTCAAATTCATATCAAGAAGCCCAGGGCTCCTTGAGTCCATCTCCAACAGATCACAAGGGACAGCAAACTTCTGTGATTCGGTTCAGATGGGAGCTTGTTCCCACCCCCTTTTCCTCCCATGGCAGGGGCTGGATTAACTCGGGTCTCTTACCCAGTGACCAGATGCCATCTGGCCTGGCCCTGCCCCAGCCAAGCCAGTCCCTGGACAGGACAGGCTTATCAAAGAAGGGAGGCAAAGCTAAATCCCTATAACTTAGGAGGTGGCTGTTCACTCACCCATCCATCCGTCTATCCGTTCTAATAGTGATTACCTATTATGCAACTCCTATGTGCCAGGCATTGTGCCTGGCACTGAAAATATAGTAATAAAGAAAGCAGAGTCATGCCTTCCTAGAACGTATGTTGGGGCATGTGTGTATATTTCAGTTAAGGTGAAGTTGAGGGAAAGATAGCATTCCTGTGTAAGCTGGTAGAGAACAGGGAGAATCAGCGGATGAGATCAGGAGTCCACTCTCCCGCTAAGCTCGCCTACCATAAATAGAGGTCCACACTCACCTGGGTGGCAGCTCAGGACACTCCTCTGGCCCCGGACATTTTCTAGCCATGATCCTGACCCTTGCTCAAACTTATAGAGCAGCTCTGGTTTGGCAATAGTTGGTCCTGAGTCAGGGAAAGAGAGAAGCACTATGAGATCTTGGATCTAGATCATGACATTAAGGAAAGATCTGTCTGTGACATTTTCTCAGCATTGTGGGATAACTGGTTAAGGAGGCAGGTAGAAATCTCAATGGTTAGCATAGTAGTTTAGAAACGCAGGTATCCGTGAGGCCACTAACAGAATGGGAGACTAGTGACAGCAATGATGGTACAGCAAGGTATGAAAACTATTTGTTCAGAGCAGAGGCTCCAACTTAAAAGCTGAGAGGGGCCAGACTGATAAGACAGCTGAGGAAACTGTGGCCACTCATGCATCAGGACAGCTGCTCCTCCACTTCAGGAGGAGGCCACCATGTGGAACACAGGCTCAGCATCACCTGACTGTCCCATTTTTCAAGAGAAGCCTGAAATCTGTATTTTTATGTGAAGACTCCCAATGGTTAAATATTGATAACTTATACAGTGTTTTTAAGAAGCCAAACAAAAGTGTTGAAAGAAAAATAAATTCTGCAGGCCAAATCTACCTTTGCAATTTCTGGTTTAAAAGAACGAGTGGTTTTCAAACCGTTTTTACACAGGAAGAAGACCCAACCCAGCTATACAATCCCTCTACCTACACAGAGCGGAGACCATCATTCTCATAGCCCTTAGACAAGGACCAAGATGAAAAGAAGAAAGGATAGCAATGGCAGATAGTCATCAAGCTGAAATCAGAAAACAGTACATATTCATGTGCACATGCTGAATCACAATCACCACCGTCCATGGTAGGAGAGTCTACCTGTAGAAGCAGAGAAAGGGCACTCAGACATAGAAAAGATAAAAAGTACTTACATGGGCACAAAGTTTTAAGTTTTTTTACCCTGTTCAACCTCTATGAAGGAGGCTGAAAAAGGCTGAAGGGCTTGGTCAAGGGCTCACCAGCATCACATGGGAGAGCTGGGACTCACACCAGATTTCCACACTCCAGGTCTGGTGCTCTTTCTACCTCGTGTCCTGCGGGCACCGGAAACGGAATCCACCTTGCAGCCCAACACATCACTGGTGGGGCTTCCCACCTGGCCCCCTGGAGATTCTGAGGCATCACAGTCTGCCCCTGACCTACTCGATTTTCCCCTCTTCTCTTGGCCAAGTCAAAGGGGGAAGAGAAAAAGTGGCGATGATCATGTCCAGTTAAGTTAGAAATGAGACCGAACGGGTGCACAGTATAAAGATGCCTGGGAAAACAATGGTAGGATTCCAGAAAATTCTCAAGTATGTCATAGATACAGTTGGGAATGCTGATCCAGACTCACTCAGGTGGGGGCAGGGGGGTGAACAGGAGCGCATACCCATTGGTGCTCCCAGCTTGTCTAGACCACAGATCTTCTGTTGCTGACTCAGCAGCATCCATTCCTCCTGAAGCAAGTAGAGCGTGATGTCATCAAACGCCACAGGAGCCTGAAAGGAAAAACAACACCAGGTAAGGGCCAAGTTCTTCCTTAGATTAGTCTTCCACACCTGTGTTCATGACTACCTGTGGGGACCCTGCCATAGGAGTGGATCAGACTGGGGGAGGGGCCACTGTCCATACCAACATACAAGACTACACCCCAGGTCTCTCTCTGCCTGAGTGCAAGTCACAGTAGCAAATGAGGCTCATTCTTCTAGGGAGGGCCACACACTGAAACAAGAGGCATAAAGAAGGCTGAGTCAGGAGTTTCATAATCCTTTCCCTGTGTGCTCTTCAAAGGCTCCCGTGGGACCTATTGCTTCTCAGCCCCAGCAACAACTCGGGGCACCTTCTTTCGCAAAATCTTCAACAATGTAGATCTTCCCTTAGGAAGATGTACATGATTCCTAGAAACAGTTGAAAGTCAAGCAGAACTATGTCTGAATGAAGTTGATGATCGGGACGGGCAAAGCTTTAGAGCTGAGAACAACATCCCATCAGTTTATAAAGCAGGTCTGTTCTACCATAAAGCAGTGGCGGGGAGGGGGGGCTCAGACAATGATTTGGGGAGTTCTGGATTAAGACGGCAGGCTGAACAAGTACAGTGAATTTTGCTTCCTCCCTGTGAATTTAAAAGACACCCTCCTCTCTCCAAAAAAGAAAAACTCAGAAACAAAACACCCACTAGGATAGTGAACACGAGGGGACAACAGCAATACAACTTGAGCAACTGAGAAGCAGATGAATGAGCAATAGCTGAGCCAATCCAAGAAAACTGAATTCTCACCCAGCAGGGGGCAAACTGAGAAACACCCAATTTATACCACTAACTCCTCACAAGGCTCAGGATCTGGCAGCCCTGGGACTGCTGCCCTGGGAATGAAGGAAGTAAGGGTAAAATTACAACAATTTGGGGGAGATTAGTTCGCCTACAAATACCTACCCAGAGTCCCCTACAAGAGACAGTAAGCTGACGAAGCTGGTCCTTCCCCGTACTCAAGGGTTTCCAAGGTAGAATTTTGTTTTTCCAGTGTTAAGTGTTAGCCAACAACTGCAGTTCGGACTTCTGGGATCAAGTTCTAACAAAGCAGACAGAGATCAAAACAAGTTGGGGGAAGGGGAGAGAAGGAGCGGAGAGTAGGAGAAAGAGGAGCAGGAGAGAACCAAGGAAATGGAGGTGAGGTATGGAGAAGAAAACTTTACAAAACTAGCATTTAGCTTGGTGGGTTAGAGCAGTGATTTTCAACCTTTTTTGAGCCGCGGCACATTTTTTACATTTACAAAATCCTGGGGCACACCACCTATCAAAATGACACTCTGTTAGAATTTATTTAAAGTTTAAATAAATTACATTTATTTTAAAAAAAGTTAAATAAAAAAGGATAACCCCCTCATATATACAGTCCCACGCAACATCCCCTTATAAATACAGTCCCACGTAACATCCCCTCATATACAGTCCCACATAACATCCCCTCATATACAGTCCCACATAACATCCCCTCATATACAGTCCCATGTACTCATATATACAGTCCCATATATCCCCTCATATATACAGTCCCGCTAATAGATACTGGAGCTTTCATCAAGGTTGTGGGTTCAAATCAATTTGGCAAATACTCTCTCTATATAGAGACTGGTCAAAATCAATTTTAGAAAATGTTGGGTACTTGTGTAACATCATAAGTCCTCAGAGCATCCCTACTGTCAGATTGAGAAATTTGCTTTCTAGGTAAGGATTCTGATAAGTACTAGAGTTCTCCCTGAGGTTGTGGGTTCAAATCCCATGGTCAGCTGGGTGCAGGGGCCTTGGTTCTGTCTGTTTTGATGGTGTATATAGAGATTTGAGCTCTTTAAGAAGATGACCCTTCAGGAGGCCATATACAATATAGATAATATTGTGATGCATTGTATATCACCCTCTGCAGGGCTTCTTTTAAAAAGAAAAAGGTCAAATATCTATATACACCATCAGGATAGACATAACCAGCTGAGGCTGAGGCTTCATCGAGTGGTGGCAACATTTACCTCCAGTCCTGACCAGGATTAGAAATCGGGACCATGGGGAGGAGTAGCAGCTTCAACTACTCCCTGCAGCCACACAATGACAAGTGTGCGGCAGCCCCAGCAGGGACCTTCCTGGGATGTGGATGAGAGGCGGCCTACTATTGGTTCATCGCTAGTGGTTGGGATGAATCTTTGAAGGTGATTGGTCAGTGAGCGTTTGCTGTGCCTCCACTCTTCCTGTCGCTGATAGCTGGAGGGATTGTGAGGGGAATGTTTATGTTCGGATGGAGGCGGCTGGCGGCGGGCCGGATAAATAGCCTCCACAGGCCGTATCCGGCAAGCAGGTCGTAGTTTGGGGACCCATGTTTAATTTCCCCACGGCACACTGGTTGAAAAACACTGGGTTAGAGCATTGCCCCGAAGCACAGAGGTTGCCGGTCAATCCCCAGTCAATGCACATACAGGAACAGATCAATGTTTCTATCTCTCTCTCTCTCAAATAAATCAATAAAAAATAAAAATAAAATAAACCTTTGTTAATACCCTCAGCGAGGTAAGATATTGCAGCCATAAAACAAAATTATAAAAGAAATAATCAGAAAAGGAAACAGAAAAACTTGCTGTTTATTCTTCTAAATGTCATATCAAGAATATTGATCACCTAGTCAAGATATAAAAATAAAATTATCAACAGAAAATAAATTCCCACCCCCAAAGAAAAAGAGCATTTTGGGAAACAGTATCCATGGTAAAGGTCCCTCCAAAGTGACAACTCTGAGGGGGACACACATGCATTTCCATTTACAGTATAACAAGTTCTAATGGGCTTTAAATTGCCTTGGAACTTTATACTCAAATTTCAAACACATGAAATATCTATTTTAACTTCAAAAGTAGAAGCTTTTTAAGAAACATAATACTGATAATTCTTATTGGTCACTATTGACTTGTATATTTAAAAAATAATTTGAGTATTTTTCTTATGAGTCAATACATGTTCATTGTAAATTTAAAAATAAACAGAAAAAGTGTTTTCAGACCACCCACAATCCCCTTGCTAAAAAAAATTTTTTTAATTACTATTAACATTTGGTATGTCACCTTCCAGACTTTTGTCTATGACTATGTAGGAGTGAACAGTTTTAACAACAAAAATTAAATTGTACTGCCAAATGTGTGTTTTAAATAACTATTTGCACTCCGAGTGTCTTCTCAAAGCAAAATGTGATTATATTTCTAAAAACCTGCCGGAGGATGGGCTACACTACCAGATAATAGTCTTACAGGAAACGGACACACAGATATGGTCTAAGGAGAGCCAGCTCCCCACGAGGTGGGGAAGGGGAGGGGGAAGGGAACCCTCAGGATTATCCTTGGATGGTTACTGTACACCAGGATTAGAGGGCAAACTGTCCTGATTGGGGCAGATTAAAAACTTTATTATGACCAAGGACAGCAGGGCTCCCTTTTCATCCCCACCCACCCTTTCTTCCTGAGTGAACAAGGAGGGCATGGTGAAAGCCCATTATGAACTCCACATGGATGAAGAGTATGGCCAGGACTGAACATTTGAATAATGATCTTGCCTGGAAGAGAAATTACCCTAACACTGGTACCACTCTTTTACCAATATTATGGCAAGAACCTGCTGATTCCAGTTGACTGCAATGTAAAGAAAACAAATCTGCTTACCTACACATTAAGCAAAGAGTATCTCTGGATGTTCTATTTTAGTGATTCTGCCGTTTGTAGGGTAGGGCTCTGATTTCTCAGCCCAGCACAAGTTCTCTCAAGCAGAACCTAACCCACTTTCTTAAACTCAGCTCCATGGATCGTCCTACCTAGAACCTATACTTCAGCTAGATTAGTATAATAGCAACCACTTAACAACAGATCTTGTACCTTGCCTCCTTTCACACACCCACCTTCGGATGACCTGACTCCGCCCACTTCCTCCCAACCTACTCAAGTCCTACCCCCTTATCAAGTTTCTATTCACGTTAAACCTCTATCCTGAGGGAGTTCCCAACCTCTTATCCAAGCACTTCTGCTTCCCCTGAGCATGGAACCCTTCCTATACCTCATGGAGCCTGGCTCTCACCACCACCCTGTCACACAGAAAGTATTTCATAGGCACTAAATTCATTTTTCGTTCAACATACATTTATTATTATTTTTGTTTCTAAGTGCTTGGTACATGGTGAGTCTACGATATGGAAGACTCTCTCTATTGTCAAGATTAAAATCTATCAGTTGACAGACAACTCTAAGTGCAATAATAGAACTGTGTCCAGAGGAGGATGAGATGGGCATGATGACTTCTATGAGAAAGTCCGTGTAAAGCCAGTAGCCGCGGCCACCATCACAGCCACCTGGCCCATGAAGGTTTGCATGTGATTCAGACAGATGGTAGTGAAACAACCGAGCCAAGAACTGGTGGGCCATAAGCTTTAATCCTAGCTTGCACCTGGCGGGCAAGAAATACACACAGTGGGAAAACACTTCCTTTTCCATTCAGAGCTCCCAAAGCCACTGACTTATCCAAGTTTCCTAGAATCAAATGTTTGTACCTCATTAGCCTTATTCACCTCTGTTCCCCATCTCCTTCTCTCTGCTCAAACTCTACATAAACTTGCTTCTCCTTCAGCACTCTGCCATCTTGGCTGCTTCTCCTCTCCATGTGGCCTTTCTCTGCTCTCCTCCAGCATGGGCTCCTCGGCCCCATTTTATAGTGTAGAAATCAAAACCTTTAATCCAATATACAAATAAGAAAGTCTCTGATGCAAAGCCATTTATCTGAGGCATAAATGGGATTCCTCATAAGAATGCATCACCCCACATCATACAACAGTCAAGGGTAAAGGGAACAAGTCTTAAAACTAAGCCTTAGGCTATAACAGGGGTTGGGAACCTAAGGCTTGCGAACCAGATGTGGCTCTTTTGATGGCTGCATCTGGCTCGCAGACAAATCTTTAATAAAAAAATAATAACGTTAAAAAATATAAAACATTCTCATGTATTACAATCCTTTTATTTCCTACCACTCATGTTCACGGTTGCGGGTGGTTGGAGCGAATCACAGCTGTCCTCTGGGACAACACCAAGTTTTTATTGGATAATGCATAAGGTACACGAGTCGTTGTATGGCTCTCACGGAATTACATTTTAAAATATGTGGCGTTCACGGCTCTCTCAGCCAAAAAGGTTCCCAACCCCTGGACTATAACGATCCTGCCTGCTTACAGCCTGTCCCCCACACCCAATGCAAACTATAAGCAAACAAACAGATATATCATATTTACAAACTTATTAGACCAACAGCAAGGAATCAGAAACGCCGACGCACTAAGCACACTTTTCCATCACTACACTGAGAAGTTAACCCACTCCCAGCATCACCGAGCGGCCACCTG
Source organism: Saccopteryx bilineata (assembly GCF_036850765.1). Taxonomy (NCBI): domain Eukaryota; kingdom Metazoa; phylum Chordata; class Mammalia; order Chiroptera; family Emballonuridae; genus Saccopteryx; species Saccopteryx bilineata. The sequence goes on along the minus strand of NC_089491.1, from coordinate 347,261,253 downwards.
GCAGGGGTAGTCTGGCCAGAGGAGATGGCAGATGTGTCCGCCAATCCCTGGGCCATCCGCCCAGGGGCACAAGCCCCCGTGCAGAGGAAGAGGCGGCAGGCAAGCTGGCAAGTCCTCCCCTGCAAGGCTGGCCCATCAGCAGGGACTCCGCCCTGCCCGCCCGCCTCCCCAGAGACCAGATCAGGGGTCCACGGGACGGGAGTGGGCGGCCCCGGGGGCCCTTCCACACCTACCTTCCCCGACTCCCTGGGCTCAATGACCCTGGTTTCCGTGGCCCGTGCTGACCTCCGCTACTGCCTCTAGGCCGCCCCTTCCCCCCCACGCAAACTGGTCGCCGCGACCACCTTGGGGACTGGACCCGCAGACGGGATGACTCCCGGGCGAGGATGGAGCTCGTGCTTCCCCCACGTCTGGAGAGCGGGAGCGCTCTAGGATCCCGGAGAGGCGCGCAGCTGGGTCCAGCGTCGTGCTGGGCGGACCACTGTACGGCAGCCGCTTAGTCCGAGGCGGCGGGGCATCACGGGAAGCATAGTCGGGCCTCGGATATGCAGCTCTCAGAGCTGCTATTGGCTCCCAGAATGCGGAGTCCTGATTGGACGCCGAGCAGCTTGCTCTCTGCCTCTCCCGCCTTCCTCAGGCGTGGTGGTTACCAGGTGACATCCCCTAGACGCTTTCTTGAACCCTGCAGTAAAGGCCAAGCGCTCTGAGCTAAGAGATTTTCTGTTCTTGTGCCTGTTTCCCTCGCATATTTAGGGCCAGGGTCAACCTTGAAGGTTCCAGATCTTCCTAATCAAGGAGGGCAATACTTTGTCTTATATTCATTCAAGAAACATCATTGGTTGCCTCCCTTCTGCCAGGCTCTGAGGTTTGGGAATGCATAGTTGAATGAAACAAAACTCATAACCAATTGGAGAAACAGACCAGAAACAGATAATTAAAAAATAAAGAGACAATTGCAATGAAAGATGGTAAGCAGAGGACCCTAAAAAGCATGCTTGGTCAGCTTAGAGCAGGGGTCCCCAAACTTTTTACACAAACCGAGGGCCAGTTCACTGTCCCTCAGACCGTTGGAGGGCCGGACTTTAAAAAAAAACTATGAACAAATCCCTATGCACACTGCACATATCTTATTTTAAAGTAAAAAAACAAAACGAGAACAAATACAATATTTAAAATAAAGAACAAGTAAATTTAAGTCAACAAACTGACCAGAATTTCAATGGGAACTATGGGCCTGCTTTTGGCTAATGAGATGGTCAATGTCTGGTTCCATATTTGTCACTGCTAGCTGTAACAAGTGATATGACGTGCTTCCGGAGCCCTGACACCTGCGTCTCGCGTCACCGGAAGCAGTACTATATGTGAGTGACATTGTGCTTTGCCTCTCACTGACCACCAATGAAAGAGGTGCCCCTTCCGGAAGTGCGGCGGGGCCAGATAAATAGCCTCAGGAGGCCGCATGCGGCCTGCAAGCCATAGTTTGGGGACCCCTGCCTTAGAGTGTAATGATGAGGAGATATGGGTGGTAAGTCAGAGATTCCTGAGGAAGTGATACCCAAGCTGAATTAAAACAAGAGGTAGGAATGAGCCAAGTAAAGGAGATGCTATGGATGGATTTGTGCTCCCTGCCCCATTCATATGTTGAAGCCCTAACTCCAATATAATGGTATTTAGATGTGGTACCCTTGAGAATTAAGTTTAAAGAGGTCATGATGGTGGGTTCACAATGATGGAATTAGTGCCCTTATAAGAAGAGATACCAAAGACCTTGCTCTCTTTGTCATGAGAGGCAATAGTGAGAAGGCAGCTGAATGATGACTAAAAACATTAAAAAGGCATTGCAGGGGTTGGAGAGGATGTGGAGAAACTGGAACCCTCGTACACAGCTCGGGGGCCGTGAGGGTGTAACATGGTGCAGCCACTTTGGGAAACAGTTTGGAAGTTTCTAACAAAGTTAAACGTGCACTTACCATATGTCCCAGCAATCTCTACTCCCATGTAGAAACCCAAAAGAAAAAGAAATATGCCCCCACAAAAGAATGTTTGTACAACTTTATTCACAATAGACAAAAAAGAAACTACTCAAATGTCCTCATCCACTGGCAAATGGATAGACAAATGTGGTCTACCCACGCAAAAGATAACTATTCAGCAACTAAAAGGAACAAGCTGCTGTCCATGCTACAATATGGATGAACCTCAGAATCATCGTAATAATCAAAAGAAGTGAGACATTTATAGGAGAATGTCCAGAAAAAGCCAAGCTAGTGAGATAGACAGCAATTCAATGGCTCCTGGGGCTGGAGGGGTAAAAGACTGATTATAAATGAGCTTGAAATGATGGAAATGTTCTAAAACTGGACTGTGGTGATGTTTGGGCAACTCCGTATTTTTCTGTAAAAGTCACTAAAGTGTAAACATAAAATGGGTGAATTTCATGGTATGTCAGTTATACCTCAGTGTGACTTAAAAAAGGAGAAGCAGACATCAGCATGGGTGAGCGGAGTTTGCAAGGGGATGCCCACCTCCGCTGCAGTTGAAATCAGATGGGGCAAGGAATGCCACCCGAGGCACTGGAGATGTCTGACAGCAGAGGCCTTCAGACTTTATATTCAACCTGCCGCAGATGAGGAAACTGAGGCTCAGATATGGGAGGCAACTTGCCCAAGTTCACCAGCATAGCCGATTCACTGAGGTCCTCAGGAGACAGGCCAGGCCGGGGTACAGACCCACCCTTCCCCCCACAAACACACACACACACCAATGCAGACTCTGACTCGTGCTTGCTGCCAGCGTTACTTTATTTGGGGGATGCTAGTGGCAGGTAATGGAGTGGATGGGGCATGGGAAGAGGAGTCAGTGTTGCTCAGTCCGGTGCTCATGTGCAGGACAAGGCGGTCTCATCCAGGGGAGCCGTCACCGCTCTGAGAAATCACCTCCTGGATGTTAAGTGAGGGGGAGATGTGCTACCAAGAGGCAGAGTGGTCACGTCAAGAGGGAAGGGGCTGGAAAGGGCAGCTGTTAGGAACTGACCGAGGAGGAAGCACCAGCCACCAGAAAGAAGCCCAGAACAAGGTGAGCTCTTGCCCTGCGCTCCACCCAGGTGGTACTGGTGTCAGCATCAGTGCCCTTCCACCTGTTTCTCCCCTGCCACCCAGTGCGCCCTCAGGTTATCATAGAGCAGGTACTGAACAAGAACCTGGCACTGCCAGGCCCTTCACACGCTGGCTCTCACAGAGTCCTTGCAGCCCAATTGTAAAGATGAAGTCAGGGAGGCTCAGCAAGGAGGGAAAGAGATGAGCTGGGATTTGAACCAAGTACCACCAGCTCTTGGCACCCAAGCTGACCTGTGATTGGAGAAGAAATCGACAAGGATGTTGAAAAGGGGAATCTGAACTCAAAGAACAAAAATCCTGCAAGAGGCTGTGCTGAGTAAGGGAACCTGGCTTGGAATGCCCGCCCCCATGGCTCTGCCCACCGCGGTTCAGGTCCAGGCCCTAGAGGACTCCACAGCTACTCCCTGCCCCGCACCCTGCCATGGCCCCACCCCCGCCCACACCCCTGCCAGAAGCCGGGCACAGACCCACCCTGGCAGGCATTGCACTGCCAGCTGTGGATGACCAGCAGCACCACCTGCTCCATGTGGCCACCTGGACACAACAGGTTCAGGATCCACACGGGGTTGTCAGGGTCCAGGCGGTAGCTGCAGCAGTCGCACTGGCTCTGCAGGTATGACTCCTGGGTAGGAAAATGGCTGAGCTGGAGGGGAGTTCCACCAGAACACCCTCCTTCCCTCCCCCGGCCTATCCATGCAACAGAAGCTGGGCTGAGGGAGGCCGGGTCCAATGCCCCTCAGCAAGCAGGGCAGCCTGCAGGAGGGACGTGTCGCTGCTAAGCCCGTCACACCCCAAGAAGCCCACCTCCTTAACTCCAGACACCTGTCTGAGCATCCAACCATTTAAACCAGGGGTCCCCAAACTTTTTACACAGGGGGCCAATTCACTGTCCCTCAGACCGTTGGAGGGCTGGACTATAAAAAAAACTATGAAAAAATTCCTATGCACACTGCACATATCTTATTTTAAAGTAAAAAAACAAAGTGGGAACAAATACAATATTTAAAATAAAGAACAAGTAAATTTAAATAAACAAACTGACCAGTATTTCAATGGGAACTATGCTCCTCTCACTGACCACCAATGAAAGAGGTGCCCCTTCCGGAAGTGTGGCAAGACCGGATAAATGGACTCAGGGGGCCGCATGTGGCCCGCAGGCCGTAGTTTGGGGACCCCTGGTTTAAACAAATGATTTTTAACGTTCCCATCACTACATCGTGGCAGGATGGGTGAAAAGCAACCTCTCTTGCAAGGGGCTCACAGTCTAGCTGGAGGGACGAACCAATACATGGAACGGAGGACAAGGAAGCCCCAAACAATGCCATTCTGTTCCTAAGCACAAAGGGAGTCCTCACTCCTACGTAGACCCCTCTTGCTCTATGATTATATAGTAACTCTATACAAGCCCCGCTGAACAGCTGATTTAATTGTATGTTTAATTCTATTTTAACTTGATTTTGAAATAGGTAATATACACATTCACAATTTGCCAAATTTAAAAAATACAAAAGATTCAGTTAAAAAACAACAACACTTCCTTTGAGTTCTATCCCAATGTCACTCATTCTTCCTCCCAGAAAAAAATTAAATATATATATATATATATATATATATATATATATATATATATATATTTCCTGTCTTTCCTCAGTCTATGTTTTTAAAAATCCGAACTGGATTTGGGAAGCCATCCCCACGAGGTGCAGGGGTGGGCCAGAGGAGCAGGAAGGGTGGCCCAGGATCGAAGAGCAGGTAGGAAAGCACCTTGCCTTCCAGGAATAGGTGACTCAGGTGACACGAGGCAGGGTCAGGAGCCAGGCTCCAGTCTGGCTGGACCCTGGCAGGACAGAGCTGGAGCCACACACAGGTGTCCAGGCCAGGGCCCAGGGGACTCAGAGTGGGCACAAAGCCCCTGGGAAGGTCCACACAAGGAGCAGGCTGGGCCTCTGGGCCAAGGAGAGCCCATGCAGAGCGAGTGCCGTCAGCCTTCCAGAACATCCTCACCGATGTCCAGGATGATGCTCTGTGTACAGTCTATCCCTAAGAGCGTGCACTCACTGCATGATGGGCTCTGACTTCAGAGTGTACTTAGACCCTCTGTGACTCTCTCCAGTGGGCTCCTGGCTTGCTTGCCTCCAGGGGCCCGGTGGGCCAGGGAGCATGCTGGGAACTGCATGGGACCACAGCAGGAGAGGCAGGAGGGGACTCCCTGGAGAGGCGGAGATGTACAGTGGGCTCCAGACCCTCACCCTGAAGAGGGTGACCAAACTAAGCAGCAGGTGTAGGCCAGACCATGGCTCTGATCAGCTGTCTCCCCATGAGATCTACCATGTCCCTTGTGTCCCCTGGGCTTTGCTGGCTTCTCTGCTTGGGGGTCAGGGGTGGGACAGACTCCCCTGGCCTGCACAGCAGCCCCAGTGCTGACCTCAGGCATGGTGTTGGTGCCGGATGGGCAGTGCCCACTGCAGTAGCTCACTTCCACCCGGTCCAGGTAGCAAGGTCCCTTGCTGAGGTTTCGAAGCTCAGTGAGGTGCTGGCAGGACGCTGACTGCTCCTCTGTGGGGCAGGGCAAAGGAGGGCGGTTGGGATTCTGTGGGAGGAGGACAGTGTGGACCTGAGGGGAGTGTGTCAGGGTAGGCATGGCCAGGCACTACAGTGCAGCACTGGGGTCCTCACTTTGCCAATCCCCATGGTGGGCAGGGTGGGGGAAGGTGGGCCTCCCAAGGCAGGCATGGGGGAACTGTGGGAGAAGGGCCCAGAGCAGGGAGAGGAGCAGCAGCCCCAGGCTCCCTCCATACCCAGAGTCTCCTGGTGGCAAGTGGGACAGCAGCTCCCTGGGTCCTGCACAGTCACCTCACCCTGCAGAGGAAGTAGTCCCCAGTCCACTCAGGGGGATGGCCCCGTGCCCGGCACTGCCTGCCTGAGGCCCTAAGACCAGCCTCTGGGGACAGGCCCAGGAGAGTGCCCAGGGAGCCACTTTGAGAGAATAGCAGGGCTGCAGGCGGGTACCTGGGCACAGGTGAGGAGGGGGCAGTGCTGGATGCAGATGCTCCTCCCACTGAGGCAGCAGCAGCTCTCCCAGGTCTCCTGCCATGTGGCTCCAGGCTGGGGAGAGCAGAGGACAGCTTCCTCTTGATCTCCATCTCTCAGGCTTGTAAACTTTCCCATAATACTTCCCCATCCCTCCACCCAGCCCGGGGCCTCGCCAGGACAAAGGATGGGACTGGAGAGCTGAGGTGGTCCCGGGGCCAGGAAGCCACCTGCGGCTCCAGGCCCCAGAATAGGGACGGGAGGGAGGCCTGGGTTGAGAAGGGGTAGGTAGCACAGAGGGGCCCAGGTGTCTCACCGGGTAGGGGACACTCGTGGTGCCAACACTCGCAGCCATCTACAACCACACAGGGGCCTGCTTGGCTGCGGAAGTGCCCTCGCTGGCACACGCAGGGCCTGGGACCTGGCCCACACTGCAGTTGCCTTGAGTCTCTGTGGCGTTGGGCTCCTGGCATGTCTGCTCACAGGGCTCCAGCTCCCCTGGGGCCACCTGCTGCCACATGTCTCCAGGAGGGCACTCCGCCAGGGAAGACCACCCACCCCACCACTCTCATCAGTCCTGGGTAGAAGCACGATTCTCCACAACTTCTGCACTGGGCACCGCTGGCACCCTGTCTTCCCTCCCCAGCTGTCTACTTGGCTCCAGCAGCCTCTAGACCAGGCGTCCCCAAACTATGGCCCGTGGGCTGCATGTGGGCCCCTGAGGCCATTTATCCGGCCCCCACCACCACTTCCAGAAGGGGCACCTCTTTCATTGGTGGTCAGTGAGACGAGCACTGTATGTGGCGGCCCTCCAACGGTCTGAGGGATGGTGAACTGGCCCCCTGTGTAAAAAGTTTGGGGACCCCTGCAGACTTTCTGGCCTTTAAACACACCTTACCCACCCTCACAAATACTAGTGAGGCCCAGCTTAGGTCTCGCCTCCTCCAGGAAGCCTCCCCTGACCAGTCCTGTCCACCTGACCTTTCCATTTGCAGCACCAACTCCACACAATTGTGGGTGCTACTTATTTGTCAGTGAGCCAGAGACTATCTCCTGCCCTCCAATTCTGATGGATGAGTATGCTCTCAGCTGCCAGGCTGGGGGTGCCTCTGGGCTCCCCATGCTTGTGTGTCCCTGAATATACACAGAACTGTGTGGCAGAGCTGGGTACACGTGGGCTCTTAGCAAAGATCTATTGACCTTGACCAGACAGGGGCGGTCACAGCACAAGGCAGGCACCTCCACCTGGAGAGCGCCAAGCTGTCTCCGCTCACCCTCTACTCCCCCATTTCCTCATCTGCAGGGAAAGAACCCGCCACTTCCTGCATCACTCAAAGCCCTGGCTCAGTGCGTAGACAGCAGACTTGGCAATTGTCCCCAACCACCCAGGGTGGACCCTGCTGAGAGTCTAGGGAGCTCTGCGCAGGGAGAAGTCAGTGTGGACAGATAGGAGAAGGGGCTTTCTTAAAAGGGTAACTTTGTCTAGGGTGGACAGGGCCCTCTCCCCAGCCCAGGGCTAGCCTGGACTTGACTTGGGGAACCAGCTGGGGCCCAGAGAGCCCATATCTCACCCTGACAGTCAGCGAGAGAGCAGCTGAAGGCTCCACCATGGCAGAGGCTGGGTAGACAGAAGCATGGCTCAGAGCATCCCCTGTCCTCCTCCCCACCCCAGCCCTTACCAGCGGGTACAGTTCTGGGTGAGCACAGTCCCTGGTGGAAGCTCCTGGGCCTGCTCTTCAAGGGTCAAGGTGAGGCCCCAGGGCAGAGAGAGCTGGGCGCAGGGGCATTCGGTGGGGGCACACACGTGCCATTGTGCAGCAGCTGGGGCTGCACGGGCTCCAGTGACACTCAGACCTCTGCCTCTCTGGCCCTCGCCCCATGTGGGAGTCAAGGCAGAGCACTCACACGTACCTGCCCTCCAGGGCAGCCATAGCCAAGCTGGCAGAGTTCCTGCATGCACAGGGTGCCAGGCCAAAGATGTGAGCAGAAGCATAGGCATGAGATAGCATAGTCACTGAGCACCTGGCCAGGTGGGCACTCTGGGGGGGGCACACAGGTAGTGAGATGGAGTCCCAGGGACGGGGCTGCCTCTGGATCTGCCATCTGCCCGTGCCTGGCAGCCCCGGAGGGAAGGACAGGTCCCCGCAGCCCAGGTACCCACCAGGACAAGGCTGCAGATTACATTCCTGCCATTGCTCTGTGTCCTGGGCCTGGCACAGTGCCCCCCTGGGGCCCTCCTCGCAGCTCCTGTGGCGCCTGCTGGTGCCCCCACCACAGGGAGCCGAGCAGCAGCTCCAGGCTGACCATGGCCCAAGGATGGGGCACTCATGGTGTGGGCACAGCAGGAACCCATGGACACAGGTGCTGTGGACAGGGATGTACAGAAAGGGTTCAGGGTCCTGAGTCACAGTGAACAGAGCCTTCAGTCCCCAGCAGTGCCCGTAACCCAGTTTGCCTGCCCCAAGCCTTCCAACCGTAGCGCCCTGTCCCCCTGCTTGGCCACTGAAGGGCAGCGTACCAGGTTTGCCAGCACCCAGGAGGCATGGGGGCTGGGCAGGCCACAGCGGCAGGAGGAGATGGGCACACAGCACTCACCCTGCACCAGTTGGCCAGGGGGACAACAACAGCCTGGGGAGGGGGAGGGGACGCAAGAGTCGGTGCTCGGTCAAGCACACACGATGGAACCCCCTAAGCTGCCAGATGGTGTTGAAAGCCTCAGGCTGGCACTGAGCACGCTTCCTCTTGTAGCCCCACGTGACCGGTCTCCATGCCATCTCCCATTGCCGCACTAGCCACAGCCCATCTCGACCCAGACACTACAACCAGTTGCTGGAAGTGCCCTTTGCTGCCCTATAGCTCATGATCCAACAGCCCGCCATCCCCCGTGTCACATGTTCTCAGGGAGCAGGAGGGAGTAAAACAAGCCCAGGCTCCCCTAGCATCCCCAGGCTGGGCTGTGAGCATGGCCTGGCCACCTCGGTGGCAAGGTCCCTGCAGACACTACACACGGTCCCAGAGGTCGGCACAGCTTCTAGGACACTGGTTGGCACAATCAGGAGTGAGCATGGTGTCCCAGGCCTCGCAGCTCTCCCCTGAGGACCAGAAGGTAGGAGTCTGTGTTGGAGATGTTCTTGGGCCCCCAGGACAGCACCTTCAGGGGTCATCTCGTCTGTTGCAGTTCCTGTCCCCTCCCCTGCTGGGTGAGGGGTTACCTGGGCAGGGCCCCATATTGCAGCTCTCAGTCTGAGCCCACAGTCCCCTGCAGTCTCCTCCTGGGGTGTCCCCGGCCTTTCTCCAGTGCAGCCGGGACCCCCCACTGCAAGGCACCTGGCAGGGGCTCCAAGGTCCCCAAAGAGTCCATGGGCACAAGTCTGGAAAGATAAAATGGAAGTCAGTACCCAGGGCCCCTGTCCCCGCTGCCTCCTGCTTCCACCCGAAGGCCCTAGACACTCGCCCTGCAGACACCCTGGCGTGCCCTGAGCATCCAGGGCGAAAGCGTTGGCAGGTCAGCTCACTGGCTGGCCACCAACATGAACATGGCCCAGACCTGCCTGGCCAGGCCCCACCCTCACCCCAGTCCCCTCCTCCTGTGGGCTTCTGCCCTCCCCATTACCAAGGCAGGCTGTAGGGTCCAGGCAGAGGCGTTGCTGGCTGAGCAGCAGGGTTCAGAAGAGGTCTGGGTCCCCAAACCAAGGCCTCCCTGTCTCAGGGTCCAAAAAAAGGTGGTGGCGGTGTTGCTCTGAAGCCAGCAGGGGTGCCGAGGTTGGAGAGAGGCTGGCTAGGTCTTGGGGCCACCACTCCTCTAGGACTGTCCTGGAGAAAGGGGCCAGGATGCTGGGGGGCAGGCAGGGCCCACAGGGCGACCACTCGGACCAGCCACTCAGAGGCAGAAGATCTAAGATGGGAAATGCCTTACCAGTGACCTCTCCAGACCCAGACCCCCCCCCCAGACCCTGAAACCCCAGTGCAGAGGGAGGGTGGGGCTCAGGTGATGACCGGGAAGGTTGAGGGAGATATAAGGGAGCAGGAAAGGATGACCAACCATCCTGGTTTGTCAGGGATGGTCCCAGTCCTAGTACTGAAAGTTCCAAGTACCAGAAACATCCCCAATCCTGGGCAAAGGGGGACAGTAGGTCTCCCTAGTCCAGAGTTACCTTGACAGCCCTGCTGGTGCACTGCAGCTTCCCGCGCCGGCATTCTCTGTGGGAGGGACGGTCAGCGTGGGCTCTGGGAGGCAGGATCCAGTCCAACGCAGCCCCCCGTAGGTGGGGCAGGGAGGCTCATGTAGGGGCAACTGAGCTCTGGGCTCATCTGGAGCCAGAAGAGGCTGGGCGGAGCCCCTGGGACAAGGCTTGGTCCGCCCTGTAGGGCGCCCTCCCCGCTTCCCACTTCCCCCTAGCCTTCTGATACTGCCTCTTCCCCGCTGGATCACTCACCATTCCCTGCAGCCCAGCCACAGATGGTCCTCCTGGGCCAAGATCACTCTGGTTCCTTCTCCTAAGATGTGCTAGCAGCTACACTGCTCTGGGGGACACAGCCCCCAGCTTGCTCCAGCAGTCCCTGTGCAGGAGGGCACAGTGACAGGACTGTATGACAGTCACCTATGCATCCTAATGCCAGCGCCATGTGTGCTCCACAGCAGGTGCATACGTGTGTTGCTGAGTGAATAGATGGGCAAGTGGCCACAGACAGTGTGAACAGCTCTTAAGAAGCACCAAGTACAGAAGGTCTGGAGGAGAGAGTCACTGTGGGCATCAATCATGGAGCGGAGGGGGTATGGGAGTGTGGACAGGGGACCCCCTCTCTGAGGCTTCTCCTCTAGCTTCATCCTTACCTCAGGGCAGTAGCAGCTGGGCTGGCAGGGCTGCAGGTCCTGGCAGAGCTGATGGCTCCAATGTGTGGCACAGAGCCCGGCGCAGGGGGAGCCACAGGCCTGGAACTCAAAGGGAGGCGTGCAGCTCTCCTCTGGGGGCGGGGGGAGGCAGACAGGTTGGTGGGAGGCAGCCCAGAGGCACCCTCTAAGCCCAGAGCACACAGTGCAGGATCCCAATGAGCCCCTTGGAGTCACCCAGTAAGAGTGCAAGACTTTCCCCTGCTGCATGCAAGACAAACCACTGTCACCCTCCAGCATCCCATGGCTCTGTGGGAAGGGGCAGGACAGCTGGGCCTCGGAAGCTGCCCGGAGGATGGGGCTGTGGGGAATTAGGGGCCTGGCACATGCTACAGAGATCAGCAGATGGGAGACAGAGAGGCAGAGATGGAGACCAACTACAACGGGAGGGGGCAAGACCCACTGTGTCCAGGCAGCTATGAGTGGGCAAAGCCACACTGGGCCAGCAGGTGCGAAGTGGGAAGTCACAGTGAAGACCCAGGGTGGGGTGAGGGGAGGCAGATGTGATGACAGAGTAGGGCAGGGGAGTAAGTGGGCAGCCCCGGGCAGGGGTCAGTGCCGGTGCTGAGGTCAGGTCAAACACTCTGAGGTCCGGGGGCCACTGAGGCTTGCCCCAAGATGAGGTGGGGGTCCCAATGGGGACCCTGGGAGGCCCCGCCAGGGCTCAGCACACTGGATTATTGCCCCTTGGGGCCTCACCAAAGCAGTTGCTGACTAGGCAAGGCCGGAAGTAGCCATCCAGCCGCGTGCAAGGGGGGCCCTCCCCAACCCCTTCAGGCGCTGGTCGCTGGTGCCAGTAGCGTTGCTGGACCAGCACCTGGCATGAGCATTGCATTCAGCTGCTCCAGCCATTCCACACTCAGTCCTCTAGGGGCAAGGTGGGGTGTCATGTCACTCAGGGGCCTCGCTGGGCTCCCCCTCGGCCTCTCTGCCACCTACCCCCCACCTCTTGCCAGCCCTGGCCAATCCCCTGCACAGGAAAGGGCAAAAGGAAGCCAAGAGTTCAGAAAGTTCCTGGCTGGGCTCCTGTCACTCAGTAGCAAGGGTCAAGTCTCAAAGGGCTCTCAAAGAAGAACTGGTGGGAAGAAGAAAGGAACTCAACAAAATATTGGGGAGGAATAGATAGAGATGTATTTGAGGGGCCTAGCCTGGGGGTTGGGAAAGTGTACATTGTTCCCTGACTCTTCCCAGGTGGGAAAACAAGAGAGGTCACTTCCCAAGTGTTCACCCAGGCAGGGCCCTGAGTAGCAGGCCTGGGTGTCCAGGTGCAGGAAGGTACCACTGCAGGTCTGGTCAGCCTCAGCCAGCAGGCAGGGGCAGGACCCAGAGCGGGAGGCCAAGCCCAGGCCACAGCTGCGGGAACAGGGCCCCCATGGGCCCCAAGAGCAGGCCTCCAGCGGCCACCTGCAAGGCTGCTGCCCACAGCGCTGAGTCTGAGTGTCAGGACCCAGGCAGGGCTGCCCCCACAAAGAGGGGCAGAAGCCACGCAGACCCGGGTCCGAAGCTGGTTCCCACCTCCACAGGAAACACTGCAGTCAGACCGGGGGACCACGGCGCCCAGGCTCCAGGGGCTGTGGAAGAGCACACAGGTGAGGTTAGAGGGGTGGGAGGGAGTGAAGGCACCAAGGCCTGGGCTGGTTGGGACTTTTTGACACAGGAAGTGGCAGCTGGAAATGTAAGTGGGAGGAAATATAGGACACAGAGTAAGCCAATGGACAGCAAAGCCAGAGGCTGGTAGGGTGGGGACAGGCGGGGACCAGATGGACTCCAGACCTGTGCACGTGGTGTTGTCACACAGCACGCCCTCCGGGGTGCAGGAACTGAGAGAGGAACCAGACTTAGGGATGCTCAGGATGTCCAGCGGGCCAGCATGGGCCGCCCTGCCCCTGCCCCTGGGCTTACCACTGCTGGCACTCGCCCTGCCACCAGCTGTCCCCCAGGGTGTGGGGGCGGTCACTGTACAGGCACAGCGGTGGGCTCAGGGGCTGAGGGCAGGCCCAGCTCTGGGACTGCTCCTCCTGACACTTGGGCCCATGACCCAGATGTGGAGGACCTGGGTGGGGCCAGGGCAGAGAAGGCAAGAGATGGCCCAGGGCCCTCCACCTCTGCCTCCCGGGATGCATCCACCAGGGAAACCCAGGGTGAGCAGAGAGGTGGCTAAGGAAAGAGGGCAAGGGTGACCAAGGACAGAAGCTGGTGCCAGGGCACCTGGTGGGTGCAGTCACCAATGGGGGGCAGAGTCCAGAAATGCTGTGTCAGAGAGGGAGACAGCATCCAAGGAAGCAGGAGACCCGGGGTGCGGAGAGGGGACACTAGCCAGTCCAGCCCCATACCAGAAACGGCTCTGCTGTCCCGTGGGCCCACACGAGCGGCTGCAGGGACTGCAGGCTGACCAGCGGCTCCAGGCACAGTGGGTGGGCGGTGGGTAGGGCTGAGCTGTGCAGGACAGCCGTCCAGCCTGGCACATGCAGTTGTTGCAGGCCTCCTGGTGCCGGCTCCCCAGGGCCCAGGTGTGGCCCTGGGCATCTGTGCACTCGCAGTGCCCGACCAGCATGCAGCTGCTGTCCTGCTCCAGCCAGCCGGAGGGGAGGCAGCCCTCTAGAGCTGAGCTGGCACCCCGGGCCCCCTCACCTTCCCACTGAGCTGCCCCGACATACCCTCGGAGCAGCGGCAGCTCCGCTGGCAGGCCTCATCCTCCTGACACACGATCCCCTCCTGGAGATCTGAGCACCGTCGGGGACAGCAGTTGGCACAGCTGACCGTCTCCATGCCTGCTGGGCAGCCCTCCTCTAAGCAGAAGGGAAGGACCAGAGCCAAGAGGGCCCTGATCCCCAGGGACCACCCTTACCTCCGTGAAGCTATATGCCCCATCCTCCCTATAGTGGTGTCCATGGAAACATGGGCACTGGGGACCTTGGGCTTGGGACATTGAGTGGCACAGTTCCTCTGACCAAGCCTGACACTCAATAAATGCTTGTTGAGCTGGACTAAATGTGTGTGTCTAAAAAACCAACATTGTCACCTATATGGCTTGTGTATATGTATTCATCCAGAGGACAGAAGGGAAAATCAGTGTGTGTGTGTGTGGGGGGGGGGGTCCTGGCAGAGATGGTAGGCACTAGAGAAACCAGGGTCCATGAGGTCAGGGAGCTCAGAAGGACCAGTAACAGAGCTGATGCTTGGGGTGGGAAACGGGGTTACACAGCCTGTCTGGCTCAGTCCCATCCCAGCACATTCATGACTGTCACCCACAAATCCTCCAACAGGGCTGCTGGCGCCTCAGGAACTGGAGGGTGGGGGTGGGCAATAGGGCTGATTCTGGCCCCTCAGCTCTGGCCACAGTCCTCACCCGATGCCCAGTTCCTTACATCTACCTGTCAGGGTCTCAGATTACTTGACTGGCCAAAGAAGAGGTCCTAGCCTGTCCCCCATCTGTGTTTCACGTTGTCAAGGGGATAGGATGAGATTGGGGTGGGGGTCGGGAGGGCCCAGCCAAGGTCACACAGGCCAGTAAGGCCGTGATGGTCCCACAGCCATGCCACAGGGCATTGGGTTACAAAGCTGAGCCTGGTGCCTCTCCCCAGCACAGACGGCACCCCATTCTTGGGTGGGGGGGCTCGAGCAACTGCGGCTCCTCAGGGATTGGCCGCTCCTGCAGCTCCGGTCATACCAGGACCAGGGGCTCCAGTGTGACCAGCTTCCAGGCACTGCATGGGAGAACAGAGGGACACATGAAGGGTCTGGCTCTGAAGGGGGGACCCCCCACTATGTCCCACAAGCCAGGAGCAGGGTCCTTCCCTAAGATGGAAGTGTCAAAGGAGCACTGATGCCAGGGAAGGGCCCACCCCGGTCTCCCCAGCCCGCCTCACTTGGGCAAGCACGAAGGTTGCAGAAGTGGAGCTCCTGGTAAGCTCTTGGTAAGCTCCTGGCACTGCTGGCCCACCCCACAGCTTCGGGAGCAAGGTTCCCACAGGGCCCAGGAGGTCCAGGAACAGTTCCCGGCCAGCCTCGCAGGCTGGGCTGGGGCACAGGGGCAGCACTGGGGGACAAGACGAAGGTGCGTTGGAGCCAGGAGCCAGCCCCTCCCCTGCCCAGGTCAGGAGCAGACCCGCTCCTCCCCAGGGCCAGAAGGGCCTCATCCAGACCTCCGGTTACCCTTCCCCCCTGACGCTAATCAGCATGTGACTTTGACAACTCGGCCTCAGTTTCCCATTTCTCATGGAGGACAGTAGTGCCAGACTCACAGGGCAGCTGAGGGGTTTGGATGTGACCCTGGGGGATGGTGTTTAGTACACATGCGTGAAGATTCACTAGAAGTCGGCAGGGTACCCAGCAGCTGCTGGGGGTGGCAACGGGCCTGGGGCCCAGAGTCAGACATGGATTGGCGATCAGATGTCAGGTTGAGAACCTGGCATTTGCTCGGAGGGATATTGGATGTCCTACACTGGCTGAGGATCAGAACGAATTGTTCGAGGGCAGTTGTTGGTGTTAGAGGGGATGGTCAGGGGTCAGGTATGCCCAGATAGTCAGGGCAGAGGTCAAGACCGGAAGGTGCACCTGTGCAGGAGGGTAGGTTGCAAGGGTGCTCCTGTGAAGTGTCCCCCCAGTGCAGTTTGCCAGGCAGAGGTGGGTGCGGCTGTGCCAGGCAGGGTGGGCAGGGTCTGTGCAGCTGAAGGAGCAGGGGGACCACGGGAACCACGGGCCCCAGCACCGAGGGGGAGGGGAGAGGGGGCTCCTGATGAGTCAGCCCTGGGCTCCTGGCCTCCTGGCCTCCCAGGAAGTAGGGTGGGAGAGGGAGGAGACCCTGAGCTTGCTTTTCCCAAAGGGAGGGGGGCAGGAAGTGTGGGATCAGGACCCAAGGAGTCGGGACTACCTGCAAGGCCTGTCACTGGCTCCACGGTGGACCCTGCAGCCCCTGTGCCAAAGGAAAACCCTACTCAGAAATGTTTCCCAGCCTGCAGTACACCAGAAGCAAGCCCAGGGCTGGGGGCCAAGTTCCAAACCTGTCAATATCTGGTTCCGCCCTTCCCTCAGCTCCATCTCCCATGGACACACTAGGCCCCAAGCAGAGCACTTCCTCGTGGTAGCAAGGCCTTTACTCAAGCTGTTCCTGCTACCCTTCTCTTCCAATGCTTATCAAAGTCCTCTCCATCCCTCAGACTCCCTTACATGCTGTCTCCTCCAGGAAGCCTTCTTAGACTGTCCCTCTAGGACAGTAGTCCCCAACCCCCAGGCCGCGGACCGGTAACTTACATTATTTCCATTTTATTTATATTTAAGTCTGAACGATGTTTTATTTTATTTTTTTTTATTTTTTTATTTTTTTTATTTTAGAGAGGAGAGGGGAAGAGAGAGAGAGAGAGAGAGAGAAGGGGGAGGAGCAGGAAGCATCAACTCCCATATGTGCCTTGACCAGGCAAGCCAGGGTTTTGAACCGGCAACCTCAGTGTTTCCAGGTTGACGCTTTATCCACTGTGCCACCACAGGTTAGGCTATTTTTTTTAAATGACCAGATTCCCTCTGTTACATCCGTCTAAGACTCACTCTTGATGTTTGTCTCAGTCACGTGATACATTTATCCGTCCCACCCTAAAGGCAGGTCCGTGAAAATATTTTCTGATATTAAACCGGCCCGTGGCCCAAAAAAGGTTGGGGACCACTGCTCTAGGAGAATTTTCAACCTTCTGATCTTGCATTGCACATGCACCCTCTTACAGAGCTCATCACATGCTGACACGGGTTATTTGAGCCCCTGGGTTCCAAGGTCAAGGTCCTCAACACTGCCCCCACACACACCCACACACAAACACACAGTATGGTGCGTTGCCCAGGGCTCCAGAAATGTTGAACAGCCCTGAGAAAAGAAACACAGAGCTAGAAAGAGAGAGGAAGAGAGATCAAGAGACGGCAGCAGGAATGCAGAGACAGAAAAGGACAAAGGGCCAGGTGACGTCGATTTGGCCAGTCTCTGCGCAGTCCCTTCCTGTGTCCCTCACCTGGACAGTCTGGGCTGGGGCAGTACTCAAGATCCTGGAGGGGCCTGCAGCGGCCTGGCCACCAGGAGTGGGCAAGGGACACACACAGTGGCGACTGCGGATTTGGGTGCCCAGCCTGCCACAGGAGCAGGAGCACGGGCCCCAAGGATCCCAGGGCCCAAAACCACCCACAGCCTTGGAGCAGTCACCCACGGAGCAAGACAGCTTCCCGTGCACACAGGAGCTGGGGAGAGGGCATGGGGGCAAATAGCAAAGGCAGGATGCACCCTGGGAGAAAGGAGCTTGGGCAAAGGTCTCAACCCAAGCGGCCAGGAGAGGGAGCCAGGGTTGGCCCAAGCCAGGTAGGGGGCAGGGCATCCCAGTGCTTCCCCTCTCTGAACCCCAAATCTCCCCCTCATGACCGCCCTCGCCAGTTGCTGCAGCCTGTATAGAGGGTCTGGCCTGAGTCCAGCTCATCTCCAAGCCTAAGGGGCTAAGCCCCTTCTCCTAGAATGGGTGGGTGAGCCCCGGGGTCAGCGCTGGCAACCCCCAGGACCCCCAGCAGCAACACTGTCAGCACGCAGGGGCACTCCTAGGGGTGGGAGCAGAGGAGAAAGAGCAATGTCACAGGTGGCACCACCGACTGGTGTCAGCCCTCTGCACATGTGCACATCTCTAGAGGGGACAGGGTAAGGCTCTGTAGGTGGGCTCTAGTCCCCAGAAGAGCACTTCCAGGAACAAACAGGACTGTTCACGCGTGTCAGGGGAGGGGTGAGTGCCGTGTTAGCTTGACCTGACAGGGCTAGCCAGCGTTGCTGCATAGGGCACTTAGCTAGGACACAGGCAGGTGTAAGGGCAGAGGCCTTTACAAGGATGAGACTTGGAGGGATTGTGGGAGGGGAAAGGAGCCTCAGCCAGGAATCGGGTCACATGCACTTCAGGATTTAGGGTCAGAATTGTAAAAGGGGTCCCCTTATGCCTGTAGGGCTTGAAGAACAGAATTGGCAGCTAGACCCCACAGCAGGATATGAGGAGTCTGGGACCAGGCAGAGTGAAGGTGAAGGGACACTTTCCCCATAGGGTGTGGAGGGGGCAGGGGACCTGAGGACTCATGACTCCCTGGCATGGCCTGAACGGCATGCTGGGAGCTGGCAGGAAACCGCCTTCTGTGCAAGGAGCTAGATGTCAGGGAGCCAGAGGTGAGCCCTGGCCACACCTAAGTCAGGGGCAGCTCCAAGCTGGAGCTGCGACTGGGGGTGATACAGGGGCCCAGGCAATGTCGCCATGCCCCCCAATGGACAGATACAGGCAACAAAGGCCTCAGACAGCTGAAGGTCACATGAGGAAGAGGCAAACTGTCCAGAGGCCACAGGGTGTGCAGAGGTGACAAGCGTCAGAAGACCCGTGTGGAGCTGAGGAGGGAAAGGGAGGGGGAGGGGAGGGGCAAACCCTGGGCTTCTGGCTGGCTGGGTTTTTTGTTTTTGTTTTTGTATTTTTTTGAAGTTAGAAACGGGGAGGCAGTCAGACAGACTCCCACATGCGCCCGACCGGGATCCACCCGGCATGCCCACCAGGGGGCGAAGCTCTGCCCATCTGGGGCATTGCTCTGTTGCAACCAGGGCCATTCTAGCGCCTGAGGCAAAGGCCACAGAGCCATCCTCAGCACCCGCCTGGGCCAACTTTGCTCCAATGGAGCCTTGGCTGCAGGAGGGGAAGAGAGAGACAGAGAGGAAGGAGAGGGGGAGGGGTGGAGAAGCAGATGGGCGCTTCTCCTGTGTGCCCTGGCCGGGAATCGTACCTGGGACTCCTGCACACCAGGCCGACGCTCTACCACTGAGCCAATGGCTGGGTTTTAAACTGGACACAGGCTACCTGCCCAGTGATGTGGGCGCAGGAGAAGGGGCACCCTTCACCAGGCTGGCACTTCCGGTACAGACACTCGGTCGGGCATCCTGCCTCTAAGGTAACACCCAAGTCAGTGCCTAATTCTATGCCCGCCCCTTTCTCACCCCAGTGCCCATCCCCCTTACCCCACCCCACCCCTGGTTGTGCAGACGCCCCCTCTCACAGGCTCCCGACCCTTGGCACAGCCCAAATCTGGCTGTTTCCTCCTCCACTTGCCCATCACTGGCCAGAATAAGGGGCAAAATGTGGGGATGGGGTGGGAAACGTCCAAAGGCTCCTGTGAGTCCGAGTCAAAGGCCAAGATGAGAATCAAACCTAAGTCAGAATGTCTTGTCAGGGTCAGCTGGGCTCACCTTTGCAGACCTGGGTGTAGCAGGCTTGGCCCTGGTGGGCAGGCCCGGGGCAGGGGGTCCAGGCACAGCCCCTGGCTCATAGCTGCTCCCCTCCCCTGCACAAAACACTGCAGTCCTCCCAGGGACCCCAGGAGTCCCACACCCCAGGCCCTGGCAGCTGGGCACCTCCTGGCACTGTAGGATGCCTGCCACACAGGGGCTGGGGACAAAGGAGAGACTTCAGAAGGCCAGATGCACTGGCTCCCCTTCCCCTAGGGTCCCAGTGCCCTGCCGACACTCTGCCCACTCCCAGCCCCTGCTCCTCTTGGCTCACCAGTCGTCACATGGCCCAGTCACCATCTCTGCGGGTTCCAGTCTCTCCCAGGAGCTGCGCTCTGACCCCACTGACCGGCTCTGGTTCTCAGGGACTCCTGAGGGCACGAAAGTGGGGGTGGGACTCCAGACAGCTCAGTGTACCCCCAATCCCTCTTCCCATTGCACTGTCTCCTCCCTACCTCCCCAGCAGCCTCTTCGCCATGGGGCCCCGGGTCTCGGACCAGCCCTGGAATGCAGGAGACGTGGGGGCTGAAGGCCTGTAGTGTTGGCCATTCCTGTCCTGTAGCCTATATGGGGCCCTGTGGGCAGAGGGGCAGGGGGAGACAGGCGGTCCCATGGGAGAGGGTGAGGGCGGTACTGACCCATAGCTCCAGGCTGGTACTGGCAGCGGTAGTGGGCGGGGGCCACACAGACAGGTAGTGGGACAGCTAGCCAGGCAGACACCCGCAGCTGGGCTGGCAGCCTGTCTAGCCTGGCTGATACACACTCCTGGAGGAAAGTCCTGGCAGGAACGGGGGCAGGGCTTCCCACAGGGGAAAAGAGCCCGGCCACTCCCGCAGTCTGTGGCAGGTGAGAAGCAGAGAAGGTGGGTGCTGAGGGGGCCTATCCTGAGGGACCCTGACACTGGGCAAAGAGGCCCCCCCCGCTATGCCCACCACCTGCTCAGACCTTCCACCTGTCCTAGGTCCATGGGGTGAGTGACCTGCCCCTCAGAGACTGACATGCATGTGTGTATGGGGGGTCAAAGGTCACAGTCAGCATCTTCCCAGCCTTATAAGGGACCCTCCTAGATCTCTGCAAAAGGCCTCACCTGTGCATTGTGTGGAATTGTCCTGGCAGGGGCAACTCTGCCTGTGGCCTCCAGGGCAAGGTCTGCCTCCTTCAGGGGTGAGGGGCCGGCTACATGTCCGGCTCCAAGGGGACTGCCCCAGACATGTGTCACAGGGAGACCACGGTCCC
This sequence comes from Saccopteryx bilineata, assembly GCF_036850765.1. Lineage (NCBI taxonomy): Eukaryota > Metazoa > Chordata > Mammalia > Chiroptera > Emballonuridae > Saccopteryx > Saccopteryx bilineata. Next base: position 347,240,708 of record NC_089491.1, on the reverse strand, counting down.
CATGGGCTCCAGGCTCCGTTCACTGTGCCAGGAAGACAGAATCACCTGCCTGAGGCAGTCTAGGAGGCCCCGCTTATTGGGACTGTATGAGACGAGGGAGAGAGCGCCCCTCCCCTGGGCACCCGCCAGAGTGGGGGCAGGTCTCCCTCTGATGCTGGGCCCCTGACACTCCTGCCTCCTTGGGGCACGAGGACCCTCTGTGCTGGGGAGCAGGACAGGCACAGGCCCGGGACCAGGTCCTCGTTTGACCTCTGCAGGGCTGGAAGCAGGCCGTCCACTCTGACCACGGGCACCAGCCAGACAGTGCGGGGGACAGTGGCAGGCACTGGCACACAGCCATCCTCCCCCGAGTCCCAGCCATCTCGGAGACCCGGGCAGCTTCTCCTCACCTCCCCCTGAGCTGGGTACGTACCTGGGCGAGGTAGGTCCGTGTAGTTCAGCCTCCCCTCCGAGCAGGGGCTGGGGGTGCATGGGGCACAGGGGAGACAGTAGCAGCTCAGTTGGTGCCCATGACCTTCATACCCACCCCACCTGCACTGCCTCTTACCTTCCCCTCACCCCTGGTCCCCGTTTCCCTCCAAAGTCTCAGGTCAACCTCCCCACTCTCCAGAGCCTGCTCCCTATTCCACTCAGGGCCTTCTGGGTGTCCCCTGGGCTCCCTGCTAGTCACTGGCTGGTGTGTCTTACTGGGAAGTGACCTCAGGTAGTCTGCTGGCAAGTAGGGACAGACAGTAAAAAAAAAGCCCACCACACCTGTACCCCTCCTCTCAGAGCACACACCCGGCCCTCCATGGATACCTCAGTTTCCCCACCTATCAGAGAGGGGTTGGGGACTGCCCCGTATGTCCTCAGAAACTGTGGGAATCTAACCTGCACGAGCTGAGACCTGGGAGAGCTCAGGTGCACTGGTCCCCACCCCTGCATGTACTTCCTGCCCACATGCCCGCCTCACCAGAAGTTGCAGCCGTCGGGCCGTGCCAGCTGAGTGACTGGACGGTGCCATGCCCCAGTCAGCAGGTCCAGGCAGCTGCAGTGGCTGGACTGCACACAGAGGACCCCGTCCACACTCAGCACCTGGCCCGGGGGACAGTAGCAGCCGGGCTGGCAATGCCACACACAGTGCTGAGGAACCACAAGGTGGGGGGGGGTGGTTGTGGTCAGTGGCAGCGGGCCAGAGGGGGCGGGGAGGGTGCCCCGGGGGGGGGGTTGAGGCAGAGGCCCAGGAGAGAGGATGGAGTGAGGGAGCAGGCTGGGGTGTGCAGAGGAGAAAGTGTAACATTCCAGTTCAGCCCTCATGTCCTCAACACAGTTTATGAGTTTCCATCAGAGCTCTGCCTTGTTCCCTCCCGCGGAGGAGGGGTAGGAGAGGAGGGCTGGGAGGAGCTTCCCTGCGTGGGGTGTCCTCCAATGGTGAACCCCATGGATGGATCAGTGGGGAACCTGGGCCAATGCCTGAGAGCCAAGGCATCACCGAAACTTCCTCAGAACGCAGGGAGCAGGGTACCGGAGAGGGTGGCTGTTTGGGAAGGAGCTGGGATCCTCTGGGGGAGACCGGGAGACAGGCACTGTCCCTTGCTGCCCGTCTCTGTCCATGTGGGAGCCCCTGGACCCCCTCAGACAGGATCACCATCCTTCCTCCACAGGGTCGGCTGCCTGCCCACCACACAAGCTCCAGGGGACACAGGCCCAGTCTGCCCTAGTTTCTGCCTCTCTCCATGGTTCTGCCCGGGCAGTTGGGTAACAGTCTCACAAACGTATGCACACACCTTCACACACACACACACACACACACACTTACTCACACACTCACACACACACTCAAAGAAGATCTTGCACTAAAATGCTCCTGGTGTTTCAGATGATATAATGGGGTGATTCTCATGTGTTGTTGCTGTTTCTTTTCTTTTTTTTTTTTTTTTTTTTTTTTTTTTTAATATATACATTTATTTATTTATTTTTTACAGACATAGAGAGAGTCAGAGAGAGGGATAGACAGGGACAGACAGACAGGAATGGAGAGAGATGAGAAGCATCAATCATTAGTTTTTCATTGCGCGTTGCAACACCCCAGTTGTTCATTGATTGCTCTCTCATATGTACCTTGACCGCGGGCCTTCAGCAGACCGAGCAACCCCTTGCTGGAGCCAGTGACCTTGGGTTCAAGCTGGTGGGCTTTTTGCTCAAACCAGATGAGCCGGCGCTCAAGCTGGTGACCTCGGGGTCTCGAACCTGGGTCCTCTGCATCCCAGTCCGACGCTCTATCCACTGCGCCACCGTCTGGTCAGGCTGTTGCTGTTTCTTAATAGGACATTTAAGTTGAGAAACATCTGCTGTAGGAAGACCAGGCTCCCTCCCCAACACTTTCCTGGCACAGGGGGAGATGTCTGGTGGTACCAACCTGGCCCCTGCCTCCACCACTGGGCTGCCCCACCCTGCCCTCTCGCAAAGTGACCCTTGGAATCAGAGGACAGGTGAGGGTGTCAAGGGGTCTCAGACTCACCACAAGGTCATCACAAGAGCAAGGACAGGGGGGGCCACAGGGGCTAAACTTGGTCCCTTCAATGGAGGTGCAGTTGGTTACTACAGGTGAGGGGACAGGACGGGCTGAGAGTTGTGTGGGTCACAGCGTGAGCCTGTCTCCCCTGAAAGCCTCCTGCCCTTGCTCCTTGCTCCCTACCCCCATTCCTGGCAGGTACCTGGGCATGGCAGGGCCTGGCAGGCCTCCCCCTGGGCCCAAGGTCCCTCGCAGTAATCCCCTAGGCCCCAGGGTGCAGGCTGGTCACAGGCTCGAGTACAGCTCCGCAGGCCTCCTCTACAGCTTCGACTACAGCTGGACCACGTCCCCAAGGTCCCCAGCCCCCAGCTCCTGGGGGGACAGCAGAGGAAGGAATGTGGGGGAGGCGTGGCTTGGCCAGGCTGAGGGGCAGCTGGTGCAAGGCAGCAGGGCACCAGAGGGCTCAAAGGGCACCTCCTGGGTTCCACAGGAGTCACAGTCACACGCTGGCAGGATTCAGGGCTCCTCCTCCGCCTAGGGGCCTGGGCAAAGGGGCATGGGCGAGGCCTGTGGGGGCAGCAGCACAGCGCTGGATGGCACCACTCCGGGGTGCCTGGGGCAAAAGTGGTGCCGATGGCGTCAAGAATGCCCACAGGAGGCGGAACACTCGCTCCATGGGGTCCAAGGCGACCACATGGGCCGGCCTGGGGGTGCACAGGAGAGACAGGCACAGGAAGCAGATAGAGAGAGCCCCCTCCTCCCGGCCCCCCAGTGTCGCGAAGGCTTTGCCTCCCCTGCCACAGTGCAGGCCACTGAGCAGCGGGAATCAAGCAGGGGGCGAAGTCAGGCAAGGGTCCTGTACTCACCTTCCTCACAGGCCCAGGATGTGCAGTTGGTGATGCGCCCAGAGATACAGGAGCTGCAGGGAGAGCAGCAGGGGGTCAGGGCACTGCTACAGGCTGCACTGTGCCCCGCCCTCGAGTTCATCGGCTGAAGCCCTAGCCCCCAGAATGGGACCAGCTTCAGAGATAGGGTCTTCATTAAGATGATCAAGTTAAACTGAGATCCTTGGAAGGGCCTTAGTCTAATACGACAGGTGTCCTTAAACAAAGGGGAGATTTAAACACACAGACAGATGTGCACAGAGGAAGGCGATGTGAAGACAGGGAAAAGACGGCCATCTGAAGATAGGTAGAAGGGATGTAACTGCAGCCAAGGAACACCACGGGAGGGGAGAGGGGCCTGGAGCCGACACCCTCACACCCTCACAACCCGCCCCCTATCTGATCTGAGCCTTCTAGTCTGAGAAGACACATTTCAGTTGTTTAAGTCACACAGGGGTAACCCCAGCAGAGCAAGGCCAGTAGGAAGAGAGATTGGTGGGGAGGGCGTGGGTCAGGGGCACAAACAGGCCTGGCCTCAGAGAGCCGGGTGCTGTGCCTGTTGGGAAAAGGTGTTTCTGTGGCTCACTGGAAGCCAACATCCTCTGCCACTGAAGAGGGACAGCAGGGCCCCTAGTGGTCACAGAGTCACTTCATGGGAAGAAGAGGTCTCTCCAATTCTCACAGGGATGAAGCACAGTACTTCCTGGGGGGTGGGGGGTAAAGGCGTCCCCAGTGGGCGCAGGGGCAGTCCTGGGTGGGCATACACATGTTGTTGTTCTGGAATTGAAACCCCTCCATCATCTTCTAGTTCAGCGGTTCTCAACCTGTGGGTCGCGACCCCGGCGGGGGTCGAACGACCAAAACACAGGGGTCGCCTAAAGCCATTGGAAATACATATTTTATTTAAAAATGTATTGTATAATAAATATGTATTTTCCGATGGCTTTAGGCGACCTTGTGTTTTAGTCGTTCGACCCCCGCCGGGGTCGCGACCCTCAGGTTGAGAACCGCTGTTCTAGTTTCTAGACTGGGCTGCTCCCCCTTGCCCTTCTCAGACACCCCCCCCTAAACATCATCTCCAGACATCTGTCCCTTTCCATCCCTGTCATCAGGGAAGCTCATGGACCTGCCAATTGCTGGGAGAAAAACAGGGGCCTGAGGAGATGTAAATGTGACGTGCCCGAGTCACCTGCTGGTTGCTGGCAGAGCTGAGCCACCCTCCCTGAGTTCAGTGCTGTCTCCTCCAAGTAAGGTGTACTGAAGACCCTCTGTGGGGTCTCCCTGCCTCCAGCCCCATACCCTCGGCTCTGCCTCTCCCCAGGCCCTGCCTCTCTCATCCCCGTCATCCATGGCCCCTTGGCCCTGAGAAGGTCAGGCAGGGAGGATGCTCACCAGCAGAAGCAACCCAGCAGGGCAGCAGCAATGCGGTAGGCAGGTCTGATTAGTCCCTCCAGGGGCACTGAGCTCTGCACAGGAGGCAGGGCCGTGGGCACAGTCCAGCCACTGCTTGTTCCCAGAACACACTCCAGGTGCTGGTCCTGGGGACACAGAAATTGCCAGTCCATCCCAGGATCATTCAGCTCTCCCCAAGGCTCCAACTGGGGAGAGGTATCAGCTCTGGGTACAGCCAGGGAGGTCTCAGGGCTGCACATCCCTGAGTGACAGGGCCCTGGGTGAGACAGGGATGAGAACTAGGGGTAGGGCACAGTGGAGAGGTGTGTCCCCAGGGCAGCCCTCACCTGCACAGGGCTGTAGGCCACAGGTAGAGAAGTCCACAGGGCTGTTCTCTCCACTGCCTCAGGTACGGTTCCAAAAGCTGCCACCACAGGGCACAGAGCATGGAGACCAGGGCCCCCACTCCACACCAGGACCTGGAGTGGTTCCTGGTCACTGCAGGCCCCGCTCTCTGCCACCCAGGCCACCTGCCCCTCCCACCTATACACCTGAGCACTGGCAACTGGGGAGCAGGGGCAGCCTCTTGTCTGGTGAACTGGCTCACCTAGACAACTAGCCCATCCTGGTATGCCTGAAATGAGGGGCTTCCCAGGACCAGGGACTTTCAGAAATAAAACTGGGAAGGTCCTGAGTCAACTGGGACTTGGTCACCCTGTAACCTGAGCCCCATCTCTGCACCCAAAACACAGCAACTGGCCAGTGGCACCCATCCCAGAGGGGGTTGAGCAGGATGGTACAGCTACACACCACAGCCCCACCAGATCCCTCCAGAGACCCAGGATGCAAACCAGAGAACCCATTCTGCCACTGGGCTTGTCCTGCTGCATTTATACCCCTGTGGGCTCCTTATACCCCCGTGTAGGACCTAGAAGGCATAAAACAAATGTAGGAGAAGGCCGGGGTTCCCCAAAGATGTGCTGGAAGTCCTGGGGTTTAGACTAATGGGGTGTTCCTCATTTTGTGGAAGCACTCTGTCTGAGAGTGGGCACACAAGCAGCTTCCTCATGGGGAGCTGGAAGAGAGGGATCCAGGTCCCCGTAGGCCAGGGTGGGTGCCGAGTACCTGCAGGCTTTTCAGTGGATGCCTCAGCACTGGCAACCCCGGCCAGAGGGGTGAGGGGTGCTGGGGCTCCGGAAGGACCACTGAATGCTCTGGCTCCCGCAGAGACCCAGGCACTCAGCTCAGGGGGACCAGGATGACCAGCTACAGTTCACTGAGAAAGGACCAAGAGTCAGGGACTGGAGGAGGGGTCACCTGGCTGGGTGACACCCCTTGGGCAAGGCCAAGGTGAGAGCTCACCAGCACAGTCCGGGTTGGGCTGGCAGTTCCGGAGACGCCCGTCTCGGCAGATACAGAGCTGACAGTCGGCCTTGATGTGCGGCCCAGGCCAGTAGTGGGCACCATCTACCAGGCAGGGACACTGCCCAGGCCACACACACCGCCCCTCACTGCCCAGCACCTGCCCTGTGGGGCACCAGCAGCCTAGGGAAGGCCCTGGGTGAGGCGTTTCCGGAGAGAGCTCAGTCTCTGAAGGCATGCCCACTGCATCCTGAGCCCAGAGCCCCCTCACCTGGGCTGTTGCAGGGCTGGTCGGTGGGGCACACAGTCTGACTAGAGAGGTCATCACTGGTCAGAGGGCAGGGGGCACAGGGCCAGAAGATCAGCTCCCCAGAGCAGGTGGTATTGGGGCAGCCATCCTGAGGGCAGGGCCCTGAGGAAAACGAGACCAGAAGTCAGGAAGGGTGTGTTCCCTGCAGTCCCTCCACACCCCCACCATGCCCTCCTCCGTTCCACTCACGGGTCTCACGGGTGCTGTGAGGGCCCCCGGGCAGCATGGCACAGGCCTGGCCCCCATTCTGGGGTGGGTGGCACTGTCGCTGCCGGGTCATGGTGCTCCCGCATGGCTCAGAGCACAGGGACCAGGGGGACCAGGAGGTCCACTTACCGTTCACTGTGAGGAGGGGGCAGATAGGCAGGGGCAATGTGAGGTCCGGGTAGGGGCCCAGTGGCCTTCCTCACTCCGCTCTCCCTGGGCCCCACCAGCCCCAGTGCCCTCCCGGGTGTCCAGGCCCCTCACCTGGGCAGGCAGCTGTGAAGCAGGCCTGAGTCTGGTGCTCAGGGCCCGGGCAGAGCTGCACGACAGGGAGCCAGGGCAGAGAACAGCGACGACTTCGGCCCTGCACACCAGACGCACATGTGCAGCTACACGGCCCCCATGGGCTCCGGGGCCCCCAGACCCCATAACCCTGCTCCTATGGGGAGAGCTCTACCTCTCCTGCCATTTCACAGTCCAGCTGCCCATTGCATACCTGGGGAGGGAACGGGTCAGGGCCCCTTTCTTGGCAGGTGGCATCATGGCTCTGCCCCATGCTCTGCCACTCCCTGCCCTCACCAGCTGGAAACCGATACAGAGGCCATCTGGGCAGGAGTATTCTGAGCAGGGGCCTCCTGTCCTGTTGGGACCTAAGGCTCAGGCACAGCTGAAGAGCTGACAGGCAGGGAAAGAGGTCTCCACAGAGGGGCAGCTGGGTGAAGCCTGCCATAAGTGTCCTACTGTGCTCCTACCCCTGCTGCCAACTCCCTCTGGACAGGCCGGTGGGGGAGCCAGAGGCACTGGAGGGAGAGGGTGGGTGGGAAGGTGGCAGAGGCAACACCGGACCTGCACCTGGCTCAGAGATGCTTTCGGGAGCAGTCCAGGAGGGCAGCCAGGCCCAGGAAGGAGCTGGGGCCTTTGGGCAGTCACCACCACTTCCCCAGGGAGGTGGCTGGATGTGAAGGACTGGACCTGAAGGACTGACTTGCAGGGGCACAAAGGGAACCCCCAAGTTTGCTGGGGAGGAGCTGGGGGTAGCCCTCCAAACAAGCCCACTACCCATGCCCAGAGAGCTGCCCCCTTTCTCCTTTCCTGCCCAAATATAGGTAAAGACAAAACCCCTTTTCCTCTCTTCCCTGGGCCTGGTAGAAGGGCTAAGAGAGTTTCATGAAACAGATCAAGGGAGACTATGATGCCTCAGACCTAAGTCACTCTAGCTGGAGCGCCACCCCAGCCGCTCTGCAGTGAGCAAAGGTCCACTGGGGGTGGGAGAGGGGGTGGGAGGGGGTGAATGAGATAGCGTGAGCAGGGCTGGGGCTCACCACAAACATTCGGGCCCTCGTCTGAGCCGTCGGGGCAGTGGGGCACGCCGTCACACAGCAGAGCGAGGTCCACGCAGTGCGGGCCACGGGAGCAGGGCACGTGGGGTGGGGTGCGCTCAAGGCCCGCGGCAGCCGCGCTCGTCGCAGCAGTCGGCGCAGTCCTCCTCGCTATCGCAGCGCCAGCCCCGCGGGGTGCACTCGCCGCTGTCGCACAGGAACTCCAAGGGGCCGCAGGGCGGCGCTGCAGCAGGGACTGCGCTGGACGCCGCAGGTAGACCGGGCTCCTGCGTGGGCCAGGTCCTTCCTTCTCTGCTACCCGCCAGCCTCCAGCTTCAGGTCGGTCCCATCCCTGACCTGAGCTCAGACCTCGCCCTACCTCCCACGCCTCCCCAATTACAGTGGCTCCTGCATTTTGCTGCCCTCTTGGTTTTCCAAAAGCTGTCTCTCCTCATCCAGACATTTCCATTAGCCTCTCCTGGGTTCAGAGTGGGCCTTGAATGTCCGGAAACGAGGTTTGGACTCTTTCAGCCCCTCTCAAACACCTCTACTTTTTTCATTCTGATGTCAGGAGGCTGGGTCTGTGCCCTGCCCCTTCTCGCCCCAGCACCTGCCCCAAATCCTCCCTTAGGGATGCTCTCCTGCCCCCCCCCACACCTCCACACTCCAGCTTTCTGGCCCCTTTGCCCCCAGGAGACTCACCAGGACTGGTGCTGCCCAGGGGAGTTGCTGCAGTCTCCCAGGAGCCAGCAGAGGGGCTGGGTGTGGTGCCAGCAGGCAGAGTGGGCAGAGAGGGGAGCAGGCAGTGCCCAGTCCCCTCATCTGCTCCATCCGGGCAGTCCCAGATTCCATCACACAGGTGGATGGCCCACACACAGGTGCCATTGCTGCAAGACACCTCGCCTGAGGCACAGTTCACCTGCCCTGCAGCTGGAGAAAGGAGGAGCTGGCCCCAAGGCACTGCCACTTACTCTCACTGTTTGGGGTGCTCCCACTCACACCCCCACAGGTGCCAACTTCCCAGTGGGAACCTGGATTGGTGGAGGAGGGGAGGCAGTGGGCGGTGGTGACTGGTGGGTTAGAGTCTGGGGAGGAGGACCACCCACCCAGACAAGATTCCTTGTCAGCAGTGTCTGGACAATCAGGGTGTCCATCACAGAGCAGGGCTGGGGGCAGGCAGCGCCCGTCAAAACAGGCCAGAGAGTCCTGGGGGCATGGGCAGTCCTGCTCATCCGTCCTGTCTCCACAGTCATCCTGTCCATCACAGAGCAGAGCCAGGGGCAGGCAGTGGCCTGAGCTGCAAGACATCTGCCCCTCCCCGCAGCCTGGGGTGGCACATCCTGGCATGGGGCAGGTAGACAAGCTCAGGATGCCAACAAACGGTCCCAGAGAAGTCTGTCACCCCAGAAAAACCAGAATACCCCTACCTACAAGTCACAGCTGCTGGTCATGGGAGCAGCAACTGGGGAAGCTGCCTTAGGATGCGTAGGAGTGACCTGTCACTTGGCCACTGCCACAAATAGGCGAGGACACTCACCCTCCTCATCTGAGCCATCGCCACAGTCATCCTGGTTGTCACAAAGCCACTCGTGTGGCACACAGTGCCCGCTCTCCTGGCATGGGGCCTCTCCCTCCGCACAGCCAAGCATCAGCTCCTCATAGCCGGTAACGTCACCCCCACAAAGCCACTGGCTTTCATGGCATGTGCTAAGCACATGAATGATATCCTCGTATCAGCCCCAGCACTGGGCCAGCCTAGGGGGCATGGGGATCCCCCAAATCCCCTCACTCACCAGTTCCCATAGTCCTTCTGTACCACAGCTCCTGGTGGGAAGAAGCTCCCTCCCCACTCACAAGGGCAAAAAGCTGGCTCCAAGCAGACACCTGCCGAGACTACAGATGGCAGGGCTTGGAGCAGAGGGCACAGCGGTCCTCACACTAGCCCTGCCATTGTGGCCTGGTGGCCCTTTCCTCATCCCAGTGCTCTCTCCCCTCTCCCCATTCTGACCCCACCCACCATGCAACAGGGTCCCCTCTGGGCAGAAGCAGCCCTCCACACAGGCGACCGCCTGGCAATGCCACCCAGCTTCCAGACCATGGTCATGGCAGGTGGGGGGACACATGGGGCCACAGGCCTCATACACCTGGCCCTCTTCACATTGCAAAGCTGGGTGGAGAGGAGAGAGGCTTAGGTCACCAAGGCGCAAGGGCATCAGGATGCAAAAGTCACAGTGAACCGCCCCAAAGTGACACCCCTGAAGGTCACAAGGTGCATGGTGGAGACTTCCACTGAGCCCCTCCTAAGATCCCCCGTGCAAATGCTACACACCAGCAAACTTGGCATGTTTGTCTGAGGTTGGTGGGAGTGGGCATCTGGGACCCAAGGCAGGGCGCACTTATGGCAGAGTTCCTGCCTGCACCAGCGCACACGGAGCCCGTGCTAGGAACATTCGTCAGCGTATGTGGCAATGACCCAGCAGAGACATTCACAGTCGCCCCCGGAATCACAGCTGTGGGCGGGGTCAGTCAGCCCCAGCAGCCCCACAGCCACACACCCAACCCACACTGCCCCCAGGCATGCCCCCTCTCACCCGCAGGAATCATACACGCACTATTCGTAGTGCTGCTGTGGGGGCACCTCTGTGTGGCACGGGACAAAGAGTGGCTGCAGCAGCACCCCACAGCGGGCGCGAGCCCAGGCGGCCCTGTGGGCGTTCACCGGCCGGAGCAGCACCGTGGGCTGGCCAGATCCCTCCGCAGCACCCATCCTTCCCACGGCAACCCGCCTCTGTACCCCCCAGGTTTCTGCAGCTGTCCCCCACTCCCTCGCCTAGTTCCTGCCCTTGCTCATGGTGCAGGGGTGTGGCAGGTCCCCTGGCTGGGGCAGAGAGGACTGAGGCGCCAGGAATGGGCAGCCAGGTCAGCAGTGGCCTCCAGGACTCCCTGGCGGCTCCGCAGGTCGTTACTAGCATCTCCGTCAAAGTCTCCACACAGCCCAGCCACCCGGCCGCGGAACTGCGGGGACAGCTGCACCAGGACCCGAGTGCCTACAGAGAGGGCAGCAGGGGTCAGACTGTGGGAAGAGAGACTCGCTGGCCTTCACCGGGGTGCAGAGTTGGGAGGAGATCAAGGACGCTATTGTTTGGGTAGCCCGACCACCGGCTGGGGTACCACCATCCAATAGGGGGAGCTGGTTCCCTCTTCTGTCTGAAACTTGGTCTTTTCTTTCTTTCTTTCTTTCTTTCTTTCTTTCTTTCTTTCTTTCTTTCTTTCTTTCTTTCTTTCTCTCTCTCTCTCTCTCTCTTTCTTTCTTTCTTTCTTTCTTTCTTTCTTTCTTTCTTTCTTTCTTATTTTTCTGAAGATGGAAACGGGAAGGCAGTCAGACAGACTCTCGCATGCGCCCGACCGAGACCCACCTGGCATGCCCACCAGGGGGCGATGCTCTGCCCATCTGGGGCCTTGCTCTGTTGTGACCAGAGCCATTCTAGCGCCTGAGGCAGAGGCCACAGAGCCATCCGCAGCGCCCGGGCCAACTTTGCTCCAATGGAGCCCTGGCTGCAGGAAGGGAAGAGAGAGACAGAGAGGAAGGAGAGGGGGAGGGGTGGAGAAGCAGATGGGCGCTTCTCCTGTGTGTCCTGGCCGGGAGTCGAACCTGGGACTCCTGCACGCCAGGCCGATGCTCTACCACTGAGCCAATCGGCCAGGGCCAACTTGGTCTTTTCTAAACGTTTCTTGGGTGAGAAGGTATTGATTTCATAATGAAGAGAAACACTACATGGCAACTCTGACCACTTGTAGGGAAGAGGAGTCCAGGAGAGCTGGACCCCTGGGTAAGGCAAGGGAGAGTCAGAGGGTTAGGGGTGGGGCCCGACCTCCATCCCAGAGCAGGGTGAAGCCAGGCGGGTGGTGAGCAGCAAGGAGGCCAGCACGGCACAGGCTCAGCCAGGGCCTGCGTAGAACTTGGGGAGCATTATGCTCACCCCATTCACCATCACTGCCCGACCTGTGGAAGAAGAGAGAAGCCATCAGGCTTGGCCTTGGGGTAGACTGCCTCCCAGATCCAGATGGGGTCCTCTCAGCCTCCCCTCCAACCTTCCTTTTGCTTCTCTGGCTACATAACCTTGGGCAAGCCATGAGACCACTCTGGGCCTTCATTTCTGAGAGCCTTCTATAATGGTGATTCCCAGCCAAGAGAGGAGGCACCAGCTGCACAACCCTGACACAGGGGCGAGACATGGAGAGCTCCAGGCCTCGACACCCATGCAGAGCTGTGAGGCTATGTCAGAGCTGTGCCCCTCCCTGACAATGCCACCCTTCAGTGTCACAGTCACCTCTGAGCATGTGCACAACGGTGCTCTGCAGCCGCATGGTCAGCGCTTTGGTGCAAGTGAGGCTGCTGGCCCCGCACGGCAGGTTCTGGGCAGAGACCATGAACTGGCCACTGGCCTCTCGCACCAGCAGGGTGCAAGACCCAGGCCCCAGAGAAGGTGAGGGCCAGCCCATCAAATGTCATATAGTGGGGGGCACCCGATGCCTGGCACCGTCCACCACACCTCTGGCCTGTGCAGCGCCACTGCTGTCCCTGACACACACTGTGGGCAAGGGGAAGGGGGAAAACAGAGTCACAAGGACAGGGGCCTGGCAGCTGGTCAGGTTCTAAGCAACTCCAGAGAGATTCTCAGCTTGGGGGATCCTGGAGGACTCCCATTACCTGGGCAGCCCAGTTCTCCCACCCCACACATCACCCCAGCCCCAAGCCAGGGGTCACAAGGGTAAAGATTACAGGTCACAGGGCTGGGCATACCAAATGTTGCAGTCCTCCTGGATGGTAGCGTTGGATGGATACCACTGCCCGCCATGGCGGCAGGGACAGAGTTCGGGAGGCACACAGTGCTTGTCCTGGGCAGAGGTCGGGGACTAAAGGGTACCTTAGAGTAGTGGTCCCCAACCCCTAGGCCGTGGACCAGTACCGGTCCATGGGCCATTTGGTACCAGTCCGCAGAGAAAGAATAAATAACTTACATTATTTCCGTTTTATTTATATTTAAGTCTGAACGATGTTGTTGTTGTTGTTGTTGTTGTTTTTTAATTTTTTATTTATTTATTTATTTTTACAGAGGCAGAGATAGACAGGGACAGACAGACAGGAACGGAGAGAGATGAGAAGCATCAATCATCAGTTTCTCGTTGCGCGTTGCGACTTCTTAGTTGTTCATTGATTGCTTTCTCACATGTGCCTTGACCGCGGGCCTTCAGCAGACCGAGTAACCCCCTGCTGGAGCCAGCGACCTTGGGTCCAAGCTGGTGAGCTCTTTGCTCAAGCCATATGAGCCCGCGCTCAAGCTGGCCACCTTGGGGTCTCGAACCTGGGTCCTTCCGCATCCCAGTCCGACGCTCTATCCACTGCGCCACCACCTGGTCAGGCTGTTGTTGTTTTTTTAAATGACCAGATTCCCTCTGTTACATCCGTCTAAGACTCACTCTTGATACTTGTCTCGGTCATGTGATACATTTATCCGTCCCACCCTAAAGGCCGGTCCGTGAAAATATTTTCTGACATTAAACCGGTCCGTGGCCCAAAAAAGGTTGGGGGCCACTGCCTTAGAGGACAACCCAATGCCCCACCCACCGTTTCAGGCAGTTCAGAGAGCCAGGGGTACAGGGCAGTGTCCTATGCAGCCGCCCTCCCAGACTTACCAGCAGCACAGTGCCTGGTGGGCAGACACAGTCCCTTGTGCTGCCCAGGGGGCAGGGGTTGTTGGCAGCGGGGCCATCACAGGTGAGGAGGTAGGCACCAGGGACATAGACAAGCTCATGGAGGCAGAATGCCCGCCAGGGACTGCAGCGGCAAGCATGCAGTTCTAGATGCCCCTCTCCTGGCAGACACTGCCGACAGGGGAGAGGGGTGAGGGGCACGTCCAAGGCCAGCCTCACCTCCAGGGCACCCAGGCCCCTCACATCCACTCTGGAGACCTGAGTGTCCTCCCCCAACACCCCAGTTGTTACAGCACAAGGGCTGAGGCTGTTCCCAGCACCCAGCCATACTCGGGATAGACATTATCACCCTTTCCTGCCCCAGCTCCAATGGGGCCATTCTCTGGGCTCTGGGGAATGGCAGAGATAGTGAACCACCCCTCTCCCAGGGCAGGAAGAAGGGGGATTTCACTGAAGCCTCACATTCACCCACCAAGCCCTGGCCCCTGGCCCTAACCCCTGGGTTTGTAACTTGCCTTCCCTTCTCCCTAACCCTTGGAAGAACCTCTGGACCACATTCAACTAGAATTCAGAGGTCTGGGTTCTAGGCTCTTCATTATTAACAAGCTGTGTGACTCTGCAAGCCATTTAGCCTAACTGAGCCTCAGTTTCCTCCCCTGCAAAATGGGAACAATTCTTTCTCTTCCTCCTTTACTAGATTATTGTAAGAATTAAGTCAAAATTAAATAAGATAATTAGATGAAAGTGCTCCACACCAGAGAAGTTACCAGTGCTTTGTCACCCCCCCCCCAGCATGCATGCGACACTGAAACCCACGGGGCTACAAGCCCAGCCCTTTTCTCTAAGTTCCAGCTCCTCACCCCCAAGCTCTTTGCCCCCTCCAAGGTTGCTGCCCTCACCAGCGGTCACAGTCTTTCATGGTGGCACTGCCAGGGGCATAGTGATGGGCTCCACGCTGACAGGGGTACAAGCTGGGAGGCACAAGCTGGGAGGCACGCACTGGCCCTCAGGGTCCCACAGCAGCCCCAAGGGGCAGTTACAACCAGCCGCCCAGTTCCCCATAGTCCTCTGGCTCCCCACAGTTTCAACCACACACTGGGGCACACTCTTGGTACTCCTGGCCCAAAGGACATGGGACAGCTGGGCACAGAGACACAAGCAGGTCAGGGGCATAGTCCCTGCTGCTCTGCCCACCTCTCCGGACTCCCACTCCTACCCCACTATGCCTCCAAAAGAAAGTAAACCAGCAATCTGCCAAGGTCAGAGGTCCTGCTGGGGACCCTCCCCCCAACCCCCTCTCCTATATAAAAATGTTCTTGGATCCCTCCTAGCTGGGAAGAGAAGACTGGGGATGGGGGAGCAGTTTGAGCCGACTCACGGCAGAGGGTCTGGTTCCTCCAGGGAGATGGGGCACCCTCCTGGGCACAGCAGCAAGCATAGGCAGCGAGCACTGGGCACAAACAGTCCCTGCCGGGGGCACAGCCACACACAGCTGCCAAGCAGCGCAGGTAGAATGGCTCCCTGTCCACCAGCCCATGGCACTCCTTAGAGGAAGATGAGGAAATGGATCAGGTCCTCCTCCATGCATTCCCTGTCCACTGTTACCTTCCTGTGCTCAGCAGGCTGAGCACAGCAGGGTGCAGGGCCTTCCCAACAGCCCAGGAGGAGGGCAGGGCAAGTAATGACCCTATCTTACAGGTGTGAACAGGAGGAGTGCCCCCAACCAGCTACCTGGAAGGCTGGGCCATGCAGGATGGCACAGGCTGTCCCCACAAACACGCGGTGCTGAGTGTGGGTGCTGCAGGGGGAAAGTGGGGTGCTGTCCTCCGGGAGACACCTTCCCTCTCCTGCCAGCTGGAACTTGCTAGCGAAGGCAGCCATGCTGGTCTCCATGTCGCCAGCAGGTGTCAGGAAGTCATCCTGCTGGTTCCAGGTGAAGATGCTGCAGAGCCTCTGTATCTGGGCCACCCAAGTGGGCATGGGATAGTCAAATATGGGCCTAGGCCCACTATGGCCTCACCCAGCCAATTACCCGCCCCTGGCACACCTGGTGGGCATGGCGGGGGTCCAGGCTGATGTAGGCTGCAGGGTCAGACACCCCCCAGAGGACCTGGGCTCCAGGCCAGTGCAGCAGCAGGAAGGTGGAGGAGGCTTGGGAGACACTGAGGCCTGTAGGGCTGCTCCAGGGCAGGCCCATATCCTGCCCATCAGCCAGGACAGCTCCTGGAATAGGGGACCTATGAGGGGGCTGCCCCATAGGGCTAGGCTGGGCTGATGAGGGTAGGGGCACAGCACATGGTAGGTGAGGCTGCAAGAAAAGGAAGGGCTGGGCAAAGGTAGGAGGGCCTGTGTCACTGTGGGCTGCCCACATTGAGTCAGAAAAACTGGCGCGAGCCCTGGGAGGTCATGCCTCCTGAGCACCCCCATGTGGCCTATTTTTCTAGCACCTAGTTTGCCTTAAAGTCAGTGCACAGGAGGAGCAGATGCAGGGAAGAGAGGTGGAGGGACTGTGGGCTTGCATCCAGAAACAGGAGGAGCCTGTCTGGTCTGGTGTCAGACTTCTCACAACTTGTACTCCCACCCCTGAGGATGGGGCAGAGATGCCTTGGAAGTCTTCCAAAGGATTGTGTGTCTGCTTCAGAGATGGGGAGTTTAGGGGAAATGGAGGCAATGACTTTGGTTTTGAGGAGTCTGAGGGGAGGTTTGGGGCTCAGAAGCCACAGGATGGTGTGGACGGAAGATGATGGAAGGAGCCAGAGTCTACAGGGAGAGAAGCAGTAACAGGAGGCTGCTAGGGCCTGAGCCATAGTTCTGAGGGCTTCCAGGAGAGAAGGCCTAGTAGGTAGGTACCTGGAGAGCTGAGGCTACCTGAGTCCCTGAGCTGTACGTAAGTGTCCGCCAGGGTGACAGAGATGGCGTGGAGGCAGCTCCCAGAGTCACAGGCCCCATGCTCCAGCAGGATCAGCAGCTGCCCCTTGGCCAAGTCCTGGGGCAGATAATGAGGAATGTGGGTGTGGAGGTGGGGCAGCCCTGAGAACACACATCTGGAGGCAGCTCCCACCCCATGTCTGCTGACCACCTTCCAGCCAGCCAGATCACACATGCACTGGCACATACACACACACACACACACACACACACACACACACAGACATGTACCTCTGTATGTTGGGGTGAGATGGCCCCCTCTTTTTTCCCCTTGGGTATGTATGCTGTGCACACATACATGCTAACTCTACATGCACATGCATGAGTATATGCCATGTGTGCATGCCTGTGTGTGTCTGTGTGTAAGAACATGCCTAGGTCTGAACTTAGGATGTCATCTAATTTTACTAGGGGACCAAGAAAGTCTTTTATTGGACCTGGGATTATTTTGCACGAAGTAACCTATGACAAGCCCAGCCTGTCCCATCTGTGAGGATGGATTTTGTTTTGCACCCCTGGGCTAGGGTGGCAATGATAGCAGGACTTTCATGGGAACCTAAGGAGGAGGTGAGAACCTAAAAGGGAGGCTTTGCGGGGTCTGCGGCAGCCATCCTCCCTCCAGAATCGGTTCTCCTTCAGGTTCTTTCCCCGGACGACTGTGTGTGTTTTGTTCCGTTATTCACTGGTTTCTTTACGGTCATTTCTCCCCCACAGCCTCCCTACGAGGGCCCCTGCTCTAGCAAGACGCCCCCTCCAGCCCTCGTTGGTCCTCTGCCAGGCTGCACCAAGATGGAGCGGCAACCGGGCTGCCGCGGAAGCAGAAGCTCCGCCCATCAAAGGTAAAGTAGTGCCCGTCCCCGCCCACCGTGCACTCGGAGGGGCACGGCGCCTGCGCGCAGAGCCAGCGGCCGTCCTGGCAAACGCTGTGGGCAGAAGGGGTGGGAGGGCGCCTTCTGGATCAGCCTCCCAGGGAAAGGAGAGGCTGAGCTGGAGAGGACCTCTCGCCCCCCAACACCCTGGTGCCGCCCTCCTCCGGCACCCCCACTTGCAGTTAGGGTTAGAGGTCAGCGGGCAGAGGTCACCTGCTAGGTCTTTTAAACAGGGCCACCAATTGTGCCGTGAGAGGTCACAGGTTACTTGTGAGGTCCCCAAAAGAGAAGCCAGATTGAGGAGATAGCATAAGGGAGGGATCAGAGGGCACTGGGAGGTCTCCAGCCCCAGCGAAAGGGTCAGCGAGGCCCAGGGGACCCACCACAGGATGCATCGCTGGCGCACGGTGTCGCCGGGGCCCGACGGCGTCGGTGGTAGCAGGGTCGGTGGTAGCAGGGGCAGCGGGCGGCAGGCACACAGAGGGCGCTGTCCCAGAAGAGGTTGGGCGGGCACTGGCAGCCGCTCACGCATTCTTCTCCTCAGGACCCCTCCCCGCCCTCGCCCACCGCGGAGCAGCTGGGCGGGCAGGCCAAGGCGCATTCCGAGTACAGGGCACAGGCGTTCTATGGGAACGAGAGCAGGCTGTGAGGCCCAGGAGTACTCCTCCTCCCGCCATGCTGCCACGGAGGAGCCTGGGGGCCACACTGGACGCTCAGCGGGTGCCAGAGCACTCAGAAGTAGGGGTCACATGAGGGCCCTCCCTCAATTCCCAGTCCTGCAGAGAGGGGAGTTCCGGAGGGACAGGCAGGAGCCCTACCACAGAAGCCCGGCTTCCTCCAGAGCACATGGATGTGCTGCTTGGCACAGTCCTGGGCATATGTGGCCAAGGTGACACACACAGCATCCCAGCGGCCCTCTATGCCACTGCCTACTGGGGCCCCAGCACAGTAAGCAAACAGACAGGCCTCGTGGTACTCAGCAGGGGGAACCTTGGGAGAAAAGACAGCCCCTCAGCCAACCAGCCTCCTCCTCCAACACTCACCAGCAACCCCTTCTTCTTGCTTCTATCTCACCCTGGTTTATAATCAAACAGATGAGGGCTGGAAGGGACCCCAGAGATCATGCATATGAGCAACCTCATTTCCCAGTGATAGAACCCAGGATAGAAAGGAGGATGGCTTGACCAATGGCCCAATGCAATCTAGTGGGAGGACCAGATTCCCTGTTTGGCACCTCCTTAGCGCCACCCTCCACTTTGGCTTCTCCAGTGCCAGACATCACCTCCACCCCCACCCATACCTGGACATGGCATTCTCTGAATGGACCGGCCAGCAGCTGGTGGCACACATCCTCCATGCCTGCCTCTGTGCCCCCCAGGGGCTCCTCGCAGCCCTGGGCTGCCTCCACCGCATCCAGACACTCAGGCTGAGGACAATAGGAGTCAGGCCAGGGGCCAGAGATGAGGCACATTAACAAGGATACCAGGAAAACAGTTGCTGCTTCCATAGCTGCTTCAAAGCCCCACTGTCATGACCAGCAGCCCAGGCATCCTTCTGGGGCTTTTGCGGGAAGGGCAGCAAAGTGACAAGCCTGGGAAGGGGTAGGGGAGCTGGTGTCACTGTCAACCCATAGGCAGGAGGTTTGATAACTAGATAATTAACCAAAACTGGTTAGTGCTCAGGTCAGTGAGTGTGTCCCCTGGATGGTCAGTTCACACAGGCAGCTGGGGCTACAGGCAGCACCTTACACTGACTTCCTGCAGGACCCTGAGCTTGCCTTTCCTACCCTGGGGATCTGGGAGAGGACCAGGTCCTGTCACTTGTGGGAGACAGAACAGAAGCTTGGAGGTGTCAGAGAAGCTAGGCTGGGTGTGCAGGCGCGAGTGAGGGAACCCATGCTCCCCTAGGGCTGCACCTCACCTCTGAGGCAGGCAGCCTCCAGGAATTCCCAATTCCCTTAGCAGCCACCCTACCTCCTGGCTCCAAGAAGTCATCTGAGGGAGGGAAAGGCAGGTGGTGCCATGTCTGAGGTCTTGGGTCCCCCCTTCCCTCCTACACCAATAAGGATACCACGCCTCATTCACCTTCATGCCGACCATTGTAGACCCCACAGAGGCCTTGAGTCTGTCCCTAGAGCTCATGATCCACAGAAAAGGAAACCGAACTGGACCTATCCAGCCGCACCACGACCCCCAGGGCCCCTGACAGCACCAGCCAGTCTCCTTGCCACTGCAAGCTCAGCCCTGGGCAGGGGTAGTTGGGGGGGGGGGTGTCACACTCCCCACCCCTCCCACCAGCACACTAGGGCTCGGACTGCCCAGGGAAGGGAAGAGAAGGGAAGGATTCTCACAATTCTAGAGCTCTGCACTTGTTACCCTTCAGAACAGCCCCCACAGAGCTCCCATCACAGCCTCCTAGAGAGATTCCTGAACACTCTAAACGTTCTCTTGAGAGAGGGACGTGCTCACACACAGAACCCCACTTTGACCTCTCTCTGTGGACCCAACCAGGACTAACATCCCATCTAGTAGCACCAAACCCTTCCTCACAGCACTGTGGGAGACTGGTGGGGAAACTGAGGCTCAGAGAAGTTAAGTGCCCAAGGCCACCCTGTGAGAGGGCTAGTGAGGGAGAGTTGTGAAGTTGCGGCAGGGGACTAGATCCACAACCTCTGGCTCCTCAGCTGGCTCCCTCAATTCCAGATACCTCCCAACAGAGTGGGGGTCCAAGTTCAGTCCTCAGCCGCCCTTTCTGCTGCCCTTCTGAGCTGTACCCTGGGGGTAGGCCTACTGTCCCTTACTAGGGAGCAGCTGAGACTCCCCATCAGGTACCAGCTGCCCGTTCACAGAGACGTTTCCATCCTGCATCAGCACATCCTCCGATCCCATCATCACCCGGGCCTGGGCAAAGACAAGTACGGGGTGAGCTAGCTGGTCAGTATCACTCTTCCTCCCACATCCAGCTCCCCCGTCTCCATCCCCACCTCCATCCCTCACCAGCTGACAGTGCCCAGGCTGAGCACAATGACCCCTGGGACTGAGGTGGACAGCCCAGGTAGAGCCAGCAGCACCAGCCAGCAGGTAAGTGCAGCAGCCCAGGAAGTGGTAGTGGCGCCTGTCAAAGGTGCGGTAGTGGAAGCCGGACCAGGTGGCACAGGTGGCCGAGGGACGCTGGCGCTGGCTCCAGAGTTGGGCCACAACCCCTGCCAGGGGCTGCAGGGACATCAGAGGAGGGGTGCCGCCTGGGGAAGATGTGCCCCTGTGAGCCTCTGAACGTGGGGAAAGAGGGCAGAGGATGCGGGAGGCAGGTGGACAGTTGAGGTCAATCTGGAGGGCAGGGGATGGGAGGTGACTCATCTGAGAGGACAGGGGAGTGGACATGGGTCCTGCGGAAAGGCTCAGAGCTCAAGAACTCCACATGGGAGTGCCCATGGGGTCAGAAGGGACAGCTGGGACTATGCTTGTTGGCAGGCTGGGGATCCACCTGGGAGCTGTTGGCTGAGGCAGCTGAGGCAGGCCTGGGAGCAGCCATCCTGCCAGCTGTGTCCCCAGGGCTGGGCACAGCACTCCTCCAGGCTCCCTGCAGAAGCATTAGCTGAACCCGCCTGAGGCTGGCACTGCCCCATGGCAAAGCAGTGGGCCTCGGGGCTGGCTCCTGCAAGGGCTGTGTTGAATACAGAAAAAGAATGGGGTGGGCCCAGTCAGTCAGCCTGGACCTCACTTTCCTCCCCGGGGTGGCCTGCTACCTCCTTGAAACCGCAGATCTGGTCTAATCTTGGGCACTTACCCAGAGTATAGTGGGTGCTCCCCCCAGCCTGGGCAGCAGGCCCTCACCGTCCGGTTCCACGCAGCCAGCCGTGTTTCAGGGGGTCTGTGTCCACCAAGCAGGTAGAAGGGAGAAGACGTTAGTGTTCAGCCCAGCCCCGTTCCTGGGAAAGGCCTGTGCTGGTCATTCCAACTATCTGAGGGGATTTATCATGTGATTTCCCTTCTCGGTGTTCATTTCTCTATGCGGTAATCTTGTGGAGGCCAACTGGAGGGTAGGCACAGGCAGGAGGCATCGAGCATCTCTGTGAACTGCTCACAGTGGTGCCAACTCATCTACGCCCCTCACCCTGCACTATCTGCTCTTGGAGAGCCCACCCAGACCTCCTTCCCAAATGCTTACTTCTTCAGGTCACCGCCAGTCCTGTCCCAGTCCAAAATGTGACCTCTTTGCTCTCTCCTGTTGGGCAGCCAGCCCAGACTCCAACCCACACTCACCTGGCACATCCACTCCAGGACATGTCCATCCCAGGCGCCGGTAATGGTAGAGGCTGGTGCAGGGCACCGGGTCCTCCTGACGGGGGGTCACTTCCTCCTCCACCAGGATGGTCTCCGTCTGCTCACACCACCGCCTGCCCATGCATGGGGAATGAGAGCTGCTGCTACTGTCCCCTGTCACCAGGAAGCCCTGTCCTGTGAAAGAACCAACTCCCAGGGACAGTAGTGAACTGAGGTGGAGGCTGAGTTTGGGAGGGCAGTCTGGCTGTCCCAGAGAATCCCAGTCAAGGGGCAGAAGGAAAACGATCTTAGTTGGAGGGTTCCTGGGATAGGCTGCTTACCCATCAGTAAGTGCCCACGCCATCCCAAAGAGGAAGGCAGGGAGCATGGTGCCTCCACAGATCACCTTTGGGGAGCTTTGAGGCTTGGGGGCCACAATGTGCATCAAGTGAGTAGAGAGGCCAGTCCTTAGCCTCCCCCCACCACACAGTAGTCTGCTCCAGCCCAGCCTCAGTGCGGCTGAGGCTGTTCACAGCTGGGGCTGGGAGGTTTTATCTCAGCCCCACGCCTTAGGGCACCAGCTGTCTGGAACTGGATTGGACCTGCCCGCACATCCCACAGAGGCCTGCTCTCCTGGGAAACAGTCCCCTAGCCCCACTTCTGCCCCTGTCTAGTGTGTGTATGTGTGTGTGTGCATGGGTGTTCATGTCCCTGGCCACAGACAGACACTCACAGCCTCTGGTATTTGCACACTCTCAGGTGCTCCCACAAATTAACGTGATCTCTGGGCAGGCCACAATCACTCTAAGGCAGACATGGCCAACATATGGCCTGCATAATGAGCTTATGCCAGCTCGCGATTAAATTTTTAATAATCTCCGCTACTTTAAAATCTCAGCTACTCAGAAGCAGAAGTGTCTTTGATTATTGGAAATCGAGATATTTAAGAAGATAGTGACACGTGGAAAAGAATTCCAAGAGTAACTAACTAATCTAGGGTTAACTTCCAATAACTGGTCGAATGGATTCGCAATACTTTTTTTTTTCTTGTGGGAGAAACAGAGAGAGTCAGAGAGAGGGACAGATAGGGGTAGACAGACAAGAAGGGAGAGAGATGAGAAACATCAAATCTTCGTTAAGGTTCCTTAATGTTCATTAATTGATTTCTCATATGTACCTTGACTGGGGGACTACAGCAGATCAAGTGACCCCTTGGTTGAGCCAGCGACCTTGGGCTCAAGCTGGTGAGCCTTGCTCAAACCAGATGAGCTCAAAAAAAACCCAAACAAGCAAACAAAAAAAACCAGATGAGCTCGCGCTCAAGCTGGCAACCTCAGGGTCTCGAACCTGGGTCCTCCGCATCCCAGTCCGACACTCTATCCACTGCGCCACTGCCTGGTCAGGCGCGATACTTCTTTGTTTATTTATTTATTTTTAAATTTCATTATAAAGATTTACAACATTTGTACTGGTCTGTACTCGATATGAACTGTTTGATGTTTAGTGGTGATGTGAAACCCACATTCTTTTATGCGGGGTTTGCCAATGCACACCCAAGGTCAAACCGTTATTTTTGTGGTCAAGTGTGCTGAATCAAGTGGCATTGTAGCATAGACAATAGCTGCAGTTGATAACTGAAAACGTGTCCAGGCTGTTTATAAAATGAAATAATTGTTTTATTTGTGATATAACCTCTTCAAGCTCATTCTATTAATTAAATACTATTTCTATTGATTGCGATACAATTTGGATATTTATACGGTATATAATTATATTTTTATTAAATTAATATTGCATATTAAAATTTTTTCACCCACTTACATTTATTCATAAATAAATTACATAATAAAATTTTATTTACTTAAACAAATCATTTTTGTATTTAACATTTTTTTTTTTTTTTCATTTTTCTGAAGCTGGAAACAGGGAGAGACAGTCAGACAGACTCCCGCATGCGCCCGACCGGGATCCACCCGGCACGCCCACCAGGGGCACGCTCTGCCCACCAGGGGGCGATGCTCTGCCCATCCTGGGCGTCGCCATGTTGCGACCAGAGCCACTCTAGCGCCTGAGGCAGAGGCCACAGAGCCATCCCCAGCGCCCGGGCCATCTTTGCTCAAATGGAGCCTTGGCTGCGGGAGGGGAAGAGAGAGACAGAGAGGAAAGCGCGGCGGAGGGGTGGAGAAGCAAATGGGCGCTTCTCCTGTGTGCCCTGGCCCGGAGTCGAACCCTGGTCCTCCGCACGCTAGGCCGACGCTCTACCGCTGAGCCAACCGGCCAGGGCCTGTATTTAACATTTTTTAATTTTAATATTTCGTCCGGCCTGTGAAAAAAAATTTCTTTCTAATCTGGCCTGGGGGCAAAAACTATTGGCCATGCCTGCTCTAAGGACTTTTATTTCTTTTTTTTTCTTTTTGTATTTTTCTGAAGCTGGAAACGGGGAGAGACAGTCAGACAGACTCCCGCATGCGCCCGACCGGGATCCACCCGGCATGCCCACCAGGGGCAACGCTCTGCCCACCAGGGGGTGATGCTCTGCCCCTCCTGCTCTGCCCCTCCGGGGCGTCGTTCTGTCGCGACCAGAGCCACTCTAGCGCCTGGGGCAGAAGCCAAGGAGCCATCCCCAGCGCCTGGGCCATCTTTGCTCCAATGGAGCCTTGGCTGCGGGAGGGGAAGAGAGAGAGAGGAAGGAGGCAGTGGGGGTGGAGAAGCAAATGGGCGCTTCTCCTATGTGCCCTGGCCGGGAATCGAACCCGGGTCCCCCGCACACCAGGCCGACGCTCTACCGCTGAGCCAACCGGCCAGGGCCAGGACTTTTATTTCTTTATCACTAAAAACTCTAGGAGCCTCCCAGGTATGCATGCGTGGAACTCAGGGTATCCATGGATACTCTGAAATTGTGTGTGCGCACTTTTTTCTACAGACAGTTTTGTAATTTTTATTAGATTCCCAGTGGGGGCATGGCTAAATGTTTAGAGTCATAGGACCAAATGATGGTCTTCTCTCCCCTGTTCCCTTTCCTGTCTCTTCCTTCCCCTCTCTCCCACCAGGAATTCTGGAAGTGAGAGGTAGCAGGAGGAGTCATTTCCAAGGAAGTTGGACTGTGGGGACAGGAACTACCCGTGCCCCTTCCTCTGTAATCCTACTTCTTACTGGAGGTAATTATGTGTGGCTGCTTGGGTCCACCCTGGTCTCCTTTGAGTTTCTTAGTGTCCCTGGGGTCCAAACCAGCAAGCCTCAGGAAATAGTGTCTGGGGTGGGAAATGAAGGGGTGGGTGGCAGGAGACAGGGGCCCTGGGGGCAAGGCACCGGATGGGATAATCCCAACATCCATCTGGTTGGGAGGGGGCAGCAGCAGGTGCTCCAGGGGAATCCTGGTTACCAACTCTGAGGACACCCAGGCTGGAATGTGGCCTGGGTCTAATATTCCATTACCCCCCATCCCCTTACTCTGATGTCCATGACAGCATCCCACATAGTCATACACACACACACACACACACACACACACACACACACACACCAGGGTGGGGAGGCTGTAGGGAACCAGAGCCCCACTAGGCATTCCTTCCAGGCGCACCACTGGTCCTACGACCAACAGCGGGTGATGTCAGTTTTTCAGGGAGCTCTCCAATGGGGTTCTTGGAGAGGGCATGGACACTCTCCCTGTCCCTGTCTCACATGCACACCTGGACACTCTCTCCCTCATACCGTACAGGCTCACACTCCCACTGCAGGTCTCACAAGGAGACACAGGTGCAGCATCAGAACACATTCTGCTCCCAGGGCCTTGAGAAAGCTGGGCATTGACTTCCTGAAATAGCCCATCAGGATTTAAAAAGGCCTTTCATAGCTGATTCTTAAAGACACTGTGGCCCTGGCCGGTTGGCTCAGCGGTAGAGCCTCGGCCTAGCGTGCGGAGGACCCGGGTTCGATTCCCGGCCAGGGCACACAGGAGAAGCGCCCATTTGCTTCTCCACCCCTCCGCCGCGCTTTCCTCTCTTGTCTCTCTCTTCCCGCAGCCAAGGCTCCATTGGAGCAAAGATGGCCCGGGTGCTGGGGATGGCTCTGTGGCCTCTGCCTCAGGAGCTAGAGTGGCTCTGGTCGCAATATGGCGACGCCCAGGATGGGCAGAGCATCGCCCCCTGGTGGGCAGAGCGTCGCCCCATGGTGGGCGTGCCGGGTGGATCCCAGTCGGGCGCATGCGGAGTCTGTCTGTCTCTCCCCATTTCCAGCTTCAGAAAAAAAAAAAAAAAAAAAAGACACTGTGCCTCCTCCTCCAATACCACCTGCTCCAGTGCCTTTCCTCCTATCCTATACATCAACAAATATTGATGGTGCCCCTGCCCTGTGCCAGGGTTCTCTGTCCCCTGGTATCCCCTCCTGTGACGAGGTGTGGAAGGGCTCCTTGCTCGCTGTTCGAGGGCCATCCACATGGCCCCCAGCTCTGGATTCCAACCGCTGCTTGTAAGGCAGCACTTGGACTGGGAGAACCCCGAATCTCAAGGGTCCTTTCCCCTAAATTAGGCCGTGGGAGGGAGGAAGCTGGAACCCAGGGTGAGATTGGAGGAAAAGACTTGGGGGGGGGGAGGGGGGAAGCTGTAATAACCAGCACACATTTCAGCTCAGGAGGACAGGATGTGGGGAGCGCTCAGAAAGAGTCATGTGTCCAGGTGGTAAGGCGGAAAAGACAGATCATAACCCCGGACAGGGACAGCGAGAAGCCGGACCTGAGGGCTGAGAGTACCCCTGCACACTTGACTGGGAGAGTTTTCCCGGGCTGTAGAAGGACCCGCCCCATGCCGGCCCAGGGAACACCCTCTCCCCGCAGTCCCCTCACCTGGACCCCGCCCTCGGAGTCTCCGCCCAGCCCGACTCCCGCCTAGCCCCCGGTGCCTCCTTTTCAACCCTGCCTTATCTCTGGTGACCTGGCTCAAAGCCCACACCCAACTTCTACTTCGAAGAGCCTCCTTCGGCCTCGCCGCACGGCCCCAAGGGACCCGGCTTCCGAGGCAGGTCCCAAGGGACCCGGCTCAGAGGGGCCGGTCTCAGATCACCGGACTCGGGGCCGGAAGGTGTGAGTCAGGGTGGATCCCGGTGGGATCAAGGTAGAGGGCGGGGTGGTGCCGGAGTTCCCAGATCGACCTTGCCAACTGAAGTGGCGCAGACACGCTCCCGCGAGCACTCGCGATTCAAAGACAGCGGCTCCCTCCCCGAACACGCCCCCTCCTCGTCCTCCCAACTCCTCACCCCTGCTGCCCTGCGCTCCACCTTTCCCCTGTCTCCTCCCTCGGCGCCAGCGAGCACCCTCCCTTGCAGCCCGAGTGCCCGTCCTCCCTGCCTCCTCTCCCTCCTCCACCTCTCCCCTCCTTTTCCCTCTCCCCTCTCCCCTTCCACCGTTCTTTAGCTCCCACTTTCCATCACCTACTCCCGCTGTTGTCCCTCCAAACCCTTACCTGCCCGCCTGCCCCTGCGGTGCGCCCGCCCGCTGACCCGCCCGCGACCCCCTCCAGGACGCTCCGGCCCCCTGCCGCCCCCACCGGTGCTACACTGCTCCCCCTCCTGCTTCTTCGTTCCCCTCCCCCTGCCGGGGGGGGGGCGTTCTCCGCTCCCGCTCCCCCCGCGTCTTTTCCTCTCCCCTCCCCGCGAAGTTTCGGGGCTGTCAGTCAGTCTGTCAGTCTTTCGGGCAGTCCGCACTCGAGCTGCGGGCAGCGGGCGCCATTGCAAACAGAGCCGTCCAGGACCGGAGGCCAGGACGCCGGGGTCCCGGCAACAGCGTGGAGACCCGGCCGGTCGGCCGCCAGGTACGCGCCCTGGAGTCGCCCCGGGGCTGGCAGCTCCCTCCGCTTCGCTGGCCACACCCGCGCTCAGCCACTGCCCGCTCCCTGCAGGTGACAACCCCGGGGGAAGGGGGCGCGCAGAAGGGGGTGGGGAGGGGTGGAGGGGAATGGAAGGGCAAGGGAGGAGGACGTGGGCTGAAGGAGGGAGGTGATGGGAGTGGGGAGGGAGGACATGGCGGTGGGGGAGAGTCAGGGTTGTCGAGCGGAGTGACAAGGAGCTGGAGGGAAGGGCAGGGGCTGGGGAGAGGGGCGGCGCGGGGCGGGGTACTCTGTCCAGAAAGGGGTGCAAGGCTCCGAGGAGAGCGAGCAGGATAGTGCTGATCGGGGAGAGGGAGTGTGGGAGGGGGTAGGGGAAGGAAAATCCGGCCTAGGGATCGGGCCGTTGGGGGGTGGAGAGAAGGGTGCTGACAGGTGAGCCCGGGAGCCGGGGAGGGGCCGGGAGCAAGAGTGAGGTCTAGGAGCGGAGGCTGGAGAGGCGAACGGCGGCGGGGAGGTGGGACGCGAGGGATCTGGTCGAGAGGCAAACTTGGGATGGGGGTGGATAAGTCACTGCGGAGCAGAAATGGGAACAGGAGCCACTGATGAGAGGGGAGGAGAAACGGAGGTGTGCTGGAGACAGGGGTGGGCAGGGCAGAGCCGAGGAGAAGGTCCGGAGTGAGCGCCTAGGCGGCCAGGGGACACGGGGGGAGCTCAAGGATCGGACTGGAAGGAGGAGGGGAAGAGTAGTTCTGGGGACTGGGGACCAGGAGGGAGGGGAAGCGAGAGCCTGCTGGGGAGGCAGAGGGGGGAAGGGAGCCGGGGGCCTCGGAGGGGAAGGAGAACTGCGGGAGGGAGAGAGGGAGGAAGGGAGGAGGGGGAGGGTGGTTGGGGAGAAGGGGGTAGGGCTGGGGAGACAGGAGGAGGGAGGGAACTGAGGTGAAGAGAGGAAAGGAGAAGGAAGGGAAACCAGAGTGGGGGAGGAGAGGGAGGAGGAGGGGAGAGCGGAGTGGGGGAGAAGAGCGGGGAGGAGGAGGGCGGTGTAGGGAGGAAGGAAAAGAGGAGGGGGGAAGGAAGGGAGAGGGTGTGCACCGGGGAGGAGGATGGAGCCTGAGAGAACCGGAGGGAAGGGAAAGGCAGCCGGGAGCCTGGGGAGGGGGAGGGGAGAGCAGTGGCGATGACTGCCGGGAGCGGAGGGTTGGGGGCGGAGGAGGGGGCGACGGAGGAGGGGGCGGGGAAGGGTTGGCCCTTTGGCTGCGGGTAGGGGGAGGAGCCGGAGGGGCGAGGCAGGGGGCGGAGCTGGGGAGCTAGCCAGATTCAGTGGGGAGAGAGGGCGGAAGGCAGAGGGAGCAAAAGAAGGGAGGGCAGAGGGAAGGCTGCCAGAAAGATTGGGGGGGAGGGGAGTCTGCTGGGAGTAGGGCAGGGGGCACGAGGGCAGGGTGGCCCCACGGGGAGGGGCGATAGTTTTGAGGTAGAGTTTTGGGGAGAGGAAGCAAGAGCTATTTCCTGCCTTCAGTGAGGACCCTCCTCTGAGAACCTTCCCCACCAGTGGCCCAATAATGACACTCACCTCCGCCCCTCCGCTAGCTCCTATTTCACCAGCTCCTGCAGCGACAGCTGGAGGGCCTAGGAAATGATGTTCTTGTTCCAAACCCTGTTCACCCACCTTCCACCCTCTCCCTAGAGAATCAACTTAATCTCTGACCCTGACCCCCCCCCCCTCGTAGGATCACTGGTGGGCTGGGGCTGGAGCTGGCTCTGAGCGACCTGCCAGGTGAGGGGGTGCTGCTGCTGACTTCTGGAGCTGACCAGAGCTTGCAGAAATGACTTCAAGATCTTCTCCTTGGGCCACCTGTAAAGATTGCTTTGCTATCTGAAATCTATCTTCTTTCATTAACCTCATCTATGCCAAGGGACATCACCTTTGGAACTCCTGGGGGTAGCTGATGGGGAGAGGTTGGGCACGGGCAGGGCCAGGGCCCTGGTGAAAAGCTGTCCTGAGAAGAATTTGAGCAAGGCTGTATTTTCTCCTTAGGGTGTGTGGCTGAATCCCCAGGAAGAGCTAAGCAGGGTTGCCATGAGAGAGACCTTGGAGGCCCTCAGCTCCCTGGGTGAGCCAGAAGAACAGAAGGAACCTGAGGTGGGGGGTGAGGATCAGGGCCCTGATGAGCTTATTGCTTCTTCACAATAAAGAAGGCAGACCATCTTCAGAGACTGCAACCCTAAGATTCCTGAGACCCCCTGGAACCTTTAGGGCAGCATCCTTTGGGGTTTCATCAGTGTGTTTGTGAAGGCGTGGCCCATGCTGGATGTTGTGCTAGACTGTACGGGCACATGCGTACTCACAGAGCACTGGGGTATTTAATCCACTTTATCCTTCCTTCACCTGCCCTGGATTCAACGCAAAGGGGCTGAGATTGACACCTGGCCAGACTGCTGGGGAGTATGGCTGCCCCTTGTCCATACTGGCTAGAGACCCTTCCTTCTTGAGCTGGTTGGGAAAAGCTCCTTGGGCTGGCTGGGAAGGGAAAGAGCCCCAACTTTGATCACCTCTTCTATACTGGATGTATTACTTGGACCCCTGCTTCTACCTGTAACAGGATTCTCTGTGGGACAGCCAGAGATGGCCCCCCAAAGTGAGCCTGGGAAAGGGTCCCATAATGCCCAGGAGCAGATGTGCCCTCCCAGGGAAGAGAGAGCACTGGGCTCCGGTTTGGGTAAGTGAGGACCCTGGATGGTGGAGTCTTCCTTCCTTTCTTCATCAAGTATTTACTGAGCACCTGCTAAGTGCCAAGTTCTATTCTAGATATTTGGAATACCTTAGTGACCAAGTAGACACCCCTACCTCCTAGGAGCTTAATCCTAGTGAGGGCAGGAAGTCAACAACCAACAAATGTAAAAGTACACTTATAAACCGTGTTAGGATTCATGCTGGGGGGTGGGGGTGGGGATAAAGCAGGGTGAGGGGGGCCTAAGACAGCTGTAGGTGAGGGCAGAGCAGAGTAACCCTACACAAGGTGGTTAGAGTATGCCTCATTGGGAAGGTAAGATTCGAAACAGGGAAGTGGCTAAACGTACCAGAATAAGACACCTAAGGGAGGGGTGTACCTGGCTTTTTCACATCCCACTCTTCTCCCATGATTTGCCATGGAACTAGGGTCCATCTGGTTGCTGGGGGTGGGGGTCCCTAGCCCTCTTCCGAGGAGTCTCATGTAAGACTCAGGGCAGGGCTTGTCCTTGCTTACACAGAAACTCCTCACAGTGTGGCTTTAGCAATCATGCAGGGCCTAAGCAGCTGCCCTGTCTGAAGGAGCCTAAGGCTGCCCAGGGCCTGCAGGTATGACACGGACTGAAAGTGGTCCTTACCTGTGAAGCTGGGACTGGGGTTTCAAACTCCCCTGCTTCCTAGCACCAGTGGGGCACTCTGTCCATCTGTGATGTCTGCAGTAGCTTGAGGCAACCTGTTCTCTGCCAGGGCATGAGGTCCCCAGACTGGAGGAAGGCACCCACACTGAACAGGCTGAGGCTCCTTGCAGAGGAAGCCAGGTGGGAACACCATGGAAGGCTGAGCCTGCGGGCTCCTGCCCAGGTGAGTCTTCTCATCTCTCCCTCTCACCAGAGGACCAGGCAGGGGGAACAGGGGCCCTGTAAGCTCCAGAGCTGCTATCTGATGTGTAGCCACTTCAGGCCCTCCCGACACCAGGCCCCAGCACCTTTCTGCTTATTGAGTTTAGCACCCAGAGGGAATTCCACATCCATAGACAATGGAAATCAAAGAGTCTAGTCACCAAGAGAAACACACCATCATGTCAGTGTCCTCTAGATGTTTTAACTTCTAGACTCCCCAGTCTAAGTGCAGACTTGTCAAAGCTTGAATTACAATTCCCATAAATGGCATTGATCGACCTTTTCATCTTCTCTCCCCAGATAGGCTCCCACCCACATATCTCCACTGATCTTAGTGGTATCCAGATGCTCCAGTTTGACTCATCTCCCCCATACCCAGGGCGATTGGACAGTTGATTCTCTCCACAATCCTGCCCATCACTTCCTTCCATTACCACCAACCTTATTTTTGCCTGAGCAATGTCATTTATTCCACAAGGACTTATTTAGTGCCTCCTAGGTCCAGGCTGTTAGGAAAGAGATGGGCTCTGGGGCGACACACACCTGTGTGAACTCTTGTTCCACATTCCATAGCTGAGTGATCTTGGATTGGCTGCCTCGCCTCCAGGAGCCTCAGTTTGTGCGCCCATAAACAGGGTACTCTCATACCTGTTGTGAAGGTTGGTGACAGTGTCCACACAGTACATCATCTATTGTTGGCATTCAACAAATGGTGGCCATTCTCATTTTTATTAGATGCATAAGGAGATAGAAGACAATATGATTTCCCTCCAGAGGCTAAAATCTAGTTGACACAAACATAAGCTCATGAGCTAGAATAAAGAATCAACAAATAACAGGAAAACCATGTCACAAGTATGTGTTCACAGTAAGTGCTATAGGCGTTTATATAAGAGATCCTCAAGCATTAGATTTTGATTTATGCTGCATTTTGAGAGAGGTGTTTACTTCAGCTCTGATGAGGGTGGGGTGTGA
This sequence comes from Saccopteryx bilineata, assembly GCF_036850765.1. Lineage (NCBI taxonomy): Eukaryota > Metazoa > Chordata > Mammalia > Chiroptera > Emballonuridae > Saccopteryx > Saccopteryx bilineata. Next base: position 347,208,551 of record NC_089491.1, on the reverse strand, counting down.
AGGATGGGAAAACATTCTAGGCTGAGGGAAGATTTTAAGGCATGAAAGTTGACACGTAAACACAACAAATTAAAATAAATAAATACATAACGCAATTTCAGATCTCTTCAACCACAAAAAAGAAAAGAAGTTGACACGTGACTGGGTTTAGAGCAGACCAGTGTGGCACAGTGAAAGACTTATGCTTGAGAGGGTTGGGGTATACCTCAGGTGCAGCTAGAACTTACTACATCCTGTAGTAGGGAGTTACTGATGGCTCCTGAGTAGAAGAATAGCACAATGAAAATGAAAGCAGTATCACAACAAGATAAATAAGTGTTTGGAATTGATAGACTGGTAAAAGAGACTGGGGATAAAGGTAATTGTGACAGTCCATGTGTAATGTAACCAAGGTTCAGGCTGTTAGGGACTTTTAGAGCCAGACAGGAAGTCCAATCATCCAGTTCAATGGTTCTCAAACAAGAATCACTTTGGGAGCTTTAAAGAAAGAGTACAGATTCATGCCCCCTGCTCCCCTAGATGTATTTTGTAAATGTTCCCCAGGAGATTATAATGTGGCACCAAATTTAGGAGCCATAAACTAGTCAAACCTTTACCCCCTAAGCAAACTAACAAACTTAGCTCAACGAAGTAAGATAACCAAGGTCACACTGTTAGCTAGTGGCAGAGGAGACCCAAATGGACACTCTGGGTCTTGGCCTTCAGCTTCTTCCTCTTGGCTGGGCCATTCAGTGCCCACGAGGGGCAGCTCTCCCTGCTTTTCCAGAGGTTTACACTGTTCATTGGTTCCCTGTACACTCAATCCTCCTCTTTCTAAACTGGGATTTCCCACTGGGCTGTAAAAACAAGAATGAAGAGAGTTGGAGGGGAGGAGGCTCAACAGACAGCAGGAAGGAATACAAAGTACACAGGTGGGAAGCTCAAAGTTGAGAGTAAAGGTTCTAAGCCCAGCCTTGGGGAGAATGGGACGCAGTCCTCACACTGAAGAAAGAGGTAGGTCTGGGAAGGGGAGATGTTTGGTGATAAGCCTGCTGAGCCGCAGCCAATGTTCAGGACTAGTCAAGGGAGCTGCTCAACTGAAGATTTGAGAGGCTGTAGTTCCAGAAAGGAGCCGGCTAGACAGAAAGACCTGGGGCAGCCCCAGTGGGCATGCGAACCCAGAGTGAAGTCTGAGGACTGAATCTTGAGCAACATTCATATTTCAGAGGCAGGGAAAGCTAATTGCTCCTATTGACATGTGCCAACCTGGGAGAAGGTTCACCAGCGTCCTGTTTGCAGAGAGGGAAGGAGGAGGACTGAGCGGTAGTCTCTGGATTTGGTCATCACCAGGAAACTTACAGTCCAGTGGACAGCAGAAGCCAGACTGTGAGGCTCTAGGAAGTGGTGGTCTGTTGGCAAATAAACGTCGTTACTTAAATAAATGTGAGGCTTAATAGACTTGTCTTGTTTGGACTTTTCAGATGAGTGGATGATTCGGAAGGTGAAGGTGGAGGAGGAAGACCAGGAGGCAGAAGAGGAGGCCGAATGGCCCCAACATCTGTCATTACTCCCCGGCCCCTTTCCCGCACCTGACCTGGGGCCTTTGGCCACTGCATATAAGTTGGAGCCGGGTGTCCCAGAGGCACTGGGTGGACTTGCGTTGGCTGGGTGGACTCCGGCCTCAGAGAAGCCCTATGGCTGCGGGGAGTGCGAGCGGCGGTTCCGGGACCAGCTGACACTGCGGTTGCATCAGAGGTTGCACCGCGGCGAGGGTCCCTGCGCCTGTCCCGACTGTGGCCGTAGCTTCACGCAGCGCACCCACATGCTGCTGCACCAGCGCAGCCACCGCGGCGAGCGGCCGTTCCCGTGCTCCGAATGCGACAAGCGCTTCAGCAAGAAGGCCCACTTGACCCGCCACCTGCGCACGCACACGGGCGAGCGGCCTTACCCGTGTGCAGAATGCGGCAAGCGCTTCAGCCAGAAGATACACCTGGGTTCGCACCAAAAGACGCACACGGGCGAGCGGCCCTTTCCCTGCACCGAGTGCGAGAAGCGCTTTCGCAAAAAGACGCACCTGATCCGCCACCAGCGCATCCACACGGGCGAGAGGCCGTACCAGTGCGCGCAGTGCGCGCGCAGCTTCACGCACAAGCAGCACTTGGTGCGGCACCAAAGGGTGCACGAGGCGTCCTGCCGCTCCCAGTTGTCTCCTGACGCGCCCGCCTCTCCGGGTTCCCTTGCCCCGTCCCCGACCCCGACCCCTTCTCCTCCCGGACCCAAGCCTTTCTCTTGCTCCGACTGCGGCCTGAGCTTCGGCTGGAAGAAGAACCTTGCCACGCACCAGCGTCTGCACCGCAGCGAGGGGCGCCCCTTTGGATGCGACGAGTGCGCACTAGGCGCCACTGTGGACCCCGCCGCTGCCGAGTCCCTGACCTGCGCGCACCGAACCACACCGGCAACCCAGGGCGCTCCAGCGAGCGAGCGGTCCTTTTTTTGCGCGGACTGCGGACGCGGCTTCGCCCATGGGCAGCACCTGGCGCGGCATCGGCGGATACACACAGGCGAACGGCCCTTCGCCTGCGCGCAATGTGGCCGTCGCTTCGGCTCGCGGCCGAATCTGGTCGCCCATTCTCGGGCCCACAGCGGCGCCAGGCCTTTCGCCTGCGCGCAGTGCGGCCGCCGTTTCAGCCGCAAGTCTCACTTGGGCCGCCACCAGGCGGTGCACACGGGCAGTCGGCCCCACGCCTGTGCTGTCTGCGCCCGCAGCTTCAGCTCCAAAACCAACCTGGTCCGCCATCAGGCCATCCACACGGGCTCTCGCCCCTTCTCCTGCCCGCAGTGCGGCAAGAGCTTCAGCCGCAAGACCCACCTCGTGCGGCACCAGCGGATCCACGGCGAAGCTGCCCACCTGGTCGCCGACGCCGACCTCCCAGCCCCAGCCTGGCCCGCTTCCACGGACGTGGCAGCCCCCCCACTCTTTTTCTGAGCCTCGTTCCCGTCCAGACCTTTTCTTTGCCTTCTGTTGTTCCCCGGTTGGAGAGACCCCGGTTCAAGCCGGTGAGCACAGTGACAGGATGACCTATATGCCTCTACTGGCCGTTTTCCTTCCCTCTTCGTCTTGCTGAGAAGTCTGGAAATGATAACCAGCTTTGACATTCTGTGACAAAGACAATACCAAGTGAACCCTTGCTGGGAACAATGAAGGCTTGAGTCCTTGGAAGGCTCCCACCAAGAGAACCCACTTGGAACCATCCCTGGCCCAGTCGGGAACCTCAGGGGGGGGGCAGGGAATGGTTATCTGTGCAGTACTTACAGTGTCATTAAAATTAAAATCTGAGGTTCTAAGGCTGTTAAATGGGCTGGGGTGGGGAACCCCTGACTTAATGCATACACAGAGGATCTTTCCTTTTCGGTCCTGGGTGAGTTCCATTCAGTGCTGGTAATCAGTCTACCAAATCAAAATATCATACAACAAATTGCCAAACCACCCCCTGCTCCCTGCTTCTAGCTCAGAAAAAAAATTTTTTTTTACGTGAGAGGAGGGGCGATAGTAAGACAGACATGCTCTGCAACTGGGATCCACTGGACAATCCTTGTCTCGAGCTGATGCTCAAATCAGCTGAGCCATCCCCAGAGCCCTAGGCCAGGGGTAGTCAACCTTTTTATACCTAGTGCCCACTTTTGTATCTGTTAGTAAAATTTTCTAACCACCCACTGGTTCCACAGTAATGGTGATTTATAAAGTAGGGAAGTAATTTTACTTTATAAAATTTATAAAGCAGAGTTACAGCAAGTTAAAGGATATAATAATAATTACAAGTACTATATGTCGGAATTTTACTAAGTTTGGCAGAATAAATCTTTATAAAACACCTTACTATAGTTAAATCTATCTTTTTATTTATACTTTGGTTGCTCTGCTACTGCCCACCATGAAAGCTGGAATGCCCACTAGTGGGTGGTAGGGACCAAGTTGACTACCACTGCCCTAGGCTGATGCTCCAACCATTCGAGGCACTGGCTTCATGAGAGAAAGAGAGAGAGAGAGAGAGAGAGAGAGAGAGAGAGAAGGGGGAGAGGGAGGGGAAGAGAAGCAGGATGGTTGCCTCTCATGTGTGCCCTGACCAGGGATTGAAACCAGGATGTCCACATGCCAGGAGGACACTCTATCCACCAAGACACCCAGCCAGGGCCAATCTTTTTTTTTTTTTTTTTTGATTTTTTTTTTTTTTAATTTTATTTATTCATTTTTAGAGAGGAGAGAGAGAGGGAGAGAGAGAGAAGGGGGAGGAGCCGGAAGCATCAACTCCCATATGTGCCTTGACCAGGCAAGCCCAGGGTTTCGAACCGGCGACCTCAGCATTTTCAGGTCGACGCTTTATCCACTGTGCCACCACAGGTCAGGCCTAATCTTCTTTTTTTACTAATGAATTATACTACATGCTGGTTGATTTCATTTTCATTGCGCATTGCAACACCTTACTTGTTCATTGATTGCCTTCTCATATGTGCCTTGACTGTGGGCCTTCAGCAGACTGAGTAACCCCTTGCTTGAGCCAGCGACCTTGGGTTCAAGCTGGTGAGCTTTTGCTCAAACCAGGTGAGCCCGCGCTCAAGCTGGCGACCTCGGGGTCTCGAACCTGGGTCTTCTGCATCCCAGTCCAACGCTCTAACCACAGCACCACCGCCCAGTCAGGCTTTGGCTTTCTTGATTACACGTAATATATGCATATTTCACTAATATTTGCTTTTATTTATTTATTTTTTTGTGACAGAGAGTCAGAGAGAGGGACATAAAGGGACAGAGATGAGAAGCATCAATTCTTTGTTGTGGCACCTTAGTTGTTCATTGACTGCTTTCTCATATACCTTAATGAGGGGGATGGGGGGGGGAACGACAGCAGACCAAGTGACCCCTTGCTCAAGCCAGCGACCTTGGGCTCAAACTGATGAGCCTTGCTAAAACCAGATGAGCCTGCACTCAAGCTGGTGACCTCAAGGTCTCGAACTTGGGTCCTCCACATCCCAGTCCGATGCTCTATCCACTGCGCCACCACCTGGTCAGGCTAATTTTTGCTCTTATCTTCACAAGCCCTCAACTTTTTCCTGGATTCGCTTTGCTGTCCTGCTGGTACCTCCCTGTAGATTCTCAGCCTCTTCCTTTTCATGTACTCATTTGTGCCCACGCATTTCTAAGTACTGATTTAGCTTTATCCTCCAAGTTTGCTGTGTGGTACTTTCTTATAGTTAAGTTCAAAAGAGTTATTTTTTCTTCATTGATACATGGGTTATTTAGGAGCATAGTTCTTATTTTTCTAATATATAACAACTCCTCATTATTTTTTAATTGGTTTCTAGCTTAAAAGCTACAGTATGGTCAGAGAACATATTCAGTATAACACTTCCAAATTTGTTTAATCTTGCTCCAGGGTTTATTATACGGCCAATTTTTGTGACTGTTCTGCATATCCTTGAAAAGAATATACATTCTGTAGTGCTGTGGTATGGTGTTCTATATATCACCAATCAGTCAATTTTGTTAGTTTACTTGTTCAAGTCTTCTATATCTTTCCTGACTTTACTATTCCATCAATTTCTGGAAAAAGTATACTAAGATCTCTCAAATATGACTGTTAATTTGGATGTTTTCTTTTAGTTTTTTTTTTTAACTCTTGAGGCCATCAGAGGGAAAACAGAATGTTTAAAAACAAGCAAAACCCACAATATTATCAATACAATAGAAAGCAGGAAAGAAGGGAAACCCCCAGGACAAGCGGGGCAAACATAAGCAAAAAATAAGATGGTATATTCAAATCCAAACCTGTCACTAATCTTATTACATGTAAATGGACTCAGGCTCCAAGTAAGGAACACAAAAATTTGTCAAGCTGGATTTAAAAATAAAATCCAACTACAGGCTGTTTACAGAGGCACATCTAAAACACAGACACAAAAGGCTGAGGGCAAAGTCTGGTCTGCCAATGAACCCAAGCTCCTTTTGGAGGCAGCAGGAACATTCTGGGGTGTCACAGGCAGTGGATTGTAGTCCCTGCACTCCCTACCCCATGTGGCCTTCCCGTGGGCCCCTCAGGGGTGGCCTGAAACCCAAGGGGATCCTGCTCCGATAGGCTGAAGCAGGACTTTCTCCGTGCTGCCTTACAGTGGCATCGGCTGGCAGGTGGCCGATAGAGCGCAGACCGAGGGAAGGTCCATGCCCAGGTCGGCCAGGAGCTGTTCTCTCAGCTATTTGCCAGGATGGTGACAGGCAGAGCTAGAGCCTTCTGTGCCCCACCCGCACCCAGCAGACCCCTGGAATTGCTAAGTTCACAAAGGCCCCTGAGTTTCCCCTACCCAGGTGACATTTCCTCATGAAATAGGTGAAAATGATGGACATACTCCCAAAGTCCTAACCTGCACACAGATTTTCACCAAATCAGTGATTCTGGAAGACTTTTCAGTGGACAACTATAAGAGCTTTTGGTCTTGTGTGGCAGTGGGTCTGTGGGACAAACATAGCAACAGATCATGAAGCATCTTACCATTCATTTTATTTTTCACATTCTTTTAAAAAAATTATTTTTGAACTTCTTAAACAGTCCAATTGGATCTGGACCACTTAGAATGGGCTGGCTCCAAGTATCCTTGTGCTCCAAGTCAACCTGTAACAGTACTGTTAACAAACTAGTTAGCCACCCCTGCTGCGGACCCACTGAGCCCCTTTCTGTAGGTAGGTATCCAATGCCTTTCTCTTTGCAACCAATTTTGTAATTGTTCGAGTCCACATCAGTGAATCCAACTGGGAGCACGGAGTGCGGTTATCCCTAAATGAAATCTCTCAGAGCCATTGCCCTTGCAGCGCTGAGAGCAGGAGGGACAGGGGCTCTCCTGAGCCCTCTGCCGCTGCCCAGAGCTCCATGGCACATGTTGTACATAGGTGTGAACGCCACCACCCACCTCTGAGCTCTGGCAGCTCTGGTGGCAAAGACGGGAGGGGAGCAACATCCAGATGAACCTGAGCCAAGGACAGAGGCGTGGCTGAGGAATGCACCCCAAGCAGCGGTGTCCAAGCAAATGTACCCTGGAGTCTGGGGCGGTCAGGCCAAGGCTGACAGCCAGCCCCTCACTGCCCAGAAATGGGAAAGGTTTGGCTGGAGCGGGGTACAGGGGCTGGCTGGCCTCTAGGAGAGGTGGCCAGGGATGAGGCAACCCCAGAAGGGCTGAGCCGATGAAGGCAGTTAGGGGCCCCCCACTTCGGGCCCCTGTGTTCTCCACCCCAGAGTTCCTCCTCGAGGGCTCTCTGGACTCCCACCAACAGGTCATTTGGGTCCTTGGGCCAGTTTCGGGTCCCAGTTGGTGCAGCGGCCGCAGCAGGTGGCTCTGCAGCTGCACTGGTGGCAGAAGAGGCCACCTGGGAGAGAAAGGCAGCAGGCACTGAAGGGGTTGGGGGGCTCCGGGGGCCCCCTGTGTGTCCAAGCGGGGGATGCCCAGTGAGCACAGCACGGCTGCATGCTGAGGATAGTGGTTGGAGGGAAGAGCTGGCGCTGGTCCCAGAAGGTTCTGCTGGGGGCACATTCGGAGGCGGCTGAGGCACCGGGTGGAGTGGCCCCTGAGAGAAGTCTGGGGCGTCACCAACCCTGCAGCCTTCCGCCTGGCCACACAGGGTCTTTGGCTTTGGCCTGGTGGGGCCCTTATGTCTCCAGTACGACAGGTGTCTGCGAGCCGGGCTGTGAGCCCAGTGAGGTCCCCGAGGGAGGGCCCATGGCCAGGAAGCCTGGCCCTTTGGACCATGGCTCCGCGGGCGCCTCCTAAGTCGACCCACTTGGGTCCTCATGGTGGCCACTTCCTGAGACAAGCCTGCCAGGGCCGTGGCGAGCCGATCCAGCTTCTCCGAGAGGGCAGCGCTGAGGCTGTGGAGCTCCTGCTGCAGGGAACTCCCACAGGGACACGGCCGCGGGGAGGCAGGCGGCAAAGCGGGAGGGATGCTGGCCATTGGGGCTGGCTCTGGCAGGCCTTTGGGAAGTGGCCTCCCTTCAGTCCTGGCTAAAAACAGAGCAGAGATGCAGGTGAGAGTTCTCAGGATAGCAGACCTAACCCCACCACCACCAGGGGTCCCTTGAAGTAGCGTATTCAGCATCCTGCCCCACTAGGCCTGGCTTTAGACGGGAAAGAAGTGACTCGGGCTTGAGAATACCAATGACAATGATCACGACAGCAAAAGTGGCCACATCTCCCAGCTAGCTGTTCCTCAAATTCATGGATAGGATAAACCACAGAGTGGGTCACCATGGTCACTAAGATTTCTTAGGACACTGGACTTTCTAAGAAAAGGATCAAGCCTCAGCAGATAGCAGGAGGCCAAGGCCACGAGCAGCATCTGGAAGAGAGTCCAGGAGGGCCAGTCCAACCTGGGACTTGGTGCCCTCAGTGGCATGGCCCAAGTCCACATCAGTACCCAGAATGAGTGGTCATGAGCAAAGCACCAGGATTCCCTCCACCTCGACTTTTGTCCTTCATATTCAGAAGTAACAAAACCAAAGAACCCTAAATCTTAAATTACTTTAAAAGAAAGTCACTAATCCTTCACTCTAAGTTTCCTTGGAACTGTTCTCCACCTTAGGCAAACTTCAAAAGAAAGTCCTGTTACTGACTCAGATTGGCAGGACAGACCTGCTGCTCCCGTCCCCCTGGGCCCCAGCCTGGCTCCTTCCTCTTGTCAGCACCTCCAAACCTCCAAGGCTTCAATCAGAGGAAAGCATGAAGCTGGAGTGTGGCTACAGGACCCCACCACCCCCTGGACAAGTTCAAGAAGGATCTGAGCTAAGAGCCAGCGATCTTGCTGCTATGGCCGTTATGCTTCAAAGTGGGGGAGAGGCGTGGGCCCGCCTGCCTTGGGCCATTGCAGTGCTGTCAGTAAAACAGCACCACTACAAGCAGCCTGACTCCTGACCCAGCAATGGGGCTGCCGTGGCCACACTTCCAGTCTGGAGTGAGGGGTCCTCGTGCATGTCCCAGGAGACCAAGCCAGTGTTTCTGACGTGGTTTAGGGAGGACCTTCCTCTGGGTCACGTATGAAGCGGAACCCCGTCTCTTATCTCTCGGGATGCCCTCAGCCAGGCCACACAGATGACAAAGACCTCCGTCTCCACATCTATTCACTAAAGTCCACTCCAACTCCAGACTTTTTGATTCTGGGCATATCTGTTCTGTCACAAGTCTCAATTCCTGTTCTGCCTTTGAAAGGTAGCTATGCTTTTATGAAAAAAGCCAGCTCTTTCTGTAAGAAGACGCTGAAATGAAACAAGCAACTCGAAGTGAGTTCAAGGTAAGACTCTTCCCACCGAGTGTGACTCACACAAGCCTGGAAGGGTATTAAGGCAAATGTCCCCTGAAAGCAGCAGCAGGGGAGGGGGTGAGTGGCTATGCAGATGTTAACCCCTGTCGACCCCTGTACCCAAAGGGCTCCTAACAACTGGAGGGGACAGGGAGGCCACCAGTTCACCTGTAAAACTTGGTCCTCTGTGTCTAGGCCCCAGGTTCCCGGATTCTTCACTGACCCTGGGCTTCCAGGGTAGGGGCCAAGGGTCTGACCCAGGCGACTGGCAGGGCCCCTGCCCGGGCCTTTTCTCTGGTAGAGGGGCAGGACAGGGACTTCCAGATGCCCCTGCAGGAAGAGAACACCTGGGGTGTGGACATATATTGCTTTGACTGAGCCATTCAACATGGGAATATTTGGACACGACTTGAAAGAACTGAACTTTCAACTCTCAAATAAATGGTTAAACAAGACGCAAGGTGGACTTGACCCACCAGGGAGCCCAAGTCTGGTCGAATGGCCCACTGGGGCCCATGCGATAGGGGCTGGGGAACCGGACTACCTGGGTTCTCCGCAGCTCGGGCTCAACACCTCTGGCTCTACTGAGGGTGGGGGCCGGGCAGAGCAGATGGAAAAGGCCACAATCTGCAGGTCCCACCACCAATGAGGCTCTACCAGGGGCATGCTGGGGGCACCTCATGGGCCACGGAGACTGCATGGTCCATGCCCAGCCCACTCTGCTTTTTCCTGTCAGCCCCACTGGGCAGTAAGGAATGCGCATACAGCCTGGGCCTGCAGTGAAGCCATGGATTGTGTGGGGGCCACCAGCCTGAACTCGAGGGAGTTCCCTTCCCTGATCAGCCACCCCACTCCTACCTCCTTGGGCGCTGCCCAGGGCGCCGGGCTGGCCCGGGGTCTCCAAGCACACTTCTCTCCTGGGCAGCTGGGATGTGCGTCCCATCTTCTCCACTCTTCCTGCTGGGTCGGATACTAGGTCAGGGTTGGTCTGAGAAGCAAGGCGGCCTGGGGCATGGCCAGTGTTTCCAGCTTTCTTGACAGGGCAACCTAAGTTCTCCCAGGTGGAAGAACCTCACTTTTCACACTTACATGTTTATTGCCAAATTAGAAATGTATTACCATCATTATATATACACATACATAAATACATACTGTGTAAGTCCCTGACAACACGTTCTGGATTGCTAAGGCATCCATTTCAATAGACACCACCTGGGACAGCATACTGCCAGCTGGGTGGCAGCTACTCACCACACCCCAGCAGGAACCAGGCTGCCCTGCCTCATAAAGGTCCCTCTTTCAGAAAGCCTGGGTGACCCAGATAACGAACCATCTGAGCGACCCTGCTCCTCCCTTCCTGTGTCCTGATTCCCACCCCACCTCCCCCCAGACGTTTAAATTAGCCAACAAAGAGTGAACCTGCCAAACCCTGGACACCCGTCCTCCCCATGACAGTAACAAGGACAGAGCCCTGGGCCCTCACGCTTTTTCTCTCCCCGTGACCTCACTGTGTGCCCTCCAGAGCCTGTAAGGAATAAATCCTATTCCTCAAAGTTCTCAATGGTTTTAGCTGAAGTGCGTCCTATGATCCAAATAAGAACCAGATGGTAGCCCAGCCAGAACACTGGCCCCGGTGGGGGACATATCTGTGGGGCTTTCTCTGAGAAATGGCCAGTGAGCATCAGGCATTCCTAATCACTGTCCACAGGCTGGGGCCCACATAGCACTGTGTGCATATGTATACACATTATTAAGTGTACATAATGTATACACTTTATGTGTATACATTACATATACATGCTATATATACATGTATCGCTTTAGCCTATAATACTAAGTTCACTGACAGGCTTTCAATTAGACACGTTCATTTAACACTCCTGGAACCCTGAATGCCCCCAATATCCCCACCTTCTCTCTCGGATACAATTCATCCTATAGGGCAGTGGTCCCCAATCTTTTTTGGGCCACGGACCGGTTTAATGTCAGAAAATAAGTTCATGGACCAGCCTTTAGGGTGGGACGAATAAACATATCACGTGACCAAGACAAGCGTCAAGAGTGAGTCTTAGACGGATGTAACAGAGGGAATCTGGTCGTTTTTTAAAAATAAAACATCGTTCAGACTTAAATATAAATAAAACGGAAATAACATAAGTTATTTATTCTTTCTCTGCGGACCAGTACCAAATGGCCCACGGACTGGTACCAGTCCATGGCCCGGGGGTTGGGGACCACTGCTATAGGAGACTCAAGCGTGACAAAAGCAGAGAACTTTCTGGCAAGTGTCAGGCAAAATGACAGGTGGGACTCGGAGAACCCAGTCTCTGGACTGTGGCCCTCCTGGGAGCACACCCCTCACAGGAGACCCCAGGCTCACCTGTACTAGGACTGAAGTGGTCCCTGGGCTCTGCTTTCCTCGGGACTTCCCCAGGACTGCTGCCAGGCGGGCGGCCACCAGGGCTTGGGATGGGAGTGCCAGGACTCTTGCTGCTGGGAAGAGGGTCCCTCTCTGCATCACAAAGCGGCTATCAGGGTGGCGGCCTCGGTCTGGGACATGGCTCCCTGCCTCTTCTCTCCCCCACGAGCTTACCCTGCAGGAGTGGCTGCCAGAGCTCGGGCTCCAGCCTCGGGTCTTCTTCCGAGATGCTGGAACTGGAGCTGCAGCTGCAGCCAGGACCTGGGCTGGGGCCGGGGCTGGCCAAGCAGGCGAAGCGCAGGGGCCTCCCAGGCAAGATGCCCTTCAGCGAGTTCTCCAGACAGTGAAGTGGGGAGGGCACGGTGGCTGCCCCTGAGCAAATGATAACAAGAGAACCTCCTGCCCAGCAGCCTGACAGGGAGGCAGACCCTCTGCCTGAATGAACAGGTTCACCGCCTAGTCAAGGGCCGCAGACAAGCTCCCGTGGACCTGAACATGATGGCAGAGAGAAGTGAAGCCAGAGCCTGGCTAGACCCTCTACCCCTGCGGAAAGCCAGCTGCAGAACTTTCCGGAAGACTCCAGTTCCTGAAAGCTGCTAGTAGTAGGTTCCAGCCAGGTCCTGGGTCCTCCTACTCCACTCCCTCAGGACCAACTGTCCAGCAGCAGAGACTGTTAAGCTCACAGGAAGTCCCCAAAGCCAGCTCTTGCCCAGTGGAAGTATTAGAAACACCGTATTTATTCAAAAAAGGCAGAGCCCACCAGTGCGTTGGCAGGTCTAAGATGGGACTCAGCTGTGACACTAAGTGGCAGGTGCAGCGGGATACCCCTGCCTGCTCATGCGCTCGGCCGGCAGTCTGGGGAAGGGTGCAGGACAGGGAAGGAAGAGAGGAGCAGAGAGGCATGGGACGTCTGCTCCCTCATCAAAGACTTTATCCGTAAGGGAAACAGGCCAGGAAGGGCTAGGGGCAGACATCAGCTCACCATCTGGGAGCCACCTCCACGGTCTGGGCCTGGTGGCCACAGGGTCTCTGAGCCCTCGCTGACAGCAGGCAGGGACACTGCTAGAGGTGAGTGCCTGCGGGCTGGCTGGCTGCAGGCTCCTGGTGGGCACGTCCTCGCTGAGGTGAACAGGCTCACAGGCCTTGCTCCTCAGTCCTGTGTTAATGGGAGGCCCAGAGGCCCATCAGCCGCACGGGGTCCGGGCTTGGCACCCAGGAAAGGAAGTTAATGGACACCATCAACTCCGTCATTGTTGGATTCTCGGGCATGTGAGCTCCAGGTGTGGGACACACACCAGCCCTGCACATGTTCCCAGGGTCTGCCCAAGTACCAGGATTTCTTCAGACCCAGCTACCAGGAGTCTGGAAAACCCCACAGCTCAGTGACTGTGCCAGACACCAGAGCACATGGGGCCTGCGCAGTCACGATCAAGATGCGTGTCCACTGCCAAGGCCGGCCCAGCAGCATAGGGCCTCCCTGACCGTGCCCGCCACTCAGAGGCGGGCAGTGTTCTTCTGGCTTCTGGCCCCTGCCAGGGTTGTTTCCAGAGCATCCTGTCATCCCGAGGATGGAGGTGGGCCCGCCAGCTGCCAAAGGCAGCAGCGCCCAGGGCACCAGCACAGGACACCTTTTCCTACTCCCAGACCCCCAGGGCAGCTGGGCTTTACCTTCCTTGTCTGCTCTCCAGTTCTTGGGCTCCACTCTCCATGGCTCTCTGTCCCCTGCTGAGGACCAGGACCAGGCCGGCTGTGACCTGGGCATGGGTATCTCTCTGAGACAATTCTCCAGGCCCTGGAGCGGGGCAGTCCTGACTGGGATTCCTGTGAAAGCCGAATGTCTGCACTATTAGACAGTCAGAACTTGGTCTCAGTGAACCCCAGAGGTCTTGTTTACACCGTGTCTGGGGCAGGTGGGCCCATGGGAGGAGACACAGAGCATTGCTCCTGTCATGGCAGTGCAGGGCACCTGAACGGCAGCCTGGCCCAAGCTCGTGTCAGTCCTGGCTCTGGGCCGACTTGTCCTGGCCGCCTACCTGGAGGTCAGGTCAGTGGCTGTGATGAGAAGAGACTGGACACAGGCATGGTGTCAGGACACCCAGCTCCACTCCTGTGAGAGATGCTACCACCCAGCCCCGCCCACAGGACAGCCCTGTCATGGCAGTGCAGAGCACCTGAATGGTGACCTGGCCCAAGCAACCAACTGAATGTCCCAGGGTTGCTCTCACTATTAAAAAAGTGGAATCGCTGGCCCTGGCCGGTTGGCTCAGTGGTCGAGCGTCGGCCTGGTGTGCGGAAGTCCCGGGTTCGATTCCCGGCCAGGGCACACAGGAGTGGCGCCCATCTGCTTCTCCACCCCTCCCCCTCTCCTTCCTCTCTGTCTCTCTCTTCCCCTCATGCAGCCGAGGCTCCATTGGAGCAAAGATGGCCCGGGCACTGGGGATGACTCCTTGGCCTCTGCCCCAGGCACTAGAGTGGCTCTGGTCGCGGCAGAGCGACGCCCCGGAGGGGCAGAGCATCACCCCCTGGTGGGCATGCCAGGTGGATCCCGGTCTGGCGCATGCGGCAATCTGTCTGACTGCCTCCCCGTTTCCAGCTTCAGAAAAACACACACAAAAATATAAAAATAAAAAGGAAAAAAAAAGTGGAATCGCTAAAGGTGCCCTCTTGGGTATGATGGGGTCGGTTGAGGAAGCCCAACACTAATGCAGTTCAACTAGGAAACAAAACCAAATAAATTGCAAAGACCACATTTCTAGTAACAGAGAGCTGTGGCAGCAACAGGAACTAGATGAGTCTAAATTCCAGAGGGAGGAGCCCTTCCTACAGGCGCTGACCTCTCTAGCCAGGCCTTCCTGAAGGCCTGTGCTGACACCAGAACAGGCAGGGCCCAAGGGAAGAGAAACCACCAGAGCTCTGGCTGTCATGTGGGGCTGGCATAGCAGGTGTCAATTAGAAGAACCCCAAATGCGGTCTTCCTGAGTTCTGGGGCAACAGAAAGAGCAGGGGAGCTGGACTAGAAACTAAAAAAAAACAAGAAAAGTCAGCTGCATCTTGGGAGGAAAAAGGCCCCACACTCAAGCGGCTAACCGCTGGCAGGGTATAGGAATCCAGGCCACATGGACACTGGAGGGCTCAGCACTGTCCTGGGAGCCCCGACTGGCCTGACATAGTCCTCAGTGAGCACTGGGCCCTTACATTGATAACGGCTGAGGTCAGGACATGGGTGAGTCCCAGGGGGCTGGGGCCTGCAGACAAGGCAGACCAACAGCACTTGTGCTATTTTTGTGGAGAAAAAAGGTCAAGTGGGGACACTGAAGTCTTGCAAGATCTTAAAGAGGTGACAGCTCACCACAGATGCCTCTATGCAGAGGGATGAGGGAAGATGCAAGTCCCCAAATACATCCTTTCATGTGGTTTTACATGAACCTCATGACATTCTCTTCCTGAGTCAGAGGCCCACTTGAATGTCACAGACACTAACTTTTTTTTTTTTTTTTTTTTAATTTTTAAAAGTGATTTGAGAGAGAAAAAGGGAGAGAGAGAGAGCAGAAAAGGAACACTGATTTGTTGTTCCACTTATTTATGCATTCATTGGTTGATTCCTGTATGTGCCTTGACCCGGGATCGAACCTGCAACCTTGGTGTATTGGGACAACACTCCAACCAACTAAGCCACCCAACCAGGCATAGACACTTCTTTGTGGCTGGGGTAAGGAAGAACTTGACACTAAAAAAAACCCTTTGTTATTTCTTAAGACTTAAGAGATCTTAGATGTTGTCCTGACCCTCTGAGCCAAGTTGTTAAAGCAAATATCCCCACCCAAAACCAGTCTTGTGTCTCTCCTGTTTGGACACTTGGCTTTGCTGCCAGCACTGGGCACAGAGCCCTGATGAGGGCAGGCTGGACACCACAGTGGCCTGGGGTGCCTCCCACCCTTCCCCAGGGTTGACTCCAAGCCTCAGCCAGGCCAGCTCACCTTTTCCAGGCCTGCGCCCCTGGCTGCCCTCGAGGCTCTGGAAGTCCAGGTCCCCATCAGTACTGCTGGACGAGGAGAAGCTGGTGGGGGTGCTGCAGGGACCTGGGGGAAGGGCAGGGCCATCTCTGATGAAGCCCTGAAGGCCCAGAGCCAGAAGAGGCCCCACAGTCACTTCTGCAGGAAACAGCACAGCTGGTATCACGAAAAGCCACTAGGGAAGAGGTCCCCTGGGCCCTGACCTGTTGGCAGGAGCCCAGGAGACCGGCCCCAGAGCATCTTCCACTGGGGTCGCCCCCTTTGTTAGGGTGCTCACAGCGCTGATTAAAATACTATAGCACGTTAACCCACATGACCCCAGCCATCGGTCTCATGGGGCCAGAGAGTAAGAGCTCTTACAGGAGGCAGTAGGCAGGGACAGCTTAACTGGCTTCCACCCAGCTCAGGAGCTGTTTGGGGGCAGGCACGAATGGGGGGGGCGGTTAGCAGTGTGAGTAGAGCAGGACCTGTGCTTTGAGAGGCCCAGGATAAGAAGGGGGACATACTTGGCACCCCCTCGCGCGTGCAGGAACAAATAGCACCCCCAGCCCATGGCCAAGTCTACCTTGACTGTGTGATCCTCGAGGCTGAAGTTTGGGCCCCTGAGACCCAGGGTCTCCTGGCTGGGGGCTCCGGAGCCAAGAGGTGGCCGGCGGCTGGGGAGGTAACGACCCACTCAGGGGAATGCCCTTCAGACAGGCTTCCAGGGCTTCCAGGGGTGACCTTGAGGCCCTGCTGGCTGGAACAGGGGAGACGGCCCTATCACCATCTCTGGCAGGTCCCCTGGCCTGGCCTCAGGCTGGCTGCCCCACCCACCTTCTGCTGAGTGACAAGGCCTGCACCAGGCCTGGGAGCCTGCCAGGCGGGACACCCTCCTGCGGGGGACTTAGATCTGCTCTCTGGTCATACGGCGGGAATGACCGAAGATGCACGCCCAGGCCCCGGGACAGGCGGGGGGATCCACACGTATGCTATGGCTAGCTCCCCCAGTCAGGGAATCTCTGCAAATGAGGCGCCCTATGATGGAGGGCTCCCTGGGAAAGGGCTAGACTAAGGAAAAGCGTGGACTAAGAGGCTTGAGGACAGCCGGTTCTTCCCCAGTGGACTCAACCTGCTCCTTCCCCAGTGGGCGGATAGAGCCTTGCTGGGGGGCTGAGAACCCTATCAGGACTCAAGTAGACCACCCGGGCCTCACCTTGGGCTGCAGGGCCCCCGTTGGGCCCTCGGACCCCACTGGTGTCCCCATTGCCCTGCAGGCTGCGGGTCTGCTTGCGGAGCTGACAGGATGCAGGCACCGGGGGGCTCTGGGCCCAGCCATCCTCCATCTTCACAGAGAGCACGCAGCCAGAACCAGGACCAGGAGGAGGGGCCTGGAGGGGTCTGGGCTCTGTGGGAAGCACTCCATGAGGCCTTCACAGGTTAGGACAGGGCTTCCAAGTCCCCTGGACACCACAGCAGTCTCACCTCTGAGGCAGTCACCCCACAGTCACCAGAAAATGGACCCACTCACACACCCTATCCTGCTGCCAGCCTCCCCCCACTCCAGCCCAGGGTACCTCCAAAGGTTTCTGCCGAAGGAGCTGGGACAGCCCGCCCCAGGCAGTACCAAGCCAGGGTCTTCCCTCTGAGGCCAGCACACCTGCCTCAATTCGACTTTCTCAACATCCTGAGGAGCTGCTGAGCGCAGGTGAGCATGGGAATACCCCAGCCCACAGGGACCCGACGAGAACCCCGCATCGACACTGTGCCCGAACGTCCCCTGGGCCGAAGTGCTCTCTTCTGTCCCTGTCCTCCCTCCCTCCACATCATCCTCTCCTTCCTTCCGGAACCCCTGGCCCCTGCTTTAAGAGCCCAGCTGGAAAACTGTTGCGGATGATGAAGTACTGCCTGAGTGACCAGCTCCCCTCATGGTGACCATCCCTGACATCTGGCCACTCCGACCGAGGTGTATAGGTATGGCCTGAGCGTCTTACTGTGGAGGGCCGCCCACAGCCCTGCTGGGAGCAGTGGGAGGGATGGATGACGTCCATGGCCCTCCCAGCCCAGCGAGCGGACTTTACCTCCTGGGTTCCTCTTCCAGGCCCCTGGACCCTCCTGCAGCTGTGGGTCTGCCACCCCCGAAGGGCTGGGGGGAGTGTTCTGGGCCACCGGAATCTCCTTCAGACAGTTCAGTAGACCCTGGAGGGGACAATCCCCAGACGCCGCCTCTGTTTTCACTACAGGAAAAAGCAACACATTTTCGCCCTGAGCCCGGTGTCCTTAGTCTTCGGTGACAAACACCAAGTGGACAATCCAGGGAAGCAGAGTTCAGGGCCAGAAATCTGGAGATGTGGGTCAGCTGTGACTCATTCAGTCTTGCACGGGCACTGTCGTCTTGGCCAGGTTAAAATACCTGTCTCCATGCCTCCCAGACTGGACAGAGGAGAGGAGGGGAGATATAGGTAGGGCACATGGTGTGACTCTGACCATAAATGGAGCGCTGGGCTGACAGGTCGCTGCTCGAAGACCGTTCTCTGGCCTTGAACAGGACTTACATCAAGAAGGACTGAGCCTTTTACACACACATAGTGCCAGGACCAAGGCTCCACATCCCCCCCCCAATGCTGCCTCAATCACCCAACCCCATGCTAAGTGTCCCACGAGCGTCAACGTGGAATGACACCCACTCAGCACCTCCTCCTCCAAGGTGACAGTAGGGCAAATAAAGAACACAAAAGGATCCAAAGTCTGCTTTTTTTTTTTTTTTTGTATTTTTCCGAAGCTGGAAACGGGGAGGCAGTCAGACAGACTCCCACATGCACCTGACCGTGATCCACCCGGCATGCCCACCTGGGGCGTCGCTCTGCTGCAACCAGAGCCATTCTAGCACCTGAGGCAGAGGCCACAAAGCCATCCTCAGCACCCGGGCCAACTTTGCTCCAATGGAGCCTTGGCTGCATGAGGGGAAGAGAGAGACAGAGAGGAAGGAGGGAGGGGTGGAGAAGCAGATGGGCGCCTCTCCTGTGTGCCCTGGCCGGGAATTGAACCCGGGACTCCCGCACGCCAGGCCGATGCTCTACCACTGAGCCAACCGGCCAGGGCCCAAGGTCTGCTTTTGAGTATTCCTCTCCTAGCTGTCCAAATGGGGTTCTGAGAACACCACCGGGCTCCAGAAATATGTCCCTGATGATATAGAAGCAGCCAAAGAAAGAATGATCCTTCAGGAAGACACTCAATTTATGGGGAAGTACCACAGAAATCCAATTCGAGGTTCAGGGCTTCAGAAACCTGGGCCTGAGACAGGCCCCCAGGACTCACCTCTCCAGGGAGGGCCCTCAGGCCCCAGCTCCACCCTGGCCAGCTGTGTCATGCCAGGAACGGGAGGCGGTAAGCTCGGGGACACCTCAGGGAGCTGGGGCCCAGGCACAAGGATTTCCTTCAGGCAGTTGATGAGGCCTTGTAGAGGGCTGTTCCCAGGAGAGGTTCCTGTGGGACCTGCAGGATTAGCCAAGGTCAGCGTAGCCCCGACAGTGGCGGCTGTGGGACAGCAGGGCTGCTGAGATTTCCCGCCCCTGAGAACAGGATGGTGCCTGTCGCGTATTCAGGAAGGGGACGTGACACCCCTTCATTCCCCTGGCCTGCTCAGCCCCGGGACAGGCCCTGCTCTCAGGAAAGCCAGACTCTCACCTGCCCCTGAAGTCCCTCCGTGCCGTTTCCTATGGCTCTTCCTTCTGCCAGGGCTCCAGGCGGGAGGACTGCGCTTCCCACCAGCGGCCCCGGGGTCCTCCATCTCTGTAGATCCTGGTGCATCTGCAGTTTCTGTAGCAAAAGAGGCAGGGAGGCCTTTCCAGCCCTGGCTCCTGACCCCAGGGACTTGCCCTGAATCTGGTGCCCACAGAAGGACAGGCTTCTCCAGCCCCTCAATCCCAGGGGGGCAGCCAAGTCATTGGAACTTGAACTGGTCACAGAGCCAGCTGCTACACGGCTTGTCACAGAGGTCCTGCCAAAGGACGGCAGGAGAAGGGTGTCCTCTCTGTTTCCTCTTGCTGCAACTGCAAATACCACGACTGTTCACTCCAAATTTCTGGGACCCTCCTGAACTCCAACCTCTAACCTGGGCACCAGCCATGTCAACGAGCAGTCCCTCATCCCATATTATGCTTCTCAAATGCGGGGACATGTCGAACACCAGAGCAAATCTCTCAGGCACACCTGTATCCACAGGCTAAATGGGGTATATTTTTCAGGAGTGCCAATTTTATTCCATATTCACTTAAAATATTTTAAATAAAAACAGGTATTCATATAATTGCAAAATTTGCAAAAATTAAAAAAAATAAGATGAGACCCCAGAGAGATTCTAATGGCTACCCCTGCCTTCCTGTGCTCTTAGGGCTGCCTTGATGAGGAGGCCTGGGAATCCAATCAGGTGCCCCTGGCACTTGTCCTGCTCTCCAGGGGGTGTGTCCTCATTTAGCAATGAGGGAAACCGTGTCTTAGGACAAATAAATAGGGCATGGGATCTGGTCCCAGACTCCAGGGTTGGAGCCCTACCCCCACTGGGTCGTACTCACTGACGGGGAGGGGGCTTCGCTGTCCCCTGGCTCTGGGTGAACCATTGGATGGTGAGCTACTGCAGGGCATGGTGACCACACTGGGCTGGCTGACGGGTGTGTCTGGAAGGCACCTGAGCAGGCCCCGGAGAGGACAAGTCTCCGTCATCACAGCTGCTGTCGGGAGGAAGGAGCAGACATTGGACGCTGGAAGTTAAGCCCAGCAGCAGGTGAATGCTCCTAATATTGTCCCATTCCAGCCCTTCCTTGCTGTGGTCCACTAACAATGACCTGGACATCTGTAAGCTCCGCCTTGTCACCACTGAGCTCTAAAATGTCAATTTACAGTCACCATCTTGTTCTGATAAGACCCATACCACAAGGGTGAGTGAGCAGGGCACAGAAGGAAGGAGAGACCGGAGAGGCGGGAAGAGCATGGGCTGCGAGGGGGAACTTGTCCCCATTGGCCACTCAGACAAGGCACAGCTTCCCTCTCCTCTTACAGAACAGAGACTGGCCTCACCTGCCACACAGGGCACAATGTGATGAGGCCCCATGGGTGTGGATGAAGTCGTGCAGAAACCACTATGATAAAAGTCAGAAGCTGCTGTCTCATCAACTATCTGCACGCTCCGAGAGGCAGGCACGCTGCCCGGACATTCATGAAATGGAGTGACTCCACCTGGGGTCTGGAAGCAGCTGGACAGGTACACGGCACTGCCCACAGCTTGAACTTCACCTTGTGGAGCGCAGAGGCTGCCCTGCTGTCTGACTTACCCTCAGGACTCGCCCGTTCCTCATCCAGGCTGGCTCCCCCGCTCTCAGGGTCGACTTCCCCGAACAGGAACCCTGGAATCTCCTTCACCAGCTGCACCAGGGCGGTGAGGTGCAGGCTGTGCTGGGGTGCTCCCCCTGCCGGAGAGGACACAGTGAACCCACACATCTGCCATCAGCTCAGCACTCACGTTCTGTGTGCATCTCCACACCAGCATCACACGTGGTCCTCCTGCCGCATAAGGAGCAGCAGAACAGGGACCGATGGCCATGAGATAAAGAGGACCTGGGCTCAGACCCGGTGACCTGCCCACAGAGGGCTAGGAAGCCGGGTAACTAGTCTCTTTTTCTATATGTAGTCATGCATTACCTGTTACCCCTCCCCACCCCCTCCTATAGTCCGAGCCCTCTGCCTGTCCTGCCACCCTCTAAACCTCCTGGCCTCCGAGGTCTCCGGATGCCAGCCCCATGGCAGCACCTTCAGGAGCGGCAGGCGGGCTCTGCATGAGTGGTGGCAGGAAGGGGGCCTAGAGAGGTGATGCACTCCAACAGTGACCCCAGGTTTCTTCTAAGCAGGTCAAACAACGGGCAAATGTACCGGGCTCCCAGCCCAGAGGGAAAAGGGGTGAAAGGTCAGGGTGGGGTTAGGGCCAGGAGCTTGGCAAGGTGGGGAGTACTGATGTCATAGTGTCCCACGAGGAGTGGAGCTAGGGGCTAAGGACCACATGGTAGGAGGGACAAGAGTGAGTCTACCCGGGCTGCCCAGGTGGACCAGGACACCCAAAGGGGCGTCTGTCTATCAAGATTACTCACCTAGGGCACCTCCCCTAGGAGGCTCCTGACCCTCACCAGCTTTGCTCCTGCTCACAGCTCCTCCATGCTCAGTGGGAGACAGGAAGGCAGAGAGGGGGATCAGCTCAGCTGTCCCTGAGAAAGAAGAGAGGGACAGTCTCCCAGGAATGGAAGCTTGTCTTCACTCCCTAAGTGCAAGTGTGCAGACTGCCCCAGTGCCCACACATCCATGCATGTTTACCATGTGATTGTGGGACCATCCAAACCCCAAGGACCACAGAGCAGCCTCTGAAACCACCTTGCTCAGTGTTTCACCAGCATTTTAGTGCCCCCACCAAAGTGTCCCCGAACCCTAGTGTCATCCACAGAAGCAACAAAGGCCTAAAAGATCAGTGAGGTTTCCAGCTCAGCTGAGGCTCCTCAAGTGCTGTTCCTTTTGGAAATGAAGACTAAGACCTGGGGGTGCATGGAGGGTCCCAGGGAGACTCTGGATGTGCCTGGTGCTGGATCCAGCCCTCCTTCCACTTTGCAGCCCAGGATCGTGCCACAGCTCCTTACCCAGGGAGACCAGCGCCTCATAGTTCTCTTGCATCACGTCCCTGTAGAGCTCCCTCTGCCCCTCCCCCAGAAGCTGCCACTCCTCCTCGGAGAACCTCACAGCCAGGTCCTGGAAGGCGATGGACACCTGTGGGCACAATCTTGGGGGAGTTGGCTGGTTCCATCCCATGGAGGCCAGGTGCACACAGGGAGCAGAAAGCAGCAAATATGGGGTGGGCACCCAACACATGAGAGCAGGCATCTGCTCACAAGATAGTGATGGGAGTCGACTGTGTCCCCAAAATAATATGCTGAAGTCCTCACCCCAGTACCTGTGAATGTGGCCTTATTCAGGTATAGGATCGTTGCAGATATAATTAGTTTTATAAAATAAGGTCAAACTGGAATAAGGTGGGCCTTTAACCCAGTATGACTGGCATTCTTATAAGAAGAGAGACATATGGACACAAGAGAAGGCCATGTGACAACAAAGGAGTAATTGGAGTAATGCAACTGCAAGCCACAGAACACTCAGGGTTACCAGACGCTAGGTAACTGGAGCCGCAAAAAGTGAAACCACAGATGAGGGGAAACTACTAAATATTAAGGAACTGGCCATTCTGATTTATCTCTGTCCTCTGTGAGTTTGGTTAGTATAGGTTGATTTCCCTGAGAACTATAAAGTAGGGGTGCAATGACCAGTTCAGGCTCCGCCCCTGCAAAACAAGAGTTCCACCTAAGACACACCAGCAGGAAGCCTTCTCCATTAAGCTACACAGTGTGAGTACACACCCATCCCAGAACATCAGATCTGAAAGATCCCTGGTCCAACCCCTCATTTCATAGAAGTGGAAACTGTGGAATGAGGAGCCCCTGGCATGCGGTCAGTGGACACATCTGAGCAAGGATGTCCTTGGGCTGCTAACTGGACAAATAGAGCTGCAAGAAAAACTGTCCCTGCTCCCACCACGTCCAATATGCCTGGCTGCTCCCCTTTCCCAAGAGCATGTGTGTGGGGCATTAATGACATCAAGGTCCTGTTGATGTTGATGTGACTGTTCTGCCTAGATACAACCTGTCCCAAACCAATCCCCATCTTTCCACGCCCCCCAACCATGGAGTCTACAGTTGCCTGAGATTGGCCCAAGCTCATGGGCCACCCCAATTACAGAACTAGCTCCAGGACCTCACCAAGAAAAACATGTGGTAACTCCCCACGGGTATCACCACGTTTTCCTAACACCTGCAAACAACACCCAAACTGCGCCCAGGCTAGGACAGATAGGGCTCTCCCTTCAGCTCTCGGAGCTACACACCTTACCTACAGGATAAAACCTGGGAGTGGTGGGCCTGGACCTAGTTCCATGTCTCCCCCGTCCCCGGCAGGGGGGATGTGTGTTTCCAGGATCCTACCAAGAATAAATGTATGAGATTTACGCGTTCCCTGCGGCCTTCCTGCCCACCGCTCCAAGGATAACTTAATCCAGAGAGAGCGATGCTTAACCCAAAGGACCGAGTTTCCAACGGTGGAGGGCGGCTCCTGATCCGTGCATATTTGGAGGCGAGGAGCGGAGAAGGCCGCCCAAGCACCGGACTGCAGCACACGAAAACCTACGCCCCGGGTCCGCGCGCTCCCGGACACCCCGATCCCAAAGTTGGAGGGTCGCGGGCTGTTCCCCCACCCCGTGGAGCAGACCGGCCCGGGCGTGCGTCCAGCCGTTCTCTCTGGCTCACGACGGGGTCCTGGCGCGGCTTACCTGGCGCTGCATCCCGGATTCAGCCTCCGCTCCCGGCTTCCGGCGCGGTTCCCAGAGCCCGCTCCCCCGCCCGGAGGTTGTGGCGCGACCATCGGCGACTCCGGCGGCAGAGGTCGGCGCCGCAGGAGGCGGGGCCAGGGGCGCGGACCGCGGAGGAACGGCGGGGGAGGGCGCACCCCGGCCGGGCCCAACTGCTCGCGTCCCAGACGGGGTGGTCTCGCTTCCGCCCGGAGACCCCCCGGCCTCGGCGACCTGCGGAGCGCAGGCGCGAACTACATTTCCCAGAGGGCGCCGCGGCACGGGCCAGTGGAGGGGGGCGGGGCGAGCCCCGGGTGGCCTGTGGAACCCCCTCCTCACCCCCGCAGCCCAGGACCCGGCGAAGTTGCCCGGAGGTGCTGGGCGCCGGAACTCACCTGGGGGCCAGTTTATGGTGTGCTTGCCCATGTGCACGCATCCGTCCGTCCGTCCATTCATTCTTGCATCCAACATTTACTGAGCGCATCCTCTGTGCCAGGTGAGGATGCTCTGAGGAAACTGGGACCGTTTCTCCCGGAGGGCGCATCTCTTCCACCGACCGTGACCGAGGCTCCCGGGGAGGCGTGGCGGGAGCCGGTCCCCAAGGGTGGAGAGGGGCTGCAGGCCGGCAGAGGGGACCGCGGTCGTGGGTGGGCGGGAGTGGCCGCCAGGCCCTGGCGCACCCTCACGCGTCAGCCCGCTCCCACGCTTGCTACGGCATCGCCTAGTGTGTCATTCTATCTGGGGGACTCTTGCTGGTCTGTTTGGTTGACTGTGGTAACTTCAGAAGTGCCTGGCGCGTAGTAGGCTCTCAAGTAAATGTGTGCGAAATAAACTAAGTGTGGGCAGGGGAAGCGGGACCCAGCGAGGAGGAGCCGCCCGTGGCCTAGAGAGTCTCCTCCCTGCGTCCCCTCCAGCGCAAATTCCCTTCCTCTGGAATGTTTGGGAAAGGGGATATTCCTCACCCAGCAGCCCCAGTGTGGGTTCCTGTAGTAGCTCGGATCTGTCATGGATCTCTCTATCTGCCATCTCTTGCTTTCCATGGAGACTTGCTAAGGCTGGTCCATCTCACTCAGTGATGTGGCCGATATGTGGCAAAAACAACCTGGTGGTGGCTGAAGCCAAAAAGAAGTGGGAAGGGAGGAGGAGAATTTATTATATTATAACCAGCGATATCTCATGGAACATTGGGGCAGACTAGGAGCCTCGGGTTTCTCTAACTACAGTGCAGAGAATGGACTAGAAGGGGCCAAGAGGGGCTCCTCTGTATTCCAGGGGTAACAAGATTCGTTCTGAATCACGCTGTTACCAAGGTGATGGTAAACCAGGTATGAAGTTCATGATTGATCGGAAGGCAGAGAGAAAAGCAGAGCAAGCAAGCAAGCGTTGGCTGCCCCATTTGAGATTACGATGTGTCAGCGCAATGACTCTTAACGTGTGTGGATTAACGAATCTTTTCTTAATTCTGGGTGAAATTATTGATGGCGCAGAGTCTGCATCAGCCCTTGGCCATATGTGTGCACAGATGGGGGTCGTGTGCTTCTTAACTCTTTGTTCTGTTCCTCCCTGACAAGCTCTGCTACCGGCGAGGACACATTTCATTTCATGAACGCTGATTTGATGAGCCACGAAGATGGAAGAAAGGGGATGTTGGGGTGGGCTGTGCCTGGCCCCGGCTGTATTCAGGAGGGGCAGTGCCACACAGAAGAGCTTGCACCTGCCAAACGCTAATCCACATGCTGCTTCATTTAGAGGGGGAAAAATATATTTCTTGATTACCGTGGAAAAAAATGGCACAAATTGTCATTGATAAAGTGGCAGCCCCTGATATACATCATTTTGGAATCCTGGCCAAAGAAATGGGCAGTGAATCCATGATTCTGCATTTCCGCACGGACATATATTGGCTAGTAAGAGTACTTGTGTGAGTTTCGGAAATGAGAGAGAAGATAAAAACATTTCTTCTGTGACACTGAGAGGCAGGGCTCAAGTGGCATGTCTCAGGTGTACACATCTCTGACCATTGAGAAACAACTGTTACCTCATTTAAAATATCTTATTTTACTTCTTATTCTGATGGAGACAAAGCCATCTTTTTCAATTGTTGTTTGTGCCTCTTGTGTTAAGATATACTTACCTGAGAAAGTAAAGTCTCTAATTTGTAATTTGAATAATTTTAAAGTTTTCATAGTTAAAAGTCTTTTAATTGTCTGGAATCTACCATTCAGTGTGGTGAGGGCTTAAAATTTTTTTTCAAGAAAAAAACCAGTAGAAAACCAGTTATCTCAGAACCATATGTTGAATAATTTGGTACTTTTCCCGCTAGTTTGTGACTCCACTTTCATCATGGATTGGGGGACCATGTATTTATCATCCAACCAGGAAACTTTAGAGATTGAAAGGGAATGCTATTCATATTTATGCTGGGAACACAGCATAACTGGGATTGTCCCAGGCAACTTAGGACATACAGTTAGGGTTCTCCAGAGAAACAAAACCAAAATATATGTGTGTGTATGTTTGTGTGTATGTGTATTATATACATCGTATATGTTTTATAAATATGTATGGTATATATGTAGAGTGTAAGAGAGAGACATAGAACCATAGGAAGACACTTATTATGAGGAATTGGCTCACTGATTATGGGGGCTGAGAAATCCCGTGCTGTGCCCTCTGCAGACTAGAAACCCTAGATAACAGGTATTGTGGTTCCAGTCCAAACCTGGAGGCCCCAGAACCAAGAGCACTCATGTCCCAAGGCAGGAGAAAATGGATGTCCCACCTGAATAGAAAGCAGAGTCGCCCTTCCTCAATCTCTGTGTTCTACCAGGCCCCTCAACACACTGGATGATGCCCAACCACACTGGTGAAGGCCATCTTCTTTACTCAGTTTATTGAGTCAAATGCTAATCTCTCCTGGAAAACCCCTCACAGACACACCCAGAAGTCATCCAACTATCTAGACATTTACCAGCTATCTAGACATTCCTTATTCCACTCAAGTTGATATATTAAATTCATCATCACAGTCACCCTTTCCATAGACCAAGTTCCCCCATAGACATGGGTCACATATCCTGTTCCGTTCATTTGTCTATTCTTTTTTTTTTAATTCAGTGAGTGAAGGGGAGGCAGAGACAGACTCCTGCATGTGCCAGGACTGGGATCCACCCACCCACTAGTGGGTGATGCTTTGCCCATCTGGGGCACTGCTCCATTGATCAGCAACCAAGCTCTTCTTGGCACTTGAGGTTAAGGCCATGGAGCCATCCTCAGCACCCAGAGCCAACTCACTCCAATTGTGCCATGGCTGCAGGAGGGGAAGAGAGAGAGAGAAGCGAGAAGGGATGGGGTGGAGAAGCAGATGGGCACTTCTCCTGTGTGCCCTGACCGGGAATCGAACTCAGGACATCCACATGCTGAGCCAACCGGCCAGGGTCATTTATTCCTATGCTGACTAGTTTAATTGTATTTACTTTGTAAGTCTTGCCATGTGGTAGAACATATCCTACTTTGTTTTCATATCTTAATTTGTCACAGCTAGTCTTAAACCTGTTTTTTCAAGTTCTACTAAAATCCTTTTGAACCTTTGCTGAAAACTGCAATGAACCAAATGACTAATTTGGAGAGGACTGACATTCTTATAATATTGAGTTTCCCTCCCACAAATAAGGACTCATCTTCATTAATTCAGGTTTCCTTTATGTCCTTCAACAATATTTTATAATTTTGTCAATAAAGAACTTGCAATATAGTACTTTAGTTCTGGTTACCTTGCGATTTTTTGTTTTTGTTATTAAGATGATTTTTACCCTAATTCATTATCCAGCTGGTTACTCCTGGTTTATGAGGAATGATATTCATTTTTCTGTCTTGATTTTGCACTGAGCAATCTAGCTGAACTATCTTATTAGTTCTCATGATTTTTCTCTACTTTTAGTGTTGGCAATCATACTTATCTGCAAATAAGGACAATGAGTCTCTCTTCAGTCCTTCCTTCCTTCACCCCTTCACTCCTTCCTTCCTTCCTTTCTTCTTTTCTTCCTTTTTATTTTCTTGTTTTCTTATAGAGGCTAGGGTCCCCAGTACAATATTGAATAGTAAGGGTGATAATAGGCCTCCTTGTTTCTGAATCTAACAGGACTGCTTCTCATGTATAATTGCTGGAGATTTATAGTGGATTATTCTTATCAGGTCCAAGGAAATTTATTTCTAGTCTTCATTTGCCAAGAGTTTTTTCAAGTCATGATTCAATATTGAATTTTACCAATTTTATCCTTATCTGTTGATGTGATTATTCTGTGCAGGAAAAGTAGGTTTATAGTTGTGAGTGCAGGAAACAGTTTATTCTTGTATTATTCATTGTTTATTATTTTTCATACAAACAATTGCATCCTCTAATAAAAAGATATGGTTTTATAGGCAGGGCAAGCGGCCAGCAACATGGTAGCAGGTTGACTATTTGGCAACATCATGGAGAAGGCAATGCCTTGTTCTCACTGGAATAAATGCTTATTTAGAACTTAGATTATATGTTTAAAGTGAAATAGGTTACCTGCATAACAAATTAATGACATAAGTAAACTGCATGGGCATGAGAAAAGAATCCCCCCTTTCGCCTTGACCTTCCATCGCATGGCTCCCTGCCCTCTGCGGTCTCCCTCATGTGAGTCTAGCTGGTCTCTGACCTATGATCTATGTATCATACCCCTGAGGCTACTGTCGTCTAAATCCTCGATGTCTTTGGGGCCTGCTGCCTTTCAGGGAGGACTGGTGTGTGTCCTCACTATGTGGATGAGGGTCTGTGGAGAGAAATGGGCACATGCACTCCCCTGCTGTGGGGCACAGGGAAAGAGGGACCTCAGTCCACAGACCAAGGCCAGGTGGTCAGGAGCTGTGGACCTTGCCCTAGCTCCCTGGGTGGTCTGTCCAGGATTCAGGGGTTGACACCATCTGGCTTTGTCTCCCCTGGGTTCAGTCAAGACCTAGGAGATGGCCTGAGGCAGGGATGGGGCCAGAGAAGGAGGTAAGTGTGGAGCATGCAAGATGTGAAGAAGACCGGAGGGACAGTGGGGAGAGAAGGCTGGGAGGAGGGGGCAGAGCTGAGGGGGAGGGGAGGACGTAAGGATGATGGGACTGGGGTTCTCAAACCTGGTGCTGCCCTGTCGGGAGCCGATCCACTAGTGCTGGCTAACAAGGTCACAGCAGAAGAAGATCCACAACTGCTGGTTGACAAAGTCACAGCAGAAGAAGACCAATGGCTGCTGGTTAATAAAGTCACCGCAGTGAAGACTAACAGCTGCGGTTGACAAAGTCACCGCAAAGGAAAGGCACAACGATACTTCCCCCTTTGACCTTTTTGAATTAATCTGGCCTTATATCCCCCTCTTTTCTGGGTGTGTGCTATCATTTATGGCACAGGGATAATAGTACCGTACTTTCCCTGTAGATTCGTAGTAATGTCTTTGGAAATGAGACAGAGGGTGTGAGTTCCACAGAAAAGCCTGTAAGCCCCTTGAACTGGGCTCATAGATATAAGAGGCTGGCTATGATATCCCTCGTAAAGGGTTAAGTTTGTAGGAGAATTTCTTCTTATTAATCATGTTAGAAAGAATAGATTGTGACTTATGAATAGGTAGGAAACAGTAACTATACACAGAGCATCTTTCAGCCTTCACTTAATTCATCACTTTTCCTCCCTAGCCTTTTCACGTGGTAGAGTAAAGAAACTTTCCATTTTTCTTGCATACCTGACCTGCAGGTGGTGGAACACTCTGAGAAAAGTAAAGTTAGAACTTAATTAGTGTATGAGTATAGTAAATAAATAAAATTTGACTAGACAATAGAATCCTAGACAAGGTAGAGTTATTAGTCAGTACTGACCTTTTGGAAATTTGTACTAATATTGTTATTGCTGTTCAAGTTATTGTATAATTGTACTTTGAATGACTTACCACCTGATTTATAATTTATAGAAGTGAATTAACTGTTACCTAGGAAATGTAACCATAGTGAAACAAAAACAATGATTGATCAATGTATTCTGAATACCATGTGATTGTAACTTAGTGTGTGTGCATAAAAAGAAAGCTAGACCAGCATTTGGCAGAGATGCCTGGCAGTAAATGCTAACGAGAGAATAAAGAGAAAGAAAAGAATTCGGCTCTCTCACTTGATTCGCGCCGACGCTGTCTCTTCCTGTGGGACCCCTGGATTCCCCCCAGGGCTGGACCCCGGCACTGCCCTACCTGGAGTTAGAGTGAAAATGTACCTATTAGACAAGGGAGGGTTCTCTGGGGAATGGAAGGGTGAATGCATGGCCAGAGACGGGTCTCCAGTCAGTCTGTGATGGGCCCATCAGTTTTTCTGGCCAACTAGGATGAATAGAATTTACTGCACACTATGGAATGCTTGGGTTACACAGGTGAGAAATAAGGTAAAGAGGAGCTTTTACTATGCGAGGGGGTATAGCTCAGGAGATCCCCCGTTCAAATCTGGGTGTCCCCTGGTGGTGACTTGTTTTATTGCCAAACACAGATAAGTGACCTTGATACCACATTCTACTCAATAGCAATGTCTTGAGTGGTTTTGTTTTTTGTGTTTTTTTTTTACAGAGACAGAGAGAGTCAGAGAGAGGGCTAGATAGGGACAGACAGACAGGAA
Source organism: Saccopteryx bilineata (assembly GCF_036850765.1). Taxonomy (NCBI): domain Eukaryota; kingdom Metazoa; phylum Chordata; class Mammalia; order Chiroptera; family Emballonuridae; genus Saccopteryx; species Saccopteryx bilineata. The sequence continues at coordinate 347,177,736 of NC_089491.1, read as the reverse complement.
CAGAGAGAGATGAGAAACATCAATCATCAGTTTTTCATTGCGACACCTTAGTTGTTCATTGATTTCTTTCTCATATGTGCCTTGACCATGGGCCTTCAGCAGACCGAGTAACCCCTTTACAAGCCAGCGACCTTGGGTCCAAGCTGGTGAGCTTTGCTCAAACCAGATGAGCCCGCATTCAAGCTGGCGACCTCGGGGTCTTGAACCTGGGTCTTCCGCATCCCAGCGCAACGCTCTATCCACTGCGCCACCGCCTGGTCAGACTTGAGTGGTTTTTGTGTGCTGTGCACCCCTTTGCTCTGAACTGGACCATGTGTATCAGTCTGGGCCAATCAGGAGACAGAAACCACACAGTCATTTAAACAGGGGAAGTTTAATATAAAGAATTATTGTGCTATAAAATAAGAGTAATTACCTGACCTGTGGTGGAGCAGTGGATCAGCGTCGACCTGGAACGCTGAAGTCCCTGGTTTGAAACCCTGGGCTTGCCCATCAAGGCACTTATGGAAGTTGATGCTTCCTGCTCCTCCCCACTTCTCTCTCTCTCTCTCTCTGTCTCTCTTCTCTAAAATGAATAAATTAATTAAATAAATAAATAAATAAAAAGAACCACTTTTCTCATAGAATGTGGTTTTAAAATGAGAGTAATTACAAAGGTTCAAAGAAAACTCTAAAGGTACCCCTGTAGTGAGGGACCCAAGCAAGGACAAATTTGGAAGAGGAACTCTTCCCCAGAGCTAGGAGTCAGATCTCATCCGATAAGGTGTGGTTGTAGCCCACCCACCGAGTTGTCTCAACCAGACCTGTTCATAGTTGCCAGGCAAGCAGGATGCAGCCTTCTAGGCACACAAGTGAGCCACTTGGAAGTGTGAGGACTGGAGGTCACAATGTCCATACTTGGAGAGTATGGGAACCAGACCTGGGCAGAGGCAAGCCCAGACTGGCAGGCGGGTGCTTAGAGGGCACTGGGGTGGGAACATGGGGTGGTCAGCAGTCCAGCTGGGGCAGCAGGGACACAGAGGGGCTTTGTTCACTGGATATGTGCCTGGGGCAGAGTTCCACCAGGTGTCCTCACACACCTGCAGCACTGACAAAGCACACAACAGGAGCCAGAAGAAGAAAAGCAAGAACATGCGGCCAGAACTGGGAAAAAAAGCCCCCTTTTGCTTACAACATTCCTCCAGCGCCCTCTATGGACAAGTGTTAACATTGTTCTCACTTAAAGGAGAAATGCTGAAAGAATCTGTCCCTTTCCCGGGAGTGGAAATGGAAGGGTGAACTTAAGAGCTGAGAGTCAATACATTGATAACTGTTGCACCACGTGACTTGTTTGGCCAACAAGATGTTAGCAGATATGCTACAAGCAGGGACTTGAGATCTACTTGCAGGGTTGGGTTTGCTCTCCACACTTCCACCATTACCATGAGATGCACTTACCCGGGAAGCTGCTCTCCTTCAACCTGTTCCCCGGCATGGAACATGGCTCAACCCTTAGCCCAGCTCCCCAAGAGGAGCCAAGGCCAGTCAGACCTGCAGCTTATAGCTGATTCACCCAGCCAAGCCCAGCCTAGGTCAGCTGACTCACATTCAACCTGCAAACCCAAGGGCATGAGAATAAATGCTTACTGTTGTATGCACAATTTTTGAAGGTTTAACTATACAACATTATTGTGAGTAAGACTGACAAATACTGAAATCGGTATGTCGAAAGGGCTCCTGCATAACAGAAGCCTAAAATACATGTAATAGCTTCATGATGAAGAGGTGGGGGCCAGGGAAGCTGTTGCCGTCAGCTGGGAAATAGCAAGGACATTCTTATTAAGGGTAAGAAAAATGGAGGCTCATGATTATCTGGAAGGCAGCAAGTATACTTGAACTTGTAGAGGTGGGGGAGGCTATTTCAAGGCAAAATGTTGAATGCATGAGCTAGCTATTTGTCACAGGATGCTTTTTGATAAGATACTATGAAAGATTCGAATTCAGAAGAGAATTTACTGGTTTGTAGTCAGAATATAGAAGCAATGTGGATAGCCCAGAAATTAACAGTTGGAAGAAATGAAACCATTCTGTTCAAAATAAAGGTGAAGCCATTGTTATATCATTTTAGGGAAAAGACTAAATCCAGAGCCTTTCAGTAAGACAGCCTCAGACCAAATCAAGCTTTAATGTACTCATAGCTTTGATGTGTTTTATTATGAGCACTAAAAGAATTAAGGTGATGCCAAGTATATCCTCTTAGTTGGACAAAAGTATACGTAGAAAGATTTGGGATGTGGTCTTGCAGAACTGCAATGTGCCCCAAATACTTATAAGTGAACTGGAGGGAGAGCATATGTCAAAAAAGAATTGTGGTTATGGCTTTTGAAACATGGAGTAAAACACATAGGAAACCCACACATTTCTTGAGAGAGTGCTATTGACAAAACGTCAACAGCCCAGACTAAAGGAGACTGAGACTGGGAGGTAGAAAGACCTCTGGGCCTCTAATACTCTACAGGTGGGAAGCAAGTTGAAAAAACTGCTTCACCGCCAAACAGGACAAATTTTCCAATAACCTCTCCAGAAATTGCAAAGGAAGATGATGGGAAAAGAAGACTTCTGAGAGGGTGGAGCCAAGAGCCGCATAAAACAATGGACTGGGAGCCAAGGTCACCAAAGAACATCCCTACTCCAGAAATGCTTATTGTGTGCTACTGACTTTTGAGGTGGTTTTGTTTTTATGTAGCATAATTGTGAAAAGGCTGTCAAATATTGAAATTGGCATCTAGAAGGAGGCTCTGGCTGTACCAAAAGGTAAAGGGGACATGGCACTTTCTTTTGCGTGCCCAGTTTCTATAACTGTGGGTGCTTCCCATTTTTTCCAACCTTAGAATGTAAATGTTGGTTGCAGTAAGTCTGCTCCTGTACCCTCACTGTATTTGGGGTGTGCGAGAGGTAGCTGACTTGTCTTTCAAGTTCCTAGGTCTCTGGAATCAAGAGAAACCTCGCCTGGATCCAATGTAGATCACAAGTTCCTGGTCATTACCTGATTGAGTGAGACTTTGGGGTTTTTGGATAAAGCTGTGTATATTTTGCAAGTAGGAGAGGTGGAGATGATTATGACCAGGAGGGCAGGCCGTGGTAGTTAAACTGTCAGCCCAGTCCTTCACTTATTCTGTCTGTGCCCTTTGCCACAGACTTTTCAGATTCTCCCAAAGTGTAATATGGCTCCCTGCCCTGGATGCAGGGCTTGGTCCTGTGACTCGCTCTGACTGATGGAATGTTAGCACACGTGATACAAGGAGAGGCTTGCACTCCACATGCATAGTTGGGCTTGCCTTCTTGCAGGTCTTCCAATGCCATGAGAAAAGCTTCCCCTGCTTAGCTGCTGCTCCTCCAACCCGACCCCAGAAGGAACCGATGTGGAGCAGATCCAGGTCCAGCTCACTAAGAGGAGCCAACCACAGCTTGAAGCAGGGCCACCAGTTCCTTCCAACCCAGCCTGGACTCGCCAATTGGCATCCATGCTGCTGACCTATGAACGTGAAGGTGAATGCTTACGATCATGTGCACCTGAAGTTTGAGAGGATTTGTTAGGAAGCGTTATTGTGGACATAGCTGAATAATACAGTGTGTCCGTAAAGTCATGGTGCACTTTAGACCGGTCACAGGAAAGCAACGAAAGATGAAAGAAATGTGAAATCTGCACCAAATAAAAGGAAAACTCTCCCAGTTTCATACCTATTCAGTGCAGTTCGATGTGGGCGCACGCACAGATTTTTTAGGGCTTCTTAGGTAGCTATCTCATATAGCCTCTACAGACTCATCACTGACTGATAGCCTACCAGAACGGGGTTTCTCCACCAAACTGCCAGTTTCCTTCAACTGCTTATCCCACCGAGTAATGTTATTCCTATGTGGTGGCGCTTTGTTATAAACGCGCTGATATTCACGTTGCACTTTGGTTACGGATTCTAATTTAGCAAGCCACAGAACACACTGAACTTTCCTCTGTACCGTCCACATCTCAACTGGCATGGCCATGGGCTGCTCCGCTGTATACACGGTGTTACATCATCATCTGCGCATGCGCACATGCTGCCACATCATCCTACAGAAATTGGGAGGGTTTTCCTTTTATTTGGTGCAGATTTCATATTTCTATCATCTAAAAGATCATATTTCTATCATCTTTTGTTGCTTTCCTGTGACCGGTCAAAAGTGCACCATGACTTTACGGACACACTGTATAACCACAATTTTTACACCGTGTCCCCCCTTCCCCTCTTGTACTGCCCACCAGGCACTGGGTGAGGGGAGAGGAAGAGACTTCCATTTATTAAAAAAATTCGAGGCCCTGGTCGGTTGGCTCAGCGGTAGAGCGTCGGCCTGGCGTGCGGGGGACCCAGGTTCGATTCCCGGCCAGGGCACATAGGAGAAGCGCCCATTTGCTTCTCCACCCCTCCCTTCCTCTCTGTCTCTCTCTTCCCCTCCCGCAGCCAAGGCTCCATTGGAGCAAAGATGGCCCGGGCGCTGGGGATGGCTCCTTGGCCTCTGCCCCAGGCGCTAGAGTGGCTCTGGTCGTGGCAGAGCGACCCCCCGGAGGGGCAGAGCATCGCCCCCTGGGGGGCAGAGCATCGCCCCTGGTGGGCGTGCCGGGTGGATCCCGGTCGGGCGCATGCGGGAGTCTGTCTGACTGTCTCTCCCCATTTCCAGCTTCAGAAGAATACAAAAAAAAAAAATTATAAAAAAAAAATTCGAGTTGTGCTTACAGAGTCAAAAATTGCCTATTAGACCAGGGAGGGCTGTCTAAGGAATGCAGGATGAACTTATGACCCGAAGAGTGGTCTCTAGACAATTGTTGATGGGTCTGCTTGTTTCCATAGGCTGGTTAGGAATAAACAGAATTTACAGTATGTTATGGAATCCTTGGGTGTGGCCACACTGGTGAAATAGGTTAAGGAGGACTCTTAGTTAGGCATGGGAGTATAGCTCAGGGGAAGAGCATTTATTTGACTGCAGATCAAGAGGACCCCAGTTCAAGTCTGGGTGCCCCCTGCTGGCAGCTTGTTTTATTGCTGAACACAGATAAATAAGGACCTTCTTGATTTAACTTCCTACTTCCAAGTGACCTTCATCACCACTCTTCCCTGGTCTGTCAGTTTCCTCAACGTAACTTCTGGTATCTGGCACAAGACATCACGCTGTCCTTAATGATCTGTGTGTTTCAGAGGTTTTTAATTAAGTGTTTACATTGTGAAGGAATGAATCAGACGATACCCAATATGCGTCAGAATTACTGGTGACCTTACTAAAAATACAGATTAAAATTTTGTCTTAGTAAGACTGAGAAGGAGCCTAGGGACTTTGGTTTTTTATTCTTTTTTGGGGGGGCACACTCCCCAGCTAGCCTCATCCTAACATCCAGTGATTCCAAGGTTGGAATATTATTTTGAAATTTACAATAGAAACAACAGTCTGGTGGTAAATACCCATAATTTTCAAGCTAGAGCCTTCAGCCCAGGAAGGGGGGGGAGGTCGGGTGCTGGGCTGTAGGCAGAGACAGTGACCGGGTGTGTAGAGGCAGAAAACACGGGAGAGGTGAGGAAGGCACAGGCACAACAGTGGTGACAGCTCGGCTCGTGAGCGTTAACTCGGCTCACTGCGTTACACAACACTAGTTGTTTCTGCATGAAGTGTTTGAGTGATGACGTAGAGGTCCCTGGTTCGAGTCCGGATGCCCCCTGAACTTGGTGGGAAGAGCGGCTGGGTGGGTCAGGCCATTTTCCCACCCCTGCAGCCATATGTGACCTCTCCAGACCAGCCTTCAGCCCTGACAGTCCCACTGTGTCTCACTTCTCTTTGCTGAGTGTTTCTTTTGTGTTGTGTTCCTCTTCCTTCCCCCAAAACCGTTGAACCCTTTTTGATTTGAGGATTCCCCCGTTGTGTGAGCCCTGGCGATGGCTCTGCTGGCTGCCACAGATGCCAAAATGGAAGATTACTTTCTCTCTCCGTCTTGCTGGCATTCTTAGGCAAACAAGTGCCCCGGACCCAGACAACTCTTAGAGACTGAGTGACCCAAATTCCAGGGTCTGGCATCGTCCAGTGGCTCCCTAACCAGTGTACATTGTCTGAGAGCCTGGGGCTCCCTTGGGTCATCCCGCTTCATGAGGCTGCATCTCCAACCTTTCCTTCAGTACCATGAGCTCCCTGACACCAGACAATGACTGTCTCATCTTTTCCAGTAGACAGAACCAGTTCCTGTGTCCGCAGCAAAGTACCTGGGCTTCTGCAACAACTGGAATGCTGTGTAGGCAAAGGACCTTAAAGGAGAGGCAGTGGGTGTGGGCTTGGCTTTCGCCCCTATTTGGGATGGAAGAGAGTGGAAACCCAGCTGATTCTTCGGGGCTGAGAATCTGGGAACTCCAGGCGCTCCGTGTAAAGTGACTGAGGTGCTGATCACGTAGATGCTCCTGGCCACCTGGATGGGAGGCAGTTTATTCATGTGGGAGGCATTCAGTGGATCATTGTGGCTGGCCTCCGTTCTGATTGGCCGATGTCTGTGCCACAGCCGTTGTTAAATATTTTGAGTATCATCATTTCTTCTTGGAATAAAGTTCCCAAAGCTTTCCCAGACAAACTGTTGTTATAGAACAGGACAAAGGACCAACCCAGTCTGACAGCATGGGGCAGCTCAGAGACATACAGCGGAAAGCTCAAGTGTCTACAGGTTCTCTGACAAAGATGGAAGTGGGCAGACTTCCCTGTGACCGCTGAATGACAGATTGTTGGGGAACAAAGGTGGAATTGTCAAACTGCAGTCCCAGTTGGGCTCGCAGTTCCCCCATCTCTTGTGTGAATGGCCACTCCAATGACAGCCACTCCAGTGAAATCACAGAGGGTGTCAGGACAGGTCCTCCAATGTGATAGAAAAGTTGCTACATGTTACTTTTACCTTAGTCTTTATTGGGAGTTTTTTCTGTCACCCAGGTAATAGGAGCAGGGATGATAAAATTCTTAGATGCGAAATGTCTCCCTGAGTAGTCAGGTAGAACGTGGGGAGTGGTGATTAGTTGCCAAGTTCTACCTACATGTTTACATGTTCTTATACTTGTAGTAATCCCCAAAGGTGAGAGAATAAGTGATTTTCATGCTGGTGTGCCAGCCAGAGACAGGAGGCTTCTGGGCGCTCAGATGAGGGGTCAGTGGGAAAGGGGAGGGAGCTGACAGGTGAGTCAGCCAGGACAGGACATGGGCTGACTGGGAATAATAAACAGAAACGTCTAGGTTACTGGGAGATCCCTCCCAGGGGAGGCCCCACTCATGAAACCCTGTCAATTAGAAAGCAGTTGGAGGCAGGCGCTGGCTCAGGGGAAGGCACTGTGACTGCAGGTACTGAGGTCTGTGGTCCAAATTCCCTGGTCCTATGAACTTGTCTCGTTCAGTACCAGATGTGGGGTAGGTGCTGAGGTCTGCGGTCCAAATTCCCTGGTCCTATGAACTTGTCTCGTTCAGTACCAGATGTGGGGTAGGTGCTGAGGTCTGCGGTCCAAATTCCCTGGTCCTATGAACTTGTCTCGTTCAGTACCAGATGTGGGGTAGAAGCCATGCAGGTCATTTGCTCGGAAGGTCTGTCTCCTCTGGCCCAGGGAGGGTGCAGGAGTGGGAGTAGGAGGCAGCCAAGGATGGTGGGCCAGGTCGTGCCTGCTCCCAGGGCTGGGGGCCGGGGGTGGGAAGAGCCCACAAGCATCCCTGTGGGATCTGGCTCCAACCCTGTTATTAATCAGGTGTGTGTGCGTCAGCATGTCTCTTCATTATGGCCTCTTTTCCAGTCCAAAACATGGGGCACCACGCTAAATTGGAGGTTCCTAGTTCAGACTCTCCACTGCGATCATCAGACAAGCTTGTTACAATGGAGCCCCTTGGCCCCACACCCACTCTCTGGTTCAGGGGACTGACTAGGCCTGTGAGTTTCATATCCGTGAGAGCACACTCGACCCTCATAACCTCTCACAGCAGGTGCAGCCCAGCCAGGGTCACCCACAGGCCTTCCGTTGACACAGCTTTACTCAGCAGTCCTTGGCCATGGATGGTGGGCTGCAGGCGGAGGGTTGTGCAGAAGTCGGTGGCAAGCAGGAGCGCCTTTGTGCTGGGCAAGCGGGCCTCATGGACGGACCAGACAGAGGGCTGGCTCAGTGTCGGGAGTTCTGTGTATAGTTAGAGTCCAAGTCCTCGTTAGACAACAAGGAGAGGGGCTTTTAAGGACAGATATTCCTTACCTGTTATTTTTTTAGTTTTCACTGATTTGGGGGTGTGCTTCCAGCTCTCTTTCCCTCTCTGGAGCCCAGATTTTGCACGCAGGAGGGAAAACAGACAAAGAGGGGTCAGATCAGTCCTCTCCTCCACCATCTCCTGCACTCTCTCAGTCCCTGCCCTGTTCACAGAGCCTCCTGGAAGCCTATGCTCCCCCAGGCTGAGGCCCAGGCAGGGCAGGGTGTGGGCTGGAGAGTCTGGAACAGGCCCCAGTGGGAACTCTAGGACTGGGGACATGGAGCCCCAGTCCAAGCCTCTGGCCTGCGGCCCAGTGTGCCTAGCTCAGAAGGCCAAGCAGCCTCCCCATTACAGGGGCACACGGTCCACCTGCTCCTGTGTGATAGCCCAGGTAAAGCTCTGGAGCACAGGGCAGGAGATGGAGACACACCAAGCCCTCTGTGCCCAGACAGGAGCAGGGATCTGTGCCTTGTACACTTTAATGTGCACACCAGTCACCTGAGGGAGAATCTTTAAATTTAGATTGATCTGCACTTCCTGAGGAGTTGTGGATCAAAGGTTGAATGGCTTCATCTTTTTTTCTCCAGGAGTTCTGCCTGAGGGGGAACCAGGCATAAAGGACCCACTGTGATTAAAAGTGAAATTGGGCAGGGGGCACCCGGATTTGAACCGGGGACCTCTTGATCTGCAGTCAAATGCTCTACCCCTGAGCTATACCCCCTCACCTGGAGGAGGAGTATAATTAATACCTTTTACCTGTATAGTCACACACAGGCCTGGTTGGGATGGCCTGCCCAATCTCTGGACTCCAGCCTCCCTCCTGGCAGGGACCAGCCCTTCTCCCCCCATCACTTCTCTATGCGCCTGGCTGAGAACGCCCTGGTAGCCTTGTTGACTTTGACAGATGGGGAGACCTTTAAAATCATCCAGGTAACCCTCTCTGTCAGTTACAGTTATTGAACATGTACTGCATGTCAGGCATACTGGGATGGGGACCTAGCTCTGACCGGGGACCGAGCCTGCCCTTGCACTGAAAGACGGCTCAGAGCCCATGTCGGAAGTTCTATTTAATGACATAGGAGAATGTTCATGATAATTCATCAAGTGCAAAGGCAAATTGAAAAACAGTGTGTCAGAGGAAGTCTAGATGATTTTAGCTTCTTAGGTGCTTTTATTTATTTATCTTTCAGCTTTTCAATCTTGAGCTTGTTGCCTTTGTAAAAAAAAAAAAAAAAAAAAGAAAAGTGTGTTGCCCCACCAGTTAACTCAGTTACAGTGTTGTCCTGAAACACCAAGTCTGCAGGTTCGATCCCCAGTCAGTGGCAGTGAGGTACAAAGAAAAGAAAACAAAACAAATAAAACAGTGCCAGTCCAAAGTGAATCGGAAAAGGTACTCCTGAAAGACCGAGCCGAGACTGAGAATGAACGTGACAGATGGTCAGGGAAGCCTTCCACAGGAGCAGCGGCAGAGAGGCGGAGCAGATGGAGAGGGGTGGGGGAGAGGGGGTGCTGTCCTGGGAGCCTTCCAAGAGCCTCGTGATAGGTGGGTCCCCCCCACCCACGTGCTGCTGCTATGCTGCGCACTGCAGTCACATCACATCACCATAATGGCCACGCCCTGTGCCTACAGGGCTCCTTGCATAGAGTGAGGGGGCCAATAAGTATATGAGCGTGTAAAAAATGTGCAAGCGAGGCCTGGCCAGTTGGCTCAGCAGAAGAGCATTAGCCAGGCATATGGAAGTCCTGGGTTCAATTCCCCCCAGGGCACATAGGAGAAGTGCCCATCTGCTTCTCCACCCTTCCCCCCTCTCCTTTCTTCTATCTCTCTCTTCCCCTCCTGCAGCCAAGGCTCCACTGGAGCAAGGTTGACCTGGGCACTGAGGATGGCTCTGTGGCCTCCGCCTCAGTTGCTTGAATGGCTCCGGTTGTAACAGAGCAACGCCCCAGATGGGCAGAGCATCGCCCCCTGGTGGGCATGCCTGGTGGATCTTGGTCAGGCGCATGTGGGAGTCTGTCTCTGCCTCCCTGCTTCTCACTTCAGAAAAGTTAAAAAAACAAAAACAAAAACATTTGAGCAAAAGAAGAGAGGCTGTGCCTGACCAGGCAGTGGCTCAGTGGATGGAGCCTCGGACTGGGATGCAGAGGACCCACGTTCGAGACCCCGAGGTCGCCAGCTTGAGCAGAGGGTCATCTGTTTGAGTAAAACTCACCAGCTTGGACCCAAGGTCGCTGACTTGAGCAAGGTGCTGCTCGGTCTGCTGAGGGCCCACAGTCAGGGCACATATGAGAAAGCAATCAATGAACAACTAAGGTGTCGCAATGAAAAACTGATGATCGATGCTTCTCATCTCCCTCCGTTCCTGTCTGTCTCTCCCTATCTGTCCCTCTCTCTGACTCTCTCTCTCTCTGTCTCTGTAAAAAAGAAGAAGAAGGAGGAGGGGCGGGGGGAGGAGGAGAAGGAAAAAAAGAAGAAGAAAGGCTGTAACTGACAGAACGAGATCCCAGGAAAAGCAGAGTAGAAAGACTTCTTTCATCTTATAGGCTGGAGGGGGTGCAGGCAGCATCAGGATGCTGAGTGACCTCACAGCCGATGGCCTTGGTCTTCTCAGTCAAGTGAGAAACAGGTCTTCTAAAGAGAAGGAAGGAAGCAGGGTGGCACTCACTACTTGAGAAGCAGGGCAGAATTTGCCTCAGATACTGTGTGGGCAATGCAGAAGAGGTGAATTAGAAAGGAAAGGAGTCACTGCTCCTTAGCAGAGATCTGCCAGTTGAGGTCAGACTGGCACAGGCTTGCAATGGGACCATTGCCTGGCTCCACAAATGACATCAGCAAACACTGGCAACCCTAGAGCAAAGATGGAGAAAGTCAGTGGTGTTGCGTATCCACAGAAGTGGAAGGACGCTGTGAAGAAGGCAGACGGAACACAGGCAAAGACCACACAGGGACTAGAATCGTGGTTTAGAGGCAGAGGAGAGTCGCGGGGTCTATATTGGGTCAGTAGGCAGGAGAGCCACAGCAGTTCTGGGAGCGCAGAAACACAGAACAGGTCAAAGTGATCAAGGTCCAAATGAGCATGATGTACAGTTTCAGTAACAGTAAAGACAAAATGAGGTGAAAACGAGAAGAGGCATCAGAGAGGACTTCTCAGATCTAAGACCTTGAGAGGGAATAGTTCTGAGTTATGGTCCAGTTTGGGTTGTGTGGTGGTGTAGACTTGGCCACGAGTGCAGAGCACACAAAAGAACAAAGGCTCAAAACGAAACAGAAACAAGCACATAAACCAGAAGTTTTCTTCTCTCTCATGTAAAGGGCCATGCTTAGATGGTCCTGGTTTGGCATCTGTCCCACCTGGTCTGGACCTGATTCCTTCTTCCTGGTCGTTCCAGCCTATTTGGTTTTCATTCCAAAGGTGTCCCCGTGGTCCCACATCTCCCAATTTAGCATAGTGTCTATCTCCTAGCCAGCAGGAAAGGGGAAGAGAAAAGACATCCTCTCCCTTTAAGAATACCCATCCCTCTCACCTACATCTCACTGGCCAGAGCGCACTTGGCCTCACTCCAAGGGAGTCTGGGAAATGTAGTTTTTCTTCTGCAAAGCCATGTCTGCAGCTAACCACGAAAAAGACAGAATGGACACTGGGGGAAACACTATAAAGAGACTTCACCATGCCTCTTTATAGCTGCCATGGGGTGCTATAAACCTGGGGTGGAATCTGTGAACACCATTAGAGCCAACGTGGAAACCTCACCAGGTATGAGCACTGGAAAGGTCATTACTGTGATATTGACACGACGAAAACTTGAGGAGGCAAGGGAAATATGATTGTTAGCCTGGTTCTAAAATCTTCCACTGAGCCTGGGGAGTCCCAGGTATGGCCACCTACATCAAGGAGGAGAGCACGGTGTACGGAGATGCAGACTGCTTTGAAGGAGGAGAGTTGAGGGATGGTTGAGGACCTGGACCTAGAAGGGGCGAAGTGAAGGATACAGAACAGGAAAGGGGAGAGGGTGCCCTCTCTGGAGGGGGAATGAAGGCATAGGGCCATCTTCAGGGGACTGCTGTAAAAAGGGGCATTAAGAGGAATGGTGGAGGCCCTGGCTGGTTGGCTCAGCGGTAGAGCGTCGGCCTAGCGTGCGGAGGACCTGGGTTCGATTCCCGGCCAGGGCACATAGGAGAAGCGCCCATTTTGCTTCTCCACCCCTCCGCCATGCTTTCCTCTCTGTCTCTCTCTTCCCCTCCCGCAGCCAAGGCTCCATTGGAGCAGGGATGGCCCGGGCGCTGGGGATGGCTCTGTGGCCTCTGCCTCAGGCGCTAGAGTGGCTCTGGTCGCAGCATGGCGACGCCCAGGATGGGCAGAGCATCGCCCCCTGGTGGGCAGAGCGTCGCCCCTGGTGGGTGTGCCGGGTGGATCCCGGTCGGGCGCATGCGGGAGTCTGTCTGACTGTCTCTCCCTGTTTCCAGCTTCAGAAAAATGCAAAAAAAAAAAAGAAGAAGAAGAAAGAGGAATGGTGGAGGACAAAGGAACTGTCCCCCAGTGAGCCCCCAGGGGGTTCCACAGCTGCAGGGCTGGAAGGATTGGGTTGCAGCACCTGAAGTAGTAAGGAGGAAGCAAGATGGAGGCTGCCACTCAAGAGGTCATTTTCAATATCAAAAGGTGTCCGTGGGGAAGGGGAGGGCAGGGACAGGTAAAGGGCAAGCCACCAGGTTCTGAGCCAAAGTTCCATAAGCCAAAGTTCCGAGTGTTTATGAAACTGGAATAACAAAAACCACCTCTTTGGGGAAAAAGTTCTAACTTAAAAATTTGCATCTCTTGTCAACCAAAAGCTTTACCAAAGGGGAAACTGAAGCACATCTCTGAAGATAAAAGAAGTTTTGTTTTTTCAGACACGTATGTCATATGCTGATAAGAGAACTCAGAGGATACCATATATTTATAACCTGGGGGAAAGGCTATCTGCCAGCCTATCTCGTTAGTCTCCAGGAAGACCCGACCTGCCTGTGCTTTGTCTTAAGTGGTTGTTTCTTTCAATGCTTAAAAGATTTAAGACTTGCTGGTTGTCAAATAGTTTTATTGTAAGAACCTGTTCTTAACCTATCTGAAATATAAACTCTTGGGTTTTTGTTTTGTTTTGTTTTAATAAACCTGAAGGATCATGCAATGTATTTTAGGTAGTTGTGAGAGAGGTTATAAAAGATTAGGGATACTAAAACTATGAATTGTACTTCTGCATTACATGCTGTCTCTCTGAACCCATACTGATTCTGAGATTGTCCACCAGATGCTCAGCTCTTTGTTCCCCACACCCTAGGAAGCCATCACATTCTTCAGTTTTGAGAAGGTTGATAACATTCACTGATTCCTTCTGCAGAAGTTCACTTCTAAAGTTCGAGTGAGGCACAACATTGTCTTTAATAGTTACACAGCCCAAGGTTAGACCGAAACAGGTTGATTGCTCACCTTGTGCACACTCCCAGCCCCACGAGGGGTTTGGCCGGGAAATAGACCTATTCCAGCCCGTCTCAGGCAGAAGACCTAGACTGAGAAGGAGAAATTAAGGAAACTAAGACATGCTAAAACAGCAACTGTGCCTGGAAGATGCTGTTCAGGTCAAGTTACAAATGATGGACACATAGGATGAATAAGAGGAAGTCCAGGACACAAGGTGCTGGGCACACGGAGTGGGATGAGGTAACCTGGGTCTGAGAGGGTCCCCAGGAAGCTCTAAAGCTGGCTCTCAGCTCAGATGTTGTCCAGGAGGCCTGGGGGAGCTTACACTAAATCTGGGATCCGCCCCAGACATTCTGATTTAACTGGTCTGGGGTGGGGCCTGGGAAATGGCACTTTTTTATCAACTCTTCTAGTGATGCTAATTTATATTTGGATTTCAGATCCACTGACTACCGCATTGATGTTTCACCATTTGCTGGTTCAAAAAAAAAAAAAAATCTTTACAGTGATGTCTAATGAGGAAGAAGAAATTGAAATCCAGCACCAATTTAAAAGGTCAAAATTAAGAAGAAATAAGGGGGCACCTGACCAGAGGTGGCACAGTGGATAGAAAGTCCACCCAGAACACTGATGTTGGTAGTTCGAAACCCCAGGTCACTGGCTTGAGCCCAAGGTAACAGGTTCCATCCCTGGTCAAGGCACGCATGAGAAGCAACCAATCACAACTATGTGGAGCAACAAGTTGATGTGTCTCTCTCTCCCTTTCTCTCTCTCTCCCTACCTCTCCCTCTCTCTTATCTTCCCTCTCAATCTCTCTCTCTAAAAAAAAAAGTGTAAAAATATATATGTATAAATAGGGGGCACCCAGATTTGAACTGGGGACCTCTTGATCTGCAGTCAAATGCTCTACCCCTGAGCTATACCCCCTCCTGCTATGGTATACCTTAATTAATACTTTTCATCTCTACAGCCACACCCAGACTACCTATAAATTTATGAGTTGCCACTTCAGGATGGACTGCTCTTGGGAGTTTCCAGGCCTGCCTCAGAGAAAACTCATCAACCTGCTGTACAACAGGAGACAGGCTCCCTCCTCCAAGGGCCTACAACCTGTGACCTGGCCCACTGTCCCTGGGTGTGGGCAGCACACATTGCCTTCAGCAGACACTCCCAAAAACATGCAGTTCAGTTAAAGGAGGACTCACACAGCCTCACCTGTTCATTTACCTGAGGACAGATCTGCAGCTAAGAGTAACAGCTGACATTGGAGTACTAGCTATTGTTCAAAGTGCTTTAAATTCTCTCTCACACAAAATCTCTGAGCTGGTACTATTATTATCCCCCTTTTTATAAATGCCGAAACTGAGGCACAAGAGAGATTGAGTAGTTTATCCAAGCTGACACTCTCTAACCCACCCCAGCAGGCATCTGGGAGGCTCTGACACTTGGAGTCAAAACCTGATGTTCCTGGGAAGTTTGCGGTGCTCAAGGTATGCTGGGAACAACCCATCTGCACAACTCCAGTTCTGCTGGCATTTAGTGCGTCCATCGGTGTGACTGGACTGCCACCCTGCCGCCATCCTCAGCCTCCAGAAATGCAGCTCAGCACTCAGCCAGCCTGAGACCAGTCACCATTTATTCTCGGCTGGAAACAAGGACTGGGAGGTGGGCTGTGAGGGGAGGTGGGAAGGTTATTCAAAACTGCACATAAATAAGGGGGCACCTGGATTTGAACCAGGGACCTCTTGATCTGCAGTCAAATGCTCTACCCCTGAGCTATACCCCCTCAGATGTTAGTGTAACCTAATGGATACCTTTCATCTGTGTGGTAACCCTCAGCTCTGCAAAATTGTTACTGCTCTACTCCAGGACTGACTTTTTAGAAGCTGCCAAACCAGCTCATAATAAGACACCTTCCCTCAGCTCTGCAGCTTACTAGGCATCAGTCCCCAGGTGGAGTCATCAGAGAGGAGAAAATGAGAGAAGCTGCCTGAAGGAACCCCAGATCCATTTCCCATTGCCTTTTTGTTTTAGCCCAAGAGGTGGCCGACCATTTCCAAAACTACCCACTGATCAAGACTCCCAGCCCTCCGCCTTACTTCCTTCAGTGAAGGCAGAAATGGGCTCTAATGCCAACAGTGTCATGGAGCTCCGGTCGTTGGGGTTTGTAGGAGCAATGCTGCACACTCCCTCTCTCCTGTTAGGATAGCTAAGCCTGGCTTTTGCCTCTGAGGTGGAAGCAAGCATGTGAGAGAGCTCTGGACATGGAGAACCCAGTTCCCCAGAGGGAAATGTCGACCTTGAATGAAGAAGAACCTGGGTGGGATGTGTCTCCCTCTGTAGGTCTGCCCACCACTCAACTGTGCCAGACTGTTTTGGTGGGAAGGTGAAGGTTATCATTTAGGGTTCCATTTACTGTTTGTTCCTGCCAAGTACAGCTCTCTTCTGCTGCCCTGGAAAAGCCTGGAAGAATTCTGCATGAGAGTACCTGCCTCCTCTTTGAGGACCCAACAGGTTGAAGAAATGAGATGCATATGGAAGGAGATGATTGGCGCAGATTAAAGGAAGCTAGAATATCAGCAATAGAGTAGGGGGCACCCGGATTTGAACCGGGGACCTCTTGATCTGCAGTCAAATGCTCTACCCCTGAGCTATACCCCCTTACCTGGTGTGTATGCCTAATTAAATGCCTTTACACTTGAGTTGCAACACCTTCATCTGGGCACTGAAATTTCTATGAATCTTTAGAAGGTTCTGGAGATGTGAAAAATGTGCCTTATAGCAAAATTATTCAATACCATTCGGCCCCTGGAAACCTCCTCTGCTCACAATTTTTTAGTCTCATCTTTCTTAGTATCATTTTATTTTATTTTATTAGTATTGTTTTAAAGGCACCTGTTTGGAAACTCATTGCTAGGACCTGGACTGTCCCCTCCTTCCTTCTTCCCCTGGCAAATTTCATCTTTAAACTTGCCCTGCGCAGCCCCCGCAGCCCCGCCTCCTCCCCCACGTCATTGGCTGGATTAGGGGCTTCGTAGCCTACCTTCTCTGCTCTGTTTCCCTCCCACCAAAGCTGCTTGGCTTTCTGCAGTGTCTTCACTGAACCCAGGAAGCCCTAACAAATTATTTGAATAATTTGGCCTGAGAGGTCATAACCCCCATTCTGGGTCCCAGGAAGCCACCCAGCTGTCCCAAGAGACCTTGGACCAGAAGGTTAGCATAGCTGGAGCAGAAGGAACCATGCGGAGGAACCACGACCAGGGATTCCTCTCCCGGGTGAAGGCTGGCCGGACACACGGCCCTGCAGACCTCGAAAATTAACCGAGCACTTTCCAACTGGCAGGGACATGGGAAGGCATCACCGAAAGAACTCAAAAGGCCACGTGGATCCCAATGGGCAGAGAAAAGACCTGCCCAAAGGGGCACATGAGGCCTACTGGCCCTGTCCATCAACAGTAGTGCAGCCACCAGGTACCTAGCTGAGGACCTTCGGATGTGGTAGCCCACAGAGCGGTAACTCTCCATCAGCTTTTTTACCATCCCCTTCGTGGTCCCACACCAGCACCAGATGTGCTTGGCTTCCCAGATTCCCGTGTCTCTGGCTTTTCACCACCTTGCCATGCTTTGGGAAGGCTGCTTAGTGACTGTTATCTGGTCCTCCAACTCCCCCTTCTGGACTGGTACTTCTCCCAGCTCATGATAGTGCAAGGTCTTATTTCTGTAACTCCTTCATTGAAACGTTCTCGGTGACAAGACTGCTCTGGTTGAACACAGACTGGCACATCCAGCCAGGTTCATTTCATTACCTTTTCCATTTGTGTATGAAACATACAAAAATTCACAAATCATAAGTGACCAGCTTTGCAACTACTAAAAAAATTAATATGCCTGTGTAACCCCACATCCAGATCAAGAAATGGAACATCGCTCAGAGGCGGATGGAGATGTGATAAGAGGCAGAGTAGGGAATGGCTCCTCTCTGTGTGTTCACATTTCTGTAGCCTCAACCTTCGCATCACTTTAATGTTTTACATTTCCAAAAATAAAGCAACAAGTATGAGGACATGAACATAAAAGTAAATATAAACAAAAACCCTAAAGTTGCCCTGGTCCGTTGGCTCAGTGGTAGAGCGTCGGCCTGGCATGCAGAAGTCCCGGGCTCGATTCCCGGCCAGGGCACAAAGGAGAAGCGCCCATCTGCTTCTCCCCCTCCCCCTCTCCTTCCTCTCTGTCTCTCTCTTCCCCTCCCGCAGCTGAGGCTCCATTGGAGCAAAGATGGCCCGGGCGCTGGGATGGCTAGAGTGGCTCTGGTCCGAACAGAGCGACGCCCCCGGAGGGGCAGAGCATCGCCCCCTGGTGGGCAAAGCGTCACCCCCTGGTGGGCGTGCCGGGTGGATCCCGGTCTGATGCATACGGGAGTCTGTCTGTCTCTCCCCATTTCTGGCTTCAGAAAAATACAGAAGAAAAAAAGCCCCTAAAGTTGATAACAGGACTCCAGAGAAGAAAACACCCTCAGTGGTATTTATTCTAAGGGGAGGGGGGTAAAGAGATTTTGAGGGTTTTTTTTTTTGGTATTTTTCTGCAGCTAGAAACGGGGAGAGACAGCCAGACAGACTCCCGCATGCGCCTGACCGGAATCCACCCAGCACGCCCACCAGGGGCAACGCTCTGCCCACCAGGGGGCGATGCTCTGCCCATCCTGGGCGTCGCCATGTTGCGACCAGAGCCACTCTAGCGCCTGGGACAGAGGCCAAGGAGCCATCCCCAGCGCCCGGGCCATCTTTGCTCCAATGGAGCCTTGGCTGCGGGAGGGGAAGAGAGAAACCGAGACCAAGGGGGGGGGGTGGAGAAGCAAATGGGCGCTTCTCCTATGTGCCCTGGCTGGGAATCGAACCCGGGTCCCCCGCACGCCAGGCCAACGCTCTACCGCTGAGCCAACGGGCCAGGGCGAGATTTTGAGTTTTATGAGAGATTGAATTTAGTAAGTTGTTTCATATAATTTTTTAAAACTTTTTTTTTTTTTGTATTTTTCTGAAGTGAGAAGCTGGGAGGCAGAGACAGACTCACCCATGCGCCTGACCGGGATCCACCCGGCACGCCCACTAGGGGGCGATGCTCTGCCCCTCTGGGGCATTGCTATGCTGCAACCCGAGCCATTCTAGTGCCTGAGGCAGAGGCCATATCGCCATCCTCAGCACCCAGGCCAACTTTGCTCCCATGGAGCCTTGGCTGTGGGAGGGGAAGAGAGAGATAGAAAGAAAGGAGAGGGGGAGGGGTGGAGAAGCAGATGGGCGCTTCTCCTGTGTGCCCTGGCCAGGAATCAAACTGACACTCTACCATGGAGCCAACTGGCCAGGGCCAAACCTATTTTTTGAGTAAATGAGTAGCTATATTGATATTTTGGGGAACCAGGGTTCTCACTGAGACAGGAAATATAAATATGGAATGTAGAGAAGGCAAAGAATGTGGAGTTGGACTGGAATCATAAGTAGCTGTATGAATACACGCGCACTATCACACACATGCGTGCACATTTCCTAACTCTGTCCTCTGATAGGGGCTAGAAGCAACAACTCAGTTGCAATGAGCACTTCTAACGCCCATTCAATGGTTACCAAATACCATTAAAAGGAACCAGGGACTCTTGAAGAAATCGCTGATTCCCGGGTAGAGCAAGAAACCTAAACGATGAACATTCCTCGTCCAGAAAGTGCTCAAAATCTGATGGGGACCTGCCCATCAGCCTGAAGAGGCTCACCACTAGCTAACTTTGGGACAACTTGGGAGAACAAAGAAAGATAAGAATTGTTATAGAATTCTTTATATAACATTAGGTTAAAGAATCCATGAATCTACATTAATAAGTTGGGTGTTTTTTTTAATTTTAGGTGGAGAAAGGGAAGCTCTTCTTTCCAAAGAAGTCAACTAGTAAATGGAAACGGAATGATAGAAATATAAAATCATCATATAACTATCATTGTAAAAAATTATGTAGGTAAGAATCATTCATGGATGCTAAATGTGTTCAGTGAAAATTCTTGGGGAAGGGGTACAGAAAAATCGGCCCAACGCCACTTTAATTGAATAATCACATACAACTTCGTCAATAGTAGAAGAGACTTGACTACCCAGCACTGAGAAGGACGTAACAGCAGTCATCTTGCTAGAATGTTGAACTTTAAATAACAAGGAAACCTTCTGACAACTCCTTTTCTCCCAAAGTAGCCACTCTCCTCAACTTTTTATTTTTCACTCTCAACTTTTAACACACATTTGTTGGCCTATTTTTTAATGCTTTCTCCCAATGTTCTGTTTGTGAGATCCAGCCAGTTGTGAGTACGTGGAACAGAGTTTATTCTTATATTTTTATTTATTAAGCTTTGAGGCTCTGTGACATGTTACCTCCTTCCAGAGATCTACTTTTCTATCCAGCCGGCAGGCAGGGTAGGAGCTGAGCTCAGTCTGGGAATGATATGATCTCAAACTGTACTTCAGTACTTATGAAGCTGGTCTAGCCCTACAAGGGTCCAAACTGAAGGTCTGGCATGTTTATTGTGGCCACTTTTTGGCAGTGGTGGCTCCAATATTTGTCCCCTCACGATGACTCACCTGGACTTTTGTGCTTACTTCTTGGCATCTGCCTCCCTCCTCTTAAAGCAACCATTTGTAGGTCTTCGAGGAATCTTTCCAAATGTCTGTTCCATTTTGTACTCTCTGCTGAGAACCTGTCAGTTACTCTCCTGTTCCCAAGTCAATGGTTTTCAGAGTGTGCCCTGTGAAAAGTCTTCAGAGACCTCCCCTGGAGATGCAGAAGAGGTCAAGTTCTGGAGGGGCTTGGGAAACCCCGCCACCCCCTTGTCCAGGCAGAGCACTTCCCCACTGATCTGACTTCTATTCTGCACTTCTCAGGTTTTCATGGGAAGAAAGGGGTTTGTAGCTAAAATTATTTGACAGCCCTTGACTTATAAATAGAACCCAAATTATGAACATGACATGAAGGATGATGTGTGCTCTGACCTTAATCTTCTCACCACTATCCCTATCCCATGATCAGCCACCACTGTAACCATAATGAACTTCTCGTCAATTCTCTACGCATGGCCTCCCACTCCCCCACACTGGAGACGTTCTGATTTCTGTCTGGCATGTCCCTTGCCCCACCCTGTCTGCCCAGCAAACCCCTGCTGACCCCTCACTGTTCAGTTCAGGTCATGTGTTTTAAGAAGCCTTCCTGACTCCCAGGTGAGACTCCTTCCGTCTGCTGAATGTCGTGCTCATACCCTCCCCGTACCCTTGTTGGTTTGCACAACCATCTCGCAATGGACAGTGAACTCCTCAAAGCAGCGACGACGTCTTTCACCACTGGGTTAACCCTGCACTGTTTTTGTTGAATAAATCGCCTTACAATGCTTGTTTTCCTAGGACAGTTATAATTTCAGCTACTCTCTTTTGTCCAGATGAATCTATAAATTGTCCCAGATTTTTCTCTATTTGGGGTCCAAATTATATCTTCCAGACTATCTCTTAGCACCAATAAGGGAACTTTATTATATTAAAAACCCTGGGTTTTTGTTTAGAAAACATGGTTACCTTGATTATATATTCTTCATGGCCATCACCAGGCTGAGGAGCTGGTAGGCATTCGGCAGGGACTTGTTGACTAATTTCTATGGCATTTTGTCCCTAGCTGAGCTAAAAGGGACTCAATGTTTCTATAAAATATTCCAATTTCATCTGACTTGCCTTCAATGTGACTGGTCTCTCCCACCCTGAAAGCCATAGGCAGTACTGTATTCATCACAAGTTCATCAAAAATTGATGACTCAAGGGTCAGCCTTATGAAACTTCAAAATCACTTGTAACTATGAGTCAGACTCTGAGTAATCAGCTTGTTTCTATTATAATGAATAATGTCATTGCCATGTTCAGCACAGTGAGTGTTCCTGAATGTACATGATGAGAAATCTAATTTTTGTAACTAAAACATTATTTTCAAAAACTGCAGAAAAGTTAGTTGTGGTCAGATTCAATAACTTTAGTTACTGAGTTTTTAAAAATAAACCTAAAGCAAACTTTGATGCTTGCTTTATATGCTGGGTTTTTCCACATCGGAGTTTGCTAGAAGTAAGACCCACCTAGGAATCTCTATTCCTCATGTATGCTTGCTCAAGGTGACCTCACTTCTGCCCCAGAGGGCCCAGGCCCAGAGCCTTCCCCTCTGCTGAGGGAGCCCTAATGCCCTGGAGCTCAATCCTTCATTCCTGAGGCTCAAAGCTCAGATCTCAGGTGAAGTTCATGGGCCCAGGGATGGGTCACTCTCTGAACTGCTGTCAGTCACAGACACTCTCAGTTTAGACAAGTTTTGACATCAGAACTAAGGCTATGGAAAGCCATCATGGATCCCCAGGGCATGGAAACTTCCTCCATACATCTGCCACATGGCCACCTTGCCATGGCTCTCTAAAGCCACATCAGGAGCTTCCCTGCAGGTTGGCTGAAGGTGATGTCATCCCAGTGGAAATCAGACTAAGGCATGGAACCCCCAGCATGGAGACCTGGGGGGAGGGGGCAGCAAAAGGGGGATCTTGAAGCATCAAACAGTCAACTTTTTTCCTAAGTCAAAACAACCTTTTAAAATGTAAACAAGCATGGAAGTATGACAATGGGAGTACAAGATTTACAAGGACCATTGAAGTATGACAACTTCTGGCTTGCTGAGGGCTATTTCAGGCAGTGTCACAGGACACACAGACACTTTTCTCTGTCCTTGAGTGTCTGCGAGTAACTGGTCCACAGCCAGCCGGTCCTAGAGACTTACAGAGTCTCCTGGACAAGAGCTGGAAAAGATGTCACTCCTAAGAGCCAGGGCCTGAAAACCAGCGCCCCCCGGAGCTTCCCCTGGGGGACCTGGGGCTAACCCTGCGGAGGAACCCCAGAGCCACTTCTCATTCCCTATTTGCTGCAGGGTAATGTCTTCTGGGAGCCCGCAGACAGTGCTTTCTTTACCCAGGGTGGGAGGAAGGCTTTTGTGAGGAGTCGGGCTTGAACAGACACCACCTGGAGTCCAGGACACCTGCCCCCATGCCAGGCCAACTTTCACCAAGCCTTGGTACCAGCAGGTTCAGCTGCCGTTACAGTGAACCCCACAGTCGCGGGGCTGATTACAGCAAGGGTCTCATGCTCATGCTATTGCTCATCAATGTTTCCTCCCTCCAGAATGCAGGAAAATAGAACAGCCACTTTCTCAAATATTGCTGGCCACCACAGTAGAGGGAAGAAAATCTTTGGAGGTCCCTAACCTATAATTAAAACCTTACCTTAGAAATGACAGCTCATTGGCCAGACCTATCCAGAAGAGACCAGGAAACACAATCCAGGCATATCCCTCAAGGGAAGCCAACTGGAAAATATCTGGTGAGCAGTAGCAGTGACTGCTGCAGCCTTTTTTTTTTTTTTTTGCATTTTGCATTTTGCATTTTTCTGAAGCTGAAACAGGGAGAGACAGTCAGACAGACTCCCTTATGCGCCCGACCGGGATCCACCCGGCACGCCCACCAGGGGCGAAGCTCTGCCCACCAGGGGGCGATGCTCTGCCCATCCTGGGCGTCGCCATGTTGCAACCAGAGCCACTCTAGCGCCTGAGGCAGAGGCCACAGAGCCATCCCCAGCGCCCGGGCCATCTTTGCTCCAATGGAGCCTTGGCTGCGGGAGGGGAAGAGAGAGACAGAGAGGAAGGTGCGGCGGAGGGGTGGAGAAGCAAATGGGCGCCTATCCTGTGTGCCCTGGCCGGGAATCGAACCCGGGTCCTCCGCACGCTAGGCCGACACTCTACCGCTGAGCCAACTGGCCAGGGCTGCTGCAGCCTTTTTGAAAGGCCTAAACCTTTAGGGCTGTATGCCTGATCCCCAGGGAAAACCTCAGGCCTAAGGGCGCAGCTGGAGAAATGGAGGTTCACGCATACTGCTGGAGCTGCCTGAGGAAGGACCCGCAGGGGCCCCAAGGTAGCTGCCCCTACATCTAAACCAGGGGTTGAGAACCTATGGCTCGCGAGCCAGATGTGGCTCTTTTGATGGCTGCATCTGGCTCGCAGACAAATCTTTAATAAAAAAAAATAACGTTGAAAATAGAAAACATTCTCATGTATTACAATCCATTCATTTCCTACCGCTCATGTTCATGGTTGTGGGTGGCTGGAGCCAATCACAGCTATCCTCCGGGACAACACCAAATTTTTATTGAATAATGCCTCACGTACATGGGTCGTTGTGAGGTCAGGAAGTAAACTTCTCTCCTTTTAATCAAGTAGTCAGCTAGCTAATTGCAGAAACCCTTTTGATGAAGAAGATGGCTAAAATAAAAAAAGAGGAGTATCGTACTTTTCAGCAGGAATGGACAGAGGAATTCACCTTTGTAGAGAGAGCAGTTCTGCAGTGTGTCTAAAATGCAATCATAAAATTGCATCGATGAAACGGTTAAATATAAAGTGGCACTTCAACACACACCATACTACATTTGCATCAAAATATCCAGCGAAGGACAGCAGGAAGAAAGCATGTCAAGAGCTACTGTGCAGAGTGCAAGCTAGTCAGCAGCAACTCCATGTTTGGACCCAACAAGGTGACTGAAATTCGACTAGCTTTGCTGGTGCTTTAGCAGTTGTGAGAAACAGAAAGCCATTCACAGATGGGGAGTATGCCAAAACATTCATGCTTGATGTTGCCAATGAACTTTTTGACGACTTTTCGGATAAAGACAAGATAATCAAACTAATAAAAGCCATGCCTCTTTTGGCAAGAACTGTTCACGATCGTACCATCATGATAGCAAATCAAATTGAGGCAACACAAGTGAAGGACATAAATGCAGCACCATTCTTTTCTCTCACTTTGGATAAGTCAACAGACGTAAGCCATTTATCCCAGTTCAGTGTGATTGCAAGGTATGCTGTCGGTGACACACTATGTGAGGGAAGTCTAGCTGTTTTGCCTATGAAAAAGACAACAAGAGGGGAGGATTTGTTCGTCTTTCACTGAGTTCACTAAAGAAAAAAATCTACCGATGGATAAACTTATTTCGGTGTGTACTGATGGTGTTCCGTGCATGGTGGGGAAAAACAGAGGATTCATAGCACTTCTTTGTGAACATGAAAAGAGACCCATCCTAAGTTTTCACTGCATCCTACATCAGGAGGCGCTTTGTGCTCAGATGTGTGGCGAGCAGCTTGGTGAGGTGATATCGCTGGTCATTCAGGTGGTCAACTTTATTGTTGCCCGAGCTTTAAATGATCACCAGTTTAAAACACAACTGGGGAGCCGAAATAGCTCAGTTAGGAGAACGTTAGACTGAAGAAAACACTGCTGGATGAAGTTGGGAATGATGATCCTGGTCTGCTTCTGCACAGCAATGTGCATTGGTTGTCAAGAGGGAAGGTGCTCAGCCGTTTTGTAGCTTGTCTGAGTAAAATTCGGACTTTTCTTTTCTTTCTTTTTTTTTTTTTTTGTATTTTTCTGAAGCTGGAAACGGGGAGGCAGTCAGACAGACTCCCTCATGCGCCTGACCGGGATCCACCCGGCACGCCCACCGGTTGGCTCAGCGGTAGAGCGTCGGCCTGGCGTGCAGGGGACCCGGGTTCGATTCCCGGCCAGGGCACATAGGAGAAGCGCCCATTTGCTTCTCCACACCCCCCTCCTTCCTCTCTGTCTCTCTCTTCCCCTCCCGCAGCCGAGGCTCCATTAGAGCAAAGATGGACCGGGCATTGGGGATGGCTCCTTGGCCTCTGCCCCAGGCGCTAGAGTGGCTCTGGTCGTGGCAGAGAGACGCCCCGGAGGGGCAGAGCATCGCCCCCTGGGGGGCAGAGCGTCGCCCCTGGTGGGCGTGCCGGGTGGATCCCGGTCGGGCGCATGCGGGAGTCTGTCTGACTGCCTCCCCATTTCCAGCTTCAGAAAAATACAAAAAAAAAAAGAAAAGAAGAAAATGCAAGGCATTGGAAAGACAGTCATATTCCTTCAACAAGCAGTGTTTGCATTTGAAAACAAGCTGGAACTCTTCATCATCGACACTGAAACAGGTCATTTACTACACTTTGAAAACCTGAGAGAGTTTAAAAATGCATGCACAGCAAGTGACCCTGCTCAACATCTTGATCTCCAGCAGCTAGCAGGCTTCACATCTAATCTCCTGCAGTCATTCAAAGCATGCTTTGGAGAATTTCGTGAGCGCACTCATCTTTTTATGTTCATCACCATCCATACGAGTGTGCAGTGGGCAGCGCTGACCTGAGTTACATCCCCAGTGTCTCCGTCAGAGATTTTGAGCAACAAGCTGCTGACCTGAAGGCCTCAGACATGTGGGTGAATAAGTTCAAGTCACTGAATGAAGATTTGGAAAGACTTGCACGACAGCAGGCAGAGTTGGCGAGCAAACACAAGTAGAGAGAAATGAAAAAACTTTAACTCGCGGACCAGCGGATTGTCAATATTTGGAATGCGCTTCCCGTCACATACCACACACTGCAGTGTGTGAGTATTGCTGTACTGACAATGTTTGGCTCTACATTTGCATGTGAGCAGTCTTTCTCACATCTAAAGAATGTTAAGACCAACCTACGATCACATTTAACGGATGAAAGTCTCAATGCCTGCATGAAGCTTAACCTCACCACGTATCAACCAGACTACAAAGCCATCAGCAAAACCATGCAGCACCAGAAGTCGCATTAATGGTAAGAAGTACTTTATTTATCATTGGTTAGCAACAGCATGTTATTAAAAAGAATTCAGAGTACTTTAAAAGTGTTGGTCTTACATAAAACGCACACATTTACTTGTATTTAGTGTTAAACATATTGTATGGCTCTCATGGAATTACATTTTAAAGTATGTGGCTTTCATGGCTCTCTCAGCCAAAAATGTTTCCAACCCTTCATCTAAACAGTCTCACCTCCTAGGTTGACTCCTGGTCTCAAGTTCACCGACCTACTCCCCAGGCCCATCTGGGTGAGCTGCAGACCCTCAATGACCACCCACTTTAGATTTTTCTAGGAGGGTGAAGGAGGTGGCAGCGGTAGTGGTAACAGACCAGAGGAGAGTGATGAATTCTTGGGAACCACAGTTCATCACACCACATATCACAGAGAGTTAAGATCTGTACAAAGTAATTACTTTATGCTCTGTAAACTTACCCTGTAAACACAGGTGCAGGGAACAGATCTCCCAAAACAGTTTGAATAAAGTGTAGCCCAGACCACAACTCCTGGGGGGAGAATGCATCCGGGGCGACCCCCTTGCTATAGGTTATGCCCAGGCTGAGGAAAACAAGGGCATGTTGAGATCCCGCTGCTAGACCCCTGCTGCTAGACCCGGGGACCCCGCTTAAGTCTGGAGCACGTGGGCCATGTTTCTCTTCAGGAAGGAGCCCCAGGCAGAGGAAACGGAAAGAAAATGCATCCTTGTGACCACGGGGGGGGGGGCCTCCGGGGGGGGGGGGGCCCTCCATATCAGCCGGCTCCTGGCTCCGCTCCACGGTAGGAGATTTTCTAATTTATTTATTTCCCTCGCCTTCTTGTTTAAAAATACCATTCCTGTTATTACAAAACTAGTATAAAATATTATTGTTATTACAAAATTTTTAAATTTGAAAAATTTAGAAAATGTGTTAAAATGGCCCGCGGTCTCACGGTTAAAGAAGACTCCTTGGACTGTGTGCCTCCAAACTTGTCATTTTTATATACATATATTCATTTTAAAAAGTACAAATAGGATCATTCTGGACCGCCGCCTGTAATAATAATTGGAACATCTTCCCATACCAAGTTCTTTACCAAAATAATTTTAAATGATGGCACTGTGTTCCACTGGTCATTCCATTAAAAATATTTATATTTTTAACAGGGTATAGGGAGTTCTGGGTGGCTGCCTTCCAAGGTTTACCGAACTACGTTCCTATTGTTAGGAGGATTTTTTCCTTTTCAAACCAAAGGTAGACGTGAGCTGCAGCTGCCAAATAAGCAACGACACAGTAAGAAGCGCAAATCGCCAAGCAGGATCTAAAGCTGCAGGTGCGACGTGGCGAGTTCCCTGGGGGTATCAAGGGGAGCGGCCGCGGTCACCGGGGCTGTCCGGCTGGTTCCTCGAGCGGAGCGATCGTTCTCGGCCACCGAGCCCTTCGGGTCACGGGACCCAAAGCCCGATCTCTGGCCAGCGGCAGGTCCGGCGTGGGGTCTAGGCAGTGACTCAGCGCGCGCCCGGCCGTTTCCGGGGGGTCGGTGTGGGCGGGGCGGGGCGGGGCTGGCGGGCGCCTGCCGTTCGCCTGTCGGGCTGCAGGTGGGGCTGTGCGGCCGCGCTGCCTCCAGGAAGCCTCACGGGCCTGCGCCGGCTCCCAGGATGCAGTGTGGACCGGCCGGGCGCTGACGGCGGCGGCGCGTCTGGACGGAGCGGCTCGGGCCGGCCAGCGAGGAGCGCGCGCGGCGGACGGAGACGGCCGGCGAGCAGGCGGCGCCTGCGGAGAGGCCGGGGCCGGCTTGCGTGGGGCCGCACGGCGGCAGCGACTTCCTCCGGGCCGGGCCGGCCCGGCCGGACAGCGCAGGGCCATGGCCGAGGCAGCCGCGGCTCCGGTAAGGGCGACTAGCAAGCGCGCACTCGGGGCCCGGACCCAGCACACGGCGCCGCAGGCCCTGGGGAGGAGCTCCGGGGGCTGCGCCGGGCCTCCGGGCCTGGGGCTGCGGCGAGCCGGGCGCGGGGTCCGCCGGGGCCTACGCGCCCGCCGGCCGGGCCCCCCATCCGGGCCGAGCCCGAGCCCGAGCGGGGCGGAACCTGCCGTCCCCGCCCTGGAGGCCGCCCCGCGCCGAGTTCCAGCGGCCCTCCGCGGCTTCCTGCTCCCGCCCCACCCGCGGGCCCCTTCATCGGGGCGCCCCCCACCCTCCCCGCGTCTCCTTTCTCTGCCCACCGCTCTGCCCTGCGTCCGCTACCCCCCAGCTCCCCCCAGCGGCCTGGTGGCACCTGGGAGGTGTCCGAAGCGGCTTGGATTCCGCAGACACCCAGCACCGCGTGCCCAGCTCGCTGGGGTCCAGGCGGAAGACAGCTGCCCCCGTGTGTAGAAACAGGCTCCTCACCAGCCCGGTGAGGCATGATTTTGTCCTCACAGCAAGCCTGGAGGGTAGGTACTCGCTCTCTCGATCGTACAAAAGGAAAACCTGAGGCCTAGAGAAGTTAACTTGCCCAGGATCGCACAGCTAGAAAGTGTGTGAAAAGACACGGCCGCCCTGTGTTCAGGAACACACGGCGTTGGGGGCAGCAGGCAGGTACACAGGCAGTAATAGTGCTAAACAGGCAGAGGTGCGTGCTTCCTGCATGGAGGTAGAAACATGCTTGGGAGGCAAGGGAAGGGAGAGGGCAGGGGCCTATGGCAGCAATCCGCACCCCTCCTGCCTCTGTGATTTGAGCTCTCAGGGAAGGCTAGGATTTCAGGTGCGGAGGACGGTTCGGGCACACAGAGAAACGGCAGTGCCAGCTTGTTCAAGGAACAGAGAAACGTCCTTGCACCTGAAAAAGATGGCTTTGGTCTGGAAGCTGCAGCAGAAGTAGAAGGGGTTTGAACACCTGGGCTTCCTTCCCTGGCAGGATTCTGGGGACAGGCTGCATTGTCCAGCCACCGTTTAGTAAGGAGCTGTATTTGAGCAGAGACAGTTGCCACCTCCCACCAGGTAGTGTGAAGGTCTTTCACAGGACTCCCTGGCCCTATTAAAGTAAGAAAAATTGGGTGCCTCATTGTTTATAAAGCAGGAGTTTACTCAGAGGCCCTTTCCTACAAAATACTCATGGCTGGCAGTCAGGTATACTTGGAGGCTGAATGAGTAGGACTTCAGTGGATGGAGAGCTGGGTGATGAAGTGAAAGGAGCACAAACTCTTGGAGGCTGAGATCACATGGCAGGGACTGACCAGGGGCAGGGAGAAGGTACCAGGCCCGCAATGCCAGCCCAACTGCAATCCCAGCAGCCTCAGGGCAGAATACCTGCCTCTGGAGAGCAGGGGTTTCATACACTTCCAGCTGTTGCAGCTCTGTCTGCCTTCCAGCTCCTATCCTTTGAGATGCAGCCAGAGCCCTTCCTTCTTCAGGTCAGAGGTCATCTGGTCCAGCCTTCCTGCAAACAACCAGATTCTCTGATGCTCCATCCTTGACAGTTTTTTCAGCTCCTGCTAAAACGCTTCCTTCTGTCACTGTTTTCTGAGGTGCCCACCCATGTTCTAGTGCTCGGTGACTTTCTCTAAGTAAGTCCACCCTGGTTTCTAGGGGTCACTTCTTTATTTTGCAAATAGTCACCAACCATTTGTTTAGGACTCATTTCCAGAATGTTATAAGGAACCATGGATACTCAGGCATGCCAGGAAGAGGCATGAATGGTTGGAGCCCCTCTCTGACACTTGGGTGTGACCTTCAGATGTAGGTGTGGGTGTGGTAGGTGATCCAGCCCCTAATGAAAGCCCCCCTTTCCTCAGTGTCTCCAACTGCCGATCATTCAAGCCACCGTGTGAACTTTGCAGAGGCAGGGAAGTCACTGCTGGGGGAAGCACCACGTCCGGGGTGGTTGCTGAACATGCAGAAGTCTAACATAATGACATATGTCTTACTTTCCCTCTCCAGTCTGTAAGGTGTGTCACTGATCCTGGGGTGGCCACAGGAATGTACAAAACCATAATTCTGCCCTCGAGAGGAGAAGTAGGAACAATGAGAGGAAAATGTCAGCATCTCAGGGGGCCTAGGGGACTCATGGTATAGCAAAAAAGTCTAACTCTTGGCTGGTGGAGATTTGCAATAGTGGTGATTTTTTAGTTTGGAGAGGGTGGCGATGGGGGAGGGAACAAAATCAAATTGTCCGGGGTAGGGGGAGTTAGCAATTAGATTTTTGTGTTTATTAAAAAGAGACACAAGCTGCTTTAAAAAAAGAAAAAAGAAAGGAAGCAATTGAGCAACGCTCTTGTTTGTGTCATTTCAGTGAACCAGCTGTTTTTTTTTGCTAGGTCATCATCAGTAGACAGTCCCTGTGTGATTATGATGGGAGTGCTGGTTGGGCTGTAGTAAATCTGCAGTTTACTGTCTCTCTACTAAAATGCCCGGCAGTGCACAGCCACTGTGTTTAGCAGAATGCACGGAGAGCCTGCTGTGGGCATGCGCAGTGCTGAGCAAAGGGGCAGTGCAGCTTTCTGAGGTCACACAGGCTGGTGCAGGAAGTGACTACAGGGCGGTGAATGCAGCCACAGGGGTCTGCACAATGTTCTGTAGAGGCCCAGAGGGACGGCAGCTGCCCATCCTTAGGTGATGTCTACGACCCCCAGAGGAGGTGATTGCTAGGCTGACACCTGGCATGTGGCACAGGGCATCCCCACTTTTCACATAGGGGCTCCCGCCCGCAGCCCAGCTCCACAACACCTAGGGCAGCCGGGCTCCCAGAACACGACTAGTGGAATGATTGATGCCAGTCTTCTCTCTTTGTTTCTGGAAGATTTCTCCCTGGACGATGGCAGCTACCATTCAGGCAATGGAGAGGAAGATCGAATCCCAGGCTGCCCGCTTGCTCTCCCTAGAAGGCCGAACAGGGATGGCTGAGAAGAAGCTGGCCGACTGCGAGAAGACGGCCTTGGAGTTTGGGAACCAGCTGGAGGGCAAGTGGGCCGTGTTGGGGACCCTGCTGCAGGAGTACGGGCTGCTGCAGAGGCGGCTGGAGAACATGGAGAACCTGCTGAGGAACAGGAACTTTTGGGTCCTGCGGCTGCCCCCGGGCAGCAAGGCGGAGGCCCCCAAGGTAACCCGGGCCCCTGCAATGGGACAGCCCGAGGGGCCATGCCTGTAAGTGCGGGTGCACGTGTGTGACACCTGTGGTTCCAGGTGCCCGTGACCTTTGATGACATGACTTTGTTTTTCGGAGCAGGAGTGGGGCAAGCTGGACGAGTGGCAGAAGGAGCTATACAAGCACGTGATGAGGGGCAACTACGAGACGCTGGTCTCCCTGGGTAAGGCCTGGCACGCCTTTCTCAGTTCAGGGTTATTTGGAGAGTCCTCAGGCCTCTCTTTTCACGCCAGTGGGTTTTATTGCAAGTATATATAAGTCACTAGAAACTTGGACTGTGCAAAGAGTTATCTCCAATTCCTAAAACTGAGTGCTGGGTGACTGAGTCGAAAGCTCCCTTCCACCTGGTGAAATTCGTGGGATGCCAGACTGAGGTGGGACGGCCCCTCCCATAACCAGGGCGGAGATGGCTATTTCCATTCTGCTGAGATGTGGCGTGGAGAAGGCTCCTACTACTCAGATCCAGGATATAACCCACCCACGTCTGAGATTATTTACTTTTGCCTTCTCCTGCTGAGCTATGTGGCCTTAACCATGGCAGTCCTCTGGGTGTGCGGGGAGTGTGGGCGGACCGGGCTTCCTGCAGCCAGCACTGCCTTAGTGCTCGACACCTCGCTGCCCCAGACCCTGGGGCTGCCGCCCGCTCCTTGTGTGACACCCCAGAAGGGCTGAGCCATTTCTTCCTGGGCTTACTTCCTCTTGGGGTGTTTCAGTGCGACCCCAGATCCTGAGGCACTAAGGTACCCTTGGTGAGATGGAGCGGGTGCAAGTGTGACGTTCTATTTCAGTTTGCAGAACCGTACCCCTTCTCAAGGTGGAGACAATACCACAGTTTTCTTTATTTTGGGCTAGATGATTCTGTGTTGTGGGGCAGCAGCACCCTGACCTCCAGCCCTCAATCATGACAACCAAAAATGTCTCCCTAGGGACAAAATTGCCTGGGTTGAGAACGCTGCTCTATACCAATCACAGAACTTAGTTTCTTGGCCATTGTTAGTTTTCCAGGCTTCCTGTCCCCAGCCCTGAATGGAACCAAATGGCAAACACTAACCTTTATGTCTTTCCTCAGACTATGCCATCTCCAAGCCCGAAGTCCTCTCCCAGACTGAGCAAGGGAAGGAGCCATGTGGCTGGCGCCGCCCAGCCCCCAAGGTTCCGGATGTTCCTGTGGACCCGAGTCCAGGTGAGGGGCTGGGTAGGGGATGAGGAGACACCAAAAACAGAGGTAAAAGTCCAGAGGTGTGGCCTTCTAAGTTTTGTTTTATAGTTGAGTTATAACCTATCCCCTATTCAGCGAACACTCAGGAATGCTTCCCAGTGTGGAAACAGGCAGCAAACCCAGTCTTTTAGGAAAAAGACAGAGCCAGGGGCACTGAACTGGGGAAGTGAGGGAAGGACATTGATAGGGAAGGCAGGAGTCTATTAAAGACAACATCTTACTCATCCTTAACGTCACGAAGAGTCAGCCTCTCCTCCATCCACGGACCACATCTCACTGAAATTCAGTAGTCACAGAACATGAACTCATTAGCCACTTGTTAACCACACGTTTCACTATGGCTTAGAACCACAGTTTGAATTAAGGTGAATTGGGATACTAGATGTCACTGTGTCAGATTTTCCTGGAGCCAGTCAGCATCTCTGAAAGTTAAGGAAAGGGCTGGTGGACGTATGAGACCTGCCACATGGCCAAAGCAAAGCCCTGAGTGGGTTGTGGGGTAAATGACAGTCTGTCCTTTGAGCAGGGAGACCCGCCGCCGCCTCTTCTGTAAGCCCTGCCTGGTTTCTTTTTCATCCAAACACCTGTTGCTAAAGAATATTACTGTGTGTAACTCAACTCGTGGTGAATGAAATGTTTCTCTGTGTCTGCTGTTTTCTGCGATCAGATACTCACTTTTCCGAGGGCAGACAGTGTTCGGAACCGGGCACATTGCCGTGGTTAGAGCACTCACCAGTTTATGGGCCGAGCACAGTGACAGCTACCGAACAATGTGATGGAAAGAGGGTTATGATACAGGGGCTTGCATGGTGGGCTTATGTGAGCCTCTCTGGTTCCCACACCATCATTAATAAGAGTGAATGGGGCCTGGAAATGGGGTGGCTGCTGGCCAGACCCCCACTGTGCCCTGTTCCCTATGCCCTGCCTGGAGCACATCATCAAGAATTCGTTTGTGGCCTTACTCCCTGTTGTCCCTGTCTCAGGAATCTGGACCACTCTCTCCCTCACCCCCTCTGGGCTCGGTGCAGCCCCTGTCAGACCACGCTTTGTGGAACTCAGGCCTCATGAATACCCCCCAGCCCTCGGGCTTGTCCTCAGTGTCCCTGCCCGCCATTCTTGCTCAGATGAGACTGGATCCCCTGGGGACTCTGCATTTCCTGCAGCCCTCCCCTTCCTCACATCTCTCTGCCAGCCTCCCACCTCCCTAGAAACTCAATCCATGAATCCCATGCTGCCCTCCGCACAGCCTCCTGCAGACCACCCTCGCTCTCACCTCTGAGCCTGCTGTCACCCTAGGCAATGGCAGGCCTCTGCGCACCCTGCCTCTCTGTTCCTTTGCCCCCTGTCCCTCTCCGCCTCCCACCCCGTGGTCATCCCCCTGAATGTTGAAAACGGTCGTACCCCTTTCATCCCCTTGATCCAGCGCACCCTCCCCATCCTGCTGTTCTGGAGGACTGCT
This sequence comes from Saccopteryx bilineata, assembly GCF_036850765.1. Classification (NCBI taxonomy): domain Eukaryota; kingdom Metazoa; phylum Chordata; class Mammalia; order Chiroptera; family Emballonuridae; genus Saccopteryx; species Saccopteryx bilineata. The sequence continues at coordinate 347,143,515 of NC_089491.1, read as the reverse complement.
ACCCTTGTGCCCCAAATTTAGCAGCTCCCCCATCCTCGGCTCCCACAAGCCCCTGAGCCTGCTGCTTTTCACTGCCCGGCTTGGCCGCATTTCCCTCGTGGCCCCGTGTGGTTCTGGGCCACCATCATCACCCTTGCACACACCCTCAAGTCCCTCGCCCCTCTTGTTCATTGTGTTCGCCTGGCAAAACCATAATCCTGGTTAAACCTGTCTGCTGTTCTGCCCTGGCTCCCCAGCGGCCGCACGTGCTCATGTTCCTCCCCTGTGGGCAGGTGTCCCCTTAGTCCACTCAGGAGTAGCCCAGAGGTCGGCCAGCTGTGGCCCACAGGCCTAGTCGCCCACCATCTGTTTTTGTGGCCCATAAGTTTAGAATAGCTTTTATATTGAAGACATTAATTAATTCTGTGTTTTGAAAAATTACATAGATGTCGTCTTTGTCGCTCATTGTCCTGTTTCAGGTTTATCTCTTGTCAATTGCGTAGATGAAATTCAATCCTTTTTGCATGTTCCAAAAGAAGCTATCTTACCGTTTGTCATCCACCCCTCCTCTGAGCTCTCGGTCTCACGCACAGTGCTGCAGTGAACATCCTTGAACACCCCTCTTTGTGTCTCCGTGGGGAATAGACCCAGAGCTGGAATCCTCTACCTCTGCCATGGCCATGTTGCTCTCCCGTGGGCACACGAGCTTGTATTGCTGCCGAGCACTTAGGGAGTACCTGGTTTTTTTACACCTCTGCCCACTTTTCAGAATTAGATGTTTGCCAACCCCATGGAAGTGAAATCATATCCTGTTTTAGTTTGGATTAAAAATTGAGCATTGTCTTCATAGGTTTATTTGGTTTCTCCTGCAATGACATGTCTTTTTCTGTTTTTCTACTGTTGTTTTCTTTTTCTTATTGATTGAGGACTTCTTTCTCTAGGTCCCAGACCTGAACCCTTTCTCTGCATTGCAAGTACCATGTCCCAGTCTGCGGTCTGTCTTTTTTTTTTTTTTTTGTATTTTTCTGAAGCTGGAAACGGGGAGAGACAGTCAGACTGACTCCCACATGCGCCTGACCGGGATCCACCCGGCACGCCCACCAGGGGCGAAGCTCTGCCCACCAGGGGGGTGATGCTCTGCCCCTCCGGGGCGTAGCTCTGCTGTGACCAGAGCCACTCTGGTGCCTGGGGCAGAGGCCAAGGAGCCATCCCCAGCGCCTGGGCCATCTTTGCTCCAATGGAGCCTTGGCTGCGGGAGGGGAAGAGAGAGACAGAGAGGAAGGGGGGTGGGTGGAGAAGCAAATGGGCGCTTCTCCTATGTGCCCTGGCCGGGAATCTAACCTAGGTCCCCCGCACGCCAGGCCGACGCTCTACCGCTGAGCCAACCGGCCAGGGCCAAGCGGTCTGTCTTTTCACCATGAAGTTCTCGCGCAGAAGTTTTCATTTTGGGCAGAGTCAGTATATCAGTCTTTTCTTTTATGAGTTGTGCTTTTGTGTCTTAAGATGACCTTCCCTGCCTCAGCTCAGCTCAGCTCAGAAGGACATCCTCTAGTATTTTCTAATAAAACTTCTAAAGTTTTGCCTTTCTCATTTAAATCTCCAATCCATCTAGAATTAATATTTGTGTAGATTGCAGGGGAGAATTAACCCCTCTCCCCACAAGGATGTCTGATTTTCCAGTCAAGTTTGCTGAATATTCTGTCTTTTCTGCAATGATTTGTGATGCCAGCCCCATCATGTACCAGGTTTCCACAGAGGCATGGGTGGTTTCTGGGCTCTGTCTTCTGTTTCTTGGTCTCTGTCCACCTCTGCACCCCCTTGGACCATTTGAGCTTCCTGGGAAGCCTTGATTCTAGCAGAGCAAGCCTTCCCTACTCACTTTTCAAAACTTTTCTTGGCTCTTCTTGGACCTTTGTTCTATATGAATTTCAGAATCTTCATGTCAAGTTCTTAGAAAATCCTGTAGGAATTTTGTTAGAAATTGCACTTTATAATTTTGTTTCTGGAGAATTACCCTCATTCCAACACTGAGCCCCTCTCTCCATGGGAAGACTTATCTCCTGAAGGCTTCCGTGTGTGCTTTCATAAGTTTTTAGTTTTCTCCTGAGAGTTGTTATTTGTATTGTGAATGGCATTTTTAAATCAATGACATATTTTAAATAGTTATTGCAGGTGAATGGCTCTGCTGTTGGCTTTGTTTAATGAAAGAGCAATTTGCTTAACTCTGCTATAAGGTCTAATGACTTGTCTATTTAGATTATCTTGGATTTTTTTTTTTTTTTTTTTGTATTTTTCTGAAGCTGGAAACGGGGAGGCAGTGCCTGGGGCAAAGGCCAAGGAGCCATCCCCAGCGCCTGGGCCATCTTTTGCTCCAATGGAACCTCAGCTGCGGGAGGGGAAAAGAGAGACAGAGAGGAAGGAGGGGGAGGGGGAGAAGCAGATGGGCGCCTCTCCTGTGTGCCCTGGCCAGGAATCGAACCTGGGACTTCCGCACGCCAGACCAACGCTCTACCACTGAGCCAACTGGCCAGGGCCTCTCTTGGATTTTTTTTATGTGGACAATGGTACCCTCCACAGATAACCCTTTTTAAATGTTTATAACTTTATTTTTCTTGTTTAGCAGTTTGGCTAAGACCTCATCGAACAGAGGTGGTGGTAGCAGGCATCTTTGCTTGTGAGTGCTTCTAGAGTTTCAACAGCAAGGATAATTTTTGCCATAGACTTTTGAATAGCCTGACCTGTGGCAGCGCAGTGAATAAAGTGTCAACCTGGAACACTGAGGTCGCTGGTTCGAAACCCTGGGCTTGCCCAGCCAAGGCACATATAAGAGGCAACTGCTATGAGTTGGTGCCTTCTCTTTCTCTCTCTCTCTCTCTCTCTCCCTCTCTCCTCTCTCTAATATCAGTAAATAAAATCTTTTAAAAAAAACCCACATAAACTTTTGAAGATTCTCTTAAACAGGTTTTCTTCCACTGTTAAAGTTTTTGCAAACAAGTGTCACATTGGATCAACTGGATTTTTTAAAAATATATATTTACTGCACATAACAAACAAAATCACCTACAGAACAAAATTAAGGTAAAGTTTAGAGAAAGACAGTAAGAGCCCATATTCATAACACCCCAGCATAAGAAATAGATCACAGACCCTTTCCAAGACCCCATGGTCCCTCCCTGGACCCATGCTCCTCCTTTCCTCTTACAGATACACAAGAAATTTAGAAACAGATATGATTCATCTCTTGTTTTTCTATGTATGTATTGCTGAATAACGTTTAGTTGTGACTGATTCTGAACTATATATGTGTGTGTGTGAATAAGATCATATCATATATATTCTTCTCTAACTTGCTTTTCTCACTTAACATTATGTTTTTGAAACTCCTCCATGTTGATGTAGTGTAGCGTAGTTCATCCATTGTCCCAACCTTCGCCATGTTAAGTTTTTATATTTTTACGGATGTAACACAATGCATTTATTCCTGTTTTTGATGGACATTTGTTTTATTTCTAACTTTTTTTCTTTTAAGAGCAATGCTTTTGTGAAAATTGTTATGCATGTGTACAAGTTTCTTTAAGTATAGACCCGGGAGTGGAAGTGCTGGGTCGTAGGAAGCACACATGCCCGACTTTTCCAGGTAACTTCCACATGCTCTCTGCAGTGGGGGGGAGGGGGGTACGCTCAGTGCGCAACTGCAGGGCGAGCAGCTCTGCCCACCTCTTCCTCACCTGTGCTGGAAATCCCTTACATTTCCACTCCTCCCCATCGGGTGGGAGTGATACTTTATAAAATTTGTAATTTAAAACGTTCATTTATCCTGATCAATGAGATTGAACATTATATCCTGTTTATGGGCCACTTCTCTTCCAAGAAGTACCTGTTTTATCTTTTTTCCATTTTTCTTTTCAGTTGTCTTCTCTTGACTTGCAGATTTTTACGAGTTCTCTGTATATTCTGAAAATTAGTCTTTTTGTTGGGTGTGTGACTGGCTGATTTCTTCATTTATGGTATGTCTTTAAGAATGGAAGCTTTTAATTTTAATATACTCAGGTTTACTGGTTTTTACCTTCATGGTTTCTCCATCCTAGATCATAAAAATTAAGAAATTTCCCCTCAACTCGAGGTGATAATACACCATCTCATATTTTCTACTAAAAGTTTGCCTTTCATGTTCAAATTGTGAATCCATCTGGAATGGATTTCTGTGGCCGTGGGGGGTTCGGGACCCTGCTTCTCTCTCACGAGCCCCTTGGGTATTTCCCTGTGTTCTTTCAGGACAACTTTGGTAAATGACTTTAAGTTCCATGAGAAGCCAGGTGGGATTGTAGTTGGAATTGCATTCATTCTATTAATCATTTTGGGTTGAATTGGCCCCTTTACTCTAATGAGGCTTCTTGTCTGTGAATATTGTAAGTCACTCCGTTTAGCTCATCTGTAATGCCTCAATGAAGTTTTATAATTTGCTCCTAAAAGGTCCCGTACATTTCCTTGTTGGACATAGTCCTAGGTTCCTCATCGGGGAGTTTGGGAGCAAGGGTTGGACAAGTCTAGTCCTGCCACCCTTTCTCCCTGGGGCAGCTGGCCACCCCTCGGGACAGGCGGTCTGTGCTGCTCTGCTAGGGACAGCCTTCCTGACCATGGTCCAGTGGGTGACTTCCTGATATCAGGGTCAGTATGGGAACCACTTTTCACCCACAGATAAAAGCTGATGCTCTCAATTATCAGTAATAAACATAGTTTACCCTCACCTGCCTTCCTTTTTTTGTTTTACATCTCTTAAAATCTGTGACGGGGTGGGGGGGGTGTAGAAAAGAGTAAGGGGGGATAAATGGTGATGGAAGGAGACTTGGCATCGGGTGGTGAATACAATACAGTGTACAGATGATGGCTTTTAGACTTGTACACCTGAAACCTATATAATTGCATTAACCAGTATCACCCCAATAAATTCAATAAAAAAAGAAAAAGAAGATGTATGACAAAAATAATAGTAATTGATGGGCTCCCTTAAAACCCGAGTAGTGCACAAAAATGCAATTTTCTTCCACTTTTTGAAATTTCTTTCTAGGAATCTTGCTAAAATTTTCATTGATGTTAATAACTTTTCTAATAACTGATGCTTCTCAAATTTCCAAAAGGATATATCATCTATGAGTCATAAGCCTTTTTTGTTTCTTTTCAAATTTTTATGGTTTATTTTTCTTTTGTTTTCTTGTGCTGGCTAAGGACTCCCAGAAAATCCTTAAATAGAAGTGATGATAACAAGTATCCTATTAATTCATGATTTTAAAGAGAACGCTTTTTAAATTTTTACATGGAATATAATATATGCTAAAGGTTTTATCAGTGCCCTTTATCAAGTTAAAGAAATTTTCTATATTTCTAGTTGACTAAATATTTCTAAGGAATAGCTGTTGAATTATTTAGAATGCTCTTTGGATACTTCTTGAGAATATGGTATAATTTTTCTCCTTAATCCTGCTAGTATGGTAAATTATGTTATGGTTTTAGGTTTTTTTGTTTGTTTGTTTTGTTTTGTTTTGTTATGAAGTGAGAGACAGGGAGGCAGAGACAGACTACTTCATGTACCCTGACCAGGATCCACCCCGCAACCCCACTAGGGGGTGATGCTCCACCCATTTCAGGCTGCTGCTCTGCTGCTCAGCAGCCAAGCTATTTTAGCACCTCTGGAGCCATCATCAATGCCCTGGGGGGCCAGCTTTGCTCTAGCCTTTGGAGCCATGGCTGCAGGATGGAAAGAGAGAGAGAAGGGGGAGAGATAGAGAAGCAGATGGTCACTTCTCCTGTGTGCCCTGACTGGGAATCCGATTCAGGACTTCCACACACCAGGCCTATGCTCTACCTTTTGTTATGTTCTAATATTGAACCAACCTTGCAATTGTGGAATAAGCCTTCCTTTGTTAAGACCCTTTACCTACATTGCTGCATTTAGTACTAATTATTTTGTTTAGAATTCCTGAGTCTTTGTATCTCTTCTGGTTTGTAAGTTTACTTTTTTTAGTAAGGGCCCTTGTGGATCAGGTTTGCCTCTACCTGTGCTGGGCCTTCTGGGTTGCCGTAGTTCACAGTCAAGCTTTCTGTGAATTTCTCAGGTTAAGGCCTCTACTGCGTGGGTAGCACGAATTCAGTGTGGGCACGGATTCTGATTTCTATGGGTGGCTTTCCCACCCATGGCCTGGACAAAGAGGGCACCTACCTGACAGGCCCCTCAGATGGAGTTTTCCTAGTCCCCATCTCACAGCTGGGACAGAACCTTATGGGTCCTGGCTTCACGCAGGCAGTTAGTTCAGCTCTGCTCCCGCCTTGCTTGGACACCCAAGCCTCGGCCCCTAAGGGGTATCTTGTCCCAACAATTTCCAGGGTCACTTGAACTCTTAATTTGACTTGGTGTTTTCTCTTTGACTCTCATGTTGAGAATCTTGTATGCCTGCTAAAATATGTGCGTGTGTTTAAGTGAGAGCAAGACCCTCCCGAGGGCAGCTTGGTCCTCCCACGAGCTCAGTGCTGTGTGCACAGTGCCATGCTTTTCCCTGGGGCCCTGCAGACCCTGTTTGACCTCGCTTTCCCTTCCTACCAGGCTCTTGCTGTGCGGCCTTTGTGAGGTCCATTACCTCTGCTGGCTGTGTGCCCCCCCCCCCCGGTGCCGAAGGCCCCTGATGCTCTGTACTCACACACTCTCCCTTCCTTAGGCTCGGGACCCCCGGTTCCTGCCCCTGACCTCTTAATGCAGATCAAGCAGGAGGGTGAGCTCCAGCTGCAGGAGCAGCAGACCCTGGGCGTTGAGGCATGGGCAGCCGGACAGCCAGACATCGGGGAGGAACCCTGGGGTCTCAGCCAGCTGGATTCCGGATCAGGAGACGTCTCTACAGATGCTGCTTCTGGTGAGCAGCTCGGGTGGGGAGCGGGTACCAGGAGTGCGTGGCAGGGACCGGGGCAGGCCGTGAGGAAAGTTCCTGGGAGCCTGCAGTGTGAGAGCTACGGGCCCCCTCGAGCATCTGGCGCGACTAGCTTAGAAGTTTCCCCACCTTAAGATGGGATCTGTGCCAAAGGGAACCTGTGTGCCCCTCTGGGTTTCATGATGCTCTTGTCCTGGTAATTTCTCTGCTCACCTTGGTTAGCCGCACTTCTGTTCCTGTCCCCAGCATTGGGCATTTAAATCATCAGTTGCCTCATATTAAGGAGAGGCTGTATGAAATAAGCCAGCACTGTTGGAGCCTCCTCTTGCCTCCAAGGGGGAGCAAAAGAAAGCTGGGTTCAGGAGTGGTGAGGTCTTTATATTTGTGCAGAAAGCCCAGGGTGGGGTCTCAGTCTGGCCACTCTTCCTGTCCCGTGGGGCTGTGTTCTCTAACCCACAGGCTCTGCTCTCTTCATTGCAGGCGTCCACTCCAACTTCTCAACCACTATTCCCCCCACGTCCTGGCAGGCAGACCTCCCTCCCCACCACCCGTCTTCCGCATGCTCAGACGGGACCCTGAAGCTCAACACAGCAGCCTCCACAGAAGGTATGGGTGGCAGAGAGGGCGGAAAAGGGTCCCGTGTATCCTGGAGGCAGCCTCAGCCCAGGCCTCGTTCTAATTGGCGGACTGCCCTGGCCTTCCAGCCTGCGGGCATTCAGGTGTCTGTGATGTTAGGACTCTACAGTCTGTCTCTTATCCCCGTCCAGATGCTTAGTCTCGGACAGCCTTCCTCGAGTGTGGCCACATTTCTGACTGTTCATTTCTCATGTTAGCCAGTCAGTCCTCATAAATCGGTCCCTTGATAGGATATTCTCCGAACCTGCCTCCTCTCTGGCATGGAAACAACCAAGCCTGGCCAGAAGTGCTTCTTAGATATTAGCACTGCCAGAGATACATGTCCAAAGGCCAGAAGCGGGAAGGAAGCTTCCAAATTTTATATGTTACTTTTCTATTGACTTCTGTTTTGAAGGCCCATCATCTGTTACTTTAATAATTTCTGTTCTATCTTAGCACTCCAAAAATGTGCTGAAAGCCTGGAACCCTGATAAAAAAAAACCTCAACAGGTGAAATTCAAGTACACTTAACATAAAGTCACATTTTTCTGAAGTGAGAAGCAGGGAGGCAGAGAGACAAACTCCTGCATGCACCTGACCGGATCCACCCAGCACACCCACTAGGGGGTGATGCTCTGCCCATCTGGGCTGTTGCTCCATTGCAACTGGAGCCATTCTAGCACCTGAGGCGGAGGCCATGGAGCCGTCCTCAGCGCCTGGGCCAACTTTGCTCCAGTGGAGCCTTGGCTGTGAGAGGGGAAGAAAGAGAGAGAAAGAAAGGAGAGGGGGAAAGGTGGAGAAACAGACAGGCACTTCTGTATGCCCTGGCTGGAAATCAAACCCGGGACTTTTACACACCAAGCCAATGCTCTACCACTGAGCCAACCAACCAGGGCCTGTTTGACTAATATTTTTATCATCAGCGAGCTAGCCACATGAACTGGATGCTTGCTGCGTGCCAAATAGCGTGCAAGGTGCATCAGATACGGTATCTGGTGTAATCTTCACACAGCCCTGTGACCAGGGTGGTCACAGAGGTGCTGTTGGTTAAGAAGTTATCCCGCAGTCCACAGCTGGTCTGTGGGTGCATTCAGTGTCACCTGAGCCCCAGCCCAGTGCCTTTGCCCCTCAGGTACATTGCCCCTGGTGGTCAGAGTTCCTTCCTCAAGATAAATTCTTGATTAACCTTAACAGCCAAAAGTAGAAATGAGCAGATGCGATGGTGGTTTTACTTGTGGGGGTAGTTCTAGAGCAAGAGTCTTCACATAGGGTTTGAAGCAGCGGCATGATCACCCGGGAGTGCCCTGCTGAGCTGGCCCTGCAGCTTGGAGACCAGGGCCCAGCGTTGTTAAAGGGGCTGAGGAGCTACCCAGTGTCCGGGTGAACGTGTCAGGTCTTCGCTCTAAGCGGTCAAGGGGACAGAATGATAGCTAGTCTTTCTGTCTTTCTCAGCAGATGTAAAAATTGTGATAAAAACTGAAGTCCAGGAAGAGGAGGTGGTGGCCACACCAGTGCACCCTACTGACCTAGAGGCCCACGGGACCCTTTTCGGACCAGGCCAAGTCGCTAGGTTTTTCCCTAGTCCTGTGCAGGAAGGCGCCTGGGAGAGCCAGGCCAGCTCCTTCCCCAGCCAGGACCCTGTGCTGGGGCTCAGGGAGCCCGCCCGGCCGGAGCGGGACATGGGGGAGCCCAGCCCTGCCGTGACCCAGGACGAGACCCCGCCAGGGGACTGGCTCCTTGGCGGGGTTCGGTGGGGCTGGAATTTCAGGTGTAAACCTCCTGTGGGCCTGAACCCGAGGACTGGGCCGGAGGGGCTGCCCTACTCATCCCCTGACAACGGAGAGGCGGTGCTGGACCCAGGCCAGGCCCCGAGACCCTTTAGTGATCCCTGTAAATACCCTGGCCGGACCAAAGGCTTCGGCCATAAGCCAGGCCTGAAGAAGCACCCAGCCGCACCCCCAGGGGCACGCCCCTTCACTTGTGCCACTTGCGGGAAGAGCTTCCAGCTACAGGTGAGCCTCAGTGCGCACCAGCGCAGCTGTGGGCTGCCAGATGGGGCAGCGGGGGCTGCAGGGACCTCTCGGGACGGCAGTGCCCTGCGGTGCGGGGAGTGCGGGCGCTGCTTCACGCGGCCGGCCCACCTCATCCGGCACCGCATGCTGCACACGGGGGAGCGGCCCTTCCCCTGCACCGAGTGCGAGAAGCGCTTCACCGAGCGCTCCAAGCTCATCGACCACTATCGAACCCACACGGGCGTGCGGCCCTTCACCTGCACTGTCTGTGGCAAGAGCTTCATCCGCAAGGACCACCTCCGCAAGCACCAGCGCAACCATGCAGCAGGGGCCAAGGGCCCAGCCCGCGGTCAGCCTCTGCCTCCCCTCCCAGCCGGGCCCCCAGACCCCTTCAAGACCCCTGCCTCCAAAGGACCCTTGGCCTCCACAGACCTTGTGACCGACTGGACTTGTGGCCTGAGTGTCCTGGGACCCACCGATGGCGGGGACCTGTGAAGGCGCCCCAGGATGGCCGGGTCTGCCTCTGCCCTCCGACCCCTGCGGGCTGCCAGTGCAGACAGTCCAGTTTCCAGACATCGGGTGGTGGCAGGGGCCGGGCGGAGACTGGGAGACCAAACCCCCAAGTTGCTGAACCCATCACTGGAAGGAGAGAAAATGTCAGCACGGCTCCCACCTCTAAACAAAGTAGAATTCCCCGATTGTAAAACTGAGCATCATAGAATTTTAAGTAATTTAATTACGAAGCTTTTTTTTTTTTTAATTCTTGAAGAAGCTGGAAAATAGTCGTAGGTACCAGTTTAAAGTTTCTAGTGTACCTTTGGTTTCCGGAGCGTGTGTTTATGTGGGCTGTGTCCTTCCCAAGTCTGACGGTGAGTGTGCTGGAAGGTTGGTGGGGCTGGGGACACTGAGGAGGGACCGTGGCCGCCCCTGTCCCCAGTGATATCTAGGCATGGGGTGGTCTTCGCACAGGGTCCTGGGGGCGTTGAGGCCCTGCTATACCCAAGGCTGGGCTGTTCTGGCCTAGGGCTGTAAGCCTCCTGGGAACTGAGGCCCGCCTGGTGCTGGGGAACCCCTACCCCATCTCCACAGGGACAAGGACTTGCCCCGGAGCAGCCAGCACCATTGCCAACTTGCCTCTCCATCTGAGGGTCAGCAGTGCAGCCCTCCTTGTGTTTCCCTTTCAGGCCACTGGCCACCCCGTCAGAAGGGGGCTTGACAGTATCGCCCTATGGTGTGACTCCAGGGCCTCAGAAAAGAGGGTTGTCTGGAAACACAGGGTCAGGGCTGCAGAGGTGAGCAGGCAGGGGTAGTGGGCACTGTCAGCATCTAGGTACCTGCAGAGCCAGGAACAAGGCCTGGCCTGCTGACCCCCCTGGGCTGCCTTCCACTCCAGCAAGATGCTCCTGTGTCCTCTTTGTGTAGCGTGTTTTCATTGAACGCTTGCACATCACATCTCATTTGATTGTTACTGTGACCTTGTGAAACATGCAGGGCAGGTCTTCTTCCATGTTAGAGATGAGGAAATAAATTACTCAAAGGGGACACATCCCAGCCTGGCCCTGCCTGGGCTGTTGAGTGTAGCAGTTGGGAAGAGCCTCAGGTTAGACACAGCTTATCCTCCCAGAACCTCAGTTTGGGGAAAGAAAGCTTGCCATTTTTGCCCTCTTAGAAGATGTGTCCTGCATGCGCATGAGCAAAGGTGTCAGGCCCTGGGCTTTAGTGGACCCAGGCCTCCCTGGTGTGCGCTCCCAGCAGGTCCCAGCTCCCAGCAGGTCCGGATGGCCGAGTGCAGGTGAGGTTTGCTCCTCTGCTGACACCCTAACGGTGGCATCAGACCCGTTGGGCCCCAGCTTCTTGATTCTGCTGCAGTGCTGTCCCGGCCACACAAGTAACCATTCCTGTTTTGTTGAAGCTGCCCCTGGGTCCCTTATCCAAAACGGGTGACTTGTTCCCCCTGCAGAGGAGAGGCCAGGGCTGCTGTTCACTGAGCTCCCCTCCCCCCATATGTACTTTTTGTTAGGCAATAGAATAGTTGAGAAAATTGTTTCTATGTACTGTATATTTTGTACCTGTTTACACCTTTAATTGATATAACTGATATTTTGAAAAACAAATGAAGAGGAAATGCCCCATTAAAATAAAATCTAACCCGCACCGAGGCGGTTTGGTGGATTCTGTTCTTACACCTTCATCTCTGGTGCTGATGCCTCTCTGGCGCTGACCCTCACCCCAAGACTGTGGTCAGCTTTCAGGATCCTCCCTAGACACTTGGTCACCTTGGACCCAGGGAGGCATCAGTCCTTAAAAGCTAGGAGGGGAAGATTCCAGAGAAGTTTGGCTCAGTGGAGGTAAACTGACATTTGGAGGGGAAACCAAAACACTTCTCATGCTCTGCTTCAGATAATCATGGTTTATGTAATTCAGTCTTGCATAATTTGATATGATGCACACGAGGCTAGGAAGGTCAGGATAAAAGTGCAGCACATCAAAGCAAAGTGGGTACAGGGTGTTTTCTCTTTGCATCTTCTGGCTGGGCCATGGCGAGGAAAGGTCGGGTAATGCCCACAAATGTTGGAGTGAGGTCCACCCCCGTGGCATTAGACCCGGGCTGATACCCACATTCTCACCAACCAGAGTTAACAAAGAGTTACCACATTTTTGTCTCTATCACCATCACCCTCTTCCTAGTCCTCGTGCCTTCTCTCACTTCCTCTCACCCGTGTGCCCTGTGTGCAGGACCCTTTTCATGCCAGAAATCTCTACCATGTAGTGGTTCACTAAGTGGACAGCTTGGGAGCTTCAGGATCAGCTGCACTCTCCAAGCCAGAGAACATGGGAGGGGAGGGTTCAGTTTCTGACGACCAGAAGAGGGGTACCGAACACTGCTGCCAAGCTTCTGGGAACCCTGCTCTGAAGTGTCCCACTTAGGCCAAAGCACAGGGGTCCCTTCCTATGTTAGTTTTCTATTGAGGCTGTGACAGGTTATCACAAACCTTGTAGCTTAAGCCAACACAGATTTCTCCTACCATTCTGGAGGCCAGAATGAGTCTCATGGAGCTAATAATACCAAGGTGTTGGCCTGGCTGGGTCCTCTGGAGACTCCTGGGGAGAATGTCTCCTTGTCCCTTTCAATTTGCAGAGGAACCTGCACGTTAGCACAGGACATCGTACCCTTGTGAGGTCAGGCTCCTTCCTGGTCCTCACCTCCAGCTGCTCCTGCATCTCACCCTCCTCCAGGTGAATGGAAGTGCCTGCCCTCCCCTGAGTGCTGTGCTGTCCCATGTCTCTACACATGTTCCTGCTGCACACAGTGTCACATCCCTTCGTCCCCAGCCACCTGGTATACCCCTCAAGGCATGGCTTAGTGTCACCCACCTGCACCCAGTCTCTGCAGGTAAAACTGCCGCCTCCCACGTTTCCCATGACCATTGCTCAGACCCTTATCATTTTGTTGGATCCCCCTCCAACTTTGTGTATATAACATGTTTCTGGGAATGTGTATAGAGGTATATGTATAAAATGAGGCAACTGACTCAGACCACAGGAAGTCTTTATTCCTTCAGAGCTATAAAATGAAGTTCCTGATCTGGCATGATTGTCAAATTCCTTTCAACCCGAGTATTGTATAATTTATATATGAGTATTTAAAAATATTAAAAGCACAATTAGACATTAAATATATACAATTAAATAATTTGTCTTTAAATTTTTTTTTTTCAAAAAGTTTAAAAATGTACATCTTGGCCTGACCTGTGGTGGCGCAGTGGATAAAGCGTCGACCTGGAGACGCTAAGATTGCCGGTTCAAAACCCTGGGCTTCTAAAAAAAAAACAAAAAACCTGGGCTTGCCTGGTCAAGGCACATATGGGAGTTGATGCTTCCTGCTCCTCCCCCCTTCTCTCTCTCTCTCTCTCTCTCCCCCTCTCTGTAATGAATAAATAAAATCTTTAAAAAAAATTTTTAAAAAAATGTACATCTTGTGGATTGTATACCCTGGACATACTCCTGATAGAAACATCTGGAAATTTCAAATGGGATATAATAAACATAAGTATAGAGCTAGGACAGAAAGAATAGAAAAGAAGACGGGGAACCCTCGTGTGCCAAAAATGAAGACAATGAATGCCCACGGCAAGCCTTTGAGCAGATGCTGCCCCTGCTGGGGCTAAGGAAGAGAGCACCCAGCCTTGGGCCCATGAAGGTTAGAAGTTAGAGCTGACACCTCCAGGTGAAGCCCCTTGAAGGCTCCATCTTCAGAATACACACAGTTCAGTAAAAGTGCAACCCAACACCAAAAGATGTCTCCTTCAGAACTAGATGCTGGTGCAGAAGCCCGAGAGGTTTACTGGGGACCAATGCCTTTGAAAGGGAGGAGGAGGAGGAAGTGGGGTTTTGCAGGTGAAGTCTCAGACCAGGGTGCAGATCCAACATCTGTGAAAGGAAAGGAGAGGGAACAGGTATGGGCAGCGGGAACAGAACATGAGAAGGCTGGGCAGTTTCAGCCAATCGGACACAGGGTTCTAGAGCAAATATTGCCTATTAGAGGAGTCTTGTGCTGGGTAGAAACAACCAGGACCTGGAACCCCACCCATTCAAGAAAAATATGGCCATTACTTGAAAGCCAAGGTATTTCCTGAAGGCATTAATAACTGGAACTGTCACTTGACTCCTTGGAGCTTAAGTTCTTAAATAGAGCTAGCTCCAAGTGGTATAACTCCATGGCTACCAGAATGGAAAAAAGCCTACCTGTCTCAGGCTAGGCTCTGGAGGATGGTAGTAGATGGCGCAGTATCTTCCTTGACAATCCCAAACCACAACTATAGCCTCAAGGAGGTTAGGATTCAAATTTACATTACCCACAGGGCTGATAAATGGACATAAATTGAATTTGGGCCAATGGTAGCACTTGAGGTTTCTGGCTGAAGGTAACTCAGAAACAGGAGGGACTCTTCCACAATCCACACCACAAGCCTGGCTCAATATAAGCTCACAAACAGAAACTGCTAAACCCACAAGGAAATAGTCCACCATTAGTGAGAACACAACAAAGAGCAGGATCAAAAATCCAAGAAGCTGAAGTCATGTAAAAATCTTCCAGAACAGAACATAAATAGTTTCATAAGGTATAAAACGAACAAGGCATAACCTGTGGTGGTGCAGTGGATAGAGTGTTGACCTGGAATGCTGGGGTTGCTGATTTGAAACCCTGGGCTTGCTGGGTCAAGGCACATATGAGAAGCAACTAGGAGTTGATGCTTCTCACTCCCCCTCCTCGCCTTTCTCTCTCCTCTCTCTAAAATCAATAAAAAAAAAATTTTAAACTAACTGGTGAAAGAAGCAGCATGGAAAAAAGCGTGGCAAATAAAATCACCAAACCTTAAGATAAATCAAGATACTATTAAAAAATATTTGAAATTTTTTTTTTTCTAAAAATAGTCACTGAAATTCTTATAAAACCTCAATGGACTGTTAAACAGCAGACCTACACACTGCTGAAAAGCGTTAGTTACATGAAAGATGAGAAAAGGAGGCAGAATGAAGGACAGAGAAAAATGACAGATGGAAACATGATACATTAAGAGCATAGCCTAGGAACACCATACAGCGAATCAGATTTTCTCATCTAGAAAGAGATAATTAGGAAATTAGGAGAAAATAAATACTTTAAAAGAATAGATGACAATATTCAAGAAATTATGAAAAACAAAAATAAAAGCCTCAAATTCAAGGGAAAAAGATTGACATCAAAGGAAAAACTATTAGATTGGCAATAGATTTTTTAAAATGTTTATTTTATTGATTTTAGAGAGAGAGAACGAGAGACAGGAGCATCGATCTGTTCCTGTATGTGGTCTGACCAGGGATTGAATCCACAACCTCTGCACTGTGGACAATGCTCTAACCAACTGAGCTATCGGCCAGGGTGACAATAGATTTCTATGATAAAAACAAATAATAATAGAAGTCAGAAGACAGTGGGCTATCATCTACAAAGCAGTGAGGGAAAATAACCTTGATTTTATACCCTGATCAGTTATCATACACAAACAAAACCAAATAAAGACATTTTCAGAAAATAAAAACAGAGTGTACCATTCCCTGAAAAACTACTGAAGACTATCCTTTGGGAAAAAGAAAGAAGGACGTAAGGAGCATGGTCAGCAAAATAATTTAATGAACATGAGTAAATCTTTAACATGCATTGACTTTAAAAGACAATATTAAAGACAAATTTGGGGGATACAAAACAAAGTGGAACTAAAATACTAGACAACAATCTCATGTAAGAAGGATGGAGCATCATGTCAATGGAAGCATCTTACGGTCCTTGTGATTTAAAGGGATGGGCAGAGATATCAATTCATTTAAACTTTGTAACTCAAACGTACATGTTTAAAATGTTCATCATTGTTGCTAAAGGAGCAGAAGCAGAATGGCTCCCAGCAGAAGGAGAAAAGAGGAGTAAAGGAAACGCTGTTAATAGAAGGTAGGAAATGGAGGAAAGAAGCAAAGAAAAGTTATGGTAAATAAAGATCACAAAATAAGACAGAAAAAAAACCCTAGTATATCTACATTCGCCATAAATGGGGAGAATTAAGCTCTCTATTCGAAAGACAAATTGTCAGATTATAAAACTAAGCAAAAATCCAACTCTGTGCTCTGAAGTTTTCGTGAGAATCACTAGGTCATTGTGATGGTTGCACAAGCTCTGAACACACTAAAGCCAATGAACTGTACACTTTAAATGGATGGTTTATATGAGGCAAAATATATCTTGGTAAAGATGCAGTTTATTAAAAGCTGGAAAAGTCAATTCTAGATTAAATACTTAACTGTAAAAAAACTAAATTATACAGGTTTTAGAATAAGATATTGAGAATAAAATTCTTACAGCACTCAGGGAGGGAAGATAACAAACAAAAAAGACAGAAAAAGAAAGTATGATAAAAACTCTTAAAAAAGAAAAGTACTAGATTTGATTATATTTAAATACAAATGTTGGTTTAACACCTACCATGAAAAGTGTTGAGAAGATATGTACAAACAACAGCATATTGTGCATAGTATGACACTTAGAAACATCAAATGTAAGCTAACACCAGCACAACGCAGTGGATAACCTGCTGTAATGTTAATGCACCATAGGTGAAGAGGTAGAATTTATATGAAGTAGGCTGTTAAAAATTAGAAGTGTAGCCTGACCTGTGGTGGCGCAGTGGGTAAATCGTCGACCTGGGATGCTGAGGTCACCGGTTCTAAACCCTGGGCTTGCCCGGTCAAGGCACATATGGGAGTTGATGCTTCCTGCTCCTCCCCACTTTCTCTCTCTCTCTCACTCTCTCTCCTCTCTAAAATGAATAAATAAATTAAAAAAAATTTTTTTTAAAAATTAGAAGTGTATATTATAAAACTTAGGTCCACCATCCTGGCCAGGTAACTCAACCGGTCAGAGCATTGTCCTGATACACACCAAGGTTGCAGGTTCAATCCCCTGTCGGGGCACATCCAAGAATTAACCAATGAAGGCATAAATAAGTTGAACAACAAATCAGTGTTTCTCTCTCTCTCCCACTCTCTAAAATCAATCAATATATATATATTTTTTAAATTAACTAAAAAATCCTTAGGGCAACCATTAAAAATAAGATGTAACTAATAAGTGAATAGTGAAAAAAATAGAATTACTTTAAAAATAATTCAAAAGCAGACAAAAAAGGGGGAAGGTATCATTGAATACTTGGAACACATAGAGAACCACTAGTAAGATGGTAGAGTTAAATGCAATCATACCAGTAATTACATTAAGGGTTTGATGATAAAAATTAATATCCAGAGTGTTTTTTTAAACAAACAAACAGCCTAACCTGTGGTGGCACAGTGGATAAAGAATCGACCTGGGCCTGACCTGTGGTAGCACAGTGGATCAAGCATCGATTTATCGATTTGGAATGCTGAGGTTGCTGGTTCAAAACCCTGGGCTTGCCTGGTCAAGGCACATATGGGAAGGAGTTGATGCTTTCTCCTCCTCCCCCCTTCTCTCTCTCTCTCTCTCTCTCTCCTCTAAAATAAATAAAAATTTAAAAAAATAAAAATAATTTAAGAATCGACCTGGAACTCTGAGGTTGCCGGTTCAAAACCCTGGGCTTGCTGGTTAAGGCACATATGGGAGTTGATGCTTCCTGCTCCTCCCCCTTTCTCTCTCTCTCTCTCTCTCCTCTCTAAAATGAATAAATAAAATAAAATAACTTTATTTTTTTCTGAAGTTGGAAACGGGTAGGCAGTCAGACAGACTCCCGCATGCACCCGACCAGGATCCACCTGGCACACCCACCAGGGGGCGATGCTGTGCCGCAACCAGAGCCATTCTAGCGCCTGAGGCAGAGGCCATAGAGCCACCTCCAGTGCCCGGGCCAACTTTGCTCCAATGGAGCCTTGGCTGCCGGAGGGGAAGAAAGAGACAGAGAGGAAGGAGAGGGGGAGGGGTGGAGAAGCAGATGGACACCTCTCCTGTGTGCCCTGGCCGGGAATCGAACCTGGGACACCTGCACACCAGGCCGACGCTCTACCACTGAGCAACCGGCCACGGCCTAAAGTAACTCTTATAAACCACCATGACTTCGTAACAGAAATGTTGGCAAAGGCTACGAAGAAGAAATTCATAGAGCAGGGATCGGGAATCTTTTTGGCTGAGAGAGCCATGAACGCCACATCTTTTAAAATGTAATTCCGTGAGAGCCATACAACAACCCCTGTACTTTACACATTATCCAGTAAAAATTTGGTGTTGTCCCGGAGGACAGCTGTGATTGGCTCTAGCCACCCACAACCATGAACATGAGCAGTAGGAAATGAATGGATTGTAATACATGAGAATGTTTTATATATATATATATATATATATATATATATATATATTTTTTTTTTTTTTTTTTTTTTAGAGGCAGAGATAGACAGGGACAGACAGACAGGAACAGAGAGAGATGAGAAGCATCAATCATCAGTTTCTCGTTGCGCCTTGCGACTTCTTAGTTGTTCATTGATTGCTTTCTCACACGTGCCTTGACCACGGGCCTTCAGCAGACCGAGTAACCCCCTGCTGGAGCCAGCGACCTTGGGTCCAAGCTGGCGAGCTCTTTGCTCAAGCCAGATGAGCCCGCGCGCGACCTCTGGGGTCTCGAACCTGGGTACTTCCGCATCCCAGTCCGACGCTCTATCCACTGCGCCACCGCCTGGTCAGGCAAGAATGTTTTATATTTTTAACATTATTTTTTTTATTAAAGATTTGTCTGCAAGCCAGATGCAGCCATCAAAAGAGCCACATCTGACTCGCGAGCCATAGGTTCCCAACCCCTGTCATAGAGGAAGAAAACAAATGTCTAGTAAGTATGAAAAGATGTTCAACTTTCTTAATAATCCGGTAAATACAAATGTAGATACCAAGGAAAGGCATGAGCTTACAGTCCTTGTAATGGCTTCTGAATCCATTATCAGTGAGTATTGATGAAAATGTGAAAACAGGGCCCCACACATTGCTGGTGGGAGTGTCACCAGGCACCCTGTTGCTGTTGAGCAGTCTGGTAATCCCAGGGAAGATGGAGGCATTCCTATCACCCAGGGTGCCCTGTCTCAGTGTCTCTGCCAGATCAAGCCCCGCAGGGTACACAGTGAGACACGTGGGCAGATGTTCCACGTAGCAGGTCTGTTTTCATTCCTCTTGAGGGCACGGAAAGTAAACTAGAGTTTACTTATTCAATGAAATACTATATAGTGGTTAAGATGAATGAACCAGACATGCTTGTTTAAAAATGCCTTGTATCTCCAAAACATAATGACAAATGGAAAAAAAAAATTCCAACAGGATATGGACTGGATTGCATCACTCACACAAAATTGTAAAATACTCAAACCAGTGGAATGCAGTGTTTACTGAGAGAGGGTAGGAAAGGCAGCAAGACAAGTGGGAAGTCTGACCTCTGGGAAGGGAAGGGAAGGGAAGGGAAAAGACTGGGTAGAACTGGCCTTATTTTCTATTTTTAAAGAGAGATCTGAGCCAACAGTGCACAGTGTCCTGCTCCTGTTGCCTTCCATGCAGCTCTACCCCTGACCTCTCTGGGGTTCTCATTAGGTGAACAAATATATTCTTCTCCCCTACCCCCCTTTAAGTTAGTTCCAGTTGGATTTTTGTTACTTGTAACCAGGAGGCCTGCCTATACTTTTTCTTTTCTTTCTTCTTTTTCTTTTAAATTTCATTATCAGTACATGCCACCTTGTAGGTAGATATTCCATAATATGTGAGTGAACCTGTCCAGGTGAAGGAGTCGCCAACTCCAAACTTGACAGTGGCTTTGGGGGGAGGGGTGTCTCTCATTGGTAGAGCATTCACACAGGGGACCTACATTGCAGCTTAGGGTAAACAAGTCACTTCCCATTCGGCCTCAGTTTCCTCTCAAATGACGGGTCTGGCCCCTGCTGACCCCAGCCCTCTATGATTCTCGTTCTTCTGTCCTTTTAGGTCACAAACAACACTCGGGCATTTCACAAAAGCACCCAACCCCCTGGCTACCCCTTGGAACCACAGCCCGCTTCCCTGGAACCCGGGCTGCACAGAGCTGGTCACATGAACTGGGGCTGTCTTTGGTGTGACGGGTTTCTTAGATCCCTTTGTGAGCGCAGGTTTGAAAGGGTTCTGGGTTTGAGAGGAGCAGGGGATCTGGCGGGGGAAGGCTGTCGGAGCCAATCAAGCCGCCTCCAGACCCCACCACGTCGCCCCGCTGCGCGCTCGCATTTCTTCGCGGTGCTCCCGCCTCCCCGTCTCGCCCTAGGGTGCCGGGCGGGCGCGGACCCCAGGTGAGAGGCCCGGGGGGCCCGGGGGTGGAAGGCCCGGGCGGTTCGGCCCGGGCTGCACGACGGGCTGGCCCGGGGCTCAGGGCGTGTCCGTCGCCGCCTGGCTGCTCGCTCCACACTGTTTGCTCCTACCGGCTGTAGATGGAGCTGTCTGGGTTCCTGCAGCCTCCGACGAGCCTCGGAGTGTTTCTCTTTAAACGGCCCGAGAGGGACATGCCTCCCAGGATGCAGTTTGTATCAACATGGCAGCTGCGGTGCAGCTCCCCTGCTGAAGCGGCGCCGGGACGGCAGCGCAGCTCGCAGCCGGGGCCGGGGCCGGAGCCGGGGTCGCAGCCGCGGCCGCAGAGGGGCCGCGCGCGGGCCGGGGGCTGGTGCTGAGGGCCGGGGCCCAGCTCGCGGCCGGGGCGCAGCCGGCCGGGCCGCCCGCCGCCACTGCCGCGCGCCCCGCTCCGACGCCGCCGCCGGGCTCGGCCGCTCCGTCTCCGCCCGCCCCGCGCTCCCGGAGCAGACCGGGCCCGACGGCCGCGCGAGCCCGGGCAGGGGAGGCCGGGCGGGCGGGCGGGCGGCGCCTGCGGAGAGGCCGGGGCCGGCCTGCGTGGGGCCGCGCGGCGGCGGCGGCAGCGGCGGCGGCTCGGGGCCGGGCCGGACAGCGCAGGGCCATGGCCGAGGCGGTGAGGGCGGCCCGCGCGCGCACGGACGCGCGGACTCGGGGCCCTGGGGACGGCCTGCGCGTCCCGGGCTCGGCGGCCCGGCCTGGGGTCTCGGTAAGGAACAGAAGCGCTGCGACGTTGGGGACGGGGGGGGGGGGAGGGACGCGCGCCCCTGAGCAGGAGGGGGGGCTGCGGGACGAGCGCGGGGCCGAGGCGCCGTCCGCCGTCCGGGCGAGGCTGCGGGGACGCGCCGGGCCAGGCACGCACGCGGACCGGCGGTAGGCGACGGGGCGGCGCGCCTCGCTCCCCACGGAGCCGGCGCTGCGTCCGTCGGGGTGGTCGCCGCACGTTTTCCGCAGAGCTCGGCCCCGCGGAGCCTCCCGCCGCCGGCGCGCGGCGCTGACGCGGCTCTCCCCATTTCGCAGAGCGGAGACACTGAGGCGCAGACACCTGGCGGCGACCTGCCCCGCCTGCCCCAAGGTCACGTAGCGAGTCGTCCGTGGCTCGGTGCCCGCGTCCCCAGAAACGCCAGCCTCCCGCGCTGCGGCCTGGACGGGGTGGGGGCGGCTGTGGCGGCGGCCTCCCTGGGGGACGGGCCTGGGCCGGGTGCGCGGTGGACGCGGCCCGTCGGGGTGGGGGAGGGGTGGCGGCCGGTGGCGGCCGGGGAGGTGGGGGCCCGGCGCTGGGGAGCAGGTGACCCTCGGGCTTGGCGCCTTGGCCTCCAGCCTCTGCGTGGGGAGGGCCCCAGGACGTACTTATGGCGTCTAGACGGATGGGAACTGGGGAACGGGCTCCCAAGGGCTCAGGGACTTTTGTGTCTCTTCAGTGGGCCATTGAAAAAAAATCTGTGTGAAAATGTCCGCCGTAGAGCTCCTCTCGGAGATGCAGCGGTCGTTCTGGGAGCACTGCTGCATGGGGGTCAGTGCCTCTGAGCCTCAGTTTCCTGTTGTGCCCAGGAAGTGGTCCGGATAGATGGCTTTCTACAGAGCCTATCAGTTCTTTAATAATAGTATTTTTTATTATTATCATTATAGTGAAACTCTTAGGAAAATAGAATAAAGTGGAGATTTTAAAATGTTTAACCTCCAGGCTTAGGTCTGCAGGGCTCTATATAATTCTGGGTGTACCACACTGGGTCATCCATGAAAATGGCACAGCTTTCTTTATAAATCAAATATGCATGGTTATGTATTTTTCTGCTAATGTGGCATGAATCTTGAAGACCCCATTCACTTACCGGCTGTCAGGTAGGGAGATGCAGTGAAATCTTGTAAAATACAGTTCAGAAGAAATCTATTCCCCCTCACAACAGTTGGAGAATATAGCTTATTAATCTTAAATGTAATATTTACATCCTTCTCTTGCGCCACTTCTCTCTGCTGAGGGTGGTGAGAAAACCATTAGGAAATGATAGCAAGGGGATTTTATTTGGGGGCAGGGGAGGGGACATGCTCCTGTGGCCCCTCATCCCTCCATAGTCCTCCAAATCCGGAAATGGAGAGAGACAGCCTAATAATAGCCAGCCAAGAAATGGTATTTTCCCTTGAGCTCTGATTAGACTAGTTTGTAACCATGTCTTATTCTCCTGGCTTTATTTACTGTACTGGAGCTTGTTTTCATTGTTTCGGATAAACCCCTGAATTACTCAGGGAGACTAACTTGGCCCCAGGGGATTTTTCACTTCTTGCTATGAGTTGTAGGCAAATACCCTAATCCCCTCTAAGGATGGGGCCATAATGTGCCTATTATGTTGCATTATGCTAGTAGTCACTTTCCCTATGTCTGGGGTTCCCATCCCAGGGGGGGCCATCCAATCTTGCCCTCACCTGTGAAGAGTTGGGAGGTGGCTTTGTTGTTGAGTCTTCAGGTTTAGGGGTCCACGAACCCCTTGTACATGTTTGCAGAATTTTGTATATGTATGTGCCTGTGTGTGTGTTTAATATTTTATTTATTGGTTTTACTGGGGGTGAAGGGGTGGGGGCAAGAAGTATCAACTCATAGTTGCTTCACTTTAGCTGTTCATTGCTTACTTGTTGCATGCCTGTATGAGCTTTAACTGGGCAAGCCCAGGGCCTTGAACTGGTGACCTCAGCGTTCCAGGTCGACGCTGTTTCCATTGTGCCACCACAGGCCAGGCCCCATGTGCACTTTTTTGAGCAAGAGAATCCATAACTTTCATTGGGTTTTTAAAGGGATTCCAGACCCCAGCTTTAAATGGAAATATCTTTTCAGGCAGGGCCCTCCACCTCCCCCACAATAGAACCTCCCACAGATCTTTGTTTAACCTCCAAGCATCTCAGTTTTAGAGGTAAAAAGAATTCAGCGCACCAACCAGCTGCCTCAGTTGATATATGAGGCCAGGAGGTGACCCACACTGAGCTGAAATTGGGGCGCAGGAGCCAGACCACTTTTGTGGCCTTGTGCAGTTCCTTAGCCTCTCCTGCCTCAGTGTGTATGTGCTGTGTGTGGATAATAATTCTAGTAGTTCCGTTTCGTTGGGTTTCATGAAGAGTAAATGAAATAACCCTTTAAAATGTTTAACACTGTTAGTGGCATACATGCTGAAGAATTGTTAGCTATCTCCTCACTGGCCAGCTGTAGAGCTGTCGGACCATGCTACCGCCACATTGTTTTGCCTGGAAAAAGGTCTTAAATCTTTTATCTTTGGCTTAAAAATGTAATGGTAGTGGCTTAATGAGTAGACCACAAGTTAATGAATAAACGAAGAAGAGAAAGAAGATAATAGAAATGTAAATAGGTCTAGATCGTCTTTGGTAAAAGACTGACGGAACTTCATTATTTACCCTAATAATTTTTTTCTCATAACTCTATAGTTTATATATTATTCATTCTTTCATCAGCCATTTATTGAGCACATACTATGTATCAGATGACACATGGGATATGTTCATTTTCAAATGAAGAAAATGGGAATTTCAGTTCCTT
Source organism: Saccopteryx bilineata (assembly GCF_036850765.1). Lineage (NCBI taxonomy): Eukaryota > Metazoa > Chordata > Mammalia > Chiroptera > Emballonuridae > Saccopteryx > Saccopteryx bilineata. Next base: position 347,119,551 of record NC_089491.1, on the reverse strand, counting down.
GAAAGATCACTAGAACATGATGCGTAGTAATTGGCATTGAGTAAAATCTGCAGGAAGCCTATGAGGAAGTGGGCGAACATTGTCATGGAAGAGACTCTGTTCAGTTCCAATTAATGCTGTTGCTTGGTTGGATAGGTAAATACAGAACTCGTCATGCAGATGTTGGCCTTCACATCCCTGATGACAAAAGAATTCTCTGAACATGGATGTGTCAAGGTGGGGAACAGGGAGAGGAGTGTGACTAATTGAAATCCCCAAAGGAGTCAGTCTTTGTTTTGGTTCTGGTCCCTTTCAGCGTTGACACGAGTCACAGAAATGGCAAATGTCATCTCTGCTTCTAGCCCTTCGAGGCCTTTTTCCTCACTTGCCACCGCACAAACCATAGGGAGGAACCCAGACCATGCAGTACACCATCTGTCAGGGGACCTCCCGGGGAGTCAGTGAATTGCCATGCCGTGCCTGTCCCAGGGTCTGTCCTCTCTGTGCTTAGAGCCAATGCCAGCTTGGAATGCCCAGACGACCATTTGGCTGCTCCAGTAGGGACTGGGTCCATAGAATATGTGTCAAAGCCAGCCCACACCATAAAGCTCTTTGAGGGGAATTTTATTGATAAGTCAACAGTTTAGCTTTTATCAAAAAGTTGTGGAATTTAAGATCAGTGTGTGTCTTCACTATTGGATAAAGTGAGAGAAAGAAGTCATGGGCACTGTGAATGCCTGGTAATGCAAATCGAAGAAGTTGGGCCACATGACTTACCTGTGAGGTAGGTCTGTGGGTAGCACCAGCCTCCCCCACCCCATCCTCTTCCACTTGTCTGGGGATAGGAACCATGCCTGGCATTGACAATATTCTGCTTGTGGCTCTTCAGAGTTCTCTTTTATTTAATGCTTGAACAACTCAGTGAAGGATCAGGGTATGCCAGATGGCTGTCCTTATTTCATGGATGAGAATGCTGAGAACAGAGGGTTCGAGTGACCGGGCCAGGGCGACACAGGCAGCAATAGGTGTGGACAGGCCTGAGAACCAAGTGTTCTAATTCACAGTCAGCACCCTTTCTCCTCTCTGACGCTACGACTCCTAGGATGGTGCCCATGCAGAGAATATTGTAGAAAAGGAATGGGCTCCATAAAGGGCAGAAGGCAGCATCACTGTATATCTTTTATCTGTTGTTAATAATGCTTTGGTAGTTGATGTCTGAATGAATGCTTGGCTCTCAAGAAAAGATGACTGTCCCCAGAACACATTGCTACCAATACCCTTTTCATGTGGGTGCTTATCTTTGGCGTTTATTTTGCCGGTTGGAGACTGTGGCCCTCACTCCTGCCCTTCTCTTGAACACAGGTCCAGCAGCTGGACATGGAGACCCAGCGCTCATCGCCTCTGTCATTTCCCAGTGTCCTGCAGGAAGAAACTCCACGGCAAGCCCCCGCTGGACTCTCCCAAGAAGCTCTGTTCCAGTCCCGTGTTCTTCCCCCCAAAGAAGTTCCTTCTTTGTCTCCCTCTGGTCCCCGGCAAGGCTCCTTGCCCCTCACTCCCAAGCAAGAGACCTCCAGCAGGATGCCGCACAACCTCCAGAAGGGACCCTCACTCCTGTACTCGGCCACCTCTGAGCAAGAGACGCAGCTCCAGGGCCCCCTGCCTTCCCAGGAAGAGACCCAGTATCCACCCCCAGCTGCTGCCGATCAAGAATTCTCACTTCTCTCTCACTCCACTCACCACCAGGAAGCCCCACTCCACTCCCCTGAAGTTCCCGAGAAGGACCCCCTCAGCCTCTCCCCCACAGTCTCTGAAGCCGACATGGACCCCCTGCTCCAGAGCCCAGTTTCCCAAAAGGAGACCTCCTTCCACGTCTCTTCTGAGGCCCAGAAGGACGCGCCACTCCCGATGGCGGAGATCACCCGCTTGGCCATGTGGGCTGCCGTCCAAGCGGTAGAGAGGAAACTGGAGGCCCAGGCCATGCGGCTGCTGACACTGGAGGGACGGACAGGGACAAACGAAAAAAAGATAGCTGACTGTGAGAAGACGGCCGTGGAGTTTGCGAACCATCTGGAGAGCAAGTGGGTCGTGCTGGGGACCCTGCTGCAGGAGTACGGGCTGCTGCAGAGGCGGCTGGAGAACATGGAGAACCTGCTGAAAAACAGAAATTTCTGGATCCTGCGGCTGCCCCCCGGCAGCAACGGCGAAGTTCCCAAGGTAACCCTGTCCCAACTGGGGCTCCCAAGGAATGATCTGAATTAGAATGTGTTTTAGGAATTTAGTTAAATAGAAAAGAAAGGAGGAAAGCGATGGTTGAGAAGGAAAAAAAAAAACATAACGATATCTGGCTGCCAACATGGATGTGCCACAGTCAAACTCTTCCTCATGTTGATAAGAGCATAGGTTAATAGATGAGGAGAAGGCCCTAGCGCTAGCGCTCGGGGATTTCGAAGGCCGTTCAGTCTGTGATGTCTGAGAGGACAAGAAAGCAGGCCGAAGGTCCAGTGATAGGTACTGAGGCTTTATTTCCCTGCGAGTGTGAGTTAGCGGCTCACGCCTGGGGGAGGGAGACTGCAGAGAAGTATTAGGAGGCTCTGTCAGGCTCAATGTTTTTGTTTTGTTTTTTTTAAATACTTTATTTATTGGTTTTACAGAGACAGGAGAGAAAGGGGAGCATGGAATGGGAAGTATCAACTCATAGTTGCTTCATGTTAGTTGTTCATTGCTTGCTGTTGTATGTGCCTTGACCAGGGAAGCCCAGGGTTTGTTTGTTTTTTTCCTTTCTTTTTTTTTTTTTCTCCTGTATTCCTCTGAAGCTGGAAACGGGGAGAGACAGTCAGACAGACTCCCGCATGCACCCGACCGGGATCCACCCGGCACGCCCACCAGGGGTGAGGCTCTGCCCACCAGGGGGCGATGCTCTGCCCCTCCGGGGCGTCGCTCCATCGCAACCAGAGCCACTCTAGCGCCTGGGGCAGAGGCCAAGGAGCCATCCCCAGTGCCTGGGCCATCTCTGCTCCAATGGAGCCTCGGCTGCGGGAGGGGAAGAGAGACAGAGAGGAAGGAGAGGGGGAGGGGTGGAGAAGCAGATGGGCGCCTCTCCTGTGCGCCCTGGCCAGGAATCGAACCCGGGACCTCTGCATGCCAGGCCGACGCTCCACCACTGAGCCAACCGGCCAGGGCCAAGCCCAGGGTTTTGAACTGGCAACCTTGGCATTCAAGGCCGAAGGTTTATCCACTGCACCACCACCACAGGCCAGGCGGGGCTCAATGTTTTTATCAGTTGCCTTATGAACCATGTTAATGCCAGTTAAAATGTGATCTCAAGAGGGACCCTAAAACAAACTAGAGAACATTGGGTTTTAATATGATTTTCCCGAAGAGTCTATAAGAATCTGCACTGTGGACCAGATTTCTTTCTTTCGTGCCTCTGCACCTTTTCCCAGCCTTTAGAAAAGAACTTGGACTGTGTTCTCTAGGCCAGCCCTTGTCCAATTTTATTGTGTACATGAGTCCCCTGAGGAGCTTACTAAAGGCAGAATCTGATGTAGTGGGTCTAGAGCAGGGGTCCCTACGGCCCGCAGGCCACATGCGGCCCCCTGAGGCCATTTATCCGGCCCCCGCCACACTTCTGGAAGGGTACCTCTTTCATTGGTGGTCAGTGAGAGGAGCATAGTTCCCATTGAAATATTGGTCAGTTTGTTGATTTAAATTTACTTGTTCTTTATTTTAAATATTGTATTTGTTCCCGTTTTGTTTTTTTACTTTAAAATAAGATGTGCAGCCTGACCTGTGGTGGCGCAGTGGATAAAGCATCGACCTGGAATGCTGAGGTCGCCGGTTCGAAACCCTGGGCTTGCCTGGTCAAGGCACATATGGGAGTTGATGCTTCCAGCTCCTCCCCCCTTCTCTCTCTCTCTCTTTCTCTCTCTCTCTCCCTCTCTCTCTCCTCTCTAAAATGAATAAATAAATAAAAAAAAAATTAAAAAAAAAAATAAGATGTGCAGTGTGCATAGGAATTTGTTCATAGTTTTTTTTTTTATAGTCTGGCCCTCCAACGGTCTGAGAGACAGTGAACTGGCCCCCTGTGTAAAAAGTTTGGGGACCCCTGGTCTGGAGCCTGTGTTTCTAGCAAATTCCCTGGTTGCGCTCTTTCTGCTGGTCTGCACACCATGCTTTACCGCAGCGAGGATTATCCTGCTAGAAAGGAGGAGGACCAGGCAAGACAAGGTCCTTACTCTGTGGAGTTGGTTAGGACCAGGGTCCCCAAACTACAGCCCCGCGGGCCACATGCGGCCCCCTGAGGCCACTTATCCAACCCCAGCCGCACTTCTGGAAGGGGCACCTCTTTCATTGGTGGTCAGTGAGAGGAGCATAGTTCCCATTGAAATACTGGTCAGTTTGTTGATTTAAATTTACTTGTTCTTTATTTTAAATATTGTATTTGTTCCCGTTTTGGTTTTTTTTACTTTAAAAAAAGATATGTGCAATGTGCATAGGGATTTGTTCATAGTTTTTTTTATAGTCTGGCCCTCCAATGGTCTGAGGGACAGTGAACTGGCCCCCTGTGTAAAAAGTTTGGGGATCCTTGGTTAGGACAATGGCCTAAGCCTGGCCAGACTCCTTAGTGACACCCCACGACTGTGCTTTTGGGCCTTGCCTACCTGGTCCTAAGGAGAGGTATTTGAGCCAGGCCAGGGCAGGTAAAGGGCCATTTGTTTCGTTGGGACTTGGCAGGCAAGGGCCTGTGACAGCCCTCCTGTGGGTCCCAGCTGAGCTTATTGTGTTCCCTCCAGGTCCCTGTCACGTTCGATGACGTCGCCGTCCATTTCTCAGAGCAGGAGTGGGGGAACCTGTCCGAGTGGCAGAAGGAGCTGTACAAGAACGTGATGAGGGGCAACTACGAGTCTCTGGTTTCCATGGGTAAGGAGAGGGCTTCCCTTGTCGGGGCAGCCTTGACACTGGCTCAAGGTTCACTTGGAACTGTTGGGGTTTCTGAACTCCGGTCCTATGGAGAGTTGAGAGCAAGGGAAACCGAATGTTTGAGAACACCACAGGTTAGAAGAACGCTCTCATATACTGACACACATCGGTGCAGGACCGCTTGTGAAGGGAGGCACCGCTCCATGGAGAAGCCACTGGTCCAAGGGGAGAAGGCGGACTCAGATATCAGGATCTCTGCCTTTATATTATTTTCTCTGTGGACATATTTATACATATTTAAGTTAGTTTGTCCAGCACACTATGAAGCAAGTGTGAAGCACTTGACAAGAATTCTATTTGATAATCATTCCTCTAAATTAGGGAGCTAGGACAGGGGTGGGCACTCCTGTTTCACTGTTGAGGTAACAAACCGAACAGTATCATCTGTTGAGGGCCACATCCCCTAGTTTCCTGTTCCTTCTTGTGTAGAGAGGACGCTGTGACCCAGAGACATCCCAGGTCCCCACCAGGAGGTCACAGTGTCACTAAGATCTCTCTTACCCCAAAGTCTCTTGATTATTTCTGTCTTCATTAAATAGGAGTATTGAAGGATGAAAACCTGGGAAAACTATACTTTTATATGTATCCTTTTTCTCTGATGTGGTGAACTCTTTGGGCACACACAAAAAAGTTTAAAAGTTATTAAATACACTGTTGTATAGAAATGTTGATTCTTGCTTGAATGTTAATTTTATACACACATGTATCTCTTCATAGGGATAACTTTTTATATTTTTTATTTTTTCTTTCCTTTTCTTTCTTTCTTTCTTTTTTTTTGTATTTCTCTGAAGCCGGAAACGGGGAGAGACAGTCAGACAGACTCCCGCATGCGCCCAACCGGGATCCACCCAGCACGCCCACCAGGGGGCGGTGCTCTGCCCACCAGGGGGCGATGCTCTGCCCCTCTGGGGCGTTGCTCCATTGCGACCAGAGCCAGTCTAGCGCCTGGGGCAGAGGCCGAGGAGCCATCCCCAGCACCCGGGCCATCTTTGCTCCAGTGGAGCCTCGGCTGCGGGAGGGGAAGAGAGAGACAGAGAGGAAGGAGAGGGGGAGGGGTGGAGAAGTAGATGGGCGCTTCTCCTGTGTGCCCTGGCTGGGAATCGAACCCGGGACCTCTGCACGCCAGGCCGACGCTCCACCACTGAGCCAACTTGCCAGGGCCTTTTCTTTTCTTTTTGAAGTACATGCATAATTGTGGAAAGTTACCAATTTAGATTTATATAATACAGAGCAGCCCTTGTCCCCCAGAGGCAACCACCATGAACCTGTTGGCCTGTGTGGTTTCTCATATTTTTTGTATGTATACATGCTAACATACACATGATGCTTGCACTTGTGCACACGCAGTTTGTACTTTGCACCAACAGGATAGTTCCCTTATTTTGCCTAACGGTGGGTCTCAGGCAGTTTTCCATGTTGAACCACTGGGCATTTAACCAACAGCAGCTGGAGTCTGTCTTCTGACTGTTGCAGCATTGCCATAAACACCTCTGTGTGTCTGTGCACTTAGGTGATTATTTTAGCTGACGGATTCCCAGAAGTGGGTTTTTGGAGTAGAGGGTGCACATTTACAATAATATCACAGCCATTGCTGTGGCGCCCCCCAGAGGCCGTGTATGTTTATGCAGTGGTGTGTAACAAGGCCTTTTCCCTACACCCTGGCCCCAACTGATGTTCTTCAATTTTAAATAGATGAGTAAACTATGACACCTTGTTATGATTAGTGAACTTGTTTATCTTTTCTTGTGTTTATTGGCCACTTGCATTTCTTCTATGAATTGCGTATTCTTATCTTTGCTTTTTTTAGTAATTGTAGAGACTGTTTATGTGTAATTATGAATATTCACTCTTTGCCTTACATATGACAAATGTGTGCATGTAATAATGTTTCCTCCAAATTTCTTCACCCTTTAACTTTATTTCCAAAGAACTTTAAACGTTTTGAATGTAAGGAAATCTGTCAGTATTTTGTGTTATGACGTGTAGGTTTGATCAGGATTAATTTTGTACTTTATAAAAATTTTAAATGTCTGGTGCCTTTGTCATGAAAACCCTGAGCAACAGGGAGCGACAGGTGACGAAAGGGCCAGTTTGCATTGGTAGCAGCCAGCGCCCCACCACTGGTCCCTGCATGGGAGGATATAGTGCGTGGTTAACACACACATTCGTGTGCACACGCACACATGCATGCACACACACACAGTGGGTCCAAGGAAAAGGGCTAGAGATGTGGCTCCCTTTTTTTCCAACATTGTCAGCCGCCATCAGGGGAGCTAGCTGTTCCTGGTGTCACACTCGCCCAGGTGTGACACCTTTGCAGCATCCGGTGCGACCTCGCCCCATAGTGTGTTTTCTTTCCTTCCTTCTGCCCAGACTATGCAATTTCCAAGCCAGACCTCATGTCCCAGATGGAGCGCGGGGAGAGGCCAACCATGCAGGAGCAGGAAGACTCGGAGGAGGGCGAGCCGCCTGCAGACCCCAGTGCTGGTGAGTGGCTTCCGGGCAGCCTGCAGCTCAGCCCTCTAGATCTCTCAGCGTTATAATCCAGGGTGGGCCCTGGACGGATGTGTCAGCCCGCGTGTGCAAGAAGGTGGTCTATCTGCAGGTGCTGGGACTCCACTGATAAATAGGTCTGCTGTTGGGTTCCTTGTCTCAGTGAGTTCTGAGTGTCACCTCACTCTGCAGGTAACAAAACAATTGAACGGAAGATAATCACTTGTCAGATTGCTTGTGCATGCATGCTGGAGCTGCTGGAGTAGGGCCACGTCTGGGTCCTACCACCGGTCAGTAGGTTAGGGACAGATGTAGACTATACCTGAAACGCCCTCCAGTGTGCAGGACAGTATCTATCTAGATGAGGTGTGAGGTGGAGGCAGCAGAGAGGCGGCAGGTAGGACTGGCTCAGGTGCTGGCTCAAGCATCTGGTGATTTGAATCCCAGCTTGTCTGCTAACTACAGTGTGACTTCAGTTACTCGGCCTCTTTTGGAGGCTTCCTTTTTCTTATCGATTAAAATAGGACTAGTCCTAATATCGAAGGCCTGGTGTGGTGACGAGCTCGTAGCGATGACTAGCTGTGGTCATCCTGCATGGAGTGTTGTCCCTTCCACACCGGCCATTCAGTAGCCTGGACACTTAAGCTGCAGTGCTGTCAGGGTGTGTAGTCTGTTTCGGGAGCTCATAGTTGGGACTTGCCTTTGGACTTGTATTCCTTACCTCTGACAAAGGTCTTCAGTGGAAGGAGATCCTTGTCCTTTGTAGCCAGGCGTCATTAGTGATCGTGGAGGTGGGATAACCCCACCGGGGCCAACAGTCAAGTCTTGTGATGAGGAAACGTCACTGATTCTGGGACCTACAAACTGGCTCCAAAGATGAACCGTATGGAGCGATGTCAGCCCCATGGACTGAGAGCAAAGGGAACTTAGGAAAGAGACAGAACCCAGTGGGACAGTGAATGTGGTATATTTCAAAGGGATTTGGTGCATTACTCTCTGGAGATTTAAATCAAAAGAAGAGGCAGACCCTGACTTTGTCTGGCAGACAAGAAAAGACAGATTGGAGAGTAGATGAGACGGCGGGGGGGGGGGGGGTGTTGTGGCAAACGTGGTGTGGCAAAGATCACAAAGAGTGATCTTTGGTTTGGAGGAAAGTAAGTCTGTATCTGAAAGGTTTGAGTGGTCACATCCAAACACTGGGGCTGCATGGGAATAGGGAATTTCAGAGAAGAAGTGAGGAAGAAGGCTGGCAAGGGGAAAAATGACAATATGGGATAGGTGACTCGTGGTTGAAATCCTAAAATCCAGCCTAATGTCTCAGTGTGGCTTTGAGGTCCAGGTGCTGCTCTCGTAGCATCTGTTTGGGAGGGCTGGAATGAGGCTACCGGTCCCCCTCCTCTGTCCCCTTGTCACACTCTCAGTGCCGATGGGCCTCCCACAGATGGGGGCCGAAATTGAAAAGCAAATAACCCCCACCCACTGGGTTGGTTTGTTCTGGCACACACACACACACGTCCACAGCCAGAGCTTCCGATTGGAGTGGTGGTCTCCCAGAGGCTGCCTTGTGTGCTGGAATGTGCCATTTGTCCCCCTGACCATCTCCAGCCACTTGGAGCCTGAGTCGAGAGGGAGACAGAGGACATGGGAACTGCTGCTCCAGGGCTGCCCTTGAACTCGTACCTGTGCATGAACCAAGGGCCCTGGCCTCTGGAGAGTGGCCATTCTAGGATCTGCAGTCACCGGAGCCCCAAACATGCCCATGGCAACCCATCTGTCTGTGAGTCTTCTCCCTTATGAGGGCAGCTGCAAATCAACCTTGAGCCAGAGCCCCCACTGGTGTGATGCCAAGTGGGGGGACAGTCTAGCAAACTAAGAATGTTCATAGTATTTTTTTTTTTTTGTATTTTTTTGAAGTGAGAAGCAGAGAAGCAGGGAGGTAGAGAGACAGGCTCCTACATGTGCCCTACCGGGATCCACCCGGCATGCCAACTAGGGGGTGATGCTCTGCCATCTGGGCTGTTGCTCTGTGGCCACTGGAGCCATTCTAGCACCTGAGGCAGAGGCCATGGAGCCATCCTCAGCGCCTGGGCCAGCTTTGCTCCAATGGCGCCTTGGCTGCGGGAGGAGAAGAGAGAGAAAGAGGAAGGAGAGGGGGAGGGTGGAGAAGCAGATGGTCGCCTCTCCTGTGTGCCCTGGCTGAGAATCGAACCCGGGACTTCCACATGCTGGGCTGATGCTCTATTGCTGAGCCAACTGGCCAGAGCTTGTGGATAGTATTTCTATCGTTGTTTGCTTAAGGTAGGGATTTCTAAAGTCCATTGGAAATGTTTATAGGAAAGTTAATAAGGTAGAATTGGAAAATGTCAATATGCTATGAAGTCAATGATATAAAGAAAAGAGAAAAAAAATTGAGTGCAGCCATACCAAAATCATATTTCTCAGTGCTTTGCATAATTTTCTGATGTGAGCATGTATTACTTCTTATCTAAAATAATTGTTTAAAAGGAAAAAAAAAGAGCAATGCATGAAGAATGACTTAGATTTGATGATGGCAGATTGAGCCTGTATTATTCCATTCCCCCCAAATCTTTCTAAAATAAGAGTGAAGGGACTTTCGAAAGAATGGACAAGGAGACTGCAGCCACCAGATGGCGGGAGCCTGAAAGCAAGTGGCTGGACGATGACGGATTAAGGAAGTGGCATCCACCCCTGGGCCGGGGGCCGGGGGACTGAGCGGAAATCCGACGTGCTCCCCACCCACCCCACCCATGCTCAGCGCTCAGCAGCTAGTGCCAGAGATGCTGCTTATCTTTAGAAATGGGGTAAAGGTGAGGCTGAAACAGAGGATTCATGGAACATCTTTTAAAGAAACCTTTAAAGGCACGGCCCCCTCCACAGTCTCCCCCAACCCAACCCTGGCATCAGCCTCTCCTGGCCCTAGTAGAGGGCCAAGACTTATTCTCTGGAGAAGGTGAACAGGAAGATCTGTGGATGTGGGCACCAGGCACAATGAGAGTGGGGTACCCTGTTAAGAAGAAGGGAATAAGTGAGAGTTGACATATAGATACTGAGATCTGCAGCCTTCTTCCCTGACTTGACTCCCAAAATGACATCCAGGATTAAAGCCCCAGGGCAGGATACTGTAAGAGTTTTAATCAGGAGAGTTTTGGGACCAGCTAAGTTATTTCCCCATGAAATGACCCTAAGGAATCATCCTACTGGGAGATGCATGGATGGCAATGCACCGAACTTTCGATGCTCTTCTGACGGTACCACTTTAATGTAAATGGACAGTCAAGAACTGCAAGACATTCAGGAAAGGCCTCTGATATACAAAGATAAAAAAAAAAAAAAAAAAAAAAAAGGTAAAAAAATAAATAAATTTGAGCCTAACCAGGCAGTGGCACAGTGGATAGAGTGTTGGACTGGGACGCAGAGGACCCAGGTTTGAAATCCCAAGGTCTCTGGCTTGAGCGCGGGCTCACCAGCTTGAACATGGAGCCGTTGGCTTGAGCATGGGATCATGGACATGAGCCCATGGTCACTGGCTTGAGCCCAAAGGTGTCTGACTTGAAGCCCAAGGTCGCTGGCTTGAGCAAGGGGTCACTCATTCTGCTGTAGCACCTGGTAAAGGCGCATATAAGAAAGCAATCAATGAACAACTAAAGAGCCACAACAAAGAATTGATGCTTCTCATCTCCTTCCCTTCCTGCCTATCTGTCCCTATCTATCCCTCTGACTCTCTGTCTCTGTCAAATTAATTAAATATAATAATAGAAACTGTAAGCTCAGTAGCAGTGTTAAAAGATAACACTGAGCACACATCTCAAAAAATAAAGCAAAAGGGCAAAAAAGAAACCAGAGAAACAATAATAAAATTAAAGGATGGAAGTCCAATGTCCAGAAGATGAGACTATCAGGGGAAAAAAGAATAGCAATACCAGGAAGTAGGGAATTAGCAACAAAATAATTCAAAAAAAATGTTCAGCTATGCCTGAAACAAACACTATATGTCAACAATGTTTGGAAAACAAAAATAATAAAAGTAAAAAATAAAATTTACACTAAACAAATAAAAAATTCCCAGCACCAAAGACATGGTTTTCTGTATTGAAAGCAACCACCAACCGTCCAGGATGATGGATGGAAATAGGCCCACCCTGCAGCTACCACAGCAAGAAATCTCAGAGCCGCTGAGGACAAGGGAGGTTCGGCAAGCTTCTGGAGAGAAAAATATGGTCTACACAGAGGAACAAAAATTAGAATGGCTTCGGACTTTCTAAGCAGTATTGGAAGCTCCACATCAGCAGGGCAGTGCCTTTAAAAATTCTCGTAACTTTTAAAATTGGAAAATATCATCCAACTATTCTAGAACGTGATGGACCCAGCCAGACTAATTAAATACAGGATGCAGCAAAAGTAGGTTTACCGTGGTGAGCACACAAACAGAGTTTATTCTTGTATCATTATGTATTCATTATTGCACTATTTTCCGTGCAAACAGTTGTAGACCTGCTTTTACCCCACCTTGTATGGGAGTGAAATCGAGATAGTTTGAGGTGTTCACCATCTTCCATGCCCCCGTTCTCAAAATGGGGAGGGAAACCCAGGAAGGGTGTTAGGAGCTCCGCACACGAGAGGTGAAGGGAATCCCAGGTGTTGTCGGAGCCCAAGAAGACAGCTGTGCACCTGGAGGCAACCAGACCAGACTGGAGCACCTGAGAAGGTTCCAGAAATTTTTTTCTTCCAGTAGATGAAATTGAGAAATACCTAATATGTCTGCATGTTTTGAGAGGAGAGCTACAGAGCAGGGTTTGAGGGAGAGTTCATAATAATTAATAGTAAGCCACGCAAAAGAAAAAATTACTAGCTCCAGGGAAAAGCAAAAAGCTTTACAGGCATAGAACAATGCTTATAATAAATGGCATTGTTTAATTTTAAATCATATTCACATAATTTACTCATGCCAATATTGATCCAGTCAGAATCACAAACCAAACTGCAAGGATTAGGGATTTGAAAGAAATACCGAATGGACACGGAAAAGCCTAGTCCGCATCTGTAGCTCTTGGAAGTCCATAGATTACACTTAAAACAGAAACTTCAAGGAGTAGCAACATAAGTATGTTACTTAGAACTACACACCTCACTGGGAGAGGGGAGGGGCACAAAGAAAACCAGTTAGAAGGTGACGGAAGACAATTGGACTTTGGGTGATGGGAATGCAGCATAATCAAATGTCAAAATAACCTGGAGATGTTTTCTTTGAACATATGTACCCTGATTTATCAATATCACCTCATTAAAATTAATTTTAAAAAAAGAACTACACACCTCACAAAAATTGGGGAATATTTTACAGCTTCATATTCATTTTGAAATATCCCCTAATTTTTGTGAGCGATATATATAGATGAACAAAAAAAAAACATCCAGAACTAGAAGTGGTTGCCTCTGGGAAGCCGGTCATAAGGGGTTGGGGGTGAGGAGAGCTCTTTAAAAAAAAGTTTGGAAGAACTATTCAGTCCTCTGGCCTGTGTACATGTGTAACTTTTAAAAAAGATTTAAAAAGCTAATATACCGAAATTTTTAAAAATCTAACAGGAAGTGCAACTACGAGAAGGTTGGAGAACTACTAGTCTGAGCTTTCATTTCTTTGCTTCTTGCGGGTAGAGAAAGTTAATGTGGCAACTCTACTTGTTCACTTTCTGATAAAATGTCACCTCAAAAAAGAAAAAAAATACAGAGAGTAAAAGCCCCACATAATTCTCCTGCAAGAGTCAAGTTTATTCCTTCCAATTTGTGTGCAGATAGTAACATGCACGGCCTTAATTTTATAAATACATACTCATTATTTAAAAAATCCAAACAGTGTAGAAGTATATTGTTTGGCAACTTGTTTGTTTCAATATTTCTTTGACATCTTTACATGTTAAAACATATAAATGCATCTTGCTTTTTTTTTTTTAAATAGCAGACTGTAGTATTCTGTGCATTGATTTAATCATTTATTTAAATAAACTCTCATCCTTGCACATTTAGAACATTTATAAGTTTCCGTGCCTTTATTAAAGGTCTTTTATAAGTACATCTTTGTGCACTTGTCTGAAAATTTAATAGACACAGGAAATAAATTAATAGATATTAGCAAATGCCCTTCAAAACAATTGTTCCAGCCCTGGCTGATTGGCTCAGTGGTAGAGCGTCAGCCTGGCGTGCAGGAGCCCCGGGTTCGATTCCCAGCCAGGGCACACAGGAGAAGCGCCCATCTGCTTCTCCACCCCTCCCCCTCTCCTTCCTCTCTGTCTCTCTCTTCCCCTCCCACAGCCAAGGCTCCACTGGAGCAGGTTGGCCGGGCGCTGGGGATGGCTCCGTGGCCTCTGCCTCAGGTACTAGAATGGCTCTGGTTGCAACAGAGCGATGCCCCAGATGGGCAGAGCATCACCCCCTGGTGTACGTGCCGGGTGGATCCCGGTTGGGCGCATGCAGGAGTCTGTCTGACTGCCTCCCCGTTTCCAACTTCAGAAAAATACAAAAAACCAACAACAAAACACAAAAAAACAATTGTTCCAATTTCTACACATTCATCTATGCATGGAACTACCTGCTTTCCCATATCCTTGGCAGTAGTAGTTATTATTTATCTTTTCACCTGTCAAAATGATGGGTAAAAAGGACAATAGTTTGGTATTTTCATTCAGTTTCTCTAGGGGTGGAGTATAGTTTTATACCTTTATAGATCGCTAGTATGTCTTATTTTATGAATTGCCTTCTGCTTATTGTTCTTTTGAACTATTCATCTTTATATTATTGATTTGTAAAAGCTTCTTAAAGGTTAACATAACTCTTTTATGTATGTGAACATGCTTCTGAGTTTATGCTTTACCTTTGTATAGTATTTGTGTGTGGTGTTGCTGTCAAACTTACCAGTAATTTTCTTTATGGTGTCTGGGTTTCACATCAAGCGTGGAAATACTTACTTGGTCCATTTTATTCAGTAAACCTTATGATCACAGATCTTACACCTAGAAGCTTTTCAGAACTCTATAAAAATATTTGAAACCTGGAATAAAATACTTTTTGTTCCAGAAAACAAAAATAAAATTGCAGAATATAAATTATTAAATGATTAACTGTCTACAAATATAATCTTACATCAGCTTCATTAATTATTAAATTCGGTGTTCACAAACATTTAATATTTTTGAAAACAAGTCATGGGACAGATATTTCCCATTTCACAAGAGTTCTTATGAAGAAATGTGATTACAGAGATTAAAAAGCAATCAGAACTTCAATTAAGTTTTCTATAGCCAAACAATATCAAGACAAAGCTATAAAGATTATTTCCAGAAAGTTATGGTTGGTGTGGGTTGGGCACATCAGATCTGTTTGGGTGACTGACCAGCCAGCCTCCAGAGGGAACATCTGAGGTCCTATGTCTTGGAATCTCCTATTCCTCGGCTCAAAGTTAGAAACAACTAACTTTGTTTATTGGGGAAACAACTGGCTTCCCTACTATCTAACAAATGGGAGGTGAAAATATGTAAATAGATGTTTCAAGAGAAAAAGAATTAACTGTCATAGAAAGGAATGGAAGAGTGCTTGGGGTTCAGAGAAGAGCACGCTGTGCTCAGCCGAGAGCATTGTGAGAAGCCTGGTGGTGTGGGGGACATTGGAGTGGGGTCTTGAAGTAGGAGCTGGTGTTGGAAAGCAGTGGTCTCCAAGCTGGGGTATTATCCATGCCCTTGACAGTGCAGAGTCCAAAAGAGACACAACAGATGGCATTGAAGGTTCAATTTCCAGGTCTTTCAGTCCATGTGTTCTCGTTCACAAAACCCATCAGTGAGGGTGCACAGCACATGAGGATCCTTGAAATGCTGGTCCTCATCCCCTATATTCCCCACAATTAAAAGAGAGAGAGCAGGCACCTCCCATCCATCCCTATATCATTACGGAATGTTTCTCTGAAGTATAGGAAGCCCTCTGGGTCACGGAACAAAGGGACAACCCCAGATATTGGGGTACATGACCAGAAATTCATCGCTCTGGGGCCTAGATGGTGAATTCTCTTACAAGTGAGATGTTTTTGCAGTACTTTGCTTTCAACAAAATTGAAAGAGAAACTGAGTTGTCAGCTAATGGGTCCTTAAAAACAGGTTTGTTTTTTTGTTTTGTTTTTTGGATTTTTTTTTGTATTTTCCTGAAGCTGGAAATGGGGAGAGACAGTCAGACAGACTCCCACATGCTCCCGACCGGGATCCACCTGGCATGCCCACCAGGGGGTGACGCTCTGCCCACCAGGGGGTGATGCTTTGCCCCTCCGGGGCGTCGCTCTGTTGCGACCAGAGCCACTCTAGCACCTGGGGCAGAGGCCAAGGAGCCATCCCCAGCGCCCGGGCCATCTTTGCTCCAGTGGAGCCTCGGCTGTGGGAGGGGAAGAGAGAGACAGAGAGGAAGGAGAAGGGGAGGGGTGGAGAAGCAGATGGGCACTTCTCCTGTGTGCCCTGGCCGGGAATCGAACCCGGGACTTCTACACGCCAGGCCGACGCTTTACCACTGAGCCAACCGGCCAGGGCCAAAAACAGTTTTTGATACATTCACCATGCGCTCTGGTACCGTTATAATTCAGAAGTCCAAAGAATGGAGTGATGACTCCATAGCAAAGCTCCTGCTAGCTAGGTACGTATCTGTGTAAATGAGCTTCCCAAGCTTGTATTAGATCAGGGGTAGTCAACCTTTTTATACCTACCACCCACTTTTGTATATCTGTTAGTAGTAAAATTTTCTAACCGCCCACCAGTTCCACAGTAATGGTGATTTATAAAGTAGGGAAGTAACTTTACTTTATAAAATTTATAAAGCAGAGTTACAGCAAGTTAAAGCATATAATAATAATTACCAAGTACTTTATGTAGGATTTTCACTAAGTTTGGCAGAATAAATCAACTTATAAAACAACTTACTATAGTTAAATCTATCTTTTTATTTATACTTTGGTTGCTCCGCTACCGCCCACCATGAAAGCTGGAACGCCCACTAGTGGGCAGTAGGGACTAGGTTGACTACCACTGCATTAGATAAATGAAAAACAGGAAGATTGGATTCGGAACTCTGTCTTGTTCAAACCATGAGAATATTCATTCTCAGGTAAGTGAACTAATTGGAGGAAAAACATCCTTATCCATCCTTGTAAGAGATACATTTCCAAGCAGGTTTTGTTTTTGTTCTTGTTTTCTATCTTGAATTTATCATTCTACAGTAGTAATAACTAAGGGGAACACACGCCCAGGAGGTCTACAGGGGGACTGAACACTTAGAGACCTGTGGTTGTTAGAAATGAAAGCAGAATTAATCTTGCAATTTAAATACACATTTCTGGCCCTGGCCGTTGGCTCAGTGGTAGAACGTTGGCCTGGTGTGCAGGAGTCCCAGGTTTGATTCCCGGCCAGGCACACAGGAGAAGAGCCCATCTGCTTCTCCACCCCTCCCCCTCTCCTTCCTCTCTGTCTCTCTCTTCCCTTCCCACAGCCAAGGCTCCATTGGAGCAAAGTTGGCCCAGGCACTGAGGATGGCTCTATGGCCTCTGCCTCAGGCGCTAGAGTGGCTCTGGTTGCCTCAGAGCGACGCCCCAGATGGACAGAGCATCACCCCCTGGTGGGCATGCCGGGTGGATCCTAGTCGGGCGCATGCGGGAGTCTGTCTGACTGCCTCCCGGTTTCCAACTTCAGAAAAATACAAAAAAACAAAAATAAATAAATAAATACACATTTTTGTGGCTGAGTGGTAGTTGAAGTGATCAGTAAAAGGCTTCTAAGCATGAAAATATGTTCTATGAGGATAAAATTCTGTGGGCAAAGTGGGAATGGAAGTACACATGCAAGGTGGAAAGGAATGGTATAAAAAAATTCAACTATCAAAGAAGATCTAGTAAATAATGGTGGGTTTTTAATTGGTAGGGTTCTTAGATTCCATTGGCGACATTAAAGGGTGATGGAAGAGTTTATTTTAAAATATCAGTATTTACAGTACTCCGGAAATGACATCTTTTTGCCGTTGTTGAAGCATATCACATTTATTCCAAAAGGTGCAAAGGGTCCATAGTTCTAAAAACATATTTTAGGGAGGAGGCGAGCAGCAAAATATATAAGGAGTTTGTCATGAAGATCTTTTCTAATGCTGCAGTCGTGGTGGTTGTGGATTGAGTACAGAGAAGAAAAGGGACACAGCTGGTAGAGCAGAAGTCCAGGGGTAACATGGGCAGAACTAAGGAAGCAAGCAGAGCATTAGGTGAGAAGAGGAGAGAGGACACTGCTTTTCCTGAGACTGGGGAAGGGGGTGGGGTCAAGATGATGACCTTGAGTTAGAGCAGGGGGAAGTCCAAAGGTTATGTGTGGGTAGAGAATTTGGACAGTGAGAAGAGATTGTTGGAGACTCAGCTCTGAGGGACGGTAGCCAGGGTCTACATTTCAGGCTAGGGGAGGGGATGCACCCTGGGAGTATTAAAGCTGCTATATGTTCTGTTTTTTCCTAAATGGGTTGAGCTGGCCAATCAGAGAAGAATTAAAGGGTTGCCAGACATTAGAAAGAACCCATTTGAGGTCATCAGGCATAGTTATGGCATACTTCGTTGGTGCTCTTGCAGCAATGTAGTCCACTAACTGGGGAACAACTAGGGGATTTGGCGGAAGAACAAAGAGGAGGCTTCGCAGGGGCAGGGACCATTGGCTTTGTCCTCTGGTTTTTCTGGTTTCCTTCTCTTTTGGCCATAGCACTGACTAGCTTCTAACATACCGTAGAATTTATTAGTTATGTTTATTGCCTTATGTAAGCTAGATGAGGCAGGGAGCTCTGCTTTGTCCACTGGTGTATCTCAAGCCATTAGAACACCACATAGCACAGAGTTTGTGCTTAGTAAAGAGCTGTTGAGTAAGCGTCCAGTGAATGAACGGATATGTTTATGCATTATACATTTATAATTTCCTTAACTAACAAAGTAATTTTCAGCCTGTTCAGGGGATTTATGTTGACACAACTCAACCAACAGGGAAGAAAATAAAGTAGAACCCCTACCTCACACCATACACAAAACAGATATAAATTTCAGGTGCAGTAAAGACCTAAGGGTACATAATTGAACAATGAAAACCTTGGAATAAAATCTTGGCAACCAGAGGAACCATCTAGAATGGGGGAGACCCTTTTAACTAAGAAAAACCCGCAAGCCGTAAATGGAGAGGGACACATTTGAAAATGTGAAGGAATTTGTGTGATAGAAGGAAACAGAGCCAGCAAAATGATAGATTTGGGGTATTGTTCTCTTGGTGGGCTGGTGGAACTATGAATTCTCTCAGCCTTGTGGAAAAACTGTCTGGTGGCAGTCATCACAATTAAAAATACAGACAGCATTTGACTTTGCAGCCCCAGTCCTGGGACTCTTGTTAAAATAAAACCACAGTTGGCCCTGGCCGTTTGGCTCAGCGGTAGAGCGTCGGCCTAGCATGTGGAGGACCTGGGTTCGATTCCCAGCCAGGGCACACAGGAGAAGTGCCCATTTGCTTCTCCACCCCTCCGCCACGCTTTCCTCTCTGTCTCTCTCTTCCCCTCCTGCAGCCAAGGCTCCATTGGAGCAAAGATGGCCCGGGCGCTGGGGATGGCTCTGTGGCCTCTGCCTCAGGCGCTAGAGTGGTTCTGGTCGCAACATGGCGACGCCCAGGATGGGCAGAGCGTCGCCCCATGGTGGGCGTGCCAGGTGGATCCCGGTCGGGCACATGCGGGAGTCTGTCTGACTGTCTCTCCCTGTTTCCAGCTTCAGAAAAAAGAGAAAAAAAAACAAAAAACCACAGTTTAGTAGTTATAGTTATAATTAAGTAAATGCCTGCTGCAGTATTGTTCACCATGGCAAAAGACTGGGAAGAAAAAGTGAGTGTTGTTGAGTAAGGGACTGGTTGAACACGTTACAGTATCGTCCTCACTGTGCTTTGAATGGGAATGCGTAGCCTCCGACAGAATGGTTGGAAGGGATTTCGACAAGACATATGAGTGAGAAATAGAACATAGAAGACTATGTACAAAGCAATTTTATTTTTTTAAACCAATAATGGCCAGAAGATAAAAACATATCAATGTAAATGTGTTATGGCAAATAATTATATAGCTGTAGAGAAAACACTGAGTTAGTTACAGGAGATACCTGGGCAGGTCACTGCCGTGAAAGGAGAAGTGAGGGGAAAAGGAAGGCAAATTAAAAAGAAAAAAAATACTGCACTAAAGGACAAAAGTGCATGCTATAAATCCATTTATAGAAAACGATGCCTGTGTGGGTGATGACATTTGAAATGACAGCCTACAGACCTATAGGAAAGTTAAAAAAAAGAAGTCAGGGAAGTATGTCCAGAAAACTCTGTCTAATCAACACCAACTCAGTGTTATGTGTCTTTAGGATCTCTAAAATAAGAATTGCTGAAATCAAATTCTCAGGCAGGTGGAATGAACATGTTCTGGGTTCTTCTGTCTCCCTCCTCCCCTTCCCTCCGCCTTCTCTCAGCCCACGATGGCATCGTGATTAAGATCGAGGTGCAGACCAACGACGAGGGCTCCGAGAGCTTGGAGACGCCGGAGCCCCTGATGGGACAGGTGGAGGAGCACGGCTTCCAGGACTCGGAGCTGGGTGACCCATGTGGGGAGCAGCCAGATCTGGACATGCAGGAGCAGGACAACGCGCTGGAGGAGTCCACAGAAGTCTCCGGCGAGTTCAGCGAGCTGAAGCAGATGCTGGTGCAGCAGAGAAACTGCACAGGTCAGTCAGGGCAGGGTCGCTAATGGTCGGACAGGTGTGACGGAACCCCAAGCACGGCCGCAGGTGCAGGTTTCCTGCCTCGGAGTTTATGAGCATCTGTGTCTGGACTAGGGAAGGAGGTAAGACAGCCAAACACTAGGGCAAACAAGGACCTCTCCTTCTACAGGTATGAGAAGGTCAAATCAATGGCCCAAGGTAGTGGCAAAGCTTGAACTTCCTTGTCCTGATGTGTCCTTGAATGTTCTCGTGTCTCACTAGAAGTCTCACCCGACTTGAAGATTTCAACCCTTGGACAGTACATTCTTTTAATGACTATCCTTTTTCTGGTAGAATCTAGCCATCATTTTTCTTTAATTACAAAATCTCAGGGTCACATTCTGAACACCTTGTAAGTGCGAGGAGAACAGTAAGGAAATGGGTTCGCATGGCCTCATCCCAGGACATCTTTTGTGGTCATTTTCAGATGCTGAACCATTCTTACATTCCTGAGAAAAGCCCTTCCTGACCGTCATGGTCTAAGGTCTCTTTGTTTCTTTTCTTCTTTCTCTCTTTTTTTTTTTACTTATTTATTTATATTTTTTGGTGGTCTCGTTCCTAAACACACTGTTAGACCTGGTTAGTGACTATACAGGAGCTTTACAACTACCGTACTTCCCCATATTATAAGACGCTCCCATGTATAAGACGCACCTTAATTTTGGGGCTTGAAATTTGAAAAAAAATGTATTACATAAAGTTATTGAACTCATGTTTTAGTCATCATGAAAACCATACAACTCCTCATTACTGTCAAAACTCCCATCCATTATCTTGTCCTCATTTGTGTCTGATGACGAATCACTGTCTTCAACAATGAGCGCAAAAACAAGCGCGAAAAAACTTGTTTGACCTACAGTCACTGTATAAGACGCACCAAGATTTTAGACCCCCAATTTTTCAAAACGGTATGTCTTATACATGGGGAAATATGGTATATTCCTAAATGAAATGAACCTGAACTTTTCTTGAATCAGCCTCATCTAATGTTGGAAATAAGATTGTACTGGATTTATCAAATGGCCTGGGAAAGTTTTGCTCTTTTTTTTTTTTTCCTATATCCTGAAGATAATATATAAGATAGGAATTTTGCTCCTCAAAAATTTGATAAGCCCTGGCTGGTTGGCTCAGCGGTAGAGCGTCGGCCTAGCGTGCGGAGGACCCGGGTTCGATTCCCGGCCAGGGCACACAGGAGAAGCGCCCATTTGCTTCTCCACCCCTCTGCCGCACTTTCCTCTCTGTCTCTCTCTTCCCCTTCCGCAGCCAAGGCTCCATTGGAGCAAAGATGGCCCGGGCACTGGGGATGGCTCTGTGGCCTCTGCCTCAGGCGCTAGATAGAGTGGCTCTGGTCGCAATATGGCGACGCCCAGGATGGGCAGAGCATCGCCCCCTGGTGGGCAGAGCGTCGCCCCATGGTGGGCGTGCCAGGTGGATCCCGGTCGGGCGCATGCGGGAGTCTGTCTGACTGTCTCTCCCTGTTTCCAGCTTCAGAAAAAAATGAAAAAAAAAAAAAAATTTTTGATAAAACTCACTTTGGTTTCGGGGTTTTTTTGTTTGTTTTTGGTTTTATTTTTTGTTTTTTGGGTTTTTTTTTTCATTTTTCCGAAGCTGGAAATAGAGAGGCAGTCAGACAGACTCCCGCATGCGCCCGACTGGGATCCACCCGGCATGCCCACCAGGGGGTGATGCTTTGCCCCTCTGGGGCGTCGCTCTGTTGCATCCAGAGCCACTCTAGTGCCTGAGGCAGAGGCCACAGAGCCATCCCAGCGCCGGGCCATCTTTGCTCCAGTGGAGCCTCGCTGGGGAGGGGAAGAGAGAGACAGAAAGGAAGGAGAGGGGGAGGGGTGGAGAAGCAAATGGATGCTTCTCCTGTGTGCCCTGGCCGGGAATCGAACCCGGGACTCCTGCACGCCAGGCCGATGCTCTACCGCTGAGCCAACCGGCCAGGGCCTGGTTTTGTTTTTTTTACAAGGACAGAGAGAGGGATAAACAGGGACAGACAGGAACAGAGAGAGATGAGAAGCATCAATCACCAGTTTTTCATTGTGAGACCTTGGTTGTTCATTGATTGCTTTTTCATATGTGCCTTGACCGCGGGCCTTCAGCAGACCGAGTAACCCCTTGCTCGAGCCAGCGACCTTGGGTCCACTGGTGAGCTTTTGCTCAAACCAGATGAGCCCGCGCTCAATCTGACGACCTTGGGGTCTCAAACCGGGGTCCTCTGCATCCCAGTCCGACGCTCTATCCACTGCGCCACTGCCTGGTTAGGCAGGGTTTCGGTTTTTGTTTGGATTTTTTTTTAAAAATTTTATTTATTTTAGTGAGAGAGAGAGAGAGAGAGAGAGAAGGGAGGAGCAGGAAGCATCAATTCCCATATATGCCTTGACCAGGCAGGCCCAGGTTTTGAACCGGCGACCTCAGCATTCCAGGCCGACACTTTACCCAGTGAGCCACCACAGGTCAGGCTGTTTGGATGTTTTGTTTGTGTGTGGAAGTCTTTAACCATCATACCAATTTACACATTGTATTTATTTGGAAATATGTCCACATCCATTTTAGTTAGATTTTTTTTAAAGTATTGTGTTGATTTTTAGAAATTTTATTTTTCATTTTATCTG
Organism: Saccopteryx bilineata; assembly: GCF_036850765.1. NCBI lineage: Eukaryota > Metazoa > Chordata > Mammalia > Chiroptera > Emballonuridae > Saccopteryx > Saccopteryx bilineata. The sequence goes on along the minus strand of NC_089491.1, from coordinate 347,096,646 downwards.
TAGATAATTCCTCTGCAACTTGCCTTTTTGCCCTTAAATAATAAAATATGGCCTGACCTGTGGTGGCGCAGTGGATAAAGCATCGACCTGGAAATGCTGAGGTCGCCGGTTCGAAACCCTTGGCTTGCCTGGTCAAGGCACATACAGGAGTTGATGCTTCCAGCTCCTCCCCCTTCTCTCTCTCTCTCTCTCTCTCTCTCTCTCTCTCTCCCTCTCCTCACTAAAATGAATAAATTTAAAAAAATTTAAAAAAAAATAATAATAATAATAAAATATGGACACCCTTCTTAGTCCAAAGGTGTGGATCTAGCTCCTTATTTTTAAATAATTGCATGATATTTCAGAAGTCTTTTTAATATACCATGCTGCCTTTCATAAAAGAATAGTGAAAGGTACAAGGCAAATTGTGAGTAGATGCTAAATTAGAACTTCGGAAGTAATATTCCAGATCGTCTTTTGAACAGACCTCATTAATTCGAGTCAGATTTTAGAAAATTGCTAAGCAGTTTTTTGGGGATTTTGAGCCCTGAATTTCAGGGCCAGATGTCCCATTCTTATTGCATTAAGAAGAAACAGCTCTGACGTTCAAGGAGAGTCTGAATCTTCCATGGCATACTTCCCCTTCTGTCTTTCATAAACAGTGCCAGAGAAAACCAGGGCAACTGGTCACCAACCTCAGAAGCTGCCTCCGTCTTCCCAATCTTTTAAGCATTGTGTTCCTAGGACCTTCCAGAACCCTAACTGCCGAGAATCCTAACAGTCCCAAGGCAGTGTTGTCTTACAGGGAGAGCCTGTGCTAGGGGATTCAGCATGCCTATGTTCTGACTTTAACACTGCATTTTATTGACCTAGAAGTTACTACAAACTTACAAGACTGGCCAGACACTGCAGGGTCTGGTTTCCCTGTCAGTTGAGAAGAGAGAATAGTGGTCCCCAGCTTGCAGGCTCTGGAAAGGTCTACAATTTCACTGATTTTATTTGGAAACCTCACTTCATCTCTCCAGGCTGGGATGTCCATGTCTGTGAAATGGGGTTAATTCTCGCTTGACTTAACCCTAGGCTAAGATATTTGTGAATATGAAAAGAGAAGACAGGTATGAAGTGCTTTGAAAAAGTTCCCATTAGTTTGCTTTTAGGAATTCCACAAATGTGGACTGTTACCACATCTTCCATCTCACAGGTGGGCTCAGAAAAGTGAGCAACTTTCTCCTGTTGCACAAAGTTGGTCAGTGCAACTAAAATAGAGTCCCCCTGTTAACAGTGTTTAGGGAGTACCAAATAAGTAGAAGGCACTTGAGAAAACTCGGACAGGCGTGGGAGGCCACTCATCTTTAGGATTTATATCCTCACGGGCCACAAGAACACAGCCTTATTTATATCTTAAAGGGACAGACTGGAGCAGGGGTCGGGAACCTATGGCTCGTGAGCCAGATTTGCCTCTTTTGATGGCTGCATCTGGCTCGCAGACAAATCTTTAATAAAAATAATAATAACGTTAAAAATATAAAACATTCTCATGTATTACCATCCATTCATTTCCTACGGCTCATGTTCATGGTTGCGGGTAGCTGGAGTCAATCACAGCTCCTCCGGGACAACACCAAATTTTTATTGGATAATGCGTAACGTACACAGGTCATTGTATGGCTCTCATGGAATTACATTTTAAAATATGTGGCGTTCATGGCTCTCTCAGCCAAAAAGGTTCCCAACCCCTGGACTAGAGGGAGGTGGGGAAGGCCATCTGTTAGTGGAAGTGTCTGGCATTCACACCAGGGCTTGTGAGACAGGCAGAGGAAACCCCCGACCCCAGCCTCAGGGTTGGTAGAGTCTGACTGTGTAGGTGACTCATCCCACCAGGTGAGATGCTGCATGGGAAGGCCAAGTTCTTCATCCTGGGGAGGTGCACCAGCACATGCTGGGGGCTCAGGAGGGGTTGAGGGCTGCAGGTGGGGATGGTCAGGGAAGGTTGGAGTTGGGTGTTCTGTGATGGGCACGATTTGTAGAGATGAAAAGGAGGGTCAATAAAGGCACCTGAGGAGAAATCTCCAACTGAGTCTAGAAAAGATGTAACCCATTGGGCTGAGCTGAGTACAGGCAGAGGAGACCATAGAGAGGAAAGCTTGACAATTCTGATGAGTCAGACCCTTCTGATACAGGAGGAAGAAACCCAGCCCTTAAGTAGCGTAAATGAAAAATGGGTGTTTATGGGCCTGGGTAACTGGTAGGTTTATATGTATACCAACCTCAGGCCCCTGGGGGGCCTCCCAGGAGGGCTCACACGCTAGTGTCCTTACCACTCCTGACTGCTCACTAGCAGCTTGGGAAATGGGCACTAGCAATGACAGCTTCCCATCACTGATCTTCCCTGCTTCCTCTGCGTCAAGTTCCAAGAGAGAATCTGGGCTCATTCCTGAAGCAAATGGGTATGTTATTTATCCAGCCCCGTGGGGTGGGGCCACAGGCAGCAGGGAGTGGACGGACTCTCCTCCCAAGGGAGGGAATCCAGGTGATGGTATCTATGCAGCGCTTATTGGGGAGGCGGAATGTTTCCTACCTAGATCCAGGCTACCAGCGCTAGGCAACAGCTAACGTCTTCTTGCTCTCTCTCCCTCCCTGTCCCGGGAGCAGAGGGGATCGTGATAAAAACCGAAGAACAGGAGGAGGAGGAGGAAGAGGAGGAGGAGGATGAGCTGCCGCAGCACTTGCAGGACCTCGGGGAGCTGTCCGGGAGGTACGAGGCCAGCCTGTACCAGACCCCCCTGCCGGAAGAGCTGTCCCCCGAGGGCGAGGAAAGCCCCCCGCCCCTGCAGCTGGGAAACCCAGCGGTGAAGAGGCTGGCGCCCGTGCCCCACGGCGACCGGCACATGAGCGACAACCGGAGCTCCTCAAGCCAGCAGCAGCGGAACCGGCGCGGCGAGCGGCCCTTCACCTGCATGGAGTGCGGCAAGAGCTTCCGGCTGAAGATCAACCTCATCATCCACCAGCGCAACCACATCAAGGAGGGGCCCTATGAGTGCGCCGAGTGTGAGATCAGCTTCCGGCACAAGCAGCAGCTCACGCTGCACCAGCGCATCCACCGCGTCCGAGGAGGCTACGTGTCGCCCGAGCGTGGCCCCGGCTTCACCTCCAAGCACTCGCTCAAGCCGCGACCTAAGTCGCCCAGCTCTGGCAGTGGCGGCGGCCCCAAGCCCTACAAGTGCCCCGAGTGCGACAGCAGCTTCAGCCACAAGTCAAGCCTGACCAAGCACCAGATCACGCACACGGGTGAGCGGCCCTACACGTGCCCCGAGTGTAAGAAGAGCTTCCGCCTCCACATCAGCCTGGTCATCCACCAGCGTGTGCACGCAGGCAAGCATGAAGTCTCCTTCATTTGCAGCCTGTGCGGCAAGAGCTTCAGCCGCCCGTCGCACCTGCTGCGCCACCAGCGGACTCACACAGGTGAGCGGCCCTTCAAGTGCCCTGAGTGCGAGAAGAGCTTCAGCGAGAAGTCCAAGCTCACCAACCATTGCCGTGTGCACTCGCGCGAGCGCCCGCATGCCTGTCCCGAGTGCGGCAAGAGCTTCATCCGCAAGCACCACCTGCTGGAGCACCGGCGCATCCACACGGGCGAGCGGCCCTACCACTGCGCCGAGTGCGGCAAGCGCTTCACGCAAAAGCACCACCTGCTGGAGCACCAGCGCGCACACACCGGCGAGCGGCCCTACCCCTGCACGCACTGCGCCAAGTGCTTCCGCTACAAGCAGTCACTCAAGTACCACCTGCGGACCCACACGGGCGAGTGAGCACATCCCCCCCGCTGCTGCCACCACCGCAGCCGATGCCTCTTGGCCTGGTGCGCGGCCCAGCCCACCCCCCACACGACACTTACCCGGCTGCTGCGAGGCCTGAGCCCAGCGGGCAGGGCATCCCCCAGCCCCTTTGCTGTGAGCCCCCCTCTCCTTTCTTTCATCCCTCTTCCCAAGGACACAGGGGTCCTGAAACCAGGTCGCTTGCTGCCGTGTTTACCCGGGGCTCAAGGGGGGGGAGAGCTGGACCTGGGGAACCCCTTCGGGCTGTTAATTTCCTTGACAATAAAATGGATGAAACCAATCAACACGGGGGGAGTGATTTGGCCGCCGGCCACTCGGAGGGGCGGTGCAGGACCACTTAGTAGGGGATAGAACTTTATAATTACCTTTTGGATACTGTGGTTCTATTTGATAATAATAGAGTAATTTTTAAAAGACGAGCGTTTCTTGTTTGCCGTTTTTGTTTGGTTTTGAAGGGGAGGGGTTGAGAAGGTGGCCAAGGGACTTCCTGTGCCCAGTGGCAGTGGACAGGTTGCCTTGAGCCCCTTTTATGTGCTCATTCCCTATGTTGGGTGATGAAGGGGCACAGACCCCACCCATTATAAAATCAAAAAGACCAGATTGGGGAGCTTGAAATAGTAAGGGAGACTGTGAGCGCGTAGGCAGCCGCCTGGCACCCTGCTGTTGGAGGACAGAGGGGGTTCTGGAGGGAGGCAGGAAGAAGGACGAGCCTGGATGGGATGGGCTGCAAAGATGGTCCCTATAGCAAAAGCTGGGCACTTCCCTTGGGACCAAGCGGCTTTTCTGTGGAGCTTGTCAAGTGGCTGGTGGAGGGCGACGTGGCCAGTAGAGGGCAGCAGGGCCAGCCAGTCAGCCAGTGGAGGGAGGTGTGGCTGGTGGCTGGTGGTGGTGGCATAGCCAGAGGCAGGGAGGTATAGGGAAGGGAGAAGAAGCCCCTTGTGCCCGTCTTTGGGGAAACCAAAAAAGGCACCATTCTGAAAAAGTTTGTATTTGTATGTTGCACCAGAGGTATTCTCTAGATTTGTTACATGCACAAATGCACCCTGGTTTCGCTAGATGTTCATTTCTAATCCTATACAGTGAGGTCTAGAAAAAGTGCAGGCACATTGCTTTGCCAACAGAGCAATTGACTCTCACTCTGCTCCTGGGTTTGGCAGGGACCCAGAAGAATTCGGTCAGTGTGAAGGGACACTTCATGGGGACCAGTAGAGTGCCTGACTCAGCCACAGTAGCTGGGGAGGCTGGACTTCTGCTGAAGGCAGAGAGACTGACCTGAGAGACAAGAAGGTAGGCAGACTGAGTCGTGATTCTGGGGGCGGGAGGAGGGAACAAGACACTTACAGGAGACTTCAAGGGAGGAGATGCCACATTATTGCATGAAAGGACCATACAGGTCATCAGCCCCCCACCCCCTTATAAAGATGCAGAAACTGAAGCACAGAGAAGGGAGGTGATGCCCGATAGCTCACACCTGAAAGGATGTGACTTACCTGTTTGCACTGAAAATTTCTGAAAGGCTGGTGGGAGGGACATCAGGACAGGCAGCCAGAGGAGGGGCAGAGGCTTGGATGGGCACGAAGGGCTGCTGAGGTGGCCCATCTCATCTCGGAATCGCAGACCCAGCTGCAGAATACAGCCACATGCAGGTGCAGAGATTTATGCAAATGCCAAGCATATCCGTATCCTGCCGACTACAGGAGGAGGAGCCCGGAGAAGTCAGGACAGCTTCTCCATGGAGGTGGATCTGTGGGCTGGGAGGATTCCATAGATGAGGACAAGGAGGATGGCCCTTTGGTGGGGGTATTTAAAAGCAGAAGTGGGGTGCCCTGGACAGATAGCTTGGTTAGAGCGTCATCCCGATAAGTATAGGTTGTTGGTTCAATCCCCAGTCAGAGCAGAAACAGGTTGTTTCTGTCTCCCATCCTCTCTCTTTAAAATCAAACACATTTTTAAAAAGTGAAATAAAAAAGAAGTGTGGAAAGTGGACTCCAATTGATGAGGGAGCAATGATTGGTTTGGAGAGAGCTTGTGGAGGGAACAACAGGATCACCAAGTTAGCTTGGAGTTGATTGGGGGAGGGGTGGAGGGAGCCTTGAGTCGAGGACTTTAAGGCTGGAGTTTGAATTTGATCTTGTGTGAGAAACCATTGAAAATTGCTGATCAGGAAAGAACGTTGACGCAAATAGGTAACAAGAGGCATGGGAGAACCAGCCGTGTTCCGTGGGCAGGTCACGATGACACTGCAGGATGGAAGTTGAAGGATGGCAGAGGAAGTGGCTCTTTTGAACACTAGAATATTTGAAGCCTCAAAGAGATGGAAGCAGAGATATTTTGGAAATATTTGGTGGAGGGCCACTGCTGCTCCAAATCTTGACTAGTCCTGAAATTTGAGGACCACAGAGTGCTAGGGATGTTGTGACTCAAGTGAAACTCAATGATGTTTTGGGGTGAAATCCAAGGCAGAAACTCCCAGAGTAACTTTGTTACATAGTTACCAAGAATGGTGCTTAGTACCTTTGATTTCCTACTTATTCAGTTTTTAAAGAAGTCAATATAGGCCCTTGGGTTGGCTTAGTGGTAGAGGGTCAGCCCAGGGTGTGGATGTCCCAGGTTCATTTTAATTTTTTTTTTTTATTCATTTTAGAGAGGGGGGGGGAGAGAGAGAGAGAGAGAGAGAGAGAGAGAGGAGAGACAGAGAAAGAGTAAGGGGGGAGGAGCTGGAAGCATCAACTCCCATATGTGCCTTGACCAGGCAAGCCCAGGGTTTCAAACTGGCGACCTCAACATTTCCAGGTCGACACTTTTACCCACTGCGCCACCACAGGTCAGGCGATGTCCCAGGTTCGATTCCCGGCCAGGGCACACAGGAGAAGCGCCCATCTGCTTCTCCACCCCTCCCCCTCTCGTTTCTCTCTCTCTCCCTCTCTCTCTCTTTCTGTCTCTTTCTTCCTCTCCTGTAGCCATGGCTTGGTTAGAGTGAGTTGACCCTGGGCACTGAGGCGCTGAGGATGGCTCCATGGCCTCCACCTCAAGAGCTGAGAGCTCAGTTGCTATGCAACAGAGAAACACTCCAGATGTGCAGAACATCACCCCCTAGGGGGCTTGCCAGGTGGATCCCAGTTGAGGTGCATGTGGGAGTCTGTGTCTGCCTCCCCTGCTCTCAATAAAATAAATAAGGAAAAAACTGGTACTTCTTATGTGGAACTGGGCTGTTAAGGGGTCTCTGTGCCTCTCTCTCCCCTTCCTGGGCTCTAACCCTCTCTTCAGGCCTCTTCCTTCGAGGAGCTCAGGACTCTCTACTCCATAGTTGTCCCTCCCTTCATCCTGACTTCTGTTACCATCACAATTCTCGCCTTCCACCTGCCGTGAAGTTCCACAATGGTCCAAGGCCAACATCCATGGGCTGGTCACTAAAGTGTGGATGGCCTCTGTAGTCAAGAAGATATGAATTTCAGTGGTAGAGCGTGGGCCAGCATGTGGAAGTCCTGGGTTTGATTCCCGGTCAGGGCACACAGGAGAAGCACCCATCTGCTTCTCCACCCTTCCACCTCCTTTCTCTCTATCTCTCTCTTCCCCTCCTGTAGCCAAGGCTCCACTGGAGCAAAGTTGGCTTGGGTACTGAGGATGGCTCCATGGCCTCCACCTCAAGCACTAGAATGGCTCAGGCTGCAATGGAGCAGCAGCCCAGAGGGGCAGAGCATCGCCCCCTGGTGGGCATGCCAGGTGGATCCCCGTACAGTGCATGCGAGAGTCTGTCTCTCTGCCTCCCTGCTTCTCACTTCAAAAATACAAAAAAGCCTGACCAGGTGGTGGCGCAGTGGATAGAGCGTCGGACTGGGATGCGGAAGGACCCAGGTTCAAGACCCCGAGGTAGCCAGCTTGAGCGCGGGCTCATCTGGCTTGAACAAAGAGCTCACCAGCTTAGACCCAAGGTCGCTGGCTCCAGCAGGGGGTTACTCGGTCTGCTGAAGGCCCGCGGTCAAGGCACATGTGAGAAGCAATCAATGAACAACTAAGAAGTCGCAACACACAACGAGAAACTGATGATTGATGCTTCTCATCTCTCTCCGTTCCTGTCTGTCTGTCCCTGTCTATCTCTGCCTCTGTAAAAAAAAACAAAAAAAACAAAAAAACAAACAAACAAAAAAAAGGCCCTGGCCAGTTGGCTCAGTGGTAGAGCATTGGCCTGGCGTGCAGGAGTCCTAGGTTCGATTCCTGGCCAGGGCACACAGGAGAAGCGCCCATCTGCTTCTCCACCCTTCCCCCTCTCCTTCCTCTCTGTCTCTCTCTTCCCTTCCCACAGCCAAGGCTCCATTGGAGCAAAGTTGACCTAGGTACTGAGGATGGCTCTGTGGCCTCTGCCTCAGATGCTAGAATGGCTCTGGTTGCAACAGAGCGACACCCCAGATGGGCAGAGCATCATCCCCTGGTGGGTGTGCCAGGTGGATCCCGGTTGGGCACATGCAGGAGTCTGTCTGACTGCCTCCCCGTTTCCAACTTCAGAAAAATACAAAAAAAAAAAACCACAGAAAAATATTAAAAAAAGGTATGAATTTCATCTTAGTTGTATGACCTTGCCTAGATTAATTAACAGAATACCAACTTCCTCATCTGTTCAACGAGGGGGTGTTATTCCCGCTGTCCTCAGGCATAAATAACATAAAGAATAAATACAGAACAAAAGCACTGACATCTTCTAAGGTTTTGATAAAGGCTAGCCGGAAGCTAAAATTTCATTATAAGTTTCTGGCTTATGACGGCTTAACTTAGTAAAAACAGAAGTTCACATAGGTTGTAGGCTAGCAGTGTGTTTTAAAAGAACAAATCTCTGAAAAGGAAATTTCCCCAGGAGGCAGAAGTGGAAAATTATTTTCATATGAGGACAAGTTCAAATCAAACCACATAGGCAACGACACTTGGTTATGATGTCAGAGTAGATGGGGGTCTCAACTCACTTTGGAGCCTGGCAGCAGAGTTTGCAGTGGGCAGTACCCTCCCTACCACGGGTATCTGGCACTCTCACAGAGCTTTCTGAGGGTGCCTTACTTTAATTAGAAAGCCAGGCTTTGCCTGACCTGTGGTGGCGCAGTGGATAAAGCGTCGACCTGGAAATGCTGAGGTCGCCGGTTCGAAACCCTGGGCTTGCCTGGTCAAGGCACATATGGGAGTTGATGCTTCCAGCTCCTCCCCCCTGTCTCTTTCTCCTCTCTCTCCTCTCTCTCCTCTCTCTCTCTCCCCCCCTCTCCTCTCTAAAATGAATAAATAAATAAAAATTTAAAAAAAAAAAAAAAAAAAAAGAAAGCCAGGCTTCAAACTCCTAAATTGCCAGTTGCCACTGGCCCCATGGTACTGTGGGTCGAAGGGAATCACTGCCATTTATTGGGCACGTGTTACTTTTGACCACTTTGCATACATCACCTCATATCTCTGCTGGATGCACCCTTTTACTGGTTTCATCGGCATAGAGCTTGAAGTTCAGAGAGATGAAATAGACCCAAAACTACACAGCAACCAAATGGGAGAGCCAGGATTTGAACTCATATCTTTTTTATTCCAAAGACCATGTGCTTTGCCCACAAAGTTCTTTACCTGGGACACAAATGATTATTGAAAAAAAGGAAAGCCAGCCCCTCGTTGGCATTATTCCATTTTATTCTCAGATTTTAAAATTTAAGACAAAATTAAGGGAAACAGAATATCTCAAACAGAACAGGCTTTGTGCCATATGTTTGTCAAAATTATGAATAGTAAGGAATTTTTTTTTTAAACTAGAGGCGAAAAAGGCCTTGGGGTCCAGCGTATGGTTTGACCACTAGGGAAATTGAGACAGGAGGAGCTGGTGGCCTGGGCTGGCTTGCTCCTGGGGTCAGTAAATGAAACTGGCACCTGCGGGGATGCTCATTGTCATAAAGCTGTCATATTTATTAATGTGTGCATGCAAGGCATCATGCTCAGCTCCGAGGAGAAACACAAAAAGATTAAGAAGCCATCCACTGTCAGGACCACACTTAGAACCTGGGAGAGGGTCTGTGGCCTAATTCTCTACTCTCAGCCTTTGGAGGGTCTGGAGAGCCGAGACCATCACGATGACCCATAGGTGGCTATCTTTGCAGAAAGAGCCCCACCTCCACCTCTTCTCTTTCCATCCTGCTAGGTAGCTTTACCTAGCCAGGTGTCTGTGGGGACCTTTCCTGAGGCAATGTGGTAGCTGGCTCCTCAGATTAAGGGATCAGGGCCCAAGGCCTCTGGGCCCTTCTGTTGCCAGGGCAACGGTGAGTCAGGCCAAGGTCTCCAGCTTTCTGGAAAGCATTTTGGCCACTGAAGCCTCTTGCTGCTTCCCAGGCATAGTGGGAACTCCTAGATTTAAATTTTAAAAATCAGTTCTGCATTTGCCACTTCTGGTTGGATTCCTTGAAATGAGTATTTAAAAAAAATAATAATAGAATCTAACCCTTTTATTTTTATTTTCTACAAAAGATTAACTCCAGGCCAAAATAATTTTTTTTTTTTTTTTACAACGACAGAGAGAGGGTCAGAGAGAGAGAGAGACAGACAGGAATGGAGAGATGAGAAGCATCAATCATTAGTTTTTTGTTGCTCATTGTGACACCTTAGTTGTTTATTGATTGCTTTCTCATATGTGCCTTGACCGCAGGCTTTCAGCAGACTGAGTAACCCCTTGCTTGAGCCAGCGACCTTGGGTTCAAGCTGGTGAGCTTTTGCTCAAACCAGATGAGCCCGCGCTCAAGCTGGCGACCTCAGGATCTCGAACCTGGGTCCTTGGCATCCTAGTCCGAAGCTTTATCCACTGTGCCACAGCCTGGTCAGGCCGAAAGAATTCTTTTTAAAAAGGAAAGAGAAGGAAGGAAGAAAGGAAGGGAGGGAGGGAGGGAGGGAAAAAAAATTAAAGCGAGTAGGCCCTGACTGGTTGGCTCAGTGGTAGAGCGTCGGCTTCACGTGCAGGAGTCCCGAGTTCAATTCCCAGCCAGGGCACACAGGAGAAGCACCCAACTGCTTTTCCACCCCTCCCCCTCTCCTTCCTCTCTGTCTCTCTCTTCCCCTCCCGCAGCTAAGGCTCCATTGGAGCAAAGCTGGCCCGGGCGCTGAGGATGACTCTGTGGCCTCTGCCTCAGGCGCTAGAATGGCTCTGGTTGCAACAGAGAGATGCCCCAGATGGGCAGAGCATCACCCCCTGGTGGGCGTGCCGGATGGATCCTGGTCAGGTGCATGCGGGAGTCTGTCTGACTGCCTCCCCATTTCCAAATTCAGAAAAATACAAACAAACAAAAAAAATTACTTAGCCTGACCAGGCAGTGGCACAGTGGATAGAGCATCAGACTGGGATGCCGAGGACCCAGGTTTGAGGCCCCGAGGTTGCAGCTTGAACGTGGGCTCATCTGGTTTAAGCAAAAGCTCACCAACTTGGACCCAAGGTTGCTGGCTCGAGCAAGGGGTTACTCGGTCTGCTGAAGGCCCACGGTCAAGGCACATATGAGAAAGCAATCAATGAACAACTAAGGTGTCGCAATGCGCAATGAAAAACTAATGATTGATGCTTCTCTTCTCTCCCGTTACTATATGTCCCTGTCTATCCCTCTCTCTGACTGTCTCTCTGTCTCTGTTAAAAAAAAAAAAAATTAAAGCGAGTAATTCTGATAGTGGTCTTACGTGAAAACTTCTGGTAAGCAGTCAGACCCTAGTCTTGAGTTTATTAGGTATAATATTAATCATCATTACGATTCATTGGGTCTTACCGTGTTCCAGGCACTGTGCTGAGTAAATGCTCTCATATCATTTTACCTTGTGACAACCAGTGAAATGGTATTTGTATCGCCTTTTACAGATGAAGTTCGGCGAGATGAAGCAATTAGCCTGAGATCACTTGGTGTGTGCTGTTAACTGCTATTATATACTGCCTCCCAATTTCTTCAACATGGATCCTTCATTTTTTTTTTTTTTTTTTTTGTATTTTTCTGAAGCTGGAAACGGGGAGGCAGTCAGACAGACTCCCACATGCACCCAACCGGGATCCACCCAGTATGCCCACCAGGGGGCGATGCTCTGCCCATCCGGGTGTCGCTTTGTCGCAACCAGAGCCACTCTAGCGCCTGGGGCAGAGGCCAAGGAGCCATCCCCAGCGCCCGGGCCATCTTTTGCTCCAATGGAGCCTCGGCTGCGGGAGGGGAAGAGAGAGACAGAGAGGAAGGAGAGGGGGAGGGGTGGAGAAGCAGATGGGCGCTTCTCCTGTGTGCCCTGGCCGGGAATCAAACCCGGGACTTCTGCACGCCAGGCCGACGCTCTACCACTGAGCCAACCGGCCAGGGCCAGATCCTTCATTTTTAAAAAAGGCAAAATGGTACTATTTGTCCAGTGGCCACTGTATCTGAGTCCTGGACCCGGCTGAAAGCGAGCAGCTTGCTGGCTGGCCAGTCCGGCAACACTGGGGCGGTGACCCAGCTCTCAACCAGGACAGAATAGATGTGGGTGGGTGCCACACTAGCCCCTGTTTTATTTATTTACTTTTTTAGATTTTATTTATTCATTTTTATTAGAGAGAGAGGAAAGAGAACAGGAGGAGGAACAGGAAGCATCAACTCCCATAGTGCCTTGACCAGGCAAGCCCAGGGTTCTGAACCGGCGACCTCAGCGTTCCAGGTCGACCCTTTATCCACTGCACCACCACAGGTCAGGCCACTAGCCCCTGTTTTAAACTGAGACCCTCTCTTCTGGGGGGACTTTGGGAAAAGTTTCCCTTTCTGTGTTTGCCTCTGATGTGGGACCTAAGAAGCCATTTGTTTAACAGAGGAGTTGAGTGAAGGAGATTATAAGGAAAACACACTTGCCCCCTAATAAAGTACCATCCACACCCTGACTCTAATCTTTCAAGCTATACTACCTCTTTGGGTTCTCTCCATTCCCCTGCCACCACTACCACATGACTGAAACACACTGCATCTCTTTATAAAACAATATCCAAGTTCTCAAACTAAATAAGACTATATAAGACAGAAGCATCACCACTGTCTATTAACTAGGGTAATAGAAAGTTGAATTTTTAAAGTTTTTTTTGAAAGTTGAATTTTAATGACAAAATGCACCAGTGAAAATTACCCTCACTAGTAATGCTTAAATCATGGCTATCAGGATAACAAAGTCTTTCCTTTTAGAATCAATATAGTAGTCTAAAAGGTTTAATACAACCTTTTAATGGACTATCTTCAATCAGTTCTTTATTTTCAGGATACACAAATACTCAAGTTATGACCTCCAAGGATTGAAATCGATTGGATTCAATTGAGAAAATTAAACAGGTTATGGAATGTGATATTTACCGCTTTTCTACGGAACACACAACACAAGGACCACAAGGTTCCATGATCAAATTTTCTGCTGTAGACTATTTATGCCAATTCTAAAATCTAAGATATAATTTTAGGTCTGTATCATCTTCATTGCATCAACTGTCATCCTGGAAAGTCACCACATTTTGTCCAAAAGTAAAGGCTGTAAGTTGGTTGGCATAGTTACCCCCTGAGCAGTTTAATAACAAATATCCCACTAAAATTATTGTTTCTTTCCCATTTTAACCCAGTAGTTTATTTTGAAGTAGCAATGCCTTACCAAGCCAAAGGTTCGAGATACACCTCGAAATAAGTTTAGAAAAAACTTATATCTCAAACGTTTCAGAGTTCCACTAAAAAAGCAAGTTAATATCCAGATTGAATCACACCAATCTCCAGTATATTGAATTCAAACGGTAGACATATTGCAAAGAAATAGACATGTTTTGGGGGGCTTTTTTGCTCATATATCTGCCAGTTCTTCAGGGTCTTGGACCAACAAACTATATACAAACATGCTTAGGTGTTCACTTTACCAAAGATTAACTCAGTAATTGCATCACAGAATTTTCAGAATTAATTTTTTTTTCAGAATTAATTTAAAACCCTTTTCCCCCCAAATGAAAATGCCATTGTTGTTGGTTTTTTCTCACTGTAAAGGAATTTATGAGTCTCAAACAATAAAAACTCACCTTAGGATTGAATGAGTCCCTTATTTCTCTAAGAGAAATTCATGTGGTTTCATATCAAGTCTTGTCCATAAATGTTGCAGAAGAAATCATTTTACTTCCCATTCAGTATGAGGACTTTTAACCATCTCCACACCTGTGAAATTAAGTGGCTTACTTACAGTTCAACGCCTCTTTAGAAACCAAATCTCTAATATATCAATATTTTAAAATCTCTTTCAGATTCAGGACACAGACATCATCAAGTTTATCACTACTGGGCAAATTTTCTGTGCTTCATGGGTGTTTTCAAGCTTTAGTTTTTAGCCTCAAAATCCCTTGTTTAAACAAAACTATTTTCAGAAGTTACATATGTAATAAAAGAGTTGTAGGCAGAAGGGCAGAGATTGGAGTGGGTGGTAGCTAAACCCACCTGCCTGCCCCTCCCCTGGGCCTGGGTGCTGCACTGAGGGGCCTCTGAAGAGGAAGCTGCTTCATGCCTCCTATCCTGGGCAAGTCCTGCCTATCCTTCTCCCTTGCTTTAACTTTTCCCAGTCTAAATCCAAACTCCGTATGTTCAATCTATGCTTAATTCTTTGATAGGACAGAGGGTTTCTTAAGTTTATTTCCTCCTGTTAGGGTATACCTGCATGTCTATGCTCTATAACCTTCACAGGACTGGGCAAATGGTGTCAGCAGACGGTGGGGAGTCCCTATAACCACGCCTGTGATTCTAGCGTGCAGACGCCCACCAAGAATCCCTGGAAGGCAGGAGAAATCACAGCACAGATGTCCAGAAAAGCCCTGTCAGAAGCTACAAGGATCCCCAAACAAAGTTATTTTTATAGCAAACGCCTACACTGTGAAGGCAAGGGAAGATGCAGCAGGCCAGTTACAGTCCCTTGGGACCCTGGGTTACACAACCTGACTGCGGGCAGCTTTGCCCCCACCCCCACCCCCGCACACTTTCCTAGGCTCAGTGGGCACATTCGGTGGCATGTGTGCTTGATGTTCCCAAGGGCGGGCCTCTGCTTCAGTGCTTGCTCCTGGGTCTGGCCCTGCAAGGTACTCAAACACGTGAAATGAATGGACAAAACAAACAAACAAACAAAAAAAACACCCAGATAACAATGCAGTAAGAAACACAAGTAAAACCCCAAATCTCTGCCCGGTTGGCATGCAGATGAGTTTCTTCATTATAGCTAAGCTAATGCAAAAGCTTTAAAAGATGCTAATAAAAATGTATGTCATCATTCCCTTTGATCTTTCAGCCCAAATATTAGGTAGAGCCCCGGGGTCACTACCCAATCCTCTTACCACGGTCGCAGAGTGCCAGGGGTGACCACAGAAATCCTCTGGGCTGCCAGGCCTTGGAAGGAATGTCACCCAGCCCCCTGAGAAGGAGTCCAGGGGCGCGAAGGCGGGCAGCAGAGCTAGACTGCGGGGAGATGGAGCCGTTAGAAGCTTCCTGGCTTTCAGGGCGCCCTCCCACCCTTCCTCGGCTGTGAGCTGTCACATTGTCACTGATCTGTTTGCACAGGTTCTGTTGGCTTAAATCGCCTCGCTGTGCTGTGCTTCCCTGCTCACTGCAGCAGCGACATACACACATACAACACAATGCTGAGGCATCGGGACCCCCGGGAAGCGGCCTCTGCCAATCCAAAGTCCCCAACCCCTTGAGGACGTCCCTGGAGTCCCACAGAGCCAGGTCTCAACCTCCCTGGCCGACCTCCTGGCTCCATCTCTTCCCGCCTGAGACCCCATCGACCCACTCAGTATGGGCCCGAGTGAGCACCTGTGAAATGGGACAGTGTCTGTCTCAGAGGGGCGCTGTAGGCGATGCTGCCGGGCGATGGCGGCAAGGATGAATAAAATCCAGCATATATATTTTTAATGCATTTCTATAGATTTATATTTTAAATAAATGTCTATGTGTTTTGTCTATTTAATTTTTAATGACTTCAATGTTTTGAATTCCTTGAGCCGACTCTCTGCTGGTCAACCAAAGCGAACCCGCAGAGCGCGCCCGGGATCCCAAGCCTCGCTCCGGGCGCCCCGGCCACGTGGGGCCGCCGGGACGTGCTGCCCCCTGCCGGTCGGAGCGGGGAACCTCGAGGCCGGCTCCGCACCTGGCCGCCCGCGGCCGCTCTAGGAACGCGGGCCTCTCGGTGGTGGCGTGGGGCCGCCGTCGCGCGCCCAGGAAGAGGCGGTCCTCCAAGCCCCCAGGTGGGCCGTGCGGTGGCCCATCCTCCGGGGCCGTCTCGGAACCGCCCTGTTGCACCCTGACACCACCCCTTTTTCCTGGGTTTTCTCGTTTCCTTCCACGCCCAGTTCGGTGGTGCCCGTGCTTTGTAAAGATAGGGGTCTAGGGACCAGGTGGGGACACAAAGGGCAGGCCTCAGGGCTGTGTGTGACGCTGCAGAGCCGAGACGAGCCCCGCCCTGGGGCGGAGGGCAGGGGTTCAATGGCAGTACTGGGGTCGCGGAGACCGAGGAGGGAGGGACGGCCCCTGGAACGTCGAGGTTTATAAAACCCTTTCCCGGGCCGCAGTTCATTTTAACCACTGTCCTCAAGTCCAGGTCCGTGAAGCTGGTGGCAGACGCATTTACAGCATGTGCAGGTGCATGGGCCTTGTGAAGGAGCGCTCTGGTGATGGTTGGGCTGGACCTTTTCTGGTCCTTGAAATCTTTTCAAATATCCGTCTAGTTATTTCCAAGAGGTGGACTTGTCCTATCAAAGAGTATGAACTTTATTATTTTTTTAAAGGCTTTTGATGCGTGTTGCCAAACCAGTTTATAGAAGGCCCACCAGTTCACTTTTTTTTTTTTGCATTTTCCCAAAGCTGGAAATGAGGAGGCAGTCAGACAGACTCCCGCATGTGCCCGACCTGGATCCACCCAGCATGCCCACCAGGGGGCGATGCTCTGCCCCTCTGGGGTGTCGCTCTGTTGCATCCAGAGCCATCCCAGCGCCTGAGGCAGAGGCCACAGAGCCATCCTCAGCGCCCGGGCCATCTTTGCTCCAATGGTGCCTTGGCTGTGGGAGGGGAAGAGAGAGACAGAGAGGAAGGAGAGGGGGAGGGGTGGAGAAGCAGATGGGCGCTTCTCCTGTGTGCCCTGGCCGGGAATTGAACCCGGGACTCCTGCACGCCAGGCCGACGCTCTACCACTGAGCCAACCAGCCAGGGCCCAGTTCACTTTTGTTCTCTGGTGGGAACCAACAGACAGAGGTGAGACTCGGAAAGGCTCTTGAGCCCTGGCAGGTTGGCTCAGTGAATAGAGTGTCTGCCCAGCATGTGGAAAGGCTCTTGAGAGAGACTCACCTGGTTCCGTATTAGTGGTGACCAAAGGGGCAATGGCATTAACACAGTGGCCTGGGGCATATTGTGGGGCCTGACCCTCTGTGGATTTGGATGCTTTAGGAACATTAGGCAGTCAGAGGAATCCTTTGAAAATGCACATTTGATCATTGCGTTCTCTTGCTTACCTCCCTAAGAGTAGTGGTTCCCCTTGCTCTTGGGGTAAAATCCAGAATTTCTTGAGGACCCACCAAGCCCTGCCTGCCTCTCCAGCCCTATCTTGGGCTGTGTATAAGTTTATTAGCTAGTTTCCAAAGGCTGCCACCACAAACTGGTTGGTCTTATACAACAGAAATGTATTGGCTAGAAATCCAAAATCAAGGTGCCATCGGGGTTGATTCTCACTAGAGGCTCTCAGGGTGAATCTGTTCCGTGCCTCCCACCCAGCTTCTGGTGCTGGCTGGTAATCTTTGGCTTCCTTTGGCTTGGAGACACATCACTCCAGTGTGTGCCTTTGTTGTCACCTGGTTTTCTCTTTGTGTGTCTCTATCTCTGTGTCTCTTCTTATAAGGACAATGGTCATATTGCATTAAAGGCCCTCCTACTCCGGTATGACTTCCCTATTTCCAAGTACAGTCACTTGCTGGGGTTCCTGGGAGGAAGTGAGTGGGAAGACACTATGCAACCCACAAGAGCTGTGTCGCGGACTTCAACACCTGGGCCTTCTCTCCACAGTTCTGGCTCAGGCTGCGCCCACGCTGTCCGGGCCTCTTGGACCACTCACGTCCTAACAACTTCCCTTCCTCCTGGGAGGTGTGGGAATGTCACTTCCTCAGAAAAGCTCTCCTGAACCCCACAGACTAGAGTTACCTTGCCCTGTTCTGGGAGCTCATGGGCACTCTTCATATGGTAATTGAAGTGTCTGAGTGACAGTGTGTCACATTCACATGTGTTCCCTCTGCTAGAATGTTGCCTCCATGAGGGCAGGAACAAGGCCAACAGGGTGAATAATAACTAACCGACATTTGCGGCCAAATAGGCTTACAGACTGGCTTGGGGAGCCTGTCATGATAGGACAAGCCAGAGATGACAGTTCCTGGTCAACCCTCTGCAGAGAGCCCATCAGGAGGGCCTCATAGCGGTGGCCCTGGGCAGGGGAGATAGATAGGTCTGCATTCAGTCCAGGCTCCACCTCTCCCTAGGTGAGACATGAAATAAAACCCACCCCTGAACTTGGCTCACAAGGCCCTATAAATTGTGACCTGCCCCACCTCCCTGACATCTGCTCGATTCTGTCCTGCTCTGTCCCTTTTCTGCAACCACACTGGCACTATCTATACCCATGATCCTGCCTAGCTACTTTTCACCTTAGGACCTCCAGTCATTCTACCCACTGCCTGGAATGTTCTGCCTCCACATCTTCACATATTGACTTCTTATCAGTCAGACTTCAGCTCAAATTGCCACCTCCCTGAGCTCCCCACCTTACCCCTGCCATCTCCCGGCACACACACCACCCTGCTTGATTTTCCGGTGTGTTTTCAGTGTCTGCGGTGATCTCATGCATGCATTTGTTTGCTTGTCTGCCATCTTACACCTCTCAGGATAGAGGCTTATGAGGGCAGGGACCTGGTTTGTTTGTCTTGTTCACTGCTGAGCCCTCAGGGCCTAGAACAAACTTTGGATGCAGTGGGTGCTTACTGTTCATTAAATGAATGAAAGTTCATTAACCCCTCTGAGTGTCTGTTAAATGGGGGTAATCTTAGCTACTTCATGGAAGACAACAATTTTACCCGCTTCAAAGAGTTCTCAGGAGGAAGTGGTCCATGCAGTGCCTCCAATGTAGTAAACACTCAATGTATCTGAGCCTTTATTAATAGCTTAGACTGACACCCATCCTAACCTGGAGGGGGACCAGATGGCAGATGAAGCTATAAGGCTGTGTCCTCATCGGCAAAAATGGAAATAAGTATTCCTTTAAAACAGGGGTAGTGAGCCCTGGCCGGTTGGCTCAGCGGTAGAGCGTCGGCCTAGCGTGCGGAGGACCCGGGTTCGATTCCCGGCCAGGGCACACAGGAGAAGCGCCCATTTGCTTCTCCACCCCTCCGCCATGCTTTCCTCTCTGTCTCTCTCTTCCCCTCCCGCAACCAAGGCTCCATTGGAGCAAAGATGGCCCGGGCGCTGGGGATGGCTCTGTGGCCTCTGCCTCAGGCGCTAGAGTGGCTCTGGTCGCAACATGGCGACGCCCAGGATGGGCAGAGCATCGCCCCCTGGTGGGCAGAGCGTCGCCCCTAGTGGGCGTGCTGGGTGGATCCCGGTCGGGCGCATGCGGGAGTCTGTCTGACTGTCTCTCCCTGTTTCCAGCTTCAGAAAAATGAAAAAAAAAAAAAAAAAACAGGGGTAGTGGCCCTGGCTGGTTGGCTCAGTGGTAGAGCATTGGCCTGGCATGCAGGAGTCCCGGGTTCGATTCCCGGCCAGGGCATACAGGAGAGGCGCCCGTCTGCTTCTCCACCCCTCCCCCTCTCCTTCCTCTCTGTCTCTCTCTTCCCCTTCCGCAGCCAAGGCTCCATTGGAGCAAAGTTGGCCTGGGCACTGAAGATGGCTCTGTGGCCTCTGCCTCAGGCGCTAGAATGGCTCTGGTTGCAACAGAGCGTCGCCCCAGATGGGCAGAGCATCACCCCCTGATGGGCATGCCGGGTGGATCCTGGTCGGGCGCATGCAGAAGTCTGTCTGACTGCCTCCCCGTTTCCAACTTCAGAAAAATACAAAAAAAAAAAACAAAAAAAAAACAACCAGGGGTAGTCAGCCTGACCAGACGGTGGTGCAGTGGATAGAGTGTCGGAATGGGATATGGAGGACCCAGATTCGAGACCCTGAGGTCTCCAGCTTGAGCACGGGCTTATCTGGCTCGAACAAAGCTCACTAGCTTAGACCCAAGGTCGCTGGCTCAAGCAAGGGGTTACTTGGTCTGCTGTAGCCCCATGGTCAAGGCACATATGAGAAAGCAATCAATGAACAACTACAACAAAAAACTAATAATTGATGCTTCTCATCTCTCTCTATTCCTGTCTGTCTGTCCCTATCTATCCCTCTCTTTGACTCTCTGTCTCTGTAAAAAAAAAGAAAAAAAGCACAGGGGTAGTCAACCTTTTTATACCTACCACCCACTTTTGTATCTCTGTTAGTAGTAAAACTTTCAAACCGCCCACCAGTTCCACAGTAATGGTAATTTATAAAGTAGAGAAGTAACTTTATAAAATTTATAAAGCAGAGTTACAGCAAGTTAAAGCATATAATAATAATTACTTACCAAGTACTTTATGTCGGATTTCACTAAGTTTGGCAGAATAAATCTTTATAAAACAACTTACTATAGTTAAATCTATCTTATTATTTATACTTTGCTTGCTCTGCTACCGCCCACCATGAAAGCTGGAGCGCCCCCTAGTGGGAAGTAGGGACCAGGTTTACTACCACTGCTTTAAAAGCTTAAATGAGTTCTAGGTAACTCAAGGATCAAGCATTCCCTTGATCCTTTCTGTCATAAAGCATTTATTAACATGTCATTAGGAAATGGTATATTGCTTGCCATTACTAGAAGAGACTATGCTTAAATTTGTAGCAGTTATTGCTTTTTCTGATTTTGAAAGGAATACATTAGGTGCAAAAAATTTGGAGACTTTAGAGGAATAAAAAGAAGAAAGTTCAAGTCACCCACAACCACCTTATTTATTTTGTAGCCCACACCTTTATGACATGGAGTCAACAAAGCCAATGTAAGGGTATCAGAGAAGAACTGGATGCCCGCAGGCCGGGGCACGGGGTAGCCAAGCAGGTAGGTTGTGATTCTCTTTCATTAAATCTGCACATATACTGTGGTGTGCTCCCAGGTCTGGCTTTCCTTGCTCTGTCCCTGGGGCTGTTTTCAGTCCTATGTTTTAGTAGATGTCCAAATATTTACTAGGACAAGTCCTCCAGTGCTGCTCTGTCGTTTTCACCATTTTCTTAGATTCCGACATCTATTTCATTTTGGAGAGTGAATTGTCCACCTTTTGTTCACTGGGCCTGTCTTCCAGTTTAAAAAAGATAACACTGGAACTAGATAAAGGACTAAGGAGGTCTGGGTGGTGAGAAGAGAGGAGTTGGTGGGGAGGAGGGCAGTGGAGAAAGGATGGATGAAGAAAAGATGACAGGTAGAGAGCGACTGACGAGTAGACAGGTGGGCCGGGACCTCAGACCCAGAGCTTGGTGTGGGGAAAGGGCTCCAGACCGTCTGGAGTTCGCTCATCTAGGTAACGAGAGGGTCCCTGGAACCCCTGCTGTCTCCCACAGCAAGCAAAAGATTGTGACCAAATCACTGATTCACCAAACTTGGGGCAGAAAGTAGGTTGGGGACTCACCAAACTTGGGGCAGAAAGTAGGTTGGGGACTCACCAAACTTGGGGCAGAAAGTAGGTTGGGGACTCACCAAACTTGGGGCAGAAAATAGGTTGGGGTTCAGAGCAGAAAGACCAGTTTGAAGTGACTATGAAACGCGAAGCTGAGGACGCTGCAGCTGTGATAGTTTAAAACAGGGGTCCCCAAACTTTAACAGGGGGCCAGTTCACTGTTCCTCAGACCATTGGAGGGCCAGACTATAAAAAAAAAACTATAAGCAAATCCCTATGCACACTGCACATATCTTATTTTAAAGTAAAAAAAAAAAAAAAAAAACGGGAACAAATACAATATTTAAAATAAAGAACAAGTAAATTTAAATAAACAAACTGACCAGTATTTCAATGGGAATTATGGGCCTGCTTTTGGCTAATGAGATGGTCAATGTCCGGTTCCATATTTGTCACTGCTAGCCTTAATAAGTGATATGATGCGTGCTTCCCACGTCACCAGAAGTAGTACTGTACGTGAGCAACGCCTTTGCGGCATCCGCATCCTGTGCTCCTCTCACTGACCACCAATGAAAGAGGTGCTCCTTCCGAAGTGCGGCGGGGGCCAGATAAATGGCCTCAGGGGGCCGCATGCGGCCCGTGGGCCGTAGTTTGGGGACCCCTGGTTTATAGAGTCTGGGTATGGCTGTGTGAGTATCAGGGTATGAGTGAGAACTAGCACATATCTGGGGGTATAGCTCAGGGGTAGAGCATTTGACTACAGATCAAGAGGTTCCTGGTTCAAATCCAAGTGCTCCCTACATATCACTTTTTCCAGGATTCCAGGCTCCCACCAGCCTTCCCTGGTCTCTGTAGAGCCAGTATCCCTTCTAGAATAAAGTTAGGACCCACCCTGTCCTGCTGCTCTCCCCTCCTGACTCTCTGCCCTCTTTTGAGAGATGTCTTCACATTCTTATTTCATCTTCACAGAAAGCCTTTAGGATTGGTGTTTTTATCAGTAGTCCCCACTTCAAAAAGGAGGAAACCAAGGCAGTTATAGGATAAGTGACTCCTGGGATGCAACATGCAACCTAGTGGCTATGGTTAATAATACTGCATTGTGTATTTGAAAGTTGCTGAGAGAGTAGATCATCGAAGTTCTCATCACAAGGGAAAAACGTTGTAACTATGTATGGTGATGGATGTCAACGAAACTAAGTGAATTCTTTTTACTTTATTAAATGTTTTCCAGTTTTATTGTGATGTGATTGACACATAGCATTGTAAACGTTTAGGTGTATGGCATCGTGATTTCATATATGTATGTGCAAAGTGATCACAATAGTAATGAGCCTTAATTTTTCTCTGTGTGCTATTTTGTACGTTCTCAATTTTGTGCCACATGAAAGCGTTACTCATACAAAAACTAATGAATTTGCAGATATAGGAAACCTCAGTTCATGTGCTGTGACTGCCAGAAGCCTCTGTTGGGACCTCTCAAGGCTCTGGCTTAGGTCCACTCTCTGCTTTTCTGGGAAGCCCCACGATGAAGCAGAAGAGTCTGCAGAGAGGCAGGGGAAAAGGGACAGCTGGTTGTCACAGGGCGGGGAGAAGGGTTGGTGCTGGGGCAGCAAAGCCCGAACACCCGTCCTCAATGGGCGCTGAGTCAAGGCAGGATGAAGTGGTGGTCACGTAGCTCTTGATTCCATCACTTACTCTTTGTGATTTGGGGCAGGTGGCTTCAAATCACCATCATCCACGATAAGGATGGTGATGGTAGTGGTGGTCAAGATAGTACAATCACAAATAATTTTTAAAATCATATATATGAAGCTCTTAGAACATTTTTGTCTAACACATTATAAGGCGCTCAATAACATTAGGTCTTATAGTTCTTACACATGTCTCGAGTGTGGCTACCCACCACATGGAGGAGTCCTGAGGAGGCCCATTTGTCCCAACAGGGGGTATAGCTCAGGGGTAGAGCATTTGACTGCAGATCAAGAGGTCCCCAGTTCAAATCTGGGTGCCCCCTGTAATTATCCCAAATTTCCCTTTTCTCTGCTGGGCTTCCTGGTTTTGTGTCTTCTCCTGTGTAACCGGTCTGGGTACCTTCCTACAGCTAGAGGGACCTTGAATGTCTGTACCCCTGCCCACCCTTTGGGATTGCACTTCTCATGGGACTAAGGAGGGTAGTTCTGCCTTTGTTTATATAATATTACGATAGATGAAAAAAAAAACCAAGATGCAGTACAGTACATAGGTTAGGCTTCCATTTGGGTTTATATAAAATGAGTCATAGAAAGCCTATGCATTAATTACTCATATGCACAGACCATCTGTGGAAGAATACATGAGAAACTGTTAAGTGGGTTTCCTCCAGGGGAAGCTGGTTAGATGAGGGAGAGGGTGAATTCTTATTGTATACTATTTTTGTTCCACTTTATTCTTTAAATTTATGTATTCTTTAAGATTTTTTGTTTGTTTGTTTTAGCTTTACAAAAAATTAAGAGGAAGATAGAGAGATTTCCCAGATACCACTGCACCCACACATACACTTTCTCCGCCATTATCAACATCCCTCACCAGAGCGGCACATTTGTTACAATGGATGAACCATTGACAAATCTGTATCACCCAGAGTCCAAGTTTACATGAAGGTTCACTGTAGGTGTTAGACCAGGGGTCGGGAAACTTTTTGGCTGAGAGAGCCATGAACGCCATATATTTTAAAATGTAATTCTGTGAGAGCCATACAACGACCCGTGTACTTTACGCATTATCCAATAAAAATTTGGTGTTGTCCCGGAGGACAGCTGTGATTAACTCCAGCCACCAGCAACCATGAACATGAGCAGTAGGAAACTAATGGATTGTAATACATGAGAATGTTTTATATTTTTAACGTTATTATTTTTTTTTATTAAAGATTTGTCTGCGAGCCAGATGCAGCCATCAAAAGAGCCACATCTGGCTCACGAGCCATAGGTTCCCAACCCCTGTGTTAGACATTCCATGGGTTTGGACCAATGTACAATGATGTGTATCCCTCATTATAGTATCATATGATGTAGTTTCATTGCCCTAAAAATCCTATGTGCTCTGCCTGTTTAACTCCCTCAACCCCCAAACCCCTGGCAACCACTGATCTTTACACTGTCTTTATAGTTTTGCCTTTTCTAGATTGTCATATAGTTGCCTTTTCCAGAATGTCATACAATATGACATACTCTTTTCAGATTGGCTTTTTTCATTTAATAATATACAATGAAGTGTCCTCCATGTCTTTTCATGGCTGGTTAGCTCGCTTATTTTTCAGTGCTGAGTAATATTCCATTGTCTGGATAAGGAACAATTTTTTTTATCCATCACCCATTGAGGGATGGTTGCTTCCAGCTGCATACTTTTGTACCTTTTGAACATTGTACTATGTGAGTTCTGTGATTTCAGTATTTATCTTTCACAAATACAATGAAAAATTTAAAATAACCAAATTAAGTGAGGCCTCACTCACTGAAAGTGGGGGGGGGGTAATCCAGCACGGGTCTGTTTGGTCTGCGTCCCCCCTTTCTGCTGTGTCCCGAGTCTGGGCAGTCTGTGATGGGCACTCAGCCTCACTCCTCACTCAGGTCTGCTCAGGCCACGTCCAGGTTAGCAGTCCCCACAGGGCTCCATACCCCTGTGGCTGAGCTCAGGACCTTCACCCAGACACTTTCTGGTTCTGCAGGAGGCCTCCTCAAAGACTCTCTGTTCTGTTGAGGGGGTCTACCTCCTACAAAACCTGGACCTTCCCTTCCCATCTTGGAGGCTCCCGCCAACACTTCTCCAAAAGGCCCGCCTCCCTCCACCCCGCAGACACAATGCACGTCAGTCTCCACGATTGGGTTTGACATCCCAGCCGGGCAACTTCATTTTACTTGCGCAAACGCCCACTCACATCTTGCAGAAAACAAGGAAATTCTCAAAGATTACTAGAGCCATGTTAAGTGGACATAGGAGCCAACTGAACGGGCTCCCACTAGCCAAAGGTGGGAACAATTTGAGGGTCAAAATGAAGAGTGAGTACACTTGACTGAAACACATAACATGCATTAATTCAGCCTGACCTGTGGTGGTGCAGTGGATAAAGCATCAACCTGGAACACTGAGGTTACTGCTTCGAAGCCCTGGGCTTGCCTGGTCAAGGCAAGGAGTTGTTGCTTCCTGCTCCTCCCCCCCTCCCCTCTTTCTCTCATTCTCTCTCTCTCTCTCTTCTCTAAAATGAATAAATAAAATTTTTTAAAAATCCATTAATTCATTATGATGTGTTTTTTAAAGCCCCCACTGGTCAGGCTTGAAGGTTGCTAACGCATCAATTTATCATTCTGAAAACCCACAAATAGAAGAAAAGAATCAAGCATTTATTTTACACTTTCTGTATTAACTATATTCCAACAGAATCACAAAGCCAATAAAAGAAATTCTTTCTTATCCAAAAAACTCGAGTTCATAAGAGATCAGGAATTAGAATGAAACCATTTGCAACTCCTAATAAAAGATAACAAATGTAAACAAGTATCACCAGTGCTTGCTAAAACTAGGCGATGTGTGTTTGATAGGGAAATTTATAATGAGGTTAACAAAACCTCCACGCACCAGTTAATTATAAATTTCACACACAAAAAAAGAGAAATAAGCAGTGGTGAGCATCCTTATACAAAGAAAAAACAGTGACATCTTCTTGCCAACAAATTGAACCTGAATTTTATCAAGCCTCTCGATCTAACAAGCATGGCCATGTTGTAAATTGTTAAAGCTAAATATGGTGGTTAATTTTACGTGTCAGCTTTACTGGGTCATAGGGCACACAGATATTTTGTTAAACATTATTTTGGGGTGTGTTTGTGAGGATGCTTCTACATGAGATTAGCATTTGAATCAGAAAAATTAAAAAGTAAAAACAGATCACCCTCCCCAATGCTGGAGGGTGTCATCCAATTCACTGAGAACACTCTCCTGTGAGAGCTATGTCTGGTTCTTGAAAAGAGCACTCCAAGTAATACACCCCTTGAGTTCAGTAACTGAGTCTTTCAGTGACCTTCCAGGTGGTGTGCCAACAAGGGATGGTGCCCTTTTGGGAAAAGAGAATAGTTATGGCGTAAGGGTTGCAAGTACAGTTGAGCAGGACTAGCAGCTCTCTGCTGAATCAGAATCAACAGCCCACGTATGAGTGGAAGAATAAAGAATGTTATTAACTACATATCATTAATAAGAGGGGGTATAGCTCAGGGGTAGAGCATTTGACTGCAGATCAAGAGGTCCCCGGTTCAAATCCGGGTGCCCCCTTTGAGAGTACTCTTTTCCTTCTTGAGCTGGATTGACAAAATCAATTCTATGACGACCATACTCTAGTTCCCTTACAGGCAGAGGCTTGCCTTTGAAGTGGTACCTGTATGGCTGTCCCTTCTGTTAGGCTCCAGGTAGGTACTGGCCCCGGCCTTGATGACTAGACAAGACCAAATCCATCCTCAATACCCTTTTTGGAGAGTCTGTTTCCTGGGACCCCAGTGGTACCAATTTCAGTATCATCCATGGTCCAGTCCAGAGACAAAAATTGAGCCAGTTATTTTAAAAGGATTTAATATAAATAATTGTTAACCAGAATGTCAATTTCCTATAGCTTCTGTAACAAAGCACCACAACATGAGTGACATAAACAACAGATATTTATTGTCCAAGTTCTGGAGGCCAGAGTCTGAAATCAAGGTGTCAGGTGGGCCATGCTCTCTCCAAAGGCTCTAGAGGAGGGTCCTTCCTTGCCTCTGTCCAGCTTCCGGGGTTGCTGGCATTCCTTGGCTTGTAGACGCATCACTCCAACCCTTGCCTCTGTCTTCACATGGCCGGCTTGTGACACAGTCTCTTCTCTTCTTATGACACCAGTCACATTGGATTAGGTGTCCGTGCTACTCCACGGTGAGCTCATCATAACTATTGATAATTCCATCTTTGAAGACCTTCTCCAAAAATGACATTGGGAGCTAGGAATTCACCATATCTTTTAGGGGCACACATTTCAACCCACAACAACCAGGAATTAGAACTGAATGGGCAGAAAGGGAAGACTAAGAGTCACAAAGGTAGTTTCGGTACAGCAGCCACCACTCCAGGGCTGGGGGACAAATAGAAGAGGACAAACATGTTAAATCTTACAAGCTCAGGGAGTATCTCTGGTCATCAGGGACGCAGATCTCAAAGGTGGTGCTACTGCATGTGGTCATTATTATTGCTACTGGGATGGACTGTCACTGCCAAGGGACACTGACAGGAACCCAAAGTGGGCAGGAAGGAACAAGTGTTTCCTTCTGCTCCAGCCTTCTGAAACCCTATTGACCGGATCAACCAGCAAGCCGCCTGGCAAAGGAGAAGCCTGGTTTACAGAGGCCCAGACCAGCACCGCAGAGCAGAGGACAGAAAGGTGGACCCGGAGACAATCATTTCTTCAAATGTTTCCTCATCTCCTCCAGCAGTTAAAGGGTCGACTATACAGAGATTTGGGGCACAGGAGAGTGGTCAGCCCGCATGCTCATGTGTGGCTTTGTGCAGAGCTCTGATCCGTGTCCAGTCGATGGGTGTTCTGTCTCTGAGGTGCCCCATACGTGGTCAGGCCATCGGGCATTCTGAGTCTGGTCTCAGATGCTCAACATCAAAACTACAACAGAGACATGACTGCAGCTCCTTCCAGCTGTCAGGGGTGCTCCCCAGGTTATGCCCTCCTCCAGGGACTAGGGGTGAGAGGCTGTGGAACTGTGGGAGGAGGGCACCTGTTGCTCCCTTTGATGTGGGGACAAGTTTGCAGTAAAGCAGGTCTGGCAGCTCAGCCAAGCCATGCGGAAGGGGCATCTGGGACAGAAGCTCTGGGTGTGGCCAAACAGTAAAAGGTGTTCATTGAGCCTTAATGGTATGGCAGGGGGTATAGCTCAGCGGTAGAGCATTTGACTGCAGATCAAGAGGTCCCTAGTTCAAATCTGGGTGCCCCCTAATATTTTAGTCCCTAAAGGTTGGGAAGAAATTCCAGTTTCCTTCTTCTTTCTGAATCTGATCTCTGAGTCTTCTTGCAAAGGGCGAAGAAGCTAAGGAGGCCCTTCCCACCCAGAGCAGGGCAGCTCTGCTCAGGTGATGAGTTTGTCCCCTTTCTCTGATCTTCCCACTCTCCCCTCACCGGGTCACCTTTCTCCAGTGTGGACTTGATCTCCTGGATGAGGTTGAGGACTTTGACTTTTGAAGGTAGCCAGAGAGAAATCTGAGATCACCTACAAATGAACAATAATTGCAAAGGAGGCCAGAAGACAGTGCAATGGCACATTCCATAGGTTGAGAGGAAATAACAGATGGGATGATAAAAATGAAAGTGTTTATGTAATTTGAGAGGAGGGTGCAGATATTTATTAACTTAGAATTTCAAAATTTGCACACAGAAATTTCTAGGGTATCATTTTAAAGGTTGTGGTTTTGCCAAACTAAAAGCAAGGGAATGTGGGCTTAATCTAGTATTAGATTAAGAGGGCTAACACTAGATTAGGTGGGCTAAACACTCATTAATTCTAATAATTTGTTGATTCTTTTAGATTTCCTGTGTATATGATCATATCATCTAAAAAATGTAAATATTTTCTTTCCTTTATCCAATCCTTAGATTTTTTTTTTTTTTTGCATTTTTCTGAAGCTGGAAACAGGGAGAGACAGTCAGACAGACTCCCGCATGCGCCCGACCGGGATCCACCCGGCACGCCCACCAGGGGCGACGCTCTGCCCACCAGGGGGCGATGCTCTGCCCATCCTGGGCGTCGCCATGTTGCGACCCTCCTGGGTGTCGCCATGTTGCGACCAGAGACACTCTAGCGCCTGGGGCAGAGGCCAAGGAGCCATCCCCAGCGCCCGGGCCATCTTTGCTCCAATGGAGCCTTGGCTGCGGGAGGGGAAGAGAGAGACAGAGAGGAAGGCGCGGCGGAGGGGTGGAGAAGCAAATGGGCGCTTCTCCTATGTGCCCTGGCCGGGAATCGAACCCGGGTCCTCCGCACGCTAGGCCGACGCTCTACCGCTGAGCCAACCGGCCAGGGCCAATCCTTAGATATTTTGTTTCCTTTTCTTACCTTATTACACTGACTAGGACCTCCAGTATAGTGTTGAATAAAGGCAGGTATTGTCTCATTTTGATTTCACATGAAAAGCTTTTAAAATTTCCCCATTAAGTACTGTATTTTTTGCTCCATAAGACGCAGCTGACTATTAGACACACATAGGGTTTTAAGGAGGAAAAGAAGAAAAAAAATATTCTGAACCAAATGGTGTGTTAAAATATTTAATAAAATACTGTTTTTCACTCCATAAGATGCATAGGCATTTCCCCCTCCACTTTTTTTTTTTTTTTTTTTTACAGAGACAAAGAGTGAGAGAGTCAGAGAGAGGGATAGACAGGGACAGACAGACAGGAATGAAGAGAGATGAGAAGCATCAATCATAAGTTTTTCGTTGGGACACCTTAGTTGTTCATTGATTGCTTTCTCATATGTGCCTTGACCGTGGGCCTTCAGCAGACTGAGTAACCCCTTGCTCAAGCCAGTGACCTTGGGTCCAAGCTGGTGAGCCTTTGCTCAAACCAGATGAGCCTGTGCTCAAGCTGGCGACCTCGGGGTCTCGAACCTGGGTCCTCCCCATCCCAGTTCGATGCTCTATCCACTGCGCCACTGCCTGGCCAGGTTCCCCCTCCACTTTTGAGGGGAAAAAAGTGCGTCTTATGGAGCGAAAAATATGGTATGTGTTGTGAACTATATTGCTTATAAATGGTCTCTACCAAATTAAAGAATTTTTCTTCTAGTTTGCAAAAATAAAATTGTCATGGATGAATGTGGAATTTTATCAAAACCCACTTTTTTATTTATTTTTATTTTTTTATTTTTTATTTTTTTCTGTATTTTTCTGAAGCCGGAAACGGGGAGAGACAGTCAGACAGACTCCCACATGCGCCCCACCGGGATCCACCCAGCACGCCCACCAGGGGGCGACACTCTGCCCACCAGGGGGCGATGCTCTGCCCCTCCGGGGGTTGCTCTGTTGCGACCAGAGCTACTCTAGCGCCTGGGGCAGAGGCCGAGGAGCCATCCTCAGCGCCCGGGCCATCTTTGCTCCAATGGAGCCTTGGCTGCGGGAGGGGAAGAGAGAGACAGAGAGGAAGGAGAGGGAGAGGGGTGGAGAAGCAAATGGGCGCTTCTCCTGTGTGCCCTGGCCGGGAATCGGACCCGGGACTTCTGCACGCCAGGCCGATGCTCTACCACTGAGCCAACCGGCCAGGGCCAAAACCCACTTTTTTGAAGTTAAGATCATCAGATGCTCCTTTTCATTTAGCCTGTTAATATGGTGCATTACATATATTACATTTTATAAAAGTAAACACACTTTTCATTCTGGATGTAACTCCAATGTGGTCATGAAGTTCTGTCCTTTTTATACAGGGCGGGGCAGAAGAGGGCTTACAGCCGTGAGTATGCAAAACACAGTTTATCTTGTATCATTATTTATTAATTATTGTATTATTTTCCATATGAACAACTGTAAACCTATTTTTCCCTATCCCTGTGTATTTGTAGATTCACTTAGATAATAATTTATTTAATTTCATACTAATATTATGAGTGACATTGGCCTGTACACTTATTTTTTTGGACTGTCCCTGTTGGGTTTTGGTATCAAGGTTGTGTTTTAGATGTATCTTTTGTAAATAGGACATAGTTGGTAGTATTTTAACCCAATATTACAATCTTTGTCTTTTAATCTGAGGCATTTATTTTTTACTTTTAATGGAAATGCAGATGTATTTGTTTTGTTTTGTTTTGTTTTGTATTTTTCTGAAGCTGGAAACAGAGAGAGACAGTCAGACAGACTCCCGCATGCGCCCGACCAGGATCCACCCGGCATGCCCACCAGGGGGCGACGCTCTGCCCACCAGGGGGCGACACTCTGCCCCTCCGGGGCATCGCTCTGTTGCGACCAGAGCCACTCTAGCACCTGGGGCAGAGGCCAAGGAGCCATCCCCAGCGCCTGGGCCATCTTTGCTCCAATGGAGCCTCGGCTGCAGGAGAGGAAGAGAGAGACAGAGAGGAAGGAGGAGGGGGGTGGAGAAGCAAATGGGTGCCTCTCCTATGTGCCCTGGCCGGGAATCGAACCCGGGTCCCCCGCACACCAGGCCGACGCTCTACCGCTGAGCCAACCGGCCAGGGCCGAAATGCAGATGTATTTGTATTCACACCTCCCACCTTATTTTTATGCTGCCAATGTTAATCACTTATTTATGTTTTTCTCTCTATTTTTGTTAGATTGATTGAGATTCTTTCAAATAATGCTATTATTTCCCCCTGCTAGTTTGAAATATATAAATGCTATTTCTTCTCTTTCAGTGTTTACACTATGAACTCCATAAGCCTGTGGTTAACCAAAAACTTCACCCACCACTCAGATAATATAGGCTTCTTAGTGCACTTTAACTCCATTTATTTCCCTCCCAATTTACCGTAGTTCTTAAGATTCTGATACCTGTAGTGGTACCACTTGACCACACTTTGTTCTGTCACAGAGAAATTCTCCACAGGCCCTTAACTAGGAGTGTTCATGAGCCTTCAAAGCCACTGGGTTCCCTCCCTCTTCATCAGTGTCTGGGGGCCTCATGGACTTCCTGGGCGGTTTGTGTAGTCTCTCTAGGGCTTCCCCTCTGCCTTGTCCCAGACAGCCAGTCAGCATTCTCTCCAGTGTCCACTGTTGTTGTGGCCAGTGGCTATTTCTCCTAAAACTTCTACTGGGTCTTCAAAGTTGGGGACATTTTTCTCATATATATATATATATTATATATATATATTCAATTCCAGTTTGCATTCAATATTATTCTGATTAGTTTCAGATGTACAGCATAGTGGTTAGAAAACCATGTACTTTTTTTTTAAGTTTGTACTTATTATATATATAGGGATCAAACCAGCAACCTTTGTGCTTAGGGACAATGCTCTAACCCAGATGAACTCTCTGCCAGGGCAGAAAACCATGTGCTTTACGGAGTGGCCCCCCTCCCAATGTTTCAAGTACCCACTTGGCACTATACACACTTATTATGATATTATTCACTCTATTTCCTATGCTGTACTTTACATCCGTGTGACTGTTTTGTAACTACCAGGCTGTACTTCTTAATCCCTTCCCCTTTTTCACCCAGTCCCTCAGCCCCGCCCCTCTGGCAATTGTCATTCTGCTCTCTGTATCTGTGAGTCTGTTACTGTGGACAGAGACTGAGTTTTTGTTTTTTGGGTTTTTTTTTTTTTTTTACAGAAACAGAGAGAGTCAGGAACAGAGAGAGATGAGACATCTTAATTTTTCATTGCGACATCTTAGTCGTTCATTAATTGCTTTCTCATATGTGCCTTTACCGTGGGCCTTCAGCAGACCGAGTAACCCCTTGCTCGAGCCAGCGACCTTGGGTCCAAGCTGGTGAGCTTTTGCTCAAACCAGATGAGCCTGTGCTCAAGCTGGTAACTTTGGGGTCTCGAACCTGAGCCTCCACATTCCAGTCCGACGCTCTGTCCACTGCGCCACCGCCAGGTCAGGCCAGAGCCTGAGTTTTATAGTGAGAAAGATGTGGGTTTGGATTTTGCTCTAACGTCTGCCATCTTTTTTTTTTTTTTTTTTTTTTTTTCCCCCGAAGCTGGAAACGGGGAAGCAGACAGACTCCGCATGCGCCCAACCGGGATCCACCCGGCATGCCCACCAGGGGACGATGCTCTGCCCATCTGGGGCGTCACTCTGTTGCATTCAGAGCCATTCTAGCGCCTGAGGCAGAGGCCACAGAACCATCCTCAGCGCCCGGGCAATCTTTGCTTCAATGGAGCCTCGGCTGCGGGAGGGGAAGAGAGAGACAGAGAGGAAGGAGAGGGGGAGGGGTGGAGAAGCAGTTGGGTGCTTCTCCTGTGTGCCCTGGCTGGGAATCAAACCCGGGACTCCTGCACACCAGGCCGACGCTGTACCGCTGAGCCAACCGGCCAGGGCCTATGTCTGCCATCTTTGTGACACCAAGTGAGTCCTTTGGACTCTTGGAATCTTAGTTTCCACATCTGAAACATTAGTGTGTCTAAGAATTACCGTATAGCCTTGGCTATAAATTCTAAATATTGATTTCCTTTAGAAAAATTTCTGAAAACTTTTTCCTGATTTATAATATGTGGTGTGTGAAAGATTAATGAAATTATTAAATATGCTGTCACAATATATGGTATATGTGACATTTGGACATGAAGAATAAGCCTTAATTTTTTTTAGGTTTGACAACATAGAGGAATAATGATTAATTCAGCTATGTTACCACTTTCCTTACTTGGAAGATTCCTGGGTTCACTCACATAGTGAACCTGACTTCAAGTAATATTTGTGGCACATAAAATCAGTGAAGAGAAATGCATGAAATTATCATTGACTATGGAACAAATATGTGAAGGCTACAAGCACAAACAGACTATAATTTGTTTACACCTTTTAGTTTATATTCAGGGATGATTATAGGTTTAAAAAATATAATAGGAAATGACTAGCTTCAGGCAGAAAGATTGTCAACCACTTCCTCCAGTAACAAATTAGGTGATACACAATAGATTTGGAAATTGTCATTACATATACAAAATATTGGAACAAGATGAGACAGCAGCTCTTAGGTCCTTCCAAGGCTTATAGAATAAAGAAGACCTTAGTTTTGTATTTTCCAGAGGCCATTGACTTACTAATAACCTCTGGTTGCTTGCAAAGAAAGCAGTGTGTAGGAACTTGCTGAATACATTGTCATGCCTCCATGATTCCTGCTGAAAAGGTTTCCCTTTGATTCTACTCTGGGGAAGATGCTACAGTTGGTGGGCCTACAAGGAAAGCTAAGATGCAGGCAGAACCCTCAATTATTTTCTTAACTTTAAAATCAACTCAATTGCTCCATTGTTACATTTCTAGATCCAAACTTTAAGAACAAATCTTTCTCTAGTGATTGTGTATAGCAACAACAACAGGTGAAAATATGAGAAATGGGAAATTTTTAAAAAAGAGTAAAACAATCTTAAATCTACTTCTGACAATATCTATCTTCCTGAAACAGTGTGCAAAACTTTAGTCCGTGAAATTGCTTCCAAAAAATGCCATCACCATCCAAAAAATTTTCAAGACCAAGAGTTAAAAAGAAATAAAGTATTTTTAATTTTTTTAAAGTGAGGGAAGAGGCAGAGAGACAGACTCCCACATGCGTGGGGACTGGGATCTACCTGGCAAGCCCCTTACCTGGAGATGCTCTGGCCATCTGGGGCTGCTGCTCCATTGCTCGGCAACCAAGCTATTTTAGTGCCTCAGGTGGAGGCCACAAGGGCCATCCTCAACACCCAACGCCAACTTGCTCAAACCAATCAAGCCATGGCTGCAGAAGAAGAAGAGGGAGGGGGTGTGGAGAAGCAGTTGGTCACTTCTCCTGTGTGCCCTGACCAGGAATGAACCCGGGACTTCCACACGCCAGGCCGATGCTCGCTGAGCCAACCGATCAGGGCTAGAAATAAAGTCTTTATCTTAATAAGTTTCTGTTAGAGGAAGGACTATTTAATAAATTGGTGGAAATGTTACCATATATATTGGCAGAACTACCCTTGCTGCCTCAGTTGAAAGTATCTTACTTAGTAATGTCACTGTTTAATGGCCGTAGAAGTATCCAGCAGTTGACAGGGCTGTGAAATTACTGTTCTTGCAGGTAAGTCAAACTTTAAAATTTTACTATCTACATTTTAAAATGAACTACAAAAATTAATTTCCTTACCAGAAAAATTTAGATATTATTTTCTTTTTTTCCCTAGAAATTCATTGTCATGGTGATATTCTGATTCAGAGAATTGCAATTTTTAATTGCCAAACATTCCATTTGACCAAAATACATATTAAGGTAGACCTCAGTTTACATCCTGCAGGGTGTAGTTACTGTCTAAAAATACTTTAGTATGCAGGTGTCCCAACAGGATGGGTCTCATACTGTTGTGATTAATGTACTCTGTTATGGACATTGGCTTGATTCGGTGGTTGAATTACAGGTTTGAGTAGACTTTTTTTTATTTTATTTTATTTTTTATTTATTTATTTATTCATTTTAGAGAGCAGAGAGAGAGCGAGAGAGCGAGAGCGAGAGCGAGAGCGAGAGAGAGAGAGAGAGAGAGAGAGAGGAGGAGGAAGCATCAACTCCCATATGTGCCTTGACCAGGCAAGCCCAGGGTTTGGAACTGGTGACCTCAGCGTTCCAGGTCAACGCTTTTATCCACTGCGCCACCACAGGTCAGGCTTGTGTGGACTTTGATTCATGTTCATAATATTTTAAATGAGGACCGTACCACAAACCCTGGTTTGCGACTGAGCCTTAAGCTTCAAACCTGTTGAGGGCTCTTGGTGTGAGAAAACAGCACGCTTGGTTCCCAGAGCAACCACCCACCACGCACCAGCAGAGCCGACGCAGCCGCGGCGCGGAACTGGCCGCCGGCCGGCAGGGGGTGCGCTGCGCGGCGTGCAGGCGGGTGGCGCGTCTAGGCGGCAGCCGTGCCCGGCGTGCGCTCGGTGCCCACAAAGCGCCAGCTGAGGGGCCGCTGCGGATTGGGGTTTGAAGTACTGCTGAGCTTCCCCGCCACCTGAGGTCCTGCGACCGGCCGCCCGTGCTTCTGTCGCGTCTCCCCGCGCCCCGAGCAGCTGGGCCCGACGGCCGCGCGAGCCCAGGCGCGGAAGTCAGGCCGGACGAGTGCCGCCTGCGGGGGGCCGTGCGGCGGCAGTGGCGGGCCGGACAGCGTAGCACCATGGCCGAGGCGGCCCCGGCTCCGGTAAGGGCGGCCCGCGCGCGGGGGGCTGCGCTCCCGGCGGTGTCGGAGTCCCTTGGGCTCGGGCCCTGCGCCCGCGGGACTGGGGGAGGGCGGGAAGCCGGGCCTGTCAGACGCAGCCCGGGCTGCCGAGCGGCGAGCGAGCGGCCTGGGTGTCGGGGCGGCCCGTCCCCTCCCGCATGGCGAGGCCCGCCCTCGGGGGGAGGCCCCGCTCTCCGTAACCTCTCCGGGGTGCCCGGCGCGTGCAGGGTGGGGGACGCTTGGTGTGGCGTTGTCATCGGCCACTCTACAGCGCTGGGCACAAAACGGCTGTCAGCGCGGCCCAGAATAGCCTGGCGCAGCCACAGAGGTAGCGTGACGGCGACACAGGCGTGTCGGAAGACTGCGTGGGGAAGCGGGTCCCCAGGGCTCGGCACGCGGCGGTGCGGACCCGCGGGAGCCCCTCCGTCGGTGCCCGCGGTGCGCGTCCCGTTCCTGTTTATTCATTTGGGGGGCATGCTCATGGCAGGCCCGCGGGCGCCGAGCCCCCCGCAGATGCTGGGCTGCAGGGGACCAGACAGGTAACGTGGCTGAAAAGTGTGGCGTGCGTTTGCCAGCGAAGCTAGACCCCCCCAGGGAGAGACAGACTGGGCTACCGAGGAGCGACTGGAAAGCAAGAAAGAGTAGAGGAAGAAGAGGGAGCAGAAGGGGGGGGGGGCACACACACAGAGTAGAGGGGAATGCCTTCTCTGCCATTGAACCTCCTTTTTATTTTCCAGTTTTTTTCTTTAATATGATAGAGGTGATATGTGTCTGTGCCATCCCTGGCCAACAGAAAGATCACCGGAGCCACCTATATCACTTGGCGTTTGCTAATGGTCTCCTTTGAAAAAGCAAAAACAAACAAGAAATTAATCTTAACGACCTATTTTATTTAACCCAATGCCTACACACTTCTGTCAACGGGTGGTCAAAATTAAGAAACAAATCGAGATTTGCATTTTTCCTCCCCACCCCCATGCTAAGTGTTCAAAATCAGGTCTGTGTTTTATACTCACAGCACATGTCAAAGTAGCCACAGTTCAAGTGCTCAGGAGCTACATGTGGGCACCGTATTGAACAGTGTAGGTCTGTCCTATGGAGAAGCAGCATGAGAGATTGAATAAAGGGGGGAGGGGAGAAGAGCAATGAATGTACCTAAAAATGTGGAAGGAGTTGGCATGCAGAGCATGAATGGAGAGATGCATTTGAAATAGGATAAACCCTTTTCCTGTGGGAAGGAAAGAAGAAAGCATGGGTTGGTTACCTTATTAATGAGACTGAAGTGGGAAGAAAAGAAAAAGTCGACAGAGTTTTGGTCTAATTACTGTAATTTTTTTTTCTCCTTGGCATCTGAAAATGAGGGGCCCTGCAGTGGCCACCTCTTCCTTCTCAACCTGTGCTCCCTGCACCAGCAGCCTCCACATCATGTCACCCAGGAGCTTGTTAAAAATGCAAAATCTGTTTTCCTCCCAGACCTACTGATTCAAAGTTTGCATTTTAACGAGACCTCCAGACGATTCTTATGTACATTAGTTTGAACCACGCTATAGTAAAAGTGTAAGAAGAGGGCTTGGGGGTTGCAGTGGCCACTGAATGGAATGAGGGGCACCAAGCCATGCTGAGTCCCCGCTGAGCTTAAAGACTACTGTGTAGTGATGCCAGTTTACCCGGTTGTGTGGCTTACCAGAGATGGATCAGACTGATTCAGACCTGGAGGTTAGCTGAGCAGGTGAGGCGGAAAGACAGGGTTGAAGGTGACTGAAGTTATCAGCTGAAGAGGAAAGCAAAACTTGGAGCAGGCTGGTAAACCAGCAGCACATG
Organism: Saccopteryx bilineata; assembly: GCF_036850765.1. NCBI lineage: Eukaryota > Metazoa > Chordata > Mammalia > Chiroptera > Emballonuridae > Saccopteryx > Saccopteryx bilineata. Next base: position 347,058,430 of record NC_089491.1, on the reverse strand, counting down.
GAAAGGTTTAGTGGGACTGTAGAGCAGGTGAAATGAAAATGGGTGGCTGAGCTGGAGAGGTGGGAGGGTGTGGCCAGAGGACTGGTTACCATAGTGTCAGAAGTCTTTGTAGAGTTCACGTTGTCCACCCTCCTGTTTGTTGTAGGAATTTCTTTTTTTAAATATGCTGTTTCAATGAACATTTAGTGATGGAACGGCCTGTTATTTTCTTGGAAGATCTAGTTCAAAAGTTACTTATAAAAGCCAAAGTTTGCCTGCCTAAAAATACCACCATTGGTTCTAATGGTGGAGTAAGACAGTATAAGAGTAAACAAATCTGTTCTGTTTTCTGCATTCACCTTCAAAGCTTACTCAGCTGTTCCTGACTGCTGTGGTTGTGGTTTGTAAGCAGGGTGGTGGACAGGGCCAGAGCATAAGTCAGTGAGGGGAAAGTTCCTGGGGTCTGTAGGCCTTTCCCACACACAGACAGAGAACACCGCAGCAGCCTGAGCGAGTGGATGATTGGCTGATGTCCCTTGCCTCTAGAGAATATTCCAGGCTGGTTCTTGATCCAGTTTCACTCACTGTCTTAACCTAATCCATCCCTGACCCAGCAAAGCTGTTCTCTTTGCTTTTGATGCCAATGAGCTCCATGAAGATGAGGCTGATGCAGGCATTACTAAAACTGTATTTAGATGAATCTCAGGTGGCCAGTTACACAGTCCTTATCTCATCTGAGTTTGGTTCAGGGCTCTTTCTAACACTAAATGTCTTGTCTCATCTCTCCACTGCACACAGACTTCTGAATGGGACTCCGAATGCCTTACATCCCTTCAGCCCCTTCCTCTTCCCACGCCCCCAGCAGCAAACGAGGCCCACCTGCAGACTGCAGCCATCTCCCTGTGGACAGTGGTGGCAGCTGTGCAGGCTATTGAGAGAAAGGTCGAGGTCCACAGCCGGCGACTCCTGCACCTAGAGGGACGGACAGGGACAGCCGAAAAGAAGCTGGCCAGCTGTGAAAAGACAGTGGCTGATCTCGGGAACCAGCTGGAGGGCAAGTGGGCTGTGCTGGGGACCCTGCTACAGGAGTACGGGCTCCTGCAGAGGCGACTGGAGAATTTGGAGAACCTGCTGAGGAACAGGAACTTCTGGATCCTGCGCCTGCCTCCGGGTATTAAAGGAGATATCCCAAAGGTAGTACTTCACTTCTAGATGGAAAGTCCTTAGTATGGGATAGTCTTGGGAACCATAAAGTTGTTCTGTGTTTATCTATATGGGAAGCATTTCATGTTCAATTTAGCAATCATTTGAAGTGTCAATTTTCAGATTGGAAAACTTTCTAATACGAAGGTGGCGATCTGGTAGGTGGATTTTTTTCTCTTTTGCTTTCTCCCACTCATTTACCCCTAAGTCACTTTTTTCTTTGTTAACCTGTCTGCCATAGTCTTGGTGTAGAAAGTAAGTTAAATATCATTGAACTCCGTCAATTTGAAGTAATTGGCAATTCTGGTGAAGAAGACAGAGGGAGGACAAGGGAAGGGTTGTAGAGTAAACGGTCAATGTAAGGGTTCGGGTGGTCGCTAGGTCTAGGATTGACATCGACCCTGTCCTTCAGCCCCTTTACAGAAGTGTACTGCAATGCCAGGGCCCAGCCTTTCTGGAGGGAATAGCCTTTGAAACGATAGGAAATAACTGTCATACTTAAGTTGTGGAAGAGGCTGCTGGTTTCCAACCATGCCTGTTCGTTCGTTCGTTCATTCATTCATTCAACAAAAATTTTTGGACACTTACTGTTTTGTTTGATACCTGAGTTCTGAAGGTCTAGCAGTAAACAATTCATGTAAACTCTCCTAGAGCTTAAATTTTAGTGGGGGAAGAAAGATAATATAAACTAACAAGAGAATTGATACATTTAAGTGGCTTTGATAAGAATGAGGTGCTCGCTGGTGATTTGTTTTAGACTGGCTGTCAGAGAAGGTCTCCTAAAGGAGCTAATATTTAGGCTGAGACCAATTGACAGGGAGGACCCAGCTGGGAGAAGATCTGAGCAAGAGCTTTCTGGCAGGAAGAATACCTAGTGCAAAGTCCCTAAGGCACAAATGAACTTGGAGCATGGAGGGGAAGGGAAAAGGCCAGGTAAACAGGAGTATGACTGGAAAAACAAGTAGGGTCATGTCATTTAGGGCAGTGGTTTTCAACCTTTTTCACTTGGGGACCGGAGTAAACAGAATTATGTCAGGAACTGCTAAGGCAGAAATCACCCTGACCATAAGCAAATTGGACAGAGATTATTTGGTCTATAATCTTCATACAGTACAAGAGTAGTTAACTTTTGCGAATGGGCACAAAATTTCTGGTGGACCGGTGGTTGAAAAACACTGATTTTAGGCAGTTTTCAGCCCTGCCTGTACACAGGCATCACCGAGAGGGTTTTGAAATTTTGATTGAGAGTTTGCAGCAGGCACTGAGGATAGCTTGGTTGGTCCTAGCGCATCAGCCTAAGGCACTAAAAATACCTCGATTGATTCAAGCATCAGCCCCAGACAGGGGTTGTTAGGGTGGATCCCAGTCAGGGCACATAGGGGAGTCTGTCTCACTATCTTCCCCTCCTCTCATTTGGAAAAAGAAAAAGAAAAAAAAATTTTTTTAAAGCTATGCTAAAACAGGCCCTGGCCGGTTGGCTCAGCGGTAGAGCGTCGGCCTAGCGTGCGGAGGACCCGGGTTCGATTCCCGGCCAGGGCACACAGGAGAAGCGCCCATTTGCTTCTCCACCCCTCCGCCGCGCTTTCCTCTCTGTCTCTCTCTTCCCCTCCCGCAGCCAAGGCTCCATTGGAGCAGAGATGGCCCGGGTGCTGGGGATGGCTCTGTGGCCTCTGCCTCAGGCGCTAGAGTGGCTCTGGTTGCAATATGGCGACGCCCAGGATGGGCAGAGCATCGCCCCCTGGTGGGCAGAGCATCGCCCCTGGTGGGCGTGCCGGGTGGATCCCGGTCGGGCGCATGCGGGAGTCTGTCTGACTGTCTCTCCCCGTTTCCAGCTTCAGAAAAATGAAAAAATGAAAAAAAAAAAAAAAAGCTATGCTAAAACATATAAAAATTTACCATTTTAACCCTGTTTAATTGTACAGTTCAGTGGCATTAAGTACCATTTACCTTGTGCAACCATCACCACCATCCATCTCCAGAACTTCCCAAACTGAAACTGTCCCGTTATTTCTCTTCATTCCCCTTAACCCTACCCAGGGTCCCCCCTTTCTACTTTATTTCTCTCTGAATTTTATGACTCGCATACAATATTTGTCCTCGTGTGACTGGCTTATTTTACTGTATAACATCTCCAGGTTCACCCATGTTGTGGCATATCAGAATTTCTTTCCATTTTAAGGAATAATATTCCGTTTTTCTCACAATTTTAAAGGCATTGGTCCTTTGTCTCACAACATCGAATGCCATTGATGAAAAGTTTGCTACCAAATCCATTCTCATTTGTTTGTAAGAAATCTATTTTTCCCCTCTGGAAGTTTTTATCTTCTATTCATACTAGCTGTTCTAAAATTTATTGAGGATATGCCTGGGTATGGGTCTGTCTAAATTTGTGTTGGGCAGTTGGTGTGACCTTTCCATCCAAAAACTGGTGTCTTTTTAGCTCTGGGAAGTTTTCCTCTATGAGTATATTTGTAACATTTCATCCCCATGTATTAGAGGTTTGATTTTCAGTTTATTGTTTTTTTTCCTCTAGGATCACTTGTGTTTGTTCATCTTGGTGCTATTAGTTTTTTGTATTTTTTCTTAATATTGAGTAATCCTTGCTTGTATATCCATATCTGTTAAGTGGAGGAGTTGATTAATAAGTTAATTATAGAAAGCTGGCATGTCTTGGCCACTGCATAAGTCTGTTTAGCTAAAGGGCTAAAGGCTCTTCCCTTTGCAGGAGAGGGCTAGTTCTGTAGGTGCTCAATGCAGATGGACTTCATTTTAAGGTGCCGTGGCAGGGAGCAAGTAGGCAGTGCAGGGACCACTCGAGGCCGGGAGTAAGGTGGTATTCCTAGTTCTCAGCACCCATTTTAGAGTCCTGTGCTGTCTCCAGGCAGGTGGGTAAATTTCTTTACAGAAGAGGTTTGTGGTTTCAGCTTTGTGGGAAATGCTGTTGCTACCTGACTCTGCTAGAGCTGATGGGGATAACATTTGGGGCTCTGTTATTTTAAAGACAGACATTCAAATTGCAGTTTATAGCCACTCATTGTATCTGCTAGCTTTGAACTTGGAATTCTCTGGGTTCTCTACCTGCAGTTCTTTCCTGTACACAGGGAGGTGCTGCTTCCTCATGGTCCTTGGGCCTCTGCTCGTGCCCATCTGCTGGGTCTCAGTGAGAAACTCGTCTTTCTCATTCTTGGTACTGTTCTAGGTACAGACTCTCTCAATCTTACGAATCGTCGTTTCAGTGGAACTCTGGGGAGAACGGGAAGTACGTGTGTGCTTAGTTCACCTTGAGCCAGAAGCCCATCCTGACCCTTTATTTTTGTCATTATTTTATCATCTGCATTTTTGTTGTAAGCTATCATAAATCTTTTATGTAGTGAGGTTAGATAGCTATTGTTACCTACATTTGCCCTGAGACCAGTTTTAGGTGCTGAGCAAAATGTTAATGAGCAATGAGCAATATATGGTTCTAGCCTGTTTAACCTACCTGTCCAGCTATTTCCAAAATTTCTTGTCTGTCATTAATTTGAATACAGCCATGCACTCCTTTTGGGCAAAACGCTTATCTTTAGAATCCTGATTGCTTAGGATCAGCGTTGTACTTAGTGGACATTCAGAACATGTCATGTGAATTGAATATTGCTTCTCATTTGTTCCTGTCTCTGTGAGTGACTGTAGCCCTGAAGCTTATCAGCTTTCTCCTTGAAAACATTGTCAATTCCTGGAGGTTGGATCTGTGTCTTAATTTTTTTTTCTGTATCTTTTCAGCAGCTCACATAGTTTTTTATAACTGGAAGGCACTTAGTATAGATTTACTGAATGATTGAATTATAATGGGAGGGACTGACCCCAGTGTCATTGTAATTTCAGGTGCCTGTGACATTTGATGATATCTCCATCTACTTTTCCACTCCAGAGTGGGAAAAGTTAGAAGAATGGCAAAAGGAACTTTACAAGAATATCATGAAGGGCAACTACGAGTCTCTCATCTCCATGGGTGAGGCTAAGTTGGCACCTTGTGAGGTGACAGCAGCCCCAGGAGGGCTCAGGGGTCCTCCAGTGGTCCTCATGTTCATGCTGTCCTTACACACTTCAGATTCTGGTTCCAAGCCAGAGATCTCCTGTTCACTCTGGATAAGTAGGAACTACAATTTCTCCTTGTGCCAGTCACAGGAGAGAATGAAGCTCAAGGTTGTGAGTATGCCAGCTCCGGTCGTTTCCGTGGGTAGCCTTCACATTGAGAGGGACTTGATCCCTCCCCTTGAGACTCACTGTCACTCCTACTCAGTGAGAACAGCAGGCAGGCTGTGCTAAAGTAGCATGTGTGCTTTTCCCACAGTACCTCTCGCCTTACCTGCTTCCCTGACAGATATCATCCATAGTTGGAGGTGACTGCATAGGGGGAAGTGATGTAGAATCTAAAAGAAATCCCCTTGGACTGTGGACCTCAAAGCCTTTAGCTCAGACTTATTGGCAGTTAGTTGTCATTGTCATTGATCTCTTTGTCATACCCACTCTCCCTTCTCCCTCCTAGATTATGCCATGAATCAACCTGATGTCTTATCTCAGATTCAGCCGGAAGGCGCACAGAATACGGAGGAGCAGGCGAGGCCGGAGGAAAGTGAGATTCCTACCGACCCCAGTGAAGGTAAGTGGGAGGAGACAGTCACTACTCCCTGTCTTTCTTTCCTGGTCCAAAATGGTGGCTCAGAACTAAGGAAGCAGGGCTAGTGGCGTCCAGAGCTGCTCAACACTCCAGCAGCTAGACTGGGTCAGTAGGGGTGCAGGATCACAGATCACCTTGTCCCATGCCATCACTATTATGCAGCTGAAGGCTACTAACTGCATTCCGTGAGGAAGGTTGCGAGCCCCAGTTATTTAGAAAACAAACATGTCCCTGGACGGTAGCGCAAGCAGCAGTGCTCGTCGAGAAGGAAGTGACTCCTGGGAATGGAAACCTGGTCATTGAGAGGTGCTGGAGGGACTAGGAGTCTGCACGGTCCCGCAGAGCTGCACTCAGCCGGAGGACTCCAAAGCAGGTGTTGCCTGGTGTGGGAGCCAGCCGTCATTAATAACCCTCCCTGATAGTTTTGATTGACAGCTACTTGATATTGTATGGAAAAGACAGCTAGCCAACGTCCAGTTGTCTCATTTCTTTCAAGTCCAGCCTCTGCTAGCAGGAAAATCTCATACCATGTTTGCTCTTTGCGGGATAGAAGGCTCAGAGAAGGTTTATCCTCCAGATGTCTCTACCAGAACAAGATGAAAAAATTATTTAAAGGGTTAGAATTAAGTGGAGAATAATCTATTAAAAAGATATTTTATTAGTTCTGTCACTGAAGTGGCCTAGAATTATTCTCTTCCTAGTATTCATGTGAGACGATCTGTTGTGCACCAAACAGTTTAATACCATTCTCCACTGAAAAAAACCCAGGACTTTTTAATATGTAAGGAGAACGTAAATCTACGCAGGCCTGTGTTATAAAGGCCTGCTTGCAGGGTTGGCGCCTGTCTGACAAACAGTTGCCTATGCTGATATAAATCCTCCCCTAAATGTTAAGAGTGCCGCATGGGGCCTACATTTTCCTTCTAGGAGTCTGGAAATTTGGTATGTGCTTGGCAGAGGGTGCCTATGTGACCAACTCTTATGAGCACCTTGGGCAGTGGGTCTCTAATAAGCTCCTGTGGGAGACAGAACCCTGCAAATCTAGTCACAAAGAGGGCTCTGGAGGCGCCTCTCCTTTTTCCAGACTTTGCTTTGTTCCTTTTATCTTTGCTGTTTTGCCCTGTATCCTTTTGCTGCAATAAACCTTAGCCCTGAGGGTGACTATACGCTGAGTCCTTTATGTCCTCCTAGTGAATTACTGAACCTGAAGGTGGTCTTGGGACCCCACACACAGCTACCTATGCAGGGAGAGAGAGACTAGAGGTGGAAGCTAGAGCTCTCTGAAGGTATTATCTTTTATAGTTTCAATTTTGGAGACTAGTAGAAGACCAGGAAGCAATGACAACCTATTAGCAATTAGCATCTTTATCCAGACTGTGGTCTCTACATTCCATTTATCAGAGATCACTGATTGTGTGCTTAGAGCAGGAAATGTCCAAGGTGAACCTGGGATAGTTTGTCATATCAGAAATAGAAAAAAACCAGATGTTTGATAATGTGAAATGACATAGGCAGGTCTGAGGGACTCCTATTGGCCAAAGGGACAGTTTGAGCATTAAAAAGAATAATGATTACAGTGGATTGAAACTCATCAAATATATAACATTCTAGGAGTTCATAATAATAAACCCCACAAAATGTCAAAACCACTTGAATCACTTTGGAAGTTTCTAGAGCACCAAGTAGTTATTCAGAAAATTGATGCAGAGAAGCAATTAAACATTTTTAAATTCTCATATTTTTGAGTAGATAGTTCATCCTCTATCTGTTAAAAGATCCTTTACCTTATACTTACACTTTCCCCTCCCGCTTTGTGTGTGTATGCGTGCGTGTGAGAGAGAGAGAGAGAAAGAAAGCTGAAAGAGAAAAACTTAGGTTTGACTGTTCAATACATTTCCGCCTTATAGCTCAAAGTAGGAAGTTGGAAAGGCAACCTGCTGCACGTGCTAAGTCCTATGTCTCTCCAGTCTCTCTGCGTGACCTGACAGTCTCCGAGGCCTTAGTCTTGTCCAGCCTCTTAATTTCCGCTTTGGGTATACCTTTAGATTTCAGTGGTCTCTGGTTGACTTAAAGGCGTTGGGAAAACCAGTGAGTTCTCATTTGCTAGGAATAAAGCCCTAACCTGCCTACAAGGCTTTTCTGAGATATAATAGAGAGTGCATGAATTTACTCTCTGGACCTTGTTGGCTTGCCATCTTGCCCTTTTAGGCCATTTTAAAAAAGGTTATATAGACCTCAGTTGGATTGGTAAGCGCAGCTCTCTCTGCACTGACCAAATGAGGCATGTTATGTGCAGAGCCTTTGGGGGCTGTTCTTTCTTCTTTCTTTCCTGTGGCCTGAGGGGCTTACAAAAACTGTCTCCCCCTCCCAGTGTTAGGAAACAATGACTTGTATCATTTAATAGACAAAGGTAATATGATTTCTTAGATAGAGCCTAGAGCTGGGAACCAGAAAAGTATGTTTCTGAGGAGTCAGGTCTGTATTTAAACTGACCTGACTTTGTAATTCTGAAAGTTTATTTTTTAATTAACATTTAAGAAAAAAAAATTTGGTCAGCCTCACTTCTTTGCTTTTATTGTGTGCTGTATTTTTAAAGTAAACTTTTAATAATGTGTTTTACCATAAATACCTGTCTATTTATTTAACATCTGTGGGGTCCTCTCTACTTAAATGGAGAAGATATTTCTGATTTTATTATTTCATAAAAATACTATGAAACAAAAAAATGAAAAGATGTTTAAAGTAGTTGTGCTAATAAAAGGAAAGGTTCTATTGATTTTAGGTTATTTCAGGGTGTCACCTCCAAAATAAAAATTGATTTGTTTTAAAATGGGTTCACTGAAAATAGTGACTTAAATTGAGTACATTATATAAAATAAATTTGGTTTCATTTTGAATCAGTTCTCTAGGTATTGTATGCATTTTTTTAAAGGCTGACTCAGTTTTTATTTATTTATTTATTTTTTTGTATTTTTCTGAAGCTGGAAACGGGGAGGCAGTCAGACAGACTCCTGCATGCACCCAACCGGGATCCACCCGGCATGCCCACCAGGGGGCGATGCTTTGCCGCAACCAGAGCCATTCTAGCGCCTGAGGCAGAGGCCATAGAGCCATCCTCAGCACCGGGGCCAACTTTGCTCCAATGGAGCCTTGGCTGCGGGAGGGGAAGAGAGAGACAGAGAGGAAGGAGAGGGGGAGGGGTGGAGAAGCAGATGGGCGCTTCTCCTGTGTGCCCTGGCCAGGAATCGAACCCAGGACTCCTGCACGCCAGGCCGACGCTCTACCACTGAGCCAACTGGCCAGGGCCTGACTCAGTTTTGTTATAGCTAGAGTTCAATTATTTAGGCAAAACGTAGTATTCAGCAAACCAACAGGATTATTTTCACTTTGTGATTCGTCCCTGAAGGCCATTCTCTTTCCCCCACATACAGAGCCCAGCATCTCAACGTCAGATATTCTGTCTTGGATTAAACAAGAGGAAGAGCCCCAGATTGGGGCCCCACCAGAGTCCAGGCAGAGTGACATATACAAGGGTACCTATGCTGGTGAGTAATGAATGGAAAAGACCCTCCTGCTCAGGTCCAGCTCACCGCAGGGCTGACGGGAAACACAGCAGGTGAACAGGGCTGTGGAGACAAGGAAGTGGGAGAAGAGTGGGGGGAAAGACAAGCTCAAGTCAGTCAGAAATGAAACCAAAACCAAACTAAGGTAAATGTAAAGTGAGAAAACACACTCTTTTAATAAGTTTTATTTATTTATTTATTTATTTTACAGAGACCGAGAGTGAGTCAGAGAGAGGGATAGACAGGGACAGACAGACAGGAACGGAGAGAGATGAGAAGCATCAATCATCAGTTTCTCGTTGCGCATTGCGACTTCTTAGTTGTTCATTGATTGCTTTCTCACATGTGCCCTGACCATGGGCCTTCAGCAGACCGAGTAACCCCCTGCTGGAGCCAGCGACCTTGGGTCCAAGCTGGTGAGCTCTTTGCTCAAGCCAGATGAGCCGGCGCTCAAGCTGGCGACCTCGGGGTCTCGAACCTGGGTCCTTCCGCATCCCAGTCCGACGCTCTATCCACTGCGCCACCACCTGGTCAGGCGAGAAAACACACTCTTAAGTGTAGAGACAAATTAGAATTGTCAGAGAAGGTAAAGTAAGTGTGGACAGATAGACCAGAAATTTGAGGATAGGGAAAGACAGGAGAACATTTAAAGACCACGGAGAAAGTATAGAACAGAGTGGGGGCACAACAAGCAGTGGAGATAGACAGGCCATTGGGAAGGCACAAATGGGACATCAGCAAAGAGCTGGCCCTCAGGAGAAGTGATGGGAAGTGATGGGTCAGACACCTACCTCTAAGGTAGCTAGCACCATCTTTATTTTGGAAGGGGACCTCAAGGGCAGAAGGGACCCGATTGTTTATGTAACATAATGTAACCTGACTTTTTTTTTTTTTTTTTTAAATTTTATTTATTCATTTTTTTTAGAGAGGAGAGAGAAAGGGAGAGAGAGAGACAGAGAGGGAGAGAGAGGAGAGAGAGAGAGAGAAGGTGAGGAGGAGCTGGAAGCATCAACTCCCATATGTGCCTTGACCAGGCAAGCCCAGGGTTTCGAACCGGCAACCTCAGCATTTCCAGGTCGACGCTTTATCCACTGCGCCACCACAGGTCAGGCTGTAACCTGACTTTTAATATCTTTTATGGCTATGCCCAATATACTTTTAGACTCTAGGAAATAAATAAGACAGTTTCTGCTCTTTGAGATATTTCTATTGGGAACACATCTGTCAATACTAGGCGTGCCTATTGTTAAGTGCCAAGGGTGACTGGGATGGGTGACTTATATATAAGGAAGGAGAAGTTTGGAGAACATATATTTTAGTTTATGTTCTTTGATAAGATCTGAGGAAGAATGTAAAGCCAGAACTGGCCTGGGAAGATTGCCGTGATCTGGCTGGGTGTCATTCGGAAGAGGGGATGCATTCTATAGAAGTGAAGACAGACTAAGCAAAGATGGGAAACAGGAATGTGGGCTTCATTTTCAGGGGCAGTAAAGAGAGACCTAGCAACTGTGATGGATTTATCTGGCAGAATAAAGAGAAATAGGGGTAGCCTGACCAGGCAGTAGTGCAGTGGATAGAGCATCGGACTGGGATGCAGAGGGCCCAGGTTCAAAACCCCGAGGTTGCTGGCTTGAGCATGGGCTCATCTGGTTTGGGCAAGGCTCACCAGCTTGAGCCCAAGGTCGCTGGCTTGAGCAAGGAGGGGGTCACTTGGTCTGCTGTAAGCCCCCTGGTCAAGGCACATATGAGAAAGCAGTCAGTGAACAACTAAGGTGCTGCAATGAAGAATTGATGCTTCTCATCTCTCTCCCTTCCTGTCTGTCCCTCTCTCTGACTCTGTCACACACACACACACACACACACACACACAGAGGAATAGGGGTAAATTAATGCATAAATATAGGCCATGTCACAACAAGCAACAGAGACTCTTCTAAACTTTGTGAGCAGAGGAGGAACATACTGAAAGTAATGCTAGGAAAATTGATGTGAGGTTGTTCTTTTTGCAAACAGGTAGCACTGGCACTTCAGCAGTAAATTCTGAAGTGTGATGATTTGGCACAGGGACAGTGGCCAGCCTGCTGACTATCTCAGCCCCCTGCGAGTTTCTCACTGGAGCCTATTGAGAGCTCAGGGTGGTCTGTTGGAGCTGGGGAGGGATGCTCAGAGTTGCTGTGTGACCTTTGTTGATGGGTGTGACTCTGAGTCCTTTTTTTCAGATGAACAGCTTGTCATCAAAGCCGAAGGCCTGGCCAGAACCAACTTGTGCACGGAGGCTCCAGTCACTTTCTCTTCCCCGCCAGCAGCAGCAAAGGACACTTTCTCAGATGTGGCTTTCAAAAGCCAGCCGTCTGCATCGATGGCGCCTTTCGGACGCCCAGCCACTGACCTGGCAGAAGCCTCTGAGGGACAAGTGACTTTCACACAGTTGGGTAGCTACCCCCTGCCGCCTCCAGCTGGGGAGCAGATGTTCTCATGCCACCACTGTGGCAAGAGCCTCAGCCAAGAGATGTTGCTGACCCACCAATGCAGCCACACTGGGGAGCACCCCCTACCCTGTGCCCAGTGCCCCAAGCACTTTCCTCAGCAAGCAGAGCTCAGCAGCAACCCCCAGGCCCACTCCAGTGAGACTCCCCCAACCTGCCCACACTGCGCCAGGACTTTCACGCACCCGTCTAGACTCACCTACCACCTCCGGGTCCATAACAGCACTGAGCGCCCTTTCCCCTGTCCGGACTGCCCCAAGCGCTTCGCAGACCAGGCCCGCCTCACCAGCCACCGGCGAGCACACGCCAGTGAGAGGCCCTTTCGCTGCGCGCAGTGTGGCCGGAGCTTCAGCCTGAAAATCAGCCTCCTGCTCCACCAGCGTGGGCATGCGCAGGAGCGGCCTTTCTCCTGCCCCCAGTGCGGCATTGACTTCAATGGCCACTCGGCCCTGATCCGCCATCAGATGATCCACACGGGCGAGCGCCCTTACCCGTGCACAGACTGCAGTAAGAGCTTCATGCGCAAGGAGCACCTGCTCAACCACCGGCGGCTGCACACGGGCGAGCGGCCCTTCCAGTGTGCACACTGCGGCAAGAGCTTCATTCGCAAGCACCACCTCATGAAGCACCAGCGCATCCACACGGGCGAGCGGCCCTACCCCTGCACCTACTGCGGCAGGAGCTTCCGCTACAAACAGACACTCAAGGACCACCTGCGTTCGGGCCACAGTGGAGGCTGTGGGGGTGAGAGTGACCCGTCTGGACAGCCACCTGACCCCCCAGGTCCACTCCTAACTGGGCTGGAAACCTCTGGCCTAGGCGTTAACACTGAAGGTCTAGAGGCCAATCAGTGGTATGGGGAGGGGAGTGGAGGGGCAGTTTTGTGAACATCCGTGAGCACCCAGGGTAACAGAAAGGCCCTCCACCCCCGCAGTAATCACAGTTGGCACATTGATGCGTTTGGGGTCCTATGCACTTGACTAGACACATGCTTGAGTCTGGGAACTTCACAGCATTATAAGAATACCACATTTTTAAAACTGGAAAGCCCTGGGAAGGAGCCCAGCTTCCCCATCTTTTAAAAAATGTGACCTAAGCAGAAGTTGCAGAGAGATAGGAAAGCAAGATTTGGCCTCTGGTAATTCATTGTAGGGTGGTAGGTTGAGTATGATTGCAGCTCTAGGTAGAGACAGGTGCATGGGGAGAGCCTCGAAAGCTTGAAGCCCATCAGAGGCAGAGCACGCTTCACTGAGCCTTTCATTAGTTTCCTGATGGAGAGACAGTTGTTAGGAGAAAGTGCTCAAGCCTCAGTCCATGTTCCTAACTCCTCCGGACACCATCTAAAGTCTGCTCATGTGCTAAAGGATTGCCTCTCTCCAAATGATAGTGAAATACGACCTTCCTAGGTTGCCTAGACTAATTCTTTTAAGTACATTTTAAATACTGGGTAAGCAAGAAATATGACTTTAAAATATTCTTAAGGACAACAGTTCTTAACTTTCATCAGCTTGATTTGCAGCCTTCAGCCTCTCACTGGATTTAAACTGCTAGAAAGCTCTGCCCAGGTCCTGGCTAAAAAGTTGGGAGCAGTGTTCTCAATCCCAGCTTTAAAAGCTAGAGATCCTAGAGAAATGACCAACAGCCTAACATTTGGGTGTGTTTGAACCATGTTTCTTAGAGTTATTTACTTCAAACTCTTCCTTATTATTTACAAGCCAGTAAGACAGCTTTTCCGTTTCTGGTGTTTGATATTTTTGACAATTCTCAGCAGAAATTACCACTTTCCAGAAGCATTATGGAATTTCAGAAAGTGCCTTGGGACACCCAGCTTTCATTTGCTCAGTAGTGAGGTACTAGTGTGATAACGCAGCCTTCTTGAGCCATCAAGAGAGAGGGTGTTCACCCCTCTGACTGTTCCCGCATTGTGGGTAGACAGATTGAGGAACTTCATAGATCCCCGAGAACTAAGCACCAGATACAGATAGGATGGCCTCTTCCTGTTTGTTTTGCTTTTCGAGACCTTGACTACCGTGTGTCCTTTTGTCGGGGTCATTTGGTCACTTGGGAGCATCTGAGCTTTGTTCTGTTCCTAAGTGGCTTTGCATTAGGGCATAAGTCCCTTTCTTTCCCTTTGCAGATCTCAGATTTTTATCTGCAAATTGAGGCTAGTGAAAGGGAAAAAGTGAGCTTCTAAGAACACTTTTTAAAAAATCTTGTGATACATTCCTTCTGCCCAAATCCTCTCTCTGTCTCTGGCTTCCATCCAGGCAAAGCCAAATAAGCAGAAAAAGCAAAGCAGAGACATTCCTGCTGAAACTTGACTGAAGTCAGTTTGATTTATTGTTTTACTTGTGCGTGGAGCCTGAGGTGGAAGACAGAATGTAGAAGCCCTAAATCTTGGACAGAAAAGCTGTTTATACCCACACTCAGGTTTGTTTCCCCTGAGTTTCCCTGAAATGCCTGGAAAGGGAGGTCTGCCAGCAGTTAGGACATGTTGCTGATGAAACTAGGAAGAGAAGGACCCATCTTTTCCTTGTCACCTAGCCCAACCTTTATCCTGCCTGGTTGTGTGTATCCACACTGGGGAAAAGCGTTACCCAGCCAGCTCTGCTCCCGGGAAGGCTCTATCTGAACAGGCTGCTCTTCGGGATACTCAAAGTTACAGCATCTGCTCTGTGACATTCACAGTACCAGTGATTGTGGGAGACCTAAGGGATGTTTGTGAGTCGATAACTTAGTCTGAAGCCAATGAAGAAACTCAAGGTGTAGAACAAACCGAGTCAGATGGGAACAGAACACTGGCACATTGGGAGCTTTCCAGCTAGGATCTAGACTCATGCTATGAGAAAATGAGAGGGCTCTGGGAATTCCAGTTTCATGGGTGACCCACTAGGAACTTGAGTTGAGATCCAGCTCTGGTTTGCATCTTGATCTCCCTAAAGGAAAGAAGAACCAAAGTGCTATCTTTAGGTGATGCATTCCCTTTTCTGAACAGATTTAAAGAGACCTGTGGGCTAAAATGCTGCAAATTGCTCCTCAGCCCCTTCTTCAAGGAACTGGAGTCAGCAAGGTCCCAAACTTTGGCAAGAAGTGAACACAGTTCAGATACCAGGGAAGCAGGGGCCATGCCAGAAAGATGGAGGGGGCTGCTGCCCTAATCTTTGGCCCTGGTACAGACTAGGAGGTCAGCTATGGTGCATTCAGTCTCCTTTCCTACCAGATAGAAGTCCAGGCCAGCTCCAAATAATTTGCCCAAGATTCAAGAATGGATAAGTGGAATGGATTGGTAGAAAAGATCAAGTCCATCGGAAAAGTTTTGGGTTGTGGAGAAACTTATTCCATCAAGGGCCTGCAACTCAGCAATTAAAGAAGTACCTGAAGGTTGGTTGTCCTGAGCAGACGTGATAAGAAGGAGGAAAAGCCAGAGATGTGCTCTTCAGTCTGCCCCCTGGACTAAGAAGCCTGTACTAGCACATAAACAGGCACTATCTCGCTGTGGTGGATCCAAGTGTTGACCGTGACCAGATTCACTCTTTGCCTACTAGGTTTTTTATTGGCATCATAAGATGAAACTCTGGTTTAGCTACAGATGTGAAAATAAATGGAGGTTGACTGTCAAGTGAGGGCTGATGGTTGATCCTTTCCGCTGGATATGTGATCCTGGCAATACCACAGCTGGGTTCTCACTAGAATAGTGCTTTACATAACTTCCCTCACCAGAAACTATCTGCAGAGTTCCCATTGTGGGTCTCTGCTGTGCTGGTGTTTTTGGAGCATTTTTGACAGATTTGAATGTCCATGCCTATCTCAATAGGACCAGACCCTGTGGCTTACTGGGGAATAACAAATGCTCACTGTCTGTCTGCAGAAGCCGTGTTGATATAAAAGGAGCGGATTCCATTATCTATTCATTCCAAATGGTGTGGGGAACCTGAATTCTGCTCAGATTCCCTCATTTCCTCATTTTGTAGCTTCCCCCAGTAGGTAGCTGTCCAAGAGCCACTCAGTAGAAGTGAATTACAGTAGGTCTTTCCCACAGGCCTCTTACAGACCAGGAACTGTTATCTTCAGATTCGTGTTTTGTCTGTATGCTTGGTGGATACCTTTGACCCTGTTCTCTTCACTCTACAAAGCAAACAGGGTTTGCACACAGAGGACAGTTTTTGACTAGCGAAGTGTTGGGTTCTTACAAGCTAAGTCAAGTCGGGGGGGTGGGGCAGTGCACAGGGCCTTAACGTGAGACCGCATCATATGGTTAATATAGCTTCATTGTTTAGAGCATGGACTCAGACCTAGATTCAAGTCATTACCAGCTGAAGTAATGTAATGTACATGTATTATTTATCATGAGCCTAGTTTTCTCACCTGTGAAATAGGGAGAATGGTACCTCTGTCTCCAAAGTGTTAGGGGAAACCTTGACACGTAGAAGGTATCAAGATGGCAGCCATCAAGAGGACTGTAGGACCAACAGAGCTGGAAAGCTGTGGAGCTGGGAGCGTTGCTCAGCCGAGGCCTCTCTGCATAATCACGTGATTCTTGCTGTCTCTGTTTTTTGTTTCCGTGCAGTCTGTTCTCTACCTGTTGTGTAATCCTGGCTCCCACAGCTTCTGTGTACTGTTCCTTTGGTTTTTCTTAGTTCACATTCCAAGCTGTGGGGTCTGGCCCTGCTCCTCTGTCTATACCAGGCCATAGAAGTTTCTGTCCAACCCCTAGATTGGCTGCCCACGGGTTACATGCTCATCTTGGTTCAGTCAGCTATTGTTGGGAGGGAAGGTCCTGTGGTCCCCACACCAGGATCTGTGACACTTGGGAATAGGCAAATGGTGGCACAAGAGGGCATTTCTAGTACTACCAGGATGGAAGAGAATTTACTGTACCTGCATCAGGGTTTCTGAAGACTTCTACTTCATTAGCACTGTCAAGAAACCAGAGCTCATTGTCCCTTGCATAAGGAACCTGGAAGGGGAAGTTTATCTTGAAAAAGGAGTAATTGGTTACTTTCTAGGGTGTCATTCCTTCCTGTCTGGCCCTGCTCCAGTATTTTTAAGTGTAACTCTGGCCAAAATTTTATACACACACACATGTAAACATCACACATACACATACATATACACAATGACTTTCATCAACTTGGTCAGATTGTCTGTTCAAAACAAAAAGTTCACCCCTGAGACCACCCATCCACTAAATACAGAAAGATACAGTCTCATCAGAAAACCCTCAGAAGCAGTGTGCTGCAATGCTTTGGAAATTGCCAGGTTACATTTCAAATAAAATATTGGATAAAACTTCACCAGGACTACGTGACTTTGTGTTTATTAGCAAAGCCAGTATTTGCTGTAAAATCTTGAAACTAGTCTAAAAAACCATCCAAGAATGGAGGCTATGTCTTATTTTATGTCCCTCAGTGTCCCCTGCTGTTAGGGGTGTGGATGCTCCATGAATCTGTGTAATAGGAAGACCACTTGTGCGCCAGGGGGTGGGGGTGGCGTGGAAAACGATTCTGGTCCTAGCTTAACATTCTCTACCTTCTTGATAGGGAGCAAGCCACTTAATTTGTGGAGATTCATTTTCCTAATTCAAATGTGCACATTGAACAGGATGGTAATATGAAGTCACTTTCAATTCGAACATCATAGACTTCAAGATTTTACTTGCCGGTCCTGTTGTCCTTTGTCTGGTTTCTCTCCAGATTGTTCCCTGAGTGATGGCCTCGCCTCAGCAGAACGAACGCGGTGGAGAGGTGAGCATCCTAACTGAATGGAGTGTCTCATGCTACTCATATTACGATTGCGCCAAAGCCACACAAACTGACAAAATTTCAGCAAAACTAAAATTTTATTTTAGATACAGAGGATGCAGTTGATTGCATTTTTTAAGGATAGGAAAACACACCAAAATAACAATGGTTGTTCTAGGGCCCTGTAAACTCTGTGCAATGTAAAATATCTTGTGTATAGATAGCATCCTTAATGGTTTTATAAGAACAGGGGTTATTTTAATGAGAATGGCCCTGGAAAGAAAGTCAGGAGGCCCGAGTTTTAATCCTGCTTTGGTGTGCAGTGAGAGGGTAATGTGCACCTTACCAAGTTTACATAGGTATTGTGAGGCTCAGAAGAGAGACGGTCTCAGGAAGTGCTCTGAAACACATTACAGGCTTAAGAAGAAAGTGTTGATATGTAGGTGCAGGAGAAATACTTGTTGACCAGGGAAACAGTTTCTGTGATGTGGGTGCTTTTTGTTCAGGACTGGGCAGTGCTTATTGATTTGCTTCCAGCTGGTTTGCCTGTGCTAGGTGCTGGAGAGAAGCTGCCTAAGACTGCATTTGGGAAGCAGTGGGAGAATAGAGGTATATGTGGGCAGAAATCGAATACAAAGTGGGATTCAGAAAACACCAGGTTGACCTATATAATGTGTTGACTTCTACCAGCAACTTGTGCAAAATAACCAGTTATGTATACAGGGAATTATAACAAATCAGGAAAAGGCACATTACTGGAGATTGGGTTAAACAAGCAGAATTCAAAATTGAGGATGTACATAAAGCTATGTTGGGGTTTTTTTAAGTCCCCCTAAGTGACTCTAATGTGCCTGTGAGTTTAGAAGATCATGGAAACAGTGAATTATTAAACTGGAAGTGACCAGTTAGCCTGCCTTACTGGTGTGGGGAGCTGTTCACCAGAGATTGATGAAAGGTCTTTGAATCCACAGTGGGAAGTCATAATTTGATTCTAGAGGCAGAGCTCAGAAGCGAACATGGCTATGGGAATGACTGTTGAGAAAGTCCTGACATCTCGGTCAGCAGCCCCGGGGCCCGTGGGAGGGCAGCCATTCACCTGAGCTGTGCCCACTGCAGGTGCTGTGTCCAGAGACCTGGCACATTGAATACCGTCAGGATACCGGGTGAGCACAGATGGGAATGGTCCCAGGGTCTGCACCCAGCCTTCCTAACCTCTGTGGCTGGGAGGCCAGTACCTCCTTGTCAGAGCAGTTTGCTGAAGAACAAAGAGACCTCGGTGATGTCATTACTTACCAACTCAGATTTAATAGTAATACCTGGTTTTAATACCTTATCTGTTGCTTTTAGAAAAAGCAGTATTATTCTGCTTGAACACTAGACTTTATTTTGTTTTGGGGTTGTTTTTTTTTAGGCTTCATTTTTAAAGATTTTTGACCATTTATAGTAATCAAATCCGCACTTAAAAGTTGAAGGGTTGCCCGTGGATTCAAGAGAACATACTGCAATTATTCCCAATATAAAACATGTCTTCTGCCTGACCTGGTGGTGTCGCAGTGGATAGAGCGTCGGACTGGGATGCGGAAGGACCCAGGTTCGAGACCCCGAGGTCGCCAGCTTGAGTGCGGGCTCATCTGGTTTGAGCGAGGCTCACCAGCTTGGACCCAAGGTTGCTGGCCCCAGCAAGAGGTTGTTCGGCCTGCTGAAGGCCCGTGGTCAAGGCACATGTGAGAAAGCAATCAATGAACAACTAAGGTGTTGCAACGCGCAATGAAAAACTAATGATTGAGCCTGACCAGGCGGTGGCGCAGTGGATAGAGCGTCGGACTGGGATGCGGAAGTACCCAGGTTCGAGACCCCAGAGGTCGCGCGCGGGCTCATCTGGCTTGAGCAAAGAGCTCGCCAGCTTGGACCCAAGGTCGCTGGCTCCAGCAGGGGGTTACTCGGTCTGCTGAAGGCCCGCGGTCAGGGCACGTGTGAGAAAGCAATCAATGAACAACTAAGAAGTCGCAACGCGCAACGAGAAACTGATGATTGATGCTTCTCATCTCTCTCTGTTCCTGTCTGTCTGTCCCTGTCTATCTCTGCCTCTGTAAAAAAAAAACAACAAAAAAAACCCTAATGATTGATGCTTCTCATCTCTCTCCGTTCCTGTCTGTCTGTCCCTGTCTATCCCTCTCTCTGACTCACTCTCTGTCTCTGTAAAAATAAATAAATAAATAAATAATAAAAAAAAACAAAAAAACCCATGTCTTCTGCATAAAGGGTTTTAAGCTGTAGGTGCCTGTTGGATTAGAACTGTTAAGTAGCATACTCAATTACCCCAGTGATTACACATTTGTTAAGACTGAGGAAAGAGGCCCTGGCTGGTTGGCTCAGTGGTAGAGCGTCGGCCTGGCGTGCAGGTGTCCTGGGTTCAATTTCCAGCCAGGGCACACAAGAGAAGCGCCCATCTGCTTCTCCACCCCTCCCCCTCTCCTTCCTCTCTGTCTCTCTCTTCCCCTCCTGCAGCCAAGGCTCCATTGGAGCAAAGTTGGCCCGGGCGCTGGGGGTGGCTCTATGGCCTCTGCCTCAGGCGCAGAGCATCGCCCCCTGGTGGGCATGCCAGGTGGATCCCAGTTGGGCACATGCGGGAGTCTGTCTGACTGCCTCCCCATTTCCAACTTCAGAAAAAAAAAAAAAAAAAAGGACTGAGGAAAGAGCCCTGGCTGGTTGACTCAGCGGTAGAGTGTTGGCCCGGCATGTGGAAGTCCCCAGTTCTATTCCTGGCCAGGGCTACAGGAGAAGCGCCCATCTGCTTCCCTACCCTTCCCCTCTCCTTTATCTCTGTCTCTCTCTTCCCCTCCTGCAGCCAAGGCTCCACTGGAGCAAAATTGGCCTGAGTTCTGAGGATAGCTCCATGGCCTCCACCTCAGGCACTAAAATGGCTCAGGTTGTAACAGAGCAATGCCCCAGATGGGCATGCCAGGTTGATCCAGGTCGGGAGCATGTGGGAGTCTGACTGCCTCCCGCTTCTAACTTTGGAAAAAGACTGAGGAAAGTACCATAGAGCCATTAAGAACTGAAGAAAGGCCCTGGCCGGTTGGCTCAGGGGTAGAGCGTCGGCCTGGCGTGCGGGGGACCCGAGTTCGATTCCCGGCCAGGGCACACAGGAGAAGCGCCCATTTGCTTCTCCACCCCCACCCCCTCCTTCCTCTCTGTCTCTCTCTTCCCCTCCCGCAGCCAAGGCTCCATTGGCTCCATTGGAGCAGGGATGGCCCAGGCGCTGGAGATGGCTCCTTGGCCTCTGCCCCAGGCGCTAGAGTGGCTCTGGTTGCAGCAGAGCGATGCCCCGGAGGGGCAGAGCATCGCCCCCTGGTGGGCAGAGCGTCGCCCCTGGTGGGCGAGCCGGGTGGATCCCGGTCAGGCGAATGCGGGAGTCTGTCTGACTGTCTCTCCCCATTTCCAGCTTCAGAAAAAAAAAAAAAAACTGAAGAAAAAAAAACAAACAACTGAAGACAGAAGCCAGTGAACTTCACTACCATGTCAAGACTTGTAAGGAAGGTGATGAAATGCCTATTTGAAGAAGGCTGAGAATAAATGGAAGGAAAAGGTAACATTTTCTCTGAACTTTACACAGATATAAAGCAGAGATGTTCAAAAGTTAGAAGGAGGGAGAGGGAGTGAGAATGCACATGTATGTGTGTGTGTTTGGCATAAGTTTGAATAAAAATGGTGGCTAAAAAAATGGTGGATCAGAAGAAAACTATTGAAGACTCATTAGCAAGAGCAAATTGACCTTAAAACTGTATAACACAAAATATTTGACTGTGATCCCTACATTAGCACTAGGTGCCTGTTCTGAGTCGTCTTGGAGCTTTACAACCTCGCCCACAGCGCCCTTCCCTTCCATAAAGCTCTGCCTCTGATTTGTAGTCACACTTAGGATGTCAGGGACTTTGACACCTAAGAAGTTACCCTTCCTTGGAGGTTGGCATAAGGGACGATTGTCCTAACGTGGAGACAGATTGTAACCATGGTCATGCCAGCAGGCAAGGGGAGCTTGAAGACTCCAGACCGCCATCATCTTTTCTTCATCCCATCAATTATTGGGTTGGGGAATAAGTTCGTAGCATTTTTATATTTTCTTTTATTTTACAACGATTTGTTTGCTGTTTGGCAAAGGGTAAGTATTCATTCGATAAAACTCTTTCTGCTCTACAAAACTATGTTAATTGTATTTTTGAGTTATTTAATTTTTTATTAGTTTTGAGGCTTAGAAATGGAATACCCAGGAGGCAAAAATCAACATTTTCGACAACTGCTCTTCTTTGCTTTTCATCGAGGTCAAAAAGCTGCCGAAGCAGCCCAGGACATTTGCGACGTGTATGGAGAAGGTGTCATAGGCGAGTCTACAGCACGGAAATGGTTTGCAAAGTTCAAAAATGGTGACTTTGACGTCGATGACACGTGCTGCAGTGGAAGGCCTCCTGAATTTGATGAAGAACTGGGAAATGCTCGAAAAGAATGCCACGGTCAACAAGGAGCTCTACATTGCCCAGCTACACCGCGTGAATGAGGCTATTCGACTGAAAAGACCTGATCGACATGGTCAAACCATACTCCTTCACGACAACGCCAGGCCCCATGTTGCACAAGTCGTCAAAGCCGCACTCCAAGAGCTCGAATGGGAGGTCCTTCAGCATCCGCCGTATTCTCCGGACCTTGCAACAACTTCTTTGACACCAGACCAGGCGATTTTTGGCAGAACGGCATCAACAAAGTGGTCGAGAGGTGGGAAGAGGTTGTAAACAGCAACGCCGAATATATAATTGATTAACTTATTGATATAATTATTGTTTTTTGTTTAAATAAGTCTTAGGTAAAAATGCTACGAACTTATTCCCCAACCCAACACATTGTAGTCCTTAAGCCAACTTGTGAAATTAGGCATGGGAGACGCCAAGATAGAAGTGCAAATCTGGTTACTTCCTCTTCCCTCGGCTAAGAGTAAAGAGAGGTTTTTGTCCTCAAATAAAGCTTGTAGTTGTTGGAAAGGCTTGGAGTACACAGGGAGCAGCGAGGAATCTTAGGAAATGGTAGAGGTCTCCAGAGAAACAGAACCAAAAGGCTAAGAGGTGATTTATTACAGGAATTAGCTCCTGCAGTTATGGAAGCCAAAAAGTCCCACCATCTGCCATCTGCAAGCTGGAAAACCAGGGGAGCCAGTGGGGTAATTTATTCTAGCCAGGAGCACCGCTGTCCAAACACAGGAGGGATAAAATGTCCCAGCTCAGGAAAATAGCAAGTTCACCCTTCCTCTGCCTTCTATCCCAGCCCTCAGTGGATTGGACAATGCCCATCCCCCTTGGTAAGGGTGATTTTTACTTGACTACTGATTCAAATGCTAAGGTTTTCTGGAAATACCCTCACAGGCACACCCAGAAATGTTTTCCCAACAGTCTGGGCACCCCTTGGCCCAGTCGAGTTGATACATAAAATGAGCCCTCATGCCTGACCTGTGGTGGCGCAGTGGATAAACCGTTGACCTGGAAATGCCGAGGTTGCCGGTTCGAAACCCTGGGCTTACCTGGTCAAGGCACATATGGGAGTTGATGCTTCCAGCTCCTCCCCCCTGTCTCTCTTTCCTCTCTCTCTCTCTCCCCCTCTTTCTCTCCTCTCTAAAATGAATAAATAAAAATTAAAAAAAAAATTTTTTTTTAAAAATGAGCCCTCATGACACATAAATGTTCTGGCATTTAAGAATTCCCGCCCTGGCCGGTTGGCTCAGCGGTAGAGCGTCGGCCTAGCGTGCGGAGGACCCGGGTTTGATTCCCGGCCAGGGCACACAGGAGAAGCGCCCATTTGCTTCTCCACCCCTCCGCCGCGCTTTCCTCTCTGTCTCTCTCTTCCCCTCCCGCAGCCAAGGCTCCATTGGAGCAGAGATGGCCCGGGTGCTGGGGATGGCTCTGTGGCCTCTGCCCCAGGCGCTAGAGTGGCTCTGGTCGCAACATGGTGACGCCCAGGATGGGCAGAGCATCGCCCCCTGGTGGGCAGAGCGTCGCCCCTGGTGGGCGTGCCGGGTGGATCCCGGTCGGGCGCATGCGGGAGTCTGTCTGACTGTCTCTCCCTGTTTCCAGCTTCAGAAAAATGAAAAAAGAAAAAAAAAGAAAAAAAAAAAAAAAAAAGAAAAAGAATTCCCTCTCCTTTGACCTCTCCTACATCCTAGGGGTCAGCACCTATCACGTTAGATGCCCTGTCCAGAGCAGTAGTTTAGGGGCTCACCACTCTCCCGCTGGGTCCACTTCCACATTTTGTGGCCTGTGGTTGCTAGGTTGGGGATTGTAAAATAATGCTAGTACAATGAAGCCAGTTCAATTCTGTTGGAGTTGCCTGACTTGTGGTGGCGCAGTGGATAAAGCGTCGACCTGGAAATGCTGAGGTCGCCGGTTTGAAACCCTGGGCTTGCCTGGTCAAGGCACATATGGGAGTTGATGCTTCCAGCTCCTCCCCCCTTCTCTCTCTCTCTCTCTCTCTCTCTCTCTCTCTCTGTCTCTCCCTCTCCTCTCTAAAATGAATAAATAAAAAATTAAAAAAAAATTCTGTTGGAGTTGATAGCTTTGCTCATGATGGTGAACTGAATGTTCAGCCCTGGGCAGCCACAGCC
Organism: Saccopteryx bilineata; assembly: GCF_036850765.1. NCBI lineage: Eukaryota > Metazoa > Chordata > Mammalia > Chiroptera > Emballonuridae > Saccopteryx > Saccopteryx bilineata. The sequence continues at coordinate 347,034,155 of NC_089491.1, read as the reverse complement.
CCCCCAACCCCCCACCCTCACCCCTACCCCTGACACTGCAAGGGGTGAAGGTGTGGATGGCTGTGTGAAAACCCACCCACTGGCCACTGGGAAGGGGAAACAGGAAGCGGATGTACCCTCCCCATGGTGTCTTATTGTTTAAGAAGGGAAGTAATTAATAAACTGCATTAAACCCTTGGGATTAACCTAGCCTCTCCCTTCCACCTGAAGGCTGGGGAAGGCAGCTGATAGTCCACAGGTCAGAGTGTGTGCTCTGAAATGTGTCTCACTGGTGGAAATGAATTCACCCGGAGCTTTCCAGACTATACTTGCCTGGTTCTCCTGCTAATGCTGGACATGATGTTTAAAACTGGGGGCAGCCTCTGGCCAGGGAACAGAGGGAAGGAAACACTGACGTCTGGGAACATAGCCTTTGCTAGCCTGCATGCCCCTTGAGGATAGAACTAAGTCCACGGGGGTACTCATGCTGTATCCTGGGGGCGTGTCTAACAGAGGAAGTATTTGATAATTGTTCTTCTGAATATGGGGCTCTGAGGACATGTCTCATTTGGGCCAATAATGCCCTTTGTTTAATGAGTAGTACAGTGGAACAAAAGGGTGCCAGTCTGAGGTAGCTCTTTTTATTATTTATTCATTTATTTATTGGGGGGTACTTCTGCAGCAGGTCTGTTTCCATACAATAATAAGGCAATAATAAGCCTTGGAGATCTCCAAGTTAACAAGGTAGGGACACATCATGTAGGAATACAGAGTTGACACTATTTTGAGGATAATTTCAAGGACTTACCTTTTGGTGGTGACTGCCTTTGTTGAGTACTTCCTATGTGCTAAGCACTGTTCTGATCTTATTTGATTTTATAACTTTGGAGTTGACATTTTTTTATTGTTTTCATTTGTGTATGAAGAGACCAAATGAAACTCTGCCTAAGCAGTACATGGTGCATAGTAAGTGCTCAGTAAATATTTGTGGAAGGAAGGAATGAATTTCTCTTCTCCCTTCTGCATTTGCCTACGCTGGCCTCTCCCTCATTTCTCCTCTGCCTTGGCCTGACATTTCCAATTGGCATTGAACAGCACTTCAAGGTTTAGGAAGAGGCTGTTGCTGAAATGCAGTGTGCGTTTCCCAGGAAGAGTTCAGCCTTCTCCTGACACATTAGCCTATTACTTCGACATCATTCAGACCAATGCACAGGCCTGGGACCAGTCCAGATAAACTTGGATTGGGAAACCTGAGATTGGGTAAATTAAACCTGCAAAGGAGGGATGGAAAGGGAAAGGCCAAAAGAAAGAGTCTGGAGGCAATTCTTTGCAACATTTTCAAAAGGCTTAGACACCATTTTTCTTGGGATGCCCAACATATTTGTAGAATTAGCAGAAATCAGTACCATGCATTGTTTAGGACGTTAGGGCAGACCATCCCCGACTGAAGGACACTAACGAGCACATCCGCCCAGGGCCACTTTGGGTGGCGGTGGCCCCGGCCCGGGAGTGGTCCCGTCGGTCCTGCGAGGCGGGCAGAAGCTGGGAAGCCATTGGCTGACGCGCTGGCGGCGGAGGGGCGGGGAGCGCCGCTAAAGGGGACTGTTTGCTCCTACGGGCTGTAGATGGAGCTGTCCGGCCCCGGCGAGGGGGAAGGCGCCTGGAAAACGTTCTTCTTCTCCCTGGCCGGCCCGAGCGGGGAACAGCACTCCCAGGATGCAGTTTGTGTCAACACGGCCGCAGCCTCAGCAGCTGGGCATTCAGGGCCTGGGGCTGGACAGCGGGAGCTGGAGCTGGGCCCAGGCTCTGCCCCCGGAGGAGGTCTGCCACCAGGAGCCGGCGCTGCGCGGGGAAATGGCCGAGGGAATGCCGCCCATGCAGGTGGGTGCAGCCCCAGCCCAGCGCCATGGCTGCGCCGCCTGGCCGTGGGGGCGGGGCTGCGGGCACCGGACGGCTCCGGGCGTGTGGGCGCGGGAGCGGAGGCCCCGGGTGGGCCGGGGCGCGGGCGGGCTCGCGTGGCAAGCGGGCGCCGCGGGCCCAGAGGCGGGCCCTGCCCCGATCCCCGCTGCCCTGGCCGGTCGGGCCCGCGCGCCGTTGAGCCGCAGGCTCCCGAGGCCGCGTGCTGGCCGGGCCCAGTGCCGGTGCCGAGAGTAGGTTCCGCTGGGCGAAGGGCCCGGAACGAGTGGTTCCCTGTCCCCACCCTGGCTGGCCTCACCTCTGCGAGTCAGAAGGGTTTGCTGGCAGCATCCGGGCCGCCTCCGCAGGTTTACACTAGAACCACTTTGATGAAAAGCCGTTTTAAATGTATTACCACCTATCACCAAGTATAACGAGTATAATTCACTTTTCCTTTGCACCGATGTGACGGGGCCACTGAGAGGTGACTTTGCCTTCTACCCAGCGGTTGGCAAACTTGGCTGCACATTATAATCACCTGGGCAACTCCTGCTCCCCAAGCCTCATCCCAAACCAGTTAAATCAGGTCTCAGGCTGCAAGTAGGCGCAGGTCATTTCTTAAAGCTCCACAAGGACCTCAGTGTGCAGATGTGCAGAGGAGTCTGGGAGCCAGTGCTCCAGGATTGTGTACAAAAACCGTGGTCCCGAGGGAGGCCTGGAGGGGACTGTGGGAGCAGGCCCGGGGCTGGACCCCCAGAGCCCCTTTGCTGATGGCCTGGCTCTCAGCTGGTTCTGACCAGGCAGCCAGGAATTGTGTTTGATCCTTCTTCAGCTTTAGGTCTCCAAACCTCAGAAAATTTAGCTGGGCCTGCTGACTTCCTGGACTTGGACTGTCAGCCCTTGCCCCCTTCTGCGGGCCAGACAGGAATGAAACCTAAAGGGGCCCAGTGGCATAGCTCTGATGGAAATGCCACCACCACCTCTTCCTCAGCAGAGTCCAGGGCCCAGAGCCCTGGTGCGCTTTCTCCCATGTCCATGATTCCCTGGAAGCTGTGGGCTGTTCCTCTGTGGCTGTCACAGCTGTCCAAGCTAGAGGGCAGTTGGCTTGCCTGTCCCAGGCCTGCCCAGGTCACCTCTAAGCAGCAGTTCTCTGCTTTGCCCAGCCTGAGGGCCTCTTAAGCAGCAACAGGGAGAACAGAAAATGACACCTCCTCCGGTCCCTGGTGGCAAGTAGAAGCCGTTATTAAACCTGCCATTGCCCAGTAAGCCCTGGGTGCTGGTAAGGTATGGGGCCAGTTCCCAGGTCACCAGTGAATGGTCACCACCCTCACTTGGTCATAGGACTCAGCCTGCACCATGGGACCTCGCCTAGCAGGGTCCCCTCCCCAGGAGACAGGTAGGGGGCTAGAGGGTCTTTCTTCCTTTTCTCTTAGGGATGTCCCCTCCTCAGTGAGTTACATTTTCTGGCAAACCTATTTGCCTTTTGGAAAAACGAATCAACAGTTCTATATGGAAAAAGGGCTGCTTGTCTGTTCTCTTGCTTGGGCTCCCTGGTATCCCCCCTCAGCGCGGCCCTGCTGGGGAGGTGTGAGCAGTGCTGACCTGAACCATGTTTTTTGTTACCTGTGGTGGCACCTAGAGCCGCTCCAGGAGGCTGTGAAGCAAGGGGCTGTCGAATGACCAGCTACCTGGGTAGCTCTGCGCCTCGATCCCATCCTCCTTAAGGCAGAGATTCACCATCAGTACCCTAACCTGCCTAGGGTTTGCTGGGAAGATCAGTTAGGGTCATGCGACTTCCATGTAAATTCTTACTTTGAAAAAGAAAACACTAGGCCATACAAAAGGGTTCATCCTTACGTCTAACCCTGAAGGACAGTAGCTGTTCTAGTCAGAAAAAGTCATATGTGACATTCTAGTGACCAGCCTGACTCCTGCAGGCAGGAATTGGGGAGGTTGAAGGGGAGGCCGCTGGAGGTATTGCTGGGGACATTCATGAACACCGTTGCCTGAGCAGCAGGGGCTTGGCAGAAGGATGAGAATCTTTGGAATTGATTCCCTGTGTTGTTAGGCCGCCGTCCCCCTCCCCCACTTCACACAGGATTTCATCCGGGGCTGTCACTTTCTTCCTCTGCACCCAGGCTCAAGAATGGGACATGGATGCCCGGCGACCGATGCCCTTTCAGTTCCCGCCCTTCCCAGATAGGGCGCCTGTCTTCCCCGACCGTGTGATGAGAGAACCCCAGCTGCCCACTGCCGAGATCTCCCTCTGGACGGTGGTGGCCGCCATCCAGGCTGTGGAGAGGAAAGTGGACGCCCAGGCCAGCCAGCTGTTAAACCTGGAGGGACGGACAGGGACGGCCGAGAAGAAGCTGGCCGACTATGAGAAGACGGCCGTGGAGTTCGGGAACCACATGGAGAGCAAGTGGGCCGTGCTGGGGACCCTGCTGCAGGAGTACGGGCTGCTGCAGAGGCGGCTGGAGAACATGGAGAACCTGCTGAGGAACAGGAACTTCTGGGTCCTGCGGCTGCCCCCGGGCAGCAAGGGGGAGGTCCCCAAGGTATGTGATGGCCCCAGGGGCAGGGATGGAAGCGGGGACCAGTACGGATAAACCAACCCTTAATGTTGTCATTCTCACAAACTTTTCTGGCTCCCCGTTGTCTAATTTAAAATGTCTTCTTAATGCCTGTCTCTTCTAAGCAGCCTAGTCTGGAACATTCTCCCTTCGTGTGTTAGCCTCCGTAAGGTCCCCGTGGAGTCTGCATATTTCTGTCTTTGAGCCTTTACTCGCCCTAGGATGTCTGAGTGTCACAAATTCCTGAAGTTCTCATGCTTGGGTTTTCCACTTGGCACTGACAAGTGACCACTTGTCATTGGTTATCTTTATTTATGCTTGTCTGAACGGGACTGGAATCCCTCGGAAGTCATGGCCACTAGCCTCCTGAGTCCCTGCTCGCAGTTCAGAATTCATGCCCCGGTTCCTATTCTGTTCGTGGTTCCCTGACATATCAGCACTGCATTTTCGGTCCATGATCCCACTTTCTAGTTCACTGAGAAAACAGTCAGCCATGGCCTGCGTCCATCCATCCGTCCGTCCGTCTGCCTTGTGCACTCTGCCTGTTCGTTCCTGTGGGCTCACAGTGCCCTTACTCTCTAGGAAGTCACTCCAGCATGTCCCCTTTCTCCTCTGGATCATCAGCTCTTCCTGTCTATGGGACTGGCCACCTGTGCGACAGAAAAGACCCCTGACGCCTTCATCTCCCTCCAGTTAGTGCCTTGGATCTCTGTTCTTCCATAGAGCAGAATTCCATCAATGACTCATCTGTATGCCTCTAATCCTTGCTTCCCCTTTTTCTCTCCTTCCCTTTTTAACCTGTTCACTATAGAAAACTCAAACATGGCCCTGGCCGGTTGGCTCAGCAGTAGAGTGTTGGCCCAGCATGTGGAAGTCCCAGGTTCGATTCCCGGCCAGGGCAAACAGGAGAAGTGCCCATCTGCTTCTCCACCCTTCCCCTCTCCTTTTATTCTATCTCTCTTCCCCTCCCACAGCCAAGGCTCCATGGGAGCAAAGTTGGCCCGGGCGCTGAGGATGGTTCCATGGCCTCTGCCTCAGGTGCTAGAATGGCTCCGGTTGCGACGGAGCAACACCCCAGATGGGCAGAGCATCACCCCCTAGTGGGCATGCCGGGTGGATTCCTGTCAGGTGCATACGGGAGGCGGGAGTCTGTCTGTCTGGGTCGTGCCTCCCCCCCACTTCTCTGTTTGGAAAAATACAAAAAAAATTTAAATAAATAAATAAAACTCAAATGTATATCAGAGTGGATAGACAAGTGTCACGAACCCTCATGAAATCATTATCTAGCTGTAGCAATGACCAGCTCTTGGCCAATCTTGTTTATTCTAAACTCCTACCCATGGCAACCTCCCATTTTATGTTGAAGCAAATCTCAGATGTTAATTATTGTGTTTATAAATATTTCAGCATGTAACTCCAAAGGGTAAAGACTCTTTTTTTTTTTTTTTTACAGAGACAGAGAGAGAATCAGAGAGAGGGACAGACAGACAGGAAGGGAAGAAAGATGAGAAGCATCAATTTTTTTTTTCGTGTGGCACCTTAGTTGTTCATTGATTGCTTTCTCATATGTGCCTTGACCAGGAGCCTTCAGCAGACCAAGTAACCCCTTGCTCAAGCCAGCTACCTTGGGTCCAAGCTGGTGAGCTTTGTATTTTTCTGAAGTTTGAAGCAGGGAGGCAGTTAGACAGACTCCCACATGTGCCCAACCGGGATCCACCAGGCATGCCCACCAGGGGCGATGCTCAGCCCATCTGGGGCGCTGCTCCACTGCAACCTGAGCCATTCTAGCGCCTGAGGCAGAGACCATTGAGCCATCCTCCGCTCCAGGGTCAACTTTGCTCCCTTGGAGCCTTGGATCCAGGGGAAGAGAGAGATGAGAGAAAGGAGAGGGGGAAGGGTGAAGAAGCAGATGGGCGCTTCTCCTGTGTGCCCTGGCCAGGAATTGAGCCTAGGACTTCCACACACTGGGCCAACACTCTACCACTGAGGTAACCAGCCAGGTCTCATTGATTGATTCTTGTATGTGCCTCAACTGGGGATCGAACCCTCAACTTTGGCACATCGGGAGGATCCTCCAACCAACTGAGCTACCCGGCCAGGCTCTGTAATTTTTTATTTTCCATTTGTTTGTTTGAATCAGAACTTAAGGTCTCCATTGTGATTACTTTGTCTTCTAAGTTTTTTTGTTTGTTTTTTTCATTTTTCTGAAGCTGGAAACAGGGAGAGACAGTCAGACAGACTCCCGCATGCGCCCGACCGGGATCCACCCGGCACGCCCACCAGGGGCGACGCTCTGCCCACCAGGGGGCGATGCTCTGCCCATCCTGGGCGTCACCATGTTGCGACCAGAGCCACTCTAGCGCCTGGGGCAGAGGCCAAGGAGCCATCCCCAGCGCCCGGGCCATCTTTGCTCCAATGGAGCCTTGGCTGCGGGAAGGGAAGAGAGAGACAGAGAGGAAAGCACGGCAGAGGGGTGGAGAAGCAAATGGGCGCTTCTCCTGTGTGCCCTGGCCGGGAATTGAACCCGGGTCCTCCGCATGCTAGGCCGAAGGTCTTTTTTTTTTAATCTGTAGGTTTCTCTTTCATCTCTGTCAATGAGTTGATGCTTCTCTTTTGCCCCTTTTCTTTCCCCTCTTTTTCTCTATCACAAAAAATTAAAAGAAGAAGTAAAGTATAAGTCAATAATAATTTAGGAAATTCCCAGCTGGTCTCTGAGCTCCAGTGTTCTCATCTGGAAAACGACGGTGACAACATGCTTAGTATGTGGAGTTATGAGGATTCATTGACTTTGCTGATGGACAACACTGTGTCTTAGTTACCTATTGCTGTGTAGCAAGTTACCCCCAAATGTAGCTGCCTAAAAAATGTAATTATCGACTTGCAGTTCCTGTGGGTTAGGAATTTGGGAGCAGCTTAGCTGAGTGGTTCTGGCTCAGAGTCTCATGAAGTTGTTATCAAGCTACCCACTGGGGCTCCAGTCATCTGAAGGCCTGACCGAGGTGGGAGGTTCTACCCACCCCCCCAACATGGCTCACTCACTTGGCTGTTGGTAGGAAGCCCGACTTCCTGGCCATGTGGGCCTCCCAACATGGCAGCTGGCTTCCCCCAGAGTAAGCGAATAATGATGGAGCCAGAATGGAAGCTGCAGTGCCTCTTGTGACCTAGTCTCAGAAGTCATATGTGGTCATTTCCTTTTTATTTCTCAGAAGCAAGTCCTCAAATCCTGCCCGTGCTCAAAGAGGGGAGAGAAGTGGGCTCTGCTTTTCAGAGGGACTGTCAAAGAATTTGTGTACATTTTTAAACCGCCGCCACCATAGAGCACCATGAGAATGTAAATTCATGTTGCTAGCAGTAGTTATCATTCATTGTGGACTTTTGGCCGTGCTGGATGGATGCTCTTTGTCAGGTTCAATTCAAGGACTCTGTTGGCGCTCAGGTCCTCTGTGCCTCTCCGATGCTATTGTGTCTGTCAATTGGTTTGCAGATCATTTGTGGGTAGTTATTTTTTTTCCTATCCATCTAGACTGTAGGCTTGGGCCATGTCTCAGACTTCTGCTTTGTCCTGGTGTGGTGAAGTTTTCACAGAGTGACGTCTGTTTCCAGCTGTGAGAATATGATTTCAGAATGGTGACCGTCCACAGGAATGGTAGAGTAAGGAAGAGGAGTTGGGATGTCGGAAAAGATCATGGACTTGGTTTTGGATACATTTAGTTTGAGATACTTAAGAGGCGATTATTAAAATGGAGCCACTCAGAAGGCTATCGAAATGTGAACTCTGAAGGGGGCGAGGAAGGTTGAAGCATGTCTCATCTGCAAAGACGTCACTGCTGAAGTTGTGGAAGGAATGAAATTATAAGGGAGGAGTGAAGAAACAGGGAAGGGCAAGGGGCAGGACCTTGGGTCTTAGGGGAAGGAAAAGGAAGCCGGAAGGAAGTGAGCCCTACAGGCAGGAGGCAGCATCGTTGTGGAAACCAAGCAAGAGAGAAATCCCACAAAGGTGGGGTGACCTTTCAAAAAGGTCTGAAAGTGTGAGTTTAATAGCAGGAGGCTTCCAGAGACCTTTTGGTGTGAGGTCCCAGAGAGTGGGGGTTCTCAGACACAAGGGGGTCAGAGGATGCTCAGATTGTGAGGAAGAAATCCCAGAGTGTGTCTCTTGGGGTGTTTCAGGTCCAGAGAGCAAGGGGAGTTGGTTAAGGGAGTAGAGTTGAGTGGGGTTCCTCTTGGGTGAGAAGCCAGTGGAGAAGGAGAGACTGAGTGATCGTGTGGGTTGGGTTTCCCGGGAATGAAGTGGAGGAGAAATGAAGGGCACAAAGCAAGGGGTTTGGCTTGGCATGAAGGAGAAGGGCGGGTCAGGGAGCTGGCCCACACTTCTGCATGATCCAGGATAGACCAGGGAATGCAGCGTGTGAAGAGTCTGGAAGAAGCCTCCCAGGGAACATAGCAAGGCGAGGTTACCAAGATTGGCGAAGGGTGTCCAGAGCAGCCTTGCAACAAATGATATGAATGGGTGGTGGGTGTCATCTGCAGAGTTCTGTGACTTTTCTCTAAGCAGCAGGGAAGTAAAATGAAGAAAGTGGTCTGGATGAGTTTTCCCAGGTCAGGGACTCACCTAAGTCTGTAGGAGGGTCCAGGCAGTCTGTTTCTAAAGACGGCTGGTATACATTGCACCTGTGTAGGATGTCCTTAAGGTTATGAGCACATGATGCTAAGGCTGACATTACTAATTTATTGTAGAAGGGCATTGCCCACCTAGAAGGCTGTCTCTTTCCCATTTGCACAAAGGTGCCAAATGCCACATGGGCCTGCCGTGGCCCTGGATGTTTCAGTTGGAGACTGATAGACCAGGGTTAGGGCCTAAGGGAGAATTGAGGGGTTGGATTTCAGAGTGAGGGTGAAGGGCTGGCTGGTCCATGAAGGATGTGAAAGAGATGGGAGGTCAGGCTCCTTGGTCAGAGTAGGGAAGTTCTTTTATTCAAGTCATAGAGGTGAAACCATTTTGCACGACTCAGTGCCAGATAAGGCCGTGCTGGTGAGCACCCTTATCAGCTCTTCGTCAAACCGAAGTAATGACTTAAGTAGCAGATCAGATCGCCTCAAATAATAATGAGAGAGACCCACATTAGAGGGTGGATGGCTCAGGCGACAGTGGCCACACAACTGCACACAATTCAGCAAACTCAACAAATGTCTTGACTTCGCCGAGGTCAGGTTCAGGATGCCGAGGACCCAGGTTTGAGACCCCGACGTCTCCAGTTTGAGCGTGGGCTCCTCTGGTTTGAGCAAAAAAGCTCACCAGCTTGGACCCAAGGTCGCTGGCTTGAGCAAGAGGTTACTTGGTCTGCTGTGGCCCCACGGTTAAGGCACATATGAGAAAGCAATCAATGAACTAAGATGTTGCAACGAAAAACTAATGATTGATGCTTCTCATCTCTCTCCGTTCCTGTCTGTCTGTCCCTATCTATCCCTCTCTCTGACTCTCGCTGTCTCTGTAAAAAAACAAACAAACAAATGTCTTGACTTCAAAGTGTGTGCTTCTCGATGCTTGAAGGGACATGGTGATGAACAACGCGGCCGCAGATTCCAGAGCGTTAGCACGTGCTTTTAGCTTTTACGTGGGTAGTGACAGAAATGTCACTGTGTACCTGGAGCTGACCTGACCAGAAATACAGGTTTTATAACAAGGCAGTACTGTACTTGGCTCACAGATACCCACTTAGTGCCTACCAAACTCCAAACCGTGAGCGCCAAAATCAGCACACTGACTTCATGAGGCTCCACGTGTAGGAACCCAGTTACCAAAAACTGAAATCGCAAAGGCTATGGTGAATGCTTTAAAAATAAAAAGGCCATGTTGACCACCATGGTTCTGGAAGCATGAGGAAGTCAGGAATAGAGTGGACTGACCACCTTGAAATGGACTGGGCTGGCTCAGGAGGACAGGGAGTCCTGGAGAGCAAAGGTCAGGCTCCGGGGGTTACACAGACCCCGGGTTCCAAGAAAGGGAGCTGGAGGGAGGTACTGGACTAAAACTCTTTTTTTGTTGTTTTTGTTTTTTGTTTTTTTCTTTAGTTAGAAGCAGGGAGGCAAACAGACAGACTCCCACACGTGCCTGACCAGGATCCACCCAACATGCCCACCAGGGGGCGATGCTCTGCCCATCTGGGGTGTTGTTCTGTTGCAATCGGAGCCATTCTAGCGCCTGAAGTGGAGGCCATGGAGCCATCATCAGCACCTGGGCCAACTTTGCTCCAATGGAGCCTTGGCTGCAGGAGGGGAAGAGAGAGATAGAGAGAAAGGAGAGGGGGAAGGGTGGAGAGGCAGATGGGTGCTTCTCTGTGTGCCCTGATTGGAAATTGAATCCAGGACTTCCACACGCCAGGCCGATGCTCTACCACTGAGCCAACTGGTCAGGGCTGGATTAAAACTTTTGTTGGCCCAGGTTCCGGTGACTTTTGTGGATATTGCTGTGTACTTTTCTGAGGACGAGTGGAAGAACCTGGACGAGTGGCAGAAGGAGCTTTACAACAACCTCGTGAAGGAGAACTACAAAACACTTATGTCCCTGGGTAAGGACACCTTCTTCCACAGAAGGGCGTGGCGTGCTCCCAGCCCAACACCCCTCCACCTCGGCAGGGTGTTTCCTGTTTATAGAAACCCAAGAAACGATTTTGCTCATACAGAGGGTCCTTGGGTTACGACACAGTTCTGTTCCTACAACAGTGATGTAACTCGAATTTTGGTGTAAGTTGAAACATACCCTAGCCCAGTGTTCGGTAAACTCGTTAGTTAACAGAGCCAAATATCAACAGTACAACAATTGAAATTTCTTTTGAGAGCCAAATTTTTTAAACTTAAACTATATAGGTAGGTACATTTCTTATCGAGGTAGTGCCTGCACGTGGTATTTTGTGGAAGAGCCACTCTCAAGGGACCAAAGAGCCACATGTGGCTCGCAAGCTGCAGTTTGCCGACCAGGGCCCTTGCCTAATACAAACAGAACCCTTGAGTTTTTCACAGTCCAAAATGGCGTAGGTAAGCATACTGGTGAACACCAACTCCCTCGCTCATATGCTGAGTTGCTACGTATTCTTCTACCACACACAACCAAACTAGTTCACCCACACAGTCTGTAAGTACATGCTAAGGGCATAAGCTGAAACACTCACGGCTCAATTTTTTTAAGTTTTTATGGGAGTGAGTGTCGTCAACTCGAAACATTGTATGTTGAGACTGTTGTAACCCGAGGACCCCCTGTAATGCTAGGAAGATAGGATGGCTCCTAACAGGATGACAAGGAAAAGCCCAGGAGCAGGGCCTGCTGCCATAGGATGGAACGGCACCGCTGTTTTGGAACATAGTCACCGAGCGTCATCTGCACTCCCCGCACACTCCCTCCCAACGACCTCGATAAGCCAGTTGGCCTGCTGTTGGCTTTCTGAGACCAGAAATCGGGGAATCTCAGGACTCGATTTCAGGATCCTCATGAGCGATTATGTAACCTGCTCACATAACGGCTACCACCGAGTGGTAGGGAGGGAGGTGTGGGGCAGGGGACTTCTTGGTCAGCTTTACTCAGTGCTTCCTTCCTTCCAACTTATTCCAGATGCCGAGGGTCCAGGGCCCAAGCCAGAGGCCCCCTCGCAGGTGGAGCCCAGGGAAGAGCCTTGCGTGTGGGAACAGCGTGACCCGGAAGAGAGAGAAATCCTGATGGAGCCAGAAGCAGGTGATGGCAGCTGAAAGACCCCCCAGGTCTGGGGCAGGGCTGGAGAGAGGCCCCGCCACCCCTGCCCCCTTGCCTGAGCTCAATAGGGGCTTCTCTCAAGTTGCTTGCGGGGCCAGTTCCGCCACCATTGAAAGTTGGTGGTCACTTAGAGGAAGAGATTTCAGGGCCTGAAGCCCAGCAGGGCACTGTGTCAGAGCTGCGCAGCTCTGGATGTCCAGGTGACCTGGGGAGAAAGAAGGCCGGGCAGGCTTGCGGCATCCCAGGCCTGGCGGTGACCCACAGTGAGAGGCCCGAGACCTGGGAGCAGCCCCAGGGGAGAGCGGAAGGGGACACAAGGTTCTGCTGTGCCTGTTGCTTCTTTCTCGGGGGTTCTCTCCAGCATTGTCACCCCCTTCTCACACAGACCCCCACGTCACAGGCAGACCTGCCCCTCAAGGCTCTCTCCCCTTCGTCCTGAATGGGTTTTTGTTTTTTTTTTATAAATAAATTTTATTTTAATGGGGTAACATCAATAAATCAGGGTACATATATTCAAAGAAAACATTTCCAGGTTATCTTGTCATTTAGTTTTGTTGCATACCCATCACCCAAAGAGAGATCGTCCTCCGTCACCCTCTATCCAGTTTTTTTTGTACCCCTCCCCCTCTCCCTCCTCCCTCCTCTCACCCCCCGTAACCACCACCCTCCTGTCCATGTCTCTTAGTCTCGCTTTTATGTCCCACCAATGTATGGAATCCTGCAGTTCTTGTTTTTTTCTGATTCACTTTTTTCACTCCGCATAATGTTATCAAGATTCCACCATTCTGCTGTAAGTGATCGATGTCATCATTTCTCCTAGCTGAATAGTATACCATGGTGTATATGTGTCCCATCTTCTTTATCCAGTCTTCTATTTTTTTTACAGTGATTAAAAGCCTTTAAGCAAACCCTTGGCCAATACAGCAAGAATCCATAAAAGAGTAGTGTCTTTAACATGTTCACCAAATCCAAGTTGGCCCCATCACCATGTCAAATCCCTGAAAAATGCAACCCAACCATAGTTCAGTCTGTTAGGTGCTGTCACAGGGAGCAGGAGTCCAGGAAAAGTCCACATCCAGGAAAAGTCTGCATGGCACTGGAATTGTTGTCACCATCGTCCTGAATGTTGATTGCTTCTCTGCTCCCTCTCAGGACCTTCTGCTTGTCAGGGTCCCCGTGATCGCCCTCAGGAATCCAAGAGCCCTGTGCTCTTTCTTTCTTTTTTTTTCTTTTTTTTTTTTTTTTTTTGTTTTTGTATTTTTCTGAAGCTGGAAACGGGGAGAGACAGTCAGACAGACTCCCGCATGCGCCCGACCGGGATCCACCCAGCACGCCCACCAGGGGCGATGCTCTGCCCACCAGGGGGCGATGCTCCGCCCCTCCGGGGCATGGGAAGAGAGAGACAGAGAGGAAGGAGGGGGTGGGGGTGGAGAAGCAAATGGGCGCTTCTCCTATGTGCCCTGGCCGGAAATCGAACCCGGGTCCCCCGCACGCCAGGCCGACGCTCTACTGCTGAGCCAACCGGCCAGGGCCATCCTGTGCTCTTTCTTGACAAGGGCTATCAGCCGTGCTCCTGACCCCAAGAGCATCCGGGTGACCATCATTCAGAGGAAAAAAAGACACCAAATAATGTGATTCTCTGTCCCCAGGAGCAGAGCCCCTGGTGCCTGCCCAGGACGCATCCTCTCAGGTGAAGCGGGAGGAGGCCCTGTGCATCCGTGGTCAGCGGGGCCTGGAGGATAGGGCCATCCCCACGGAGTCCATTACTGGTGAGTGAGCCACATTGCTGCCCAAGCCAGGGAGAGGGGACGTTCTGCAGGGTCAGCAGGTCCCGGCATTGGCTGTCTTGTGTGCCAGACAAGGGGGTGCCTGAGCTGGCACGACAACCTGCCGGCACATCTGGGCTCGGTTTGTCCAGTTCCCTCTGTATTTTGTGATGTCAGGTTTTAACAATTCCTTTTGACAAGTGATATCAGGGCAGCACTTTACGCAGCTCTGTTGGCAGGGGGATGTGTCCGTCCATACGACTGGACCGAGAAGAGAGTGTTCACTGTATGATGCAAGTATTTATGGGCTGCAGCCTCCGGGCTCCAGCACGGCTGCAGTTCTGTGGGGGGGGGGATCCATAGAGTTCCTCCCAGATAGCATTGAAGCTGGTCTCTGCATAAGAACTATATTAGAACAGATGTGTGTTAGTGCTCTCCAGAGAACCAAAAGGGTGTGTGTGCATGTGTTCATGTGTGTGCATGTGTGTTCATACGTGTGCATGTGTGTGTGTTGAGACGGAGTGATTGATTGTGTAAAGGCATTGGCTTCCGTGATTGTGAGGCTAGCACGTCCAGAATCTGCAGGACAGGCCAGCAGGCTGGAGACACAGTTTGCAGGCAGACATCCTTCCATTTTCCCTGGGGGAGGCCAGCATTTCCTTTAAGGTCTTCAACTGGTTAGATAAGGCCCACCTACTCAGCAACCTCTAGAATGTCTGAGTACTGTGGCCCAGTCAGGTGGACATATAAAATTGGCCATCAGCAGATAGGTGCTCATACTGTAGCTCTTATCCACACGTCAGAGCGCCACAAACCTTATTCACCTTAGAACCTCACAGGCATTACTAAGTGATAACACCCGCTAGATGAAGGCAAGCCCTCATCATCCAGCCTGTCTTCAAAGGGATCTCTCAGAGATGAGAGGGTATAAAGGATAAATGAGGTCTAATGGCCCCTGCAAGAGAAAGGAGATATAGACTAGGTCTTAGAGAAGACCCATGAAAATGATTAAGATAAAAGGCTTCCTGAAAGGCATCACTTTCCCGGAAAATCCCCACAGAAGGAGTACTTGTTTCCACGGTGGTGCTCAGGACTCGGGACTCAGGACTCGAGCATGAACTGCCTCTCAGGAGTTTAGTCCCCAGAGCACAGAGGACTCTCTGAAGTCACTGTTGCATCACTCCCCAATAGCATCCCCTTATTTGCAGCAAAAGCCTCATTATTGATCAGCATAAGTTGATTAGACCTGATGTGTAGGGAAAAGCCACACTGCATAAAGGGAACGATTTACTCAAAGCGCAGACTCATGTGCATCTTCATGTCCCCTGACACCTTTGCTGGCCTGTTCCCACATGCAGACTCTCCAGCCTCTGCCCAGGACCTCCTGTCCCGGATCAAACAGGAGGAGCACCCGTGTGTGTGGGATCAGCAGGACTTGGCGGAGAGAGACATCCCAACAGACCCCAATTCAGGTGAGCACCGTCCTCTGGAATATCAGGACAGGCTGAACTTGTAATTGCTGGCACATCCATCTGGTTGAGTCACTTTTGGTCCAAGACAGGGAGGGCTGAGGGCATAAAATATGGCATGTTCCTTAGTGAATTTAGAATAGCGCTGTGAATGAAGTGGAGAAGGTTTGTCTAAAGGAGTCCTTAATGGATAATTGACTGTGTCAGTGTAACTAAGACTAAAATTACTTCAGCACCGATTTTTTTTTTATTTTATTTATTTATTTATTTATTTATTACAGAGATAGCGAGTCAGAGAGAGGGATAGACAGGGACAGACAGACAGGAACGGAGAGAGATGAGAAGCATCAATCATTAGTTTTTCGTTGCGCGTTGTAATACCTTAGTTATTCATTGATTGTTTTATCATATGTGCCTTGACCGCGGGCCTTCAGCAGACCGAGTAACCCCTTGCTGGAGCCAGTGACCTTGGGTTCAAGCTGGTGGGCTTTTGCTCAAACCAGATGAGCCCACGCTCAAGCTGGCAACCTCGGGGTCTCGAACCTGGGTCCTTTGCATCCCAGTCCAATGCCCTATCCACTGCACCACCACCTGGTCAGGCAGCACTGATTTTTTAAAAACAATATATTTGACCAAAAAGGCTTTTAAAAGTTGTGCATGTTTACTTAAAATTTTCTGGAATTTTCTTTGAGTGTATATTAGTTAAATGTCTCCCAGGAAAATGTCTGGGGAGGGTCCAGGCATAAAGGGAAAATGTAAAAGAATAATAGGGATGCTCTACCCACCGCACGCGTGTGTATGTGTGAGATTCACATACGCTTGCGGAGCTGGAGAACTGTAGTGTCACCTGGTTTAGTAGTTATGACCCCCAAGTCTTATCATACCCCCATACCAGGAAGAGAAGATCAGGTGTAAAGTCTAGTGTACCTTCAGTTTGTCAACTCGACAGCTTGCCCATGGGGAGGTTGACAGGCTCCAGGGCAGAAGGGAAAGCCACGCCTTCCTGGTAAAGGGCGATTCTTCTTTTTTTTTTTTTACAAAGACAGAGAGTCAGAGAGAGGAACAGATAGGGAGAGACAGACAGGAATGGAGAGAAATGAGAAGCATCAATCATCAGTTTTTCATTGTGGTGCTTTAGTTGTTCACTGATTGCTTTCTCATATGTGCCTTGACCATGGGGCTACAGCAGACCGAGTAACCCCTTGCTCAAGCCAGCGACCTTGGGTCCAAGCTGGTGAGCTCTGCTCAAACCAGATGAGCTCGCGCTCAAGCTGGTGACCTCAGGGTCTCGAATCTGGGTCCTCCGCATCCCAGTCTGATGCTCTATCCACTGTGCCACCACCTGGTCAGGCAAGAGCGATTCTTATAATGACCTTCGCCCACTGCTTCTGCCGTTGCTGGTTTTGAAGTCCTACCTCTAATCCCTTGGTCCTGTGGGCTGTCGGTGACCCAGGCTGCCCTCTGGCTTGTCCTGGACCGACAGGCTGCTCTGGGGCTCTGTGGACAGAGTCAAGAGACCTGGGTTCTAGTCTTGGCTCTGCCACCACACAGCCTTTGGGATAAGCCTTCTCCTCCCTGACCACCTGGCCGTGTAGTGAGCACCAGTGCTGTCCCATTTGTGAAGGCCTGAGGAGGGTGGGCCACCAGGAAGTGAAATGCAGATACCAAAACCGCCACATGCCCCACGAGCCAGAGCAGCAGCCTTTGCACGTAACGGTTTTCAGATCTTTGGTGGGATGCTCACCGGACATGAGCAGAGTCTAAGACTGCCTTCTTCCCACGAACAGAGTCTCTGATCTCAGCACACGACATTCTGTCATGGATCAAGCAGGAGGAGCAGCCGTACCCGTGGGGCCCGCGCGACTCAATGGAAGGAGAGCTTGGATTAGACTCTGGCCCCAGTGAGTACGGTGTGCGGCGCCCCTGGGGCCCATGGGTGTCTGTCCAGAGGGATGGCTGCTCCCCCAGCCTACCCCCTGATAGCGCGGTGTTCTCTTGTGGCCGCTGTCCCACGGTCTGTACCAGAAAACTGTCCCCTTCCCTTTTGGAGGATGGCAGGTGTTTGTTTCCTGGGGTTGTCTTAGCAAAGTCCCATATACTAGGTGGCTTTAAAGGACAGAAATGTATCTTCTTACAGTTCAAGAGGCCCAGAGTCTGAAGTCAGGGACATGCCCTCTTTGAAAGCTCAAGTGGGGTGGTTCCCTCCCCAGCAGGTGTCTGACCAAATGTCTCACCCAGCTTAGGTCTCCTGGGTGTTTTCTGAAATTCCACTTATTAGCCAGTGACCTCAGGCATATGTTCATGGATTTTTAACACTCTTAGCATCAAGCTAGCCTTCCTTACCAGACTCATCTACCTCAAAACAGCTGATTTTGTGTCTTCTGGTTGATTGGAGTGTTGACTCCATATTCCTGACACCCGCTAAGAGCTTGACATTTATGTAAGAGCTGAAGACACAGGGCATTTCTGATCTGAAAGGCCATTGCAAACTTGGGCAAGTGGATCCCACTCTGTGTGAGTCAAACTTAATTTAGTGTAGAGGCCCCTGCTGACATGTGAGCGGCTTTTTCCAGCTGACTTCAGCTGCTTGAGGGCCATGGCAACACTGGGGTTCCCCAAGCAAGCAGAACAGAGGACAGAGGGGAAGGGGGTTTCACCGTGAGTGACCGCAGCACTGACCACAGAGCTAAGCTGGCTCAGGAGGGGGGAACAAAGGAGACAAAAGCAGACTGGTGCTCACGCCGGTTTTTGTTTTTTTTGTTGTTTTTTTTTTTACAGAGACAGAGAGTGAGAGAGAGGGATAGACAGGGACAGACAGACAGGAACGGAGAGATGAGAAGCATCAATCATTAGTTTTTCGTTGCAACACCTTAGTTGTTCATTGATTGCTTTCTCATATGTGCCTTGACTGCGGGCCTTCAGCAACCAAGTAACCCCTTGCTCGAGCTAGCAACATTGGGTTGAAGCTGGTGAGCTTTTTTTTTTTTTTTTTTGCTCAAACCAGATGAGCCCACGCTCAAGCTAATGAGCTTGGGGTCTCGAACCTGGGTCCTCTGCATCCCAGTCTGACGCTCTATCCACTGCGCCACTGCCTGGTCAGGCCACGCCAGGTTTTGCAGATCTATCCAAGTAGCATTAGGATGGTTCTGGGTTGGGTTTCCAGGGAAACAGTCCCTGAGATGGAGCTTTAAGTGTGAGGGGTTTCGTCAGGGTCCCCCGTGAAGAAGCGAAGGGGACAGGTGGGGGTAGAGGGGGCAGCATGACCATAGCCAATGCCACAGGATTGAAGGCCCTGCCCTGGATATTCTGGATTTCAGCCTGAACATCACCTTGCCTCTGCCCTGGCCCATGTCACAGAGATGGTTCTTTGCTGGTCAGTTGTGATTGAGGTGGGAGGGGCAGGCTGGGCCCAGTCTGTTTAGGAGGGACATAGGAGGAGGACAGGCCTCAGTCAGATGCTCACGAGCAGGGGGGTTGGGTGGGTGAGAGCGTGGTGGGTGTGGCCTAAGGAAGTGGCCTCCAGGGAGCCAATACATCCTGGGCAGAGGAGAGAATGGGATGCCCACAAGAGGTGGGGGACAGAGCACAAGCTTCACCTTCATTATTCCTCCAGGAGCTGTCCCTAAACTGGGGAGGAGGTCCTGCAGGGAGAAAGGACTGCTGGGGGCTGGGGAGGTGTTGGGGAGCGTAGAGGGATGAGAAAACCCATCAATATAGTCAGTAAGGGAGTGGCTCCTCAGTCGGAGTCCTGGGCCCAATGTCACTGGTCTGATGCTCAGAGCCTGGATGTGCAGCCTCACTGACTCCCCCGGTATTGGGGAGATTGGCCTGGAGGCTCAGGGGTGCAATGAAGAGGGCACCGTTTCAGGAGCAGGAGGCTGGCCAGGCACAAACATGGGTACTTATTCCCAGTTACACGTGGTCAAGAGTGGGGCTCACACCAATCCAGCCAAACACCTGCTGCAAGTCAAAAGGCTGCTTGCCTCGTGAATAGATGACTGCTGGTGGGAGGGGCCGTCATGGGCCCCGCTCCCTGTAGCCCACTCCTCTGGGTCTCTAGACAAGCTTTTCACCTTGGATAAGTTCTGGTATATTCCCTCCAGTTGAGAGGGTCTCCTTAGATACATTAGCCTTAAACATCAGAATATAATTAAGTCTGTTTTATTATTTCCAGGCAGTGCTGGCTTGGAAGGTGACTTATGTATAGCGCCCCCGCCTCTGCCCCCAGCATTCTGGGTGGTTTTCCTGTTGTACTTGTGAGCCACCTGCTATCCAGTAGGTGGCTTGGGGCAAGTCAGGGAGCCCTAGAGCCAAATGGAAAGTGACCGTTGGCCTAGTTCAATAATTTTATTTAAAAGAAACTGAAGCCTGACCTGTGGTGGTGCAGTGGATGGTGTGTTGACTTGGAATGCTGAGGTTGCTGGTTCAAACCCTGGGCTTGCCTGGTCAAGGCACATATGGGAGTTGATGCTTCCTGCTTTTCCCCCTACCCTTATCTCTCTCTCTCTCTCTCTCTCTCTCTCTCCATGCATGCGTTCTCTCTCTTTCCCCCAACCTCTCTAAAATGAATAAACAAAATTAAAAAATAATAATAATAAACAAGCCCTGGCCGGTTGGCTCAGTGGTAGAGCGCCGGCCTGGCGTGCAGGAGGCCCGGGTTCAATTCCCGGCCAGGGCACACAGGAGAAGCACCCATCTGCTTCTCCACCCCTCCCCCTCTCTTTTCTCTCTGTCTCTCTCTTCCCCTCCCGCAGCAAAGGCTCCATTGGAGCAGAGTTGGCCCCGGGCGCTGGGGATGGCTCCATGGCCTCTGCCTCAGGCTCTAGAATGGCTCTGGTTGCAACAGAGCAATGCCCCAGATGGGCAGAGCATCGCCCCCTGGTGGGCATGCCGGGTGGATCCCGGTTGGGCGCATGCGGGAGTCTGACTGCCTTCCCATTTCCAGCTTCAGAAAAATACCAAAAACAAAACAACAACAACAAAAAAATAAACAAATAAAAGGAACTGAAGCCCAGACTGCCTGTGACTCACACGAAGCCACAGAGCAAATTAGTTAATGGCCCTCTCAGGGGGCGTGTGGGGTCTTGGCAGAGCTCTGTCAGGATGTCATCTCCCCGTGTGTCTTCCTCCCTAGGTGACAATCTGCTGCTGGTGAAGAACCCAGCCCCGGCACCGCCACCGCAGCCTGCCCCGCCAAGCCTGCCCCCACCTCCTGCGGCCGAGAATGCGGCTGGACCCCCAAGCCGGAGCGCAGCCGGGGTCCTGGAGGACGGCCTCCCGGCGCTGGCCGGAGAGCGGGGCACAGAAGGCGGGGCGCAGGCCAGCGGCGGGGGCACGGGCCAGGGCGCGGGCCCTGGAGGCGGCGGGGGCTGCGGCAGTTGCTGCCCAGGCGGCGGGCTCCGGCGGGGCCTTCTGCACGGCGCGCGCAGCAAACCCTACTCGTGTCCAGAGTGCGGCAAGAGCTTCGGCGTGCGCAAGAGCCTCATCATCCACCACCGCAGCCACACCAAGGAGCGGCCGTATGAGTGCACCGAGTGCGAGAAGAGCTTCAACTGCCACTCGGGCCTCATCCGCCACCAGATGACACACCGCGGCGAGCGGCCCTACAAGTGCTCCGAGTGCGAGAAGACATACAGCCGCAAGGAGCACCTGCAGAACCACCAGCGCCTGCACACGGGTGAGCGGCCCTTCCAGTGCGCGCTGTGCGGCAAGAGCTTCATCCGCAAGCAGAACCTGCTCAAGCATCAGCGCATCCACACAGGCGAGAGGCCCTACACGTGCGGCGAGTGCGGCAAGAGCTTCCGCTACAAGGAGTCGCTCAAGGACCACCTGCGCGTGCACAGCGGTGGCCCGGGTCTAGGTGCCCCGCGGCCCCTGCAGGCGCCACCCGAACGAGACTAGGGCTGGGCTGGGGGAGGGAGGGCCGTGCAGCAGGAGCAGAGGTGCGGCGGGCCTGGGGGCCGCCTGAGGACCCTCAATCCTGCCCTGTGGCTCCCAGTGCGCCTTCCCTCCCTCCACCTGCCACCCGCTGGAAATCGGGAACACAAATTGCACTCTATACAGGGTCCCCTGGGGTTGGGCAGGGGTCCCTTAGATCTCTCCAGCCTGAATGGACAGCCCAGCTCATCTCATAGGGTGGACCAAGAGGCTGGCCAAGCGGCTTCCTACAAGGAAGGTGCCAGAGGGACAGTGATGAGGCGACAGAGGCTTCGGGCACACCCCTCAGACACCTAGAGTGCCCATTTGGCCACTGAGGTCACAGATTGTGATTAGGGGAAGCAGCCAGGGAGTTTTGGAAGCCTGAGATTAGGAAATCAGGTCCTGAGGTTGTGACCAAGCGAAGGGATGTGCTAAGGGTTACCACCTCTATGACAACACTGCCTCGCGTTTGAATAGCGCTTTCTACTTTTTTAAACGTATTTTCTCTCCGTTACCTATTTTCACCCTTAGCCTATCCCTCTGCAGTAGGTGGGGGTAGGCTTTGCTAGACTTGGTCACGGGGGGAAAGGAGGTGCAGGTCAGATGGTGTAGCCCAGATCACACAGAAGACCACGGCAGAGCTGGGACCAGGGCTCCTGACCCCCCCAGCACAGTGTCCCCCACCACACACACTGCCTACCTCCGCTGTTTGAGACAGACCTCTCTGGTCTGATCTCTCTCCCTTGCCCCTGACCCACCAAAAATAATCAGAAACAACCCAGAGACAACTTCTGGAGTTCCCGGGAATGGGGAACAGCTTGCCTACAGAACGCGCCAAGTGGTGCTTCCAAAAGGCTCTTCCTAGGTGGGCACTTTGGGGCCGTAGGGCCTGGTCTCCCGCCTGTCCCTCCCACCTCCAGTCCCTCAATCTGGTGCAGCACATCTTTTCACTACACAGTAGTGACCTGGCCCTCCAGAGGCAGCTGGTGCCCTGGGTCAGACCTCACCCTGACGACTTATTTCAGTTTCCCCAGGGCAATGGGGTGAGTGCAAGGCTCGTGCTGCAGGAGCCGCCACAGAGGAAGTCTCTTCCCAGAACGGCCAGGCATGTGGGTGCTAGAGGCCGAGAGCCCCAGTCTCTCTCCTGCCCTGAGCCTCCCAACCGGTGCTATCTGTTCACTGACCATGCTCATGGACATGGACACAGACCTCCTCTGCTTCAGACCCTGCAGGTGCCTCGGGAGGCACCTAAAGGACTCCCTTGTGTTGGTGCAATGCTCCATGGTCCTGACGGGCCTCAGTCTCCATTTCTACGTCTTGCATGGCTAGGCACTGGGGTGGGGTGGCATGCCCCAGGACCCTTGTTTGTGTCGAGAATGACTTTTCCTGCTCCGCCCACCCACCCGGCTCCTCTCCTAGCCAGGAGGACGGTGGGTAGCCAGCACCCAGCACCACATTTGTGAGCGCTCTGCTTCCTCCCTCGTTTGCGCCGCTCTGCTTTCCTCAGACCCTTTTTTGCCATGCAAAGGGGATTCTTGAAATTAAATAAAAGGTGTCCAGATTGCAGACTGTATGTTCACGAGGCCAAGGGTTCTGCAGCTTGGCTTTGTACAGGAAAGCCTCTGTGGAACTATGCTAACTGGGATGTTTTTACCCCCTTCATTCTTCTGGACAGAGGCAAATTTTAAGAAAACAAGTTGAGAAATTAGACAAGTTCAATGGAATTTTGTTAGAACAGAAGGGACTCTAGTCCTGTATTTTTGGGGAAAGGGGGTAGTATTCAGCTTTTCAAAGGCAAATAAAATCAAACTTTTCATAATTTAAAAATAGAAAATAAGAGCAACAGATTTGGGAGATTGTTAAAAGTATAAAGACAGCCTGACCAGTTGGTGGCACAGTGGATAGAGGGTCGGACTGGGATGCGGAGGACCCAGGTTCAAGACCCTGAGGTTGCCAGCTTGAGCGCAAGCTCATCTGGTTTGAGCAAAGCTCACCAGCTTGAGCCCAAGGTCGCTGGCTCGAGCAAGGAGTCACTCGGTCTGCTATAGCCCCCCCCCCCCCCGTCAAGGCACATATGAGAAATCAATCAATGAACAACTAAGAAACCCCAACAAAGAATTGATGTTTCTTCCTTCCTGTCTGTCTGTCCCTCTCTCTGTCTCTCCCACAAAAAAAAAAAAGTATAAAGATGAGAAATCAGGATTGAGACATGGGTTTGAAACATTTGGGCACATAGTTCAATTGTATCTATTTTGCCCACAAGGAGTGATTCCCAAAGAGTTTTAGTGACTGAGCGAGTTAGAGTGCTGATGCTTAGTACCTGGTTCCTGCATCCTACTCTGGTGGACCCTTTGTGTCAAGAGCCTGTCAGCTGTGCCAGGAGTCACCCCAACCTTCAGCGCTGACCCCTGGGGAGTCCTGGAGTGGTCGCTACCCTGGTACTTACCAAAGGTGACAATCGAGGTGGGCCTCTGCCAGGCAACATGGATCCCAAGTGTGGACCCTTGCAAGTCCATTTCCTGAAGGGCCTATTTTGGAGTAGGTTTTAATTTTCCTTCTGATAGTGTTAATTAAAATTATCCTTTAATTTAAAAGTAAATGCACACAGTAAAAATTCAAATGCTTTAAAAAATATATGACATTGAAGGGTAAAGCTCTTTCCTGCCTGACTCCCTGTTGAGAAGTATCCACTGCTAAGAGCTTCTTATATGTCCTTCCATACTGGAGAAGTCCCCAAAGGGAACAAGGTGATATGTCCAGAGTAAAGGAAACATGCTAAGCTGACATAGTTATCAGATGTCCACTTCACACATGTACAGGGGGGGGTGAAGCAAGCGTGTACATGCTAGGGTGGATTCTCACTGATCTACAAGCCTAGTGCACCTCACCAGGTGCTTTTGTTTTGAGGGTGTTATTAGTGGGGGGTTTTTAGAGAAGGTACACAAAGGACATGTCCTCTGCTCTCTAAAGACTTGCAGGACCATAAGGGGAACACAATAGAGGGTCTCTACTAAGTAGAATAAAATATGTTCAAGCATGTATATGCCAATATACAGTGTGTCCGTAAAGTCATGGCGCACTTTTGACCGGTCACAGGAAAGCAACAAAAGACGATAGAAATGTGAAATCTGCACCAAATAAAAGGAAAACTCCCAGTTTCATACCTATTCAGTGCAGTTTGATGTGGGCTCACGCACAGATTTTTTTAGGGCTCCTTAGGTAGCTATCCCGTATAGCCTCGACAGACTCTTCACTGACTGATGGCCTACCAGAACGGGGTTTCTCCACCAAACTGCTGGTTTCCTTCAACTGCTTATCCCATGAGTAATGTTATTCCTATGTGGTGGTGCTTCGTTATAAACGTGCCAATATTCACGTTGCACTTTGGTCACGGATTCGAATTTAGTGAGCTACAGAACACACTGAACTTTCCTCTGTACTGTCCACATCTTGACTGGCATGGCCATGGGCTGCTCCACTGTCTACACAGTGTTATATCATCACCTGCGCATGCGCACGTGCACATGCTGCCACATCATTCTACAGAAACTTGGGGGGGGGGGTTCGTTTTATTTGGTGCAGATTTCGCATTTCTATCGTCTTTTGTTGCTTTCCTGTAACAGTTAAAAGTGTGCCCTAACTTTACAGACACACTGTATATGCTATGAATCGTCCAACAGAAAATTTAAAGGTCCAGGTAAATATTTTAAAGCATTTTAAACTGTCATTTGTGATTCAAAGACTACATTTCTGTCCCTAAAAATGAGGAGGTGGGTGAGAACATATCCAAGGTCACATTCAGCTCTGCATGTTTCAATCATCCCACCAATGACAGGATGTAGGTCCTAAAAGTACATATATTGACTTCTCTGATACTGCCAGCACCAAGGAGAATAATTATTTTTTTTCCTTTTTTTTTTATTTTTTTTATTCTGAAGCCAGAAACGGGGAGAGACAGTCAGACAGACTCCCACATGCGCCCGACCAGGATCCACCCGGCACACCCACCAGGGGCGACGCTTTGCCCACCAGGGGGCGATGCTTTGCCCCTCCGGGGCGTCGCTCTGCCGCGACCAGAGCCACTCCAGCGCCTGGGGCAGAGGCCAAGGAGCCATCCCCAGCGCCCAGGCCATCTTTGCTCCAATGGAGCCTTGGCTGCGGGAGGGGAAGAGAGAGACAGAGAGGAAGGAGGGGGGGCGGGGTGGAGAAGCAAATGGGCGCTTCTCCTGTGTGCCCTGGCCGGGAATCGAACCCGGGTCCCCCGCATGCCAGGTTGATGCTCTACCGCTGAGTCAACCGGCCAGGGCCAAGGGGAATATTTAAAAGTATGTTTGGCAGTTGCTCTTCGAGCCTGCCCGCGCTCTCTCTCTCCCTCTGAAAGTGTACTTTCCACTTTAATAAATCTTGCCATGGCCATTGGAACTCCCCAAAACATACAAGTTTATTCAAAGGCGTGGGTCAAGATCTGAGTGTCATTGGGAAAGGACAAACGGGTGCCTTCTCAGAGACAACAAGGAAACATTTATCTTGGTGAGTTCATTGTCGCTCAAGGCTGAGACCTTGCCAAAGCAAAGGCAGCCCAAACAGGAAAACCGCCTGTTATCAAGTGCTTGCTATGCGCCAGGCACTGAGCTACATCTGCATTTTATTCACACAATGTCATTTCTTTTCATTCCATCAACAGCTCTTCAATATGGAGTTCATGTTCCCAGTGGGAAGACACTGGGGCACAGTGAGCATGTACCACACCACTTAGTGAAGGAGTCAGGACACAAAGAATAATAGCAATCATGAGTGTGTCTTGAGCTCTTAGGATGGCAGGCACTGTGTTAAGCACTTGAACTAACTCATTTAGTCTGCACAACGACTCTATGAGATGCTATTATGTTCCACTAATAATGAGAAACTGAAATAAGTGAATGACTTGCCCAAAGTTCACATCTAGTGAGTTGCTGTGCTGGACTAGGGACCCGGATGGTCTCACTCCTTGCCCTCCCCTTTTTAAAAATAATTTTTATTTATTTATTCATTTTAGAGAGGAGAGAGAGAAAGAGAGAGAGAGAGATAAGGGGAGGAGTGGGAAGCATCAACTCCTATATGTGCCTTGACCAGGGTTTTGAACCAATGACCTCAGCATTCTAGATCAACACTTTATCCACTGTGCCACCACAGGTCAGGCCCCACTTTCTAACTCACTAAGAAACCATCTTCAAAAGCCCATGACCCTGCAAAACAGTGCCTGGCGCTGCCTCCCTTGCACATTGGAAATTTGATCTAAATATTCTAATAGAGTTTCAGACTCACAGTCAGGGATGCTGAATCATGCTGACTCTCAAGACACTGACTGACAGATAAGCCAGAGTATCAATTTAATAATTTCCAGGGGTGGGGTGGGCAGTTGCATCAGCCTGACCTGCATGTTGTCTCTCAATAGCTACGTGGGGGCCTGCATCAGCATAAGGTTGTCTGGTGAACATAGAAAAATGAAATAGTGTGTGTGAGTTCTATATCTGAACCATTTAACAGGCTCAGTATCTTATGTTCTGATAAGTCTGTCTCCACAATCTTTTTTTCCCCCCATTGATTGAGAGAGAGCACAGAAGGGGCGGGGAAGGGAGAGAGAGAGAGATGCATCAACTTGTTTCACTTAATTGTTCCATTTAGTTGTGCACTCATTGATTGCTTCCCGTATGTGCCCTGACCAAGGATCGAACCCGTGACCTCAGTGCGCCTGGATGATGCTTTATCCTTTGAGGCACTGGGCCAGGGCTGTCTCCACAGGCTTGATATATTATTTTCTGTCCCTGCAGTAAGCTTTTGTTGGCCAGAGAGAGTAGGTCAGACCCTGGAGGTCTTTCCATGGCTGACTAGTTTCTTCCACCTGGCCCATTTTTTAGATACATCAGTGATCCAACCAGTCTCCCTGGGCATCATGCCTTCTCTTGGAGGTGACTTTTTCTTGCTCTCTGATTTGCTCTTCAATCATCCTAAAATATTTCTTCTGTGTGCAAGAAATAGAAGTACTGTGGAGGGACATTTTAGGGAAAAAGATATAATGATCATGTACACAGATGAAAAAATGAGGTGATTTCAGACCGTGGTAAATGCTATGGAAAAGTTTTCAAGGAAGGTCACTAACTAGACTGAGGATTGGGATGGAGGGAGAGGTTTGGCTGTAGATAGGGTGGACAGGGAATGTCTCTCTGAGGAGGTAACGTCTGACCTGAGTCCTGCATGCTAAGAAGGACTCAGTCATGTAAACATGAGTTTGGTTCTCAGGGGAAGCACTTTACCTCTACCGTTGGAAGTGGAAGTTCATTGCAAGTCTCTATAGAGACAATATGTTACAAACTAGGCAACTGTGTATGCAAAACTCCACCTGTATCATGTAGCCTGTGCACTGGATTAAATATTTGAAATCATGGCTATCTTGGGGTTTCCAAGGAATGTGATTATTACACTGCTCACAAAAATTAGAGGATCAGGGAATGTGCAGATACTCTAGGACTTTCAGCCTTTTGTACAGTGTGTTTTAGTCAATGAAACAAAAGTTGGTTTTGCATCTCATTTGCATAATCAAACAACTTTCTTTGACTTATGTTTGCTTTTCTGATGTTATTTAATAAAAAAATATCAAATGCTTTTTTTTATTGCTTCATATTCATTTTGAAATATCCCCTAATTTTTGTGAGCGGTATATAATGAATAGGCTACAATGGGTTAGCCTGGGCACTTGAAAGATGGGAAGTGTGTATCTGGTTTCTAAAAAGCAAAATTTTGAAATACAACCCTTGCCATTTGGGACCATGGCTCTTTTCCCCAACTAGATGACCTATTCTTCCCTCAGAGCCAACTTTGAGTGTTATATATTTTGTAATCTTTCAAAGCACCCAGCAGAGCGATGGGCACCTAAAAAACAAACACACACACACTAACTGCGGTGGGTTTGCCTCAAATTCCGAACCCAGCAACCCTGGGGCCCTAAATGCGGTGCTGCTCTTCGCCCTCCGGCCGCACGGGGGTGCAATGGAAATCCGGCGCGCTAAGTACGAGCGTCTGGAGCCGGCCTTGGCCCAGGAGGGCGGCACTCCCACAATGCACCTTGTGTCAACACGGCGCTGGTGGTCGCTACGAGGAGCGGCAGGGGGCGCCCAGTGGAGCGGCGCGCTGTCCGAGGGCTACCAGGCGGGGCTGCGCTGTTGACGGGCGACTGGCAGCCATGGCGGAATCGGCGCCGGCTCGGGTAAGAGTGCTCCTGGCACGGCTCAGGGTGGGAGGGCGCGTTCGGGACGGCGGGACCCTGCCGCGAGGCTGGGTGCCCCCTGGGCTGCCGCTGGCGCCAGCGAGCGCGGAGCTGTCCCCGCGACCCAGAGGGGGCTCTGCCCTCCACTGTCCGGTTCGTGCCTTCCGCGTCGGGCGGAGCCCCAGCTCCACGCGCCTCCGCCGGGAAACTTCTCGGAGGCTCGTTCCGTGGGGTCGGGCTTGGGAGCGACCCCGGAAAAAGCGCGTTTCTAGGCTTGGCGAAGAAGGTGGCGCGGATCGGAAAGTCTGGGTTTCCCCGTCGCTGCCCCCGGAGCCCGCCCGGGGAAGCTCCGGAGACCTCGGGGGGCTCGTGGCTTCCCCGCAGCCAGTCAGCTCATCCTCGGCCATTGTGTTTCGCACATTGTCCCGCTCCGGACTTGTGTCCCGGGGTGGCCACCGCAAGGCTGGCGTCGGGCTGGGCTGGTCGCCCCGGGGCGGGGCGGGGGGGCAGGTGTTATCTCTCCGCGTAGTTGCCGGGTTTTGTTCGGGAAGCTGTCGGGTCCTGCCCCGTCCATCCGCATTCCGGGATGTCAGGACGCGGAGCAGGGGGTCGGGAAAATGCTGGGCGTGGAGGCAGGAAACCGGGTTTCAGCCGTCACTCCGCTCTCGGCCGTCCGGCCCGGGGCCTCTGTGTTCTTCGCTGCACATTGCGCGTGTTGGGTTAGTTGCTACCTAGTCTCTTTAGGGTTTCTGCGGGCTCTGTCGGACATGCTCACGTTATTCGAAAGTAGTGATTAATTTGATAATACAAGAGGATATGCTATGGAAAGGGCAGTTGGAATTTGTTTTTTGTTTGTTTTTTAATTGATTTTTAGAGAGAGAGAAACATTATTTGCTGTTCTACTTATTTATGCATTCATTGAGCTACCGGGCCAGGGTTTTTATTTTATATTTTTAAATTTTTATATATAGATTTTTAGAGAGAGAGGAAGGAAGAGAAAGAGAAACATCGACTGATGGTTCCACTTATGTATGCATTCATTGACCGAGGATGGAACCCGCAACCTTGGCATATTGGGAGGACGCTCTAACCAAGTGAGCCCGGCCAGCTCTCTAATTGGTTTTTCTTTTTTAAATTTATTGACTTTTTAGAGGGAGACGGGAAGGGGGAGAGAGAGAGAGAAGCATCGATTTGTTGTTCCACTTATTTATACATTCGTTGGTTGATTCTTGTGTGTGCCCTGACCAGGGATCGATATTTATTGATTTTGAGAGAGAGAAGAAGGGGGAGAGAGTGTGTGCCCTGACCAGGGATCAATATTTATTGATTTTGAGAGAGAGAGAGGAAGGGAGAGAATATGTGCCCCGACCAGGGATCGGTATTTATTGATTTTTAGAGAGAGAGGAAGGGAGAAAGAGAGGAACATCGATTTGTTGTTCCATTTATTTTTGCAGTCATTGGTTGATTCTTGTGTGTGCCCTGACGGGGGATCGAACTTGCAACCTTGGCGCATTCAGAGGACAGACATTCTAACCAACCGAGCTCCCAGGCTGGGGCTGCTAATTGATTTTTAATGCAGCATTTCCTGGTCTGGAAACACTTTCAGAATCATAGGAGGTCTTGTGAGAATTGAGGGCTATGGAGTTCAGTGGTGCTAAGATGCACTTGTATTTGATTCTTGTAGGAAGTGAGTAAGAACTAAGGGAAGGACTGGAAGACTTGGAGAAGAACACAGTGTTTGCTCTCTGACAGTTGAACTGTGAAGACAAGATACAGATGTTTACAGTATTTACCTCCTCCGACTCCTTTAGCTAAGGTGATAGTCAAAGACTTGGCTCTTCCTCAAGACCAAATTAGTATTAAAGTGGGGCAGGAGGACAAGTTTACTGACTTCCAGAAGGCTTCTTCCTGCCTGGTCAGTGCAGTTACTTACATGTCATAAACAGATCTTGTTAAAAGGAACCCTTAAAGATCCTCCCACATTCAAAACTATGCTTTAAGTAACTTATGGATCTGTCATTGTAGAATGTATTTAAATTGCCCTTGGTTGTATTTCTATTCTCAGACACAGTGTGCTCAAGTAGGTACCATGATGAAATCAACTAAAAATGCTGGGAAGAGGACACAAATATATTTGAAATGTATGTTAGTAGAGTACTTGGGCCTGACCTGTGGTGGCTTGGTGGATAAAAGCATCGACCTGGAATGCTGAGGTCACCGGGCCAAAACCCCAGGCTCGCCAGGTCAAGGCATATATGGGAGTTGGTGCTTCCTGCTCCTCCCCCCTTTTTTTTCTCTCTTTCTCTCTTTTTCTCCTCCCTCTAAAAACGAATAAATAAAAACCAAAAAAAAAAAAAAAAAAAAGGTTCTTGGAGCTCAAAAACGAAATGAAAGAGAGAGCTCTTAAGAAGTAAATAAGATTCTGAAACGAACTTTGAAGGCTTTTGCTGAGCCTTCATCTGTGGTGTTTATGACCTCAGGGAGCTTAGAAAACAGAAGGCAAAGCTCAGAGCCTGAGGTAGAAGTCCAGGAAACCTGCCTGAATCTCGTAAAGCTGAGACTTCAAAGGGCAATCAATATTCAGGGTGAACTGACTGGAAACTCTTACCCTGTGTGTGATTGCAGAGAAAAGTACACATGTCAGACCTTGGTGCCAGGAGATGGGTGCAAGGTGCCCCATGAACATTCATGGTGGCTCTCAGGTGGGTTTATTGCCTGATTTTGTATGCCCTGGATGGTCCAAGAAGCCTCACACAGGGAATTTAAAGTAGAGCTTCCAGCTATCAAAAATAAATGTGAAACTTATAGGGTGGAGGGAGAGTCTCCGTTTAACTCAGACTTCAAATAATTCTCATAGATAAATTTTTAAAAAATGAATTCTCAATTTAAAAAATTACCTACCCAAAAACTATGAGGGAAAGTCAGTAAAAATAATGGGCAACAAAATGAAACCTTCAAAGATTTCAGATATTGAAATTCCAGAAGAAAAACATATTGAAAATCCAGGAGGAACCCTCCCTCCCCCCCACTGGAGGCTATAATTGATGAGTAGCTAATAGCTGAGGGTACTGTTGGACAGGTGCAAATACTAATACACAGAAACCCAGTAGATCCCAATCAGGATAAACGAAAAGAAATCTCTACCTAAGCCCTGGCCAGGTAGCTCAGTTGGCTAGAGCAGTGGTCAGCAAACTCATTAGTCAACAAAGCCAAATATCAATAGTACAGAGATTGAATTTTCTTTTGAGAGCCAAATTTTTAAAACTATATAGGTAGGTACATTGATCCAGCTTGAGCATAGGATCATCAAAAGTATCCCAAGGTCGCTGGCCTGAGCAAGGGGTCACTGGCTCAGCTTGAGCCCCCTTTACCCCCCTCTGTCAAGCAAGGCACATATGAGAAAATAATCAATGAACAACTAAGGTGTCGCAACGAAAAATTGATTGAAGCTTCTCATCTCTCTTTGTTCCTGTCTCTCTCAAAAGAAAAAAAATAAGCACTTTAATTCATAACACTAATTTATTTAAAAAAAATAACGAGTAAAGAAAAGATATTTGTAGACAAATTAAAACTGATAGTTTGCCACCAGTACACTATCATTAAAGAAAATTCTAAAGGATATAAGTCAGATAGAAGGAAGATCATCCCAATTGGAAAGTCTAAAACGGAGAAGGTATAATGATGCATAAAAGTGGGTCAGTCTAAACAAGTATCGATGGACTGAAACAGTATCACTTGCACAGTAAAAAACAAAGGCAGAATCAAAATCCATGGCATCATTGATGTAAAGGTTAGGAAGAAGTGATCAGAATTCAGATGTTTCAGGTCTCCAGGTATGTCCCCTGTAATTTCTAGGATCATTGCTAAAAGACTAGAAATGGAGTATATAACTTAAAGGGGGGGGGGTAATAAAATAAGAAAAATAAATCTAGCCTGACCAGGCGTTGGTGCAGTGAATAGAGCGTAGGACTGGGATGCAGAAGACCCAGGTTCAAGACCCCAAGGTCACCAGCTGGCGACCTTGAGCGTGGGTTCATTTGGTTTGAGCAAAGCTCACCAGCTTGGACCCAAGGTCACTGGCTTGAGTAAGGGGTCACTTGGTCTGCTGT
Organism: Saccopteryx bilineata; assembly: GCF_036850765.1. Taxonomy (NCBI): domain Eukaryota; kingdom Metazoa; phylum Chordata; class Mammalia; order Chiroptera; family Emballonuridae; genus Saccopteryx; species Saccopteryx bilineata. Next base: position 347,001,460 of record NC_089491.1, on the reverse strand, counting down.
AGCCCCTCGGTCAAGGCACATATGAGAAAGCAATCAGTGAACAACTAAAGTGCCACAACGGGGGGAAAAAAATCTAAAGGCAAGGATGAAAATGAAAGATGGGTTGAATCACACAGAAAAGGTTAAAAAAAAACATAGGTCCACAATTAGAATACATGTAAATGGGTTAAATGAAAAAGGAAAAAATGGGTAGGATGGAGGTAATTAAACCATATGGTTTATAACAGATACAACTAAAGGGTAAAGCTGTAGAAATGGTTGAATATAAAAACATACCAGGTTAATGCTAATCAAAAAAAGATTGGTGCCTGACCTGTGGTGGCTCAGTGGATAAAGGATCAAATGCTGAGGTCACCGGTTCGAAACCCAGGACTTGCCCAGTCAGGGCACATAAGAGAAGCAACTACTGTGAGTTGCTGCATCCTGCTCCTCCCCCTTTTCTCTCTCTCCTCTCTCTAAAATTAACAAATAAAATCTTTTATAAAAGGGTAAGTGTGGCCTGACCTATGGTGGCGCAGTCGGATAAAGCATCGACCTGGAACACTGAGGTTGCTGGTTCGAAACCCTGGGCTTACCTGGTCAAGGCACATATGGGAGTTGATGCTTCCTGCTCCTCCCCTTTCTCTCTCTCTCTCTCTCTCTCCCCTCTCTCTAAAAGTCAATAAATAAAATATTAAAAAAAAAAAGGGTAGGTGTAAATTATATTGTATGTCAGGGCAAAATATCACTAATAGCCCAAAATATCAAATAGAAAGAATTGGTTTAAAAAATGAATCCTGACACAGAAAAGTCAGAAAATATGGTGCATGTGAAACACGGTTAACACAACATATGTACAGTACAATTTCAATTTTGTTGAAAAAGAAGTAAGTTAAAAGATGGGAAATACACCAAAATTCTAACAACTTATTTCCGGAGAGTGGTAATTTACATGATCCTCCCTCTTTCCTTCCTTCTTATTCTCAGTATTTTTTGTTATAATGTACCTGTATAATTGGCAGTATCAGAATACAAAATAACGTACATTTTAAGTTAAAAAAGTTTAAAGAAGTATAGAGGCTAGCCCTGCTTTGTTGGTTGGAGCATTGTTTCCGAGCGCAGAAGTTACAATAAACATTTTATTTATTTATTTTTTCTTTTTATTTTTTACAGGGACAGAGAGAATCAGAGAGAGGGATAGCTAGGGACAGACAGACAGGAACGGAGAGAGATGAGAAGCATCAATCATTAGTTCTTCGTTGCGACACCTTAGTTATTCATTGATTGCTTTCTCATATGTGCCTTGACTGCGGGCCTTCAGCAGACTGAGTAACCCCTTGCTCGAGCCAGCGACCTTGGGTCCAAGCTGGTGAGCTTTTGCTCAAGCCAGATGAGCCTGCGCTCAAGCTGGCGACCTCGGGGTCTCATACCTGGGTCCTCCGCATCCCAGTCCAACGCTCTATCCACTGCGCTACTGCCCAGTCAGGCACAATAAACATTTTAAAAACATGGAGAGGCTAGGTACTAGCTCTAAGGGCTGCTGGGCCCAATGGACATGTCTGTTTTTCTTGATATTCAGAGATGACACTGACTGACAGACTGACGCTGTGTCTCGTGCTTCAGAACAGGAGGAAGCGCCGCTCCACACCATTGCCCTCCTCCACGCTGTGCCCTGAAGAGACGGAGAAGAATTCTTGTCTGCAGAGCACAGAGCTCTCGCTCTTGACTGTGCTGGCCGCCATCGAGACCGTGGAAAAGAAGATGGAGTCCCAGGCCGCCCAGCTGCAGAGCCTGGAGCGGCGCATGGGGACAGCTGAGAAGAAGCTGGCCGACTTCGAGAAGACGGCTGTGGAGTTTGGGAACCAGCTGGAGGGCAAATGGGCCGTGCTGGGGACCCTGCTGCAGGAGTACGGGCTGCTGCAGAGGCGGCTGGAGAACATGGAGAACCTGCTGAGGAACAGGAACTTCTGGGTCCTGCGGCTGCCCCCGGGCAGTACTGGCGAGGCCCCCAGGGTAGTCCTTTTATTTTAGATTGGGAATTGCTGGTTCTTCCCTCGTGGCTGAGACCAGAGGCGCTCATTATGACGTTTGTGATTCCAGGTGTCCCGGTCACTGGAGAACGATGGAGTCTGTTTCTCAGAGCAGGAGTGGGAGAACTTGGAGGACTGGCAAAAAGAGCTGTACCGGAACGTTATGATGAGCAACTACGAGACGCTGGTCTCCCTGAGTAAGCGGTCCCACCTGCGGTGCTCAGACAGTGTGTGTGTGTGGGGGGCATCTCCAGGGCCTCCGTGGACCAGGGCATGGGGAATGGTCACAGTGTTGTGCCTCTCTTCCCTGTGGTCATGGTCACATAGTCAGATCTTGATAATATTTCCTAGTAGATGTCATCATGTGCTTTATACTGTAACATGGCCAGGGGTCCCCATGCTGTTTTTAGTACTTAAATCTGTTTGATAAGAAATCCCTTGTCACTCAGGATGAGACAGGCAGCACAGGCTAACCAAAACTTGTCCTTGGCACTTGGCAGGAATTACAGCCTTTCCTAGTCTCAGTGTTTATTTTGTGGTGATCAGAAGTACTGCTTCACAGATACATATCTTCATATGCAAAATATTAGTTATGACATTATACATGTGCTTTGTTTGGTAGACAGATATTTTACAACCTCGGTCCATGGAGGTTTGTAGCATAGGACGCCGTGATGAGCAGAGTGGCGTGGGTAGGAAAGTGGCAAACAGGTCAGAGAGGCCACTGTGACCTCGGCTAGGCCCAGTGTTCTGCCAGTGGCTGTTGCCTTGTCCATCCCAGGTGGAGGATGACTACCTGGCTTAAGTTGCAGTACTTTAGCACGGGTGAAATCAGCTACCGGAAGGGAAGCAACAACTGAAACGACACACTTGTGGGGTCGTGGTGGTGGGCAGATGAGTGGTGTTCCCTGCCGCTGACTGCCTGACCCACCGCTGGCTAAGGGCGGGGGTTCAACGGCGGTGGTTAGCAGAATCCATTATTCCAATGGGCTATAATTTTCTAATTGTCCCCAACTGCTAGGGGAAAGTGACAAGAACAAGACTTTGAACCTTAGGAAGTTTTAATATCAATTCCTTGACATTGGTCACCCTGCTCATTGGCATATGACCCGAGTGCCAAGAGATTTTTACTCTCTCCTGGGCTCACACTGTGTCATTTCCAACCCAGAGGTCCTTGGCCAGCCAGAAGGAGAGGCAGAGCTGGGTACAGGGATGCTGGGTGACTTGGAGGAGGAAGGCCTTGGTGGTGTCCACCCAGGTGAGTGGCTCCAGAATATTCCATTCCCCTCCCGACTCCCCACAGCGTATAATGAGTTTTCACACTACTAAATTGCCAAAGGCTGATTATCAGTAGCCTCATTTATTTATTCTAGGCTCTTTTATGATTATCATCAGTTCACCTCTTATGTGTGTGTCTTAACCCCTTACCACTCTGTGGAGTCCTTGAGATTCATGACCTACAGAGTCAGACTTCTTCATACCCTACAGGGGAGTGTTCTTACCAGGCCGTAGTCAGAAGCCTCAGAGCATTGGCAATCAGGCTGGTCCCGGCTACGGAGGTGGAGCTGGAGCTGGCGGATGGGTGAGGGAAAAGCGTTTGTAAGCCAGGGAATTTGGGGAGAATATGCAGGAAGAACACAGCTGGATACATGAATGTTTGAGCTATAGGATTGGGTGGGTTTTTAAAATGTTATTATTTTTACACTCTCCTAAATTAGTATAGTTTTTCAGTATAGTTAGCCATTTTTCAGAGATGGGATACAAATTTGTGGACACTCTTGGAGGACTATCATTTGTAATGTTGTTCTATGAGAATAATATAGTTGGATTTCCAACCAGCATGTCTCGACCTGAGCATAGGTTTCATTGCTCAGGTTTTAGGGCCCCGTCAGTATCACCCTTCTCCAAATTGTTCTGAATTCTTTGATTTGATCCCATCTGGAATTCGTAGGTATCTGTTTAGCTCCAAAGTAACCAAAGGGGTTAGAATGTGATCTTCTTATTGCTTTTCTTTGTTTTGGCAGCAGAAGGGGTTGTGATCAAGCAGGAGATAGAGTACCCACAGGAGAGCTCCGAGGGTCTTCCCGGGGAGTTCCAGGGCATCGTGGAGGAGCAGGCCTTCCTGAGCCCAGAGCAGACCGTGCTCTGGGATGGCCAGGGTGGCTCTGTCCTCTTGGAGTCGGATCCCGGGGACACTAGTCTCGAGCCCACTGAGGGCAGTGGCCGAGGTCGCAGCTGCCCCCCAAAGCAGAACTTGAACAGGCAGATGCAGCTGGGTCCGGAATACGGACCGGGCCTGGCACTGCCGAGGGACACGTCCGGCCCCTTCGGGTGTTCTGAGTGCGAGCTCAGCTTCCGCTGCGAGCAGCAGCTGGCCTCCTACCTGCGGGCCCACTCCGGGTGGGAGTCTGCCACTGCCTCCGAGCCTGAGGAGAGCCTGAGGCCCAGGCCACGGCTGAAGCCCCCATCCCGGAAGACCAAGCTGCATCAGTGTGACGTGTGCATGAGGAGCTTCAGCTGCAGGGTGAGCCTGGTGACCCACCAGCGCTGCCACCTGCAGGAGGGGCCCAGCGGTGGCCCCCGTGTCCAGGAGAGGTTTTCCCCCAATAGCCTGGTGGCCCTGCCCGGCCGCATCCCCTGGAGGAAGAGCCGGAGCTCGCTCATCTGTGGGTACTGCGGCAAGAGCTTCAGCCACCCGTCAGACCTGGTGCGCCACCAGCGCATCCACACAGGTGAGCGGCCCTACAGCTGCTCTGAGTGTGAGAAGAGCTTTGTGCAGAAGCAGCACCTCCTGCAGCACCAGAAGATCCACCAGCGGGAGCGCGGAGGGCTGGTGCTGGAGCCCGGCAGGCCCAATGGCCTGCTTTAAGGGAGCCAGCCCTTTGCCCATCTGGGGGCCCCAAGGAGGCTGGCATTGGTCCCCCAAAGAGACACTGTGCAGAGCCAGGGACTGACTTCTTCCAGAGGAGGGCGCTCTGACTGGCCCTCCCTCAGCTGAGCAGCGGGGTGGGCTGTCTACCTGCTGTTTACCTGCTCTCTGCCCTGCTGCTGGGTCTGCCGTGTCTGCGGCACCTTCGAGTCTCGGGTGTTCCCATCCACGCTGATGCTTGTGGACCAGGGTTGGGTTGAGGGCCTGTCACAGCATTTCAGGTCTTCCCACAGGGTGGCGTTGGGCCAAAGGTGTGAACAGGTGTACAGAGAGTCTGGGAAGCGTATCCCTCTATTTCCTCTTTTGTAGTCTTCATGTTAATAACAAGTAGAAGAAATAACTTAAAAGAACTGCTCACCCTGCTCTGAACAACCTTTTTGGAATTAGATTTTAGTTGACTTAAAAAAAAATACAGCCCGACATTTGTTTTTTAATTTCCAAAGTTGTAGAAGTTGTTCCTAACATGGGGACTGGGCCTGCCCTCTGGGAGGGAATCATTTCTGGGGCTCTTATAGCCCGCCCACACTTAGTTAGGTCATAGATCAGGGTGCATAGCGCGGGCTCCCTATTGTGGGGGTCTTAGCACTCTCAGATGGGGCTCACCAACTCAAAAGGACCAAGAGGGAGAGAGCAGTAAGGATGGACCCCAAAGCCCGGCTGAGAACAAGGAGTCTGGTACAGGAGCCAAGAGCACGGAGCTGCTTCCTCCTGGGAGTTCGGAGCTCAGGTATCTCCCCACAGCTCGCTTCCCTTCCATCCGGGTCCGTGCCTGGTTCCACAGCCGCACAGGGTAGACAACTCCTTTGTTACTTAAGGTTGTTCAGCTTGTATCCTTGGATATTTGAGTTTGTTCTTGTTAGACCAACAGTTCCTTGAGGTTGTTCAGATGACACACTTTCCAAATTAGTGTTCTGGAATTGCCTGTCCCAGCGATGATGGAAAAAAGGTGCACAGTGCTTGTTTCCCAGGGGTGTTGAATGCCTGCTGCACTGTTTGGGAGTGGGCTCCTGGGTCCTGTGTGAGTGTCCCCTTTGATGACTTGCAGTTGCTTAGAATAAAACTTGCTACTGGCAAAAAAAAAAAAAAAAAAAAGTGCTCATGTCAGATGTTTTTCTCCAGTTGTCAAAATTACACTCCTGGGCCCTGGTCAGATAGTTCGGTTGGTTAGAGCATCATTTCGAAGTGCAGAGGTTGCCGATTTGATTCCTGATCAGGACACATACAGGAACAGATTGATGTTCTATCTCTCTCTCCTGTCCTCTCTCTAAAATCAGTAAATCAAGCAAACAACCCTCTTGGGACCATGATAGGGAGGTTCCTGACTTAAATCTCCAACAGAGGCCTGACTTAAATCTAGGACAGATGAGAAGAGGGCATGTGGGTTGCAGTGGTTGAGGGCTGCAGATAGTCTGGGAGCCTGTTGTTGGAAGGCAGTAGGTAGAGAGGGCAGATGCACCAGGGAGTGCTGGGTAGCAGTTGGGAATAGGGGCTTCAATATACATATAGTCACATGGTTAGATCTTAAACATACAGATCTTATACAAGGCTGGGTGGAAAATGTAAGAAATTGAATGAGATTTACAACAGTGCCATTTATGCAAATTTAAAATGCACATAAGCAAAACATTTTGTAAGAACACATAGAAACGAAATATTACACAGTAAAGGCTTTACATTCATCCACGAGAGGAGTGAGTTGGCTACAAGGAAATAAAGGAAGAAATAAGTAGATAAAAATAAACTTGGGCCCTGGCCGGTTGGCTCAGTGGTAGAGCGTCGGCCTGGCGTGCAGGAGTCCCAGGTTCGATTCCCGGCCAGGGCACACAGGAGAAGCACCCATCTGCTTCTCCACCACTCCCCCTCTCCTTCCTCTCTGTCTGTCTCTTTTCCTCCCGCAGCCGAGACTCCATTGGAGCAAAGTTGGCCCAGGTGCTGAGGATGGCTCTGTGGCCTCTGCCTCAGGCGCTAGGATGGCTCTGGATGCAACAGAGCGATGCCCCAGATGGGCAGAGCATCGCCAACTGGTGGGCATGCCGGATGGATCCCGATCGGGCACATGTGGGAATCTGTCTGACTGCCTCCCCATTTCCAGCTTCGGAAAAATGCAATAAAAATAAAAATAAAAAAAATAATAAACTTGGGTCACTGGAAGGTATGGGATTGTCTTTGTGTAGCAATAACGTGGAGGGAAGTGGCATAGAACAGGCACTGGCAAGGGGCTCACCCCACTGTGTACAGGAGAAACTCTGGGAATGTCTCTCCTAAATCCCTCTATAGTCTCCTAGCCCCAGCTTTTGCCTCCTAGATCCCCCGGATCTCTTCCTTGATTATTCTCACCTCCCATGTCTTTGTTGAGCGTTGTAATGTGACCAGCCTTTGCCCTGTATTGTGGGTGTAAAAGCAAAGGACAAGACAGAGTCCCGCTTCTCCAGCAAGTATAAGTCCTCCCTGACACAGGGCTGTAATTGTTGTCAGCAATCGAATTACTGTGATAATAGCTAATATTTACTGAGCACTCATGTACTAGTCACTGTTCTAAGTTCTTTACATACAAACTAACTTAATCCTCACATGGCCCGATGCAGTGGCTATTATTATTACCCTATTTTAAACGTGAGATGTAGGAAGAAACTTGTGAGGCATTATAGCAGGCAGAGGTGGCCGTGAACCCTAGGTGGCTTGTTTCACTTGACCACGGGCTCTGTTGCTTCTGGTTGCCCACCATTAAGTACCTGGTATCCAGGTTGGTGTCAAAGTCCTTGTTACCCGGAGTGTGGTCTCTGCCCCAGCAGCAGTGGCATCCCCTGGGCACTTGGTGGCATTGCAGACTTGGACCGACTGAACCAGAATCTGCATGGTAACAGGATCTTGGGTCACTGCACACACAGGCGCTGTCTTGAGTGGCAGAAAAAACCCAGGCTCTTGCCTCTCTGTTGTCCTCGGAAGGCCTGCTCTTCCCAGTGCTCAGGAGAAAACAGGAAATAGGACTGTCTGCAGACTAGGTGTGATCAAAATAGGAAGACGTGAAGCAACACACAGGGAAGAGTTAAATGCCAGACCTTGAGTGACTAATCTGCCCTATCTTCTTTCTCCTGTTTGTACAGGTAAGATTCTGTCTACCTACCTGATCCATTCAACCTAACTGGCACCCTCCCTGTAATCACATCTGTTTGCCACCAGAGTTATTTTCCTAGAACACAGACTGGATGCGGGCTTTCCTCAGAGCCTTGCACGTGTTCAACTGGTCCCACTGAAGGGCCAGCTTCTGAGTGTAGAACTCAAGACTCCTACAACCTAATCTGAGTTTCTTCAGTTCTCACTCTCAGTTCCCTAGGCTGCCACCACACTGGGCTCCTGTCATTTAGTGCAAAAGCCATACTTTGCTACCGCCACACACAGTCCCTGCTTTTCCTCCCAGGCACGCCTTCTCTATGAACCAAATTCTGTTTGCACTGAGTTGGTTCATCATCTTCTTCCATGAAAGTTTCCCTTCCCAGTTTCTCTTAGCCAACAACTATAGATTGAGTAGTTGAGCAGGCACTGTTTTATTTTATTTTATATTATTTTTTGTATTTTTCCGAAGTTAGAAGCAGGGAGGCAGTCAGACAGACTCCTGCGTGCGCCCAGCCAGAATCCACCCGGCATGTCCACCAGGGGGCTATGCTTTGCCCATCTGGGTCGTTGCTCTATTGAGACTGGAGCCATTCTAGCACCTGAGGCGGAGGCCATGGAGCCATCCTTAGTGCCTGGGCCAACTTTGCTCCAGTGGAGCCTTGGTTGAGGAAGAAGAGAGAGAGAGAAAGGCGAGGGAGAAGGGTGGAGAAGCAGATGGGCACTTTTCCTGTGTGCCCTATCTAGGAATCAAACCCAGGACTTCCACACACTGGGCCAATGCTCTACTGCTGAGCCAACTGGCCAGGGCCAGCCAGCACCGTTTTATTTTTTATTCATTTTAGAGTGGAGGGGAGAGAGAGAGAGAGAGAGAGAAGGGAGGAGGAGCAGGAAGCATCAACTCCCATATGTGCCTTGACCCGGCAAGCCCAGGGTTTCAAACAGATGACCTTAATGTTTTAGGTTGATGCTTTTTCTACTGCATCACGACAGGTTGGGCTCCAGGCACTGTTTCAAATACTTAGAATACGTTAGTATACAAAGCTCTTTGGCCTAGTGACATCCTGTCAAAATCCGTTTCTTGCTGTAGTGCACGTTTGCACAGTCCTTGCCCAGAACGGCTCACTATTCCGGTCTGTCTTAGAGTTTGTTCCCTCACAAACAGAAGTGGCCTCCGTGTGCAAAGTCTGCAGAGGGATGCAATGGGAAACCAGAGATCCTGCTCTTGGGTTTACAGGCTGTTAAGCGAATGTAATGCAAGTTAAAATATTTATGTATGTCCTACATGAAGCCAAAGGTCTGCAAGAATTCAGGGAATAATTACATTTAGTTGTGGGACACTGGGGAAGGCTTTGTTGGACGTGATTTTTTTTTTTTTTTTTGTCAGATAGGGACAGACAGGAGTGGAGAGAGATGAGAAGCATCAATCATTAGTTTTTCATTGCGACATACACCTTAGTTGTTCATTGATTGCTTTCTCATATGTGCCTTGACCGCAGGCCTTCAGCAGGCCAAGTAACCCCTTGTTTGAGTGACCTTGGGCTCAAGCTGGTGAGCTTTTTGCTCAAACCAGATGAGCTCGCGCTCAAGCTGGTGATCTCGGGGCTCGAACCTGGGTCCTCCACATCCCAGTCTGACACTCTATCCACTGCGCCACCACCTGGTCAGGCTTGGATGTGATTTTTGAACTGGACCTCTAATGATGGGAAGAGGACATCCTAAATGGAGCGAAAGGTCCAAAACAGGAGACATGAGCATGTATAAATAAATACCCATTCATTTCATTTGGGTAGAGGGTGGGGTGTGAGGAGTAGAGTATTGGGGAATGTGGTTGGAAAGAGAGGTTCAGGTTAGGCCAAGGGGTTTGGATTTTATTGAATTAGTAATGGGGAGCTGAGAGTTTTGAGCAAAAAGGTGACCTGAATCTATGTGTGATTTGGGAATATTAACCTAACAAGAGTGATATCATGGTTGTTTGTTGTTGGGGTGAAGGGATATATTAGAAGGTTTTTGTTTGTTTGGTTTTTTTGTTTTTGTTTTTTTTTTTTACAGAGGCAGAGATAGACAGGGACAGACAGACAGGAACGGAGAGAGATGAGAAGCATCAATCATCAGTTTCTCATTGCGCGTTGCGACTTCTTAGTTGTTCATTGATTGCTTTCTCACATGTGCCTTGACCGTGGGCCTTCAGCAGACTGAGCAACCCCCTGCTGGAGCCAGCGACCCTGGGTCCACGCTGGTGAGCTCTCTGCTCAAGCCAGATGAGCCCGCACTCAAGCTGGCGACCTCGGGGTCTCGAACCTGGGTCCTTCCACATCCCAGTCCGACGCTCTATCCACTGCGCCACCACCTGGTCAGGCATTAGAAGGTTTTTGAATGACGCCAACAAGAGCCAATGAGAACCTGACAGAGTCCAGTGGCAGTGGGAAGAGAACAGTGGACAGGAGCCATGGACAAGATTAACATGGTAGAGCCAATAGGATGTGATGCTTTTTGAAGGCAGGGATAGACCATGTCTTAACTGCGTCCAGACTCCACAGCTCCCAGCACAGGGGCTTTGCACATTGGTGCTCACCATGTTTATTGAATGAACAGGTATAAAGGGAAGTCACAGCATAGGGAGCTCAGCATTGTCTGCTTCCAGGAGAAAGGGGGCCTTGGCTATACTTCCAGTCTCCCTGGACTAATACGTCCCCTCCTAAGTTTCACACACATGGTGGGTCCACTTGAAATTGATACCTCTCCAAATGAGGTGCACCCCTGGAATTTGGGGCAAAGTTAGGGAGTGTTACTCTAAGGTAGGGGTAGTCAACCTTTTTAGACCTACCGCCCACTTTTGTATCTCTGTTAGTAGTAAAATTTTCTAACCGCCCACGGGTTCCATAGTAATGGTGATTTATAAAGTAGGGAAGTAATTTTACTTTATAAAATTTATAAAGCAGAGTTACAGCAAGTTAAAGCATATAATAATAATTACTTACCAAGTACTTTATGTCGGATTTCACTAAGTTTGGCAGAATAAATCTTTATAAAACAACTTACTATAGTTAAATCTATCTTTTTATTTATACTTTAGTTGCTCTGCTACCGCCCACCATGAAAGCTGGAATGCCCACTAGTGGGTGGTAGGGACCAGGTTGACTACCACTGCTCTAAGGTAACAAGGGGTCAAATCAATACATGGAATTGTTCATTATGAAATTCCTTGTTGAAGTAATGCAACCTAACAGACAATTTGCAAATGAATGCTAAAGGCATTGGGAGGATCCCTAGTGTGGACCCTGAGAAAAAAGATTCATTTAATGTGTTCCTTAGAACATTGTCCCAAAGTACAGAGGCTGCTGGTTCGATCCCCAGTTAGGGCACATACTGAAATAGTGTTCCTGTCTCTCTTTCCTTTCTTCTTTTACTAAGATAAATACATTAAAAAAACTTTTTTTTAAGGATCTAATTGAGAACCTGGGCCTAATTGAGAATTTTTTCATAAAAAATGGCTGCCCCTTTGTCTTGGTGGAACACAGTTTGGGTTGCTACTTAGTCTGTGTCTCCAGGGGTGGAGCTCCTTTTTGCTCAAATAACTGCCTTTTTTTCTTTATTACAGTCTAAAATTAATTTCGGTTAACACTAGGAGCTCATCAGAAACTGGTCATACCAATATATTGAGGATTATAAAATATTGGTAAATTGTGGTCTTGGAAAATAAAAAAAAATTAATGCCCCATGTGAACAAGAGTTTGTGGGCTTGTTGGACAAAGATGAATGGGAAATGCCGAAAAGGCGGAAAATTTATACTGCATACAGCACATTTTGCCTTATATTCAGGGATTAACTGGTTTCCTCAGTAATGCTCTTACAAATGAGGGGAATGGGTCCTAAATTGAGTGGTTTATTCAAAATGCCTTATGGCCTGAATCAGTAGCAGTGGATTTACTCTTGCTGGGAGCCCAAACTGCAAGGATCCCAGATGGTGGCTGATGTGCAAAGGAAGACTGGATGTTGTCAACGTAAAAAACATTTAAACCTGTAGAGAGGCCCTGGCCTGGTAGCTCTGTTGGTTGTAGTGTCATCCCGACATGACAAAGTTAAAGGTTTGATCCCTGGTCAGGGCACATACAAGAATCCACCAAAGAGCCTGACCTGTGGTGGAGCAGCAGATAAAGTGTTGACTTGGAAAAGTTGATGTCGCCGGTTCGAAATCCTGGGCTTGTCTGGTCAAGGCACGTATGGGAGTTGATGCTTCCTGCTCCTCCCCCCTTCTCTCTCTCCTCTCTCTCCCTCTCTCCTCTCTAAAAATGAATAAATAAAATAAAATAATTAAAATTAAAAAATTAAAAATTAATAATAATAAAAAAATTTAAAAAATGAATCCAATGACTGCATGAATGGTTCTTTTCTTTCTCTCTCTTCCTTCTCTAAAATTATCAATCTAAAAACAAAAGACCTGTAGAAAAATTTTAAGCTAAACTAACGACAACTGCCAGGAAGCAAAATCTCAAAAGATTAAGAAAATTCTCCAGAGGATAGCAGTTTTTCACCTTATTTTATACATTACTATCAAAGGAGGCATAAGCGGTTATATGAATTTCATGAAAGTAGACATGATAGATTAGGGAGGTGGGAGAAAGCAAAGCCCGGAATCTGTAGGATTTCAAAGTAAAGTGAAGAGACACATACTTCTTTTATACATTGTAAAAGTTGAGTTAGCAGTTTAACATAACAGTTAACCATGAGGGGTCTTGTGGCCTCTGCTCTGGTGCAGTCAGGGGTCCAGAAAAAAGGAAATTTGCTAACATTCTAAAGGAATATTATCACAGATGCAAAAAGCAGCCAGGCTCAGTTAAAGTGAAGATTGGCCTTTGTTAGAGAAGTTACTGGCCCTAGGACATGACTATCACCACGATCCACTTTTAGTCAGTTTTAATTTCATCCCATGGTTACTTTGGGTCTCTGAGTTTATAAGGCCTGCCACACAAGCCTCCCTGAGCTGGTGACTTTTAGTATGTGCCCCCTTTTTCCTCCACAGTGTGGCACAGAGGTCTTCAAGGCTCTGTTCCGGTGGGAGGCAACAGGGCAGGAGTGGGAGACCCAGGATACCCAAAGCAGTTTGGGGGAGAAAGGGCTTTTTCTATTTTATTTTTAAATGAATTAAATTTTTTCCTGCGGTCTTTCTGTATGTTCTGGAAAAATAGAAATAAAAATAAATAAGTTTTAAAACATTTATCTATCCCCCACGTCTTTTTCTGGGCATGAAGTGCACTGCTCAAATGGTGGGATCTTGATAACATTATACGGAGTGCAATAAGTAAATCAGAAAAAAACAAGAACTACATGATTCCATACATTGGTGGAACATAAAAACGAGACTAAGAGACATGGACAAGAGTGTGGTGGTTACCAGGGGTGGAGGGAGGGAGGACGCAGGAGGGAGGGAGGGAGAGATTTAGGGGGAGGGGGAGGGGCACAGAGAAAACTAGATAGAGGGTGACAGAGGACAATCTGACTCTGGGCGAGGGGTATGCAACATAATTTAAAGACAAGATAACCTAGACATGTTTTCTTTGAATATATGTACCCTGAATTATTAATGTCATCCCATTAACATTAATAAAAATTTAAAAAAAAAAAAAGTACACTGCTCACAAAAATTAGAGGATATTTCAAAATGCACTTTCTGAGATCAGGGAACCTGCAGATACTCCAGTACTTTCAGCCTTTTTTGTATAGTGCATTTCCACCAACGAAATAAAAGTTGGCTTTGCATCTCATTTGCATAATTGAACTTTCTTTGACTTGTCTGTTTTTCTGATGTTCCTGTTTAATCCAAAATCAAATGCTTTTTCTTAATCGCTTCATATTCATTTTGAAATATCCCCTAATGTTTGTGAGCAGTATACTACACTCAAACTGATAGTCCCATTGGGTCCATTAGAGATGTTAAAACGTGGACTCGACATACACCTGAGATTCCCGGCAGGGACTGCCCTTTTACCCATCCGGCGCTGGGGTGGGAGTGGGGCTCCCAAAGTTTCGGAAAGTCGGCGCGTTTCCTCCATCAGGTCCTTCGCCTGGTTCCCCGGAGTGGGACGCTGGGGTCCCCCGGCGCCACCATCTTGCAGAGGGTTCAGCCGGCCTGGGCCCACGCAGCTGCATCTGCGCGTGGCCCGCGCCCGCCCGGCGGCGTCGACTCTTGCGGCCCAGGCGAGGCTGGTGGCCGCCCCTCCCCCTCCGGGTGGCCCTCGCGGCCGCGGGGACTCAGGGCCGCGGGCCGCGAGCGTACAGGCGTGCGGTCCTTCGGGCTGCAGGGGGCGCTGTGCGCACCCTCGGGCCCGGCCGCGAGCGCAGCTCTTGTTTAAAGGGCCGGCGAGGCACGTGGCTCGGACGCAGCTCGCGGCCGCGGGCAGAAGCTCCGAGGCTGGGCGGCTCCGCTCCGCCTCCGCCGCCGCCGCCGCCTGCGCCGCGCCGGGCCCGACAGGCCGGCACGAGTGGAGCAGCAGAGAGAGGGACGCGGGCAGCCATGGCTGAGGCGGCGCCCGACCGGGTAAGCGCCCCAGCGCGCGGACGCGCGGACCGGCCAGGCCGCTGCCGCCTGGACTCGCTCGCCGCGCCGGGCCATTTGCCCGCGCCCGCGCCACGCTCAGGCCGAGCAGCGGGCGGCCCAAACGCCAGGCCGGGCAGCGGGGCGCGGCGAGCGGCCCCAACGCGCCCGGCCCGCTTTCCAGGAACTCTTCAGGTGACAGGTCTTGCACTGGAGCAGAGCGGCCAGCCCCCCATCCATTGTCTCATTGGAGGCCCAGCGGCCCCGAGGCGGGCGGGCCGGGCTGGGTCCCCAGCTTCGTTGGGTTTTGACAACCCAAGTCTGAGGCTCAGGGAAGGGACCGGCCCAGGGTGACTCATGCAGTGAGGCCAGGCCAGGGCTTTGGAATGACACCCCCTTTTTAGGTACCCAGTATTCTACTTTTACCTAGAACTAAGGTATTGAATGCAAACTGTTTACAAGCGTGATTGAAGGATGTTTTTTGTTGGTGGTGGTGTTGTTTTAAAGATTACTTTAGCACATGTTGGTTGGTAAGGTGCTCTATGTACCGACTGGAGAAAGCAAGTCCTCTTTGCCTGTTCGGACACAATAGAGACACACTTGTAAAGAGAGCTCTGTAAATGGTGTCTACTATTACCAGTGCATATCAATGAAGTTTTTGGAACATCGATTTTTCTGCATGGTTCTTAAGGAGGAATTCCCTCACCCTCCCCTTGCTTTAAGTCTCCCTGAGTGCCAGGGAGAGATAGGGGTGGCAGTTCTGTAGGTTTACGATCCTGTTTGCTGGGGCGGAGGTGGGGGGGAATGGCTTTTCTGTAACTGTACAGGTGACATCTTCAGCTCCGGCCTAGCACAGGACCCCTCCCTCAGCGCTCTTTCTGACCTTTCCTACCCACCCGCTTTTTTTCCAGCATCACCTGAGATTCAAGAAGAGCTCTCAGGCCCTGGCTGGATAGCTAAGCTGGTTAGAACATCCTGCAGATACACCAAGGTTACAGGTTTGATCCTTGGTCAGGGCACATTTAAGAATCAACCAATAGTGCTCGCTTTGGCAGCACATATACTAGAATTGGAACGATACAGAGAAGATTAGCATGGCCCCTGTGCAAGGATGACACGCAACTTCGTGAAGTGTTCCATATTTAAAAAAAAAAAAAAAAAAAAGAATCAACCAATGAATGGATAAATGAGTGGAACAACAAATTGATGTTTCTAACTTCCTCTCTCTCTCTGAAATCAATAAGTTAAAAAAAATAAAGTTAGTAAATATAAATTTTAAAAAGAAAAGAAAGAAAAACTCCCAAACAGGACTGACTTGCCCTCCACTTTTGTTAGCCCATGGGTATCACTCTTGTTTATTGTGACTATTTCTATACAGAAATTTTCTCCTGGAGAAGGAAATGAGAAGCATGTAATTTCTATGCATCCCCATTGTACCTTAGTAATGACAGATGTTCCATAATTGTTACTGAGTGAATGTGTTGTTGAATTGTTTAGTCATTCATTCATTCAACAGGTATTAATTGAGCATCTACTGTGAGTGGGAAACAGAGCTGGGGATACAACAGTGATGAGGACCTACACTCATGGAGCTTATGTTCTTATAAGGAAGCCAAAATCCAGGCAGACACACAGAGCTGTGACAGGTTATTGGTGCCATAAAGGAAGGGACTAACAGCCCTATTTTAGATGTGTGGGTCTGTGAGGGTCCTTGTGAGGTGATGTCCAAGCTGGAGGTTTGTATGAGCGGAAGCCAGGAGTGTGTACAGGTGCAAGGAGAGCCCATGCCAAGATGAAGGAGAGCGGGCTGTGCTCTAGAAGCCTGAGGACTCCAGGGCAGCTGGAGAGCTGTCTGTGCCCAGGAGGAGGAGACAAGGTCAGGGAGGTGGGCTGCAGTCTGGAGAGAAGTTCAGGTTTTATTCTGGGTACCCTGGGGAGCTGAGCAAAGTGTATAGCGGGGGAGGAGGAGGAAGGGGGGAAGCCAGTTGGGTGGAGTTGCAGCAGCTCAGGTGACAGATGAGGTGGCTCGGACTAGGTAATGGCAGGGGTGAGGGGAGAAAAGAGGATGGATTTGGATTTGAGATGATTTCAGAGGTCAAAGGGTAGGATTTAATGATGGTCAGACCCAGATGGATGTGTGAAATGTCAATCCGTCACTCCAACAAGGCTTTTAGCAAGATGAAATGGGACTGAGGCCGTCATACATGCTCAGGGACGCTTGTCATGGGGCACCAGGGTAAGCCAAGGCCCTGCAGAAGCTCTTTCCAGGATGCTGAAGGACCGTGGAATAAAAGAAGTGGAACAATTGACCACCTGCACTATACATACTATCAGTACATCCCTGAGCCAGTCAGCATCCGCAACACGATCATCACGATCATCTTAGCGGTGTCCACACAGGGCTCACATTCACTGAGTAGCACAGGCTGGACATGGTGCTGAGTGCTTTTTACCAAATTGTGTAGTTAATTCTCACAGCCATGTTGTGTAAGTACTCTCATTCTTTCCATTTTCCCTGTGCGGAAGGGGTGTTGAAAGAGGTTTAAGACACCTTGCCCAAAGTGAGCCAGCTTGTGAGTGGTGGGGTTGCTAGTTGCACCCAGGCTGGCTGAGTGCAGAGCTCATGTTCTCTGTGCCTCATTCAGAGCCTGTTTCTTCATTTTAGTTAGTTTGTTTGTTATTCTGCAACAATACCATCACCTCATTTTTTTTTTTAAGATTTTATTTATTGATTTTAAGAAAAAGGAGAAAGGTTGGTTTGGTGGATAGAGCATCAGCCCGGCATGCAGACATCCTGGGTTTGATCCGCAGTCAGGGCACACATGAGAAGCAACCATCTGCTTCTCTCCCCAACCCTCTCGCCCTTCTCTCTCTCACTTCTCCTCTTGCAGCCAGTGGCTCGATTGGTTCAAGGTTGGCCCTGGGCACTGAGTGAGGATAGCTCAGTTGGTTCGAGCATCGGCCCCAGATGGAGGTTGCCGGTGGATCCTGCTCATGAAGGAGTCTGTGTCTGTATCTCCTCTTCTCTCTCTTTAAAAAAAAAAAGAAAGAAAAAGGAGAAAGAGAGAGAAAGGTGTGTGTGTGGGGGGGTTGGGTTCAAAGGCAGGGGAGGAGCAGGAAGCATCATAAGTTGATTCTCATATGTGCCTTGACTGGGAAAGCCCAGGGTTTTGAACCAGCAACCTTAGCATTCCAGGTCGACAGTGCTATCCACTGTACCTCCACAGGCCAGGGTGTCCCTTCATTTTAGAGGAGGACACTAAGATCCAGGTAGGAGGTGCCTGTCTTGAGACCACAGATACTCTCTGGCCATGTTTTTCTTCTGTTTCCCACTTGCTAATACATTGGTCCAGCCAGTGTCTCCTGTTCCTGAGGCTGGACTTGTATCTGACGTCTCCACCTCCCTATCCACCACGTGGCTGCCAAACTGGCCTTCCGGGTCTCAGATGGGGCTTTACCTGGGCTGGTGCCATTCAGAGGTTTCCTTTGGAGATGGACATTTCAATGATATAATTTGGATAACGTTTCTCTTTTCTCTTCTTGTGGACAGGCTCCAGAAAGGGACAAGCAAACTGGGGACAAAAGGCCTTCGACACCTTCTCCATCACCCCAGCCAGCTGCCGAGAAGAGCTCATACCTCTACTCCACAGAGATCACCTTGTGGACCGTGGTGGCCGCCATCCAGGCCCTGGAGAAGAAAGTAGACTCCTGTCTGGCCCGCTTGCTGACTCTGGAGGGACGGACAGGGACAGCCGAGAAGAAGCTGGCTGACTTCGAGAAGACGACCTTGGAGTTCGGGAACCAGCTGGAGGGCAAGTGGGCCGTGCTGGGGACCCTGCTGCAGGAGTACGGGCTGCTGCAGAGGCGGCTGGAGAACATGGAGAACCTGCTGAGGAACAGGAACTTCTGGGTCCTGCGGCTGCCCCCGGGCAGCAAGGGGGAAGTCCCCAAGGTAACCTGGGCACCTGGGGTGGGACAGCCCGAGGGGCTGTGCCTGTAAGTGCAAGTAAGTGTGCATGATACCTGTGGTTCCAGGTGCCCGTGACCTTTGATGACGTGGCCGTGTATTTTTCCGAGCTGGAGTGGGACAAGTTGGACACTTGGCAGAAGGAGCTGTACAAGCACGTGATGAGGGGCAACTACGAGATGCTGGTGTCCCTGGGTAAGGCCGCATGGTAGCACCTGGACGCCTGCCCACAGATCGGCCTCCTGCAGCCTGTCTTTGCCCCGGCTTCTGTTCCTCTGGTGTCTCTGCACCGCCATGGTTAACTGGGTTACAGGTATCCGGTCCTGGCCTCACTCTCCCTCTCTCCGTTCTGTACAGATTATGCCATCTCCAAGCCGGACATCCTGACCCGGATGGAGAGGGGAGAGGAGCCCTGTCCTGAAGGCCTGTGGGGCCAGGAAGAGGGAAGAGAGAGCGAGGCAGCTCACCCAGCGAGGTTGGGAGCTGGTGAGTGGGAGCAAGGGGGCTCGGGCAAACTGAACCGTCCCCGTTCTCCTGGGCTCCCTGGCCCCCGAAGCAAGCCCTGTCCAGGCTGGTTGGTCAAGCATGAGGCCAGGATCTTTGCCGTAAGAGCCATACAGTTTCTGTCTCTGTGCAGGAACAGCAGTACTCCTCTCACCAGGTGGTTGCGAGGACTGAATGCTGTGGCCAGCTTTGTAAAGCTGAGCGTTTTGTAGTAAGCGGGGACTTACTACTAACAGTAATAGGCTGCCTGACCAGGTGGTGGTGCAGTGCAGTGGGTAGAGCGTCGGCTTGGGATGCGGAGGACCCGGGTTCGAGACCCCGAGGTCACCAGCTTGAGCGCGGGCTCATCTGGTTTGAGCAAAAAGCTCACCAGCTTGGACCCGAGGTCGCAGCTCGAGCAAGGGGTTACTCGATATGCTGAAGGCCCGCGGTCAAGGCACATATGAGAAAGCAATCAATGAACAACTAAGGTGTCTCAACGCACAACAAAAAACTAATGATTGATGTTTTCATCTCTTCGTTCCTGTCTGTCTATCCCTGTCTCTGACTCTCTCTCTGTTTCTGTAAAAAACATAAGTGATTAGTCTCTTGTTAGTAATAAAAATAACTTTTAAAAACAAACAAACAGTAATAGGCAGCGTTGCCACCACCTCCTGGTTCCCCTCCACCTCTGCTCCCCACTCTCCCCACTGTAACCTGCAGCTCCAAGGCTCAGAAGGAACATACGGGCTTCCCTTTGAGGAAATGGAGTCTCTCACAGGAGGAGCCTGGGGCCGACTTTGTCCCCATAGCTGGTGTGTATAGGACATTGGTTCCAAATCTGACTACATAGCAGAGCTATTCTTTGCTTGGGAGCTTTTCTTTGTTTAATAAAAAATTTAAAAATAAATGAGAGTAGAGAGGATAGTACAGCAAACCTCCAGAATATCACCCCAATTTCCCAGTGATTAGGAGTTCACCACGTTGGCTTTATCCATCTCTTTTCCCCCTTAAATGTAACTGAAGAACTTCTGTCTCTGGCTGCTTCTGCTTAGCATAATGCTTTCAAGGTTTATCCAGGTCGTACTGCATATTGATACTTTGTTTCTTTTTTTATTGTGGTCAAATACACATAACAGAAAATTTACCTTCTTAACCATTTTTAAGGGTGCAGTTCAGAGATCTTATATACATTCATGTTTACAACCCTCACCACCATGCATCCCCAGAACTTTTTTTCATCTTGTAAAACTGAAATTCTGTCCCAGCAATTTTCAACCTTTTTCATCTCATGGCGTACATAAACTAATTACTAAAATTCTGGCCCTGGAGCCAGTTGGCTCAGTGATAGAACATCAACCCGGCGTGTGGAAACCCTGGGTTTGATATTGGGTCAGGGCACACAGGAGAAGTGCCCATCTGCTTCTCCACCCCTCCCTCTTCTCTCTCTTCCCCTCCAACAGCCTTGGCTGGAATGGTTCTAGCAAAATTGGCCTCAGGCATTGAGGATGGCTCCATGGCCTCACCTCAGGCGCTAAAATAGCTCCAGTTGCTGAGCAATGGAGCAGTGACCCAGAAGGTCAGAACATCACCTGGTAGGGGGTACTTGCTGGGTGGATCCTGGTTAGAGCACATGCAGGAGTCTGTCTCTGCCTCCCCTCCTCTGACTTAATTAAAAAAAAATTCTGGAGCACTGCAAAATATATATGTTGTATTATATTATACATATTTACTTATTATTAGTTCTAACAGTTGTTTTGTGGAATTTTTGTGGTTTTCTAGGTATATTAGATCATCTGTAAACAAATGATTTTCTTCTTTTCCAATTTGAATGCCTTTGATTTCCTTGTCTTGCCTAATTGCTCTGGCTAGAACTTCCATCACTTTGTTGAATAAAAGTGGTAAAGGAGGACATCCTCGCCTTTTTCCTACTCTCAGAGGAAAAGCTTCCCCATTAAATATGGTGCCCACTGTGGGTTTTAAATATATGGCTATTATGTTGAGGTAGTTTCCTTCTATGCTTCCTTTGTTGAGTGGTTTTATTAAGTGAAAGTGTTTAATTTTGTCAGAAGCTTTTTCTACATCAGTTGAGATAATCTTGGGTTTTTTTCCCTCTTCATTCTGTTAATATGGTGTAATCCATGGATCTAGTTTTATATGTTGAACCGTCTTTGCATTTCAGGAATATACTCCATTTGGTCATGGTGTTTAATCCTTTTAACATGCTGCTGTTTTGGTTTGCTGGTATTCTGTTGAGGATTTTTTGCTTTGATGTTCGTAAAGGAGACTGATCTGGAGTTTCCTTGGAGTGTCTGCCTGGCTGTGGTAGCAGTGTGGTTCTAATGGTACCTTTCTTTTTTTTTTTTCTGAAGCTGGAAACGGGGAGAGACAGTCAGACAGACTCCCGCATGCGCCTGACCGGGATCCACCTGGCACGCCCACCAGGGGTGACGCTCTGCCCACCAGGGGGCGATGCTCTGCCCCTCCGAGGCGTCGCTCTGCCGTGACCAGAGCCACTCTAGCGCCTGGGGCAGAGGCCAAGGAGCCATCCCCAGCGCCCGGGCCATCTTTGCTCCAATGGAACCTCGGCTGCAGGAGGGGAAGAGAGAGAGAGGAAGGAGGGGGGGGGGGTGGAGAAGCAAATGGGTGCTTCTCCTATGTGCCCTGGTCGGGAATCGAACCCGGGTCCCCCGCACGCCAGGCCGACGCTCTACCGCTGAGCCAACCGGCCAGGGCCTAATGGTACCTTGGTACCTTTCTTATTATGAGAGTGGTTGCATATCTTTTTATTAGTCTACCATTTTAACTTATTCTTTGAGATGTTGGTTCACCTCTTTTGTCCAAGAAAGCTTTATAAAAATAAGACTCCCTTGGCCCGCCCAGAGCTACTGAAAAGAATCTTGGGGGTGCTTCCCTGAGGGGCCTTATACACCAGCTGGTTGGAGGACTTGGGGTTGGGAGTCATGGTTGTAGTGTTCTGAGCCAGGAGTCCTGAAAAAGCTAGTTCTTTGGTTGGTTGGCCCTATCGTGTGACCTGTCTGGTGCTATTCGATAAGTCACCATGCTGCTCTGTCTCCTTCTCTCAGACGTGGAAGCTTTAGCCTAGAATATAGTCACTGGATGACCTGTGAAGTCCACTTAATTGTCATACCTTGTGTTTGACCTGATGTCCCAGGTCCCTGTGCCTGCATTCAGCCATTTCCCACAGGCTTGTGGCTACCCGGGGGAACGCTATGTTGTCCTCAGGGTCACTGACTTGTACATCCCCACTCTCCCCCCTATCAGAGCACATTCCGAGCTCGGTTAGGGCTGACCCAGAGGGACCGAAGGAAAATCAGGCCCCCGAGCGTGAGAGAGACTCGGGAGTGGAAGGAACCCCTCCTGGCACGGGCACTGGCACGGGCACAGGTGAGTGAGGGCCAATGGCGGCAGCGGGACTGGGCTCCTGGCCGCAGTACCAGTAGCGGTTCTGAGACGAGGGTGGGGGAGGAGGCTGGGACCAGCTGGGCTGAGTGGAACAGGCTTCCCGGGAAAGAGGTCACACAGACAGGCATAGAACAAGAGTCGATTTTGCAGGGAACATAAGGCATTTCAGCGGGAGGAAATAGTCTGAGCAAAGGTGTAGATTCCTCAGTGTATTGAAGGGAGGCATACTGGTCTGGCGAGAGTGAGGGGAAGAGCACATGAAGGCAGGGGCCAGGCTTCTCACAGTGGGTACACTAACAAGGACACACATGTCACACACGTGGTGCGAGGCCGGCCTGTGTGCTCCTCAGCAGGGTCCTCTTTCTGAAGCCTGTGAGCTTGGTGGCGTCAGTCACCCTTCCCAGTGTTCTCCGTGTGCTTCCATTGGAAGGAAATTGCTGCCCAGCCTTCCATAAGCACGCAGTCTGAGTCAGAGAGCACTAGCCTAGAGTTTGGCAGCTAATCCAGAGCCTTGCTTTCTGTCTTCACACTGCACCCTGCTGCCTCAGCCTCCCTTGGGGCCTTCCCACAGGCCTGACTTTCCAGACTCAGGGATCTTTCTCTCCACTTATTTCCATGCATCTCCCACTGAATATGGGCTCCCTGAGCTGGGAGGTGACACCCCCACCCTTTCCCGTGTTCCTCCTTCCCAGCCACTGTGTAGGGAGAGAGAGGACCCTCTTGTCCCTGTTCTGTCACAGACCTGGCACTGTGCCCCAAGGACCTCCCCAAACCCTCTGTCCTTTTGAAACCCATCAGACTGACACGTGGGTGCAAAGGACCAGTTGTGGGTACTGGGGGGCGTGGCCTCTGAGGCAGGGCTGCAGCCTCTGGACAGAGCAGCCCCTCTTCCTGGGAGGTTCTGGAGCATGTTCAGGGCCTGCTGGGAAGTGGCTGCATCCCCCTGTTCCCCTGCAGGGGCCGGTGTTGGGAAGGGGTCGCACTCACCAGCTTCTCTCCCGCAGGACCCCCAGCCAGCACCAGCACTCTGTCCTCAGTTAAACAGGAGGGAGAGTCCTCAGATGGGGATTCCCCAGCCTCCCCTCCCAGGGACATCCTGCCCAGCATGGGGCCAGGTGAGTGCAGGGGAAAACCCCTGTGACCACAGCAGAGTCTCAGAGGGGCTTGGGGTCTCTTTGGGACTGGACTGGGGGTTTCCTCCTAAGGGGTCCCTTCCTCACCCCCTAGGTATTATTTCCCTGGGACTCTGGGGACCCAGATCCTTTGTGGTCCTGGTCTGCCCTCGCCGTGGTCCAGCATGGCTACTGTTGAGAAGCAAGCTGTCTGCTGCCGTGGGATTTGTGGTCTGGTGACAGAAAAGCCTCCTGGCCGCCATGGAGTGGCCCAGGCTCACGGCCTCCAGTGTCACACAGCTTGTATGTGGTGGCCTGCAATTTAAATTTAGTTGCCACTTAGAATATTTGCCTTTTCTGTAAACTGGGCTGATACTGATGAGCAAGAAAAAGAATGTGATTATTGCCTGTGCTGGCCTCGGGGCAGGTTTTCTGTCCCAATAGAGAGGGCCCAACTCTCCCCTGGTTCAGCTGTGTTAGAGCAAAGGTGAGATTTGGGTCCCCCGTGGGGTCGTAGCGTGGTCCCACGTGCAGAGGGGCTCTCATGAACAGATCTGGGGGCCTTGGCCTTCGCAGAGAATAGAGCCTGAGACTTTCCCTAATCCCTAAATTCAGGATTACCATGGTCATCCATGAAATACATCGTTTTACTCCCAAGTTTAAATGAATCTTATAAAGTCTTAATACTTCTGTACCTATGGGACTAAATACCAGTGGGCCATTTCTAATAGAAATAAAGTTCTCTCCTGAGATATCCGTGAGCTGCAGGGAGTGGAAAACCCAAGACCTGCCGTGGAGCTGCCCCGCAGGTCACCAGTGAAGGGCTCTCCTTGCTCCGGCCTCCCAGCTCGTGCTTTAAGTTCAAGCTTCAGCGAGAACAGAAATTACTCTGGCTCGAGACTTTGGAAGTTGCTCATAAAGGGCTGAAGATTTTCATTTTAATATGCAGAGGGCAGGGTGCATGGTCACCCGTTGACGAGACCTTGTGGTCTAGCAGCTAAAGGCACCGGGTGCTGGGGGGATGGTCAGAGAAGAGAGAGGTGGGGGGCTGACTGCTGAGACCAGAAGTAAGTCAGGTCGGAGAGCTCCAGGTGGGGCTCATAGTCAGGACACCCCTTCCCAGCGTGAGGGGTTCCTGGGGCCTGTTGCCTCAGCACCCCCCTCCCTTTTCGCTGCTGTGTTCTGACAGCTCCTTTGACTCAGTCCCATCTCAGGGTCAAGTGCAGCCCCCACTGAGTCCCAGCTGGGAAGCTCAGGCCCTCCTGGTTCCTGCGTGTCACAGAGATCACAGTGGTAGGCGCTCAGTGTGGATTTGTTAGCTGGATGAGCAGCTCTGAGTGTGGCTGTCTCTTATCTGTCTGGAGGCAGTCGGGGCCCACAGGGTTCACTGTCATCCAGATAGCAGAACTAAAGTCATCAGAACTCCTGAGGGTCCAGGGTTCTGCTTATCCTTGGCCCCTTCATTTTCCCACCTGTATGTCTCCCGCTGGTCTGACCCCTGACCTCTGGGCTCCGGGGCTCAGTGTTTTGCAGCTTTGTCTTTAGCTTGGCTTATAGCCATAGGCTACCTGACAAACAGACTGAGTGACATTGGGAGGCAGTGCCTGTGGATGGGGCTGAGTGAAAAGGTCACCTGCCCCCAGCCGTGAGCCCTGCAGGAGACAGGGTTCAGTGAAGGCAGGAGTGGGCGGTGGCTGGAAGGCCAGATCTGGGTAGGGGCCCTGGGTGGGCCATGGCCCTCAAGAAATCCACGGGGATTCCCTTCCGCAGGCGGTCCTGGTGGTGTGGTCATCAAGACTGAAGAACAGTCTGAGGACGAGATGATGCCGGAGCAGCTCTTCCTGGGGAAGACCCCCAGCCCGACCCAGAGTACAATCCCCAAAGGGCCCAAGAGCAGGCCTGGAGGCCCTCGCCGCCGGCTTCATCCCCAGGGAGTGCCCCGGGTGCAGGCCGGGGACGCTAGGCCGGCAGGGGTAGTGGGGGAGGCACCCCGCATCCTACCCCGGCGGCGTGAGCGGACCTTCCCCTGCCCTGACTGTGGCCAGAGCTTCCGCTTGAAGATCAACCTGACCATTCACCAGCGGACGCACGTGGAGGAGGAGCAGCGGGAGGCGCGGGACAGCTCGCCCACCGGGTGGGAGGAGGCTCACTCCACGCTGGAACCCGGGGAGGTGGTGGTGCCTGGGCCCGTCATCCGCTGGCTCCCAGAGGAGCCCGAGGACCACCGCTCCCTGGCCGTCAGGTCCTTCGTGGGGCGGAGGCCAGCGGCCACCAAGGTGTACCACTGCAGCGAGTGCCTGCGCTTCTTCCAGCGGCGTAAGAGCCTGCTGCTGCACCAGCGCCTGCACACGGGTAACAGCCAGGGCTGGCCAGCCTGCCCCTACTGCGGCAAGGCCTTCCGCCGGCCCTCAGACCTCTTCCGCCACCAGCGCATCCACACGGGCGAGCGGCCTTACCAGTGCCCCCAATGCGGCCGCGCCTTCAACCGAAACCACCATCTGGCCATCCACATGCAGACCCATGCGCGAGGCCAGGCCAGCCCGCACTTCGCTGCTTCCTCCGCCCACACGGGGAGTCCAACCCGGCCGCGGCCTCGGCCCCGGCCCCGGCCCAGCCTCTCCGAGGAGGGCTGACCGGGTAGGAGTCCCGGGCACCGGCAGGACCTTCTCTCCACCTGCGGGCCCTTCCACTCAGGCCTGATGCTGGGTCCTCATTCTGGGATGGCTTTGGAGAGATTTTTTTTTCTTCATTCAAACGGGAAACAGCAGCTTTTTTTGGTGACAGTGTAGGAGTGTGACAGTTTCCTCCCTGTGTCACTCTTTGCTGCCTTTTCTACATTCCTGACTTATAAAAGATCCTTAAGGCTTAGGAAATGCTAGGTTTTGGGTGGATGCCTTGGCAGGTTCCGTGGACAGGCAAGTGGACCAGAGACTTGGTTCCTGCAGCAGGGTCAGTGGGAGCACTCCTCCCTGGGGTGTCGCTCTGGTGCACAGGGGTCTGGTACCTGCTGCAGTGGGAGAAACAGCAGCGTGGATAGGGGGCCTGAAGAGAGGGCACTGGAAATTGGACTTTTCTACTTCGTTATTTTGAAACTCTTTATTCTCTCCTGTTAGAGCTTTTCTGGTGCTTTTTTAAGTTGTATGTGTTTGTGCAAAGGGGACCAAGAGCTCCTGAGGGGCAGGATTGTTTTGATGCCCACTTATGTGTGGGGATGGTAGAGAGGCAGCCCGGACCAGCCTGGGCGCTGATGGGGATGTCTTGGCTGCTGCCCTGGTGTCTTCCCAGGTGTGTGTGCCTTGGCCCAGAGCGATTCCCAGTGTTCCCGGTCCTGCCCGCTGGGCGGGTATTGATTGACTTTGGTTATCAGTAGAGAAGGGGAAACTGAAGCCCAGAGTCTCAGTGTTCAAGGGTGTGTGGGCTCCATGCCTGTAGGTCACCCCAGGGGGGCTGCCTCAGGAAGCTCCTGAGAGAAGAATCTGGTTTGGGTGAGGCTGGTCAGCCAGCTGGATGGTTTGTCATGTTAAAGGAGAGGGCTGTCTCCCAGAGCGTCGGCTGTTAGACTGGGAGATCTGGGTAAATCTTTTAGCCTCCTCCAGCCTCACATTCCGTTCCTTGTTTGTCAAAGTGAGGGAATGAGCCCAGTGCTCCCTACCTCACCTTAGGGTCGTCAGGATCATAAGAGATGAAGAGGCAACCGGACAAATTAGGAAGCCTGGTTTCATCCATCCTTTCAAGTTCAGGGCCCCCTCTCTTCCAGGTGGATCTCCAGGCATTCCCTTAGTTAGACTCCGTCAGGAAGGACCTTTATTTTCTGGAGTGAGGGGAAGGTCCCATGAGTGCACAGTGAGGATACTTTCCCATTGGGCTGTAACCCCGGGAGTCTTTTGTCTTTTCAGTGGGACAGCCCTTCCCAAAGCAGTGAGATTCACACTGGAAGTTCAGGTGATCACAACGGGCCTCACGAAGTCCTGACAGCAGCTAGCTCCTTGTGCTTCTTCCATCACACCACTGTGGCTGCCGACTACAGACCAGCCTTCAGGTTGAGGGATTTTGAAGCTGGAGCGATGGTTCCTCGCTGTCTTGATCGTCTTGTCTGGCCGGCACTATGTGAAGTGGACCGCATTCAGGCCTGCACCCAGGTGCCCCGGCCCCTGGCTGTGCTGCTTCCTGTTGCCCCTCTGACCTTCACACCTCTCCCAAAGTCCTGAATGTCGCTTGGAGCAGGTAGTAACATTGCCGTCTTCTCGGGCATGAGTGTGTATGTGATCCAGTGACAGCTCAGCTGAGCTCCCCTGGGTGTGGGGAGAAGTGCCACCCGTCTACTGTGGATTGTGCTAGTCTGCTCCGGCCTCCCTGCCCCTTCCCCGGCCCCTCCAGGAGCCCCACAAGGTATGGCTGTCAGCAGGTCCTCAAACAGGATATGGTGCAAGGGGAGCTGCTCTGAGCTTAGCCCTCCACTGCAAGAGTGGTCTGGGGTTTCCTGGGGATGCCTCAGGGCTCAGAGTCCTAGGCCTGTTTTGCTAATGCGAAATGTCCTGTGTCAAGACAGGCACTCTTAAAAGCCAAACACGAGAAATTGCAAGGCGCTAGCACCCCCTTTTCTTCTCCAAAGCATTAAATGTGCCAAGCCCCAGGTGAGGCCTTGTGAGTTCTGACATCAATAGATGTTCAAAGAAAGTTCTTGACCCTGAAATGAGTTGGGAGCCCACATGGTGCAGAAGCAGAGCCGACCTCTGAGACTCGGGAGGCTGGAACCTGGTATGGCCTGAGACTCGCTCCCAGCTCTGGGTCTTGGTCTCCTCATTTGTAAAACAGAGAAGGGTTAAGGTGCTGGTGTTAAAGGCCCTCAAGTACTGAGGCGGTGGCAGGCCTTGACCATGTCAGGGCTCAATAAATAAGTTGAACTTTGAGTGTGCACATGACCTGGTTCCGGCTCTTCTGGGTGGGCTGCTACGCACTGGCCCAGGGTGCTTGCCCCAGTCCCAAGGGAGCGCTGCTTGGGAATGGGACCGGGTGCCCAAGAGCACACTGAGGGGAAGGGGTTTTCTGGAAAACTCCTAGGCTGAAATAGTAGTTTGCGAGCGCATTAGTGTCCTGGAAAGTCTGGGCCAAGGTTTCTCACTTCCTGTCTCCTGCTAGGCTGTGTTCCTGGGTGAAGTGGTTGGTTAAGAAATTGATGAAACTCATATTGCTGTTCTGTGGTGGAGCTGGGATTCAAATCCTTTACATTCTGTTCATTTAATATTGCTTATTATAATGCTTTGTTCCTCTTCTATTGCTTCAAGGTTCTTCTCGTGGGGGCCTTGTGGGGTCAAGTGTCTGCTGTCTTGACATTCTTCCAGGAGGTGTCTGTTTGGAGGTCTGACCAGTGATGCCTTGGAGGAAGTTTGCCCCATTCTAGAGCATTCTGACCTTCCTGTAGCTGGGAACGGGCAGCCTGGACCCCTCTCCTTGTGGCTGACTCACCTCTTTATGTCTAGTCACAGGAATGGTCTATGGGGAGCCCAAATACAGTTCGCAGAGACTTCCCTCTGGCCATCTTGGCTGCCATGCAGACCACGGAGTGAAGATGGCATTCCCAGGCTGACTAAAGAGCTTGGAGAGACAGACAGAGACAGAGAAGAAGCTGGCCAGCTGTGAAAAGACAGTGGCTGATCTCAGGAACCAGCTGGAGGGCAAGTGGGCCGTGCTGGGGACCCTGCTGCAGGAGTACGGGCTGCTGCAGAGGCGACTGGAGAACACGAAGAACCTGCTGAGGAACAGGAACTTCTGGGTCCTGCAGCTGCTCCCAGGCAGCATGGGGGAGGCCCCCTAAGTACAGGAACTGGATGGAGGTGGAGGGTCCTACTTGGATTCAGCGGGGGCCATAGACTCAGCGGAGAAATGGCATGTGGCTATGAAAGCCTGACCTCGGCTTCTAATGCCAGTAAACAGGTGACTTTAAAGGGCTTGAAAAATGTCAGAAGAAAAGTATGACACAGCAGAAATGTCTTCTGTGGCAGGTGGAGTGAGATTGGCTAGGAGGAGTGTGACTGCCCATTACTCCGAATGACCTCTGAGTGTGAGGACTGGCTCAAGTAGGGACCATCACAGAAGATGTGTATGGATCTAGGCGAGGGGATGACCCAGGAGCCCTGACCCTGGGTCCTTTCAGCCGCTGATCCCTGCCGTTTATCTGAAGCAAACGCAATGGAGATGCTTTTGTGTTTGCTCAGCATTTGACCAGCAGTGTCCTCTGTTTTGGGAATGGGGAGTAGAGACGAGCTGATTTGAGCTATTTTCTGAAATGGCTGTAACTCACACTGGCCCGGGCGCCCTGTACCTCCAGGTGCCTATGACTGTTGAAGGTGTAGCCATGATTTCTCAGAGCCCAGAACACTGGGGGAAGGAGCTCCACAAGCTTGTCATGAAGGGAACCATGAGACACCTGTGTCCTTCAGCAGGAGGTGGGCCCTAAGTCCTTGGTTTTATTCCTTTCATGAATCAAATGAGCTTTGTCAATCTGAGGGCTGCAAGCACTTTGAGATCATTTGATCAGCTCTCTGTCTTCAGGCATGTAGAAGTATTTTTAACATTTTTAGATATCATGGAATGAAAGACAAAGAGGTTAAATGACTGCCAAGGTCTCATGGGGACTATGAATTGGCCTCTGCTCCTCCTGGCCCACCCCTCTCGGGGCACCAGGGGCAGCTCTGACTCACACATCTCTCACTTGCTAGCCCATTTGTTTCTGGGGAGCTGGGGCCACCCCTAATTTACACTTGCAGCCATAGGGCTCCTGGAGTTGTACTCTGCATGCTGTGAGTTCTCAGACACTCCAGCTGAGTGTGGACATAACTTTAAGGGTGCCCCAGGCCCAAAAAACGAGGTCCAGTCCTGCAGTGTGAAGTTTGTCAGGCTGAAGATATAGCACAGGTGTGTGCACGTGCATGCTTGTACAAGACATGGTTAGACTTGCTGTTGGCAGTGACCCCACTCCCTGTGACCCCAGCTTTCATACCCGAGCTCTTCCACTGCTGTGAGCAGGTGCAGCGGGATTTCTGTCCATCTTCCCCTCCTCAGGAGGCTGCGGCCCAGAACAGAGTCCTCGACTTCCCTTCGCCTGGCCACGAAGGTTCCTCTTCCAGAAGAGGGTCCCAGTGTGCTGGGCCTTAGGAGACGGGAGTGGGGGGACACATGGAAGGGAGGACAGGAAGGTAGGCCCGTGCTGCAGAATAAACAGTGGACCACACTGACAGCTGACTTCCACATTTGCCTGAAGTGGCTGTAACATCAGCACAGGGAAACCTACTTCTGGGCCTCAGTTTCAACATCTATCAAATGAAGTGGTTGGACTAAGGGTTCCTCATCTTTCCTGGTTTCCACTTCTTCCCCTGTGAGGGCAGCAGGATGGGAGCCTTCCATCTGGCCTCGTCACCTGCACTGCCGGCTTGGTGAGGGTGGGAGGCTCAGGTCTGCCCCATTCATCCCATGGTGGGGCATGTGTTTGATCCCTGGTCAGGGCACATACAAGAATCAACCAATCAGTGCGTAAGTGGAACAACAGATCAATGAGTCTCTCTCTCTGTCTCTAAAATCAATCAGTTAAAAATAACAAAATAATACCATAAAAATTTGCATGCTAAAAATATCTTGCATGCAAATTCTTAAATCTTAAGTTAATATCTTTATCTTCCTCCCAAATTACATAAACACTTTAATTCTTATGACCCCATTCCTTATATATGATTGTTAACCAGTATTTTATATTATTTACCAGTATTTTAGTTTTATCTTTTAAAAAACTTTATGGACATTAATGTTGTATTATATGTTCAATGATTAAAATAATTTTTCCCCATTGATTTCAAAGAGAGTGAGGGAGAGAGGATGGGGGAAGAAGGGAGAGAGAAACATCAACTCGTTTCATTAATTATGCACTCATTGGTTGCTTCTCAAATGTACCCTGACTGGGGTGCACTGGGACAGTGCTGGATCCACTGAGCCA
This sequence comes from Saccopteryx bilineata, assembly GCF_036850765.1. Classification (NCBI taxonomy): domain Eukaryota; kingdom Metazoa; phylum Chordata; class Mammalia; order Chiroptera; family Emballonuridae; genus Saccopteryx; species Saccopteryx bilineata. The sequence goes on along the minus strand of NC_089491.1, from coordinate 346,969,901 downwards.
CCCAGCCAGAACCTGGTCAATGAATTTTATTTAATTTTTTAAGAGTTTATTGATTTTTACAGAAGCAGGGAGACAAGAAGTAGTTGTTTCATTCTAGCTTTTTATTGATTGCATCATTGCATGTGCCCTGACTGGGCAAACTCAGGGCTTTGAACCCGCAACCTCAGTGTTCCAGATCAGCACTAGGGCCAGGCAATGAATTTTAAATTTCTTACATATCTTACAATTTCCTTGTTCAACATTCCTTGTACCTCAGACCTCCCATCTGGGATCATTTTTCTTTTTTCTAAAAGTGTATATTAAAATTTTTCTTTTAAGTATATTATTTATTTAAAATTTTCTTTAGTGAGAGTCTGTGAGTAGTAGACTCTCAGCTTTTGTCTGTTCTTGAAGAATAGTTTAGCTGGGAATAGAATTCAGAGCTGACTTATTTCCTCTCAACCTATGAAATGTGCATTGCACTGTCTTCTGGTTTCTCTTGCACCTGTTGAGAGGCTGACTAGCATCCAACTGGTGTTCATTTGTAAGTGATCTCAGATTTCTCTCTGGCTACCTTCAAAAGTCAAAGTCCTCAACCTCATCCAGGAGATCAAGTCCACACTGGAGAAAGGTGACCCGGTGAGGGGAGAGTGGGAAGATCAGAGAAAGGGGACAAACTCATCACTTGAGCAGAGCTGCCCTGCTCTGGGCGGGAAGGGCCTCCTCAGCTTCTTCACCCTTTGCAGGAAGACTCAGAGATCAGATTCAGAAAGAAGAAGGAAACTGGAACTCCTTTCCAACTTTTAGGGACTAAAATGCTAGGGGGCACCCAGATTTGAACTGGGGACCTCTTGATCTGCAGTCAAATGCTCTACCACTGAGCTATACCCCCTGCCATACCATTAAGGCTCAATGAACACCTTTTACTGTGTAGCCACACCCAGAGCTTCTGTCCCAGGTGCCCCTTCCTCATGGCTTGGCTGAGCTGCCAGACCTGCTTTACTGCAAACTTGTCCCCACATCAAAGGGAGCAACAGGTGCCCTCCTCCCACAGTTCCACAGCCTCTCACCCCTAGTCCCTGGAGGAGGGCATAACCTGGGGAGCACCCCTGACAGCTGGAAGGAGCTGCAGTCATGTCTCTGTTGTAGTTTTGATGTTGAGCATCTGAGACCAGACTCAGAATGCCCGATGGCCTGACCACGTATGGGGCACCTCAGAGACAGAACACCCATCGACTGGACACGGATCAGAGCTCTGCACAAAGCCACACGTGAGCATGCGGGCTGACCACTCTCCTGTGCCCCAAATCTCCGTATAGTCAACCCTTTAACTGCTGGGGGAGAGGAAACATTTGAAGAAATGATTGTCTCCAGGTCCACCTTTCTGTCCTCTGCTCTGCGGTGCTGGTCTGGGCTTCTGTAAACCAGGCTTCTCCTTTGCCAGGTGGCTTCCTGGTTGATCCTGCCAATAGGGTTCCAGAAGGACATGGAAGATTGTGCATTGCCTACCTGGAGCCTAACAGAAGGATGGCCATAAAGGTGTCATTTCATAGGCTCTAGCCAGCCACCGCCTGTAAGGAGACTAGAGTATGGTTGTCATAGAATTGATTTTGTCAATCCGGTTAAAGAAGGAAAAGAGGACTCTCAAAGGGGGCACCCGGATTTGAACCAGGGACCTCTTGATCTGCAGTCAAATGCTCTACCCCTGAGCTATACCCCCTTTTGCCAATAGTATGTAGCTAATAAAGTTCTTTATTTCTCTCATACGTGGGCTGTTGATTTCAATTCACCAGAGAGCTGTTATTAGCCCTGCTCAACTGTACTTGCAATTCTTACACCATAACTATTCTTTTTTCCCAGAAAGGCAACCTCTCTTGTTGGCATCAGCTTAGAAAGCAACTGAAGGCTGCTTTTGAGGCAACAAAGTCTGGACCTTGTTTTGTATATCAGGCAGAAGATGAAATCCAAAAGGAAATTGATACTTCATAAGCAACTACTAGACTGTTCTTCACTTCCTTTTCAATTGAGATTACTTTCAAGTATCCACAGTGTGGTTCCAAAACAACCTCCCCCACCTCCACTTCAAATTCTGCGTATGTTTAATACATTTGAACAACAGTTCTTATTTCAGCGTTTTGTCTCGGGTATCCTGCCCTCATGCTCACTTCTTCCTGTCTTAAGCCATCCCCTCCCATCCATGATGACCTACATCTTGAAACTTTGTTTCTTTGGCTTTCTATCTTATCACCAAATCAGTGTCTTTCTTGTGCTTCCCCAAGAGGTCCAGAGGCTTGGTAGATTCTAGGAGAGGTATGTCAGGATCGATGGCCGAAGGACTCTATTAATTAGATACTACTGCATAACAAAATACCCCAACAACTAGCAGCTTCAACTGATAGGTACTGTATCCTCCAGTTTCAGAGGCTCAGGAATCTGGGATTGATTTAGCTGGGCAATTCTGGTTCAGGGTTTCTCATGAGGTTGCAGATAAGACATCAGCTGGAGCTGTTCATCTGAAGGTTTGACTGGGGCTGGAGGAACACTCACATGCTGTTGGAAAGAGGACTCAGTTCCTCACTGGCTGTTGGCAGAAGGCTGTCATTCCTTGTCACATGAGCCTCTTCACAGGGCTGCTTGTATCCTCGTGACATGGCAACTGGCCTTTCCCAGTGTTAATCTCTTTAAAAAAACCCTCACAGACACACCCAGAGGAGAGTTTGACCAAATATCTGAGCACCACATGGCCCAAATTAACATGTAAAACCATCATATATAGTAAGTGTGTATTTAGTTTGGTTAAGAACTTGCCAGACTCTTTTTCCAGAGTGGCTGTACCATTTTACATCCTTATTGCTATATATGAGTGACCCGTCTTTTTCTGCATCCTCACCAGCACTTGATGTTTCACCTTTTGTATTTCAGTCCTGCTGATAGGTATGTGGTGACATCTCACTGTAGTTTCAGTCTGCACCTCCCTGATGGTAATCATGTTGACATCTTTTCGAGTGCTTATTTTCCCATCCGGATATCCTCTTTGGTGAAAAATATGTGCTCATGTCTTTGTTCCATTTTCTAATTGGACTCTTTTGTTGAATTTGGATAACTTTATATATTCTAGGTACAAGTTCCCCTAAATTCTTTTATGTTCATGTCTAAGTATCCATAAACAATATTCAGTATTCTGTATATGTTTTTAAAACCCGAATGGCTGAATGTATAGTTCTGCATCTTAAATTCTTCTGCACATGGAAAAATAAAATTCTTCTGCACATGACATCATGTCTTTGAAAGCTGTCTGTGCCACTTTTGCATCTGGTACATTGGACTCGTAGGACTCGAGGAAATAAAAGCAACCTCATCTTTGCCTCTCATCGCTGTCCCTTCATATTCTGTTGGTGACATATTTCTTTTGTCCAAGTGACTTTAATGATCGTTCTGAGGTGACAGAAAGCCAATCTCATGCAATAATTAATACTCAGAAATTGATTTCAACTTCTTTTCTCCTCTAGAAGTGAGTGAGTTGGGACGTGGTTCTTTGTCTCTCTTCCTCCACCCACCTATATGTGCTCCTAGCGTTTAGGGTGGGGAGAAGGAAGGGAAGGAGGAGAGGGAAAGAAGAATAAGGAAGGTCTTACTAGGATGAGTACTGTAGTAAGATAGATTTGCTTTGTCTGCACCGGTGTTTGAAGTTACTCCTGGGGCGTTTCCATGGGATTCCTCCGAGGCCTCCATTGGGAACACTCAATTGCTTCTGTGACCTGGCAATGCATTTTTGCTAGATTGGCAAGATTTTTGGATTCAGCTCGCAGATGACCCTTGAACCTAATCGATGATTGGGGTCGGCTTTGGAGAGAAACCAAACCCCCGCACCTCCCTCTCTCTCCGTCTCAGTAGAGTGCCCCCTTCCCTGTCCTCTCTCCATCCATTTCCAGCTCACTCTGCGTTTCCACCTCTATCTCCGCCCCTCTCCAGCTCTTTCAATTCGCTTTGTTCTGTCTCCCACCCTTGATCCCCCAAGGGAGTGCAAGGATCCGTCCATAATAGGCAACAGCTACCTGGCAGTCAGGCTCGGGCTCTTCCTCAGGTACTCGCAACTCCGGTGGATCCTGCAGGCGGCGTTCGCTCCTCCCGACTGCAGGGGGCGCTGTGGAGGGCGGAGTGTCGGCCGGCCGCAAGTCCCAGCGTGCACCGCACCGGGGCGGGGCCTGCGCGTGGGGGCGGGCCGGAGCGGGAGGCGGGAGGCGTTGGGCAGCCGGAGGCGGCGGAGTCTGTGGAGTACGCCCGCGGGGTTCGGGTGGAGCTGTCAGGGCCATGCCCGGGCCGGTTCCGGTAAGCGGGGTTCGGGACGCGGGAACCCAGTTTCGGGGCAGGTCTGCGGCGGACAGGTTGGGCGCAGCCTGTGGCCGCGCTAGGCTCTGCGTGTGGGATCCAGCCCTGGATGGAGCCGGTGACCACCACACTTGGGGCTCCTATGTGGCCAAACACCTGAACGAAGCCCAGCGTGGACCGGGCAGATCCAGGAGCGGGCCAAGCCTGGTCGGGCTCCCGGGCAGACGCGCGAGGGGCGGACAACAGTTCAATTAATTGCAATAGAAAACAGTATACATATACTGTTTATATATATACTATATATCATATATGTACATATATAGTATATATATACATATACATATGTATATATATGCAGTATATATGTACAGTATATACACACAGTATACATATATGTATGCATATATGCAGTATATATACATATATAATATATGCAGTATATATCCATATGTACATGTATGTACACACATATGAGTATATATATGCAGCATATATATCCAGTATACACACATATATGTACACATGTACATGTATGTGCAGTAATATACAGTATATGTACACACGTGCGCATGTTTGGATATATGCAGTACATACATGTGCGTACATAAGTGTGTGTGCAATATATGCAGTGTGCGCACATGTACACATGTGTGCAGCATATATACATGTGTGCATGTATGTGCAGTATATATATATATATACAAAAAATTAGGGGATACTTTATCACTTCATATTCATTTTGAAATATTTTCTAATTTTTCTGAGCAGTATCTATTTTAATTTTTAAATTTATTGTGTTGATGTTGTTACCAGACTAAAACTGGTCCCGGGTTCAGGTCATTCTCTGCCGCACTAACCAATAAGCAGAGTGGGTGTGAAAGGGTTAACAGGTGCCTTTAATCATGACTGTGAGCCACTTGAGAAGACAGGCGGCACATCCTATCCCAAAACCTGCCTTACAGTCTCAGTTGTGAGGTCTGATTATATACATACTTTTTCAGGTGAAGTTAGTACAATGGAGGGCATGCAGTTAGTCATAAAATAGGATAGCTGGTCCCAGCATTGTAAGAGTCATCAAGCAGAATGCCCAGTTCCAGGAATCGTAATTTCTTCTCTATGGCTTTGCAATCTAATCACAGTCTTTATTGCTTCTTGGGTGCCAGTCATGTCCTCAGGGTTATGGGAATGTCCTGCTTCAGTAGTTCTCCTCTGGGCTATGGTAATGTCCAGCTTCACTCATTCTCCTGCATTCCTGGATGGGGGTGCTAAAGAAAATCTAAGAAATAGGTTACATATGGTGCACTAGCAATCATATAGATATATTATTGATTGTATACTATATCAATACCCTATTGACATGTTTTCAAGTGTTCCACTCATTATAACACCGCCTGCACACCGCATGGTGCCCTCCATGCCCCATGCAAAGGAAAACAGTATATTTGATTTACAGTTGGAAATCTGCAGATGCAGGGGGCTGACTCACCCCTTGTTCTGCGCCATTTTACATAAGGGACTTACTCATCCCTGGATTTTGGTATCCAAGCTGGTCCTGAACCAGTCTCACATGGATACCAAGGGATGACTGTAAAGTTTTGGGGAAGTCAAAAGTTACATGCAGCATTTTCACTGCTCCGGAGTTGGCACTCCTGAATTGAATCGGTGTTTCAGGGGTTAACTATAGGTGCAAAGGCCAAAAGTTAATATTTCAGTCTAAGGAGAAAGATTGGTGTATTTAATAGTGTTGTGATTGGCTGTTCATATATGTGTAAATAAAGATGTCAGTTGCATCTGTAGAATTAAACTGCAAATCTAAATGTTGAAAGAAAATAGAATATTTAACTTTTTCATGTGGGAAACAAAGTGAAAGAAAAAGCTGGAAACAATAGGAAAAGACTCGAATTTTTAACTAAATGAAAAGGTCAAAATGTTTGGCAGAAGATAAAGTCCAAATACAAATGATATACTGGGAGAAAACATTTGCTAGTCAGTCTAAGAGTTATTAACCCTAATATAAGAAAGTTCATTCAAATTATAAGAGCCCACTAGAATGTTGAACAAAAGATATGAATAGGCATGCACAAAGATAGGTGGACCCCCCCCCAAAAGTATGAAAAGGATGCTTCCCTTGTTAGTTGGCTCAGTGGTAGAGCATCAGCCTGGCATGTGGATGTCCTGGGTTTGATTCCTAGTCAGGGCACACAGGAGAGGTGCCCATCCATCTGCTTCTCCACCCTCCTTTCCCCTTTCTTTCTCTCTCTCTCTCTTTCTCTCTCTCCCCTCTCCCTCCCCCCTCTCCTCTTCCCCCTCCCCCCTTTCTCCTCTCCCCTCTCCCCTCTCTCCTCTCCCCTCTCCCCTCTCTCCTCTCTCCCCTCTCCCTCTCTCCCTTTCCTGCAGCCATGGCTCAATTGGTGATTGGTTCTAGTGAGTTGGCCTCAGGCACTGAGGATGGCTTGGTTGCTAAGCAATAGAGCAAAGGCTCCAGATGGGCAGAGCATCACCCCCTAGTGGATATGCCAGTTGGATCCTGGTGGGGGCCCATGCGGTAGTCTGTCTCTGCCTCCCCTCCTCTCACTAAAATAAAAAAGAAAAGAAAAAGATGCTAAAGATCACAAGTTAATGAATATTAAAACAATGAAATACAATTGTTTTACCCATCACATTAGCAAAATTTAATAATAAGGTTCAAGATGTGCTGGCAAAGGTGTAAAATATTTCATCTTCTTAGCAAAGGTAAAAGTGCTGGATTCTTTTTGGACTGTGGAAATGGTTGTTGTGGTTGACATCACCACCACATAATTGGAGCAGGGGAAGGAGCTGTTCCCAAGGAAGAAGCTGGCAAACAGACAAAAAACAATGTCCACTCGAAAAGTGTTTTAAATCAATGAGAAGGAGCCGGGGAGTCATTCTGAAGCAATCATGACTGTGTGTGTTACATATATAATTTCAGATACCTCTGACCTTTGAGGATATTGCCATTTACTTCTCGGAGCAAGAATGGCGGGATCTGGAGGTCTGGCAGAAGGAGCTGTACAAGCATGTGATGAGAACCAATTACGAGATGCTGCTTTCTCTAGGTAAGAAGCGTTTGACTGGCTAAGTCATGGACCTGCGTACTGTGACAGGGTTCAGTCACGTGATGTTCCTGTTTGTCAGCCAGATTTCTCAGATAACTCCAAAAGGCACTTTTTACTCCGTGTTCTTCTGTTATTACTTCTCTCAGCATTGCTAACCCTTACTCAAGGGTAGACATTGTTATGTGAGAATTATTTGAGACAGCATGTAATGGTGAGGTGGTCAAGGTGACTAACTAAGTATATTTCAGGGTATTTGGTCACTACTTATACTCACATTCCAGGATTTTCCACATTGGCACATGCCTAGATCATATCCATAAAGTACCAGTAATTTCTAACCTAGGGTGTTCGTGTCTGTCAACTTTTCCAGCGGTATCCATGTGCCTCCAAAAAGCTGACATTACTTTTACCTGCGATGGAATTTGGCAAGGCTTTCCACTGAGTTGACCAGCATCTCTCTCTGCGTGGCTATGGTAGTGGATATTCTTTTTAGTCTTGTTGCTTGCTGGGTCTTTATATTTCTTTTTATTTTTTTATTTTTTCTGGAGCTGGAAATGGGGAGGGACAGTCAAACAGACTCCCGCATGCGCCCGGCCGGGATCCACCCGGCACGCCCACCAGGGGCGATGCTCTGCCCCTCGGAGCGTCGCTCTGCTGTGACCAGAGCCACTCTAGCGCCTGGGGCAGCGGCCAAGGAGCCATCCCCAGCTCCCAGGCCTTCTTTGCTCCAATGGAGCCTTGGCTGCAGGAGGGGAAGAGAGAGACAGAGAGGAAGGAGGGGGGTGGGGGGTGGAGAAGCAGATGGGCGCCTCTCCTATGTGCCCTGGCCGGGAATCGAACCCGGGTCCCCCGCACGCCAGGTGGACGCTCTACCGCTGAGCCAACCGGCCAGGGCCTATATTTCTTTTTAGTATCAAATATTTTATTTATTTTGGCCCTGGCCGGTTGGCTCAGCGGTAGAGCATCAGCCTGGCGTGCAGGAGTCCCTGGTTCGATTCCCGGCCAGGGCACACAGGAGAGGCGCCCATCTGCTTCTCCACCCTTCCCCCTCTCCTTCCTCTCTGTCTCTCTCTTCCCCTCCCGCAGCCAAGGCTCCATTGGAGCAAAGTTGGCCCCGGGTGCTGGGGATGGCTCCATGGCCTTTGCCTCAGGCGCTGGAATGGCTCTGGTCGCAACAGAGCAACGCCCCAGAGGGGCAGAGCATCGCCCCCTGGTGGGCATGCTGGGTGGATCCCGGTTGGGCGCATGCAGGAGTCTGACTGCCTCCCCGTTTCCAACTTTAGAAAATACAAAAATATATATAGGCCCTGGCCGGTTCGCTCAGTAGTAGAGCGTTGGCCTGGCGTGCAAGGGGTCCCGGGTTCCATTCCCGGACAGGGCACACAGGAGAAGCGCCCATCTGCTTCTCCACTCCTCCCCCTCTCCTTCCTCTCTGTCTCTCTCTTTCCCTCCCGCAGCGAGGCCCCATTGGAGCAAGGATGGCCGGGCGCTGGGGATGGCTCCTTGGCCTCTGCCCCAGGCGCTAGAGTGGCTCTGGTTGCAACTGAGCGAAGCCCTGGAGGGGCAGAGCATCGCCCCCTGGTGGGCAGAGCATCGCCCCCTGGTGGGCGTGCCAGGTGGATCCCGGTCGGGCGCATGCGGGAGTCTGTCTGACTATCTCTCCTCGTTTCCAGCTTCGGAAAAATACAAAAAAATATATATATTTTTTTTTTTTTTATTTTATTTGTTTATTTTTTAAGCGAGAGACAGGGACAGACAGATAGGAAGAGGGAGAGAGATGAGAAGCATCTACTCATAGTTATAGCACCTTAGTTGTTCATTGATTGTTTTTTCATACATGCCTTAATGGGGGGGAGCTCCAGCCAAACCAGTGACCCCTTGCTCAAACCAGTGATCTTAGGCTTTAAGACAGCAACCATGGGGTTGTGTCTTTGATCCCAGGCACAGGCCGGTGACTCCATGCTCAAGCAAGCAACCCTGTGCTCAAGCCCTGTGCTCAGCAACCCTGTGCTCATCCTATGAGCCTGCACTATAACCAGCGACCTTGGGCTTTCAGACCTGGGTCCTCAGCATCCCAGGCCAATGTTCTATACCCTGCACCACCACCTGGTCAGGCTCAATTATTTTTTTATTTTATTTTATTTTTTTACAGAGGCAGAGATAGACGGGGACAGACAGACAGGAACGGAGAGAGATGAGAAGCATCAATCATTAGTTTCTCATTGCGCGTTGCGACTTCTTAGTTGTTCATTGATTGCTTTCTCATATGTGCCTTGACCGTGGGCCTTCAGCAGACCGAGTAACCCCTTGCTGGAGCCAGCGACCTTGGGTCCAAGCCGGTGAGCTTTTTGCTCAAACCAGATGAGCCCGCACTCAAGCTGGCGACCTTGGGGTCTCGAACCTGGATCCTTCCGCATCCCAGTCCAATGCTCTATCTACTGCGCCACCGCCTGGTCAGGCAGGCTCAATTATTTTTATAACAAATCAGGCATTTTAGAGAAGTGTCAAATGATAGAAGTCTCTTGTTTTGTTCTCACCCCTTCATTCCTTCACTCAGTTCATTCCCCAAAGGCAACCACTTTTATTTTTATTTTATTTTATTTTTTTTTTCATTTTTCTGAAGCTGGAAACAGGGAGAGACAGTCAGACAGACTCCCGCATGCGCCCGACCGGGATCCACCCGGCACGCCCACCAGGGGCGATGCTCTGCCCATCCTGGGCGTCGCCATGTTGCGACCAGAGCCACTCTAGCGCTTGAGGCAGAGGCCACAGAGCCATCCCTAGCGCCCGGGCCATCTTTGCTCCAATGGAGCCTTGGCTGCGGGAGGGGAAGAGAGAGACAGAGAGGAAAGCGCGGCAGAGGGGTGGAGAAGCAAATGGGCGCTTCTCCTGTGTGCCCTGGCCGGGAATCGAACCCGGGTCCTCCGCACGCTAGGCCGACGCTCTACCGCTGAGCCAACCGGCCAGGGCAAGGCAACCACTTTTAGCCATTTATATTTTAGTTCTTACTGTGGTGTCCTTAAAGCTTTATAACTGTTATGCTTACGCCTCTGTTGATTTATCAAGAGTAGGCAGCATTAGTGAACTCATCACTCTGAAAAATGAGGCATTCGCTCACTTAAGCTCCCACTCTTGTGTCTCCTTTTTCCCTCTCAGATTTTGATAGCTTTTTTATGCCTCTGTTGGCTGCCTTTATAATTTAAATAATAAATTTCTAGATTGTGTTCCACCAACTTTGCATTACATCTCTTGACTCCTTTAGCATCTGAAGATAAGATAGGCAGTCCTCCTGTACTTCCTTCTGCCTCTCCTGCCAGTTCCTGATGGCCACACCATTTCTCTTACAAGGTTTGAAAGTCATATTTTGTTTCATTACCATAATTTTTCCAAGCTCTATTTATAGAGTCTTTCTGAGACATATAATCCAAGATGCATACTATTTTCATTATTACCGAAGAACCAATGAAAGTAATTGAGTCTATGAAGAAAGAAATACACTCCTATGCCATTAACCCTGTACCACCCAAAAAGAATGTTCCAAGCAACAAAATCAAGTATCTGTGAAGTCATTGTGGTTGTGGTCTGCATTTCCCTAATGGCTCATTGGGTCAAGCATCTTTTTTTTTACCTCCTTTGGAGAAATGTCTATTCAAATCTTTGGCCCATTTTTAAATGGGGCTGTTTGTCTTTTTATGGTTAAATTTTAAATGTTCTCATTTGGTCTGTATACTGGACCTTATTAGACACATGATTTGCAATAGTTTTTCCATTCTATGGGTTTTCTGTTCACTTACTTCACAGTGTCCTTTGAAGCACAAAAGCTTTCACTTCTAAGACTTTTATAGTTTTAGCACTTACATTTAGGTCTTTGATCCATTTTGAATTAGTTTCTGTATACGGTGTGAGAAATTTAAAAAACCAAGTGTGCCTGACCAGGCAGTGGCGCAGTGGAAGGAGCATCAGACTGGGATGCCGAAGACCCAGGTTTGAGACCCCGAGGTCGCCAGCTTGAGTGTGGGCTCATCTGGTTTGAGCAAAAGCTCACCATCTTGGACCCAAGGTCGCTGGCTCAAGCAAGGGGTTATTCGGTCTGCTGAAAGCCTGTGGTCAAGGCACATATGAGAAAGCAATCAATGAACAACTAAGGTGTCGCAACGAAAAATTAATGATTGATGCTTCTCATCTCTCTCCGTTCCTGTCTGTCTGTCCCTGTCTATCCGTCTCTCTGACTCGCTCTGTCTCTGAAGAAAAAAAAAAAAAGAACTGAGTGTGCTTTCAATTTCATATCCAAAGAAACCAAACTCTCATCTGACTTTTCTGTACAGATGGTGGACTTCCCAAACCGGAACTGATATCCTGGATTGAACAAGGGAGAGAGCTCTTCAGGAATTTAGGAGAACCACAGAAACCAGGAAACATAATTTGCAACCCTGCTGATTTGCATTTTGATCCATTTACAGAGAAACAGCAGCTTTGGGGTGAGTATGAAGAAACTAGGGCCCAGTCCTTAAGATGTTACATTAAGATTTCTTAGTTCTGGCCCTGGCCGGTTGGCTCAGTGGTAGAGCGTCGGCCTGGTGTGCGGGGGGACCCGGGTTCGATTCCCGGCCAGGGCACATAGGAGAAGCGCCCATTTGCTTCTCCATCCCCCCCCTCCTTCCTCTCTGTCTCTCTCTTCCCCTCCCGCAGCCAAGGCTCCATTGGAGCAAAGATGGCCCGGGTGCTGGGGATGGCTCCTTGGCCTCTGCCCCAGGCGCTAGAGTGGCTCTGGTCCCAACAGAGCGATGCCCCGGAGGGGCAGAGCGTCGCCCATGGTGGGTGTGCCGGGTGGATCCCGGTCGGGTGCATGCGGGAGTCTGTCTGACTGTCTCTCCCCGTTTCCAGCTTCAGAAAAATACAAAAAAAAAAAAAAAAAAAGATTTCTTAGTTCTAATTCTGTGATCTACAGGGGGGTCCTCATGTTACAACAGTCTTGACATATGATGTTTTGAGTTTACAATGCTCACTCCCATAAAAACTTTAAAAAATTGAAATGTGAGTGTTTTGGTTTATGCCGTTAGCATCGTACTTATAGACTAACTACATGGATGAATTAGTTTCATTGCATGTGGCATAGGAATACATTGCAATGAACATATGAGTGAGGGGGTTGGTGTCCCCCAGTACACTTACCTATACCATTTTGGACTATTTAAAGCTCAAGGGTTCCATTTGTGTTAGGTTAAGGTATGTTTCGACTTCCATCAAAATTCGAGTTACGTCACTGTCGTAGGAATGGAACTGTGTCATAACCCGAGGACCCTGTCATCTCCTTGTTTGTCTGGGCTGAGCCTTGACATGTGCATTCTAGAGAAAAGCAGTTAAACATAGTGCTTAGGATTATGGGTTCTGGACCCTGAGTCTGGACCTTCCTTTTCTGGGTGACCTTTGGCAAGTTAATCAACCTCTCAGTGTTTCATTTCCTAACCTATGAAATGAAGCTAATAAGAGTACCTGTGTTATAGGCTGAAAGTTAAAATGCTTCCTGAGTTAAGAGCTCAGTAAGCGTCATCTCTTAATAGTGGGTGGGGGGGCATGACTCCTTTCCCTTGGAGACTGTCGTCTCTGTCTGAATGGCTAAAGCCTGGCCCTCCGCCCTTGTTTCTTACTCTGATGGAGAGTGGGACTCTTGGGTTCCTCAAAGTCAGCATGAGGTATGGAATGAGAAAAGTCAAGTGGGCGTAGCCTGACCTGTGGTAGCCCAGTGGATAAAGCATCGACCTGGAAATGCTGAGGTCGCTGGTTCGAAACCCTGGGCTTGCCTGGTCAAGGCACATATGGGAGTTGATGCTTCCAGCTCCTCCCTCCTGTCTCTGTCTCTCTCTGTCTCTCTCTGTCCCTCTCTGTCTCCTCTCTAAAATGAATAAATAAAATAAAAAAAATTAAAAAAAAAAAAAAAAGTCAAGTGGGCGCATTGTTCCGAGAAGTTTGTGTAGCTTTTAGCTGCTGCTTTCTGGAGAGTACAAGTTTTTCTCCACAAATTATTTCACTTTTTGTCACCTGTTATTCTTTCCAGAAACCTTTTTTAACAGGTTGGAAGGAATAGTGTGCAGAGGGAGGAACAGAGACAGGCCTTGCTGCCTGGCTTAGGGACAGCTGGTGGATCACACAGAGCCATGTGTCAGTTGGTGCTCCGTCAGTAATACCATCGTCACCCCTTCCTGACTCCAGGAATGTCTGCACAGCAAAACAGGGCGAGTCTGACAGCCCTGCAGTCATAATAGCAGGGCACGTATTCAGAGCTTGTGCAGTACGCGGGCCCACCCTAAGCATTTTGCACACATTAACTCATGTAATTCTCACAGTGGTCTCATTGTTCTCCCGTTTCTGCCGGAGAGGGATCTGAAGCCCAGAGAGATTAGCTGGACGACAGTCGCAGTGGGCACCCGGGATTGGAACCCATACTGTCTGGTTCCAGAGCTTAGGCCCCACATTTGTGTCCTGTATTTTCCTCTTTTCAGTATTATTCTAAGAATGTCTGTTCAGTTTAGTGTCAGTAGACCCCACCACACTCCTGCTCATGACATAGAACCAACTGAAATAATGCCTGTGTACAGCTCAGTGGAAGCTGTGTGCCCAGTCCAGCATAGGTCACTGTCACAGATCGCTTTACTGGTGACATAAGCCTGAGTCATGCCATGGAAGGAGTTCTGACTGAATTTTTGTTTGCATTTTCAGGAAGCCAGCAAGCTGTGGGGTCAGGAGCACCTGACTGCTGTTGTCTGGTAGATCTGCGTGAGAGTCATTGTTCCTCTGAACCCTTCTCAGTAAACAGTGAGGATGTCTCCTTCAGGCCTGACCGAGGCTTCACCCTCATGAAGACAGACAGACACAGCCCATGGGCCCAACTCCCAGTGGTCCACTATTCTGGGGGACCCACCCAAAGGGACAGAATCGCAAACCCCAGAATTCTGGGTCCCCCAGGCTTACAGGAAGTGCCCTCCTGGGAGGGCACCCAGCACCCCTGCCATGAATGCGGGCAAAGCTTTTGGAAGATGAATCACTCAGAGAAGCGCCAGAGGAGCCCCTCGAAGGACCAGCTGCATGGGGCCTGGAAGAAATTCAGCAATCACACTAATCCGCAGCATCAGCAGGGCCTCTCTTGGGGACAGAGGCACTTCCAGTGTCAGGAATGTGGGAGGAGCTTCTGCCGGAAGCAGGACTGGCTTAGACACCTGGCTGCACATGCAGGGAAGTGCCCATTGCAGAGCCCTGACTGTAATATGTGCTCCCATCACAAGTGGACCCTCCTCAGCCACCACCTCCTGCAGCAGGGGGAAAGGCCTTCCCACGGCCCCCGATGTGACAAGCGCTTTTTTCCGAAGACCAGCGTGCTGGCTCACCAGGGCCAGTCCGGCGGGGCCAGGCCAGTCTCCTGCAGAGAAGACAATGGGACCTTCAGTGAGAAGGCTGAGCTTAGCAGTGTGCACTCAAGAGAGAGGCCAGGCCCGTGTCCAGCTCATGAGGAATGCTCTTGCCCATTGGGGGGCATGGAAGTCATCCTCCAGCGCTGCCCTGCTGGGGAGAGATGGTTCTCTTGCACAGAGTGTCACAAGTGTTTCTCTAGTAGGGCCAAGCTTGCCAGTCATGTCAGAGTCCACGCAGGAGAAAAGCCCTTCCCGTGCGTGGAGTGTGACAAGAGTTTCCGGCTGAATGGCCCGCTGAAGGTGCACCAGCATGTGCACAACGGAGAGAGACCCTTTTCCTGCCGGAAGTGTGGCAGGGGGTTCAACAAACAGTGCAAACTCACCGAGCATGCCCGTATGCACAGTGGGGAGAAGCCTTTCTGGTGTACTGTATGCGGCAGGAGCTTCCGCCAGAGGGGACAGCTGCTGCGGCACCAGCGCCTGCACAGCAACAAGAAGCCCTTCCAGTGCCCCGAGTGCGAGCTGAGCTTCCGCCTGGAGAGCATGCTGAGAGCCCACCGGCTCCGGCACAGCGGGGAGCGGCCATTCTCCTGTGGCGAGTGTGACCGCAGCTTCGCCCACCAGTGCAAGCTCCGGGAGCACCTGCGTGTGCACAGTGGGGAGCGGCCCTTTCGGTGCCTCGAGTGCAACAAGAGCTTCCGGCTGAAGGGCATCCTGAAGGCCCACCAGCGCACCCACAGCACGGAGAGGCCATTCTCGTGTGCGCAGTGTGGCAGGGGCTTCACCAGACAGTCCAAGCTCACCGAGCACCTGCGCGTGCACAGTGGGGAGCGGCCCTTCCAGTGCCCTGACTGCGACCGCAGTTTCCGTCTCAAGGGGCAGCTGCGGAGTCACCGGCGCTTGCACACAGGAGAGAGGCCCTTCCAGTGTCCCCAGTGTGACAAGCGCTACCGCGTGAAGGCCGACATGAAGGCCCACCAGCTGCTGCACGGAGGCCAGATGCCATTCTCCTGTGAGTGTGGCAAAGGCTTTGCAAAGCAGTCGAAACTCATCGAACACATCAGGACACACACGGGGGAGAAGCCTTTTCAATGTCCGAAATGTGACAAGAGTTTCCGCTTGAAGGCACAGCTGCTTAGCCACCAAGGCCTGCACACAGGGGAGAGGCCTTTCCACTGCCCTGAGTGCGACAAAAACTTCCGGGAGAAGGGGCACATGCTGAGGCACCAGCGCATACATAGGCCAGAGAGGCCGTTCGCCTGTGGCGACTGTGGCAAGGGCTTCATTTATAAGTCGAAACTTGCTGAACACCTCCGAGTGCACACGAAGTCCTGTCGTGCTCCAAGTGGGCCTGACATTCAGAAACGTCTTAGCCAGCTTTTTGCAATGATTGAGGCCGACTGGAGCTGAGACGGTGGTGGCAGTCCAAAGCAGTCAGTGGGCAGGTCGTGCCTGGGGATCCACAGCCAAACCCGTAGGAATGTAATATGAGTTAGGAATATGAGAAACCACAAAGGGTTTTATTCCTTAAAACATCACCAGGTATATTTCTTATCCACTGATAAAAAGAAGCATTTGTTTTCCCTACCATCTTAAGTGGTAGCATTCCCCAAATGCTCAACCATCTTTGAAATCCCAGCTTGATTATAGACAGGAAATTGCTTCAGTACTGATTGTTAAATGTCCATTCCCCTTTTGTCTTTTTCTTAATATGATCTGAAACTGGGGGTTTAAATCCATTGTGTTTTGTTGCATGCCTGATATGACATTAGATTTGGTTTAGATGGACTTATTTTAAAATTCGTTCTCTGAATTGGAGTTTATGTGAGTGCTAAAGTTTCACAGCAGATTAATTATGCATAGTAATTATGCATAGTTTCTCCCAAGGAAAAGATGATGATTTAGGTACAGATGTATATATATAGAGAGGTTTCTTTCCATACCTTTTATCAGCAGTGTCTTAGAGAAATTGGTTGTATTTGTATGACATCTGGGTAAATGGTGCTTACATTCCTCTCAGCAAGGATTCATAGGAAACTACCAAGAAAAACAAATCCTGGCTGGACTTTTTTTCTTTCTTTTGTGAAAGACAGAGACAGATAGGAAGAGAGAGAGAGATGAGAAGCATGGACTCATAGTTGAGGCACTTCAGTTCATTGATTGCTTCGCATATGTGCCTTGACTGGGGGGCTCCAGCCAAGCTAGTAACCCCTTGCTCAAGCCAGCGACCATGGGATCATGTCAATGATCCCACACTCAAGCTGGCGACTCTGCACTCAAGCTTAAAATGATATTGAACTGTTTGTTATTCTACATATATTCTAGTGTTAATGTTTTTCTGTCCTACCCAAATGGGGGGAAATCATCAGGTTCACAGGAGCTCAATAAAAATATATTAAATTAAAAATTTCAAATTGCTAAAACCTGTCAGAGGCTGGCTTTCTTCCTTAATAATCTGTATACACAGAAAAATACTTAACTATTTTTGCGCTATTTGTGTCTTCTGTAACTACTTTGTGATACGAGCAGACACATACAAATCTTTTAAGATACGAGCTGCGACTCGGTCTGTATTTTTGATCGAGATCCAAGCAAAATTCCCAGATACGAGTTGTGATTCGGGAAGCTGCCGCTAGTTGGCGCTTTCGTGCACGGGCCAAGTTTCGGCAGCACAACACCAGCATCTTGTTCTTTCTCACTTGTTACCCGCAGAATCAAGTCGAATCTCATGCACTGTACTTGTTCTTACATCATTTTTGCATTTTTTACTACTTTTGTGTGCTATCATGGGGCTGAAGAAAATGAATGTAAAGGGCAGTGGTGAGAAGAGAATGATGTCGATAGAAGTAAAGCAAGAAATAATAGAAAAACATGAGCGTGGTGTAGAGTGATTGAACTGGCAAGGCTGTACGACCGCAATACATCTATAATTTGTACCATCCTTAAACAAAAGGATGCCATCAAAATGCAAATCCAGCAAAAGGAACTACAATTCTGTCCCAATTAAGGGCAAATATCCATGAAGAAATGGAGAAGCTTCTGCTGGTGTGGGTGAAAGAGAAAGAGCTGGCAGGAGATACAGTGATGGAGACTGTGATATGTGAAAAGGCACGTATTATTTATGGCGACTTAAAGAAGAAAGAACCATCAACCTCAAAAGAGGCAGCAGAAGATATGTTTAAGGCAAGTCAGGGCTGGTTTGAAAATTTCAAGAGGAAATCTGGCATCCACTCGGTGGTGAGGCATGGTGAAGCTGCGAGTGCTGACGTTAAGGCAGCTGAGGAGTACATCACATGTTTTGCTGCGCTTATCACAAAGGAAGGCTACATCCCCCAAGAAGTGTTCAACTGTGACGAAACAGGATTGTTTGGGAAAAAATGCCCTGGAGGATTTTCATCACCGCAGAGAAGAAGCTGCCAGGCCATAAACCCATGAAGGACCATCTGACCCTTGTATTGTGTGCAAATGCTAGCGATAACTGTAAAGTAAAGCCACTGCTAGTGTATCATTCTGAAAATCCTTGAGCCTTTAAGACTCATAAGATTCTTTTATTTTTAAATTTTATTTATTTATTTATTTATTTATTTTGTATTTTTCTGAAGTTGGAAACAGGGAGGCAAGTCAGACAGACTCCCGCATGTGCCCGACTGGGATCCACCCAGCATGCCCACCAGGGGGCAATGCTCTGCCCATCTGGGGCGTCGCTCTGTTGCAACCAGAGCCATTCTAGTGCCTGAGGCAGAGGCCATGGAGCCATCCTCAGCGCCTGGGCCAACTTTGCTCCAATGGAGCCCTGGCTGCAGGAGGGGAAGAGAGAGACAGAGGAATGAGAAGGGGAGGGGTGGAGAAGCAGATGGGCGCTTCTCTTGTGTGCCCTGGCCGGGAATCAAACCTGTGACTCCAGCACGCCAGGCCAACGCTCTACCACTGAGCCAACCAGCCAGGGCCAAGACTCATAAGATTCTTAAAGAAAAACTGCAGGTTATGTGGTATGCCAATGCTAGGTCATGGGTTACAAGGCAGTTTTTTATTGAATGGGTAAATCTCGTCTTTGGTCCTGCAGTGAAGAAATATCTTCAAGAAAATAAACTCCTGATGAAAGCATTACTAATCCTTGATAATGCTCCAGCCCACCCACCTGGCCTTGAAGATGACATTCTCGAGTTCAAATTCGTGAAACTCCTCTACCTCCCACCCAACACAACTTTAATCTTGCAACCTATGGATCAGCAGGTCATTTCCAACTTTAAAAAGCTTTACACAAAGCACTTGTTCCACCGCTGCTTTGAGGTGACTGAGAATACAATTCTAACCCTTGGAGAGTTTTGTAAAGATCACTACAACATTGTGATATGTTTACGCATTATTGACTTGGCATGGCAAGAGGTTACAAGAAGAACCTTGAACTCAGCATGGAAAAAGTTATGACCTGATGTTGTTGCAGACAGGGACTTGGAAGGATTCAAACCAGAGACCGAGACAGAGGTAGAAGTGTTGAGATTGTGTCCCTCAGAAAGTCGATGGGTCTGGAGGTAGATGAGGGTGACGTAAACAAGCTCATCCAGGAACATGAGGAGGAACTCTCAACTGAGAAGTTGAAGGAGCTTCAGATGATGCAACATACAGAGCTTCTGTAAGAGATTAGTAGTGAGGAGGAGGTAGAGTCAGAGGAAGTGATTTCTACAAGTGAAATTAAAGACATGCTGGCAATGTGGGAGAAGCTTTCAAGCTTCATTGAAAAGAAACACCCAGAAAAAGTTTCAACTGGGCGTGCTTCAGCACTTTTTAATGACACTTATTTGTCACATTTCTGTAACTTTATATTTTTTTTAATTCTTATTTTGTGACAGAGACAGAGTCAGAGAGAGGGACAGATAGGGACAGACAGACAGGAACGGAGAGAGATGAGAAACATCAATTCTTTGTTGCAGCTCCTTAGTTGTTCATTGACTGCTTTCTCATATGTGTCTTGAGTGGGGGCTATAGCAGTCCGAGTGATCCCTTGCTTGAGCCAGCGACCTTGAGCTCAAGCTGTTGAGTTTTGCTCAAACTAGATGAGCCCGTGCTCAAGCTGGCGACCTCGGTGTCTCTAACCTGAGTCCTCCGCATCGCAGTCCTATGCTCTATCCCAGGGGTCCCCAAACTTTTTACACAGGGGGCCAGTTCACTGTCCCTCAGACCGTTGGAGGGCCAGACTATAAAAAATACTATGAACAAATCCCTATGCACACTGCACATATTTAAAAGTAAAAACACAAAACGGGAACAAATACAGTATTTAAAATAACGAACAAGTAAATTTAAATCAACACACTGACCAGTATTTCAAGGGGAACTATGCTCCTCTCACTGACCACCAATGAAAGAGGTGCCCCTTCTGGAAGTGCAGCGGGGGCCGGATAAATGGCCTCAGGGGGCCGCATGTGGCCTGTGGGCCGTAGTTTGGGGACCCCTGCTCTATCCACTGCACTACCGCCTGGTCAGGCACATTTCTGTAACATTTTAAAAGGCAGGCAAAAGCAAACCTCTTTAAGAGGATAGATTTTTGTTATTATTTTTTTAATTTTATTCATTCATTTTAGAGAGGAGAGAGAGAGGGAGAAAGAGAGAGGAGAGAGAGACAGGGGGGAGGAGCTGGAAGCATCAACTCCCATATGTGCCTTGACCAGGCAAGCCCAGGGTTTCAAACCGGCGACCTCAGCATTCCCAGGTCAACGCTTTATCCACTGCGCCACCACAGGTCAGGCCTTGGATAGATTTTTATTCAAAAGTCCTGCAAGTGAGAGTGCCGAAAGTGCAGCCAAAAAGGCAAAAGCAGGTGATGATTAAATGAAAAATACATAATGTTAAGCTTAGGTTAAGTTTAAAATTAAGAAAGTGCATTTTTTACAATTAAGTTTTTATGGTTTCATTTTAAGTAAAGAAAGTGCAGTTTTAGTTTTGTTTAAAGAAAATGCAGTTTTAGTTTATATTTAGTGTTAGGTGCAGGGGTTTTTTTTTTTTGGTTTTTTTTTATTTATTTTGTATTTTTCTGAAGCTGGAAACGGGGAGAGACAGTCAGACAGACTCCCGCATGCGCCCGACCGAGATCCACCCGGCACGCCCACCAGGGGTGAAGCTCTGCCCACCAGGGGGCCGGGGCATCGCTTTGCTGCGACCAGAGCCACTCTAGCGCCTGGGGCAGAGGCCAAGGAGCCATCCCCAGCGCCCGGGCCATCTTTGCTCCAATGGAGCCTCGGCTGTGGGAGGGGAAGAGAGAGACAGAGAGGAAGGAGGGGGGTGTGGAGAAGCAAATGCGCGCTTCTCCTGTGTGCCCTGGCCGGGAATCGAACCCGGGTCCCCGCACACCAGGCTGACGCTCTACCGCTGAGCCAACCGGCCAGGGCCTCGGTGCAGTTTTAGTTTATGTGTCTACAGTGCCTGCATCCCTTCTTCCCTCCCTCCTCCTCCTCCGCCATTTACCTCCGTTAGCTGGACTCGTCTGTCTCCAAGGTAAGAATACAGTACTAAATAACACTTTTATTTCATATATTTTGTTACGCATTGGCAAAGTATACATGTGTGTTTCTTAATGAAAAATATGTCTTTTTTCATAATTTAGGGTGGTTTGGGGATGTTTCACAGGGCTGGAACAGATTAAATCTATTATTTTAAATGGGAGAAATTTGTTTGATGTACGAGTTGACTGACTTACAAGCTCGGTTATAGAACAAATTACACTCATATCTCAAGGTACTACTGTACAAAGATACTAAGCCTCGGGCGCTAAAGAAATCTCAAACCTTTTCTGGCCGGTTAGCTCAGTGGTAGAGCATAGGCCTGGCATGCAGGGATCCCAGGTTTGATTCCCAGCCAGGGCACGCACACAGGAGAAGCGCCCATCTGCTTCTCCACCCCTCCCCCTCTCATTCCTCTCTGTCTCTCTCTTCCCCTCCCGCAGCCAAGGCTCCATTGGAGCACAGTTGGCCCGGGCGCTGAGGATGGCTCTGTGGCCTCTGCCTTGGGTGCTAGAATGGCTTTGGTTGCAACAGAGCTACGCCCCAGATGGGCAGAGCATCGCCCCCTGGTGGGCATGCCGGGTGGATCCCGGTCGGGCGCATGCAGGAGTCTGTCTGCCTCCCTGTTTCCAACTTCAGAAAAATACAAAAAAAAACAAAAAACAAAACTCAAACCCTAATAATACACGCCAGGCTCTACATTCAAAAATCATTATCTTACCTAGTTTTCTTCTAAGTTGTCAAGAGGGAAATCCTCGGGTGACGTCACGGAAATGGCGCCATGAGCAGCGCGTCTGACAGATCTCCCCAAAATCACAACAAATTTATCAACTAGAAACAGAAAAATTTATCCTCGGAGCATTCCAGAGTTCCACACAAACTGAAAGCGAAAGGACTGTTATCACTTGAATCTGAGAGACGAGGGTGTGGAGGAAGCTACCGCAGGGACGTTCATTCAAGCCGCAGAGGGAGTGCGCCTGTGGTGAGTCAGCCCACACTCGGGGAGCCGCGAGCAGCCGCAGGCGCGCGCCCGGTCCGGTCGCAGAGCGAGCACCACCCACACTTGGGAGCGGCGAGCAGCCGCAGGCGGGTGCCCGGTCCGGTTGCAGAGCAAGCACCGCTAACGTTCCCAGCGGCCCGCGCACTGCGAGTGAGAGTCGCCAGCCACCCCCGGAGCACCCCATTCGCGCGTGCCCTGGGCATTCCACGCCCCAGAGCGCCCTACTGGCCCGCACACCCAGGGTGCCCCATTATCCTGCGCCCGGTGCACCCCAGCCGCCAGCAGCGGGGCTAGCGGGAGAGGCGCTAGGGCGGTCTTCCCTACTTGGGAGATTCTCTCTGTGGGCGGGGCACCTCACCCAGCCATTCAAGCTAACAATCAAGCGTTGGGGGAGGGGCGCGCGCAGGCAGCCTGAAATACCTTCGGGAGCACAGCTGCGACCCAATCACTGAAATTAGCTTAACCCATGAAATCTGCGCACCCATGGTTCTAATTGATAAGATCTCTCTCAGTTCAGCGATCCAAGACAAGAGGCATGATATTTTTTAGTGCCTCTCGCTAAAGGGGCGGGGGCAACTTCTGATTGATAGAGCCTCCATATTCAGGGATAAACGCTAAAAAGAGGGACTTGGCAGATAATAAGATCTATACTACACTAGTCGCAAGCAGAGACTAGTGCCTCTTCTTCCCAGCCAAAACAGGCTACAAAGTGTGGAAAGCCTGGGTTGAGAGGTCCAACTGAATGCTAGGCGCTGAACAGTCACCTTGACAACAATTGACTCCCACCCCCTCCTGATTACACTGGAGGCCCTGACTGCCAGAGCCTTTCCCAAAGCCTTGCGCTGAGTGGGGATAGAGTGGGGATTTCCCAGCTCTTTGAGCCTCTTACTCCCCAGGCAGAAGCAGTTGCAGCCTTATAGCTGGATCACCAGGCTGCTAATTCAGGAAGGGGGGACTAGGAGAGAGAATCCAGGAAAGCAAACTCTCTCATCGTTGGACCCTGCAAACGCCAACAAGCCTTGACTACCAGCAAGACTAAAGCCAATTATATGACATTGCCATAGAATCCCATCAACTGCAAATCCCTACCTAAGTGTGACACAGGGGCAGAGCCTGGGGTACAGAGTCACCGACCAGGAAGAGGGAGAGAAAAGAAAAAGGAAGAAGTTAACCTCTCAAAATCAAGAAAAATCCACAGACTTTACAACTTGTTCCACTAATTTTTTTGTTGTTGTTTGTTTCTTCTATCTTATTGCCTTTATTTCCTCCACCTCGGTCCTTCTATTCTCTGCCCATCTTATGCTTCCCTTTTCTTGAACTACACTACCCGTGAGTGTTACATTTTTTTTTTTTTACAGAGACAGAGAGAGAGTCAGAGAGAGGGATAGACAGGGACAGACAGACAGGAACAGAGAGAGATGAGAAGCATCAATCATTAGTTTTTCATTGTGCGTTGCAACACCTTAATTGTTCATTAATTGCTTTCTCATATGTGCCTTGACCATGGGCTTTCAGCAGACCGAGTAACCCCTTGCTGGAGCCAGCAATCTTGGGTTCAAGCTGGTGGGCTTTTGCTCAAACCAGATGAGCCCGCGCTCAAACTGGCGACCTCAGGGTCTCGAACCTGGGTCCTCCGCATCCCAGTCCGACGCTCTATCCACTGCGCCACCGCCTGGTCAGGCGAGTGTTACATTTTATTTCTCTTCTTCATCCTCACCCTCCTTTAAGGTTATACTCCAAAACACTTAACTCTCACTCTCTCCTCTTTTGTTTTTTTTTGTTTTGTTTTGCTTTATTTTGTTTTTTTCTCTTCCTTTTTTTTCTTCCCTCGTTTTTCTCTTTTTATTTTTTCCTTTCTATTCGTTTTTTCTTTTCTCGTTTTACTTTCCTCCCATTTAATCCTCAATCACGAACAAATTAGTTAATTTGGGACTCAAGGCTTTTTTTGGCTTTATTTTTCTTTTTCGCTTTTCTTTTTGTTTTTTTCTTGTTTGTTTATTTTTGTGGCATTTTGGGTCCTCCCAACCCAAGGTCTCCATTGTATTTAGTCTTCACTCCACTTAATACAACAGATTTTTACTTATTATTTTTATTTTTTTCTTCTTTATTATTCTTTTTTTTGTCCTTTTTTCTGGTTCCCTCTTATCCCTCTCATTATATCTCTTAGTCGACCATCACTTACAAGCAAATCCTCTTATGCTTGTCTAAGATTTTCTTCCTTTTTTTTTTTTGCATTTAGTAGGTCCCTACTCCCTTTTTTTGCCCCTTGAACTCTTCACCCCAAATCAGGCCCTCCATTATAGGCACGATATTTCCCTGAGGAGGGGAGAGGAGGGAAAGAGAAGAAAGAAAAAAGGGGAAAATAATAAATTATTACTGTTTTTTTTTTGTGGGGTGTTTTACCTTTTTTTTTCTTTTCTTTTTACTCTTTATTAATTCTAATTAGTGCTATCAACAAGACCACCCTCAGATGCCAATAAGAAAGAGGAAATCGAATATTATGGATACAAAAGAAAGAGAGGTAACACAAATAGATGTGGAAAAACCTATGGAGAAAAGACTTAACATATTGGAAGCCTTGGAGCTAAATGACAGAGAACTTAAAATAGAAATCTTAAAAATACTCAGAGATATACAAGAAAACACAGAAAGGCAATATAGGGAGATCAGAAAACAACTCAATGAACACAAAGAATATATTACCAAGGAAATTGAAACTATAAAAACAAATCAAACAGAAATGAAAAACTCAATTCACGAGCTGAAAAACGAGGTAACAAGCTTAGCTAACAGAACAGCCCAGATTGAAGATAGGATTAGTGAAATAGAAGACAAACAACTTGAGGCACAACAGAGAGAAGAAGAAAGAGACTCAAAAATAATAAAAAATGAGAAAGCCCTACAGGAATTGTCTGACTCCATCAGAAAGAATAACATAAGAATAATAGGTATATCAGAGGGAGAAGAGAAAGAAAATGGAATGGAGAATATACTCAAACAAATAATAGACGAGAACTTCCCAAGCCTGTGGAAAGAACTAAAGCGTCAAATTAAAGAAGCAAACAGAACACCGAGTTTTCTTAACCCCAACAAACCCACTCCAAGGCACATCATAATAAAGATGACACAAACCAATGACAAAGAAAAAATTCTCAAGGCAGCCAGGGAAAAAAAGAGTACAACATATAAAGGAAGGCCTATTAGATTATCATCAGATTTCTCAGCAGAAACTCTACAAGCTAGAAGAGAGTGGACCCCAATATTTAAAGCCCTGAAAGAGAGGAACTTTCAGCCAAGAATACTATACCCATCAAAGCTATCCTTCAAGTATGAAGGAGATATAAAAACATTCACAAATACAGAAAAGATGAGAGAATTTATCAACAGAAAGCCCCCACTCCAGGAAATACTAAAGGGGGTTTTCCAACCAGATTCAAAGAACAAAAGAAAACAACACCACAAGTAACAGCTCCACCAAGAACACAATAAAACCAAACTTAAACTGTGACAACAAAGGAAAAAAAGGGGGGAGAGGATGGAGATTAACAATAGCAAAGGACGATGAAGTGCAGAAATACTCATAAGATAGGGTACTACAATGAATATGGTAGGTACCCTTTTCATTACTTAATGGTAACCACCCTTGAAAAAACCACCACAAAAACACTTGACTTAAAAAAGGTAGCAACAGAGGAAAGAAGTATGGAACAGAAACAAACAAAAACAAATGATAGAAAAAGAAAAGAGAAGAATCAAACTAGATACAAAACTAACAGAAAGGAATTTATAAAATGGCAGTAGGGAACCCACAAGTGTCAATAATTACACTAAATGTAAATGGATTAAACTTACCAATAAAAAGACACAGAGTAGCAGAATGGATTAAAAAAGAAAATCCAACTATATGCTGCCTACAAGAAACACATCTAAGCAACAAGGATAAAAACAAATTCAAAGTGAAAGGCTGGAAAACAATACTCCAAGCAAACAACACCCAAAAAAAAGCAGGTGTAGCAATACTCATATCTAATAATGCTGACTACAAGACAGAAAAAGTACTCAGAGACAAAAATGGTCATTTCATAATGATTAAGGGGAAGTTGAATCAAGAAGACATAACAATCCTTAATATATATGCACCAAACCAAGGAGCACCAAAATATATAAGAAAGCTACTTATTGACCTTAAAACAAAAACTAACAAAAATACAATCATACTTGGAGACCTCAATACACCGCTGACGGCTCTAGATCGGTCATCCAAACAGAGAATCAATAAAGATATAGTGGCCTTAAACGAAATACTAGAACACCTGGATATGATAGACATCTACAGGACACTTCATCCCAAAGCGACAGAGTATACATTTTTCTCTAGTGTACATGGAACATTCTCAAGAATTGACCATATGTTGGGCCACAAAGACAATATCAGCAAATTTAGAAAAATTGAAATTGTACCAAGCATATTTTCTGATCATAAAGCCTTGAAACTAGAATTCAACTGCAAAAAAGAGGGGGAAAAACCCACAAAAATGTGGAAACTAAACAACATACTTCTAAAAAATGAATGGGTCAAAGAAGAAATAAGCGCAGAGATCAAAAGATATATACAGACAAATGAAAATGAAAATACGACATATCAGAATCCCTGGGATGCAGCAAAAGCAGTAATAAGAGGAAAGTTCATATCACTTCAGGCCTATATGAACAAACAAGAGAGAGCCGAAGTAAACCACTTAACTTCACACCTTAAGGAACTAGAAAAAGAAGAACAAAGACAACCCAAAACCAGCCGAAGAAAGGAGATAATAAAAATCAGAGCAGAAATAAATGAAATAGAGAACAGAAAAACTATAGAAAAAAATCAATAAAACAAGGAGATGGTTCTTTGAAAAGATCAACAAAATCGACAAACCCTTGGCAAGACTCACCAAGGAAAAAAGGCACAGGACTCAAATAAATAAAATCCAAAATGAAAGAGGAGAGATCACCACAGACATCATAGATATACAAAGAATTATTGTAGAATACTATGAAAAATTATATGCCACCAAATACAACAATCTAGAAGAAATGGATAAATTCCTAGAACAATACAACCTTCCTAGACTGAGTCATGAAGAAGCAGAAAGCCTAAACAGACCAATCAGCAGGGAGGAAATAGAAAAAACTATTAAAAAACCTCCCCAAAAATAAAAGTCCAGGCCCAGACGGTTATACTAGTGAATTCTATCAAACATTCAAAGAAGACTTGGTTCCTATTCTACTCAAAGTCTTCCAAAAAACTGAAGAAGAAGCAAGACTTCCAAACACATTTTATGAGGCCAACATAACCCTCATACCAAAACCTGGCAAGGATGGCACAAAGAAAGAAAACTACAGACCAATATCTCTAATGAATACAGATGCTAAAATACTAAACAAAATACTGGCAAACCGAATACAACAACATATTAAAAAAATAATACATCATGATCAAGTGGGATTCATCCCAGAATCTCAAGGATGGTTCAACATACGCAAAACGGTTAACGTAATACACCATATCAACAAAACAAAGAACAAAAACCACATGATCTTATCAATAGATGCAGAAAAGGCTTTTGATAAAATACAACACAATTTTATGTTTAAGACTCTCAACAAAATGGGTATAGAAGGAAAATATCTCAACATGATAAAGGCCATATATGATAAACCATCAGCCAACATCATATTAAACGGCATAAAACTGAGGACTTTCTACCTTAAATCAGGAACACGACAGGGTTGTCCACTCTCTCCACTCTTATTTAACGTGATGCTAGAAGTTCTGGCCAGAGCAATCAGACAAGACAAAGAAATAAAAGGCATCCATATCGGAAAAGAAGAAGTAAAGGTATCACTTTTTGCTGATGATATGATCCTATACATCGAAAACCCGAAGGACTCCACAAAAAGATTATTAGAAACAATAAACCAATACAGTAAGGTCGCAGGATACAAAATTAACATACAAAAGTCCATAGCCTTTCTATATGCCAACAATGAAATATTAGAAAATGAACTAAAAAAAATAATCCCCTTCACGATTGCAACAAAAAAAATAAAATACCTAGGAATAAACATAACAAAGAATGTAAAGGACCTATATAATGAAAATTACAAAGCATTGTTAAGGGAAATCGAAAAAGATACAATGAGATGGAAAAATATTCCTTGTTCTTGGATAGGAAGAATAAATATAATCAAAATGGCCATATTACCCAAAGCAATATACAAATTTAATGCAATTCCCATCAAAATTCCTATGAGATTTTTTAAAGAAATGGAACAAAAAATCATCAGATTTATATGGAACTATAAAAAACCCCGAATATCCAAAACAATCCTAAGGAAAAAGAATGAAGCTGGGGGCATTACAATACCTGACTTTAAACTATATTATAGGGCCATGATAATCAAAACAGCATGGTATTGGCAGAAAAATAGACACTCAGACCAATGGAACAGAATAGAAAGCCCAGAAATAAAACCACATATATATGGTCAAATAATCTTTGATAAAGGGGCCAACAACACACAATGGAGAAAAGAAAGCCTCTTCAAGAAATGGTGTTGGGAAAACTGGAAAGCCACATGCAAAAGAATGAAACTTGACTACAGCCTTTCTCCGTGTACTAAAATTAATTCAAAATGGATCAAAGACCTAAATATAAGACCTGAAACAATAAAGTACATAGAAGAAGACATAGGTACTAAAATCATGGACCTGAGTTTTAAAGAACATTTTATGAACTTGACTCCAATGGCAAGAGAAGTGAAGGCAAAGATAAATGAATGGGACTACATCAGAATAAAAAGTTTTTGCTCAGCAAGAGAAACTGATATAAAAATAAACAGACAGCCAACTAAATGGGAAATGATATTTTCAAACAACAGCTCAGATAAGGGCCTAATATCCATAATTTACAAAGAACTCATAAAACTCAACAACAAACAAACAAACAATCCAATAAAAAAATGGAAGAGGACACGAACAGACACTTCTCCCAGGAAGAGATACAAATGGCCAACAGATATATGAAAAGATGCTCAGCTTCATTAGTTATTAGAGAAATGCAAATCAAAACTACAATGAGATACCACCTCACCCCTGTTAGATTAGCTATTATCAACAAGATGGGTAATAGCAAATGTTGGAGAGGCTGTGGAGAAAAAGGAACCCTCATTCACTGTTGGTGGGACTGTAAAGTAGTACAACCATTATGGAGGAAAGTATGGTGGTTCCTCAAAAAACTGCAAATAGAACTACCTTATGACCCAGCAATCCCTCTACTGGGTATATACCCCAAAACCTCAGAAACATTTATACGTGAAGACACATGTAGCCCCATGTTCATTGCAGCACTGTTCACAGTGGCCAAGACATGGAAACAACCAAAAAGCCCTTCAATAGAAGACTGGATAAAGAAGATGTGGCACATATACACTATGGAATACTACTCAGCCATAAGAAATGATGACATCAGATCATTTACAGCAAAATGGTGGGATCTTGATAACATTATAAGGAGTGAAATAAGTAAATCAGAAAAAAACAAGAACTACATGATTCCATACATTGGCGGAACATAAAAACGAGACTAAGAGACATGGACAAGAGTGTGGTGGTTACCAGGGGTGGGGGGAGGGAGGACATGGGAGGGAGGGAGGGAGAGAGTTAGGGGGAGGGGGAGGGGCACAGAGAACTAGATAGAGGGTGGCGAAGGACAATCTGACTTTGGGCGAGGGGTATGCAACATAATTTAATGACAAAATAACCTAGACATGTTTTCTTTGAATATATGTACCCTGATTTATTAATGTCATCCCATTACCATTAATAAAAATTTATTAAAAAATAAAAATTAAAAAAAAAGAGGGAAATTCTCAAGGTTATATATTTAGACACTTGTAAACCACTATAATTGTCTACCTGCAGAAAATCAGGAGAGAAATAAATACCTGGAGGCAAAGTTTAGACACGAATCTGCTGGCCTATTCATAGGCAAAACCATGGAGAGACCCAGATCCTAGTTCTGGATTCCCTTTAGGGTATACTCATGCTCTCTCCAAGCCCACGTGTTGTAACCCAGGAAAGAAGTGCAAACTTTTATTTGCTCAAGGAGAAAAGAGAAAACAAAAACACGAGCTTGAGCCCGAGTCAGGAGTCTTGTCCTCTTATTACCAGTAAACTGGTAGAGAAGGCTCCCCCAAATTGGTCCCCAGCTTCTTGGGACTTCAGCAGTGTGTGCAGACAGCCCTTATCCCCACCACTCGTCTAATAACGCGTGTTCTTCCTGCCAAGCTCAGTGGCCTTACCGGAGCCCCGCCCCTCACCTCCAGCCAATCGCGCCTGCGTGCGTAGCACGGTCCCCGCCCCTCCGGTTTCGGCCCGCTGCCTTTGTTCTCCGGGTCTCCGTCTCAGCCTGTGCGCTCCGGGCAAACCGAGTGGCAGCTGCTAATTGGTGGCCGCGGCGCAGCCAATCAGAAGGGGGCACCTCAGGCTAGGGCTCGGATCTTTAAACCCGAGAGCCGCGAGGCGCGCGGAGGAGGCTGGGGAGGAGGGCGGTACCGCGTAGCTGGGACGCGTAGCGAAGCGAACGCCCCTCGCGCCCCCAGTCGAGCTTCGATTGGCGGGATCGCGGCAGTTCTCGCGCCCAGCCAGTCACCAGCGAGGATTTTTTGGCGGGGGGTTTCTCCCCCCCTTCACGTTTCGCCCGCCAGGCCAGAGCCGGAGGTCCGGCATCGCTCAGCCGCCGCCGGCGCCAGGGAACTGCGTTCTTACTGCCGCGATGAGGCCCCGCAAAGCCTGCCTGCTGGTCCTGCTGTTGGCGCTGACGCAGCTGCTGGCCGTGGCGAGCGCCGGGGAGCCGGACGAAGGTGAGCAGCCGGGCGTCGGACCGAGCCTGCGGGCTGGAGAGCGCCGCGCGCAGCGCCGGGGATGGGTGCGACCCTGGGCCGGTGGGCTCCGCGTGGAGCCGCTCTAGAACTGACGCCGGCGCCCACCTGCTGGAGTGTGAGCGGCGGAGGCGGGTGGCCAGCATCGCTCAGCTCCTGGGACGGCAGTGCGGTGAAGGGGCCGGGGCTGCGGCGCGTAGCAAGCCCCGTGCCGCCGCGGCGTGGACCGGCGAGAGCGCCAAGTGCCTCCTTTGCTGTTGGCTCCTTCGTCCCGGTTCTGCTCAGATCTTCCTCCAGGCGAGGCTCCTGGGGAGGAGAGTTTGAGATTTGCTTAAAATTTCCAGGCGAACACGCCCGAGGAATGGGGAGAGGGGACCCTGTTTTCCAAACAGGATTCAGGGAAGGCCCGAGTGGGAGCCCGGGGCAGCCGCGAGCAGCAAGCATTTACAACAAAATGTCCGTGGGTTTGGAAGTAAGTGACCCAAGGGTTCGAGGGAGAAAGGGGTGGCTTGGTTTGCATCTTTTCGGAGAAGCCAGTCCCTCGGCGAGCGTTTACTTAGCACCTAATTCGTGCCCGTCACCGCGCTGGGTTCCGGGAGCGGAGGATGAGACGTGGACCCGCTCTCCCAGGAACGCTAGGCAGCTCCTTAGTCCTGGGTCCTGCATTTTACTTTGCAACCAGCTGGCTCAGAACAAAAAGCTAAGAGAACTTTGGAAATGAGAAAGTACAAGGCAAGGAAAGAAGGCCGCTCCTAGAGAACCGGGCGTCCTTTTAGTGAGTCTCTGCTTTCTTCCTCGCTGGCCTTTCTCCCGACGACTAGGGGGTCGCCCTCCCCCCAGTGAGTTTGTTCCAATATAAATAATACTTCTTTTCTGATATTAATGTGTAGGGGGAAATGTGACCTTTATACTCGTTCAAACAGATTGAGGAATTTCTCAGGGGTCACAGAGACAAAAATCTTGACCAGAATAGGAAAGGAAGCAAAAGCCAAGCACCTAGTGGAAAAAATACCTGCCGAAAGGAACTTGATCTCAAGTGTGACCTGGGAACTTTAGCCACATCACCTGGTGCTTATTTAAATACAGAGTCCCAAAAATATACCGAAGCAGAAGTAGGGCTAATGGGGGGGACCCCCCCCCCCGGGATCTGTACTTTAAACAAGTTCTTCATGGGTTCATAGGCAGAACAAACTTCGGGGAGCACAGTAAAGGTTGAGGATCAGTGGGGATGGAGGGGACAGTAGCTAAACAGCAAAATCGCCTGGACACCAAGGACTACTAATAACCAGTGCATTTATCATTTGGGTCACTAATGCAGTGGAGGCCTTGGGAAGCAGTTGCCTTTGGGGTGAGCCCTGGAACCTCTGAGGTTGTCATGGCCAAGACAGGTCTCCCAAGGCGTCCTCTGGGGTGGGGTGGGCTTCTAGCTCGAACCTTGACTCTTTCCCATTTCCATGGGCATCCCTAGCCCTTCATTTTTAATGCCTATCACAGATAACTTGTTTTGTGGATTTATTGTGGGGTCCCACTTTGCCCTAGAAATTCCAAACCTGCAGGGTTTTTAGTTTTGTTAGCTTTCTTTACTTTTTTTTCCCCCTTACGTTCTAGATTCAAACAGTACAGGGATGTCTGGGTTCTAAATCCCCCCCCCCCCATCTTAAGAATATGGTTACTAAATAGAACTTGAGCTCTGAGGACTAAAGCCTCAGTTTGTAGGGCTTTCCATGTCTCTGGTTAGAAGTCACTTCTATGCTACGCATCTTTCCTGTTAACAGTGAAGGAAGATATTTTGATGCCTGCTCTTATTGGGGATTGGTTTAGATTGTAAAGTAAGTGGAAATTCATTTGGATCTAGTGCTAATAAAACTCTCCAACTGGCCTGACCTGTGGTGGTGCAGTGGATGGAGTGTCGACCTGGAAATGCTGAGGTCGCCGGTTCGAAACCCTGGGCTTGCCTGGTCAAGACACATATGGGAGTTGATGCTTCCAGCTCCTCCCCCCTGTCTCTCTCCTCTCTCTCTCTGTCTCTCTCTCTGTCTCTCTCCTCTCTAAAATGAATAAAAAATAAAATAAAAAAAAATTAAAAAAAAACAAAAAAACTCTCCAATTGTCTCTCTCTTTTGATCCCTGAGAAGTAATTGTCAAACGACGCCATGTAGAACTTTGGGCCTATTGGAAAAAAAATCTGATAGAACGGCATAGAATAGCAGTTGAGTGGTCAGAAACCACCACTGAGGAGCTTTGTGTGACCCTTGGGCAGGGGACTGAGGCTTTCTGCCCCTCAGTTTCATCACCTGTAAAGTGCATGTGATGTGTTTCCCTCAAGGGATGAGAGAATGTTTAAAAGTTGGTATAGTCCTGTCAACCATATCAGCTGCAGTGTTATTTCTGATAACAAGTATCTCTTCTCCACTTTTAATATAAACTGTTTGGGCTTGACCTAATGGTAGACTTTACCCACCTGTTATAGGGGTATCTCTAGTGGGGATTGCCAATGCCCAGCTAAGAAAGTAGGTGAGGACATCCTGCAAGGAGCAGCCAGCATCCAGACTGGACAGGGGCCCAGTCTTTTCTTCAGATGTACTGGTGGGAGTGGGCAGGGACTGCACTGACCTGGTTAGAGGAGGGGCAGGGCCCCCCACTTCAGGAGTGTGGCCTTACCATGTGGGCTGAGCACTGTTGAGAGGATCCGAGAGGCCTCATGTGAGGAGGATGGCACCTGTCTGGAAGGTGCTGGAAGGCTGTGGATGTATTTCTACCCCAAAACATCCAACTCTAAAGTGAAGTCTCCTTTAATAGTGGTCTCCTCACTGAAATATGGGTTTCTTGTAGGTGGGAATATAGAGCCAGCATCTTCTCAGATTTCAGAGAAATCAGCCCTTGGGTTGTCTGTGAGTGGAGGAGAAATGGAATGTGTCTGTGTGTCTGTGTAGTAAGTTTATTGATTTTAAAGAGAGGAAAAAAATATTGATTTGTTGTTCCACTTATTTATGCATTCATTGGTTGATAGTTGTATGTGCTCTGATCTGGGATAGAACCTGCAACCTTGGCATATGGGCTCGGTGCTAGTCCAGTGGTTGACAAACCGTGACTCGCAAGCCACATGCGGCTCAATCAGATTGAAGATGTTTTTAGCAAAGGCCAGCTTAGGAGAACCCTAATTAAGTTAATAACCATGTACCTACCTATATAATTATAGTTTAAGTTTAAAAAATTTGGCTCTCGGCCTGACCTGTGGTGGTGCAGTGGATAAAATGTTGACCTGGAACACTGAGGTCACCGGTTCGAAACCCTGGGCTTGCCTGGTTGAGGCACATATGGGAGTTGATGCTTCCTGCTCCTCCCCGCTTTCTCTCTCTCCTGTTTCTCTAAAAACGAATAAATAAATAAATAAATTGGCTTTCAAAAGAAATTTCAGTTGTTGGACTGTTGATATTTGGCTCTGTTGACTAATGAGTTTACCGACCACTGCTCTAGCCCATTGGTTTTCAACAGCCTGTCCACCAGAAATTTCGTGCCAGCCTGCGAAAAAGTTAACCACCCTTGTGTTGTATGAAGATTATAGACCCAATAATGATACCAGTCCATGGACCGGCAGTTGAAAACCACTGCTTTAACCCACTGACCTACCCGACCAGGGCTATGGAAAGTGTAGATTTTTTTAAATCAAGGAGTTCTCTTAGCTCTGGTCCTTGGTAACTCATGGATACCCATTTAATCTTGAGAGCCCTGTCACCAGTAGTGCTGCTGGGCCACTTCAGGCTGAGTGCAGATAAGGGAGCATCTTTTCTTTTCCTTGTAAAATTCACCTTAATCTGAGCAAATTACAGAGTCCCTCTTCCTGCCCCAGCTATGTCTCCCAGTTTGAAGAGTAGACGGAGTTCCTCTTTGCTTTCTTTCTAGCCTTCCTCCAATCTTTCCAGCTGTTTGCAGGTAAATTTGGTTCTGCTGGTGCACCTGACTAGCAAGGTGGGGCGAGTGGACATGTGTGGCCCGCAAGCCCTGCCCAGCTGCCCACTGCGGCCGTGCAGCCCAAGTGGGCTTCCAGATCTGGGCCAGGGTGCCCCAGCTGGAACAGAGAACCCCGCATAGAGCCTCAGGTTTGCAGCCCTCGGGCAGGTCATTTTGGTAGGACATGCAAGTGAGGTTGTCTTCCCCTGCGTCCTGGCCCCTTCACATTCAGAAAGCCTCATTCCTGTTGCTGCCCGGTGACAGTGCTGAGGGCCTGAGGCCCGCCTCTGGGCATGTCCACCCCCCAGAGGAGCTGTGGCCTGGAGTGCAGGGAGTGGACCGGAAGGAAAGGTGATGGCAGGGGTGCGAACTTCTCCCAAGAAGCATGGGAGTCTGCTCAGTTCGTACTTCTCAAATTGGTAGGTTTTCTCTTGGGATTTTAGAGCTGTTTCTCCCTCCCCTGACAAAGGAATGTAGAAATCAGGAAACAGCAGTGAGGGGTTTAAAGGGACATGGTTGAAGATAGCGGCTGGTGGGGTTGGGGGGGGGGTAGGTTTTTTGTTTGCTTTTTTAATTTGTTTTCAGATTGGTAGTGTTAACAATAATGAACAAAACTGCCCGCCCCACCCAGACCAGTTTCCTGGCCCCTCTGAGAGCTGCAGGGCCAGGCCTGGAGTAGTTAGGGGTGGGACCGGGACTGGGCAAGTCCCAGGCGGTGCAGGATCCCAAAGGCAGGTTTTCATGCCCTGACCTCATCCTCAGCCCCAAATGCAGTAACTGTCAGTCAGTCTTGGTTTATCTCCTGGGAAGCATGTCCTAATAGGAATAATTGGCCCCTTGGAACATTCTGGCTTTGGAGTTATGAAATCCTCCCGCTTGCTTCAAATGCACTTGCTGATGTGACTGAAGCTGAGGGACCTGATTAATAAGAACTGCAGTTCCACAGTCTGTAGATTGGCAAAAAATTAACTGGATCTTGATAATGAGATGTACTTGTGATGTAATGAGATTCTGTGTTGAGATGAGATGTAATGAGATTCTGTGTTCTGGGAAGAGATTTGCTTCCAGGCTGGAAGCACATCACTGAAAGTTAACCTTGTCCTGGAGCACAGACCAGTGGGAACCATATAATGAGGTATTATTCCTAAAATGCAAAGTGCTGGCTGTGGGTAGAGGAGTCTTGCTACAGGGCAAGGCCTGGAAAGACTGCAGGGGTTTCTGAGGGATAATGGGTCAGATCTCAGTGCAGAGGGGGAGAAGAGCTGATGTTGGATCTCTTCTCAGGGAGAAAGAACAGGAGGTGCTACCTCTGGGGAGCATTTAGACTTCAAACTCTAGGTCTGTGGTTTTCAGACATCTTTTTTATTTTTAATTTAATTTTTTTTACAGGGACAGAGAGAGTCAGAGAGACGGATAGATAGGGACAGACAGACAGGAACGGAGAGAGATGAGAAGCATCAATCATCAGTTTTTCGTTGGGACTTCTTAGTTGTTCATTGGTTGCTTTCTCATATGTGCCTTGACCGCGGGCCTTCAGCAGACCGAGTAACCCCTTGCTGGAGCCAGCAACCTTGGGTCCAAGCTGGTGAGTTTTTTTTTTGGCTCAAGCCAGATGAGCCTGCACTCAAGCTGGCAACCTCAGGGTCTCGAACCTGGGTCCTCCACATCCCAGTCTGACACTCTATTCACTGCACCACCGCCTGGTCAGGCCTCAGACATCTTTTAACCATGACCTCCCTTTAAGTGAAATCTCAGGTGGCCACTCATGCATAGTTACAGCAGAATTGCCGAGGTAGGAACTTCTGATGTCACCACCCTGTCTAGTGGGGCCCCCATGGACTACTCAGGACTCACAACACATTTTGAAGGGTTGGAGGTTCTTCGGAAATTTTTAAGGAGGAGAGTCACAAATTTTCTAACCAGTCTGCATATTTTCTACTCAGATTCTAATAAAGAAGAGGCCATTGAGGATGAAGACGAAGAAGAGGAAGATGAGGAGGAGGAGGAGGATGACTTGGATGTTAAGGAAGAAAATGGTGTCTTAGTCCTAAGTGACGCCAACTTTGATAACTTTGTGGCTGACAAAGACACAGTGCTGCTGGAGTTCTACGCTCCGTGGTGAGGACCCATGTTCCGGTTCTTCTCCGGTGGGCGAGGGGTTCCTCTGCTCATGAGCTTGACCCCGGCTGGGCGATAGTGGGGGGCGCAGGAACCCAAGCCCCTGGTTCAGGATCCCTGGGGCTTAGCATTCCACCAGTTTGTGCGGAGCAGCCCATGAGCCAGCGCTCTCAGAACACGGTCCCCAGTAGTCTAAAATGTGAACAGGTCCTCTGATAGTTACACTTGGGAAGGGGGTGGTATTTAACAAGCTGTGATGATGACAGAAACCTCTGTGGGTGTCAGACATGTCTGACCCGTCTCGAGGCCACCCATGTCCCTTCTCCTGTCAGTGGTCGGGCAAGCTGCCGTCCGCCCCCTTTACCATCCTTCACCCTCACAATGCAGTACTAACTGGGCCTGTATTCCTCCCCCATCTCCTGTTGTCTTATAATGCCTTCTTTCCCTTTTGCTCCACCCTCCCTTGTTTACTCTGGAGTCATGGTCCAGATACTCATGTGTGCGCAGTGCTTGATATTCAAGAACAGTTAGAGCTGTTTTATATAAAACACTTCAACAATACTTTGAACATGTCTTTGAGGTTCTATTTCTATTTTATAGATCAGTAGTTTGCCAACTTTTTAGTTTTGGGATCCTTAGCATTTAAAATTTGAGGGCCCCAAATAGCTCGCATGTGGGTCGTGTTTCTCAGTCTTTACCACATTAGAACTGGGAAATTGAAAAGTAACAGTAATGCATTGCATGTTAACATCATTTTTAGGGTAGCCTCTGGAAAACTCTGTATGTGTCCAAAGCAGAACTGGACATTGAACCTTGACCTCTGACTTCCAGCCACGTTGACCTCCTGTGATGTTCCGTTGTGTCTTGCCTCTTAACTGCAGATATTTCCTATCCTGATGTCCCCCCCCCCTTTTTTTTTAGAGGAGAGAGAGACAGAAAGGGAGAGAGATGAGAAGCATCAGCTTGTAGTTGAGGCACCTTAGTTGTTCATTGATGGCCTCTTATGTATACCTTGACTGGGGGGGGGCGCTCAAGCTGGCAAGCCTCCGCTCAAGCCAGCGACCTCAAGGTTTCTGTCCTGAGACCTCAGCATCCCAAGTCGACGCTCTGTCACTGCTCCATTGCCTGGTCAGTCCTGATGCCCATTTGTGTGTGTCTTGGAGTTAAGCCTCCACAGGGACAGTTAGCCTTTGTTTCCCCAAACCGAATCCTTAGGTGTGGACATTGCAAGCAGTTTGCTCCAGAATATGAAAAGATCGCCAGTGCCTTGAAGGAGAACGACCCTCCCATTCCTGTAGCTAAGATTGATGCGACCACGGAGTCTGCGCTGGCCAGCAGGTTTGATGTGAGCGGCTACCCCACCATCAAGGTTCTCAAGAAGGGACAGGCTGTTGACTACGAGGGCTCCAGGACCCAGGATGGTGAGCGGCGCTCGAGCTGTTGGGGGAAGCTGAGACCAGGGCTCTGTCCCCTGGGACGGGGAATTTCGATAAGAGGAAGGAAGACAAGTTGAGGGGACTGGGAGTGACCCTGGGCACCAGTTTCTGGGAGTGCTCCTTCCTGGAATGTTCGAGGTTACCAAGATCAAAATAAACTTGTCCTTGGGTGGGAGCGGTATCTTCCCATTTCAGACCATGAAACAAGATCTGGGGTGGATGTGTTAAAAAATGGCATATGGTCAACTGTAATTGAAAATTTTAAAAAGAAAGAAGTGATACAGGAGGTGGGGGTTCTTGGTGGCGTTTTAGAGCAGCAGTCTGCAGCCGGTGATTCTTTGGCACAGCAGTGTGCCACAGGAGCATTGAAAACACGCGGTGCTGGGCTGTTGGGTCAGGGGCACTGACCTCTCTTCCCTTAGATTGTCAAATGAAAAAATGACAACAGCCAACACAACAGTAGCCATTCAGTGTGAATGAATCTTAATTATACTGTTTTTACTTTTGTCAGATTGGCCAAAAATATATTTTTGGCTGTGTCTCAGAATTTTAGCAATTAGTTGATGTATGCGTGGGATGAAAATGGTTGGAAATCGCTGTTCTAGACCAGTGGTTCTTTTTTTTTTTGTATTTTTCTGAAGCTGGAAACGGGGAGAGACAGCCAGACAGACTCCCGCATGCGCCCGACCAGGATCCACCCGGCACGCCCACCAGGGGCTACGCTCTGCCCACCAGGGGGCGATGCTCTGCCCCTCCGGGGTGTCGCTCTGCCGTGACCAGAGCCACTCTAGTGCCTGGGGCAGAGGCCATAGAGCCATCCCCAGCGCCCGGGCCATCTTTGCTCCAATGGAGCCTTGGCTGCGGGAGGGGAAGAGAGAGACAGAGAGGAAGGAGGGGGAGGGGGTGGAGAAGCAAATGGGCGCTTCTCCTATGTGCCCTGGCTGGGAATCGAACCCGGGTCCCCCACACGCCAGGCCAACGCTCTACCGCTGAGCCAACCGGCCAGGGCCTGGACCAGTGGTTCTTAATGTTCAGCTTACATCAGAATCATGGGGGGTGGGGGGGTGTCATTAAGACAGATCCCAGAGCCCCATCCCCACGTTGCTTGTTAAGTGAGTTCCAGGTCAGGTTCAGTGCAGTTCTTACAAATGCTTGGGGTGCCGAGGCTTCAGGCCCAGACTTGACATTGAGCACTGTAGTGTGGGGAACTAGGCAGGTCTTGAACCAGGCCCGTGGATCCCTGCCGGCTCTCATTAGGCACTAAATACATTTTATTACATGAATGAACAAAGAAGATGGTGGTAGACTTCCACAAGAGCATGTCTTCTACTGGCCCTCTGAGTGCATTTTCATAAATGGGCATCCCCCACAGTGACTGACGTGGACTCTGGGCCCTCCACAGTGATGGACGTGGGGCTCCAGGTGGGGATGGGACAGTGTCCTGCGCAGTGGATTCACCTTTCAGTCTGCGAGCTTGTGCTGTGCAGGAGTGGCTCTCAGACCTGGTTCTTCGTGGGTTCCATAGTCAAAAAAGCAAAGGAAGTGTTACAAGTCTGTTACCATTGTTCCTAAGAACCACTTGGAAAATGCTTTGTGAGAATATGCTCTGTGTCCCATTCCTGTCATTGAATCCACCTCTGGGGACTGAAGCCACAAACGGGCCATTTTATAACAGGTGACGCCAGTGCAGCCTGAGCAGTGGGAGCTGCCGCTCTCTTCCTTTTCTCGGTTCTTGCTTGTGTTGCATGATGCTCTGATATGCGGGTGGTAGACACGTCCACATGAAGGGACAGCTGCCAGGACCATTGATCAGCACACTGGTCATAGCACTGGGAGATGACCTCTTGGGGTTTATGTGCCGTTGGGACCCTAGGCTGGTTCTCCTTCAGCGGCCAGTCTTGGGCTGTCAAGAAGTCTGCCTGTGCTCAATCTTCTTGGGTTTATTGCAGAAATTATTGCCAAAGTCAAAGAGATCTCCCAGCCCAACTGGATGCCCCCCCCAGAAGTCACACTTGTGCTAAACAAAGATAACTTCGATGAAGTGGTGAACGATGCAGACATCATTCTGGTGGA
This sequence comes from Saccopteryx bilineata, assembly GCF_036850765.1. Taxonomy (NCBI): domain Eukaryota; kingdom Metazoa; phylum Chordata; class Mammalia; order Chiroptera; family Emballonuridae; genus Saccopteryx; species Saccopteryx bilineata. The sequence goes on along the minus strand of NC_089491.1, from coordinate 346,929,110 downwards.
GTTTTATGCCCCGTGGTAAGATGGTGTTGGGTAGCCTGCTGGCATTGGGTGGGTAGCAGAGGTGACCAACGAGCCAGGTGGGTGCAGCGTGTCCCCCTTGCACTAAGGGTGAAGTGGAGCTGCTCAGGGTTCTTTTACAGGCTGTTCCTGAGGGCTGTAATCGGGCAGAACACAGGGCTGAGACGTGAGGGGGGGAAGCCCACATGACCCCCATGGGAGGTCTGCTGGGTGACCTGGGACCCCCCAAGACTGGAAGACACAGCTGAGCACAGGCCTGTGCCTGCTGGAGTCCTGTGTGGGGTTAGGCGCATCCCTGAGGAAACATGTGAGGGCTGTCTGACAGCCGTGCCCCTCTAGGCAATGAGGTGACATCTTTCACCTCCGGTAGGAGGCCTGGAAATGCTGTTTATGGGAGTTCTCCGGCTGGGGTGGGGAAAGCACAGACAGGCCCCAGCAGTGAAGGGGACGTGGCAGCTGATGGCCTCGCTCCTCCTGTCCCAGCCTTGTCACGCTAGCCCTGCTGTCTCCCTTCCGAGGTGTTGGAACCGTGGTTTCAGCTGCCTTCATCTATGCTTCTGGCTGTTTCAGAGTGAATAGAAGGTGACCCTCAGCCTTGCTCCACACTCGAGATGTGTCCCCTTCTCACACTGGAGCCTCAGGGCTCCTACAGCTTTTCTGCCTTGTGTCCCTCCCCTTGGCCTTCTCAAGCTCCTGCCCACTTCCTATCCATCCCTCATGGCCCAGCTCAGCTATCACATCCTGTATGAAGCTGTCCCTGACTGTCTCCATACCTGACCCAACTCTCCAGTGAAGAAAATTCCCCTTCTCAGGATGTTGTCTGTCTTGGCCTTTCCCACATCTCATTCCACGTCATAGTCATGCTCTGGTCTGTGTCCCTGTGTGTGTCTGTTTGTTCATTGTGTCCCCAGTGGGTGAATGCCAGGTCGTGCTGGCTCTCCTGAGGCCCTGGCCCAGCGCCCTTGGCCGGGAGCCATTCAGAGGTTGGCTGAGTCTCACCAAGTTGCTCAAGAACACAGGTTGGGCTTCGGCACCTTGTGTAGCTGGAAGGCTGTGTCCACACTGGAACAGGTCACTGACAGCACTGGCTTCCTCCGACAGGTGTGGGCACTGCAAGAAGCTGGCTCCCGAGTACGAGAAGGCTGCCAAGGAGCTGAGCAAGCGCTCTCCCCCAATCCCCCTGGCGAAGGTCGACGCCATCGCGGAAACAGACCTGGCCAAGAGGTTCGATGTCTCGGGCTACCCCACCCTGAAGATCTTTCGCAAGGGAAAGCCTTTTGAATACAATGGCCCACGGGAGAAGTACGGTATGGCCGCTTCCTTCTCTCAGCTCAATGGGACAGAGAGGTTCCCTGGCACATGTGGGTGTGGGTGGAGTACCCTGGAACCCAGCCCCTCCTCAGGCGGGTGCTCTGCTCCCAGGGATCGTGGACTACATGATTGAGCAGTCTGGGCCGCCCTCCAAGGAGATATCGTCCCTGAAGCAGGTTCAGGAGTTCCTGAAGGACGGGGACGATGTCATCATTGTTGGGGTCTTCAAGGCAGAGAGTGACCCGGCCTATCAGCTGTACCAGGATGCTGGTGAGTAGTAGTCCTCTGCACTGGACAGAACGCCCCCCTGGGGAGCCTGCTGCTTTTGCATAACACCCCTGGGTGAACATTTAGGGGACGACTGCATGTGTTGCCGTAGCCTCTGTGGGAGCAGGCTTGCTTTCACACAGGTCAGTGGTTGGAGGTTAGTTCCTTGTTACCTTAATTGCCCATGGAGAGTTGGGGAGGGGCACAGTCAAGTTCTTCCAAGTTCGTTTTCTATCTCCCTCACCTTCTAGGGTCCCCTTCCCAAGCCCCTCTGAAAGGGGGGCTCTTCAGCGGAAGGTGAGGGTTTCGACCTGGGTTTGAGTCCTGGCCCTGCCAGTTGTTAGCACTGTGACCAACCACAGGCAGTGACCTGATCAGCCAACTTCTGTGCTGCGCAGTAACAATTGTGCAGATGTCAAATGCAGATTAGCAAAATTCCTGTCATGCGTCCTTGGTCTTTATCAATTAGGTAACCCTGTCATCCACTCCTAACTAGTCAGGAAGAACCTTGCAGAGGGACCGCCAGACCCAAGTCATGTTTGTGTTGCATGCGCATCCTGGCGTCGGGGTCTGTGACAGTCCAGGCCTGGGGCAGGGGCAGGGTGGTGGCAACACTGCCAGTCCAGGCACCACACTTCAAGTCGGACACGTGTGCCTCACGTGGCTCAGTCTGGGCAGGCTGCAGGCAGAGGTGAGAGGCACCGGGCCCGGTGTGCCAGCCCATTTACTGGATTGCGTGGATAGCCAGAGAGCCCCAGGGATGCAGGGTGGTCTACAGAGAACGGGAGAAGGGGGTCTGTGAGCATGCAAGGCGGCTAACGGAGTTCTCGAGGCAATTCTGTCTCCTCACCCATAGCCGGGTGCTGATATCTGGGGCGCCTGGAGGCTTGAACAGGGTGGCCTGCCCTGCAGGGGTCTGGGTGCCTCAGCAGGACCAGAGCGGAGGGCCTGAGGTGTGGTCACCCCAGGCCCAGGGCAGGGGCTAACGGACCTGCCCCATCTGGTTTTGTGGTGGTTGGAATGCAGCCACACTCACTTGTTCACACACTGTCCAGCTGCTTTCACACTTGAGTACGGAGTGGAGTGGTTGTGGCAGCGTGGCCTGCAAAGCCAAGGGCGTTTCCTGTCTGGTCCTCTCTGGAAAAAGTCTGCCAGCCTCTGTTCTCGATTATCTCCAGACAGTGGGGTTTTATTGGGAGTTTAACAAGATTTTAATACACTATATATAGTATAAGAATCACAGTTAGGGGCCCAGCCCACCAGCACGCCACCCCCCACCTTGAGGAGGAGAGGCTCGACCCTGGGAAGGGGCACATGTGGAGACTCGCCCTGCACACATAGCAGGTGTGCCACTCGCTGGCTCCTCAGGACAGGTTGGCTCTCTGGGGCTAAGTGCTCCCCGACCTCAGAGACAGCAGTCTGCCGGAGCTCCTGACACATTAGTTCTAAATTTTTCTCTGAACATTCAGTTAAAATTACAAACATCAGGACACAGATTTTAAGGTATTAGGCCTGTACTAAGTTTTGAAATCCAACATTTAAGCTTGAAGCAGGTCCACACAGTACTCACAATGGTCATTACACTATTTTTCTGGACACTTGTGGTTGATGTTGGTAATGAGTTAAATCTAGATTGTTGAAGCAATTGAACAAACTGTGTATTTATCATTCTGTTTGTCAGCTAACAACCTGAGAGAAGATTATAAATTCCATCACACTTTCAGCACTGAAATAGCAAAGTTCTTGAAAGTCTCTCCTGGGAAGTTGGTCATGATGCAGCCTGACAAGTTCCAGTCGAAATACGAGCCGAGGAGCCATGTGATGGACATCCAGGTGGGTGAGGTGGCTTGGGTCTCTGGCCCTTCTGAAGTGCCAGCTACTGGGTGTCCAGCCGTCATGAGGATCCGGTGCTCCCACCTCGGGGGTTTTGGAGCATGGGGATTTCTGTCCCTGCAGGCTCTGGGCCCTGGAGCACAGCCAGCAGACTGTTCATGGTTGGGTTTACTGGGGCAACTCACATATCGGGCAGTTGCAGGGCCCTGGCCCCTGGCAGAGCTCCACCTGCTTTTGCCAGAAGAGTTGCTTCCACTCGTACCTTCTGGTACCAGCCTCCCTTTGGTGCCCCCCACTGTGGGTCTGGCCTGGGTTGTTGTTGGTTCTGGCCAGAATGTGCTGCTGCTGGGAGCTAAACCTCATTTTCTAGCGGGCCCAGACACTGGGGGCTGTGGGCATTGCAGGCCTCTCCGCCATGTGAAGCTGAGCGGCGTGGGTCGTGGACGGGGCCTTTCTTTCCACAACTCCCCAGCCCCACCTTCTTAAAGGGTGTGCCACTTCTAGAAAGGAGAGGGACTTCTCAACTCAGTGTTCCAGACAATTCAGTGAGCAGTTCTTCAGGTTTGGAAAAGACCCTAGATCTTGAATTCAAAGCTTTGTTGTTTTTTTCATAGACTGGGATGCAGAGAAGTGAACTCTCGCACCCAGGGTCCCACAGCCAGTTAGAAGTAACGGAGGGAAGGATGCAGGTGTCCTTCCTGGGCTAGGGTGCCCCCTCGGGCCATGACCCTCGGCACTTGGGCCAAGGGCTCTCACACGACCTGCAGGACGTGTGTGTCACTGAGTCCCTTGGGCGTGTGCCAGGGAGCAGCCATGCTCCTTCTGGTCTGTTTCTGTGAACTGGCAACATGACAGCCTTGGAGGCGGCCCTATGATTCCCGGGGTCTTTAGTCCCATTCTCCTTCTCAGAGTCTCTTGTCCAGAAAGGGGCCCTGTGCATGTGGGGCAGTGGCCCTGGGGAGTCAGGCACAGCCCTGTGTGGTGTGTACATTCCCGAGAAGGGGGTCTGTAGCTTTTGACAGATCCTTGAAGAGGTCCTTGACCTCAGAAAGGCTAAGACCCTTGCTGTCCAGTCTCATATCTATTAGTGCCACTTGTTGGGTTTCCTTTAGCTACATTTTAAATTTTAAATGGATTGATATTGTTTACATACTACCTTTATTCCATAAACTACATGAGGCTACTTTGTGAAAACTCATACAGTACAATAACATGCAGTGTTTTTAAAGTGGCTTTAGAAATCAGGACAAAGGAAAGACAAGGGCAGGACAGGTGAGTAAAGCGAAGTGTGGGTCAGCACCTGGAGTGGCTGAGAGAGGACAGGTTGTCTGTGAGCCGGCAGATGAGCAGGCAGCCCCGCATGGAGTCGGGCCGAGGCCCCTGGGGTGTGCGCTCGGTTCCAGCGCAGGTTCCCCGCTGCTCCTGCCACTTCACTCCTGAGGTTGCCTCCGGGGTGCGGTTCCAGTCGCCCCCCTCGCCGCTTTGCCAGCACTTTCCTCCCACCCTCCTGGTGCTCTTGGACCAGACCCTCAGTGCTTTGTCTCCAGCTCTTCCTCCCACATGGCAAGTCCTGCCCATCCCCAGCACTGCATGGGGCCACCTCCCTGACTGTCCCATCCAGAGGGGACTCAGGCTCTAGGGGAGGAATGTGGGGTCTGTCCACCACGTCCTGCTGTGCAGCCTTGGGAGAGCAGCTGAACCTTGCTGAGCCTCAGTGTCTCCGTCTATGTGAGCTGGCAGTGCCTACCCTCGGGTGGTTATGAGTCTGGCGTCTGCAGGGCTAACTCAAGTTCATACTTGGTGGGAGCCCCTGCGTCAGGGCACGCTACATGTCCCTCAGGGCCGTCACCTCACCTCTGACAGCCAGGTCTCAGTGTCCACTGCACTGTGCCCGGTTGGTCACGACTGCTGTATAACTCAGAGCTGGGCTTGTCTCACTTGATCCCCCTCACCCAGGAGCCACCTGGGTACCAGAGGAAGCCGAGCCTGCATATCACTCCGTCTCTGGCCACGGTCTCAAGCTGCTGCCCCGCTGTACAGCTCCAACCTGCATTCTTGCCCGAGACCATGCTGCTTTGGTGTGGTGGGCAGTCACAGGGTGCTCTCCTGGCCGCGTGAACCCGCGCTCTTGCCCGAGACCATGCTGCTTTGGTGTGGCGGGCAGTCACGGGGTGCGCTCCGGGCAGCATGCACCCGCGCTCTTGCCCGAGACCATGCTGCTTTGGTGTGGCGGGCAGTCACGGGGTGCTCTCCTGGCCGCGTGAACCCGCGCTCTTGCCCGAGACCATGCTGCTTTGGTGTGGGGGGCAGTCACGGGGTGCGCTCCGAGCAGCACGCACCCGCATTCTTGCCCAAGACCATGCTGCTTTGGTGTGGCGGGCAGTCACGGGGTGCGCTCCGGGCAGCACGCACCCGTGCTCTTGCCCAAGGCCATGCTGCTTTGGTGTGGCGGGCAGTCACGGGGTGCGCTCCAGGCACCACGCACCCGCACTCTTGCCCAAGGCCATGATACTTTGGTGTGGCGGGCAGTCACGGGGTGCGCTCCGGGCAGCACGCACCCGCGCTCTTGCCCGAGGCCATGATGCTTTGGTGTGGCGGGCAGTCACGGGGTGCGCTCCGGGCAGCACGCACCCGCGCTCTTGCCCGAGGCCATGATGCTTTGGTGTGGCGGCAGTCACGGGGTGCTCTCTGGACAGCAGGCAGTCATGGGGTGTTCTCTGGACAGCACACACCCACACTCTTGCCCGAGACCATGCTGCTTAGCGTGGCAGGCAGTCACGGGGTGTTCTTCGGGCAGCACGCACAGCCCAGCGTGGCCACTCACCAGTTGTGTGCACTTGGGCCCCTTCTCTCCGTGCCATTTTCCTGTCGTCTGTGAGCTGTCCTGATAGGACCGTGTTAATAGTTGTCAGGCTCCTGCAGTGGCTCAACAAGCTCACTTAAGGTTCACTGGAGGAAAGGGGGTCCTAGAGATCACAGAAAATCTGGGGTTGCTTGACTGGGGGCGAGCTCAGAGTCTATCATTGTTGCCCCCGCCCATTCCATCTTCACTCACTGAGTCGGTCAGTAAATGGTGGGCGTGTCTGCCGAGCCTGTTTGTCAGGCTGGCCTCACCTGTCCCTGGTTGTGTGCAGGGGTCTACAGAGGGCTCGGCCGTCAAGGACTACGTGCTGGAGCATGCCCTGCCCCTGGTGGGTCACCGCAAGCCCTCCAACGATGCCAAGCGCTACACACAGCGCCCTCTGGTCGTCGTCTACTACAGCGTGGACTTCAGCTTTGACTACAGAGCAGGTGAGGGACCCTGGCCAGGCATGTGGGCTAGGACTCCAGCCCCAGGCCCTTGCGGTCAGTTGCCAGCTGGGTGTCCCTTTACGGCTTCGGGGTCATTTTCCTCTGCGCTTCAGGCAGGCAGGGACACCAGGCACAGGCCTCTTGGTCTCACTGAGCTTTTGACTGAGGTCTCCCGCTCACCGAGAGGGTTTTCAGAAATGCTTTTCTTCTCAGTTGAGGCCAGAGCCCGAGCAGAGGATCTGAGGGAGAGAACTGTGAACCTCACCTCCACAGCTCACACCCTCTTGTTGCAGCCACTCAGTTTTGGCGGAGCAAGGTGTTGGAGGTGGCCAAGGACTTCCCCGAGTACACCTTCGCTGTGGCCGATGAGGACGACTTTGCCTCGGAGGTGAGGGACCTGGGGCTCAGCGAGAGTGGGGAGGACGTCAACGCTGCCGTCCTGGACGCTGGCGGACGGCGGTTCGCCATGGAGCCCGACGACTTTGACTCCGACACCCTCCGCCAGTTTGTCACAGCTTTCAAAAAAGGTGAGCAGCGTGTGGCCAGTCCTCCTCTGCATGGGTCTGGGTGGGCCGTGGGTGCACTGGGTGCCTCTTCCTTCCCGTCGCTTGTCCTGAGCCTCATCCTGCTTTTCTCCCGAGGACCTTGGGGAGGATAGATGGAGAGTCCCCATTCTTTTGCTTTTTTTTATTTTTTATTTTTATTTTACTTATTCATTTTTAGAGAGGAGAGAGAGATAGAGATAGAGAGGGAGAGAGAGGAGAGAGAGACGGAGAGAGAGAGAAGGGGGGAGGAGCTGGAAGCATCAACTCCCATATGTGCCTTGACCAGGCAAGGCCAAGGTTTCGAACTGGCGACCTCAGCATTTCCAGGTCGACGCTTTATCCACTGCGCCACCATAGGTCAGGCCTCTTTTGCTTTTTAAAATTTTATTTATTTAATCATTGATTTTAGAGAGGGATAGAAACATTGCTCTATTGCTGTTTGTGGCCTGACTGGGTTATCCAGCCGGCAACCTGTGTGTATCAGGATGATGCTCTAACTGAGCTATCTAGCCAGGTTTTGGCGGCGGGGGGGAGGGGGGGTCGGGTAATATATAAAAAGAGCAGGTGTGTCTTGGAAATTTCAAGAAGCCTACTTTTTAAAATATTTTAGCCTGACTATGCAGTGGTGCAGTGGATAGAACATTGGACTGGGATGCTGAGGACCCAGGTTCGAGATCCTGAGGTTGCCAGCTTGAGCGCGGGCTCATCTGGTTTGAGCAAAAGCTCACCAGCTTGGACCCAAGCTCGCTGGCTTGAGCAAGGGGTTACTCGGTCTGCTGTAGGCCCATGGTCAAGGCACATAAGAGAAAGAAATCATGAACAAGTAAGGTGTTGCAAGAAAAACTAATGATTGATGCTTCTCATCTCTCTCCATTCCTGTCTGTCCCTATCTTTCTCTCTCTCTCTGACTCTCTCTCTCTGTCTCTGTAAAAATAAATAAATAAAATTTTTTTAAAAATTAAAAAAAAATTTAAATAGGCGCTTGGTGATTGTATTAAGTTATGTGCTTGTGGAACTCGCTTTACGGCATTAGACGCATGTGTTTATTGGTCTGTTAAGCACATGGCCCGCTCCCCAGCACCAGCCTATTGTGGGCAGACCTCCTGGATCGCTGTCTTTGAGTCTGCTCGGTATTTCTTCCCATGTGGCTTTGCAGGCCTGGTGCTCCCTGGAGCCCTCTTCACTGGACACTTCTCTTGTGACAGCCTAACTGGGCAGGACCCAGTGCCCTGCAGGCCTGCCATGGACTGCCTGCACTGGCCGTGGCTTTGCAGGGACAGGGAGAGGGAAAGGTTGGGGGAGAACAGGAAGCTGAGGGCTGGGCTTTTGGAGACAAGGTACTGCTTGGTTCAGGCGGACCCACCGGGGCCTGTCCATCACTCACACCCCTCACCCCTCGCTTTCCTCAACAGGAAAACTGAAGCCGGTCATCAAATCCCAGCCAGTGCCCAAGAATAACAAGGGGCCAGTCAGGGTCGTGGTGGGAAAGACCTTCGACTCCATTGTGATGGACCCCAAGAAGGATGTCCTAATCGAGTTCTATGCGCCCTGGTGCGGGCACTGCAAGCAGCTGGAACCCGTGTACACCGCCCTGGGCAAGAAGTACAAGAACCACAAGAACCTGGTCATCGCCAAAATGGATGCCACCGCCAACGACATCACCAACGACCGCTACAAAGTTGAGGGGTTCCCTACTATCTACTTCGCACCCAGTGGGGACAAAAAGAACCCAGTTAAGTTTGAGGATGGAAACAGAGATCTGGAACATTTGAGCAAGTTTGTAGAAGAACATGCCACAACACCGAGCAGAACCAGGGAAGAGCTGTAAGCTCTGAGGTCTGCACGGGCAGGAGGACCAGACGCGGCAGCTTCCGGCAGCCCCGGTCATCTTCCAGAGGCACCAGTCAGCACAAAGGCAGTGTCTGCAATTTTTTGGTTTTGTTTTAATTTTTTTATACTCTGGTTTTTCACCTCACGCTCTGAGTACTGACTAGATATGAATAACCCAGTAGATAGTCCAGATTTTTACAGAGGATAAATCTATTTTTATCATTATTTGGGGTTTGATTTTTTTTTTAACCCTCCGCATTCTTTAATATATTTCTTAAAACCAGATAAGTTGAATCTCTTCTGTGTGAATTATGTTTTTTAATTTAAAAATTTAGCCTGACCAGGCCATGGCGCAGTAGATAGAGTGTCAGACTGGGATGTGGAGGACCCAGGTTCGAGACCCCGAGGTCGCCAGCTTGAGCGCAGGCTCATCTGGTTTGAGCAAGGGGTCACTTGGTCTGCTGTAGCCCCCTGGTCAAGGCACATATGAGAAATCAATCAATGAACAACTAAGGAACTGCAACAAAGAATTGATGTTTCTCATCTCTCTCCATTCCTGTCTGTCCCTATCTGTCCCTCTCTGACTCTCTCTCTCTCTCTCTGCCACAAAAAAAAAAAAAAAATTTAAAAACCTTTGCCAAATCATGTTGATTTTTGCCATTTATCTTGTTGTCTGAGGACTTACTAGTTGGGGAGGAGTAGATGGCCGGCAGGCTCTGAATTTTTGCTTCTTCCTGTTCTGGCTGGCACAAAGCCTGTTCTGGCTAGCACCCTGCGGAGGATGCCACGTCAGCCTGACACCAAGCCGCCGCCTGGTCCCGCCAGGAGCAACATCTGAGGGGCTGGGTGCTGCTGTGCTTACTCCGAGGACTGTGTGACAAGGAGCCTCCTCCAGGTCCCCACGCCCCTCAAGGTCGGTCTGAGGTGCAGCCTCGCCTCTTCAGAATTGACCTGGCTGGAGAAGAGATGACCCAGGACACTTTTCTATCTAGGGGAATAGAAGGGTAGGGGAGGCTGTCGTGATGGAATAAAGGAAATGCTGAAAGTGAACCTCCATGACTATCAGAGGATACCCGCCCCTCCTGGAGCCTTAGTTGAGTTGAAGATGGACAGGCCCTGCCTGGGCGGGCTGGGGGGGGGGGGGGGCTCTCCTGCCTGACACAACATCCAGGGCGCAGGTGGGTCATCGCAACCCAGGCAAGGGGCTTTGTGGTCTCTGCTAGGTTGTATGGAGGTGAGCAGTGGCCTGTTCGTCAAGATGGGGATGAGGATGAGGGACAAGGGACCCACCGAGGACTTGTGGGGCCGGGAAGAGGGATGGGACTAGCCCTTCCTCGGGTTGCGCAGTCGGGATGTGACCCACCAGGTGTGCCATCTCCCCTGCCCTGTCACCTCCCGATTTGACTGAAACAGGTGGTGAGGTGGAAGTCACTTGAGCTGGCAGTATTCAGAGGGACTGGTTTGTGTGTCATGGAGGCTGGGTGGGAGCAGCCAACGGGGACTTTTCTAGGTGAGCTGCTCCATAGTTGAGTCTGGCTGAGGTGGACTGGGAGCTGTGGGAAGTCCTGTCTTGGAAGTTCTCAGTCCAGTGTGACAGGATGTCATCTGTACCCTCCTCAATGTCCTCTTTCATCTGAGTGCCCCTCTTCTCTCCCCGGGGACTTGATGCCAGAAGCTCACAGGAACAGATGTGGGTGTGGGGCTCAAGGGCTTTCTTCCACTGCACCACCAGGAGAGCAGGTCGCTCCTCTCCCCTGGGACTCCCAGTCTCGTTTCAGGGAAGTGTCCCACACAGTGTGCGTGAGGCCACGAGGAAGGGGCAGCCAGGAGCAAGGAGCAGCAGGATCTCACTGAAATGAGGTGTTGGGAAAGCTCTTGTGTCTGAGGTGACATTTGAGCTGAGACTGGGTGGAGCCAGCATAGGCTCAGGAAAGGATCAAGTGAGGTTCGCTTCTCTGTGGCCCCGGGCCCCTGCGACAGCTCTCCCCAGGGTCTTCCTGAAGTGGGGAATCTCAGGCTGGCACACAGACCTGCTGAACCTGAACCTGCATTTTAAGGATATCCCAGAGATCAATTTCATGGGCACATTGGCAAGGGTCTGAGGCAGAAGTCAATAGACATCCTCTCCTGAATTAATTACAGTGGGAAAACCCAGTTCACCGGGGAGTGTCCAGAGTGAGCAATCCCTGTGTTGACTGCAGAATGTAGGCCCCGGATGGTTAGGGAGCCACTGGGCCAGTAGAGGGGATGGGCAAGCAAGTCCATGTTAGTCTGGTGTGAGAGGAGTGCAGGCAGGACGCCCAGAGGAAACTCCCAGCCCGGAGCGTAGAGTGGCCCTGGGGGGGGGGGGGGTGCTGAGCTAAGAGGAGAGAGGTGTGGACTTTCCATGTGGAGGCATAGCAGGTGCAAAGGGAGGGGCATCAAGCTGCGAGGTGAGAGAAGAACCCCCAATAGAAGAATGGCCATGAGGGGGGGCCCAGAGGTGGAGGTCCTTTTGCTGGGAGGAGTCTGGCCTTGTCCTAGAACTTTGTGGGGAGGGTGACATCTGGTTCAGATTTTAATCAAGAGAGTGACAGTTAACTTGTACTGAGCACTTAGCGAAAGCCAGACACTGAGCAGCTTGCTGGATTATTCCATTGGAGTGATCTTTGAGGTGGGTTCTGTGTGCTCGTATTACAGCTGCAGGGGCAGACGTAGCCCCCCCCCCCTTCCCCCATATCTGCAAGTGCAGAGCCCAGCTCTGGTGGGGAGGGAGCACCAGTGACTGAGGATTCCTGTTTCCATTAGCAAGTGGGTGGGCCCTAGCAGGGAGAGACAGGGGCTCCAGGACTGGGGCTGATGGGAAGTTGAGGCTGGGGGAGAGGCCCGGGGAAGAGCTGACCTGCAGCCAGGTTTCTGGACTCATCCTTACACAAAAACAGGAAATAGTATAGGCCAGGGGTCCCCAAACTACGGCCCCCTGAGGCCATTCATCCGGCCCCTGCTGCACTTCCAGAAGGGGCACCTATTTCATTGGTGGTCAGTGAGAGGAGCACATTGACCATCTCATTAGCCAAAAGCAGGTCCATAGTTCCCATTGAAATACTGGTCAGTTTGTTGATTTAAATTGTTCTTTATCTTAAATATTGTATTTGTTACCGTTTTGTTTTTTTACTTTAAAATAAGATATGTGCATCGCTTCTCGGCCTTTTGGCTAAGATGAAGTGTAGTAAAATAAGATATGTGCAGTGTGCATAGGGATTTTTTTATAGTTTTTTTTTTATAGTCCGGCCCTCCAGCGGTCTGAGGGACAGTGAACTGGCCCCCTGTGTAAAACGTTTGGGGACCCCTGGTATAGGCAACCCCTTTACTCCTCACCCGCTTCGGATGGTTACCAACATCTGCTGCGTTTTCATGTTCCTCCCTCCCCGTTTTTTTGTTTTTTGTTTTTTGTTTTGTTTTGTTTTTGTTTTTTGTATTTTTCTAAAGTTAGAAGCAGGGAGGCAGTCAGACTCCTGCATGCACCCAACCAGGATCCACCCGGCATACCCATCTGGGGCGATGCTCTGCTGCAATCGGAGCCATTCTAGCGCCTGAGGCAGAGGCCATGGAGCCATCCTCAGTGCCCAGGCCAACTTTGCTCCAATGGAGCCTTGGCTGTGGGAGGGGAAGAGAGAGACAGAGAGGAAGGAGAGGGGGAGGGGTGGAGAAGCAGATGGGTGCATCTCCTGTGTGCCCTGACCAGGAATCGAACCCAGAACTTTCCACACGCTGGGCCGACACTCTACTGCTGAGCCAACCGGCCAGGGCCCTCTCCCCCTTTTCTTAATGACACTTTCAGACATGTCTTGTCACCCTCATGTTTTGTTTGTTTGTTTTTTATTCATTTTAGAGATGAGAGAGAAAGGGAGAGAGAGAGACAGGGAGAGAGAGAGGAGAGAGAGACAGAGAAGGTGGGGAGGAGCTGGAAGCATCAACTCCCATATGTGCCTTGACCAGGCAAGCCCAGGGTTTCGAACTGGCGACCTCAGCATTTCCAGGTCGACGCTTTATCCACTGTGCCATCACAGGTCAGGCCCACCCTCCTGTTCTTGAGAACACATTTTCCTCCAGAGCTACAGTGCCTTAGCTACCAAAATAAACAATAATTCATCAAGTCCCCCGTCTTTATTTCCCTAATTCTCTCAGAAACACTTTTTTACAATCGGTCTATTTGAATCATCAGCAAATAGCATCTGCACCTTTATCTCTTAAGTCTTGTTCTAGAGCAGTTCTGTCCCCACAGCTCTAACTCATTGCAGAAACAACACAGGGTCATTTGGATCCATTGAGTTGTGTTCTGTGCGGAACGTTCGGTTGTCGCTGTCCCATTGGTGTGCCTAGGCGGTAGAGACCTGAAAAGAGCTGAGCATAGAAAATGGCACCAGGTCTTAGAAGACTGACAATAGATGGCATTTGCTGGGTGAAGACCAGGCCAGGAATCAGGCCTGGTGTGTGTGGTTATTAATCAGAGCTTCCATCCAAGCTGACTCTACTGTGTGACTGTGAGCAAATTACTTTACTCTGGGAGTTTATTTCCCCATGTGTAAGATAAAGTCACAGACCTCTTCACACGGGGTGCTTGTAGGGATTCTATGTGATAATGTGGACACGGGGCTTAGCTTTGTTCTTGGCCTGTGGTCATTATGGGTGCTGGTTGGATGTTGTTCCAGGTGCCACAGGGAACAGCTGAGTCCCAGGCTTGGTGTTCTGGCTAAAGAAGGTACAGCCATCTTCTGAGTGGCCGTCTTCTTACCTAGGGTGTGCTGAGTGACGATGTGATTCCCAGTGTGTGACAGGAAATTGGCACACAGATCCTCAGACACCAACTCAAACCTCTGCAGAGCCTGAAATGCTCGTTTTGAGGGTCAAAGCTACTGTCAGGCAGGGCAAAGGATTAACCCCTGAGAGGGCATGAGTACTATATGTAATTCCTTGGTTCCTATTATAATGAACCAGAGGTATTTAAAATTCACTCTGTGGGACCTGTAACTAAGAACCCTCCTTCTGATAGTCTACCCTGTTACCCACGTGACAGTTGGCTAGGCCAAGTGGAGGGCTGGGAAAGCCAAAGCCAGGCAGGAGCCCCCCGGTGCCGAGCACATAGTAACAGAGCACTGTGGAGAGTTGTCACCTTGCACCGAGCACAGTTCTCTAATTCAGCATGTTCCCACCTTAGATTGCAGAGATAACTGGCAGAAAGAGGACAAAGGACCACTTGTAAGGACTGAGAAGGGAGCCTTGTAGAAGGCAGTGGCAGTGGCTTGAAGAAAGACTTGTGTGGGAAAGGAGCCCTCCCGTCTTTCTGGGTTTTCTTGTGGGCTCAGCTCAGGTTAGATTGCAAACCGCTGCCTCAACCATGGGTGAGACAGGAATCAAATCCTCCCCTCACCCCACCTGCTACAAAAGTGTCCTCAGAAATTATAGGGAATTGAGGTGCTAGAGACTCGAGAGGCCTTCAAGGTTAAGATTAAAAATTCCAGTGTTCAGGGAACCCCGGAAGTTAAGTTAACCATCCAGGACTTGATGGGGGTGATAGGGAGTGGTGGTGACCAGGGCACACTTGAAATTCTGCATTCTGCCTGAGCATGGTGCTCGTCCATAGGAATCTGGTCCTGCGGTTGCTGTTCAGATTGTTCAAGAAAAGCCAGACATTGTGTGAAATCCTCCCACTTTTTCATCGCCTGATCTATTTCAAATTGTTTCATCTATTTTGTGGGCCAGAGAAATGACATTTGAGGGCAGATTCGGTTAGAAACTATAGACCTAAGTGAAACCCACTTTTCTTTGCTGATTGTGTTATCTATGACAAGAAACGAACCAGCACGGAGGCTGCCCAAGTGGGACAAAGTCTTAAAAACTGAGTTCCTTGAGGAAAGTGGGCGATGTAGCCTGGTGTCAGAGGCTGGACTGAGTCGGGTTACGTGGACGGGGTGCTGGGTCCCCAATGTGGGCCACGCTTGAATCACATCTGAACACGGGTGGCTGCTTGGCCTGCAGAAGTGCTCTGTGTGATGGGACACCTTGACACAGCGGCGGTGGGGCCGGCTTGTCACAATCATTGCTGTGACTTCTCTGATCGCCTCAGGCCACACCCCATGGACACCTGCTACACATTTTATCACAGCCTGTTGGCCACCCTAGAGTTAATTTGGGTCATAGAAACAGCAACAGTTCCCTGGGGACAGGGCTAGCTGAGCTCTAGTCCCCTTGAACCTGCTGTTCCTACCAAAGCCTTGACACTTCCAATTCCCTCCTTTTTTAGGAAACTGAGGCCCAGAGAAGAGACGGGCTTGCCCAAAGTTGCTGAGCTGGCCCCGGGCATGTCCAACTATTCCAAATGGCACAGGGCTGGAAGGTACTGTCAGTGTGCTCTACTGCAGCTCCATGGCCCATTGTGAGTGCTGGGTTAGTACAGGGTGTGGACTGCTGTCCCCCGCATGGCCACCGGCCCAGCTCCTGAAGCTCTGACCTCGGGGGTGCTGGTTGCCCAGCCCCCTCACATGGCCCTGCATTGTCAGCTCCACCCTGGAGAAACCTGGTGACGTGTGGCGGTGACCACAGGCTCCTGACTACATATCAGGACAAATGATCTTATCAGATTGTAGGGCTTCCATCTTGGGGGGGGGGGGCAGATGTTGCAAAAATGGGGACCTCTCCCACAGGTGGATTTTGAATAAAGGGAGGGAAAAAAGATTGAAAGAATGTCGTTTGGCCTGGGAGGACACATAGATGGGCAGGGAGTGTTTTGAAGGAGTTTTTTTAATGATAAATCAGGAATAAAACTCCCTTCTCTTTGCTTTAAGTTAATTGATTAGAACTTTAAGACAGAAATAGTCAGAAAGGTTTTCAAAAAAGTACTTCTATTGTCTGCTTATGATAATGTTAGGAAGGAACTGGGCATCAGCCACAGGGACCTGCAGGTGTGACACACACGCATGTGCTATGTGCAGTGCACACATATGGCCTGGGAAGGAAGGGCCCACACTGGCCGCACTGCATGCTTCATGGGGTCGCCCAGGTCCACAAGCCCAAGGGTCAAGGGAGCATAGCTTGGAAGATGGCCTCAAACCCCGTCGGCCTCCTGCAGGGCTGTTCACAAGAGCTGTGGGACCTCTGCCCCTGGCGGCAGGGCAGAGTGGGAAGATGGCACAGCGCCCTGCTGCCTGTGACAGACAGCAAGCAGCCTGGATGGTAGACACTGGGGACTGTGCTGGGGCTGGTTGCTCAAGACGCAGGGTGCCACCACTCAGCTTGTTGGCAGGGAGAACCCCAAACCACTCCCAGCCTTATTCTTCGTAAAACTAGACAAAAGACTGCTGATTTCCCCTTCACTGACTGTCGTGAAAGCCAAATCTAATGGGGCACTATTAATGGAGAGAACTTTTTTTTTTTTTTTTTTTTTGTATTTTTCCGAAGCTAGAAATAGGGAGAGACAGTCAGACAGACTCCCGCATGCGCCCCACCAGGATCCACCCGGCACGCCCACCAGGGACCATGCTCTGCCCACCAGGGGGCGATGCTCTGCCCCTCCAGGGCGTCGCTCTGTCGCGACCAGAGCCACTCTAGCGCCTGGGGCAGAGGCCAAGGAGCCATCCTCAGCGCCCGGGCCATCTTTGCTCCAATGGAGCCTCGCTGCGGGAGGGGAAGAGAGAGACAGAGAGGAAGGAGAAGGGGAGGGGTGGAGAAGCAGATGGGCGCTTCTCCTGTGTGCCTGGCCGGGAATCGAACCTGGGACTTCTACACGCCAGGCCGACGCTCTACCACTGAGCCAACCGGCCAGGGCTCGAGAGAACTTTTTTTTAAGTTGAGGTGGAACAATACAGTATACAGGTGAATATTATAGAATTTGTACATCTGAAACCTATGTCATTCTTTTAACCAATGTACCCCAATACATTCAATAAAAATATAAAAATTGAGGTGGAAGTCACATAACGTAAAACGAACCATTCATTATAAGTACACAATTTAGTGGTGTTTAGCGCATTCACAGTGTTGTGCTAACACCACCTCTGTATAGTTCCAAAATGTTTTATTCGCTCCAAAAGGAAACTCTATACCCTTTAAGCAATCACTCCCCTAGCCCCTGGCCACCCCCAACCTGCATTCATTCTCTATGATGGTTTTACTTATTCTGGACATTTCCTATAAATGGGATCACACACTCTGTGACCTTTTGTCTGTCTTCTTTCACTGAGCACAGTGTTTTCGGGGTTCACCACATAGTAGCACATCTCAGGACTTCGTCCGTTGTTATGGCTGAATAATACCCCACTGTATAGATAGACCACATTTTGTTTATCCATTCTTGCTTGGACAAATACTCAAGTGCTGCCATGAACATGTGTGTGTGTGGCTTTGCTTGAGCCCCTGCCATCGGAGCTTATGGATATATCCCTAGGAATGGAAGTGCTGGGCCATGTGCTTACTCTGTGTAACTCTGAGGAACCGCCAAACTCAGTTGAAAGCTTTTTTTTTTTTTTTTACGAAGTCAAGAAAGTGTAAGGAAGTGTATATCATCAGTCTGGTCACCTTCTCCGGGCACTCTAGCTCAGTGGTCAGCAAAGTCATTAGTCAACAGAGCCAAATATCAACAGTACAACGATTGAAATTTCTTTTGAGAGCCAAATTTTTTAAACTGTATAAATAGGTATATTGTTATTAACTTAATTAGGGTACTCCTAAGCTGGCCAAAGAGCCGTATGTGGCTTGCGAGCAGTGCTTTTCCGACCACTGCTCTAGCTTGTCAATGTCTTTTTTTTTCCTAATGTGGGGGCCCTGCCTGGCCTGTGCTGCCACAGTGGATAGAGCATCCACCTGAACATTGAGGTCGCCAGTTCAAAACCTTAGGCTTGCCTGGTCAAGGCACATACAACAAGCAAGCAATGAACAACCAAAGTGAAGCAAAATGAGTCCATACCTCTTTTTCCTCCTAACTTTCCTACTTTGTAAAACCAATAAATAAAATCTTTTTAAAATGTAAAATAAAGGCCCTGGCCGGTTGGCTCAGCGGTAGAGCGTCGGCCTGGCATGCGGGGAACCCGGGTTCGATTCCCGGCCAGGGCACATAGGAGAAGCGCCCATTTGCTTCTCCACCCCCCCTTCCTCTGTCTCTCTCTTCCCCTCCCGCCGGGGCTCCATTGGAGCAAGGATGGCCCGGGTGCTGGGGATGGCTCCTTGGCCTCTGCCCCAGGCGCTAGAGTGGCTCTGGTGCGGCAGAGGGACACCCCGGAGGGGCAGAGCATCACCCCCTGGTGGGCAGAGCGTTGCCCCTGGTGGGCGTGCCAGGTGGATCCCGGTCGGGCGCATGCGGGAGTCTGTCTGGCTGTCTCTCCCCGTTTCCAGCTTCAGGAAAAAAAAAAAAAAAAACCCAGGAAAAAAAAAAGTAAAATAAAATGTGGAGCCCTACACTGAGCCTGGGCTCTGAGTACCACCTGACCAGAGCAGACCTCATGGGAACAGTGACAGCCACCTTCTGTGTGACTACACTAGTGTTTGCATTTTTTATTATTTCATGAGATTCTCTTCCCTGGTACCTGCTCAGGTTTTTGTGCTGGTGATTTTTAACTGAAAAGGAAAACTTCAGCTGCTAATTTGCATTTGTTACCTTGTTAGTTTATAACAGTTTTTTGTTGTTAATTTGTTGTCTATACAGACAGGGAAAATGTTTCCTAGGACTTCCTCATGTGCCAAGCTAAACTCTCTACATGGCTTCTCAATCACCCTCCCAGCCTCTGACAAGATAGATGCTCGGACTATGCCCATTTTATAAGTGGAGAACTGAGGCGCAAGCAAGGTAAGCTACTTGTCCAAAGATGCACAGCTTGTCAGTGATAAAAACTAGGACTCGGGCACAGATAATGTGACATGAGTCCGTGCTGTCAGTCTCCAGTGCCTTCCAGCCCCTCACAGCATGTTCCCTGTTGTCTCATCAATAAAGTTGATTGGCTACCTTAGAAGTTTCATTCATGTGGATGATGGAAATGGGTCAAACGGGGTCTGGCCAAGGAGCAGAGCACAGCATCACTCTGATACCCCTCTCTTTGGATGGTATCAGTTCCCATCAACAGCCTCTGAGCCTGGTTGTTAATCAACTCCCAGCTCTCCGAACCAGACCAACCTTCAGTCCTCACAAAGGCAGAGAGGTGGTGCAGTTAAAAATGACAAGGAAGCTACTTGGAGCTGTGTTGATGGATGACTTTTTCTTGTTAATTTCAAACAGGTCCCCAACACACAGCCACCTCCTGAACCACCCATTCTAGAGTGTTGCCAGGAGAGCATCAATTTGGAGATGGTCCATAATCGATGAAACTCTTACTCTTGTTTTTTCCCCTCTTGAAAATGAGGACATTGACATTGTTCATTCTCGTTTTATGGAACTCAACACATTTATTGAGTACCAAGAGGAGTCAGACAGGGATTCGACTTTCGGGCAGGAGTACCTTTTCTCTGGGGCTGGAGATCTGAACTCCCAAGGGAGCAGCTACCCACCCTGCTCTGCCCTCCTCCCCTGGCCGCTCACTCTTACAGTGGTGGTGGGGGCTGCTCCCTTCGGGGCTGGGAACCCTGCTGCCCTCCACCGCCTGCCAGGAACAGCCCTGTCCTGCTGCTCCAGACCCTCCCCCCCCAAACCCCCGCTGTCCTCTGCTATCCTTTGCATTCTGACGCTTTTACAGAAATCTATTCCACACGCCCTCAGTCACCTTTGCTTCTGTCTGTCGTCCCTGTAAATGCTGACGACCTCAGAAGCCTCCAGGATGCTTGGGTGTTTCAGATGCCTCCTCCTCGCGGTCGTGTGTTGGTTTCTGGTTTTCATCAGTTGGGTATGAAAGAGGAGTACAGGAATCTTGGGCTCCAGGAGGGGACTCTGCCCTTCTGTAGGGGACAGAGTCCGCCCGCCGAGGTGGGCAGCGGCTGCATCCAGGGTGAGACTCTGCGGGGCCTGACAGATGTGCGGAAGCAGGAGACTCGATCCGCTGCTGCAGCTCAGTTTCCCCCATACTTCCCAGAGCTGTCCCAAGGGTCACACCTTGGTAAACAGACAAAGGAAGTCAGCTCTGATTGGGCAGTTCCATCGGGTCCTGAGCCTGCTAAGCCACCCCAGGGAGGAGGGACGCCCTGGTGACGAGATGCTAATTTTGCATGTCTCTGCCTTCCCAAGATTCCCAGCAGCGCTTCTGATTCCTGTTGCTAAAGGACTTTAACATGATCTATTGATACGCGGATGCTCTGGAAGAGATTCTTAAAGGATATGTAAACGATACTATAAATGTGTCCATTTAGAAACTATAACACAAAATATCACTGTAAGGTAAAAAGAATCAAATGCTAGGACTTTAAATATTTCAAGCAGCAGGCTCCTTCTTTGGCTGGTCCGAAGGTAGTGAGTTATCTCAATTGATTGTTCACAGTCAGTTACAGATTGAACTCCTCCTTCTACTCTTTCCCCCCTTCTCACTACCCCACTTGACTAGTCTTTTGCAGAATTGTGTCCAGTTGCAAGTCGTGCTACTGTGTTTAAATCAGAGATAACAGGTGGGAATACACACAAACAAAATGTAAAAACATAGTCCTTTCCCTCCAAGAGCTAATGATGAATTTGGGGAAGCCCACTACAGACCCCTAAAATGAAAAATCAAACAGACATGGGTGGTTATGATACTATATGTTCTAAGAGATCAGTGAAAGGACATGGTATAGGGGTGAAATGGCTTATTTTCCCTATCTTTTAATAGAGTGGGTTTTTTAATTTCTTTAAGTCATTAGCAAAAAGAAAAAAGAGAAAAAAATGTTTTTGAAGATATGTGTTTTTTTTTTTTTAATGTTTTGAGTATCAGAGGATGAAAGACTAATACAGGATGTCCGTAAAGTCATGGTGCACTTTTGACTGGTCACAGGAAAGCAACAAAAGACGATAGAAATGTAAAATCTGCACCAAATAAAAGGAAAACTCTCCCAGTTTCATACCTATTCAGTGCAGTTCGATGTGGGCTCACGAACAGATTTTTTAGGGCTCCTTAGTTAACTATCCCGTATAGCCTCAACAGACTCGTCACTGACTGATGGCCTACCAGAACGGGGTTTCTCCACCAAACTGCGGGTTTCCTTCAACTGCTTATCCCACCGAGTAATGTTATTCCTATGTGGTGGCACTTCGTTATAAACGCGCCAATATTCACGTTGCAGTTTGCTCACAGATTTGAATTTAGCGAGCCACAGAACACACTGAACTTTCCTCTGTACCGTCCACATCTCAACTGGCATGGCTGTGGGCTGCTCCACTGTATACATGGTGTTACGTCATCATCTGTGCATGCTCACAAGCTGCCACATCATCCTACAGAAACTGGGAGGGTTTTCCTTTTATTTGGTGCAGATTTCACATTTCTATCGTCTTTTGTTGCTTTCCTGTGACCGGTCAAAATTGCACCATGACTTTACGGACACACTGTATTTTGATGCTACACACTTAATAGACAAAATTAGATGTTTCAAAGTTGACAGTCCTGTTAAATTTTGAAGATAGAGCTGTGACCACCCTCAGAGAAAGCATGTGGCAGGAAAAAAAAACCAAGTCCAGGAGTCAGAAACCAGAGGAGAGGGCAGTGTATGTTGTAGGACGCCCAGGGGGACCTCCAGCCACTTTGTCACCCTGGTCCCACGCTTAGCTTTTTGCATAACCTTGAAAGAGCTATTGAGCTGCCTCCTCATCCGAAGCTGAGGTCAGAACACTGGTCCTCCTTCCTGGTTTGTTAGATGGAAGTGTGATCTCCTAACAACATCAGAACCCAGGCTAGTGCGGTGGTATGGCTGCCACCATATGTATCTAAAAAACAGGAAACAATTTGGTTTGTTCTTACAGGTGCAGGCAACCCAAGGCACCAGGAGAGCAGTGAATTTCCCTGGCCCTTCCATGAGCATCATCGTGTTCAGTCTGGCGCGCCCCTCGCCCCAGAGTAAGGCGAGTAGGTGGTGTTAGGGGCACCTTCCCAGGGCTTCGAGAGGCCAAGGGCTCCCCGTGGGTGTTCTCAATCTTGCTCTGGCCCTCTTTCCTGTACAGTTCACTGCTTCACAGTGGATTGTTCAAGCCTATCGATGATACTCTAAGCACACACCAGGGACAGGACCATCTGAGGGGTAGCAGTAAGCCATGCGGCGAGGGACCAGCGGTCCACTCGCACAGACAGGGTTCTGTGTTGGCCGAAGGACAGCCTTATGTCTGTGTTGTATTTGATAAGGTACTAAGTATGTTCATGCTGTTTATTTCACTTAACTCTTTGAGTAGTGAGTTTTTTTTAATGCTCGCTGACCCCCAGGAGTGTGGTTTTTTTTAAATGAAATTAGTTCCAGTTCCAGTTTTATTAACTTAAAATCTTGTTTGTTTGATAACCAATTTATAGAAACAAGAAGAACATACATTTGCCTTTTTTAAAATGTTGCCTAACACATTTTTAAAATAAAAACTTTTGTTATGATTGTATTCTGGAGGATCAGGAGGCATTAATTTTGTTTACAACCCAGTTAGGATAGTAAGGAAGACATTGCCATTTTACAAGGGGGCAACTGAGCATCTCTGAGATCACAGGGCAGCTCACCACCAGCCAGAGGTCACTCCGTGCAGGGTCAAAGTAACCTCTCATCTTTAAGAGTTCTCTCTGCGACCCCACGGTGAGAAACCCCCAAGGGAACGATGGCAACAGAATGAAACCAACTGCTGTGGAGTCCCAGTCAGTAGAAACATTATCCCTCCTCAAAAGAACATAATAAAATTTGGGGGAATGAGGGATGGGGGTGGAGTTACTTCTTTTCTAAGATCTGTGTCACTAAGATAGGGTTGCCAGATAAAATATCATATATATACAAGATGCTTAGTCATATTCGAATTTTCCAATAAGTCACTTATTTTAGTATAAGTATATCCCAAATATTGCATGGTATATATATCCTGCAATCATTGCCTACACCATAATTTGAAGCTATGAAAGAATCTTGATTTGCAAAAGCCCTGCGTTTGAGAAGAGAACAGGGATTAACAACAACAACAAAAGAAGTCCTGACGTTTTACTACAAAAGCAAAGCTTGGTGGACGCAGGGCAGAAACCAAGACCCTGAACTTCGGGCTCCTGCTATGTAACGCCTGACACTGCGGAGAGTAAAGTGCACGAGACATGGTTCATTCCCAAGGTCAGCTGAACCCCTTCTAAAGGAACACTCCATAGCCGGGGTCGTGTTAGGTAAACTGCATCCCATGCAGCAAAAGGCTAGTCAAGTGAAGCAGTGGGAGTGGAGAAGGAACAAAGAAATCTGTAACTGGCTGTGATCAATTAATTGTAGGCGCCACTGCACTCGGACCAACCAGAAAAGTACGGTGCACTGATGTTTATATAAAGCTCTAAAATTTTATCTCTGTTCACTTATGGTGATCATTTTTGGAGCACGGATATTTTTCAGTGTATGAACCTCAAAGTATCATATATAACCATATAGTTTAAAACATTAGCTATAAAAATTTTGTTAAGAAAATAGACTTTTCCTCCTCATGGGCATTAAAGAAGCATCAGTCAACCCTCCTAGAGCATTGTGGGGGATTTGCATGCAAAACAAACCCCGGCCTCCTCTACCGGAATCCAAAACGTGAGTCTTGAATATGGTTAGAATGTGATGACGTCACAGGGTTAGAGGGGGTGCCTTAAAACGCAGAGGGGCAATGCGTTTTCTCGGGAAGGATGCCGGTTGCCACCCCTGCAGGGGGGTGGGGATCCTGCAGGGGTGGCAACATAAAGGGAAACTAAAATAGGAAAGGTGCACAGCGACCGCAGACTTGAGGGGGTTCCCCGGAAGAGCAGCTCCCCGTTTCCCCTACCCGCCTGAGCGCACAGGGCGCATGTGCCCTTTCCTCCCCGCAGCTCTGCCCCCCGCCCCGCGGTGGGGCGCCCTGGACCCGCAGACGGGGACAGTGACAAGTGGACACGCCCGCAGTTCTGTCCCCCGCCCCGTGGTGGGGACGCCCTGGCCCGGGAGACTCAGACAGTGACAGGTGGACACGCCCTGCAGCTCTGTCCCCGGCCTCGTGGTGGGAACGCCCTGGCTCCGGAGACTCGAACAGTGACAGATGGACACGCCCTGCAGCTCTGCCCCCCCGCCCCGCGGTGGGAACGCCCTGGCCCCAGAGACCGGGACGGTGACAGATGGATACGTCCTGCAGCTTTCGGCCCTTTCCACTCAGGGGTTAGGAGCAGGTACCAGCTCCTTGACTCCCTGAGCCGGGCCTGTGGACTACTCCTTCCGAGGACAAAATTATTTTCAGTTGTAATCACTGTTTCCTGCATTCGTCCTTTAGTTTTAATACAAGCAGCCTAGAAGTTGAGGAAGACATTGCCACTTGAAAATATTTTTTTTCAGATTCAATAAAATATTTCCTGTATGTATTAAACTGTGCACTTCCCAGATACAGATATTACACCTTGAAGTTCCCTCTGTTCCGGTTGTAAATAGTGTGAGTGTATGTGTGTGTGTTTTAAGGAAATGTATTTTATTGATTTTACAGAGAGAGAGGTGGAGGGGAGCGAGAAGTATCAACTGGTAGTTGCTTCACGTTAGTTGTTCATTGATTGCTTGTTGCCTGTGCCCTGACCCTGCAGGCCGGGAGTTTGGAACAGGCGATCTCAGTGTTCCAGGTGGACATTCTCTCCACTGTGCCACTACAGACCAGGTGTTTGTGTGTTTCAATTTTTACTTAAACATTTACATGTAATTAAAAACCCAATTTATATCGACTTATTTTAAAAATTAGACTGTACAATGAATTTAAATTAATTAATTTCAACAAATGAAAATTCCAAATGGTGACATACAGTGATCGAAATAAAGAAACTCGGGCACTGATTCTTTTTTTCTTTTTTAATTTATTTTTTTGAGGGACAGAGAGAGAGATAGAGAGAGAGAGAGATAGGGACAGACAGACAGAAACGGAGAGAGATGAGAAGCATCAATCATCAATTTCTCGTTGCAACACCTTAGTTCATTGATTGCCTTCTCATTCATATGTGCCTTGACCACGGGCCTTCAGCAGACCGAGTAACCCCTTGCTCTAGCGATCTTGGATCCAAGCTGGTGAGCTTTTTCCCAGCTTTTTTTTTTTTTTTTTTTTTTTCTCAAGCCAGATGAGCTTGCGCTCAAGCTGATGACCTCGGGTGAGCTCGCGCTCAAGCTGATGACCTCGGGGTCTCGAACCTGGGTCTTCTGCATCCCAGTCCGACGCCCTATCTACTGCACCACCGCCTGGTCAGGCTGATTCTCTTTCTCTTCCTCTTCCTCTTCCTCTTCCTCTTCCTCTTCCTCTCCTCCTTCTCCTTCTCCTTCTTCTTCTTTTCTTCTTTCTCCTCCTCCTCCTCCTCCTCCTCCTCCTCCTCCTCCTCCTCCTCCTCCTCCTCCTCCTCCTCCTCCTCCTCCTCCTCCTTCTTCTTCTTCTTCTTCTTCTTCTTCTTCTTCTCCTTCTCCTTCTCTTTCTCCTTCTTCTTCCTTCTCCTTCTCCTCCCTCTTCTTCCCCTTCTTCTTCTTCCTCTTCTTCTTCTTCTTCTTCTTCTTCTTCTTCTTCTTCTTCTTCTTCTTCTTCTTCTTCTTCTTCTTCTTCTTCTTCTTCTTCCTCCTCCTCCTCCTCCTCCTTCTTCTTTCTTTCTTTCTTTCTTCTTTTTTTTAAAAAATTTAATTTATTATGTTTCTATAGATTCTAGTCAGGCTCTGATTCTTGTCTGAACAATCACTGTCCTATGGTGTGGTTTGTTGAGTGTGTGTGTGTGTGTGTTTTTTTAATAGACTTTATTTTTAGGACAGTTTTAGGTTCCCAGCGAAATGGAGCAGAATTGGAGATTTCCAATGTACTACCCCCCTGCTGCCACATATGCACAGCATCCCACACTATCAACATGCTGAACCAGAGCTGGACGTTTGTTACAATCCACAAACTAACACATCACTCATTACCCTAGTTTACGTTAGGGTTCCTTCTTGGTGTTGTATATTCTACAGGTTTGGACAGATGTTTGATGGCACGTCTTCACTATTAGAGTATCATACAGAGTAGTTTCATGGCCCTAAAAATCTGTGCTCCATCTGTCCCTCCCTCCCACTGACCCTTTTACTGGCTCCATGATATCACCTCTTCCAGAAATATACTGTAGTTGGAGTCATTCAGAGTTTTGTTTTTTTTTACAGAGTCAGAGAGAGGGATAGATAGGGACAGACAGACAGAAATGGAGAGAGATGAGAAGCACCAATCATTAGTTTTTTGCTGCGACACCTTAGTTGTTCATTGATTGCTTTCTCATATGTGCCTTGACCATGGGGCTACAGCAGACCAATTAATCCCTTGCTTGGGCAACCTTGGGTCCAAGCTGGTGAGCTTTTTGCTCAAACCAGGTGAGCTCACGCTCAAGCTGGTGACTTCGGGGTCTCGAACCTGGGTCTTCCGCTTCCCAGTCCGACGCTCTATCCACTGCGCCACCGCCTGGTCAGGCTCATTCAGAGTTTTATATTGGCTCCTTTCACTTAGTAATCTACCTTTAAGTGTCCTCCATCTCTTTGCAAGGCTTGATAGCTCATTTCTTTTTAGTGCTGAGTAATATTCCATTGTCTGAAGGTACCACAGTTTATTTATTCATTGACCTATTAAGGGACATTTCCCAAATTTTGGCAATTATAAATAAAGCTGCTATAAATAGGCTTATATGCATATTTCTGTGTGAACGTAAGTTTTAACTCCTTTGGGTAAATACCAAGGAGCATGATGATGTTGGATCATATGGCAAGAGCAGGTTTAGTTTTGTAAGAAGCTGCCCGACTGTCTTCCAAAGTGGCTGCAACCATGTTGCATCCCCACCAGGAATGTGTGGGAGTTCCGGTTGCTCCACTTCCTTCTCAGCATTTGGTGGTGTCAGTGTTTTGGATTTAGGTCATCCTAATAGGTGTGTAGTGGTATCTCCTTTTAATTTGCAATTCCCTAATGACACATGTTAAACATCTTTTTAATATGCTTATTTGTCACGTGTATATCTTCTCTGGTGAGGTGCCTGTTCAGGTCTTTTGCCCATTTTTAAATTGAATTGTTTTCTTACTGTTGACTTTTAAGAGTTCTTTGGATAGCAGTCCTTTATAAAATGTGTCCTTTGCAAATATTTTCTCCTAGTCCATGGCTTGTCTTCTCATTTTGTTGACAGTGTCTTTCCCAAAGCAGAAGTTTTTAAATGTTAACCAAGTCCAACTTATCAATGATTTCTTTCACAGATCATGCCTTTGATATTGTATCTCAAAAAGTCATCACCATAACCCAGGCTACCTTGTTTTTTTTCCTACGTTATCTTCTAAGAGTTTTATTTATTTATTTATTTTTTTACAGAGACAGAGAGAGAGTCAGAGGGATAGACAGGAACGGAGACAGATGAGAAGCATCAATCATTAGTTTTTCCTTGCGCGTTGCGACTTCTTAGTTGTTCATTGATTGCTTTCTCATATGTGCCCTGACTGCGGGCCTTCAGCAGACCGAGGAACCCCTCGCTGGAGCCAGTGACCCTGGGTCCAAGCTGGTGAGCTTTTGCTCAAGCCAGATGAGCCCACGCTCAAGCTGGTGACCTCAGGGGTCTCAAACCTGGGTCCTTTCACATCCCAGTCCAACGCTCTATCCACTGCGCCACCGCCTGGTCAGGCTCTTCTAAGAGTTTTATGGTTTTGCATTTTACATTTAATTCTATGACCCATTTTGGGCTAATTTTTGTGAGGGTTATAAAGTCTCTGTCTAGATTGATTCATTTTTTTGCATAGGGATGTGCAGTTGTCTCAGGTACCATTTGTTGAAAAGACTATTTTCCCTCTATTATAGTGCCTCTGCTCCATTGTCAAAAGTCAGTTGACTAAATTTTTGTGGATCTATTTCTGGGCTCTCTTTTCTGTTTTATTGATCTATTTATCTATTCTTTCATGAACACCACACTGTCATGATTACTGTAGCTTTATAAGTCTTAAAGTTATATACTATCAGTCCTGACTTCTCTTTTAATATTGTTTGGCTATTATGCCTCTGTTGCCTCTTCATATAAATTGTCGAGTTAATTTGTTGGTATCCATAAAATAACTTGCTACAGTTTTCATTGGGATTGTGTTGAACCTATAGATCAAATTATAAAGACAGCCATCTTAGCAATACTGAGTCTTCCAATCCACGAACATAGATATCTTCCCATTCCTTTAGTTCTTTGATTTCTTTTGTCAGAGTTGTGTAGTTTTTCTCGTGTAGATTTTATACATATTTTGTTATATTTATGCCTAACTATTTCATTTTGGGGGGTGCTAATGTAAATGGTACTATGTTTTTAATTTCAAATTCCACTTATTCATTCATTGCTGGTGTAGAGGAAAGTGACTGACTTTTGTGTATGGCTTTGTCGCCTGCGACCTTTCTATAAGTGCTCACAAAGAAAGACTTGTCGACTTCTCCTCATGGCCCCACAATTTAGCCCTCCTCTCTAAAGTCTTCTGAACAAAGTGGTGAGGCCCCAGAGGCTGACAGGTGCTTATAGAGATTGGTAACGGATAAGTATTTGCAGCTTGACTTGAGATAACTGTGACCTCACAGAGACCCTTGATCTTCAAAAGAGACAATCCAGTGAGACTGTACCTGGTCCCTTGAAAACTGCTCCTGTCTTCTGAGCAAGCAGTCTCCCTGGTCAGCCCTCCCTTTTCCCAGGCTGTCACCTTGAGGCTTCACCCTTGACAGTGGCACTGTGCTGGCCACATCTCAGAGGGCTGCCACAGGGGAGGTGTGTCCCAATCCAGGTGCCAAAGGGAAACTGGCATTTTGGCTAAGTCCAGATGAAAAGGATCAAATCTTCAAAAGCCCATTTCTGGTAAAACAGAAAACATCCCAGAAAGATTATGTGGTTGTTGTTGTTTTTTAAATTGATTTCAGAGAGAGAGAGAGAGAGAGAGAGAGAGAGAGAGAGAGAGAGAGAGAGAAGAGAGAAGAGAGAGAGAAAGAGACAAATATCAATCTGTTCCTATATGTGCCCTGAAGGGGACCGAACTCACAACTTCCGCATATCAAGACCGTGCTCCAGCCTGACCTGTGGTGGCGCAGTGGATCAAGCGTCGACCTGGAATGCTGTGCTCGCGGGTTCGAAACCCTGGTCAAGGCACATATGGGAGTTGATGCTTCCTGCTCCTCCCCCCCTCCTCTCTCTCTTTATCTGTCTCTCTTCTCTAAAATGAAAAAATAAATAATTTAAAAAACCAAAAAGAGCCTGACCAGGCGGTTGCACAGTGGATAGAGCGTCGGACTGGGATGCAGAGAACGCAGGTTCGAGACTCCGAGGTCGCCAGCTTGAATTTGAAGGTCGCTGGTTCCAGCAAGGGGTTACTCGGTCTGCTGAAGGCCGCAGTCAAGGCACACATGAGAAAGCAATCCATGAACAATTAAGGTGTTGCAATGCGCAATGAAAAACTAATGATTGTTGCTTTTCATCTCTCTCCGTTCCTGTCTGTCCCTATCTATCCCTCTCTCTCTCTGTCTGTGTAAAAAAAAAAAAAAAAAAAATTAAAAAGTATTTCCTCGAGTGAATGTTTTGCAAACTTACCTTTTTAACTGCATACAAGATAAAGAGTAAAAAGCCAGTCAAATTTAGCAGTGGGGGGTTGTATACCAACTTTAGTGACACTAAGTTAATAAGTTCTGATAACCCACTACCATCGGACCAGCCATAGTTGATGTTCTTACTTTGAATATATAAATCTCCTAACTAGCTACTCTAAATAACTTAGGATGAGTTATCTTAATCATTTTCAAAAAAGACTTAATGTTATACATACCACAGAATATATAATGCTTACAAAAAGCATTACATTTCCTGGTTATTTTTCTTGGATTTTTAAACAGCTTAACACAAACAGATATTCAAAATAAACATAGTTGCATGATGGGAAATAGAAACAAATTGCCAGATGGAAGCATCTTGTCCTCCACAAATACCACAAGGGATTCAGGGATCACAGAAGAAAAAAAAATGGACATACTTGGGCCAAATGTTTAGCAATAAAAATATAAGATATTTCATGTCAACAAAACAAGCTTTGATTTTAAAAAAATAAAATAAATCGTCTATGATTTGCAAAATGCCTTCCTGATCCAAAGCAGCAGAGGGCAGTAACACATAAGATTCCTTCCCATCCAAGTTGTACACAGAGTTTTGGCTTAGGGAGTTCTCAGCAAAGAATAAACTTGGTGCCTTCACTCATCTTTGTTATTTTCTAGACTTTCCCCTTTCCTCTTTTTTTTTTTTTTTTTTTTTTTTTGTATTTTTCTGAAGTTGGAAACGGAGAGGCAGTCAGACAGACTCCCGCATGCACAACCAGAGCCATTCTAGCACCTGAGGCAGAGGCCATGGAGCCATCCTCAGCACCCCGGCCAACTTTGCTCCAATGGAGCCTTGGCTGGAGGAGGGGAAGAGAGACTTAGAGGAAGGAGAGGGGGAGGGGTGGAGAAGCAGATGGGCGCCTCTCCTGTGTGCCCTGGCCGGGAATCCTACCCAGGACTCCTGCACGCCAGGCCAGGCCGATACTCTACCACTGAGCCAACTGGCCAGGGCCACCCCTCTTTTCTTAATAATACGTAAGAGTTATAATCAATCGAGCAGTTATACCAAATGAAATACGACTGTATCTTTCCCCTTTAAGAAAGACTGCTGCTGCTTTGTAGAAGTTACCCTAAAGTGCTGAAAACAGCCTTTCACCAACGATTTTGTTGTTAGAGGTCAAAAGCCCACCCAGGGACTAGACATTAGCACCTTCACCAAGTTCCAGGTCAGAAGTCCCACTTGAACCAGAAGAAAAGGAATGAGAAAAATTAGAAAATGATCGATAAAAAAAGTTATGATCTTTGCTTGTCATATCTTCCTTTCCCCCGTTTTAAAATAGTTGTAATCCCTAAGATCTGTGTCAGCAAGAAAGGAAGCACCCCAGCGGGGGCGAGCCTCGTGGGGCCCCAACATCCTTCTTCCTCTTTATTGCACATCCCACTGTACAAACCACACCTCACACGTGTCCCGGGAAGCATCCTTGAAGAGTTAATTTCTCCTAGCAAGCCTGCCTCCCTTTTCCCTTTCCCCTCCTCCAGAGACACCTCTTCTCCTCTGAACCCTGACATAGTTTTACTCGCATACCCCACTCATGGCACTTTGCAGTTCCTTAGATGGGTCATAATGATGGGGAGGTAGAAGTTCAGCCCTCACAGCACATACCAGTGTGACATCCCTAAAGGCCCTCCTTCTGGTGCATTTTTTGGGGGAGGCTGGTGGCAGAAGATTAGGGACAACAGGGGCTTGACCCTTTGCAGTTTTCCTCTCAAAACCAGTAGTTCCTAAAATTTGTTAAGAATTGTTACATCATCCGGGACTCTGTTGTAAGTTATGCATCTATCTCTGCCAAATTGCCCACATTCTGAGATGGCACACATTCTGTGTACAATGTCGGAGTGTTCATAAACCCTAAGCCTGGACAGGGATCCAGGCTAAGAAAATCAGATATAAATCCAAGGAAGACAGAGAGCCCACTGCAAAAATAGGACATGGGTGTCACTTCCTCCATCCTTTTCTTCACCCTCCTGTCTGTCCCCCTGTTGCACCGGATATCTAACGATTGGAAACGTGTTTTGTTTTTTTTTTGTATTTTTCTGAAGTTGGAAATGGGGAGGCAGTCAGACAGACTCCCACGTGCGCCAGACCGGGATCCACCCAGCATGCCCACCAGGGGGCGATGCTCTGCCCATCTGGGGCTCCGCTCTGTTGCATCCAGAGCCATTCTAGCACCTGAGGCAGAGGCCATAGAGTCATCCCCAGCGCCCGGGCCAACTTTGCTCCAATGGAGTCTTGGCTGCGGGAGGGGAAGAGAGAGACAGAGAGGAAGGAGAGGGAGAGGGATGGAGAAGCAGATGGGCAGTTCTCCTATGTGCCCTGGCCGGGACTCCTGCATACCAGGCCGATGCTCTACCACTGAGCCAACCGACCAGGGCTGGAAACGTTTTAAGTATATTTTATACATCTATGTGACAGATGATGTAAGCAGATTTAACATGGAGAATTATTAAGACCAGATGGTACAAAGAAAGATGCTTACCTGTTAAGGTCAGTGGGAAAACAAAATACACCTGTGTAAATGAATTATGTGAGCAGAAAAGTGAAGGAAACTGGAAATCAAAGATATAACATATTGGGCCAAGGCTTATTCCTCGGTTACACATACACCAGCTAGTGTTACAGAGTCCTCTATAAAGATGGCAAGAAACCTCTTTTCTTTGTGGCAGCCACTCAGGGGGTTAGAATAAAACCACCATCTGGTGTGAATAACCCCATACACAGACCTATATCTGGCTTAAATGAAATTCCCCAAACCCAAAATGAACCTGAAAAGGGACTTTAAGCAACTAGCATGTCATGGGCCTCCTGCAAAGTTGAACTGTGGGCTTCTTAGCACGGCTTTGACTTGAAAAAGGAAAACGTCAGAGGGGGCTCTTTTCCCGGCATTCCTTCCACGTGTTAGCCTTCTCCTGGGGAAGCCTGGGTTTTGAAGACAGGCTTGTTACTCAGAGGGAAGGATTTTGGAAGATGTGGGCACTGGGACAGCAGCCTGTGGCTGAGGTGGGTTGTGGGACAGGCAGTGTCAGGCTGGTACGATGACAACCTGTGGTGCTGACCCTCCCCCACCCCGCCATCCCGGGAGGATCAAGGTCTCAGCATTCAGAAGTTTCTCTCTCAATAGGTTCCACCTGGAACCTGTCTTGCAGCTGCGGCCTGAGGGCTGGGGCGTGAGGAGCCCAGAGCTATATACCGCAGGGAACAGACAGCCTCTGTCCTCAGTCTGTCCTCTGCCTCCTCCTGGGAAGGTGAGCAGTTTTGCCGAATCTTCTGATGTCAGGTGAGGCGGCTGCACAGCCTCACCAGCCCCAAAGAGGGACACTTTCTGTGTTCTAGTTTGGGCAGGTGGACCGTGGCACATTGCTTTTCTCTGTTTTTAAATCGTTATGTCTTTCTCCTCTGCATTGCCTGCTTTGTTTCTGCCCAAACTTGTTGCCCCCTTCTGTGGACACAACCCCCTATGACAAGTCCCTGTCCCTGCTTCCAGGCAATTGGGTGGGGTGGGAAGGGCGCCGACCAGCTTTGGGTCTGTGTTTGTCCCCAGCCTGCCACTCCTTGCTGTGTGCAAGCATTTCGTCTCTTTGGGTCTTGCTCGCCTTCTTTGTACAATGGGAATGACAGCAAAGTCGGGCCCCAAGTGATTGAAAGTGTGAGGGACCATGGGGGACCTTGTTAGCACCGCTGTTGTGCTGGCCCTCCTGACTCGTAGTGTCCCCCGGACTGGTGTTTTTCCTTTAAGCTTTGAAGCCAATTCAGAAATGGCCTTGTTTAAGACTGTCAGTGAGTACTGCATTCGTAAGTCACCGTGGAGGTTTCCTTGCCTTTGTTTTCATTTTGTCCATGTAGAAACTGCGTTCCCAGGACAACTCTTTATTGCACCCCTCTGAGCTCCTGTGGGCATTCACCAGGCAGAGGCCTCAGGTCTAGATGGTGGAACCATGAGGTCTCTTAGGGCCGAGGCCCAGGCCAGGTAGGGGTTGGTGTATGAGCCACCAAGGTGGCCAGGGGCAGAGGAACTGAGATGTATATAAGCTTGAGAAACAGGGAGCAGGTCACAGGGAGGCAGGCCTAGGTGAGGCGACCACACTTGGCATCTGGGCTCTCAGAGGAGGTCCAGGTTCCTTTTCTGCTCCTAGAATCAGCACAGAGCCAAATCATATTGCTTCTACCAGAACAGTGTTCACCTGTGCAATAGAGCATTATATCATGTCTCTGAAATAAAGAGCCAGTGATGATCATTGTTGTTACAGTAGTTAAGTAGCATTAATTGAGCTCTTGCTGATCACTGTGGTTTTGATCTGCGTTTTCTGATGATTAGTGATGTTGAACATCTTTTTTTTTTAACAGAGTAGGATTTTTTTTTTAAATTTTTTAAAATTTAATTTATTCATTTTAATTTTTTTTATTTATTTTTATTTATTCATTTTAGAGAGGAGAGAGAGAGGGAGAGAGAGACAGAGACGGGGGAGGAGCTGGAAGCATCAACTCCCGTATGTGCCTTGACCAGGCAAGCCCAGGGTTTCGAACCGGCGACCTTAGCATTTCCAGGTCGACGCTTTATCCACTGCGCCACCACAGGTCAGGCTAATTTATTCATTTTAGAAAGGAGAGAGAGAGAGAGAGAGAGAGAAGGGGGGAGGAGCAGGAAGCATCAACTCCCATATGTGCCTTGACCAGGCAAGCCCAGGGTTTCGAACTGGCGACCTCAGCATTTCCAGGTCAACGCTTTATCCACTGCGCCACCACAGGTCAGGCCTGAGCATCTTTTCATGTACCTGTTGGCCATCTCTATCTTCTTTGGAAAAATGTCTGTTCAGATCCTCTGCCCATTTTTAATCAAAATGTTTTTGTTGCTATTGAGTTGTATGAGTTCTTTATGTATATTGGATACTGTCCCCTTATTGAATCTGTGATTTGAAAGTATTTTCTCCCATATAGCAGGTTGCCTTTTCATTTTGCTGTGCAGAAGCTTTTTAGTTTGATGTAGTCCCATGTGTTTATTTTTGCTTTCATTACCTTTGCTTTGGTGTTATTTGTTTTATTATTATTATTATTATTTGTATTTTTCTGAAGTTAGAAGTGGAGAGGCAGACTCCCATATGCGCCCAACCAGGATCCACCCGGCATGCCCACCAGGAGGTGATGTTCTGCCCATCTGGGGCTTTGCTCAGTTGCTACTGGAGCCATTCTAGCACCTGAGGCAGAGGCCATGGAGCCATCCTCAGTGCCCGGGCCAACTTTGCTCCAGTGGAGCCTTGACTGCGGGAAGGGAAGGAAGAGATAGAGAGAAAGGAGAGTGAGAAGGGTGGAGAAGCAGATGGGCACTTCTCCCTTGTGCTCTGGCTGGGAATTGAACCCGGGTACTTCCACATGCTGGGCCGATGCTCTACTGCTGAGCCCACTGGCCAGGGCCTGGTATTAAATTTTTAAAAAATCGTAGCTCAGACCAATTTCAAGAAGCTGACCATCTATGTTTTATTATACCAGTTCTGATAATGAGAAAGCTGAGACTCAAAATACTAACTTGTGCATAATCACGCTGCTAGCAAGTGGCAGAAGTGGAATCTGAAGAGGTGTGTCTTAGCTCAGGCTGCAGTGACAAACTACCATAGACTGGCTTAAACCAGTGGTCCCCAACCCCCAGGCCACAGACTGGTACCAGTCCATGGGCCATTTGGTACCGGTCCACAGAGAAAGAATAAATAACTTACATTATTTCCGTTTTATTTATATTTAAGTCTGAACAATGTTTTATTTTTTTTAAATGACCAGATTCCCTCTGTTACATCCGTCTAAGACTCACTCTTGACGCTTGTCTCGGTCATGTGATACATTTATCCGTCACCCTAAAGGTCGGTCTGTGAAAATATTTTCTGACATTAAACCGGTCTGTGGCCCAAAAAAGGTTGGGGACCACTGGCTTAGACAACACACATTTCTTTCTCACGGTTTGGGCAGTTGCAAGTCCATGATCAGAGTGTTAGCAAATTTGATTCCTGGTGAGGGATCTCTTTGTGGTTTGCAGTCTCTTTTTGCTGCATCCTCACATAGTGGGTGGGTGGGGGGACTAGGGATGGGGGTGGGGTGGGACAGAAAGAGAGAGAGGGAAGGAGAGGAGAGAACCCTAGTAGATTTAATAGTCTTTGTTCAACCTAATTTTGGAGGTGATACCCCATTACTTTTTTTTTTTTGGTTTTTGATAGGAATGTATCTATATCTATTGATATAATCATTATAAGCAAAAAGCATCAATTATCTTCAATATAGAATATATGATGTCATTGATGCTTTTTGTTCAATTTTCAAACACAAGGTAACAGCTGAGTAATAGACATAGTGGTAGGGGGGAAAGGAGATTGATAGATAAAATGTACAATGGACACCCCATTGCTTTTGCCTTATTCTCCTTAGAAATGAGTTGTTAAGTTCAGGCCTCATTCAAAGTCATGAATACTAGGAGGCAGGTTTGTTGCATAATTCTTTGCATAATTTTTGTGGAAAAAAATTGTCTGACATTAAGAAGATGTTCTCAGTCATTGTCATCTCGGGCCTGGGTCATGGGTTAAAATTACAGAAGCAAAAGCTTAGTTCTATGCCTTTCCTTCCCTGTGGGCCTCATCTCTGATAGATTTTGTAGTCATCAGAAATGGATTATTGACGTGCCTATTATGTTTATAATGTTGAACAAGATTCTGGTGTTCTAGCATTTCTAGATTTTGGGGACTTGATATCGTAATGCTTTTTAATTCTGGATTTAAGTTAAATATTAAGTTCAAAGAGGCTGATTGACACAAAGCACCTGTTTTCCACAAGCTCTCATAAGCCTGTGACCGGGACTCTCCA
Source organism: Saccopteryx bilineata (assembly GCF_036850765.1). Classification (NCBI taxonomy): domain Eukaryota; kingdom Metazoa; phylum Chordata; class Mammalia; order Chiroptera; family Emballonuridae; genus Saccopteryx; species Saccopteryx bilineata. The sequence continues at coordinate 346,892,476 of NC_089491.1, read as the reverse complement.
TCTAGGTATGTTCCTTATTAACAAATGATGCCCCTTTTCATCTATCAAAATGTACTATTCAGAGCCTTCCCTCCAATTTCTTTTTGAGCACATTTACGATAGATGGCACATATTTCTCAATAAAGCAATTAAGTTTATTTGCTAATGAAGAAGCCAGTGTGTTGGAACATATAGGTTGAGCCTTAGTTGATTGCATCTAACAGATCACAGCAATTAACTAAAGAGCTGACAGCCCTTGGCTGACTCCACAGACAGAAAAGATGAATGAAAGTAGTCAGGAAGTATTGCCCCAGAGCTGATTTACACTTCCTTTACTACCTGGTTTTAAATTGGATATTGATTCGGGTCGGTGTACTTACGGTACTTTCTATATGTGAAACAAATAAGCTAATGCAAAAAACCCCCAAAACTCACAAAAACCATTATCTGCTCATTCACAGACACATAAAAATTTATTAAATTCATAGCAACACCCCTGGTGGGATAGCTCGGTTTGTTAGAGTGTTGTGAGAAGTGTAGAGGTTGCGTGTTTGGTCCCGGGTCAGGGCACATACAAGAACAGATAGATGTTTCTGTCTCTCTCTGTTTCCCTTTCTCTCTCACTAAAAAACAAATAATGAATAAATGTCTAGCAATAAACATTCTATGCCTTCTGAAAGTTTCTTTAAATGTCCTCATCTGAAATCCCACTCCCTAGAGTTATGTAGACACTGTTAATAATTTGGTGTAATCTTCCAGACTTTTCTATCCATCTACAAACACATACATGTATTTATATATACACAGACAGGTATATGAGATTGTAATTTATGTATCTTTAAAAAGAGTTTGTTTTTTCCCTCCTGGTTTATAATGAAAAGTATTTGCTGTTTAACCATGAGTTAACAATCTTTGTTATACAATTTCTAAAAATCTAATACAGTCTTTAGTATGTTTAGAGCTAATTATTCTTTTTGTATAAGGTTTCCTGCCCCAGGCACTTTGAAGTTTAATGTGTAACAGCTGCTGTAAAGTAAATTATAACCGAGTAGGATATTTTAAACGTCTTTTCCTTTCAAATCATAAACTAAGAGTTACTTTTGTAGGCACTTTGGTTAGTTTATGTTAATATTCCAAATGATTACCCTTGATTAGGGCAAAAACACATAGTCAGTCAAACGTGGGGGTGGGGGGAGACAATGTTAATCAGCTTAACAATAACCCACCACCTTCGGACCAACTGAGAAACATACCTGGCCTCTGGCTATTTAAAGTCCAGAATCAAATACTCTTTTTAATTAGGCTGTTTTTATGATCTATGACAAAATTATAAAAAATAAGGTGTGTCCAAATTTTCAATCGATAACAATGTAAAAAAAACTCAAAAAAGCTCTTTTTAAAACCAGTCTTTGTAAGAGTTAGAGTAACCACGAGCCTATTTTGCATTTTATTTTTACAAGTGCATTATGGGTAGTGCCTAGCGTAATGTGAAAGTAAACTGGGAGGGGTGACTGGCAGCTGCGAGGGCTCGGACAATTAGTGGGGCGGAAGCGGGGAGGGCAGCCGGCTGGTGGTGCTGGCAGTGTCCTCGGCGGGCCAGCCGGGACAGGGCTAAAGAATCCAGCAAATGAAGTCGCGGTGCGTGACTACCGCCCCGAAGCGGGCACGGCGATCTGCGTCGGATTCGTGTCACTTTCACGAGCGTGTGGCCGAGCGAGGAGAGGGCGCTCTGCGGCTCGTCCCTGTCCCGTCCATCTCCCGGGCTGGCAGGGACCACCTCTGGGACTCGTTTCATCAGTGAGAGCCCCTTGGGGCCACCTCTGGGACTCGTTTCATCAGTGCGAGCCCCTTCCTCGGAAGTCCCCGAGGATGCTCTCCACTCCCTTATCTGCTGGTTGGGACTTAATAGGGACTTAACAGTGAGTCAGCCAGAGTCGAACAGGTGGTTCCAGCAAGACTTCCTCTTCCCCTCCGGGAACTGTAGCTACCACCCAGGAAACCCCTGGTGTGCTAAAAAGGAATTCAGTGTAAATCACTCATAAGTTACTCATCAGTTCTTTTCTTTCTTTCAACTCACTGCAGGGGGGCTGATATTTCTTTATTATTATCATTATTATTTTAATAATTTTTTAGAGGGGAGAGAGAGAGTGAGAAAGAGAGAAGGGGGAAGGAGCAGGAAGCATCAACTCCCATATGTGCCCTGACCAGGCAAGTCTAGGGTTTTGAACCGGGGACCTCAGAGTTCCAGGTCAACGCTTTATCCACTGCTCCACCACAGGTGGAGCCCCTGGTGTTTCTTTTCTTTTTTTTTTTTTGTATTTTTCTGAAGTTGGAAATGGGGAGGCAGTCAGACTCCTGCATGTGCTCCACTGGGATCCACCTGGCATGCCCACCAGGGGGCGATGCTCTGCCCATCTGGGGCTCCGCTCTGTTGCAACCAGAGCCATTCTAGCGCCTGAGGCAGAGGCCACAGAGCCATCCTCAGCACCTGGGCCACCTTTGCTCCAAGCCTTGGCTGCGGGAGGGGAAGAGAGAGACAGAAAGGAAGGAGAGGGGGAGGGGTGGAGAAGCAGATGGGCGCTTCTCCTGTGTGCCCTGGCTGGGAATTGAACCCTGGACTCCCGCATGCCAGGCGGATGCTCTACCACTGAGCCAACCAGCCAGGGCCTGTTTCTTTTTAAGAACTGGGGAAATGCAAACTGTTGGTCATCCTTTTGAAACTTTCAACATTTATTATGAAAGTCTAAGGACAAACAGAGGTTATCCACATTTAGGTATTTTCACATTAAAAAAAACAGTGCCAACAAAACATGAAGTTATTTCCTTTTAAGGGACAGGGTTTATGGTTGAGGACGTGGGCTGGACCTCGGTTGTATATGTCAGACAGGAATTACACCCCCAAAACTAGTTAAAATATGAAGCAGATTTTTGGAATATTGGAATGAGCTAATTTTTTTCTAACGATAGCTTTGCTTTATTATTTTTTTTTAATAAAATTTTTCTTTTGGAGAAACTTTGATAGATTTCCTGCACTTCCTCAAGCAAAAGCTCTTATTCAATATTTTATAGGGTTTTTTTTTTTTAGTAATTTGCTGTTCTTTCTTCCTGTAAAAACAAAACCAGGAAAAAGGCCTAAGTTGACTTCCTAATTACCTAATTGTGATTAACAAGAAAACTTTGGAAATTGGAAATTTCTAGTTGTGATTAGCAAGAAAAACTTTGGAGACTGGGAATATTAAAGCTGGATTGATAATTTCAGAAGAAGAAAAAAAAAGAAAACCTCAAATTTAATAAAATATATTAATAATTGTCCAAGAGAAAACAGTAGCACAAAAAGTATAATGATTTCTAAAGTCTAAGCTATCTGACTCCAGATTAAAAAAAAATAAAAAATATATATATATAATCTAAGAAAGGCAATATATTAAGAAAGATATTAAGAATGATGTCAAATGCTGTATTTTAAAGGTAGCTAATTGCTCTAGTGACATCCTTATACATTTTGAGATTTTGTCTTTTGACTAAGGTAGGAATTTATATATTAAATAATCACTGTAGTTTGTATAATCATTTGCACTTTATATTATCTCATTTATATTACATTGCTGGTATCTTTATCTTTAGGAGTTGGTAGAACATATCAGCTTCCCCCCCCCATCCCTTTGTAATGCTTATTGGACTGAAGGGAATCAGGATATACCACCCCAAAATATGCCCCTTTGGCATAAAATTATTTTGAGCTGAAGTCAATTGAAAATTGTCAGCTTAATTGAAAATAGTCAGCTATTGACAAAAAAAACACATGGTTTTTGGAGTTTCCCTTATCTGACCCAAAGCAGCAACTTCTGGGAAGTAAGGCTGCCATAAATTCCCTCTTTGGGTGGATCTCCTCATAAATGCTCTTTCTCTGGGGAACTTTTATGGCTCCGAAGAAGACGGGAAAGACCACTCAAACCTGTAGAGGCAAACATCACAAGCTTTCTCATCTCTGTTGTGAAAATCCATTTGTCTTTCCTAAAGATGCCTTTAGTTCTTCCCACCTTGGCATTTTTTTCTTCCTTTCTGCACTAAGTTAGGTGTATCAGCTCCCTGTTCTAACTGCCCCTTTGAACACTCCAACATGTATGAGCTCTACATACATAAATAAATGCAGCCTTCCCCCCTTCCCCAGCTTAATTCACAGGCCCCCAGACACTGAACAGGAGAGCGTAGAGGAAAAGTTTTTTTCCCTTCCCCTACAAATCTAAAGAAACTAACGTGAAATATCAGAACAAGTACTGATTGTAGAGGTTACATAGGGGGAGATCTTTGTAGAAATGGTCTTTTCGCTTCTCTGATTCTCTGGGTCTCCTGAGAAATGAGCGACTTGGCTTGGATTTGCTCTCCCCTGAGGATTTGGAGAAGCCAAGTCTGGTGGGCTAAATGAGAAAACCATTATGTAAACAACTTTGTTTGGGAAATTATGAGTTACATAAAAGTATAAAGGGGTTTTTCTTTTTATTTTACCTTTTCTATTATTATTCATTCATGTGTACTTGTTGAATGCCTTCTAAGCCAGGCCTCGGGAGAAGTACTGCCTCCCCCTCCCTGCCCCCAAGCCAAGACACATTCTCTGCCCAGTAGAGTTCATTCCATGCAGAAGAAGACCAACGTTGAGCAATGAATGGCCAGTTTCAAGGGAGTTCTGGAGGGGAATCAGGAACGGACAGCAGGGGGCGCCCTCAAAGAGGCCTTGGGGGCAGATAGGAGCTGCCCAAGTTAAGGGAGGGGTGGCAGAGGCAAGAGCCTGGAATTTCAAAGAAACTGGTCAAAGTCCAGGCAGATGTCAGATCACAGTGCAATTTAGATACCTTTTGGGGGATTTTGGACCTCTGTCTCAAGGGAGATAAAAAGCTATTGACGATTTTAATCAGGGGGAAAGGGGTTGATCTTGACATGCTTACTGAGACTTTTTAGGCTACTCTGTAGAGAACAGGTTGATGAAGCCAGAGCTGTTGGGAGGCAGGTCGTGTTTTCCAGGAGAGATGCTGGTGATGCTGAATGACAGCAGTGGAAAATGGGGCAAAGCTGGACAGATTTGATGGAAAAAAAAATGGAGATGTAATTGCAGGAGGTCAAGGAAAGGGAGGAGTCAGAAAGAACACTCCGGTTCCTGGCTTGTGCCCTTTGGTGGATGGGTCCTGATACCCGTGCCTGGGATGCGGAACAAGTGATATTGATCTGGAGAATATTGGTGACGCCGCGGTGACAGGGATGGGTTGAGGCTGATGAGCTCTGTCTGGAGCTGACATTGCGGAGCGCTAAAATAAATAGTGGGCATCATTTGTCAAGTCGGCTTGTGCTGTAATATGTTTCTTCTGGGCAGAGCATGTCTGGGGTCGGGGTTCTGTGGGACACACTTGAGTCAGTGCTGGACTAACTGCTCTCCGAGGTCCCTTCCATCCAGCTCTGAGCTCTATGCTGCTCGTGATAACCAGAGAGCAAACTGCATTGCTTGATGTTTAGATAAACCTGTAAGTTCAAGTGGAAGACAGACACAGAGAGTGCACAGTGGGTGCATTTTTACAGTGAGCATGCCATGTGTCCACTGCCCAGACCAGCGATTTTTCAACCTTTTTCATCTCATGGTGCACATAAACTAATTACGGAAATTCGGCAGCACACCAAAATATATATATTTTTTGCCAATCTGACAAAAAAAAAAAGGTATGATTTTGATTCATTCATACTAGCCAGCTATGGCTGTGTTGGCTGTTGTCATTTATTATATGACAAGCTAAGGGGAAATAGGATAGTGCCCCTGACTAAAGAGTCAGGTATTGCATGTTTTAAAAATCCTTGGCAGCACATAGGTTGAAAATTGCTGGCTTAGAACAACTGAACACGTTATCACAGAAGCCTTCCCTGTGGTCTGATTTGTAAGTGTGTAAGTCAGACACTGGGCGGTCACAGGGAGGATGGAGGGGCAGGCTTTTGGGCTGAACTGTCACTTCCCTCTGTCCCTCTGTCCCCTGCCACAGCTTTCTCCCCAGGGCTCAGTGGTGCAGAGCGCCTCGGACCTCAGCTCACTCATTGCTCTGCATTCTGAGGACACCAGAGGCCACTGGGCCCCTTTTCTTACAGAGAGTGTTAGTGACCAGTAAATCGAGGGAAGGACCTTCATCCAGACTTGGCGCCTCACCTGTCAAATGTCCTCATGTGACCATCTCAGGAAGAAAGGGAAGGGTTCCCGTCCATTTGCCAAAAGGTCCTCAGCAGCTCTTGGCTCCCTAGGTAGACATGGACTCTCCTGGGTGCAAGTCTCTTCCATCTACTGCTCGCAAGCTTTGTGACCTTGGGCAAATTCCTTCTCTGTTCCTCCGTCTCTTTATCATCACAAACCAACATCGGAATCACAATGTGAAGATAAGAAGAGAGGACATCTTGGAAAGTACTTAGGGCAGCGGAGTCCAAAAGCACAGGCTGGATACATGAACAATGAATGCATGTGTCTGGCTGTTCTGACTGACTGGTAGTAGAAGTTTCGAAGAGGTCTGAATGTCCTAGAAGTGAGAGGGAAAAGCAAGCATTAGGGGAGGAAGGGGAGATTGGTGGCAATAAAGGTGACACTGGGACTTGACCTGCCTTGACCCTGTTTAAAAAGAAAATAATGCTTCTTAGCATTTTGCCCAAGTTAGAATGAGTCTGGCCTTGGTAATAGGAAGTCATTGTTTTGATATACATGTCACAAATTCTGTCTCTTCTTTCAGCTAGCTTCTGTCATGGAGACTTGAGTGGAGTCAACTCTGTTGACTACCTTTGGCTCCTGGGTGACTTTTCTGTCTGATGACCTGGGGACGAGAGGAGTAGAGGCGGTTCGGCTGGCCTTGGCGTCCACACGTGACTCCGCCAGATGTGCACAGCAAGGCAAGTTATCGTGGACCCAGGCGCTGGAAGGTTCTTCCCCAGTTCCCTTTTAAAATTTAAATGTTTATGGATATGTTCTCGTTCTACATGAAAATATTTTTACGGCCTAGGGAGGTGGAAGCGGAAAGGAATTTTGAAACAAATACATTTTGGTCTTTCTTTTTTCTTTTTTTTTTTCTGGCCTAGTTCAGATGTGGTTTGAGGACGACGGGGAATCTGTCAGTCCTCAAGATCACTTCCAGTCCTGTAATTCTGTGATCTAATAGAATTTATAACATTATGTATTCCAGTAGTGACTTGCAAAGATTGCTTTGAAGGGGTTACAGATGGTTCTGTAAGTCTATACTTTTAGAAGAACATAATGCAATTTGCTTTCTAGCCCAAAGCCCTAAAAATAATTAGGTAGGAGTACAGACGCGTGTTAAAAGGCAGTTACTTCTGGTGAATCCAAACGGTTTTGAAAAATCAATTTCATTTATCATTGGAGGAGGGCTTGCATTTTAGATTTCTTACAGTTTATTGAAGAGGAAAGCACAACGATCATGCTAGTGTTAGAAAAGTGAGCAGTGAGAAAAATCAGTACACTGTTCCAAACTCAAATTAAGAATAATAGAGTGAAGGGAAGGCATTCCAGAGTTTGGGAATGAGTAATGTAACCAAGACCTGGAGTGTTTGCCTTTGGGGATTCTTACTTGGTCGGATTTATGACTGTAACATATGTCTTCCATCTGACCACGTCTGTAGCCCCTCGTGCCTTGGAGTAGCCAAGCCCATCTGGTTTCCTTTCATGGGGTCCAAGGGAGACTTTCTCGCTGAAGTGAGGTCGGGGGTTCACCTTGGTCTGTGCGGAGGGCTGGAGCCCGTTCAGAGGGGAGGCAGGGAGAGCTCAGGACATCAGACAGTGGGGGCCACACTGCGCATGGAGGGCTGTCATGTAGACAAGAGGGAACCATCTGGGAGTTTTAGCTTCAATAACTTATTCTACTAAGAAGAGTATACCTTTGACACAGAAGAATCAGCGTGCACAGCAAGTTGTGAAGAGGAGGATGGACGTCACTCACAATCTCGTCTTTCAGAGCCATTGTGGTCCCCCCCCCTATTTTTTTGGTTAAGGAGAGATAGTACCAAAGTGCTATTTTTAGGAACATTACCACGACTGTGGCAATTTAGAATTTAGGCTACTGAGGGAAGACCCAAGGCATTACTTAGACCATTTAGGAAATTTAAGTCATGGGTCGCTGAACAAAATGGTGGTGGCAGCAGTGACCAAACAGAGGAGGGGATAGATTTGAGGCCATCAGACATGAAGAATTAGTAAGTCTGGATGCAATTAGATGCAGAGCCTGAGACTTGAGACAGAGGAGTTAAAGGTGACATAGAGAGTTCCACTGGATGAACGTCATCAGCTCATTCATCCAACAGAAATGTATCCAGTACTTACTGCCCTCATGATACTTACAGTCTGTTGGGTGAGGGTAGAGGGACACAGAAAGTAAAATAAAAAACTACAAGGCATGGCATGTTAGATGGTAGTAAGTGTTATGGGGGGGAATTAAGCAAGGAGGCAGCTAGGGAGCATGGCAGGTGCAGTTTGAAACTGTGGTCAGGGAAGATCTCAGGGGGCTTTTAAATAAACAGCTGGAGGGGGTGAGGAAATGAGCCATCTGGTTACCTGGTGGGGGGGCGCACCCCATTAAGGGGGAGGGATGGAAAGGGACTGTGCTCAGCAGAGGAGGGGAGTCACTGGGGGTATTGAGCAGAAGAAAGACTGATTTTGCCTGTTGTGTTGAGGACAGACTGAAGAGGCCGGGAGCAGAAGCAGCAGACCACGGTGCCTCCACAGAAATAAGGGGTGCGCTCCCTTCCTAGGACCGCTGTCATAAGTCACCACCAATTGGGTGGCTGATGAGAACAGAAATGCATTCTCACTGTCTGGAGGCTACAAGTCTGAAATCGAGCTGTTGGCAGGAACGCAGGGCTGGTTCCTTCCAGAGGCTCTGGGGGAGAATCCATTTCACGTCTCCCTCCCAGCACCTGGCGGCTGCCAGCAATCCCTGGTGTCTCTTGGCTGGTAGACACGTCTCTGCCTGTGTCCTCATGTTGCCTCTTTTCTCCTGTAAGGATACTTATCACTGGGTGTAGGGCTCATCCTAAGGGAGATCTCAAGATTCTTTTTTTGTGATGGGGGTGGTGGTGGGGGACAGATAGGGACACAGACAGACAGGAAGGGAGAGAGATAAGAAGCAGCTCCTTAGTTGTTCACTGACTGCTTTCTCTTATGTGCCTTGACTGGGGGGGCTATAGCAGAGCTAGTGACCCCTTGCTCAAGCCAGCGACCTTGGGCTCAAACCAGCCACCTTGGGGTCATGTCTATGATCCTATGCTCAAGCCAGTGACCCTGCGCTCAACCTAGTGAGCCGGTGCTCAAGCCAGCAAACTTGGGGTTTTCAGCCTGGATCCTCCTCATCCCAGTCTGACGCTCTATCCACTGCGCCACTGCCTGGTCAGGCTCATATCAAAATTCTTAATTACATCTCTAAACACCCTTTGTCCAAATAAGGTACATTCACAGGTTCAGAAGGAAAAGTCTTTTGAGATCTCAGAGGAGGTTTTTATATAAAGAGCTGAAGAAGGTGAGGAAATGAGCCATCTGGTTACCTGGTGTGGGGAGCATGCCCATTAAGGAGGAGGGAGGAACAAGGGTCCTACGCTCCCTCCTGCTCTGTGGATCCAATGTCTATGATCCTATACTCAAGCCGGCAGTATTCAAATATGGGTCCTCAGCATCTCAGGCCAATGCTCTATTCATTGCGCCACCGCCTGGTCAGGCTGAATCTTTTGTTTTCTCTTTTGTTTCTCTTATTTTTTGCTGTTTAAACTATTTTGAGAGAGAGGAAGGGGGGCAGAGAGAGAAGCATCAATTTGTTGTTCTGTTTAGTGGTACACTCACTGATTGCTTCTCGTAAATGTGGCGATTAAACCCGTGACTTAGTGCGCTGAGAGGAAGCTCTGTTCACTTAGCCACCAAGCCAGGGTCAAGTATATTTATTCTTAAAGAGAAAAACCATCTCCTAAGGAATCTCTGCCAGGGCAGTGGCTACATCTTAACCATTTTCAGATCCCCCATAACACACAGCTCAGATCACAGAATATAAATGCTCAAAACATCTTCTTTCAAGGAATGTTTGGTTTGAGTATCCACATCTGAAAATGTCGTTTCTTTACCAGTAATTGTCAATGGTGGGCTTTTCTCCCCCCTAGATCAGATGAGATCAGGCATGTTCAGGGTGGTATAGCTGTAGACTTTTTATTTTTACTGATCTTAAAGAGAAAGAGAAGGAGAGAGTGACAGAAATATCTATCTGTTCCTGTATGTGCCCTGACCAGGAATTGAACCCTCAACCTTTGTGTATGGGGACAACACTTTAACCATCTGAGTTTTCCAGCCTGGGCGTGTGGGGTATGTTTTTTTTTTGTTTGTTTGTTTGTTTTAATGACGTTTTCCCTGCTTTCGGTGATAATTAATGTTGAGTTCAGACTGCAGGGTTTGAATGAAGAAATCTGAACAATAGCTAGACAAGACAAAGTCTGTTACATTTATGCAGGCTTCTCTGTCTACTAATGTGGTTTAGAATGATATGTTAGGAGCATTGTATACCCGAAGAATATTGATTGCATTTCACATAATGCAATTTACAGTTAAGATGGTCAGGCTGGCCCAGGGAAATATTTGTTTTGTTCAATAATGTTAGACAGAAAACATACATTTTAATAAATACTGCATGAGAACAATCCTTTTGGGTGAACTTCAAGGAAATAAATACACTGCCACATGGCTACACATTGGTGGGTGTTCACATTTCTAAAATCTGAGGAGACAGGTGTGGAGAAAGTCTTTGCTTTACAAATAGAGTCTTCTGAACTGGTCATGTTTTAATATTAGACACTTTTGTCTGGCATTTTACATGTAACCTTTAACACCTAAGGATAATAGTTATAGGACAGAATATATACAGCATGATCTCATTTGTTAAAAAAACATATCCATGGCCTGACCAGGTGGTGGCACAGTGGATAGAGCGTCGGACTGGGATGCAGAAGGACCCAGGTTCGAGACCCCGAGGTCGCCAGCTTGAGTGCGGGCTCACCTGGCTTGAGCAAAGAGCTCACCAGCTTGGACCCAAGGCCCCTGGCTCCAGCAGGGGGTTACTCGGTCTGCTGAAGGCCCACGGTCAAGGCACATGTGAGAAAGCAATCAATGAACAACTAAGAAGTCGCAATGCGCAACGAGAAACTGATGATTGATGCTTCTCATCTCTCTCCGTTCCTGTCTGTCTGTCCCTGTCTATCTCTGCCTCTGTAAAAAAAACAAACAAACAAACAAACAAAAAACATATCCATGGAAGTCCCAGGTTCAATTCTCAGTCAGGGCACACAGAAGAAGTGACCATCTGCTTCTCCACTCCCCCCTTCTATCTCTCTCTAGCTCTCTCTCTTGCCCTCCCGCAGCCATGGCTCTAAATGGTTTGAGCAAGTTGGCCCCAGGCACTGAGGATGGCTCCATGGCCTCCGTCTCAGGCACTGAAATAGCTTGGTTGCCGAGCAATGTATAGTAGCGGCCCCAGCTGGGCAGAGCATCGCCCTGTAATGGGCTTGTTGGTGGATTCCAGGTGGGGCACATGCAGGAGTCTATCTCTTGGCCTCCCTGCTTCTCACTCAATAAAAAAAAAAAACCCAACCCCCCCCCAAAAAAAACAAACAGCCCAAAAAACATATCCATATATATTTATAGGTACTCTGGAAGACTAAGTTCCCAGTGGTTATGATGAGAAGCAGGGCAGAGTGAGGTTATAAGGTATTTCCTCCGCAGGTAGTCACATATTTCAGTGATAAATGAATTGTTAGAATAAGCATGTATTGCTTTTGTAATCAGAGAAAAATTAATAATGTAGAAGCTGATAACATAGTAAAAGTAATATTGCAAAGAGCCCAAAAGTTCTCCAGCTGGCTGTACCCCACGTTAAGAAATTAAAATATTAAAAAGCTGGCCCTGGCCGGATAGCTCAGTTGGTGAGAGCATTGTCCCGAATCAGAGAGGCTGTTGGGTTCCATTCCCGGTCAGGGCACATACAGGAACAGATCAATGCTCCCGTCACTCTCCCCCTTCCCCTGTCTCTAAAACCAATAAAATAAACATTAAAGAAAATGTAAAGGCTGAAAAAAAAAATTTAAAGGCCGTAGTTAGGGTCACATGCCACTGGTCAAGACAGGTCAGGAACTGACAGGATTTGGGGTGTGTGACTGTATTCTTCCCCCAAACTAGGCTTCTCGAACCTCTGTTGGCGAAAGGGAAGTGTTGTTTTGCCTTTTATTTCCCCAACGCCTTGCAGAGCGATACTTTAATAAAATCAATAAAAACAAATTACTGGGAAAATGAAATTAACAAACAGTGAAGACTTCAGGGCTCAATATTTTTATTATTAGATCGAACAGACATAAAATTCCTCTGTCAAATTGCTTTTAAACAGTGGTTCTCAGCTGGGGCGGGGAGCTGTGACTTGGCCCCGCCGGGGACACTTGGCAACGTCTGGAAATTCTTGGCTGTCATGACTGGGGAGGGGAGCATGGTGTTTACTGGCATCTCATAGGTAGAGGCCAGGGATGCTGCTCAGTGTCCTCCAGAGGCCCAGACGGCCCCCCGCACACTAAGGAATTGTCGGGCTCAAGATTCCATTGGTGCCGATGTTGAAAAACACTGCCTTCACGTTTTTAAGTGGTTAATCTCCAGTTTTGTTATTGATCTCTTGGCAGCCTGGTAACATTTTTGGACCCTGGTCCACAGACCGCAGTCTGAGACCACGGCTCTAACATACTTACTTTGAACTCTGACCCAGTGAGGTTGCCAGGCCAATCACAACCAGAATTCTCAGTCCATTTCTTGAAATCTGGGGAGCCATCTGTGTAAACAACACACCAGTACCAGCACAGGAAAATGGGGTTTAGCGGTAGAATCAAAGGAAACATTAGATTAGATTGTTCTCTGCAGACGGGAAGACCAGGTCTTGCAGCTCATCTTGTCACTTCCTCCCTGAGTGAGCCTGGGGAAGAGAAGGAATATCTCTGGGCCTCTATCTTCCCTTCTGTGAAATGGGAAGAGTGCCCTGTCCATAAATAATTGGTTTCAAAAGCAGTGGCACCTCACCCACAGTGGCACCCAATACTACACCCCTTGGAGGGTTCTCTCTTGAACTGCTCTGCTGAAGGACTCCACACCAGGTCGCTGAGAACCCAGAGCGCTGTCTCAAGTTTTCTAAATTCTGTGGTGGGACTTAAGGCAACACACACCTTGCCGTTTTCTCCTCCCCCTCTTTGGAGAAGAGTGGGGCTCACCAGACACTTGCAGCTGCCAGAGCTGTGAATGAGTGAGGGCGGGCCCGCCTCCCTGAGGAGAGTAAATGAAACTGCTCTCTAAAATGGAAAGTGCCATGCAAATGTGACAGTCACCATGATTGATGGGGCCCTAACTAGATGCCCTGAATATCAAACACTGGGAAAGGAAACTAGAAGGAAAAAAAAGAGGCCCCCAGAAAACGTTGCCACGTGGTCGTAGTGTGCGTTTTGTGAGTCCCAGAGCTGTTTGCAAAGCAGAACCAGGCTCCGGTTCGTTCACAGGCAACCGTGAATACGGAGGGGGAGGGGGAGGAGGGGGAAGGGGGAAGGGAGGGAGGGGACAGACCATGTGTGAAGAAGCTTCCAGTACCTCTGCTGAGGCAGCTACACCGCAGCCAGCTCAGCCTTGGCAGGCTCTGTTGGGAAGGATCTCGCCCAACAAATTCCAGCTGCACCTTAAAAAAAGTAACTGTCCAGCTGGCTCTTGGCCTCCTGTCCTAATCTGGAGCCCAAGGCCACACACCTGGCCCCTGGCACCGCTGAACTGACCTGGCTCGAAAGGGGAACTGGAACACAGACCCTCACGTGTTCCTGTTCTGGGAACCAGGGAAGTGTGGTGGGTGGCTGTGGGCCCAGTGTCCTGGGACCGGTGGGTCAGGAAAATTGCAGCTGTTACAGGAGACATAGTAAAAGACTCAGGGGCAGAGCTAGGGGTGGCCCCTCCCATCAGGGCCAAAAGGCCCCTGGCAGGTGACACCTGAGGTCTGTGGGGACAGAGTCTCTATAGAATCTCTGCTTCTGAAACAAACTCGTTTTCTCAAGAACACTTCCCTCTCTTTCACAAGCGCTGTGGGGGATTCGTGTCCTGGATTTTGCAGAAGCTGTGAGGACCGGTCCCAGGCGCTGTCCCTTTGCGTTCTGAGTAAGTGACAGCTGCGCTCCAGGCTGCTGCAGGGAGGCCCCCCGGGACAAACTCACCAAACAATGCAGCCTGGCAGTTCCCACGCCTGAGACAGGGATGGATGGGGGCAGGATGAATGAGTAGTAAACTTGTTAAGTCCCCCGAGCTGCCTGGGAGGCAGAGACCTGTTGTGTTCCCAGTCCACATTATTTCAGCTGAGTCCTCGTGGTTGCGGCCCCCTCAGCATCTGGCTGCTGTGCTGGAAGGGACTGGAGAGAGACGGTTCACTGGTCACCTTCTGCACCCAAGGCGCCAGCAGACTCAGCTGAGACATCTCTCTTCCTTAGGCTCTCAGCAGCCCTGCCAGGAACATGGGCTGGAAACTTAGTAATGACCTTACAAGTGCTATAAAAACACGTTTAACGAGGATTTGGGAACGGAGAGGGAGACGGCGATGAGTGTCCAGGAATGAAGAAATGGTCCCTTCTGTCTCTCCCTGCGAGCCCCTGGCCCAGACTTGCAAAATTTGAAGCCGATGGTGGTTGATACCATGCCTTGGCTACTTGGAAACATTTATGATATTTTCATTTTAATTCATATAATCAGGTTTTTTTTTAAGGTTTTATTTTTATTTTATTTTATTTATTCATTTTTAGAGAGGACAGAGAGAGGGAGAGAGAGAGACAGAGAGGGAGAGAGAGACAGAAAGAGAGAAGGGGGGAGGAGCTGGAAGCATCAACTCCCATATGTGCCTTGACCAGGCAAGCCCACATATAATCAGGTTTTGTGACCATAGTCGAATATCTTTTTTTTTTTTTTTTTTTTTACTTACTGATTTTAGAGAGAGAGAGGAAGAGAGAAAGAAACAGAAATATCAACCTATTCCTGTATATGCTGTGTCCAAGGATTGAACCTGCAACCTTTGTGTAACAGTACAACGCTCTAACCAGCTCTCTGGGCCAGGGTGGAACACACAGTGTTAAATTGTGCAATATTACTCACCAAGGTCGCTCCTGATACATTATAAAAGTATCTTTTCACCCAGCACATACTTTGTGTTACTATCTGACTTAGCTCTTTCTTATGGGATGTGCCTTTCAAGTCCAAAAGCAATTCACTGATACAAACGTTCCTGCAGACCATGAAGTCCATACACTCTGGTACCAGGCATAATTGGAGGATGATCCCACAGGTCACCCTCACGCATATCTACACAGTTGAGATTTCTGCCTGTTTTCAAAGAAATCATATAGGAGTGTACTCATACTTACTTTTTTTTTGTCCACATTAGTCTCCTGTTGTTATTTTTTTCTCTCAGGCAGAGAGTGTACTTTCTAAGGTTCAGCTCTTTGTACATGAACCCCGTGACTCAACTTTGCCATGATGAGGTATTTTGGGGGCTTTTTAAAAAAAGTTTGGAGATATTCATAAGATTAGTAAAGACAGGATCGTCAAAGTCATGCAAACTGAAAGTAGGAAAAGAAATCATTTTAGCTTCTGATGCTTAGATGAAACTTTCTATTCACTGGCTTCATAATTCATAAGCATCAAAGTCAAGGAAATTGTGGTGACACAATTTTGCTGCCACGATTTCTGAGTCTCAGAAATGTGGTCGGCTGAATCAAATGCGTTCTTTTTTTTTTTTAAATGTAAAACAGGTAACACATAGATTTATGGTTTTAGAGTCCATTTAATGACTAGAAAGAGCCTTTGAGAAAATTTGTTCCAAACCCATCATTTTGCAGATGAATAGTATCAGCATACAGTTAGTTGGTGACTGGCGGTTCCCTGGCAGTTCCGCCCAGGGTTAGGCTTTCTGCTCTGTAAAACCAGAGGCTGGACTGTACGGACTCTCAATCCCCTTCCACCAACATAGTTTGGGATCCTAATAAATGGTTGTTGATGAATGACACGAATGCCCAGAGAGGCTAGCTGACATGCCTGAAATCACACAGCCAGTCAGGGACAGACACAGATCTTCTGGCTCCCAGCCATTACTCCCCATATAGAATAGGCAGGCTTAGCTCTGGCTGGATAGCTCAATTGGTTGGATTGTTGTTTCAAAGTGCAGAGGATGCTGGTTTGATCCCTGGTAAGGGCACATACAGGAACAGATGTTCCTGTCTCTTTTCTGCTCTTTTCCTTCCTCTCTCAAAGATCAATAAAGTAAACATTAAAAAAACAAATATGTATAGAATAGGGTTAGAATAAAGACCTTGAATTTTGTAAAAGTACATAGAGATTAATGAAGAAAACACTCTAAGGGGAGAAAAATAATAATAAAACAACTTAACTCTGTACTAAAACCATGCCAAACAAGCATCTCTTTATTTCAATTATCTGCATGTCCACCTTTTAACTACAGACTGGCTTCCCTTAGACATCAGCTTATGCATCAGGGATGCACCGAAGAAATGTCAGCCAGCTTTCTGGTTTCTCTCTGCTAGAACCAACTTCTTCAAAACAGAGAGGCTTATGACAATTGATTATTACCTCTTGTCATGGGTTAAATTGAGCCCCCCTGAGAGACATGTCCTAACTACCAGTGCCTACGAATATAACATATTTGAAAATAGGACCTTTGCAGACGTCCTCAAGTTATAATGCAGTCATTAGGGTGGACCTAAATCCAATACAACTGGTGTCCTTATCAGAAGAGAGAAATTTGGACACAGAGACACTCAGAGGGAAGAAGGCCCCGTGAAGATGGAGGCAGAGATTGGAGGGATGCTGCCACGAGCCAGGAATACCTGAGGCCACCAGAAGCTGGAGGAGACAGGAGGAGCCTCCCCTGGAGGTCTCAGAGGGGCAGGGCCCTGCAGACATTTTGATTTTGGACTTCTGGCCTCTAGACCTGTGGGAGAATTTTTGTTGTCTTAAGCCACACAGTTTGGGGTGGTGGGGTGAGGTGCCCCCCGGAAGTGAACACACGTCTCTCCTTTCTGTGGGTTGACTGGCTCGGTGGGTCCTTCTCTCTCCAGCTCTCTCAGATGATGACTGGGACTGGAATCACGTGAAGGCTCAGCTGGGCTGGATGTCTATGATGGCATACTCACGTGGCCACAGTTAATGCTATTGTTGGCCGGGGGCTCAGCTGGGGCTGTGGACCTGAGCTGCCTACATGTGGCCTTTCCCCGTGGTGTGGATTTCTGACAGCATGGCAGTATCTTGAGATCAGTAGTTCCAAAGAGAAGGAAATGCGCACTGCTGGCCCAACAAGGCCCTGGGCAGAAACTGGTGTGCCCTCTGTTCCCTGTAGTCTGCTACTCACACCCATCCAGGGAGGGTACCTCCCTTTAAAGCCAAATGTTAGTAATTGGGGGGCAGTTCTTTGAGATGTCTGAGCCGTTGCCCCTGCACCCCCCACCCCACACTGATAATACTGAGGAACAAGATTAAGTTTTAGAAAATATTATTTCTCAGGGTAGCAAATGCTACCTTGGGACCCAGAAGAGCTAATGAGACCTCGGGGTTCCAAATGACCAGGTGAGCATCTTTAATCAGTTAGTTCCCTTCAGAACCCTTCTCCCCACTGGGTTACTGTTCAAGAGATACTTCCTTTCTCCTTGCTTTGGAGTCACTTATTGTAACGGTTCCAGACATTCAGCATCTTCCTAGCTGATGAGAAAACTGTCCCTGAAGGCCTCACAATTCTTTATTCAGCCTTTGTTAAATGCTTCCTAGGGTTCTGCATTGTGTTGGCTGATGAGCCAAAGAAATTAGGAATTTTAGAAGTTTAAAAGAAGTGCCTGCAGTCTACGGAGATGGAGTCCAGAAGATGGCCTTATTCCTGCTCTTCCTCTTTCCTTTCCGAGCACGGAAGGTGTACTCTGAGTCTCGGAGCCATCCTGGCCACGTGTGCCTCTGGACACTCTTTACCCACGGGTGGCGGCATGAGACACTGTTGGACCCGAAAAGCCCCCCTCCACCCCCACCCCCGAGGCTACAGCATCTGGGAGAAACACATTCCAGTGATGGGAGCTCTTTATGACCTGGGAGATGTCAGGTATGTCAGGCCCAGAGGGGTCACCCTCTGGGAGATAGATTCCTGCTCTCCATGGGGGGAGGAGAGCCAGGAACAAAATGCAGAGGGGTTGGAGGAAAGAGTTGCACCCAAAATCTAGTGTAGACAGCAAAGGGTGCTTTGGGGTTACTCACAAAAGGGTTTGTTTTCTTATGGGGACCAATGGCTTCTATTCAGCTTGTGGGGGAGCCCTTGAAGGATCTTTGGTGGCGTCAGGGACCTCCAAAGGGAGAAGTGAGTTGGGGGGGGATGACTCCAGGTCCCGCATCCTTTTTTTTTTTTTAAATAGACTATATATATTTTTAGAGCAGCTCTAGATTCACAGCAAAATTGAGCAAAAGGTACGGAGATCCACCAAGCTCTCTATAACTCTTGCTGGCAGTAACCTCTCAAGATGCAGTGTAACAAAAACCACCACATCCCCAGGCTTCACCTGGCTGCTTTCTGGACTGTGTCTCCTTATGTATTGATCTTTCGGCATCTTCTGAATAAGACCCTCAAAATACCCGGTTGCATCACCTCTCCCCTGGGCTGCTTCCTCGTTGGCCCTGCTGGCTCCACCACCTCCCAGAGGGGCAGAAACTGGTGACTGATTAGAAGCTGGATGGAGGAACCCCAAGTCCCAGAACTGGTGATAGTGTCACCGAGTAGAACAGAGAACACAGGAAGACAAGCCCACAGAGGATTTAGCTTTTTTTTTTTTTTTTTAAATATTTTTTTTTAACTTTATTTATTCATTTTTAGAGAGGAGAGAGAGAGAGAGAGAGACAGAGAGAAAGGAGGGGGGGAGGAGCAGGAAGCATCAACTCCCATATGTGCCTTGACCAGGCAAGCCCAGGGTTTTGAACTGGCAACCTCAGCATTTCCAGGTCGACACCTTATCCACTGTGCCACCACAGGTCAGGCCAGGATTTAGCTTTGTAGGACGTAGGCCACTTCAGGTTGTGGCACCGTGGGACCCCCTGTTGTGGACATCGAGCAGGCCGCTGGCCACGTCCAGCTAAGTTTCAGTGAGTCCTAAAAGGGAGGCTTGTTTTGACCCATCCCCAAACTGATTTTTCCATCTACCTCTTAGGGAGGCATCTGTTTCCTCTTATTTGCTCTATCTTGGGTGGGAGTAATTCATTCTCACTCACGTCCTGTTGACAGTACAGTTCTTGTATGACTTGCCATCTAGTGTAATATTTCACTGTGGAAATGTCACATATTTGTATCTGAACTATCAGCTTAGCATTTGGATGAATTGATTATTAGTGTTTTGAAACTGTATGGATACATATTACAGACATTATAAAAGATTTTACTTTATATACAAGTGATAAGAGCATAGATTCTTTGTATATATATTAAGTGAGAAGCAGAGAGACAGACTCCTGCATGTGCCCTGAGCAGGATCCACCTGGCAAGCCTACCAGGGGGGCGATGCTCTGTTGCTTGGCAACCAAGCCATTTTAGCGCCTGAAGCCAGGCTATGGAGCCATCCTCAGCACCTGGGGCAAACTTGCTTGACCCATTTGAGTCATGGCTGCGAGGGGGGAACAGAGAGATAGAGAGAGAAAGAGAGAGGGAGAGGAAGGGGTGGAGAAGCAGATGGGCACTTCTCCTGTGTGCACTGACTAGGAATCGAACCTGGGACTTCTACACTCCGGGCCGATGTTCTACCACTGAGCCAACTGGCCAGGGCCCTGTCTAAAAATTTTCGAAAATAAAAAGTAAAAACATTCATTGAACATATGTACTAGCTAGCACTTTAAGGGCCAAGAAGAATGATGGTGGTTGTTGGGCAAACAAGTTTGTAAAGTGTGTTTAGGTTTGTTTGCTTGTATTTTGCATTGGCAACGGGCAGCGCCGTGTGTGTGTGTGTGTGTGTGTGTGTGTGTGTGTGTGTGTGTGTGTGTAGTCTGTGGAAGGCTGAGGTGCTTGCCCTCATGGTGGCAGATTGCTGATTGCCTGCCTTGATTGTTTGCTATTGTTTGCCAAGAAGGGGTATTTTGGGCCCGGCCTGTTTGGTTGGGGAGTGCTGAGGCTGGTGGAGGCCTGTGAGTCTGAGGAGTCTGTAATGCTGAAGGGCTTGGGAATCCTGAATGAGAGGGAAGCTGTCTTCCCTGCCTGTTTGCTCGTCAGTTGTTACAAGACTTTAATAAACGGAATGGCCCACCATTTTCTGATCCACAGTTCCTTTACCATCAGTCCGAATTCAATGCAAATCTGCATGGCCGTGGTGGCAGCCCCTGGCTGTACAGTGGTGGCGTGTTGCATGTGGGTAGGAAGCAATAAAAACTCAATAGTGTTAACAAGAAATTGGTAACCATGCAACTTGATCCTGCATAATCATCTCAACCTTTCTAATTTTGTGTGTGTGTGTGTTTGTTTTTTTTTTGTTTGTTTGTTTTTTGTGACAGAGTCAGGCAGAGGGACAGATAGGGGTAGACAGACAAGAAACGGAGAGAGATGAGAAGCATTAATTCTTTGTTGTGGCACCTTAGTTGTTCATTGATTATTTTCTCATATGTTCCTTGACGGGGGGGGGGGGGGGGCAGGCTACAGCAGACTGAGTGACCCCTTGCTCAAGTCAGCGAACTTGGTCTCAAGCTGGTAAACCTTGCTCAAGCCAGATGAGCCTGTGCTCAAGCTGGTGAGCTCAGGGTCTCGAACCTGGGTCTTCCGCGTCCCAGTCTGATGCTCTATCCACTGTGCTCTATCCACTGCACCACCCGCCTGGTCAGGCTGAACCTTTCCAAGGTTTTGAGAAACAATCTTTCAGCCTTTTCTAGATGCAAAAAAAAAGATGTAATTGAGTAAATCAGAACAGAAAATGAAAAGATCCTTTGCTTGCTATTTAGTGCCAGTGAAGTACGCATAAATCTTAGCCCAGAAGGAACTAATGTGACTATAACGTAGATGTAAGCTCAAAATGAATAGGACTACAATCTCTTGGGCCATCTGGACTTGTTCTGAAAGCTCTGATCAAATGCTCCTGGGGACATAGGAAACGATATTATTGTTAGGATACCTGGAGGCGGCGATGTAAGTTGGATGGAGGAAAGATACTAGAGGTCACATGTTCGCCTTGCTTGGAGAAACCCGATAGAGAAAGCTTGGGATACCAGCTGCAGGGCTCGAGCTGTGGAACTGGGAACCCGACCCCGGGAGCCTCTGACAAATGTGGGTACCTGGCTGAGGCACAGATGGGGCCAGGTGGTCCTGATTGATATCAGGCACCTGGGGGTTTATGGATAATCCCCTGCCTCAAAAGAAACAGAGAGTACCCTAACATAAGGTCTTATTTAAGTTCACCAGGGAGACAGTCAGAAAAGGGCTATTTATTTAATTTAATTTTTTTTTTTTAAGCAAGAGGAGGGAGATATGGAAGGACAGGGACTGACAGACAGGAAGGGAGGGAGATGAGAAGCACCTGAGTTGTTCATTGATTGCTTTCTCATATGTGCCCTGACTGGTG
Source organism: Saccopteryx bilineata (assembly GCF_036850765.1). Taxonomy (NCBI): domain Eukaryota; kingdom Metazoa; phylum Chordata; class Mammalia; order Chiroptera; family Emballonuridae; genus Saccopteryx; species Saccopteryx bilineata. Next base: position 346,870,816 of record NC_089491.1, on the reverse strand, counting down.
GAGGGGGCTGCAGTTGAGCCAGTGACCCCTTACTCAAACCAGCGACCTTGGGCTCCAGCCAGCGACCTTGGGCTTCAAGCCAGGGACCATCGGGTCATGTCTATGATCCCATGCTCACGCTGGCAACCTCGCAGTCAAGCTGGTGATCCTGTGCTCAAGCTGGTGACCTCAGGGTTTTGAACCTGGATCCTCGGTGTCCCAGGTCGATACTCTATCCACTGCACCACCGCCTGATCAGGCAAGGGCTGTTTATTTAAGTATTGAATAAGTACCTTCAAACAGAAATCAGAGGCATTTTTATACAACAACAATGAACTGTCAGAAAGAGAAATTAAGGAAACAATCCCCTTCACTATTGCAACAAAAAAAGAATAAGTGCCTTTGATAGATGAGGCACAGTGTGAAGGATGGAAAAGTGCAGAATAAGATAAATTCAGTGTCTATGCCACCAAGTGACTCAGTTTCCTCATCTGTAAAGGGAAACCTCCCTCCCTCCTATGGACCCACGAAGATGAGATGAACTGACATAAGTGAAGTGAGAGCATCAATGCTCGTCGGGTATCAGGCACTCACTCAATAGTTGCTGGGTTGCCCCTCTTGCCCCGCCCCTTTCTCTGATGCAAGAACCTGCCACTGTCCTGTTTCTTTTGAATCTCACCCCCTCTGGTCTGTCCTTAGGATAGTTTCGTGGCCTCAGCACGAGACCTTGTGCTGTTGTCTTAACCCAGAGGTCCCGTGGACCTGAACTTGGCCTTATAGTGCACGCCACCCCTACGCCAAGGCTGCTCACTGCAGGGCCGGCATTTACTCGGCTAGGAAAGCCTCTTAGTTTTAAAATGTGAATATATTTGGGCTGCAACAGTCATTTCAATTTGTGGCTTTCACCACAGTCATGCTATCAAGCAGAGTTCAGGGTTATTAATTTTATATGCATTGGAGTCTTTGAAATTGTTAGTTCATACGTATGGAAATAAATTTCCATGAAATGAACTACAAGCCCTGTTATATGGGACATCTTGAATACCAGAGTAAAATAGCTTTTAAATGACTAGGATGGCAGGCTTCTGCCATAAATTGGTGTAGAAAAGGGGGGGGGAGGGAGAAAGCAGAGATGGAACAAAAAAACAAACAAACCAAAAAAACAACAAGAAGAAAAGAAAGTCACCCTACTTTTGGTTATGTATGCTCAGGGAGAAATTTGATCCCGTTATCCCTGGAACCAAGACCCGCATGATGCCCTGTAAAGATTGGGGTCATTTATCTCAATGCCACTAGCGCTCAGGGGCCACTAGGGACAGGGGTGGCGTGGCGCTCAGGCTGAGCTAGCAGGAATGATAAGGGGGCTGTGTAAGGTTGGAGTCACAGGCAGCCTTGAGCAGGCATCTCCTTCATTCATATCCCGGAGCCCCACGGGAAGAAATAGGATCTCAGACCCTCCCTGGACGGACCCAGGGGGCTGTCCGGCCAGCTGACTTGTGGACCACGGGGCGGGACTGAGGTCTCTGCTCAGGAGTTCTCACCCAGCCCACTGTCTGCTGAAAACCAGGCTCAGACTGCTCTCCTCCCCTTTGAGTTAATTCTTCCCTCTGCCCTGGGAGAGATTTCACAGCTGCTTCCACACTGATTCCCATCTCTACCAAATCAAACCCAGCACGCAGTACAGACCCCTACGGAGACAGAGCAGAGGAGCTGGGAGAGGGTCTGTTGTTAGGGGGAAATGTGTAAGTTGCCCCAAAGCTTAGATCTTTTTAAAAGAAGCATCAAGTTGCACACGATTTCGCTTCATTGGCCTGACGAGGAAGGAAAAGAAAATTGAAAAACAAACTTCAAATGTCATCAGGAAAAAGAGAAAAACTTTATTTACATTTCCCACATGGTTTTCTGTTCTGTGATTCTCTTTATATCTTTTTTTTTTTCCTCTCTGCCTGAGAATGAATTTGTAATCATCCTGTTATTACCAGAAATTTGTCTCACGTTATTATTGCCAGATGTGAGTACAAAGTAAGGAGACTGGTTCCACAAGCCATACATGGAAATCAGTGTCCTTATTTTATAGTCAAAGCATAGATAGGCAAGAGGTACATATCTCAAATTATTATTATTTTTTAAAGATTTTATTTATTGATTTTAGAGAGAGAGAAAGGGGGGAGGAACGGGAAGTACCAACTCGTAGTAGTTGCTTCTCGTATATGCCTTGACCAGGCAAGCCGAGGGTTTTGAAGCAGTGACTTCAGTGTTCCAGGCTGGTGCTTTATCTGCTGCGCCACCACAGGTCAGGCCATATCTCAAACTGCTGTGTTGTATACTTAAAACTGATACAGTGTCATATGACAATATCTCAATTGAGAAGACCATATTCTGTTTTCAAAGAGTATCAGATGTGGTTTCAGACACCATTGGCAATCTCCAATTATTCTTTTTGAAACTTAGAGTCAGGATTCAATTTCAAAATATACTTCTAAAAATTCTCATATGATGGAAGGACAGGTGACTTGGGGTAGTGAACACACAATACAATCTACAGATATGTTACAGAATTGTGCACACCTGACACCTCTGTCATTTTATTAACCAGTGTCACCCCAATACATTCAACAAAAAAATGTCAGCCCTGGCCGGTTGGCTCAGTGGTAGAGCGGCGGCCTGGTGTGTGGAAGTCCCAGGTTAGATTCCCGGCCAGGGCACACAGGAGAGGCGCCCATCTGCTTCTCCACCCCTCCCCCTCTCCTTCCTCTTTGTCTCTCTCTTCCCTTCCCACAGCCGAGGCTCCATTGGAGCAAAGTTGGCCCGGGCGCTGAGGATGGCTCTGTGGCCTCTGCCTCAGGCGCTGGAGTGGCTCTGGTCGCAACAGAGCGACGCCCCGGATGGGCAGAGCATCGCCCCCTGGTGGGCATGCCGGGTAGATCCCGGTTGGGCGCATGTGGGGGTCTGTCTGACTGCCTCCCCATTTCTGGCTTTGGGGGGGGGAAATGTCATCGTGTATTACCTAATATCTTAACATTATCCATCCTGCCTCCCCATGACCCAGATGAGATTCTAGCAAGATTGTCTCGGATTCTTAGCAGTGGGAGCCAGGCCCATGCAGGTTGCTGTGTGCAATATTTTGCTATTAGATGCTTGGTAATGATAATGCTTGGAAGTAGGAACTCAGTTTTAACTTTCGGGCTTTTTCTTTTCTACATAATGAACTATGGAAATTTAATTTTTTCTGTTGTTGTTATACCATTTTAGATGTTGTCAAGGGTCCTCGATTACAAGTTTAGTTACAGAGAGGAGAGATGCTACTACATTCAGAATAGCAACCAACAGACCCACAAGACAAGTACACTTGAAACAGCAGAGTGGATCCCAGATGATGTTTGTGGTGGGGCCCGTGTTGAAAGATGAAGTTGACTTTGGGTGGGTTTCTTTTCTTTTCTTTTTTTCAGAGACAGAGAGTCAGAGAGAGGGATAGATAGGACAGACAGGAATGGAGAGAGATGAGAAGCATCAATCATTAGTTTTTCGTTGCGACACCTTAGTTGTTCATTGGTTGCTTTCTCATGTGTGCCTTGACCGTGGGCCTTCAGCAGACCGAGTAACCCCTTGCGCAAGCCAGCGACCTTGGGTCCAAGCTGGTGAGCTTTGCTCAAGCTGGCGACCTCGGGGTCTTGAACCTGGGTCCTCTGTATCCCAGTCTGACGCTCTATCCACTGCGCCACCACCTGGTCAGGCTTGGGTGGGTTTCTTAACTTAGTCACCCAGAGTTGGGTTTCAGGGGCTCTGGGCACTCCCTAACAGCCCTGTTTGGAAATTTGAGAGTAGGGCTGTATCTGTTGATTACTCAGTTGTTCAGAGGAGTTCAGCTTGCCACCCTCACACACAAAAAGGTAAAACCACAATCCCATGTCTTCTGCTTCCCTGTGTCCGTCAGTTTGCAAAGACAAGGTATGGAAGTGCAGCTGAGGCAGATGCAGTTTGCCCAGACTCACATCTTCTTTCTTTCTGCTAACAGAACCCTGATTTTGATCAGGGTAACGATGGGCCCAGACTAATGGGGTGACTCATGATATTTCAAAAACCATTCATGACAATTGCATCCTCTTTCATTAGCTTGTAAACTTCCCAGCCTCCCTTTCACTAACTTCCCTTTTAGGGTCACGGACACCTGTTCTCTTTCTTGCCAATGGGCTGTAAGAGGGAGTCTGTGGGGAAGCTGCAGGAGAACTTTTGCTTTCTTTCTATGGAAGAAAGAAGTGGCTGACTCAGCCCCTTCCCCTTGCCTCCTGCTTTGAACTTGCATGTGATGGTTGGAACCACAGCAGCCATCTTGCAACCTTGAGGTGTTGTACATGGGGCTGGTAGACCAATATGCAAAATGGAAAAGACAGAAGGATTATGAGTCCTAATGACATAGGTAAACTGGCAGACCAATTCTTTAAAAAGATATTTTTTAAATTTATTGATTTGAGAGAGAGAGAGAGAGAGAGAGAGAGAAGGAGAAGGAGAAGGAGAAGAAGGAGAGAAACATCAACCTGTTGTTCCACTTTCGCATGCATTCAATGGTTAATTCTTTTTTTTTTTTTAATATTTTATTTATTGATTTTTAGAGAGAGAGGAGAGAGAGAGAAAGAGAGAAAAGGGAGGAGCAGGAAGCATCAACTCCCATATGTGCCTTGACCAGGCAAGCCCAGGGTTTTGAACCGGCGACCTCAGCATTTCCAGGTCGACGCTTTATCCACTGCACCACCACAGGTCAGGCTCAATGGTTAATTCTTGTATGTGCCCAGACTAGGGATTAAACCTGCAACCTTGTGGCATCAGGGTGATCAGTTCTGATGTAAATTGTATCTGAGTTTCTTTTCTTTTTTTTTTAATTTTTATTTATTTATTTATTTTTTACAGAGACAGAGAGTGAATCAGAGAGAGGGATAGACAGGGACAGACAGACAGGAACGGAAGAGATGAGAAGCATCAATCATTAGTTTTCTCTTTTTTTTTGTATTTTTTTTTTTTTGTATTTTTCTGTCAGACAGACTCCCGCATGCGCCTGACCGGGATCCACCCGGCACGCCCACCAGGGGCGACGCTCTGCCGGGACCAGAGCCACTCTAGCGCCTGGGGCAGAGGCCAAGGAGCCATCCCCAGCGCCCGGGCCATCTTTGCTCCAATGGAGCCTTGGCTGCGGGAGGGGAAGAGAGAGACAGAGAGGAAGGAGGGGGGGGGTAGAGAAGCAAATGGGCGCTTCTCCTATGTGCCCTGGCCAGGAATCAAACCCGGGTCCCCCACACGCCAGGCGGACGCTCTACCACTGAGCCAACCGGCCAGGGCCACATTAGTTTTTCATTGCACGTTGCAACACCTTAGTTGTTCATTGATTGCTTTTTCATTTGTGCCTTGATCGCGGGCCTTCAGCAGACCGAGTAACCCCTTGCTGGAGCCAGTGACCTTGGGTTCAAGCTGGTGGGCTTTTCCTCAAACCAGATGAGCCCGCACTCAAGCTGGCGACCTCGGGGTCTCGAACCCGGGTCTTCTGCATCCCAGTCCGACGCTCTATTCATTGCGCCACCACCTGGTCAGGCTGAGTTTCTTATTAAGTAAACAATAAATATCCTCTGACTTAAGCTATGGCTAGTAGAGGGCTTCTGCTAATTGCAGGCAAAGGTACTTTGGTAAATACAATAAATAATCTTTTTCATCTTAAAGTCAGCTGATTCTGTCTGTTCACAATGCACCCCTAGAAGCTAGGGGATGTTTCCATTGGGTAACACAAAACCCTGTAATTACTCCGGCCTTCTGAATAAGCATGCAGGAAACTTCTGGGAAAAATCAGAAGGAAAAGGGTGATCTTCTGAACTTGAATAGGTCTCTTTTTGTTGTAAAGGATAGATTTTTCTCTTATTTTTGGTTAATAATACCAAATCAGTGAGTAACTAAAGAGACAAAGAGAGTGCATCTCTATTTCCCATGGAGTTCAAGTTAATTTTAAGTTTCCGGGCTTCTCTGTTCCAGACATTTCTGTCTCCATAAATTTTTGTGTTATTTCATCATATGGCCTACAGGCTAACATAAAAGACAAATCCACTAATTAAGGTTTAAATTTTATTTCTTTTTTTTATACTCTAATAAAGCCCCATTTTAACATATAAATCACTTGGAAAATTTGAGGAAAGAAAAAGCTACTGAACTGTTAGCCTGTCTCTGGTAAATTTAGTCACGTGCATCTCTGTGCTGTTTATATAAATTTATACATTATGTTACATAATCTCTCTAAATATATATTTGTGGATTATCTCTATACACCAAAGGTTAAAGGGTTGGGAGTTGATCAGTTAGCTTCTGCTGCGTAAAAAAACCCCTCCGAAACTCAGTGGTTAAACAGCAATGAGGTCATCACGCGTGTCGGTCTAGCCTGTGCTTGACTGGGTTTGGCTCTGAGTTGAATGTTGAATCCAGGTCTGCGTCAAAATTTTTGGACCAACAGGCTGGCTGGGGCGTGCTTTTCTCATGGCGATGGCAGAAGTGCGAGGTGTGAGAGGGCAAGCCCGAGTGCACATGTCAAGCCTTTGCTTGTATCACACCCACTAATATGCCAGCGGCCAAACTGAGTCACAGGGCCAAGCCCAACAGCCGTGGTGTGGCAATGGATTTCACTGCTGGCTGGGAGGGGCTGCAGAGCCACTGCGCTGAGGTCACAGAGAAGGGAAAGGAAGAGAAGGGGGAAGGATTGAAAACAATGGTGCTGGGAAAGGACCAGCTTCTGACGTGGTTCTGACACAGTTCTTAGAACCTGACAACTAAGAATGGAAGGAAAGATTCGGGTGCTCTGACTGGGAAAGATACAATTCCCCGAACTGGACGTGTTTAGGCTAGAGCAGTGGTAGTCAACCTGGTTCCTACCGCCCACTAGTGGGCGTTCCAGCTTTCATGGTGGGCGGTAGTGGAGCAACAAAACGGCGCGCAGATAACATGCCTAACTGTTGACCAGTCAAGATCAGGACAGCGGTCAGATTGTTACAGGGCATTTTTATTGGGACCGTACCCGACCTCTTTCGCGACCACCTGGCGCGCATCCGCGAGCGGCCAGGTACCTGACCTCGGCCGCCCAATCCGGTGGGCAGTTTATGACCACTATTGTCGCCCAAAAACTAGCAGTTTGTCGTTTTATTACCCTGTAGACATAGAACTCCATGGTTCGACGCTTCTTTCTGTGACAGAAACTGCCAGACAATGGAGACACCAATTAGCTCATATTTTCGTCTCTATTCCTGGATTTTAGGGTAATAGGGTGACATTCTAGGAACCCCCCCCCCCTTGGACTGCCAAAACTAGCTGATGTCTTGCTACTTCACTCCCATCGCAAAGAAGTGATGCCATTGGCCAACACCTGCTACATAATTTTTTTTTTTTTTTTTTTTTTTTTTTTTTACAGAGAGAGTGAGTCAGAGAGAGGGATAGACAGGGACAGACAGACAGGAATGGAGAGAGATGAGAAGCATCAATCATTAGTTTTTCGATGCGTCGCAACACCTTAGTTGTTCATTGATTGCTTTCTCATATGTGCCTTGACCACGGGCCTTCAGCAGACCAAGTAACCCCTTGCTGGAGCCAGCGACCTTTGGTTCAAGCTGGTGGGCTTTTTGCTCAAACCAGATGAGCCCGTGCTCAAGCTGGCGACCTCAAGGGCTCGAACCTGGGTCCTCTGCATCCTCCCAGTCCGATGCTCTATCCACTGCGCCACTGCCTGGTCAGACATACATAAAATTTTATAAAACGCACAACCACGGATACCCACTAACTTAGTCTCATCTGGACAAACTCTCGCTCAACCACAACACTTGTAAAATCACGACCACGCAATAGACTTCAAGCATATAAGTTTTTTTCACGTTATGTAAGTGAAGCTAAATTGTTACGTAATCGAAACTAAAGTCAGTAGTAGTTAGATTTCTTTTTCTTTTTTTTTTTTAACAGAGAGAGAGAGAGTCAGAGAAAGGGTTAGATAGGGACAGACAGACAGGAACGAAGAGAGATGAGAAGCATCAATCATTAGTTTTTTCATTGCGACACCTTAGTTGTTCATTGATTGCTTTCTCATATGTGCCTTGACCATGGGGCCACAGCAGGCCCGAGCCAGTGACCTTGGGTCCAAGCTGGTGATCTTTGCTCAAACCAGATGAGCCAGCACTCAAGCTGGCTACCTTGGGGTCCTGAACCTGGGTCCTCCGCATCCCAGTCTGATGCTCTATTCACTGTGCCACTGTCTGGTCAGGACATAGTTAGATTTCTGAGAGCAAGCACGTGCTTACAGCTTAAAACAAAATATTGTGAGTCCATGTCGCAAAAAAAAAAAAAAGGAAAATATGCACGCGGCTATTTGCCAGAGTATCTGAAGACAAGTTTCATAGAATCTGTTGCAAATTAACAATATCCAATGTGTTCATTGTGCCATAAAACATTATCCAATGAGGCAATGAAGCCAAGTCGATTGCAAGAACATCTTTCTACAAAATATCCAAATGACAAGGACAAGACCATTGAATATTTTCAGGAGATATATATAAAATTTCAAAATCGTTCAACTATTATTGCATTATTTAAGAAACAACATACAGCCTGACCAGGCAGTGGTGCAGTGGATAGAGCGTCAGACTGGGATGCAGAGGACCCAGGTTCGAGACCCTGAGGTCACCAGCTTAAGCGCGGGCTCATCTGAGTTGAGCAAAAGCCCACCAGCTTGAACCCAAGGTCGCTGGCTCCAGCAAGGGGTTACTCGGTCTGCTGAAGGCCCGTGGTCAAGGCACATATGAGAAAGCAATCAATGAACAACTAAGGTGTTGCAATGCTCAATGAAAAACTAATGATTGATAGTTCTTATCTCTCTCCGTTCCTGTCTGTCTGTCCCTGTCTATCTTTTTCTCTGTCCCTTTCTCTGACTCACTCTGTCAATGTAAAAAAAAAAAAAAAGAAAAAGAAACAACATACAACAAACAAAGATGGATTAATTGCCACTTATCGCATTTCACAAATAATTGCAAAAAGTGGTGAAAGCTATAATATTGGAGAAACTGTAATAATACCCTCTAGAAAAGAATGTATCTTGCCTGACAGGGGGTGGCACAGTGAATAGAGCGTCACCAGCTTGAGCACGAGTTCATCTGGTTTGAGCAAAGCTCACCAGCTTGGACCCAAGGTCGCTGGCTCGAGCAAGGGGTTACTCAGTCTGCTGAAGGCCTGCAGTCAAGGCACATATGAGAAAGCAATCAATGAACAACTAAGGTGTTGCAACGCGCAACAAAAAATTAAAGAATTTATCTCAACAGTAATGCATCAGGATATACCTCAAATTTTAAAAACATTGCCCCTAAGCGATAGCAGAGTAAAGCGATGAATTAATGAAATGGCAGTTAATGTTGAAAACAAACTTATAAGTATTCTCCAAAACTCTTCATTTTTCATGCAATTGGATGAATCTACCGTTGCAGATAATGATACTTTATTGACGGCATATGTACGCTATTTTGATGAAAACAATATATTACGAGAAGAAATGCTATTCGTAATAAATCTCATCACAGATACAAAAGGATTATCTGTATTTAAAACTGAGAACATACTTTACAGAAAATAATATTCCTCTGAATAATATTGTTGCATGCGCTACTGATGGAACACCATCAATGGTAGGTCGCTATCGTGGATTTGTTGCTTATTTGAAGCAGGAAGTGCCAAATGTTTTATGTATTCATTGTGTGGTGCACAGACAACATCTTGTAGGAAAACATCTAAGTACAAGTCTTCATTCACTATCAACTATAATAATTCGAGCTGTAAACAAGATCAAATCCAATGCAAAGAATGTTAGAATGTTTCGGCAGCTTTGCCAGGATAATAATGATTTTAAGTTACTTTTGCACACATAAGTTCGGTGGCTGTCAAAGAGTACATCTTTGGCTAGATTTGTAGTATTATATGATAGTGTCATACAATTTTTTGAAAGTAATAATGGGACCAATCTGTGTCAACAGTTAAAAATAGTAAAGAATGATACCTTTTACTTGGCAGATACTTTCAAGAGATTTAACAATGTCAATTTGCAGCTTCAAGGAGCTAATAAAACTCTTATAGGTTGCCAAAGTATTGTGCTATTATTTATTGACAAACTTGAACTACTTCATGATAATCTATTGAAGAGAGAATTTCATCAGTTTCCTCAATTATCATCTGTAAAAGATGATGTAACTCCAGAGGATATTGACAGATTCAGTAGCCACCTCAACGAACTTAAATTGGACATGAAAAAATGATTTGAAGATATTTTGAAATTGAAGGTATATGACTAGATGAAAAATCCTTTTACCGCAAATATTGAAGAGGCTGATACAACTTGCCAAGAAGAACTGTTAGAAATTAGATATGATGAAGAAAGTAAACATAAATTCGACAGTGGTGGATATGAAAACCTATGGCAAAATAAAAAAAATGCCGATCTTATATCCAAATATGTGGAAAATGGTATTCAGTTTATTGGTACCTTTCCCTACCTCATATCTTGTGGAATCATATTATGACGAAAGAAAGAAACCGCCTGAATATTTCCAAAAGGGGAGACTTTCGTTTGTTCCTCACAAAAATTGAACTGGATATTCAATATTTAGTTTCCCAGCATCAGCCTCAGGGATCCCACCAATAATTCAATTAACTAATGTAATGTCTATGTATGCAAAGTATAAATAAAAAGATAGATTTAACTATAGTAAGTTGTTTTATAAAGATTTATTCTGCCGCCTGACCTGTGGTGGCGCAGTGGATAAAGCGTCGACCTGGAAATGCTGAGGTCGCCGGTTCGAAACCCTGGGCTTGCCTGGCCAAGGCACATATGGGAGTTGATGCTTCCAGCTCCTCCCCCCTCCTCTCTCTCTCCCTCTTTATCTCTCTCTCTCCCTCTCTCTCTCCTCTCTAAAAAAAAAAAAATAAATAAATAAAATAAAATAAAATAAAAAAAGATTTATTCTGCCAAACTTAGCAAAAATCTGAAATAAAGTACTTGGTAAGTAATTATTATTATATGCTTTAACTTGCTGTAACTCTGCTTTATAAATTTTATAAAGTAAAGTTACTTCCCTACTTTATAAAGCACCATTACTGTGGAACCCGTGGGTGGTTAGAAAATTTTACTTCTAACAGAGATACAAAAGTGGGCGGTAGGTATAAAAAGGTTGACTACCCCTGGGCTAGAGGATCATCTCAGTGACACTTTTTAAAAAGGTCGTCACCGGCCTGACCTGTGGTGGCGCAGTGGATAAAGCGTCGACCTGGAACGCTGAGGTCACCGGTTCAAATCCCCGGGCTTGCCTGGTCAAGGCACATGTGGGAGTGGATGCTTCCTACTCTCCCCCTTCTCTCTCTCTCTCTCTCCCCTCTCTAAAATGAATAAAATCTTAAAAAAAAAATAAATAAAAATAAAAAGGTCATCACTCACCTTTATCATATTTATGTACCTTTCTGGCGCTAGCCTAGAGTTTCCGTGGCATCAAGACAGGTGTTCTGCCTGACCTGTGGTGGTGCAGTGGATAAAGCATTGACTTGGAAATGCTGAGGTCCCCGGTTCGAAACCCTGGGCTTGCCTGGTCAAGGCACATATGGGAGTTGATGCTTCCAGCTCCTCCTCACCTTCTCTCTCTGTCTCTCTCTCCTCTCTCTCTCCCTCTCTGTCTCTCTCTCTCCCTTTCTCTCTCCTCTCTAAAATGAATTAAAAAAAAATTAAAAAAAAAAAAAGACAGGTGTTCTGTCATCATCTCTCCGTCGGCTGGGATAGTGCAAACTGTATTTACAAGATTCATGATGTGCTAATGACCAGTGTCTTTTAACAATAATGAATGTAATAGCCATGTTCTTCTTGTGCATTCTTTCAATTTTAATCCTCACAGGGACCCTGGAAAGTAGAAATTGCTTATTATTTCTGTCCCGCAGATGGGGAACTTGAGTCCTGGGGAGGCACGATTACCGGGGCCAAGACTTGAACTTAGTATCATCTAATGCTTGCTTGTTGGTCCCCGCCACCCCAAGGAAGATAATGGCCATTGCTGCAGCGAAATGGAAACTGTGATGTTTGTGCCATAAAATAAGAGAAATCATGCATCAGCGTGACATTTTGGGGGCATTTTGTATATACAGGAAACTGCCCGTCTAACTTGCATTTGAACACTCCATTTGGAGGATTTGTGCTGTTAGCAGAAGAATGTATTTTACAAAACAAATGTGAATTTTTGAAGTTCTCACTGGCTTGTTGGTCTCTCAAACTAGTGTGACTCAAACTGGTGTGGCCAGCCATGTCCACGGTGGACTAGCATTCCTACCTGGCAGGTCAGAGCCTCAGGGCCCCTGGCTCCCTGTGGACAGCTGAGGAAGGAGTGTGCAGGTAGCTCTTTGTGATCCAGTGACACTTAAAACTTTCATTTCTTCTTCCTTGACTTTCCATTGTGTTCTGTGTCCTTTTCTGGAACCTGGCATTCACTGGAACATGGAGCCATATTCAAAGAAACCACCCTGAATTCAAGGAGCCTCTTGTGGATCTGAATTTAACCCTTCACCTTCCAGCCTCCCCCTCTTGCACATCAATCTGAACAAGGTGAATCTCTGGGCCCTTGGATCCTTTTGACAGTCATTTGAGCACTTGTCCTTTTTCTGTCTTAAGCTATACAGATAATTCCTTGAGAAAAGGTATTCTTAAGAAAAATACTTTTGGTATGAACTGGAAACAGTACAGTATGCCCCTTGAACCCAAGTGCTTTCGTGGGAACCAGAAATCAATGGTGATTCCTCAGCTAGTATTGTTTTTTGCTTCTTGAACAAGAGTGTCGTTTTTTGGGGGGACGGCGGTACGTTAGGGCTGGCTAATGGAAATGCGAGGGTGATCAAGCCCCCAGGAAGAGTGAGATTCAATTGATTTTATAACTCAAATGGCCCATGCATTGACCAATCAGAATGGACGGTGGTCATACATGGCCTTATGCAGGTATTGGTGTCCCCTCGACACTGGTAACCGTCTCCCGTGTTCCCGCTCTGGCTCCAGACTCGTCTTAGGTGCTTTTGTATATAGAATCTATTGTCCCAAAGGAAAAGATTTGTGGCCAGTGAGGACATTCAGTTTCTAAAGGTAATTTCAAAATAAGATTTTCAAACACAAATTCAAAAGAATATATGCACCCCATGTTCACTAAAGGGTTATTTGCAATGGCCAAGATTTGGAAACAGCCCAAGTGCCTGCCCATCAGCAGATGAGTGGATAAAAAAAGTGTGGTGCATTTGCACAATAGAATACAACTTGGCTGTAAAAAAAAAAAAAAAAGAAAAAGAAAAAAGAAAATCTTACCTTTTGCAATGGAGAGTATTATGCTGACTGAAATAAACCAGTCAGAGAAAGACAAGTACCATATGATTCCACTCATATGCAATATAGTAAACAAAATAAACTAACAAGCAAAATAGAAACAGACTCATAGATATGGAGAACAGACTGACAGCTGTCAGAGGGGAAGGAGATTGGAGGACTGGGTGAAAAAGGTGAAGGGATTAAGCAAAAAAACAAACAAACCCCAAAAACCCCCCACAAAGAACAATGCATAGACACAGACAACAGTGTGGTGATGACCAGAGGGGAAGGGGGTGTAGGAGGTAGAGGAGGGTAAAGGTGGGATGGATGGTGATGGAAGGAGAGGTGACTTGGGGTGGTGAACACACAATACAATCTACAGATAATGTATCATGGAATTGTACACCTAAAACCTGTATACTTTTACTAACTAATGTCACCCCAATAAATTAAATTTAAAAAAAAGATTTTGAGCATATGACTACTGTATGTTATTCCTTCTTTATGTGACTGCTGATTGAGAACAAAGAAATTCTGGCTTATTTATTCCAAGATGAGTGTTGTTCTTTTGTCTTCCTGGTAATTGATACACTTAGCAGTGGCTTCCATGAAGTGACTCATTTTGATGAAATGTCAGTCAGGTGACAGGTGTCTGACTTACACGGAGAACCTTTAAGCCTAGAGAGAGTGAGAGAGTATTGTTAGATTAGAGCTGTAGGATTATCACATCATAAAGGAGAAAGAGTTGGATTTGGAAAGAGAAATCAGCTCTCCCAGTTTGACAACCGGTGAATGGGGTCTGTGTTCTTTGCTTTCAGCGTGTAGGTACCGAGATTGATGGATGGGTGATGGCGTCCATAGGTAGAGAAACAATAGTCCCCAGAGCAGAAGTGGGACGAGCTCAGCTGTGACTCGGCCAGCTCTGGCTCTCCCTGCTCACAACATGCTTCTTCTCGTGGGGGACCCGCAAGTAAGGCGTTGTCAGAGAACAGAATTGGGAAAGAAGACCCAGGGAATGTGGGCTGGCTTAGGAGTTTCCAAACACAATCTAGGAATTCCACCCAAAAGGCTACAATCTCTGTAGCAGCTTATTTGGACTAATTTCACATAGAAAAGGAAATGTAAAAATGCCATTTGTTCTAAAGTGCCCAACAACACAGGACTAGCTGAATAATTACAGCATATCTATAATTTAGGATATGACTCAGGCATGACAAGCTATCTTTTTAGGAAAGCAGTGCTGTAGCCATTTCTCCAAACATACGTAAATTAATTCATTATAAGTCTAAAACCTGCGTGGGAACCACAGATGCCAAGTTCAAATCGCTATATTACTTCTGGAGAGGGGGGAGGGGGAGGGGGGCGGGGAGTGGAGGAGTGAGTGTGCACGTGGAGTTTATTAAACCTGTGATATTTACTCCTCAGTTGGGTGCTGGGTCTGTGGGCGTTCATTATATGAGTTTCTATATGTTTTGTGTATGCTTATTTCATAATTTAAAAAATCGTGTTTTCAAATTCTAATCATGTGACATGCTCATGATGAAATATTAAAGAAACAAACAAAACCCCAATCAGGCTATAAAAGATATACACAATATGATATCAATTTTTGTCTTAATATGTACATAGACACATACATTTACATACATATATGAATAGAAGAAAGTAAAAGAGGCTATCTGCCCTGGCCGGTTGGCTCAGTAGTAGAGCATCGGCCTGGTGTGCAGGAGTCCCGGGTTCGATTCCTGGCCAGGGCACACAGGAGAAGCGCCCATCTGCTTCTCCACCCCTCCCCCTCTCCTTCCTCTCTGTCTCTCTTCCCCTCCCACAGCCAAGGCTCCATTGGAGCAAAGTTTGCCCCGGAGCTGAGGATGGCTCCATGGCCTCATGGCCTCTGCCTCAGGCACTAGAATGGCCCTGGTTGCAACAGAGCAACGCTCCAGATGGGCAGAGCATCGCCCCCTGGTGGGCATGACTGATGGATCCCGGTCAGGCGCATGCAGGAGTCTGTCTGACTGCCTCCCCGTTTCCAACTTCAGAAGAAAAAAAAAAAGAGGCTATCTGTGGTGATTTCTATTTTCTTAATTATGTTATGTTTTACATCACCTCAATGTTTTACAATAATATACCTTACAGCCTGACCAGGCGGTGGCATAGTGAATAGAGTGTTGGACTGGGATGTGGAGGACCCAGGTTCAAGACCCGGAGGTTGCCAGCTTGAGCGCGGGCTCATCTGGTTTGAGCAAAGCTCACCAGCTTGGACCCAAGGTCGCTGGCTTGAGCAAGGGGTTACTCGGTCTGCTATAGCCCCATGGTCAGGGCACATGTGAGAAAGCAATCAATGAACAACTAAGTGCCACAACGAAAAACTGATGATTGATGCTTCTCATCTCTCTGTGTTCCGGTCTGTCTGTCCCTATCTGTCCCTCTCTCTGACTCTGTCTCTGAAAAAAATATATATATATATATCTTACAGTCTATGAAAGTGCATTGGACATGTTCACTTTCTGTAAGTCTTCTTTGTGTATGTGTGCATTTGTGCACAGAGCTCTCTTGTATTTACTTAAATGGGATCATACTATCTGTACCGTTTTATGATTTACTTTTTTATTTTTATACTACATCTTGGGAGATATAAAAATATCAGTGTATGCCTGACCAGGTGGTGGTACAGTGGATAGAGCATCAGACTGGGATGTGGAGGACCCAGGTTCAAAACCCCGAGGTCGCCAGCTTGAGCGCAGGCTCATCTGGCTTGAGCAAGGTTTACCAGCTTGAGCCCAAGGTCGCTGACTTGAGCAAGGAGTCACTCAGTCTGCTGTAGCCCCCTGGTCAAGGCACATATGAGAAAGCAGTCAATGAATGAACAACTAAGGTGCTGCAACGAAGAATTGATGCTTCTCATCTCTCTCCCTTCCTGTCTGTCTCTATCTGTCCTTTTCTCTGTCTCTCTCTAAAAAAAAAAAAAAAAAAAAGGACATTGGCTTGGCTTGAAAAATAATATAAAGTATAAAAATAATAAAATTATGGGCAAAAAGAATGTTTCTTTACTGAGAAGTTTCTGTCAGTGTGCACTGGCTATTATTTTGCTTTGCATTTATAAGATACAAACTATATAGCCTGACCTGTGGTGGCGCAGTGGAAAAAGCGTCGACCTGGAAATGCTGAGGTCGCTGGTTCGAAACCCTGGGCTTGCCTGGTCAAGGCACATACGGGAGTTGATGCTTCCTGCTCCTCCCCCCTTCTCTCTCTCTCCCCTTTCTAAAATGAATAAATAAAATAAAATTAAAAAATTAAAAAAAGATACAACTATTGGGCAATTTGTCATTCATTTAAGGTTACCCTAGGATAACCTTTGTATATATAAAAGTACTGTATTCAATGTTCTGGCTGGGTAGTTCAGTTGGTTAGAATCTTGTCCCCATATGCCAAGGTTGTGGGTTTGATCCCCAGTCAGAGCACATACAATAATCAACCTATGAATGCATAAAGAAGTGGAACAACAAACTGATGTTTCTCTTTCTCTTCCTTCCTCTCTCTCTCTAAAATAAATTTGAAAAAATTAAAGAAAAGGCCTGGCCTGTGATGGCGCAGTGGATAAAGTGTCGACCTACAATGCTGAGGTTACCAGTTCGAAACCCTGGGCCTGTCTGGTCAAGGCACATATGGGACTTGATGCTTCCTGTTCTTCCCCCCTTCTCTCTCTCTCTTCTCTCTAAAATAAATAAATAAAATCTAAAAAAAAAAAAAAAAAAAAAGCTTAAAGAAAAGAAAGTACTGTATTCAAAAACTAACTTACAAGGTCAGTTTCCAGTTCAGTGATGTTTTTTACAAGTTCCCAAGTGAGATGTGTGATGACATTGCAGGATCAGTCAGCTCTATCATTGCTACTATAGATTGCCCTCAATTTAAAATGGCTTCTTTTTTGTTATTTAGAGAGACAGACCGGAAGGAAGGGAGAGAGATGAGAAGCATCAACTTGTGGGTGCAGGACTTGAGTTGTTCATTGATTGCTTTTCATATGTGCCTTGACTATGGGCTCCAGCAGAGTAAGTGACCCTCTTACTCAAGCCAGCAACCTTGGGCTCAAGCTAGAGACCATGGGGTCATGTCTGTGATCCCACACTCAAGCTGGAGACTCCACACTCAAGCCGGTAAGCCCTATACTTAGCCGGGGACCTCTGGGTTTTGAACCTGGGTCCTCAGCGTCCTAGGCCAATGCTCTATCCACTGCACCACTGAAAATGGCTGCTGTTTAAAAAACATATGGTTTCTAGCCTGACCAGGCGGTGGCGCAGTGGATAGAGCGTCGGACTGGGATGTGGAGGACCCAGGTTCAAGACCCCAAGGTTGCCAGCTTGAGTGCGGGCTCATCTGGTTTGAGTAAAAGCTCACCAGCTTGGACCCAAGGTTACTGGCAAGGGGTTACTCAGTCTGCTGAAGGCCCGCAGTCAAGGCGCATATGAGAACGCAGTCAATGAACAACTAAGGTGTCACAATGAAAAACTAATGATTGATGCTTCTCATCTCTCTCTGTTCCGTCTATCTGTCCCTATCTATCCCTCTGTCACTGTAAAAAAACAAACAAACAAACAAAAAAAAACATATGGTTTCTAGCTGAAGTTTTATCACTGCTGCTGCTTTTCTTCCCAGAAATCGAACTCCCGTTTGATAAATTTCATTAGTGGAAAAATATTTTCTCCTTAAGTTAGAAATGAATTCCTGCAGTTGGAAACATTTTTTATATTAAAAATATTGAATTAGAACATGCTTTTCTTTTAATGGTAGGGAATATCCTTTGTCCACAGTCATGAGAACACTGAGAATTTCAAAGTGAAATGTTAATACTGTAGTTGGAAAAGAGAACTTGCCTGACCAGGCGTGGATAGAGCGTCGGACTGGGATGCCGAGGACCCAGGTTCAAGACCCCGAGGTCACCAGCTTGAGTGCGGGCTCATCTGGTTTGAGCAAAAAAAGCTCACCAGCTTGGACCCAAAGTCACTGGCTCGAGCAAGGGGTCACTCAGTCTGCTGAAGGCCCACGATCAAGGCACATATGAGAGGGCAATCAATGAACAACTAAGGTGTCACAATGCGCAACAAAAAACTAATGATTGATGCTTCTCATCTCTCCATTTCTGTCTGTCCCTGTCTCTGACTCTCTCTCTGTCTCTGTAAAAAAAAAAAAAAAGAGGACTTGCCTTTCTAGTGTCCTGTGCTAGTGAAGGTCACAATGCCAGCTCTGAGTGTGTGCCCTGGCCCACTGGGGCAAGAGGACACCTGTGGATTGAGAACCCTGCAGCTCAAACCCACCACGGACATACAAGAGTTTGAGGGGGGCACCCTCCTGGCCACGGGAGAGAATCACTCTTAGGATCTTGTCGTTGGCAAGATCTTTATCCCAAGAGTTCTATCTCAAAACTCACCCACCCCATCCAGTAACTCAGGAACTACTCTGTTGAAAACCTCACTGAGCCTGGTCCTGACTTCAGGGTCCTGGAACAGACACTGATTTTGAGATCCTAGACAATGATGACTCCAAAAAGCCCAGGGAAGTGGCACCCCTTCCGGCCTTCTTTTCCTCGCTTTCCTGCCTTCCTCCTGCTTTCTTTCTTTCTTTCTTTCTTTCTTTCTTTCTTTCTTTCTTTCTTTCTTTCTTTCTTTCTTTCTTTCTTTTTTTTTGCGACAGAGACAGAGTCAGATAAGGACAGACAGACAGGAAGGGAGAGAGAGATGAGAAGTATCAATTCTTCCTTGTGGCTCCTTAGTCTCCTTAGTTGTTCATTGATTGCTTTCTCATATGTGCCTTGATGGGGGGGCTCTACAGCAGACTTAGTGACCCCCTTGCTCGAGCCAGCAACCTTGGGCTCAAGCTGGTGAGCCTTGCTCAAACCAGATGAACCCGTGCTCAAGCTGGCAACCTCGGGGTCTCGAACCTGGGTCCTTCACGTCCCAGTCCCACACTCTATCCCAGGCGTGGTCAACAGGTTTTGTCCCTGGGCCAGATTAGAAAGAAAACATTTTTTACGGGCTGGACGAAATATTAAAATAAAAAAATGTTAAATACAAAAACAATTCATTTAAGTAAACAAAATTTTATTATGTAATTTGTTTATGAATAAATGTGAGTAAAAAAATTTAATATACAATATTATTTTAATGAAAATATATTTTAATAAAAATATAATTACATACTGTATAAATATCCAAACTATATCACAATCAATTGAAACAATATTTAATTAATCACAATCAATCGAAACAATATTTAATTAACAGAATGAGCTTGAAGGGGTTATATCACAAATAAAACAATTATTTCATTTTACAAACACCCTGGACACGTTTTCAGTTATCAACTGCAGCTATTGTCTATGCTACAATGCCACTTGACTCAGCACACTTGACCACAAAAATAACGAATTGTTTGACCTTGGGTGCACACTGGCAAACTCCGCCTAAAAGAATGTGGGTTTCACATTGCCGCCAAATGTTAAATAGTTCATTCACATCGAGTACAGATGAGTATGAAAGTTGTAAATCTTTATAATGAAATTAAAAAAAAAAATTAAAAAGCCTGACCAGGCGGTGGCGCAGTGGATACAGTGTCGGAATGGGATGTGGAGGACCCAGGTTCAAGACCTCGAGGTTGCCAGCTTGAGCGCTGGCTCATCTGGTTTGAGCAGAGCTCACCAGCTTGGAACCAAGGTCGCTGGCTCGAGCAAGGGGTCACTCCGTCTGCTGTGGCCCCATGGTCAAGGCATATATGAGAAAGCAATCAATGAACAACTAAGGTGTCGCAAGGAAAAACTAATGGTTGATGCTTCTCATCTCTCTTCGTTCCTGTCTGTCCGTCCCTATCCCTCTCTCTGACTCTCTTTCTGTCTCTGTAAATAAATAAATTTTTTTAAAAAGTAGCGCGAATCCATTCAACCAATTATTGGAAGTTAACCCTAGATTAGTCACACGTGGAATTCTTTTCCACATATCACTATCTTCTTAAATATCTCAATTTCCAATAATCAAAGACGCTTCCGCTTCTGAGTAGCTGAGATTTTAAAGTAGCGGAGAATATTAAAAGTTTGATCATGGCTGCATAAACTCATTACGCGGCAGGATCTGATCCGCGGGCCATATGTTGACCATGCCTGCTCTATCTACTGTGCCACCGCCTAATCAGGCCCTCCTGCCTTTTTTTTTTTTTTTTAATTCATTTTTAGAGAGTAGAAAGACAGGGGAGAGAGAGGGGGGGAGGAGCTGGAAGCATCAACTCCCATATGTGCCTTGACCAGGCAAGCCCAGGGTTTCGAACCAGCGACCTCGGCATTTTCAGGTCAACGCTTTATCCACTGCGCCACCACAGGTCAGGTCCCCTCCTGCTTTCTTAAGACTCTGTATGTTTCTCTCCTTCCTTTCTCCCTTCCCACCCTCCCTACCTCATCTGTAATCCTGATCTGGTACACATAAGGCGTGGACCAAAGCAAGCATTAAGTAAATGTCATTTGACTGAATAACTGAAGGGTCATGTATGGCTTAGACTTTTAAATATTTATGCAAACAGGCCCCTGGCCGGTTGGCTCAGCGGTAGAGCGTCGGCCTGGCGTGCAGTAGTCCCGGGTTCGATTCCCGGCCTAGGGCATACAGGAGAAGCACCCATCTGGTTCTCCACCCCTCCCCCTCTCCTTCCTCTCTGTCTCTCTCTTCCCCTCCCACAGCCGAGGCTCCATTTGGAGCAAAGATGGCCCTGGTGCTGGGGATGGCTCTGTGGCCTCTGCCTCAGGCGCTAGAATGGCTCTGGATGTAACAGAGCCACGCCCCAGAGGGGCAGAGCATCGTGCCGGGTGGATCCCAGTCGGGCGCATGTGGGAGTCTGTGTGACTGCCACTCCGTTTCCAGCTTCGGAAAAATTAAAATAAATAAATATTTATGCAAACATTTTAAATTCTTTTATTCTGTATTTTTAGATAATGAGTTTTTAAGCTTGTCACTTACCAAATGAAGTAATTCTTACTTGTTTTCAGTATACTGTACACTATAGAGAATGTAAGCAGTGCTTTTTCTTTTTCTTTTTTTTCTTCTTTTTTAAAGATTTTATTTATTTGTTTTAGAGAGAAGAGAAAGAGAGAAAGAGAATGGGGGAGGAGCAGGCAGCATCAACTCCCATAAGTGCCTTGACCAGGCAAGCCCAAGGTTTCAAACTGACAACCTCAGCATTCCAGATTGATGCTTTATCTGCTGCGCCAGGCTCCTTAGGCTTTATCTGATGGCTCAGGAGTCTTCTTTTCTCATGTATAGAATTATTTTATCCTTGAATAAGTTGTCTTGACCTTTTCCTTACGAGCAAATGTCATTTCCCTGGAAATAAGACCTTTTGTGGGGAGGAATGCCTACACCCGTTTCCTTTGTTTTCCTGCGTGGTCACTCCTTCCTTCTTCTTTTCTAAAACTTTGAGATAATTTGTATACCATAAAGTTCACTCTTTGAGACTATATAATTCAGTGGTTTTTAGTATAGTTAGAGTTGTGCAAGCATCCCCATGATCTCATTTTAGAACATTTTCATCATCCCCCAAAAGACCTTGAAAATTTAATCAGTCACTGCTCCTTCCTCTGGCTCTCTCCTCCCCCAACCCCCAGCCCCAGGCAACGGCTAATCTATTTTGTCTCTATAGATTTGCACGTTTTAGACATTTCTTCCAAATGGCCCCATAAGCTATGTGGCCCTTTCCATCTAGCTTCTTTCCTTACCATAATGCTTTTGAGGTTCATCTACGTTGTGGCATGGATCAGCACTCCATTCCTATTTACTGTTGAATAATATTCTATTGTATGAGTATATCAGATTTTCTTTATTCATTCACCAGTTGTTGGACATTTGGGCTGTTTTCACTTTTTGGCTAGTATAAATCTTGCTGCTATGGTGGTGGGGAAGAAAGGTACTTTCTTCACAGGACAAATTAACCAAATTTAATTACATACATATGTATACGAACCTGGCGTGCATGAGAGAGTCGGAGACTCTACAAACATGAGAGACTCAAAGACAGAAAAGGAAAATGGGTAGTTCAGACTTTCTGAATGAGGGACAGGATAAGGTGCCTTGGGGGTGTCTAAAGGTCCTGCAGGGAGAGCACATGTTTAGTAATTAGTAGTTTGTCCTACCCTGTAGATAGGTCAACAGAGGTTATCTCTGATAATCTCTCATTATGGGCAAGGCTCCAATTCCAGTTCTTTCAGGTAGTTAAGGGAGGGGCAGGAATTTGTCTTGAGCCTTTAGCTCTGAATGATCTGCATACCATAGAGGCACTGTTACTGTCCAAAGAGACTGCACGGTTTTATCCTTCACCGGCAAGGCATGAAGGCTCTCGTGTCAGTATCCCTGCAAACACTTGTTACTGTCTTTTTTTATTATAACCGTGTTAGTGGAAGGGAAGAAGTGTCTCAATGTGTTTTGATTTGTGTTTCCTTAATGACTAATAGTGTTAAGCATCTTTTCATGCCCTTTTTAACCATTTCATATATCTGCTTTGGAGAAATGTCTATTCAAATCCTTCACTCATTTTTAATGGGATATATGACTTTTTTTTACTGTTGAGTTGTTAGAGTTCTTTATATATTCTAGTAATATCTATTCCTTCTAAATAAGCATTAGTGCCTGTGTCAGAGGCCATGGAGCCCTTCTCGGCGCCTGGGGCCAACTTGTTCCAATTGAGCCATGGCTGGAGGAGGGGGAGAGTGAGAGAAAGAAAGAGAGAGGGGAGCGAGAGGGGGGTGGGTGGAGAAGCAGATAGGCGTTTCTCCTGTCTGCTCTGGCTGGGAATTGAACCCAGGCCATTCATATACTGGGCTGATGCTCTACCACTGAGTCAACTGGCCAGGGCTGAGTATTTTTTTTAATTCATTTTAGGCCTGACCTGTGGTGGTGCAGTGGATTTATAAATGTAAGGCCAGGAGCCACGGCCAGGGCCACCATCACAGGAGCCTGGCCCATGCAGGTTTGCATTGGATTCGGACAGTCGGCAAAGAAACAGCGGAGCCAAAAACTGGTGGGCCATAGTCTTTAATCTAGCTTGCACCCGGCGGGCAAGTAAAAATACACACTGGGCTCCAAAACCCAGTCACATTCAGTGCTCACAAAGCTACTGATTTATCCGAGTTTCCTAGAATAAAAGGTTTCTAGCTCACCACCTTATTCTCCTCAGTTCCCCATCTCCTTCCTTATCCCAGATACAAACTCTGTACAAACTGGCATCTCACTCAGCACTCCGCCATCTTAGCTGCTTTTCCTGGCCTTCTCCACGTGGCCTCCTCCCGCTGCTGGCTCTATTCTTTCTGCTCTCTCATGCTAACCTCAGGAACCAAGAGCCAAACTCTCATTCCGTCCCCATTTTATAGTGTAGAAATCCAAACCCTTAATCCAATATACAAAACAGGGAAGTCTCTAATACAAAGTCACCCTCTGAGGCATGATAGGATTGTACCGCCCTACATCAAAAAGGGTAGGAAAGGCTTAATCCCAAAACCAAGCCCCAGGCTAAAGGATTCTGCCTGCCTTTAGCCCACCCCAACACACATTAATATCACCTGGGTGACGGCTTCCTCCTGTTATCTTTAACAAAGTGAGCATAATACATTTTATCTGCCCAACAATAAAGTATTGTCCTAGAATGCTGAGATTGCCGGTTTGAAACCCTGGGCTTGCCCAGTCAAGGCATATATGGGAGTTGATGCTTCCTGTTGTTCCTCCCCCCTTCTCTCTCTTCTCTAAAGTGAATGACTAAAAAAAATCTTTAAAAATTTTGATTTTAGCCTTACCAGGTGGTAGCAAGTGGATGGAGTGTTGGACTGGGATGCAGAGGATCCAGGTTTGAAACCCCAACTTTGCTGACTTCAGCACGGGTTCACCAGCTTGAGCGCAGGGTTGTTGGCTTGAGCATGGGATCATAGACATGACTCCATGGTCATTGGCTTGACCCCAAAGGTCACTGGCTTGAAGCCCAAGGTCGCTGGCTTGAGCAAGGGGTCACTCACTCTGCTGTAGCCCACCCCCGGTCAAGGCACATATATGAAAGCAATCAATTAACAACTAAGGTGCCACAATGAAGAATTGATGCTTCTCATCTTTCCCTTTCTGTCTGTCTGTCTGTAAAGCCAGGAGCCACCATCACCGTCATGGCCATTCACATGCAGGTTCGCATTGGATTCGGACAGTCGGTAAAGAAACAACGGAGCCACAAACTGGTGGGCCATAGTCTTTAATTCTAGCTTGCACCCGGCGGGCAAGTAAAAATACACACTGGGCTCCAAAACCCAGTCACATCCAGTGCTCACAAAGCTACTGACATAACCAAGTTTCCTAGAATCAAAGGTTTCTAGCTCACCAGACTTATTCACCTCAGTTCCCCATCTCCTTCCTTATCCCAGATACAAACTCTACACAAACTGGCATCTCACTCAGCACTCCGTCATCTTAGCTGCTTCTCCTGGCCTCCTCCACATGGCCTCCTTCCACTGCTGGCTCTACTCTCTCATGCTAATCATCCCAGGAACCAAGAGGCCAAACTCTCATTCCGTCCCCATTTTATAGTGTAGAAATCCAAACCCTTAATCCAATATACAAAACAGGGAAGTCTCTAATACAAAGTCACCCTCTGAGGCATGATAGGATTGTACCGCCCTACATCAAAAAGGGTAGGAAAGGCTTAATCCCAAAACCAAGCCCCAGGCTAAAGGATTCTGCCTGCCTTTAGCCCACCCAAACACACATTAATATCACCTGGGTGACTGCCTCCTCCTGTTATCTTTAACAAAGTGAGCATAATACATTTTATCTGCCCAACACTGTCCCTATCTTTCCCTCTGACTCTTTCTATGTCTCTGTCAAAAAAAAAATTGATTTTAGAAAGAGGAAGGGAGAGAGAGAGAGAAATGGGGGTGGGGAGAAGCAGGAAACATCAACTTGTAATAGTTGCTTCTCTCATGTACCTTAACTTGGCAAGCCTGGGGTTTCAAACCGGTGACCTCAGTATTCCAACCAACAGGTCAGGCCATACTTGAACTGCTTTAATACTCCCAGTTGATTTCTAAACTAATTGTTTCAATCTGCTTTAATCTATTCATTTGATTTGATCAAATCTCTCTTTTTTCAGTGTTCATGAAAACATGTTCACATCTTGATCAACTGAGCTGAATTTGTGTTCGGGAAAGTACAGTACTGTACGTCTAGAATTTAGGTTGGTAGAAGTGTGAGACAGAAAACTGTTGTGGCAGCTTGTTTCATTCCTCATTCAGAAGTGACAGCCTGTTACTCTTGTGACTATATTCATCTGGTTAGAAGCAAATCACCAGGTCCTGGTCACACTCAAGGGGAGAGGATTTACACCAGGGTGTGAACATCAGTGGGTAGTAATATTGGGAGCATTTTCGAGGCTGTCTTACCACATTACCCGTTGGCTTTCTAGAGTCTATTTGAAATCTGTTCTAAGAAGGACCAGGCTAATTCAAATCAGGAATATTTATGTTATGTAACATATGTAATATAAAAATTGTTACAATTTAAAAATGAAAATTTCTCTACATGCCACCTAGTCCCTGGCCCCAACTCAGCATGGTCTTCGGCCTGCAGGTATGTTTGATGAGCTCAAACTTCTCACCCAAATTTTATATCCTAATGGCTCTTCCTGCATGTAAAGCCAGTAGCCGCAGCCACCATCACAGCCACCTGGCCCATGCAGGTCCGCATTTGATTTAGACAGATGGTAATGAAGCAATGGAGCCAAGAACTGGTGGGCCATTAGGTTTAATACTAGCTTGCACCCGAAGAGCAAGAAATACACACAGTGGGAAAACAGTTCCCTTTCTAGTCAGGGCTCCCAAAACCACTGACTTATCCAAGTTTCCTAGAATCAAAGGTTTCTATCTCACCAGCTTTATTCACCTCTGTTGGGCAGATAAAATGTATTATGCTCACTTTGTTAAAGATGGCACTGCCCATGTGGAGGCCGTTGCCCAGGTGATATGAATGTGTGTTGGGGATTGTTGTAGCCTGGGGCTTGGTTTTGGGATTAAGCCTTTCCCACCCTTTTTTGATGTGGGGTGGTGCAATCCAATCATGCCTCAGAAGGTGACTTTGGGTTGGAGACTTCCCTACTTTGTATATTGGCTTAGAGGTTGTGAAGCTACAGTATAAAGTGGGGGCAAAACGGGATTTTGTGCTCTTGGTTCCTGAGATTATCATTAGAAGAGAGAGCAGAGGAGAGCAGAGAAAGGCCACGTGGAGGAGGCCAGGAGAAGCAGCCAAGATGGTGGAGTGCTGAGTGAGATGCCAGTTTGTGTAGAGTTTGCATTTGGGATAAGGAAGGAGATGGGGAACAGAGGTGAATAAGTCTGGTGAGCTAGAAACCTTTGAATCTAGGAAACTCGGATAAGTCAGTGGCTTTGTGAGCACTGAATGTGACTGGGTTTTGGAGCCCAGTGTGTATTTTTACTTGCCCGCCGGGTGCAAGCTAGAATTAAAGACTATGGCCCACCAGTTTGTGGCTCCGTTGTTTCTTTACCGACTGTCCGAATCCAATGGGAACCTGCATGGGCCAGAAGGCTGCTGTGATAGTGGCCCTGGCCTTGGCTGCTGGCTTTAAACCTCTGTTCCCCATCTCCTTTTCTCTGCACAAACTCTGCACAAACTGGCTTCTCCTTCAGCACTCTACCATCTTGGCTGCTTCTCCTCTCCTCCACATGGCCTTCCCCTGCTCTCCAGCATGGGCTCCTCTGCCCCATATTATAGTGTAGAAATCCAAACCTTTAATCCAATATACAAACAAGGAGGTCTCTGATACAAAGTCACTTATCTGAGGCATAATGGGATTCTTCATGAGAGTGCACCACCCTACATCATGCAACAGTCAAGGGTGTGGGGAAAAGTTTAGTTTTAAAACTAAGCCTTAGGCTATAACGACCCCACCTGCTTACAGCCTGCCCCCCACACCCAATGCAAACTATAAGCGAGCAAACATACACATCATATTTGCAAACTTATTTGACCAACACTATGCATCCTCCAAAAACTGGTTGTAAAGCCAGGAGGCAGGGCCAGGACCACCACCAAAGCAGCCACCCGGCCAGTACAGGTTCGCACTGGATTCGGACAGTCGGTAAAGAAACAGCGGAGCCAAAAACTGATGGGCCATAGTCTTTAATTCTAGCTTGCACCCGGCGGGCAAGTAAAAATACACACTGGGCTCCAAAACCCAGTCACATTCAGTGCTCACAAAGCTACTGACTTACCCGAGTTTCCTAGAATCAAAGGTTTCTAGCTCACCTGCCTTATTCTCCTCAGTTCCCCATCTCCTTCCTTATCCCAGATACAAACTCTACACAAACTGGCATCTCACTCAGCACTCCGCCATCTTGGCTGCTTCTCCTGGCCTCTTCCACGTGGCCTTTCTCTGCTCTCCTCTGCTCTCTCTTCTAATGATAATCTCAGGAACCAAGAGCACAAACTCTTATTCTACCCCCCATTTTATATTGTAGCTTCACAATATCTAATCCAATATACAAAGTAGGGAAGTCTCTAATACAAAGTCACTTCTCTGAGGCATGATTGGATTGTACCACCCTACATCAAAAAAGGGTGGGAAAGGCTTAATCCCAAAACCAAGCCCCAGGCTACAAGGATTCTCAACACACATTAATATCACCTGGGTGACGGCCTCCTCGTGGGCAGCGTAATCTTTAACAAAGTGAGCATAATACATTTTATCTGCCCAACACTGGTAGATTTTTCACTTTTGCTCAGTACTCCATATGCCGAACACAGAGATCGTCAGTTTTCTATCTCTATTAGGACTGAGAAATTCTTTTCAGGCCAAAAAGGAGGAGTTGATAACAACATAATGGTCTAAACATATTTTTTTCAGCCTAACACACTGTGTACTCATTCAGACACTATCCATTCTCAGTCAAGTGATGACCGATGGGTGTCTGTTGCAATCAGATGTAAACTCCTATGAAATCTATTCATGTACATGTATTTATGTTCCTACGCTCTACCTTCTGTCCTGTTCAACCTCCTGGCAGAGGCCACATCCTCCATCTCCCTTCCCCTCTTCAGGCTGTGGAGTATGTTTGTCCTTTCTAACACACTCAGGGTGTTGCTTTGGCAAGATTCTTTTTCCTACGTCGTCAGTGTTGGGCGGATAAAATGTATTATGCTCACTTTGTTAAAGATGGTGCTGCTCACGTGGAGGCCATTGCCCAGGTGATATTAATGTGTGTCTCTGTGGGCTGTGGGGAGGCAGAATCCTTGTAGCCTGGGGCTTGGTTTTGGGATTAAGCCTTTCCCACCCTTTTTGATGTGGGGTGGTACAATCCTATCATATCTCTGATAAGTGACTTTGTATTAGAGACTTCCCTATTTTGTATATTGGATTAAAGGTTTGGATTTCTACACTTAAAATAGGGGCAGAATGGGAGCTTGCCCTCTTGGTTCCTGAATTAGCATTAGAGGAGAGAGCAGAGCAGAGAGCAGAGAAAGGCCACATGGAGGAGGCCAGGAGAGGCAGCCAAGATGGTGGAGTGTTGAGTGAAAAGCCAGTTAGTGCAGAGTTTGTGCAGGGAGAAGGAAGGAGATGGGGGACAGAGGTGAATAAGTCTGGTAAGCTAGAAACCTTTGATTCTAGGAAACTCGGATAAGTTAGTAGCTTTGTGAGCACTGAATGTGAGTGGGTTTTGGAGCCCAGTGTGTGTTTTTACTTGCCCGCTGGGTGCAAGCTAGGATTAAAGATGAAGGCCCATCAGTTCTTGGCTCTGTTGTTTCTTTACTGACTGTCCGAATCCAATGCAAACCTGCATGGGCCAAGCGGCTGTGATGGTAGCCGTGGGTACTGGCCATACAGTCAGTTTCCTCATCTCCATTGAATATGTTTGTCATCAGTGCACCAGAACGTATGTTGTTTCTCTTAAAGCTCTTGAAATCTTCCCCTTGTTCCCACTTACTCTTCCAGCTATATTTTTCTCTCTTCCTGTTAGTCAAATAAGTTTGTAAATATGATATATATGTTTGCTCACTTATAGTTTGTACTGGGTGTGGGAGACAGGCTGTAGGCTGGCAAGGTCCTTATAGACTAAGGATTGGTTTTAAGACTAAGCCTTTCCCAGCCTTGTAATTACTAAGAACTTCTCAAAACTAAACTTCCCCACACCCTTGACTGTTGCATGAGAGGTGGTGGTACAATCTTATGAGGAATCCCATTTATGCCTCAGATAAGTGGCTTTGTATCGGAGACATCCTTATTTATATATTGGCTTAAAGGCTTTAATTTCTACATTATAAAATGAGGCAGACAGTGGGGGGGCACTCTGGCTCAGATCCTGCCATCAGCATTGCAAAGGAGACGCAGCTAAGATAGCAGAGTGCTGGAGAAGCTAGTTTGTGCAGAGAGAAGGAGATGGGGAACAGAGTTGAATAAGGCTGGTGGGGCCTTTGATTCTAGGAACACTTGGATGAGTCAGTGGCTTTGGGAGCCCTGGATGGAAAGGGAAGTGTGTTCCCACTGTGTGCATTTCTTGCTGTAAAGCCAGAAGCCACGGCCACTATCACAGCCGCCTGACCCATGCAGGTTCGCACTGGATTCGGACAGTCAGCAAAGAAACAGGGGAGCTAAAAACTGATGGGCCATCATCTTTAATCCTAGCTTGCACCCAGCGGGCAAGTAAAAACACACACTGGGCTCCAAAACCCCTCACATTCAGTGCTCACAAAGCTACTGACCTATCCGAGTTTCCTAGAATCAAAGGTTTCTAGCTCACCAGACTTATTCACCTCTGTTCCCCATCTCCTTCCTTCTCCCTGCATAAACTCTGCACAAACTGGCTTCTTACTCAACACTCTGCCATCTTGGCTGCTTCTCCTGGCCTCCTCCATGTGGCCTTTCTCTGCTCTCTGCTCTGCTCTCTCCTCTAATGCTAATCTCAGGAACCAAGAAGGAAAGCTCCTGTTCTGCCCCCATTTTATAGTGTAGAAATCCAAACCTTTAATCCAATATACAAAATAGGGAAGTCTCTAATACAAAGTCACTTATCTGGGGCATGATAGGATTGCACCACCCCACATCAAAAGGGGTGGGAAAGGCTTAGTCCTAAAACCAAGCCACAGGCTACAAGGATTCTGCCTGCCCACAGCCCACCCCCAACACATATTTACTACCACCTGGGTGATGGGCCTCTACGTGGGCAGTGCCATCTTTTTTTTTTTTTTTTTTTTTGTATTTTTCTGAAGCTGGAAACGGGGAGAGACAGTCAGACAGACTCCCGCATGCGCCCGACCAGGATCCACCCGGCACGCCCACCAGGGGCAATGCTCTGCCCACCAGGGGGCGATGCTCTGCCCCTCCGGGGCGTCACTCTGCCGAGACCAGAGCCACTCTAGCGCCTGGGGCAGAGGCCAAGGAGCCATCCCCAGCGCCCGGGCCATCTTTGCTCAATGGAGCCTTGGCTGCGGGAGGGGAAGAGAGAGACAGAGAGGAAGGAGGGGGAGGGTGGAGAAGGAGGCGCTTCTCCTGTGTGCCCTGGCCGGGAATCGAACCCGGGTCCCCTACACGCCAGGCCGATGCTCTACCGCTGCGCCAACCGGCCAGGGCCAGCAGTGCCATCTTTAACAAAGTGAGCATAATATATTTTATCTGCCCAACACTTGCCCACCGGGTGTGAGCTAGGATAAAAGGTAATGACCCACCAGTTCTTAGCTCCGTTGTTTCATTACCGTCTGTCTGAATCAAATGTGAACCTGCATGGGCCAGGTGGCTATGATGGTGACTGTGACTACTGGCCTTACACTTCCTTTTTAGTAAAACCCTTGAGAGATGTTTGTCTGGAATTTCTCTCTCCAACCTTTTCCTCCAGTTTGCCATGGAATCTGCTCCAACCAGTCCATGGAAACTGTCTGAGTGAGGTCACTGGTGACCTTCATATTGCTGAACCCAAGGGTTAAGTCTCAGACATCTTGCTGGACCTGTTAGGACATGTTATGCAGTGACCACTCTTTCCTCTTTGAAGCACTTTCTTCCCTTGGATTCCGGGACACCAACTGCCCAACGATGGCCAGTGCTCCTGTGTTTTCAGTGCCTTCTCACCTCCACGACTTCTTTCTGTTGGAGTACTTTGAACTTTTTTTCTATCTACACTCCTTCTCTTGGTTGTTGTTGGTCAAATAAGTTTGTAAATATAATATATAGGTTTGCTCGCTTATAGTTTGCATTGGGTGTGGGAGACAGGCTGTAATCAGGCAGGGTCGTTATAGCCTAAGGCTTAGTTTTAAGACTAAGCTTTTCCCCACATCGTTGACTGTTGCATGATAGGGGGTGGTGCACTCTCATGAGGAATCCCATTATGCCTCAGATAAGTGACTTTGTATCAGAGACTTCCTTATTTGTATATTGGCTTAAAGATTTTGATTTCTACACTATAAAATAGGGCAGAGGAGCCCATGCTGGAGGAGAGCAGAGAAAAGGCCATGTGGAGGAGAGGAGAAGCAGCCAAGATTGCGGAGTGCTGAAGGAGAAGCCAGTTTGTTCAGAGTTTGTGCAGAGAGAAGGAGATGGGGAACAGAGGTGAATAAGGCTGGTGAGGTAGACATCTTTGATTCTAGGAAACTCAGAAAAGTCAGTGGCTTTGGGAGCCCTGAATGGAAAGGGAAGTGTTTTCCCACTATGTGTATTTTTTTTTTTTTTTTAATTTTTTTTTATAGAGACAGAGAGTGAGTCAGAGAGAGGGATAGACAGGGACAGACAGACAGGAACAGAGAGAGATGAGAAGCATCAATCATTAGTTTTTCATTGCGCGTTGCAACACCTTAGTTGTTCATTGATTGCTTTCTCATATGTGCCTTGACTGCGGGCCTTCAGCAGACCGAGTAACCCCTTGCTGGAGGCAGCGACCTTGGGTTCAAGCTGGTGGGCTTTTCCTCAAACCAGATGAGCCTGCACTCAAGCTGGCAACCTCGGGGTCTCGAACCCGGGTCCTCTGCATCCCAGTCCGACGCTCTATCCACTGCGCCACCACCTGGTCAAGCCCACTGTGTGTATTTCTTGCTCTTCGGGTGCAAGCTAGGATTAAAGCTAATGGCCCACCAGTTCTTGGCTCCGTTGTTTCATTACCATCTGTCCAAATCAAATGCGAACCTGCATGGACCCGGTGGCTGTGATGGTGGCCCTGGCTACTCGTCATACAGTTGTAAATATCATTTATATGATGATGATTCCCAAACTGATATTCTTATCCACAGTTTCTCTCCCCAGACTCCAGGCCTGTGTAATGCAGGGATTTCTTTATACCAGAAGTGGTGTAAAGATTACTTCAAAATGAAATCCTTCCAAGCAATAGCAGCTACTAAAAGAACTTAGCTGAACTTCCCTTATCTGAGTAAAGCAGAGCTTTAGAAGAGTCAGTGACCTAACCCCACCCAAGTCTCCAGCTGAGGAGGTGACTGACCTTGGGTACTAGGATATTCCCCCTCCCTGCAAAAAGCAAGTTGTTTAAACAAGCCTCAACACAATTGTCCATCCTTTGAAGCCTCACAGTGCTCCCCTGCTCTTTATTAAGCTGGTATATGAAACTGTTGGTCAAATAAGTTTGTAAATATGATATATATGTTTGCTCGCTTATAGTTTGCATTGGGTTTGAGGGACAGGCTGTAAACAGGCAGGGTCCTTATAGCCTAAGGCTTCATTTTAAGACTAAGCTTTTTCCACACCCTTGACTGTTGCATGATGTGGGGTGGTGCACTCTCATGAGGAATCCCATTATGCTTCAGATAAGTGACTTTGTATCAGAAACTTCCTTGATTGTAAATTGGATTAAAGGTTTTGATTTCTACACTATAAAATGGGGCAGAGGAGCCCATGCTGGAGGAGAGCAGAGAAAGGCCACGTGGAGGAGAGGAGAAGCAGCCAAGATGGCAGAGTGCTGAAGGAGAAGCCAGTTTGTGCAGAGAGAAGGAGATGGGGAACAGAGGTGAATAAGGCTGGTGAGGTAGACACCTTTGATTCTAGGAAACTTGGAAAAGTCAGTGGCTTTGGGAACCCTGAATGGAAAGGAAGTGTTTTTCCACTGTGTATATTTCTTGCCCGCTGGGTTCAAGGTAGGATTAAAGCTAATGGCCCACCAGTTCTTTGCTCCGTTGTTTCATTACTGTCTGTCCAAATCAAATGCAAACCTGCATGGGCCAGGCGGCTGTGATGGTGGCTGTGGCTACTGACCCTACAGAACCTTTAGCTGCTTCGGGAGTTATTCTGGGTAGGGCCCACTTGTAGGTGTAAAGAACATTTCTGCTCTTGTCAATGAATTTGCAGGCCTTGATAACTGGGACCTAGATTGGCTGAGGGTAAGTTTTTCTCGCAGCAATAACCTACCACCTTGGCATCTCTACTTTGTTGAAAACAGGCATCTAAAACTCACCTCTGAGCTCCAAACCTCTGCCCCATGACCCTTGCTGCTGCTTCTGCCCCTGCCCTGCAGCCTCCAACTCAATTATGACTCATTTGCTCACCCACAAGCTTATTTTCAACTTCCTTTTCTCATCTTCTATCCAATCTGCCCACAAGTCCTATGCCTGTATCTTCAAATACTGTATATCCCTGATCTAATTTTTTTTTTTTATTCATTTTAGAGAGGAGAGGGAGAGACAGAAGGGGGGGAGGAGCTGGAAGCATCAACTCCCATATGTGCCTTGACCAGGCAAACCTAGGGTTTTGAACCAGCGGCCTCAGCATTTCCAGGTCAACGCTTTGTCCACTGCGCCACCACAGGTCAGGCTATCCCTAATCTAATAATTAGCTCCACTGTTACGTTTGGCTCCCCACCACAGTCATTTCTTGCCTGGGGGATGACAATGGACTTGTTTTCTTAAATTGTTTTATTTATTGATTGATTTTTAGAGAGAGGAGAGAGAAAGAGGGGGAGGAGCGAGAAGCAGTAGTAGTTGCTTCCAGCATGTGCCTTGACCAGGCAAACCTAGGGTTTCGAACCGGCTACCTCGGTTTTCTAGGTCAACGCTTTATCCACTGCACCACCACAGGTCAGGTGACAATGGAATTGTAACTACCTTCTGATTTGGCCCCTGCTTCACTTCAGGCTACTTTCCATGCAGCAGCTATAATGATCTTGCAGATCCCCTTTAGATATGAAATCCTTTCACTTAAGGAAAATCCTAACAATGGCCTACAGGGCCCCCACCCTCTTGGGCCTCATTTTCTAGGTCTCCTCCTTCCTGTTTCTAGAACACACTGAGTAGACTCCCACGCTGGGCCCCAGGCACTTGCTATTCTCTGTGCTTAGAACACTGTCACCTCCTTCATGTTTTTCTTCAAAAGTTACCATCTCAGGGAGGCCCTCCCTGACCAAGCTATTCAATATTTTAGTCTTGCACTCAGCGCTTACTCTGTCCATGCTATGTTTTTCTCCATTTTATTTATCACTCACTATCTCATAGACGAGATCATTTTTAAAATCTTTTTAAAATTAGTTTATTAATTTTTAGAGAGATGAGAGGGAGAAGGGGGAGAAACAGGAAGCATCAACTCTTGTAGTTGCTTCCTGTGTGTGACTTGACCAGGCAAGCCCCGGGTTTTGAACTGGCGACCTCAGCGTTCCACGTTGACGTTTTATCCACTGCGCCATTGCAAGTCAGGCAACATGATTTGTTTGTTGTTGCTTCTCTCCACTAAAGTCAGCTGCACCAAGGCAGGGGTTCCGGTTTTGCTCACTTTGCGTTCTTAGCTCCTAGAACAGGGTCTCCCCTGTAGTAACTGTTCCCTAAATGCTTGTTCAATGTGAGAAGAACTGAATATGTGAGAAGTGCCTTTCCTGAGGTTGAAAGGGAAGTTCTGTGATGAGGGTAGCCTGCACTTTGCACCTGACCTTCTGTTCCCCTAGGAAAATTCTGAGGACGCAGGGTGTGTGAGCTCTGCTTGAACCTGGGGTACACAACAGTGAGGGAGGTACAGCAACATCCTGACTTGTGAGTTTAACTCTCCATTTTTGGTTTTGTCTCCTAACTGTCCATTACCGAGGACAGAAGGACCTACCAGTAGTATCTTAATTGTAACATGGGCATCTTCACCCGGAAATGAAAAAGCTTGCTCCCTCTCACTGTTCACATTCACCTTTGTGTTCAGCCTGGCTTTCTGCTTCTTCTAGGCCCCTTTATTTATTTATTAATTAAAAATGTTAAGTTTTATTGATTTTTAGAGAGAGGAAGAGTGGAAGAGAAACATCAATCTGTTGTTCCACTTATTTATACATTCACTGGTTGGTTCTTGTATGTGCCCTGACCAGGCATGGAGCCTGCAACCTTGGTGTATCAGGACAATACCAACTGACCTACCCAGCCAGGACTTCTAGGCACCTTTAGTACATAGCATGCATATGCGCACACATACACACACAAGCAGGCACACTCATTCACACTATCTTGCTTTCCCTGTTTGGTAATCTTCAAATGAGTTTTCTTAGTATCGAAAATGAAATATAGTTGACTCTTGAACTACAGTGTGTCCATAAAGTCATGGTGCACTTTTGACCGGTCACAGGAAAGCAACAAAAGACGTTAGAAATGTGAAATCTGCACCAAATGAAAGGAAAACTCTCCCAGTTTCATACCTATTCAGTGCAGTTCGATGTGGGCTCACGCACAGATTTTTTAGGGCTCCTTAGGTAGCTATCCTGTATAGCCTCTATAGACTCGTCACTGACTGATGGCCTACCCGAACGGGGTTTCTCCACCAAACTGCTGGTTTCCTTCAACTGCTTATCCCACCGAGTAATGTTATTCCTGTGTGGTGACGCTTCGTTATAAACGCGCTGATATTCACGTTGCACTTTGGTCACGGATTCTAATTTAGCGAGCCACTGAACTTTCCTCTGTACTGTCCACATCTCGACTGGCATGGCCGTGGGCTGCTCCGCTGTATACACGGTGTTACATCATCATCTGCGCATGCATACATGTTGCCACATCATCAGAAACTGGAAGTGTTTTCCTTTTATTTGGTGCAGATTTCACATTTCTATTATCTTTTGTTGCTTTCCTGTGACCAGTCAAAAGTGCACCATGACTTTACGGACACACTGTAGAAGGATTTGAACTGGGTCCACTTACATGCATTTCCCCTCCCCAATTAATATCTTAAAAAATATTTTGGAGATTTGCAACAATTAGAAAAAACTTGCAGATAAGCCTTATGATTCCCTTAGTAACATTTTCTTTTTTCTAGATTATTTTATTGTGGGAACACAGGACCTAATATTATACAAAATATATTATACAAAATACGTGTTAATTGACTACAGTATTTATATTATCAGTCAGGTTTCTGGTCAATGGTAGGCTATTAGTGGTTCAGTTTTTGGGGAGTCAGAAGTTATATGTTGTCAACGTAAGAATTGTCCAAACCTGTAGAGAATTTTTAAGAGTTTATTTGAGCCAAACTGACGGAGAAGCAAAATCTCAACAGATTGAGAAAATGCTCCAGGAAATGGCAGTTTTACCACTTACTTTATACATCAGAATCAAAGGGGAAGATGGAAGGGGGTTACAAGAAATCCAGTGGTTATAGATAGAGCTGGGGGAGCAAAGAGAGGAAATGTCTAGGACTGGGTAAAAAGTAAAAGGAATTGACACATACTTCTTTTACATTGGTGGGTATAGGAGAGTTAACACAATTAACATGATAACAGTAACAATGACAGGCGTCTGTAGACTGTGCCCTGAGGTGTCTGGGAAATTGAAATTACCCTGACATTCCAAAGGTCTGTTATCATAGATGAAAAAGACAATGGACAGGTTCAGTTGAGGTAAAGATTGACCTTTGTTAAGGAAGATATCAGCTTAGGACATCACTACCTGCTTGACTTGCTTTTAGTTAGGGAGTCTTTTTATTTTTATTTTTTAATTTTATCGGTTTTAAAGAGAGAGGCAGAAGGGGTGAGAGAGAAACATTGACTCGTCCCACCTATCCATGCACTCACTGGTTGATTCCCATAGGTGCTGCGACAGGGGATTAAACCCACAACCTTGGTGTATCAGGCCTATGCTCTACTGAGCAACCCAGCCCAGGATGGAAGTTTTAATTTCAACCATCCTGTAAGGTTATTTTAGGTCTCTGAGTTTGTAAGGCTGCCATGGCAGGCCTCCCCTGAGCTTGTCAAGTTAAGTATGTGGCACCTTCTACATCAACAAGGTGGCTTTCCAGTGCGTGTGTGTTTGTGTGTGCACGGTGTTGGTGTCCCTAACCCCCACATCATTCGAAGGCAACTGTCTTTCCTCTCCCAACTTTCCTTTGTCAATATAAAAATGGAGTTGCAAGATATAATGAAGTATTTTTACAATATTTTCAAAATACCCATTTTCCCCACCATCACTGTGACCTAAAATATCTTAACTGGATAATGTCATGTAAAGCCAGTAGCCATGGCCACCATCACAGCCGCCTGGCTCGTGCAGGTTCGCATTTGATTCGGACTGATGGTAATGAAACAACGGAGCCAAGAACTGGTGGGCCATTGTTGGGCAGATAAAATGTATTATGCTCACTTTGTTAAAGAGGCCGTTGCCCAGGTGATATTAATGTGTGTTGAGAATTGTAGCCTGGGGCTTGGTTTTGGGATTAAGCCTTTCCCACCCTTTTTTGATGTAGGGTGGTACAATCCAATCATGCCTCAGAAAGTGACTTTGTATTAGAGACTTCCCTATTTTGTATATTGGATTAAAGGTTTTGAATCTACACTATAAAATAGGGGTAGAATGGGAGCTTGGGCTCTTGGTTCCTGAGATTATCATTAGAAGAGAGAGCAGAGGAGAGCAGAGAAAGGCCACGTGGAGTAGGCCAGGAGAAGCAGCCAAGATAGTGGAGTGCTGAGTGAGATGCCAGTTTGTGTAGAGTTTGTATCTGGGATAAGGAAGGAGATGGGGAACAGAGGTGAATAAGTCTGGTGAGCTAGAAACCTTTGATTCTAGGAAACTCGGATAAGTCAGTAGCTTTGTGAGCACTGAATGTGACTGGGTTTTGGAGCCCAGTGTGTATTTTTACTTGCCCGCCGGGTGCAAGCTAGAATTAAAGACTATGGCCCACCAGTTTTTGGCTCCGCTGTTTCTTTGCCGACTGTCCGAATCCAATGCGAACCTGCATGGGCCAGGCTGCTGTGACAGTGGCCCTGGCCGTGGCTTCTGGCCTTATAGCCATCATCTTTATCCTAGTTTGTACCTCGCAGGCAAGAAATACACAGTGGGAAAACACTTCCCTTTCCATTCAGGGCTCCCAAAGCCACTGACTTATCCAAGTTTCCTAGAATCAAAGGTGTCTATCTCACCAGCCTTATTCACCTCTGTTCCCCATCTCCTCCTCTCTGCACAAATTCTGCACAAACTGGCTTCTTCTTCAGCACTCCGCCATCTTGGCTGCTTCTCCTCTCTTCCATGTGGCCTTTCTCTACTCTCTTCCAGCATGGGCTCCTCTGCCCAATTTTATAGTGTAGAAATCAAAACCTTTAAGCCAATATACAAACAAGGAAGTCTCTGATACAAAGTCACTTATCTAAGGCCTAATGGGATTCCTCAACCATGGTGCACCACCCCCTATCATGCAACAGTTAAGGGTGTGGAGAAAAGTTTAGTTTTAAAACTAAGCCTTATAATGACCCTGCCTGCTTATAGCCTGTCCCTCAAACCCAATGCAAACTATAAGCGAGCAAACATATACATCATGTTTGCAAACTTATTTGACCCACATGTCATCACTGAATTAAGACAATTTTGTAACCCACTGGCATCCCTACTTTCCTGCTTTAGCCCAGCCTTAGTATTATATTAACTTAAATGTGTGCATTGCCCTAGCCAGCTAGTTAGGTTGGTTAAAGCATTGTTCTGATCTTGCAGGTTCAATCCCTGGTTAGGGCATATATGTAAATGGAGCGATGTTTCTTTCTCTCTCTCCCTTCCTCTCTGAAATCAATTTTTAAAAAGTATATAATAAATGCTATATTTAATATAGCCCTAATTAGCTTTCTAATCTACTCTTTCCAATTGGAACTCTCAGCTCTAGTAACAGTCTCTACAGTTGCTCTGTGTAGATGTTCATTTCCACCTCCAGTGCTCTTCTTGGCTCCTCAATCTAGATCTTTTGCTTTCTTCAAGGTTCAGCTAAGAGTTCCTTTTCTGAGAATTTTTTTTGGAAACCTCTTGATCCAACACCATTCTTTGATTCTGAATGCCTTAGCAATTCATGATGTTTCATACAATGCTGGATTTGTACATATAGAGCTTTGATTTGCTGATAATTTCTGCTAATGGCTTTTTCTTTTAAAAGATGCTCATGTTTTAATATTCAATATAAAGAACAGATAAAAGCAGAAATTTGAGAAGCAACTTAGGGATAAACATTTAACTTTTGAGGTTTAAATTGCTGGTTAAAAGCAAGTGTCAATTACTGGGCTAGGTGAAAGTCTTTAACTATGGAATATGAATGTTGGTGACCTTTAGGTAAATAACAGATGAAATTGTTACATTATTTTAGTCATATGTCAGATGCATAACTTGCTTTTGCATTCTTCTTATCATTTATTCATAATTGTGCTTTTATTTGGGCTCATGATTGTTTTTTCTCCTTCAGCTTCCCTCCACATACACTTCAAATACTGAATCTGTTCTGCTTATGTGTGGAATGGAATAGTGATTTAAGACAAGTAGGAAAATTTTGGGTTACATCAAATGAACTTAGTCATTTGAAAATGTAATTAAAATATAACCCCCCCCCCCATGATTTCTTTAGGCTTTTAACACAACCCTCCCTGACCATCCCTCCCTGCCCCTCCCAGCTTAAACTCTCTATATGGGATCCCAGTTTACATGGGTGAGTGGTTATTTCGCCCTGTAGCTCAATCCTAGTAAAAATAAATTCGAAATAACCTTATCTTCAGTGCCAGATAAAGCAAAGGGGAGATTGTATCCTAAACAGACTGTTCCGATTCCCCTGAGTTGAGACAGGTTTACCCCATTATCTCTTCTAAGTAATTGAAAGCTGTTGCAATCATCTTAACACTTTCTAGGGGCGTAAGCGGGGCGGGGGGGGGGGGCAGCGAAACGACACTCATTCTGCATAAATGATTTTTAACGTGGAACACGTGGCTGGAACCACGAACACTGGAAGGGTCTGAACAAGGCACTTTAAGTGAGGGAATCTAAGTAACCTTAACGTCGTCCTCGCCACCCAGATTTCTAAGGCGATAGGCACGGCGGGCTGGGGGGACTGGGGACCTGCCGGTGGGGCCACAGCCGGCGGAAGTGCCGCACAAGGCGCTCGGCTTGGTCAGAGGCGCGTTAGCTCCGCCGGAGCGCGGGAAGGTCGCGGCTCCACTCTCGAGTGGGGACAAGGGGCCCTGAGCGCGTCCTGCCGGCCCTCGGCTCCGTGCCGGGAAAAGAGCGTGGCAGTTGGAACCGTTACTACCCCTGAGTTTTGAACTGGTTCAAACTTGGCTTTTGGCCCGG
Organism: Saccopteryx bilineata; assembly: GCF_036850765.1. Classification (NCBI taxonomy): domain Eukaryota; kingdom Metazoa; phylum Chordata; class Mammalia; order Chiroptera; family Emballonuridae; genus Saccopteryx; species Saccopteryx bilineata. The sequence goes on along the minus strand of NC_089491.1, from coordinate 346,829,929 downwards.
CCCCGCCCCTCCGGCCCGGGAACTCCGAGGCGGTGGTTCCCGCCAAGCGCAGCGAGTGGGCTGTCCCGCCCTCTGGCTGGTTCCCGCCACGCCGCCCTGCTCCTGCCCGTGGCCCAGGGTCAGCGGTTCGGGGTCCACAGGCCCCGTGTCTCCTTCTTGAGAGGCGCCGAGCCTTCAGCGAGAGAACAAAGAGCCCCGCGGAGCTTCCACTTGGCGGCCCCAGACCTCCATGCGCACGCGCGCCGCCGGTCGGGCCCCGCCAAGTCCTGTGGGCGCCTCTGCGTGGGGCTGGCTCCGCGCCTCGGCACCCGGCGGGCCCTGTGATTGGACGGCAGCCCGCTCGCGTCCCGCCAATCGGGGTGGCGCTTGGTTGGACAGGGGGGGCCAAATAAAAGCGATGGCGATTGGGTTGCCGGGTTTGGCGCTCGGTCCGGGAGCGTCCGACACCCACTGGGACACAGAAGGCGGCAGAGCCCCAGCGGCGGCAGTGCGCGGGAGCAGCGCGGGCTGGGTCGCGGGGCGCAGGTAACATGCCTTGGTCTGAGGGCCCGCCGGCCAGCAGGGCTCTGGAGCCGGGCGCGGGGCGGCGCCGGAGCTGGAACCTCCCCGCCGCCGCTCTGCCTGTCCGGGTCTCGCCCTCTGCGGGCTCTCCGGGGGAACCGCTTCTGCTGGCGGGGTGAGGGAACACGCCTCTGACGGGGCCGTGGGTCCGGGCTGATCCGCGTCGCCCCGGGGGCGGGCACTTTCGGACCCCGGCTCCCGAGGTGGGGGCAGCGGCTGGCCCCGCGGGGGGCGTGCGGAGGGGTCCTGTTGCGTGCCCGCCCCTCCGGGGGCGCGGGGCTGGGGGGCTGGGCCGGGGCGCTCGAGGGGCCGGGGCGGGCCAGCCTCCCGTGCCCAAGTCTCCTTTGTGTGGAGCGCTGGGCAAGGGGCGGGGGTGGGGTGGGGGGCTGCGGGACACACACAAGTTGGTGGGACCTTGCTGTCGAGTGCGACTCAGACAAAGGACGGACTGTGTCTTGGGGGAAGCTCCTCGCGAGGTAGGGGCAGTGACACCGGCGCCTGACAGCAGGCGGGCGGGCTCTCCCCCTCTCCCCTCCCCACTCCCCCCTCCTGGGGCACGCGGTGTGGGGGGCCGGACTGGACAACGAGGGGCCGCACCTGTGACATTTCCCCCAAAGCAGTCTGAACACCCCGCGGTCGTCCGGGACTGCCGTCGCCTTCCCATCTGGCTTTATGATAAGTTAGCGGGGGTCGGGGCGAGCAGTTATCCATCCCCCTTGTTAGGTTTGTTCGTTTGGAGGGCTTTCCATCGAATTCCCGCGTCCTGTGTCCCCCCCCTCCAAACGCCGACAAAGTCTGTGCCATGGGGTCACTTTTTGAAAACGGGAGGAAGCGGGAAGGATGATATTTTTGGAAGACTTGGTGAACTCTCTGAGTTCCCACTTTCTAAAGAATCATAATCTTAAAGAACAAAAAAATTGCAAGCTCTTTTTGGCCAACTCGATACATCGGAGAATGGCGACAGGTGCTAACGAAATCAATTGTCGTTGAGGTAGCGAGTATTCCCCCAATTCCCTAGGGGTTGAGTGAGGCTGAGACGGTAGAAATAGTTGATCACAATAAAATGCTTACGACAAATGTGTGTTTAGGTGGTATGGTTAGCAGTGTCTTCTTTTTTTCTTTTTAATTGGTTGTGTTTTCTGTGAACAATGGCCTTGGAGAATCAGAAAAGCCTGGATGCATAAATGTTTGTTGCCTAAGAAATTGAATGTGTGCTGTCTGCAGTTAACTTCCTTTGTTTATCATACGGGACCTGTAAAATTTAAAGTCGTTTGGACATAAAAATCTGCCATTGGTATTTAAAAATATTTTGCTATAAGGTTTGCTTTCTCGATTTCAGAAGTCATGAGTTAAAATTCATAGCATTTTGATGTTATGTAAGACAATTTTAAAAATCTTCCATAAACACTAATGGCTATACAGTTGAATGTAATCCATATTTTTAATAGTTTTGGAATTTATTTTCCCGTTATTCTTTATTCATGAGCATTAGCAACTATTTCATAGGTACGAATAAAATGTGGAACAAGTGTGTAACCCTGACTAGTTTATTGATCATTTTATGTGTAAGAAAATGAAAGTATTTAAGATACTTTCCTTTTCATAGTCTCTAAAGTTAGGAATAGATAGGATTCTAGTCCAAGATAAAAAGAAACACTTAGGAAAATTGCATCTTAAATGCTCACTTTTGTTGAAAGTGAATATATTCAAAGAAAAGGAATTTAGAACCACATAGGCAGTCTTCTGATTTGCATTGTTCTGTCTAATGTACACCTATCTTAGGGTTTCATAAAAATGGAGACAAAGAAATGCAGTGTGGAAGTCTGTATTACATGTATTTTACAGAGTTGGGCACAACTGAGCATACTTTACAGATTCTGCCCTCAGTTCTGAGATTAAGTAATGTTTACATTTAGATTACTTACCGATAATTATATATTAAAAAGTCCTGCTGATACTATTGCCCATTGTTATGAGATGAGCTAGTTAAGCAGATTTGGGCAGAGATTTGGCTCTTTTAGGCTAAAAGATTTTAACATTTTCCTTGTGTATTCTTTATTTGATAATTACTATCTTTGTACTTCCACAAGATACTTTTAAAAATTACTTTTTGGGGAATTAATTTTAAAATTAGTTTAAAACTTTTTTTGTGATTGAATTGAGAATGTAGTTAGTTTAGCAGTGATTTTTTTTAAAAAAACACCCACTTGTTGCTTTAATGTAGTTAGGCAAAAGTTCTAATGCTGATATATGCCAGCTTTGCCTTGCATGCGTATGTGATTATCTTTGTGTTGACCACTTAAATATTTTAGGCAAATTTTCCCAGGGATGCAAATTGATTTGTTATTGGCCTAAATAAACTGATTAAGAACCAAAAACAAGGAAAAATCTTAGGAACTGATGCAATCTGGGGTCAATTAGAAATGATTTATGGATTTGCCTTGAAGTCTGTATCAGTACAATGATGAAAACATTTTCTGTGAATTATGGAGGATTCTCTGTGGGCAGGTGAATTCTTTAGTTTGGATGAGAGCATGAGTGGAGAGGAACAGCTCATTAAATTCAAAGAAAAGTTTAGGGTTGGATGATACCTCTACTTTCTAAAGGCCTGAATTCTCAGGCACTCTATTCCACAGGGCTTTGTTCATACCTCTATTATAGCAGGTATCAAATTGGATTGTAATCACCTCTTTATGCAGCCAGTTTCTTCACTCTAAGTGTTTTGAGGCAGAGGCTTGTCCTGTTTTTTTTCTGTGTACCTGGTAGTTGCTTGAAAATAGGGGTTTAATGAGAGAATAAAGAAAATATAAAGAAATGTAGGGAAATAATTTTACAGTGGAACTTGTGAACAGGATATATTAATAATTATGTGGTGAGGAACTTTGTAAGATGTGTTTTCTCCCTCTTGGAGAGGCAGTGATTACAAAGAAAAATAATCATCAAGGTGAACAAGTTCCAAGTTTTCTCCTAGTTCCAGTGCTCTGTGAAAATTGGATGTCTTTTAGGTGCAGCTGTTGGTATTCGTTTGGTATTTCAGGCAGCTAAAGAAAAGCTGCAGTCATTGGGATACCTAGCATCTAGTTCTTGCTTAATTTGACTTGTGTTGCTTCTGATCCTTGTACAAAAATATAAGGAGGGATAGTGGTGGAGAGGAGAAAATCTTTTAATTGCAGGGTGTCTCATGAAAAAGGTTGAGTTCTTTATTGGAGTAATTCGAGTTAGGTTTTGAATCTAAAAAACTGTGGGAAATAGTCCCAGCCAGTGTCAATATGGATCATGTATTGTGATGCTCGTCATCATTCTTTTAAAATGATGTGGTAAATGTAAATTAGCAAATCCAGTAATCTCTCCAAAGGCATAGTTGATAAGTTTCTGAGATGGTTGCCCTGTTTCATATTTTGCTACTGGTATAGCATACGACTGGTATAAGATACAACAAAAACAAAGTGAAAGAAGACATTAAAGTGCCTACTATTTGCCAGATGCTTTATTTATTTTTTTATTGTGGTAACATTCACATCAGATACTTTATTTTTTAATTATTCTAGAAACCACCCTGCACCCATCAACAGATGAACAGATAAACAAAACATGATATACACATGCAATAGAATGTAATTTAGCCATTAAAGAATGAAATTATGATAGGTGCTACCACATCGATGACCCTTATAAACTAAGTGAAATAAGCCAGATACAAAAGGGACACAATTGTATGGTTCTATTTGTAAGGGTTACCTGGACTAGGCAAATCTATAGAGAAAAAGCGGAAGAGGTTATGAGGGGCTATAATGCAGCTCAGTGGGGTATAGAGAGTTTCTGTTTGGGACAAGAGTAGTGATGCTTGAATGACATTTTGAATGTGCTTAATGCTACTGAATTGTAGACAAAAATGGTTAAAATGGTGTATATATATCACAATAAAAAAGCTTTAACAACACCACCTTCTGAAAACTTGGACAGATAAGTAAATTGCTGTCTAGAGGGGTTAAGAACTTGCCTAGGATTATCGAGCTAGGAATTTGCAGTCAGGATCTAAACTTTAATTCTCTTTGACTCCCTATTTTGTGCTCCATGTTACCTGTTGGTCTCCTGGATGATTTAAGTCATATAGGTTCCAAAATGAGTTTATTTGAACCAATCACAAAAGTTATATGTAAAAGTACATCAATCTGATGCCCTACACAGACTGGAGGATGTCTGTGGATATCTTTCTTAGCGCAGAGCTGAAATGGTGTGTACTCTGGGGAGGAGAGTAGTAGTTTTAAGAGCATGATCTTTGAAGTTGCTTTGCTTGGTCTCCAGTTCTGAGCTGTTAAGTTGTGCCCTGGGCATGTTGTCCTTGGTGTCTAAATTTCCCAGCCCACAATCGAACCCGGGACTCCTGCACGCCAGGCTGACGCTCTACCACTGAACCAACCCGCCAGGGCTAGAAATGTCTCTTGATTAAATACTAGTATTATGTGTTCAGTTTAAAATACAATATAGACATTTATAAAGAGAAAGCTTTCTTGATCTCTGTAAGCCCATTCCCTAACCTTAACAATTTGGTGTATATTTTCTCTAAACTTTTCAAAGTATTCATGTGAATATGTATTTATATATGTATTTTACAAAAATGGGGTCAGATTATGTATTTATGTATAAAGCAATTCTTTTTAAAGGTCCATACAGAAAACTGTTTCATTAGAAAATAGCTGATATTTCGTTAGGGCTTGATGTGTGCTTGGCACTATTCTAAGTGTTTTCATTTCTTTTATATAGATGCTGTAATAACAAGAGATGGGAGATTGGGTCATAGTCAGTGGTAGAGTAAGGGTGTGAATTTGGGCACTTTGGTTTTAAAGCCCTAATCTCTCAGCCCCCTCTTTTTTTGGGTGGGGGTAATGCCCATTGATTGCCAGTGATTTTAGCATTTCTTTCTTTTTTTTCCCCCTGAAGCTAGAAACGGGGAGAGACAGTCAGACAGACTCCCTCATGCGCCCAACCGGGATCCACCCGGCACGCCCACCAGGGGCGATGCTCTGCCCCTCCGGGGCGTCACTGCCAAGACCAGAGCCACTCTAGCGCCTGGGGCAGAGGCCAAGGAGCCATCCCCAGCGCCTGGGCCATCTTTGCTCCAATGGAGCCTTGGCTGCGGGAGGGGAAGAGAGAGACAGAGAGGAAGGAAGGGGGGGGGGGGGTTGAGAAGCAAATGGGCGCTTCTCCTATGTGCTCTGGCCGGGAATCAAACCCGGGTCCCCCGCACGCCAGGCCGACGCTCTACCGCTGAGCCAACCGGCCAGGGCCCAGGGCTAGCATTTCTTAAACAGTTGTAAAACAACCCCCCCCCCCCAAGAAAAAGGATATGCAAGGAGACTGGATGTGGCCTGCCATTCCTAAAATTCTTTCTTTATTTTTTAAATTTTCTTAACTTGAAGAGTTTTCTTTAGTATTTTTTAAATCTTTTTTTAAAATTTTATTTATTCATTTTAGAAAGGAGAGAGAGAGGGAGAGAAGAGAGAGAGAGAGACAGAGAGAGAGAGAGAGAAGGGGTGAGGAGTAGGAAGCATCAACTCCCATATGTGCCTTGACCAGGCAAGCCCAGGGTTTCGAACCGGCAACCTCAGCATTTCCAGGTCGACGCTTTATCCACTGCGCCACCACAGGTCAGGCTTCTTTAGTATTTTTTAAAATCTAACTTACAAATTTCCTTAGTATTTCTTTATTTTATTTATTATTTATTTTACAGGGACAGAGAGTCAGAGAGAGGGATAGATAGGGACAGACAGACAGGAACGGAGAGAGATGACAAGCATCAATTATCAGTTTCTCGTTGTGACACCTTAGTTGTTCATTGATTGCTTTCTCATATGTTCCTTGACCGTGGGCCTTCAGCAGACCGAGTGACCCCTTGCTCAGGAGCCTTAGGTCCGAGCTGGTGAGCTTTTTTTGCTCAACCCAGATGAGCTCGTGCTCAAGCTGGCGACCTTGGGGTCTCGAACCTGGGTCTTCCGCATCCCAATCCAACGCTTTATCCACTGCGCCACCGCCTGGTCAGGCCATTCCTAAAATTCTAATCATGCAGCCCTTTACAGAAAACGTTTGCCGCTCCCCGTGCTAAGCTATGAGGCTCTGTTGTAAGCAAAATACATAGTATTTCAGTTTTTATGAATGTGTCACAGAGTGAACCAACCCTCTATGATGGACATTTTGTTCTCTCCTGAAAATAAGTGAACACTCTTATATTTCTGAATATCTCTGTGGCAACTTTCTATAAGGAGAATTGCTGCTTCTAGAGTATGCACATTTTAAGTTTTCGTAGATGTCAAATTGCTTTTTAGAAAGATATTCATTTTTTAGTTAAAAAATCAGCTTTATTGAAGTATAATTTATATATAGTAAAATACACACATTGAAGGGGTACAGTCTGAAGAGTTTTGACAAATGTGTAACTATCACCTCAGTCAAGATAGAACATTACTATCAAAATTCTTTTATGCTCCTTCACAATCAATCCCTCTTGAATAACCATCAGATTTTTCCTGTTCAAGAATTTCCTGTAAATGGAATTATAGAGTAGATTCTCTTTTAAATTGGCTTCTTTCATCCAGCACATTTTTGGGATTTATATATGTTGTTGTTTATGTTAGTACATATATTGTGTGTTATGTGTGTGTATATTTAATTTCTGAGTAGTCTTCCATTATATTAAAACTGTTTTTACTTATTTACTTGTTTTTTGTTTGTTTTTTTATAAATAACTTTATTAAAAAAATTTTTTTTTAATTTATTTATTCATTTTTAGAGAGGAGAGAGAGAGGGAGAGAGAGAGAGGAGAGAGAGAAGGGGGGAGGAGCTGGAAGCATCAACTCCCATATGTGCCTTGACCAGGCAGCCCAGGGTTTCAAACCTGCGACCTCAGCATTTCCAGGTCAATGCTTTCTCCACTGCGCCACCACAGGTCAGGCATAAATAACTTTTTATTTTAATGGGGTGACATCAATAAATCAGGGTACATATATTCAAAGAAAATATATCCAGGTTATCTTGTCATTCAATTCTGTTGCATACCCATCACCCAAAGTCAGATTGTCCTCCGTCACCTTCTATCTAGTTTTCTTTGTGCCCCTCCCTCTCCCCCTCCTTCCCTCCCCCCGGCCGCCCCCCCCCCCCCCCGTAACCACCACACTCTTGTCCATGTCTCTTAGTCTCGTTTTATTTTATTTTATTTATTCATTTTAAAGAGGAGAGAGAGAGAGGAGAGAGAGACAGAGAGAAGGGGGAGAGGAGCTGGAAGCATCAACTCCCATATGTGCCTTGACCAGGCAAGCCCAGGGTTTCAAACCGGCGACCTCAGCATTTCCAGGTCGACGCTTTATCCACTGCGCCACCACAGGTCAGGCTTAGTCTCGTTTTTATGTCCCACCAATGTATGGAATCCTGCAGTTCTTGTTTTTTTCTGATTTACTTATTTCACTCCGTATAATGTTATCAAGATCCCACCATTTTGTTGTAAGTGATCTGATGTCATCATTTTTTATGGCTGAATAGTATACCATGGTGTATATGTGTCACATATTCTTTATCTAGTCTTCTATTCTTTTTTTTTTTTTTTACAGTGATTAAAGCCTTTAAGCAAACTCTTGGCCAATACAGCCAGAATCCATAAAAGAGTAGTGTCCTTAACATGTTCACCAAGTCCAAGTTGGCCCCAACACCATGCCAAATCCCTGAAAAATACAACCCAACCCCAGTTCAGTCTGTTAGGAGCTGTCACAAGGAACAGGAGTCCAGGAAAAGTCCACATCCAGGAAAAGTCTGCATGGCACTGGAATTGTTGTCACAATTCTATACTTTGCAGCTAACGTCCAAGTCCCAATGACTGCTGCTTCTGGCTGGTAATGATTTAGGTAGACTGGAAATGCCATCTGCAGCTTGTGTGGATATGGAGCTTCTGTTTACTTATTTACTTGTTGACACCTGGGCAGTCTCCAGTTTGGGGCTACTATTACTAGAGCTGCTATGACCACTTGTGTAAGTCTTTTGAGGACCATCTTTTAATTTCTCTCGGGTAAACACCTTGTAGTTAGACTGCTGGGTCGTGTGGTAACTGATTTAACTTTATAAGGAACTGAAGAACTTTCCCCAAGTGATTGTGCCCTTTTTGTGAAGTATTCTGGTTTGAGTTGTAGCTGTAACAGTACTTAGTGTCTCTATGTCTTCATTACCACTTGATGATACTGCATCTTTTAAATTTTGGCCATCTAATGAGTGTTAAGTATCTCACTGTGATTTTAATTTATATGTCCCAGGTAATCAGTGATATTGAACATCTTTGATGGTATTTAAGTTTGGTCATTTACATACATTTTTTTGGTCAAGGCTTGTGCCCATTTAAAAAATTGTGATAAAAAAAATTGTGATTACTTCATTATTTTAAAAGGTCTGTATATATTCTGGTTATATACAGTGTGTCCGTAAAGTCATGGTGCACTTTTGACCGGTCACAGGAAAGCAACAAAAGATGATAGAAATGTGAAATCTGCACCAAATAAAAGAAAACCTTCCCACTTTTTTTCAGAGACAGAGTCAGAGAGAGGGATAGACAGGCAGAAACGGAGAGCTGAGAAGCATCAATCATTAGTTTTTGGTTGCGCTTTGCGACACCGTAGTTGTTCATTGATTGCTTTCTCACATGTGTCTTGACCGTGGGCCTTCAGCAGACCGAGTAACCCCTTGCTCAGGCCAGCGACCTTGGGCCCAAGCTGGTGAGCTTTTGCTTAAACCAGATGAGCTGCACTCAAGCTGACAACCTCGGGATCTCGAGCCTGGGTCCTCGGCATCCCAGTCCGACGCTCTATCCACTGCACCACCGCCTGGTCAGGCTAAAACTCTCACAGTTTCTGTAGGATGATGTGGCATGTGTGCATGCACAGATGATGATGTAACACCGTGTATACAGCGGAGCAGTCCATGACCATGCCAGTTTAGATGTGGACAGTACAGAGGAAAGTTCAGTGTGTTCTGTGGCTTGCTAAATTAGAATCTGTGACCAAAGTGCAACGTGAATATCGGCGCGTTTATAACGTAGCGCCACCACATAGGAATAACATTACTTGGTGGGATAAGCAGTTGAAGGAAACCCAACAGTTTGGTGGAGAAACCCTGTTCTGGTAGGCCATCAGTCAGTGACGAGTCTGTCGAGGCTATACGGGATAGCTATCTAAGGAGCCCTAAAAAATCTGTTCGTGAGCCCACATCGAACTGCACTGAATAGGTATGAAACTGGGAGAGTTTTCCTTTCATTTGGTGCAGATTTCACATTTCTAACGTCTTTTGTTGCTTTCCTTTTGACCGGTCAAAAGTGCACCATGACTTTACGGACACACTGTACATTCTGTTCGATTTATTACAAATGTTCTCTTTAATTTCTTATATTGATTTTTGTATATTTTTGACAGTATACAGATTGAGTTAAATAATGTTAATACTGGAAGCATACTTGTTTAAATTCAGTTAAATTATGTGAAAGCAAATTCATCCTTTTTAAAAAAAATGATTTTATTTATTGATTTTTTATTGATAGAGGAAGCGAGAGAGAGGAACATCAATCTGTTCCTGTATGTGCCCTGACTGGGAATTGAACCAGAAACCTCAGTACTTTGGGACTGTGCTCCAAACAACTGAGCTATTTGGCCACAGCTAGCAAATTTATTCTTAACCCACAAATCATTTCGTTTGTAGTATAATAAAATGTTACATGTTTGCAGAACCATGGAAATGATGATATTTGTATGGATAGTTTTAGGCATTTGGCATGGGGAATTTTTAAGTTAAGCAAACTAGTTTTGAAAGTGATAATTTTGGTAATTTTTTACATTTTCAATTTTGGGTAATTTGGACCTTCTTATTTATTAGTGAGTTAAACATTTTCATAGTTCTTTTCTTCATAGGATAAATGAGAATATTTAAAATAAAAATAACCTTGATTGTAGAGCCTGGTATGATGAAATTACCATGTTTGGTCTACCAATTTTGACAGTTAAGTAGGTTTTTTTTTTTTTTTTTTTTAAATTTTTTAATTCACTCGTTTCAATTTTATGTTAGATTTTATTTATTCATTTTTAGAAAGGAGAGAGAGAGTGAGAGAGAGAAAGAGAAAGGGGGGAGGAGCAGGAAGCATCAACTCCCATATGTGCCTTGACCGGGCAAGCCCAGGGCCTTGAACCGGTGACCTCAGTATTCCAGGTTGACGCTTTATCCTGGAAGCGTCAGGCTAAGTAGGTTTTTTTATTATATAAACAGATGGCTTTTGGGAATATATATACTTGATTTCTGCATACTATTTTATTTCCACAAAGTATCAGTTCTTTTGCTCATTACCTAATTTACCCCCATAATACTTATTTTTCATTATACAAGTAGTACATGAACCCTTCTCTCTGTTTAATAAAGGGGGGAGGGTATAAACCTAAAGGCATCTTTTGGATGCCATGGTCATGTCATCGCCCAGCTTGGTCTTCGTGGTTGTTGATCAAGTAAGACTTTTTTTTTTTTTTTTACAGAGACAGAGAGTCAGAGACAGGGATAGACAAGGACAGACAGGAACAGACAGGAATGGAGCGATGAGAAGCATCAATCATTAGTTTTTTGTTGCGACACCTTAGTTCATTGATTGCTTTCTCATATGTTCCGTGACCGCGGGCCTTCAGCAGACCGAGTAACCCCTTGCTTGAGCCAGCCACCTTGGGTCCAAGCTGGTGAGCTTTTTGTTCAAGCCAGATGAGCCATGCTCAAGCTGGCAACCTCAGGGTCTTGAACCTGGGTCCTTCCACATCCCAGTCCGACGCTCTATCCATTGCGCCACCGCCTGGTCAGGCAAGTAAGAAAATCTTGAAGCTGTTCTTCCAGGCAGCCTAGGGAACCGTCCAAATACTTTTGAGTAGTCATATCCCTGGTAACTTTCTTAAACCTTTCCCCTAGTGAACTTGACTGACCTTTTTACTGGTTTCCAGGAAGTTCCATATGGCCAGTCTGTGCTCTGCCCTCTTTCTGAAATATCTTCCCTACATTTTAGCATGTCAAGATACTGATTAACCTGTTGGGCTCAAAACACCCCTCCCTTCTCCCAAACAAATCAGACCCCTTCTGTCCTGTTTAGAAAGAAATACAACGCTTCTCTTGGGTTTTCCTCTCTCTTATTCTCTTTCATTTTAAGCTCTGTTTTACTTATCTATATGGTAGAGGTTTGAAAGGGTTTTGTACGTAGTAGATAGAAAAAAATATTTTGTGAAATTGAATTAGGACCAGAGCCCTGAATACTTGAGAGCACTTTAGCAGCAACTCAGTACATGATTATTGAAGTAGCACCGCCGCTTATGGAGTAAAGCTTTCAGGATCCTGTCAAGTGAATTTTGCATGGTTCTGCTGTGTATCACTCAGTGAACTTTGCTACTTGCCGTCAGGTAGTATTATAAAATTTTAATTTATATCCTTAATAAAATATTGATTAAGGTAAAAAAACTTGAACTCTGATGATGGAAAAAATGAACAAAGAGACCCTGTTTGTTTTTTTTAAGAGAGAGAGACGGGGACAAACAGAAAGGGAGAGAGATGAAAAACAACTCATAGTTGTGGCACCTTAGTTGTTCATTGATTGCTTTCTCATATGTGCCTGGACTGGGGGGCTCCAGCTGAGCCAGTGACTCCTTGCTCAAGCCAGCGACTTTTGGGTTCAAGCCAGCAACCCTGGGGTCATGTCTATGATCCCCCACTCTCAAGCTGGGGACCTTGGGGTTTCGAACCTGGGTCCTTAGCATCTCTAGTTGACTCTCTGTCCACTGTGACACTGCCTGTTTAGGCAATTCTTTAAACTAATTTAAGGATGACTTGAAACCATGTCAACTCAAAAGAAAAAGTATAAGAATGATCTTTCCCCTGGCCACTTGGCTCAGCGGTAGAGCGTTGGCCTAGCGTGCGGAGGACCCGGGTTCGATTCCCAGCCAGGGCACACAGGAGAAGCGCCCATTTGCTTCTCCACCCCTCCGCCGCGCTTTCCTCTCTGTCTCTCTCTTCCCCTCCCGCAGCCAAGGCTCCATTGGAGCAAAGATGGCCCGGGCGCTGGGGATGGCTCTGTGGCCTCTGCCTCAGGCGCTAGAGTGGCTCTGGTCGCAACATGGCGACGCCCAGGATGGGCAGAGCATCGCCCCCTGGTGGGCAGAGCGTCGCCCCTGGTGGGCGTGCCGGGTGGATCCCGGTCGGGCGCATGCGGGAGTCTGTCTGGCTGTCTCTCCCTGTTTCCAGCTTCAGAAAAAAAAAAAAAAAAAAAAAAAAAAAAAAAAGAATGATCTTTATCCCCCAGTTGCATTCATATGAGCTAACTCAATACATAGCGTATCAAGAAGTTTCTAGTAAGTTTTTTTTTTTTTAATTTAGTGAGAGGAGGAGGGCAGAGACAGACTCCCGCATGTGCCTGAGTGGGATCCACCTGGCAAGCCCACTAGGGGCAATGCTCTGCCCATCTGGGGCCCCTGCTCTGTTGCAACCAGAGCCATTTTTTAGAACCTGAGGCAGAGCCCATGGAGCTGTCCTCAGTTCCCAGAGCCAACTTGCTTCATCTGATCCATGGTTGCAGGAGGGTAAGAGAGAGAGAGAAATGAGAGGAGGAAGGATGGAGAAGCAGATGGTTGCTGCTGCTTTATGCGCTGGCTGGGAATTGAATCTAGGACATCCACACACTGGGCCGATGCTCTGCCACTGCGCCGACTGGCCAGGACTTCTAGAACATTTTAAGAAATGTCAAAAAAATAAAATGTTCTGGCAGAACAGCTTGGTTGGAGAGCATCATCCTGAAGCCCAAAGGTTGCCGCTTTGATCTCAGGTCTGGGCATATACTGGAAACGGTGGATGTTCCTGTTTCTCTCCCTTCCTATCTTGCTAAAATCAGTGAATTAAAAAAAAAAAGGTGTCAAGAAGACAAAACAATCATGACTATACATTTTAGTGCTATGGTTTTTGATACTAAAGAACATTTGAGAAGTGCTTCGTAAGCAGAACACAAACATTTAAGAAAATTGCATATTTTCTTTAAACTGGAGAATTTCAAACATCATTAAGCAGCTTTTGTATGTTTTTGATGCCATAGCCTATAGTGAAATGTCACTGTAGTTGCAGGAACATGAGTACCTACCATGTACCTACAAATAATAGAACTAAGTACTATTTATTGAGAACCTGCCCTGTGCCTATTACATGCAGCCTAAAAACCAAGCATTTCACTTTTGAAATTTGTTGAAAATTATTCTAATTATTTATTTATTTTTTTTAAGTTTTGTTTTTTTTTTTTTTACAAAGACAGAGAGTGAGTCAGAGAGAGGGATAGACAGGGACAGACAGACAGGAACGGAGAGAGATGAGAAGCATCAATCATTAGTTTTTCATTGCGTGTTGCAACACCTTAGTTGTTCATTGATTGCTTTCTCTTATGTGCCTTGACTGCAGGCCTTCAGCAGATCGAGTAACCCCTTGCTGGAGCCAGCGACCTTGGGTTCAAGTTGGTCGGCTTTTTGCTCAAACCAGATGAGCCTGTGCTCAAGCTGGCGACCTCGGGGTCTTGAACCTGGGTCCTCTGCATCCTAGTCCGACGCTCTATCCACTGCGCCACCACCTGGTCAGGCTTATTCTAATTATTTAAAACACAAATACCATATATCATGTGCTAAATGGGAAACATATTCTCTGTCTGTTGAATATTGTGAAAGATTCTGGTAACTTTTTTTTAATATTTTATTTATTGATTTTTAGAGAGAAGGGAGAGAGAGAGAGAGACAGAAGGGGGAGGAGCAGGAAGCATCAACTCCCATATGTGCCTTGACCAGGCAAGCCCAAGGTTTCGAACCGGCAACCTCGGTGTTCCAGGTTGACGCTTTATCCCACTGTGCCACCACTAGTCAGGCCAGATTCTGGTAATTTTTTAACCATATATATATACTGGTCCATCAGGTAGAAAAAAGCTGCAATGAGTATCCTTATTTATAAAATTCTGATCTAAAATGTTTTTATATTCAAATTATTTAATAATGCAAGCAGAATTTGCAAAATTACTTTAAAAAAACCCTAATGGATACTGTGAGATATATTGTCAAACAAAGTATTTATGGGTCAGAAAAGATTGGGAAATACCCTTGTAAAGTAATCAATAAGGACTTTCAAATGGCAGAAATGTTGCTTCAACAGGCCTAGAGAAGGGAAATGATGAGTGTGAGTTGTCCCATTTTGCCCCGTAAATGGTAATGTCTCTGGAGAATATTTGCCTGAAATACAGTGCTCAAGTTATGCTATAAAGGCTGAGCTCTGCCATTAAGCTAGTTGTGTGTCCCTGGCAAGTAGCTCTGTGGATCTCATTTTTCTTGTGTTCAAGAGAGCATCTCCATTCGCAGATAAAGAAATAGGAATTGGTGAAGGTAAGTGACCTGCCTGAGTTCACACAGCCTGGAGGACCAATGTTTTTTAGGGAATAGACTTTTGCTACTTTGGGTCCTTTTTAGCTCAAATACTAGGATGTGAGATGCTTGGTTTGTAACCCATTTGGAACTATTTCTCTGGAGAGTTTGAGAAATATTGGACTTAAGTTTACATTACCCTCACGGATAAATGTGAATCTCCTTAGTTGGTATTTTTTTTTTTTTTTTTTTGTATTTTTCCAAAGCCGGAAACGGGGAGGCAGTCAGACAGACTCCTGCATGCGCCCAACAGGGATCCACCTGGCATGCCCACCAGGGGGCGATGCTCTGCCCATCCGGGGCGTTGCTCTGTTGCATCCAGAGCCATTCTAGCGCCTGAGGCAGAGGCCATGGAGCCATCCTCAGCGCCTGAGCCAACTTTGCTCCAATGGAGCCTTGGCTGCAGGAGGGGAAGAGAGAGACAGAAAGGAAGAGAGGGGGAGAGAGGGGGAGGGGTGGAGAAGCAGATGGGCGCTTCTCCTGTGTGTCCTGGCCGGGAATCGAACCCGGGACTCCTGCACACCAGGCCGATGCTCTACCACTTAGCCAACCGGCCAGGGCTCCTTAGTTGGTATTTAATCGGCCAATAAAACATCTATTTCTGATTATAAGCCTATTTTTTCTCTTTTGTCTCTGCATTATAGGCATAATAGTACCTTAAAGTATATATTTTAGGACTATGATGAATCTGACTACACTAGCTTTGTAAACAAATTGGGATGTTATGTTTTATAATATGTATATTTGGTCTTCATCTTGTTTCTGGCACAGAGCTCCTAAAACTCAGAGTGATAAAGGTGTGTCTTGATATTCATAACAAACTCTTTCAGCCACACCTGAGTTTATGTTAATAAGATGACTTCTGGAACTCAAGGATGGGAGCTGGTTGTTAGGGACCAAGCTGATTAGAGGATTGGACCTTTCAGACCCCTCCTCCAGCCTCCAGGGAAGAGAAAAGGACAAGGCTGAGTTCAATTACTAATGGACAGTGATAACCATGCCTGTGTGAAGAAGCCATGGTAAAACCCAGAAGGGGTGGGACTTGTAGAGCTTCTGAGCTGGTGAGCATTGGAGCGTGCTGGGGGAGAGATGAGCTCAGGAAGGCTGGGAGCTCCTCGCCTCTCCCTTCTGCATCTCATAAGTCTGGCTGTTCTGGGTTTTGTCTCTTTACACTTACCCAGTAATTTAGTAAGGAAACTTTTCCTGAGTTCTGTGAGCCACTCTAGCAGATTAATAGAACCCAAGCAAGGGGGGTCATGGGTACCTCTGATTAATAGCCTGACTAAAAGAAGCACAGACGACAACCTGCATTTAGGATTGTCATCGGAAGTGTGTGTGTGGGCAGTCTTGTGGGACTGAGCCCTTAACCTGTGGATCCACACTGTCTCCAGGTAGATAGTGTCCGAGTGGAGTAAAAGTGTAAGCCACCTGGCTGGTCATCCAGAATTGTTTGCGGTCGGAAAAACTACCATATATTTGGTGGCCAGAAGTGAAATACTATTCAGACAGTAGTATTGTCTGTAATGTAAATGAAAAATAGTAGTTTTGTCTTTACATAAATCTAGATTGGCAAGTACATGCTCATTTACCAATTCTTCCTATAGAATTTGTTCTTGTAGATAAATAAAATTTAAAAATTTTTAGTTTTTTAAAAATAAACATTTGCCTGGTGTCACCTGCTGTCCACTAATAGCATGTAACTGAAACTGCTAGCTCTACCACATACACATTTCCTAGAAAAGGAAATTCCTTTATTGGGTGCCTCAGTCTTCACCTGTTAGGGCTCTTCAGATAAATGGTGAGATACTTTTGACCTTCTAGAAAGAGGCATTTTCCGCTAGGGAAAGACCAGCTTGTAAACGAGATTACCGAACAAGATGTCCTTTTTTTTTTTTTTTTTTTGAGAGAGAGAGAGAGAGTCAGAGAGAGGGATAGACAGGGACAGACAGACTGGAACGGAGAAATGAGAAGCATCAATCATTAGTTTTTCATTGCACATTGCAACACCTTAGTTGTTCATTGATTGCTTTCTCATATGTGCCTTGACTGTGGGCCTTCAACAGACCGAGTAGCCCCTTGTTGGAGCCAGCGACCTTGGGCTCAAGCTGATGAGCTTTTGCTCAAACCAGATATGAGCCCATGCTCAAGCTGGTGACCTCAGGGTCTCGAACCTGGGTCTTCCGCATCCCAGTCCGATGCTCTATCCACTGCGCCACCGCCTGGCCAGGCAAGATGTCCTATCTTCTCTAGACAAGAAATCCTAAGTGTTAGGTAATCATGCTAGCCTTCTCTCTCCTTCTTTTCCATGTGGATGGGCTGGGACAGAAGTCTGTTTTTCCTGCCTGGACACCTTCATGTTGGTCTGGAAATTGCATGGAGGGACCAGCAGGGGTTATACAGATGGTTTCCCTGTCGTTGATGAGTTCTTGATAGCATTTCCATAGGTTTTTGGAGACTCAAGCATGTATTATCTCAGGGCTGTGACATGTCATTTTATAGGAATACAGTAATTCAATAAATAATATATTTGGTAAAACAAATACTGAAAAATATCATTGGTTGTAAATAATACTTTTGAAGGGTTTGAAGTTTCTAGTACCTGAGCAGTATATTTGTGATGAACCCTAAGTAATAGAAAATCATGCAAGGGCTATATAGTTCATAACTGTCCCTACCTCCTTTACTTTCATCTTGTCCTGCAGCGACTACTATTCTTAGCAGAAAAGTGAACTTCAGAGCTGAGATGGGCCATAGATGTTTCTGAGGGGATCTCGGTGAGGTGACCACAGATTAAAGAAATGGCACTTGTAAGTGTGCTTACCTCCTTGTGGCATCCACTAAACTCAAGTCCTGAAACTACCAGATAATGGGTTGTGGGTTGCCTGGAAATACTGAGAGGGTCTGGGATTAGTAGTTGGAGTCCATTTTTGATTGTCATCAGAAGAGAGAATTGTGTCTTATTTGGGGGTTTGAGTATAATAAGGTCAGTGAATGAGGCGATGACAGGATGCCGGCAGAATCACCCATGAAAAGTTCCTGGGAAGGTGCCATATCAAGAATACTTTTTTTTTTTTGTATTTTTCTAAGCTGGAAATGGGGAGGCAGGCAGTCAGACAGACTCCCGCATGTGCCCGACCGGGATCCACCCGGCACACCCACCAGGGGGCGATGCTCTGCCCATCTGGGCGTCGCTCTGTCACGACCAGAGCCACTCTAGCACCTGGGGCAGAGGCCAAGGAGTCATCCCCAGTGCCCGGGCCATCTTTTGCTCCAATGGAGCCTCGGCTGCGGGAGGGGAAGAGAGAGACAGAGAGGAAGGAGAGGGGAAGGGGTGGAGAAGCAGATGGGCGCCTCTCTGGCCGGGAATCGAACCCTGGACTTCCGCACGCCAGGCAGACGCTCTACCACTGAGCCAACCGGCCAGGGCCGAGAATACTTTTTTTTTGTTTTACAGAGAGAGAGAGGGAGGGGGATAGACAGGGACAGACAGATAGGAATGGAGAGAGATGAGAAGCATCATCAGTTTTTCGTTGCAAGACCTTAGTTCATTGATTGCTTTCTCATATGTGCCTTGACCGCGGGCCTTCAGCAGACCGAGTAACCCCTTGCTCGAGCCAGCGACTTTGGGTTCAAACTGGTGAGCTTTTGCTCAGACCAGATGAGCCCGTGTTCAAGCTGGCCTCAGGGTCTCTAACCTGGGTCCTCTGCATCCCAGTCTGACTCTCTATCCACTGCGCCACTGCCTGGTCCACTGCCTGGTCAGGCAATAATACTTTCTTATGAGGTCCAGAACCAGCCCATTTTGTTCCTCTAGTATTTTTAGTGGCCTCATTTCTAGATTGGCGAAGAATTCAAGCCAAGAACTCAAGCAGATCAGCCTCGACCAGGAGACCTAGCTGTCTGGGATGGAGGCAAGGATTCTTTTTGCTGGGAGGGACTGTTTTCTGTTTTCTTCTTTAAGCTGTCCTATGGGGGACTGTCCTGTCAACGCCTGTGTCTGGTTCTTTTTTTTTTTTTTCTGAAGCTGGAAATGGGGAGAGACAGTCAGACAGACTTCCGCATGCGCCCAACCGGGATCCACCCGGCACGCCCACCAGGGGGCGACGCTCTGCCCCTCTGGGGCGTCGCTCTGCCGAGACCAGAGCCACTCTAGCGCCTGGGGCAGAGGCCAAGGAGCCATCCCCAGCGCCCGGGCCATCTTTGCTCCAATGGAGCCTTGGCTGCGGGAGGGGAAGAAAGAGACAGAGAGGAAGGGGGGGGGGGGTGGAGAAGCAAATGGGCGCTTCCCCTATGTGCCCTGGCCGGGAATCAAACCCGGGTCCCCCGCACGCCAGGCCGACGCTCTACCGCTGAGCCAACCGGCCAGGGCCTGGTTCCTTTTGTTGTAAGGAAGTCTGATGAGGCTGTTCTCCAGCTCCTTGTTCTCCTCTAAGGGGGTCTAAACCAGTGTTTTTCACCTGCAGGGGCTGATCCGCCGGTAAGTTCATTTGTGCTGGTTTGTGAAAGAATGAACCACTCTGATGTTGTGTGAGGATTGTAGACCCAGTTATTTTAGTCACATCACTTGTACTCAGGGTGATTTCTGCTTTAGTGGCCCCCGAAATAATTCTTCTATTTTCACCAGTTCCCAAATGTAAAAAAGATTGAAAACCACTGCCCTAAACTGCATGATTGATGACATAGGAGGGAAGGAAAGGCCACCTTGGGGGTGAGGTCCTAGCCTATAATAGTTATTTTCTCTAGTTTTGCCTGTTGCTAGGCATCTTGGACTTTCTGTCCTGGTGACATTCTGTATCTGGCTTATGGCTTCTGCTCTACTCATGTCTACCTACCTGTCTGTTATCAGTATGAGAACAGATCACTGTTCTCTTGAGCACAGGGTTGTTGGTTTGTGTGCTCAGGGGCCAATGCTGTATTAAAAGTGCTTATCTTTTAGCACTAGACTTGCTCTGAGTTGCTAAATACAGCGAAAGACACCCAGCAGGTTGTAGGAACCGCAGACTCCTGTTGCGAAGTGCACGCTCACTTAGGCACACTTCCACTCATTGGCTGGAATGGTGGACAGTTTGCTTGTATTTACCCTAAATGGAGTTTCTCTTAAAATTTTGTTCAATGTAGTTGTTAAATTTGCATTAGCTGCTGTTTTAGTTGAGGTGTAAGATTTACAATAGACTTCCTAGGAAGACTGTCTGGCGTCAGATTTACCTACATTTTCATTGTTTGCTTATATCAAGTGTAGTGCTGAGGAAGTAATATGTATCTAATGGCTCATCCTTGCATTGCAGTGAGTTGTATATCATACTTCTAGCTTTTTCTGGTTTATAATTTTTTGTTCCATTTCTCCTCCAACAGTGTCTCAGTGAACTGAGGACATACCCAACAAAATGAGAGGATTTAGCTTATAAATTAGATTAGCATAGTTTTCAAAGAAAACTTGAACCTCTAGATGTCAGTTTAGTTAATCTGTTTCATATATTGTTCAAGCAAATCTTTTTTTAAAAAAAGATTTTATTTATTGATTTTAGAGAGAGAAGAAAGAAAGGGAAAGGTAGGGAGGAGCAGGAAGCATCAGTTTATAGTAGTTGCTTCTGTTATGTACCTTGACTGAGCAAGTCCAGGGTTTTGAACCAGCAAACTCAGGATTCAACACTCTATCCACTGCACCACCACAGGTCAAGCAGCAGATTCTTTAAAATATTTATGATCTGTCAGTTTTCCAGTTGGTGTAAATTTATGTGACCATTTCTTTTCTCAGACTTGTCTTTGTAAAACTGGTAGAACTTTGAAATAAACATGGGAGTGCTGGTCTGTAGACTTTGTGGTGAACTTGTGAGTTTAGTTTATTCTTCTGTTGGAAGGAGGAGAGTGATCTTATTTTTGTGGAAAATGTATTTATATTACTGCAGTCTCCTCTCTGTTGCTGTAACAATCAAGTTAATGTTTTTTTATCATTTAGCTAAGATTGCCACATTTCTGTCATTTTCCTGTGCCTTTTTAGAACCAGGGCTACAAATATGATCTTTTTTTCCTTTGATACTAGTCACTGGTGTATCTGTTTCCTAAACACTTCGTGAACACAAATGCATAATACTTTCTCACCTGTAGTCGCAAGTACAAGTGACCCACTGAAGTTTAGGCACCTAGGTTGTCTGTTGTACCTTACACAATTGTGTCTCAGTGGATTTAGCATTTTATGAATGTTCCCTAAATTCTTATCAGCTGGTTGATAAAATCCCTATTCGTGGCTTTCCAAGTCCTTCAAACTGAAGCTTTAGAAGTTTCTTCTGCTGTCATTTGAGTGGAATGGTTGGGTCCAGCAGTAGTGAGCTTGTGTATTTTTTTTCATTTTTCTCCTTTATAAATAAAAATAGGCATTCTAGGAAGAGAATGGTCTCTGGAATGAGATTGTAGTTTATCTGCAGTGTAGTGTGAGTCTGTGGGGAGCTGGCTGGGAGGCTGGGAGGTTTAAGACAGCAGGAGGGTCAGAAGAGTGGCTGTGATGAAATGATCTTACTGTCCGTGGGGATGAGTAGGACCGATGGGTGAAACAAGCAGTGTAAGACAGATTATATTAGACATTAGTCTCTTAATGTGGCACAGATGCATGCCAAACTAAAGTTTGCCCTCTCCCCCATTTTAGTTGCAAGACTGGTGATTTTTAGGTTGTCATTCTTATATTTTAGAAATACACAATGTGACTATACTGCCTGTTCTGGGCTCTCTGCTAGGCAACTGGAAAAATTTGGAGTGTTGGTATGGTTTCCGAGTCATGTGATTCTGGGTATACTTAACAGCAGTTGTACTTAAGGCAGGTCTGTGGACCTCCTAGGGTCTGTGAAGGTAGGATGGTTTTTATAATACTGAGATGTTACTTGCCTTAAAATTGTTTTTTTACTGTGTTGACATATGCACAAATGGTGGGAAAGCAATGGTGTGCAAAAACTTTTGACACCTTAGCACTTGGAATAAAAACCCCACTTTTATTTGAGGGTTTCCTTGATAAAATAATAAAAATCACTGATTTTATTAATGCGACCCTGAGTGCACACTTTTAAAATTTCATGTGCAACCTGGTAGGGAGGTATGTACAGTACCTGCTGCCGACTGAAGTGTAGGATGAGTGTCGGGAGCGTAAGCGATTGAGGGGCAAGCCCCTCGCTGATTTTGCACCGAGGACACCATTTTTACTTGAAAGGGGCTAGCAGACAAACTGATCATTCATACTTGGATATTTGGCTCTATCTACTGTGCCACCACTGGTCAGGCCACTTACTGATTTCTTTTTAAAGGAAAATAGTTTTATAAAATCTGTTATTTATATTAACATGTAATTGGCTTTGTTATTTTTATCTTTTTTTTTAATTCATTATAGAGAGGGGATAGAGAGAGAGAGAAAGAGAAGGGGGGAGGAGTAGGAAACATCAACTCCCATATTTGCTTTGACCAGGCAAGCCCAAAGTTTTGAACCGGCAACCTCAGCGTTTCCAGGTTGATGCTTTATCCACTGCGCCACCACACGTCAGGCTTGTGTTATTTTTAAATGAGTTAATGTTTTAAAATTTTCTCAGTGTTTTATTTCTAATATGCCGAATATCAATAGATAGAGCCCATATAAACTAAAGGGTTCCTGAAACCAAAATGCTCAAGAATGGTGTATGGTGTTTTAACTTTCTACCCATTCTGTCTGTCTATACTGGTAACTGCGTGTGAGTAATTAACATCTCAATTTGTATCATAAGTTCCAAATTTTTTGTCATCACAGTGGCTCACTTAGGCTTTTTTTTTCTTATTTTTTAAAAATCACTTAGGCTTTCTTTATATTATCCTTTTTTTTTTTTTTTTTTCATTTTTCTGAAGCTGGAAACGGGGAGAGACAGTCAGACAGACTCCCGCATGCGCCCGACCGGGATCCACCCGGCACGCCCACCAGGGGCCACGTTCTGCCCACCAGGGGGCGATGCTCTGCCCATCCTGGGCGTCGCCATGTTGCGACCAGAGCCACTCCAGCGCCTGAGGCAGAGGGCACAGAGCCATCCCCAGCGCCCAGGCCATCTCTGCTCCAATGGAGCCCTGGCTGCGGGAGGGGAAGAGAGAGACAGAGAGGAAAGCGTGGCGGAGGGGTGGAGAAGCAAATGGGCGCTTCTCCTGTGTGCCCTGGCCGGGAATCGAACCCGGGTCCTCCGCACGCTAGACCGACGCTCTACTGCTGAGCCAACCGGCCAGGGCTATATTATCCTCTTGATTTGTTTTTTTTCCTTCTCATGAGCACATCTGGCTTTTTATTTTATTTTTTATTTATTTTTATCTTTTTATTCATTTTAGAGAGGAGAGGGAGAGACAGAGAGAGAGAGAGAGAGAGGAGAGACAGAGAGAGAGAAGGGGGGGAGGAGCTGGAAGCATCAACTCCCATATGTGCCTTGACCAACCAGGCAAACCCAGGGTTTCGAACCAGCAACCTCAGTGTTCCAGGTCGACGCTTTATCCACTGCCACCACAGGTCAGGCCTGGCTTTTTATTTTAAATTGAATTTATTGGAGTGACACTGGTTAACACACTTATACAGGTTTCAGGTGCACAATTCTATAACACATCTTCTGTAAACTGTATTATGTGTTCACCCCCTTAAGTCAAGGCTCTGTCCTGAGTACATCTGGCTTTTTAATCTCAGGTTATCCTTGCTTTCTTTTTTCTCCATTTACACTGCCATCAACCCAGTTGGAGACCTTATCACTTTATTCCTGAATAACTTGTTTTTTCTAGTATGTGTTTTTCAAACTTGAGTGTTGAATGGAACTCCAGGGTTGACTTGACTTTAATTTTTTAAAATATGTTCCCTAAAAATATACAGATATAAATTTCTCCTGGTAAAACCAAAGCAGCGTTACAAATTAAACAATCAAATGAGCAACACATCTTTAATGATGCTATTTTGTTAAAACTGAATAGTCAACATTGGCACTTATAATAGAATGACAGCCTCAGGACCAGTTTTACAATAAATATGTCTTTAATTTGGCTTAATACTAACACATAGAGTGGTTATTGGCATACATGTCTTATAAAATGGTGTTAACTTTTAGTCAGCCTTTGTTTGTTTTAGTCTGTACTTGTTCAGGATAATCAGACCTATGGTTAACTTTGACGGTGACCTCTAGCAGTCCCTGAAAGCTAGTTTTAGTGGACGTGGAATATTCTCCAAAGCCGTGTTGATTACTGGAGCCTTATGGAGTTACTGAGATCTGTTTCAGTTAGAGGTTAATCCAATTAATTTTGGAGTCTTGACTAGAAAATAGTTTATTGCATGTTTTACTTCTGGGTTTTTGCTGTTGACGAATTGTTGCTGGTTGGTGGGAACAAAGCGCATGTTTCAGGCTCTGCATCCTCCCGCTGGCTCAGCAACAGCTGTGAGGTGCCCAGTGCTTCAGCACAGGTTCCTGTCTGCCAGCCTCACCAGACCTGCCTTCCCTTACCTGTGGGTTTTTGCATAGCACTTACTAACACCATCTTACATACTAAACATTTTTTATTTTGATTGTTTCTTTTCTTTTCCTTTTTTTGTATTTTCTGAAGTTGGAAATGGGGAGGCAGACAGACTCCCGCATGTGCCCCACCGGGATCCACCGGGCATGCCCACCAGGGGGTGATGCTCTGCCCATCTGGGGCGTTGCTCTGTTGCAACTAGAGCCATTCTAGCACCTGAGGCAAAGGCCATGGAGCCACCCCTAGCGCCTGGGCCAACTTTGCTCCAATGGAGCGTTGGCTGCAGGAGGGAAAGAGAGAGACAGAGAGGAAGGAGAGGGGGAGGGGTGGAGAAAAAGATGGGCGCTTCTGTGTGCCCTGGCTGGGAATTGAACCTGGAACTCCTGCATGTTAGGCCGACACTCTACTACTTAGCCAACCGGCCAGGGCTGATTGTTTCTTTTCAAGTAGATTTTAAGTTCTACAAGATCAGTGTTTTGGATGTTGTAGTTATTGCTCAGTCTTCAGTTTCTGTAATAGTGCATAGCATGTATGAGATGTTAGTAAATATTTATTGAATGGCTTGGTTTATGTTAACACTTCTCTCTATTTATACTCTAAACTCAGATGCTCTTTTCTGTGTTATGTGCTTACTGCTGCGTGGGGCAAAGATCTGTTCCTGTTTCCCTTTCTCTCCCCCCTCTCTACCCCCTCTCCCCCTCTCCTCCTCCTCCTCCCTTTCTCCCCCTTTCTCTCCCTCTTTCTCCCTCGCTCCACCTTTATCTCTCCCTTTCTTTCTCTTATCTGTTTCTCTCCCTCCCTTTTTCTCTTCCTCCCCCTTCCTCTGTCCTTCATCTCTCCCCTTTTCTTCTTTCCTTCTCTCCTTCTAAAAATCAGAAAAAACAAAATGTTTTTACCTAATGGTAATTGTGTAACTTGATTACTTTTAAAATTTTTTTTTGTATTTTTCTGAAGCTGGAAACGGGGAGAGACAGTCAGACAGACTCCCACATGCGCCTGACCGGGATCCACCCGGCACGCCCACCACGGGGCGATGCTCTGCCCCTCCGGGGCAGTCGCTCTGTTGCGACCAGAGCCACTCCAGCGCCTGGGGCAGAGGCCAAGGAGCCATCCCCAGCGCCTGGGCCATCTTTGCTCCAATGGAGCCTCGCTCCGGGAGGGGAAGAGAGAGACAGAGAGGAAGGAGAGGGGGAGGGGTAGAGAAGCAGATGGGAGCTTCTCCTGTGTGCCCTGGCCGGGAATCGAACCCCGGACTCCCGCACGCCAGGCTGACGCTCTACCACTGAGCCAACTGGCCAGGGCTAAAATTTTTTTTAATAAAGATTTTATTTATTCATTATAAAGAAGGGAGAGAGAGAGAGAGAGAGAGAGAGAGAGAGAGAGAGAGAGAGAAGGGGGGAGGAGCAGAAAGCATCAACTCCCATATGTGCCTTGACCAGGCAAGCCCAGGGTTTTGAATCGGCAACTTCAGCGTTTCCAGGTTGACATTTTATCCACTGCGCCACCACAGGTCAGGCTTAACTTTATTTTTGAATAATTTTAGATTTCTATAATTATGGCACATTTGTCAAAATTAAAAAAAAACACATTAGTATGTTACTGTTAACTAACCTGGGTTTTATCAGCTTTTTTCTCTTTTCTGTTTCAGGATCTAGTCCAGGACACACCATCACATTTAGTTGTTTCCTTACTCTCTTCTGATCTGTGACCATTTCTGTCTTTACTTGTTTTAATGACCTTGATAGTTTTGAGCAGTATTGGTCAGGGAGTTTGTAGAAATGCACTTCAGTTTGGGCTGAGCTGATATTTTTGTGCGATTAGACTGAGGTTATGGGTATGAGGATTGTTGGGGCACATATAGCAATAATGCTTACCACTGACGCTTTAACCATGGTCTCATGGTAGTGTCTCCACGTTTCTCCACTGTGGCATCATTGACTGTTTCCGTCCCGGATTGCTGTGGAAGCAGCTCACTGAGTCTAGGCCACCCTTACTGGGAGGGGACCTAGTGCTTCTTTCAGAGTAGGGAGTGTCCGGGATACAGAACTTTCTGCAGTTCCCTGTAAGGAAGATTTGTCTTTTATGCCCCATTTACTTAGTTGTTTAGTCATGTTTTACATCATGGACTTACGGATACTTACACTGATTTGGTTTTAATATGATACCATTGTGATTTATTTTGCTGTTCAAATTATTCCAGCTTTGGCCATGCAGAGGTCCCTCAGTGGTTCCTGTCTGTGATGGGTCCCCTTCCTTTCATCCTTTGAGCAGTTCCTTACTTGCTGCTACAGGCTCTTCTTGTATTTTCCCTGCCCCAGGCCTAGAACCAGCCATTTCTTCAGTGCTCTGCTTCTTGTAGTGGAGAACAAAGAAAGATAGATGGAAGTAGAAAAGATAACAGTGCTGGGCACACTGCTGGACCGGCACTCCTTGGTTCTCTGTGGACGGAGCTGGGAAATGATGTATGTCTGCTAAGCCACGTGTGTGTACATGTTTATATTTCTGTATCTGTGCACATATATTTAAGTATGAGTTCACACTGATACTAGTGACTCTAGTTTGTCTCCACTCCTGCTTTATTTGTAATCGGAACCACTGTGAGGAGTTTACCAACTGAATTATGTAGTATTTATGTACCTTTTTTTGTGGGTTTTTAAATTTTTTTTAATCCTTTTTTTTTTTTTTTTTTTGTATTTTTCTGAAGCTGGAAACGGGGAGAGACAGACAGACTCCCGCATGCGCCCGACCGGGATCCACCCAGCACGCCCACCAGGGGCGACGCTCTGCCCACCAGGGGGCGATGCTCTGCCTCGACCAGAGCCACTCTAGCACCTGGGGCAGAGGCCAAGGAGCCATCCCCAGAGCCCGGGCCATGTTTGCTCCAATGGAGCCTCGGCTGCGGGAGGGGAAGAGAGAGACAGAGAGGAAGGGGGGGGTGGAGAAGCAAATGGGCGCCTCTCCCATGTGCCCTGGCCGGGAATCGAACCCAGGTCCCCCGCGCGCCAGGCCAACGCTCCACCGCTGAACCAACCGGCCAGGGCTTAAATTTTTTTTGATAGAGACAGAGAGAGGGACAGATAGGGACAGACAGGAAGGGAGAGAGATGAGAAGCATCAGTTCTTCATTGTGGCACCTTAGTTGTTCATTGATTGCTTTCTCATATGTGCCTTGACTTGGGGCTCCAGCCTAGCCAGTGATCCC
This sequence comes from Saccopteryx bilineata, assembly GCF_036850765.1. Taxonomy (NCBI): domain Eukaryota; kingdom Metazoa; phylum Chordata; class Mammalia; order Chiroptera; family Emballonuridae; genus Saccopteryx; species Saccopteryx bilineata. Next base: position 346,802,204 of record NC_089491.1, on the reverse strand, counting down.
TTGCTCAAGCCAGAGACCTTTGGGCTCAAGTATGATCTTGTTGTGCTCAAGCCGGCGACCTCGGTGTTTCGAACCTGGGTCCTCTGCATCCCAGTCCGATGCTCTGTCCACTGTGCTACCACCTGGTCAGGCTATGGCCCATTCTTTTTTTTTTTTTTTTAATATTTTATTTATTGATTTTTTTTAGAGAGAGAGGAGTGAGAGAGAGAGAGAGAGAGAGAGAGAGAGCAGGGGGAGGAGCAGGAAGCATCAACTCCCGTATGTGCCTTGACCAGGCAAGCCCAAGGTTTCGAACCGGCGACCTCAGTGTTCCAGGTCGACGCTTTATCCACTGCGCCACCACAGGTCAGGCTTGGCCCATTCTTTTTTATTTTATTTTATTTATTTTTTTTACAGAGAGAGAGAGATTCAGAGAGAGGGATAGACAGGGACAGACAGGAATGTAGAGATGAGAAGCATCAATTATTAGTTTTTCGTTGTGCGTTGCGACATCTTAGTTGTTCATTGATTGCTTTCTCATACGTGCCTTGACCGTGGGCCTTCAGCAGACCGAGTAACCCCTTGCTGGAGCCAGAGACTTGGGTCCAAGCTGGTGAGCTTTTTGCTCAAACTAGATGAGCCCGTGCTCAAGCTGGCAACCTCAGGGTCTCGAACCTGGGTCCTCTGCATTCCAGTCCGTCGCTCTACCCACTGCGCCACCGCCTGGTCAGGCTGGCCCATTCTTTTTTTTTTTTTTTTTTTTTTTTCCGGTATTTCTCTGAAGCTGGAAACGGCGAGAGACAGTCAGACAGACTCCCGCATACGCCGGACCAGGATCCACCTGGCACGCCCACCATGGGGCGACGCTCTGCCCACCAGGGGGCGATGCTCTGCTCCTCCGGGGCGTTGCTCCGTCTGGACCAGAGCCACTCTAGCGCCTGGGGCAGAGGCCAAGGAGCCATCCCCAGCGCCCGTGGCTCATTCTTTTTATCTTTAGCTTTCCTCTATGCAGTCAGAACACAGATTTGCCGAGTTGCATAGGGCAGGCTTCTCCCCTCACCCCGTTTCATGGGTTATCATAGAGTTCCGATACAGATAGATTTACTGTCAACTCTGTATGCCTTCCTGAGACCCCTTGACATTCTGCTTTGTTCTTACTTGCATACAGTCTGTCATTTTAAAAATGACTTTTCACACTGGATTATTGTCTCAATTTTTTTTATGTGAATGTTGTAATTTCTGATCTTACTCCTTTGCTATTTGTGTATTTCATAGCCAATCTATGGCACTGTCTTATGCAGCTTATATAAATTTGCTTCTCATAACACCACTATGAGGTAGATACTTGTGTTAATCTCTTTTTCATGAGGGGAGAGAGGCATAAGGATGTTTCATAACTTGGCCAAGTTTATGAACAGCTAGCACATGAGAGAATGGGGGTCTGAACACAGGTGGGCTGAGTTTTAGAGTCCGTGCTCTTGCCTTTTGTTTAAGACTGTAGGTAGGACCTAGAATTTAATAGGACAAATGCCAACTTATTTATTGTTGAACCGAGTTTGGAATGGGGAGTGCTGCTTCCACATTATCTGTCCCATATTATTCATCGTGATGGTACCTTCCCTGCTGAGCTAGAACCCCACCCGCCCGGCCTGGGAATCCTTGTAGCTTTTTGAGGTCTGCTCTCTTGTTGAGTCCTGACTGAGTACAGGGTGGAGTGCCGTGGCCCTTACATCTGCCTCTCAAAGTCCTTGCTTGCTTATGGGGGTGTGGGTGTTCTGTGTTTTCCCTCTGGCGTAAGATCTACTTCTCCCAGGTAATTTTTCTCCCTCACCAGTAGTTCCAGCTCTGTGTCCGTGTAGGTTACCTTTATGTTCTCTTTATCTGTACCTACAAAATCTATTTACCACTAGTTTACTTTTGAGTTTATTAAAGGAATGGATTTTAGCTTAAAAAGTAAGTGAAATTGTTAAGTGAGGCTAACAGATGTCCTCAACGAATTTTAAACATTAAAAGCACTATTGAAGACTGGTAATTTTTCAAAATAGGCAATTTTATGGCAGTCTTGCTGTGAAGTAAAAAGACATTTTAGTCTGAAAGGGACATAAAAAATATTGCAATTGCATATTTAAATTTCGTTGAGTCTGGATTTGACCTTACTTGGTATGGTATTCAGTTAAGAGAAAGTGAATGCTGTTAATTTAGTTGGAAAGGGTAATTTATTACTTGTTTTCTTCCGATAAGTAGAAACGACGGGACTCAGCAAGACTAACTAGATGGCTAATATCTGGATTTGGCAAATCTTTAGGAATGCAGAACCTTTAAAGAAAGGGATCAAGGGCACTGAACAAGGCCCAGGGAACTTCAAAAAATGTTCTCAGTCATTGGCAACTGAGTAAGGAGGGGCAGGAATGTTATCGTAGGTAAAGGGTCTCACAAGTGGACCAGGGCTGGACGGCACAGCATAGAGAAGAATGCTGATTCCTGGTTCTGTGTGGCCCTGTTACCCAAGAAGTGGCAGGGTGTGTCTTGACCGCATCCTTGGGGCTGTAGAAACCTGGGAGTGTGGAAGAAGCTCCTTACGTGGGGAGTAGAGCCGCCCACACATGTAACTGCTACTTGTCATGATGTTGACATGAGAGCCCATCTTCTGTCCACACAGGATTAGTGTGTGCACACTCTCAACACTAAGTATATCTCAGACCCCTTCTGTATTTCTTGTGGCAGAAAAGCTCACCAAACTGGTTTCAGTGAAAATAGGGAATTTCTTGGCTCACCTGACTGACAGGTGCTCGAGTTGGCTTGGCAGAGCATGTCTGCTCCAGGACCCAGCGCCGGGACTAGGCTCCCTTTCTTGGCTCTGGGCGTTTTTCCTTTTTCTGTTGATGGCTCTCTTTGCCCGCTCTTCTCTTGTGGTGGCAGATTGGCTTCCAGCCATTCTCAGGGACACGTTTCCAGGTTCACTGTCTCAGTGGGAAAGTGAGCATTCTGGCCCTCAAGTTGTAGGGACCCTCCTGAGACTCTCACTGTGACTGGACTACTTCTGGTCATATGTCCAACCCTGTACTGGTAGCTCTGCAGGGAGTGATGGGCCTCAGCTAGGTGGGGACCCCAGGCTTCCTCCTGGAGGTGATGGTCCTCAGAGAAGTGGTGGGAAATTCCCAGGGGGGCAGCAGAACCAACCGAGTCTGCTCTAGTGGGACAAAGCTAGGTTACAAGGGTGTGGTGCTCAGGATAGTGGGTTTGGTTTATTTTTTATTTTTTAAATTTATTTAAATTTATTGTGTTTACATAGATTCTAGTGTTGCCCCGAATGCATTCCCCCTCCCCCGTATTCCTCTTAACGTCTCTCTTACCCCCTTTCCTATAGTGCCCTCCTCCCTTCCCTTTAGCCTTTATTCCATCCTACCATTCCCTTTCCCTCTGTTCTGTTTTCCTCTGGTCCCTTTGATCTCTCCTCTGTCTTAATTCTCTGTTTGTGTTCGGTTTGATAAATAAAATACACTCTGGACTATATAACTTTCCTTAACTATATTTCCAATTTTGTAAGGCTTGACCACATTGTATTTATATTAAGGTTTTGATGGTCCCCTGCTGTAATCTACTTGTCTTTTGAATGAAAGCCTAACTATTGTTTTGGTTTCCCTGAATACAGGTAGAATCTTGTTTCAGTGACTTAAACTACACTGTAATCTGTTTTGAGTAAGAGGTGTTTTCAAATTCTAGCTAAAAGTCGTATGAGTTTTTTGTAGTGCCATTCTACCTATGAAATAGATCTTGTGATTGAGAAAGTTAAAAATTGGGTATATTCACAAATTCCCATCCATTTAGTGGTCATTCATTTTAATAAAAGTTTCTTTTTTCTGCTGATACACGAATATTTGGAGCTGTATCTTAATACTTGGCCATGGTATAGTAGAAAACAGAACCAGAAACCTGAGTTGAGTCCGAGGGGAGTCTGCGTGTGAAAGTTTACACACAGTAGGCATAGAGCTGGGTGAGTCTGCTCAACCAGCTTTGAGGGAGGTGGTGTTATCCCTGTTATTTGAATGGGATTGTCTTTAAGGCAGTAGCAACTTACTTTTTGTGTGTGTGTGTGTGTGTGTGTGGGAGAGACAGAGAGGCAGATAGGGACAGACAGGAAGGGAGAGATGAGAAACATCAATTCTTCATTGTGGTTCCTTAGTTGTTCATTGATTGATTTCTCATATGTGCCTTGACCAGGGGTCTACAGAAGACCAAGTGACCCCTTGCTCGAGCCAGCGATCTTGGGCTCAAGCTGGTGAGCCTTGCTCAAACCAGATGAGCTTGCGCTCAAGCTGGCGACCTCAGGGTCTCGAACCTGGGTCCTCCACATCCCAGTCCGACGCTCTATCCACTGCGCCACTGCCTGGTCAGGCACTTACTTTCTTTTTTATTGATTGATTTTAATGTCTTTTTTTTTTAAAATTTTTTATTTATTCCTTTTTAGAGAGGACAGAGAGAGGGAGAGAGAGACAGAGAGAGAGAGAAGGGGGGAGGAGCTGGAAGCATCAACTCCCATATGTGCCTTGACCAGGCAAGCCCAGGGTTTCGAACCGGCGACCTCAGCATTTCCAGGTCGACATTTTATCCACTGCGCCACCACAGGTCAGGCTATTGATTGATTTTAAAGAGAGAGCAAGAGAAACACATTTCATTTCTTGTGCCACTTTGTCCACTGGTTGCTTCTTGTATGTGCCCTGACAGGGAATTGAACCTGCAACCTTGGTATTTTTGGGAGGACACTCTAACGGACTGAGCTAACTGGCTAGGGCCCAGATTTCTTTTTAGTTCCAAGGCCTTTGAAATGCTAAATGCCTAAAATAATTTGCATAAACTTACTAGAGCTTCCAAATTAACTGGCAGATTTGAAAGTAAACAATTGCTACAAAGTTACTTTTTAGATGAAGCTCCAGTTTCTAACTTGGGTGTCTTTTTTCCCTACTTTACAGCTTCCCAGCTTTTTTCTTCCCTCTGACTTCCAGCTTGGCCTCAGAGACTCCCTGGAAGTGCAGTCTTCTCCATTCTGAGGGCTGTTACCTTTGACCCACTTCAGCACCCACAGGCAGTGCCATGGTTCTAACCTTGTCACAAGGAATGCTCCTACCTCTGACCTCATTCAATTGCTTTTTATCGCAAATTCTGGAATTTCTTTGTTCTTATTTCTTCAGTCCTAATATTTTGGAGTCTTCCCCAAGTCTGGTGTGCACCTTTGTTGGCAGGGTCTGCCGGTGGGCTCTCTGTCTGCACTGCCCCGTCGGCAGCTGTGTCTGCGCATACCTGGGGGTCCCTTCCATTCCTTCCTTTTTTTTTATTTTTTTATTTTTTAAAGTTTTTTTTTTAATTTTTATTTATTTATTTATTCATTTTAGAGAGGAGAGAGAGATGGAGAGAGAGAGACAGGGGAGAGGAGCTGGAAGCATCAACTCCCATATGTGCCTTGACCAGGCAAGCCCAGGGTTTTGAACCGGCGACCTCAGCATTTCCAGGTCGACGCTTTATCCACTGCGCCACCACAGGTTAGGCCCTTCCTTTTTTTTTTTTTTTTTTAATTAATTAAATTTTTTTTTGCATTTTTCTAAAGCTGGAAATGGGGAGGCAGTCAGACAGACTCCCGCATGCGCCCGACCGGGATCCACCCGGCACGCCCACCAGGGGGCGATGCTCTGCCCCTCTGGGGCATCGCTCTGTTGCATCCAGAGCCATCCTAGCGCCTGAGGCAGAGGCCACAGAGCCATCCTCAGCGCCCTGGCAAACTTTGCTCCAGTGAGCCTTGGCTGCGGGAAAGAGAGAGAGAGAGGAAGGAGAGGGGGAGGGGTGGAGAAGCAGATGGGCGCTTCTCCTGTGTGCCCTGGCCGGGAATCGAACCTGGGACTCCTGCACGCCAGGCCGACGCTCTACTACTGAGCCAACCGGCCAGGCCCATTCTTTCTTGGCCTTTTGAAATTCCATCTCAACTCTTTTTTTAAATTAATTTGATTTTAGATAGAGAGACAGGGAAGTGGGTAGAGAGAGAGAGAGAGAGTTCTTTCATCCATTTATGTATTCATTGGTTGACCCTTGCATGTGCCACTATTGGGGTTTGAACCTGCAATCTTGGTGTATCAGGGAGATGCCCCAGCCAACTGAGTTACCTGGCCAGGGCTTAATTTCAACTCTGTAGGCTGAATTGTCACCTTTCCTTCCATCCCTCTGCTGTCCAGTCTGTCCAACCTTACTCCTCTTGCATATGTGTCTCATATTGTAATGTGTCTTCCTTCCTCCCCTCCCCTCCCCTCCCCTCCCCTCCCCTCCCCTCCCCTCCCCTCCCCTCTCCTCCCCTCCCCTCCCCTCCCCTCCCCTCCCCTCCCCTCCCCTCCCCTCCCCTCCCCTCCCCTCCCCTCCCCTCCCCTCCCCTCCCCTCCCCTCCCCTCCTCTCCCTCTCCTTCCTTTCCCTTCCCTTCCCTTCCCCCTCCCCCTTTTTTTGCCTTCTTAGTTAGGACATCAGCCCTAAAGGGTCAAGTTCTGTGTATATATTCATTGCCTGGGTCATACTGTCACTTATTACATGCATTCTTTGCCCCTCTTTCAGTTCTGAATAACCCTCCGTTTGTGTTCTTTGTCACTGTTTGGAGGTTGTGTATTCTATAGAAAGCTACCCCCAGTTCCTGGGCTCTTTCTTTGAGTCTTCTTAGGAGGCAGTTTTTTCTGTGCCCAAAGGTTGTATGTACATAGGTGGGTAAAGGAAACGCTACGCTGTTGTTCAAGCCAGAAAATCCTCTTCTTTCACATATAACTTGTCAGGCTTGCTCCCGAGTAACTTCTGAAGTCCTTTCCCTCCTGTTACGGTGGGGTGGTAGAGCTGCTGTCCTTCTTGTCTGGAGATTGTCCTGCAGCGCAGTCTGCCCCGGCCTCACCTTTGGATGTTCCCTGCTGCTCCTGCATGGCAGGGCAGCTGGCCTTCCCAAGACGGAACTCTCCCCTGAAACACTCGGGCTTTCCACTGCTCTTAGAGAAATAAAGCCGGACTGCTTGATGTGGCACCTTTGCACCATCTGTGACGGGGAAATGTGTTAATCTTTTGAAGATACAGGTATGGTTTTAATAGTTCGAGAAGAAAATGTTCCAGAAGGGGACACTTACTCAGACTCAGAGCGGGGATTCTGCAGTATGAAAGAGACAGACTTGGTGAACCGTAGGTTGTCCCACAGTCTAATGTGATTGGCCCCCAGGGCCTGCGGTTGATGATAAGGCAGGAGATCTACTTGCTTTTGCCGCATTCCTTTTTCCCTTGCTGGCAGAGAACCCCTCGTGAGCAAAAGTGGCACGGGAGGCACAAATCCAGACTCTTGTCACTGTGTTTAAGGTGAGAACCATGGTTTACAGTATGTGGAGGGGGAATGCTTTAACTTGTACGTTTATTGTATATTGTACTGTTTCTACTTTTAGTGCTGTATATAAATTTTACAGTTTTGGATTTGTCATTTTAAGTTAATATTAGTCATATTTCACTCTAATGTAACGATGAAAACTTAGGATACATTCATTCTGCATGTTTTTGCTCCACAGTGTGATCTCGTAGATTAAAAACTAGCTTGTTATGTCTACTATGCTTATTTCCTGTAATGGGATTGTATTTCTGTAAGATGACTGGCTGCTCTCTAGGAGTGGGGAATCTTTGTAAATAAAAATATCTTTTAAAAGTTGCATTAAGTAGCCTGGCCTATGGTGACGTAATGGGTATAGCATCCACCTGGGATGCTGAGGCCGCCTCTTCAAAACCACATGCTTGCCTGGTCAAGGCACTTATGAGAAGCAATGACCTTCAACCTTACAACCACCACCCCACCCCACCTTTTTCCCTCTCCCCTCTAGAATCAATAAATAAAATCTTTTAAAAAATGGTTGTATTAAGTAAAACTTTATAGTACTTTGAATGAAATGTTTTAAGGATTTAACCATTCAGATCAAATGAGCACCCTTCCTTCTATAAATGTCAACAGTGTAATTATATATTACTTCTTTTGCTGTTTAGTTTGCTGGGGATTAAAACTCAAGTGATCGCATTCAGGCTGGTGAGATGAGTGATTTTAATATGAGACCATTGCTTTTAGAATAATCATGGGCCAGACTGGGAAGAAGTCTGAGAAGGGACCAGTGTGTTGGCGGAAGCGTGTGAAATCAGAGTACATGCGGCTGCGACAGCTCAAGAGGTTCAGGCGAGCCGATGAAGTGAAGGTATCACTTTGTCTTTTGTGAAGATGCATGTCCAGTGGAAGATTACTCCTTAGAGATAAGTGCTAATTGGAAAGGACACACTTTGGGTCAAGGCCATAATATAAACACGGCTTTCATTTAGTATGAGGAATGGAGACTTGGAAGCTCAGGTCCTTGATCTGTCTTAACATAAAAATTGTACTATGCACAATTGTGATGAAAGTTTTCAGCCTCCTTGGCATTCCCTGTCTTTTGTGTACCTCTGCGTTGCATGTGCAGACTTGGGACTCAAAGTACGCAGGGTTTCATGGTTTTCTGTTTTTAAAGTCATTGTAAGTTTTTTTTTTAATACAAAGTTAACAAAAGATGGAAATAATTTCCTGTTCCTCTTCCATTTGCAATAAAATAATAGGTGTGGTGTTTTTGTACCACTTAAATATGGGAAACCACAGTGTATTATAAATGTTTCTGATATTTTTGAGAAATCACTAGATTTTAACCTGCTGTTGGAGAGACTACAAATGTTCTAACAATGGACAATTTCTTTTCTCCTTTCCTTCATTTTTTTAAAAAGAGTATGTTTAGTTCCAATCGTCAGAAAATTGTGGAAAGAACGGAGATTTTAAACCAAGAATGGAAACAGCGAAGGATCCAGCCCGTGCACATCCTGACTTCTGTGAGCTCATTGCGCGGGACCAGGGAGGTTGGTTAACTCACGCGCTGAGTGACTATCAGTGCATTCTGGTTTTTGCTGTTGGGACGTTGGCTGTTTATTGAGGAAGTCACTGACTTCAGGGTGTCCATCTTTTTTATTGCCATTTCATTTTAATATGTAAGTTAATGACTGCTTGACGTAACACTAATACCTATAACGGGGCTCTATAGTTGACATATTTTTATCACTCCTAAGATTCCTAGATTTTTATGAGACGTTGATTAAAAATTCGTTCAAATTAAATACTCTTTCATGTCCTCATCAGATCACTATTTAGAGCAAGGCTTTTTGACTCAGTTGTATTTTTCCCCCATTGATATGAATTAGCTATACTGTAAGAAATGTCTCCCTTTCATTCATGTTCATAGACTAAGAAACTTTTTGTTTAAATTCTAAGGCTTTTTCTGTAAGAATTTTTAAATTCAATGTTGAGAACTTGGAATTTCCTTTTCAATAGCATTTCCGAATGAATGAGATGTTAGAAATCTTGTTTGCAAAGGAAGGTAATAAATCTGTGGTTGATTTGATGATTAAGGAACACACAGGAATACAAGTAGCAACAGGATGGAAGAAAATGGGGAAGCTCGAAGAGGGAGCACTGGTCACAGTAGGGTTGGGCAAAGCGCTTCTGTTTAAGCACCTGTGTCCTATAGGAAAACATAGGATGTGGAACGCTGTCGGACTGGGTTGCAAGCAGATAGGGAAGAAGGGGATTTGGGCCTTAGGTGGCCCCATGTGGTAGATGATTATTTACCTGAGCATCTCTCTAAACAAAGGAATTGTATCTAAAATGTTTCAGTGAGGAGCCATTTTTAATACAGTTTTGTGGTCATCAAGCACCGTTTGCTATTATATGATGCCTGTGCCTGACTGGCTTCAGAGGCTTGTCAGCGCAGTCACAGTGGCCTGGTGTGCACTGCCGGCATGAGGCTGGTGGCGACTGTGTGGGCTGGTGGACCTGATGGTCATGCTGGACTTGGATTGGTTCTTGGCCATTGATACATTTTGTCAGGTGACTGCTCTTTGAAGCTCTGACTTGCAGTTGTATGAATATGTATGCTGTGCTCTTGACACCTGCCGGCCCCCACCCCCAGGGCAGGGCCGCTCTGGGACTATTAATGTGCATAGGGCCAGAGGGATTCCTTCCCTGCTGGTCAGAGCACTCCTGAAGGGTGGAGCTTGGGGCTCGTTTTGAAAGTTGTGTCTGGTGACCTCTTGAAAGTTTTGAGGTGACAGAAAAGCCTTGCTTTTTTCCCTTCCTGAAGGGATAAATCTTAGAAATTTGAAGAAATAAAGTAGAAACACATGAAATACTTTTGGCCATCCATTACAGATCTCAAAATACTATTAAAAGCCCAATTTAAGCCCTGGCTGGTTGGCTCAGCGGTAGAGCCTCGGCCTAGCGTGTGGAGGACCCGGGTTCGATTCCCGGCCAGGGCACACAGGAGAAGCTCCCATTTGCTTCTCCACCCCTCCCCCGCGCCTTCCTCTCTGTCTCTCTCTTCCCCTCCCGCAGCCAAGCTCCATTGGAGCAAAGATGGCCCGGGCCCTGGGGATGGCTCTGTGGCCTCTGCCTCAGGCGCTAGAGTGGCTCTGGTCGCAACATGGCGACGCCCAGGATGGGCAGAGCATCGCCCCCTGGTGGGCAGAGCTTCGCCCCATGGTGGGCGTGCCGGGTGGATCCCGGTCGGGCGCATGCGGGAGTCTGTCTGACTGTCTCTTCCTGTTTCCAGCTTCAGAAAAATGCAAAAAAACCCCCAAACAAACCCAATTTATAATTTAAATTAGTGGAAAAAAACAGCAATAGTTTCTGGCACTGTGCACACAGTATTTCTTTTAGTCGTGGTGGTGGTTGCCTCGTGCCTTCCTTTTCTGCAGGAAGGAGGAAACAGCCTTACAGAGTTGTGTCTGTGCACTTGCTCTAATGATCTGATGTAGGCCCAGAGGGTTCGCTGCGCTTAGAAACATCAAAAAGTTAGTAAAGTTCATTATTTACGTACAACTTGAGTTGTTCATCATATAATTTTTGACCTTTAAGAGTACAATATATTCAAATGAATATTTTCTAATTGAAAGTTTCTTTTAGTTTTATCAAATGGAAGTAAAAGTCATTGTGTGTAAAGGTATCTATTGTGAGTTTATATGAGAAACTGTGAGGAGAAAGTAGCATTTTTGTGGCATTTTTTTCTAAACTGAGTACCCCATGCAGGTTGAGAAACACCATTTTCACAAAATAGAGAAGAGAGGGAGATTGACCCCAACTTCAGATCCCGGTTTCTGGAGTGTGGGACTCTGGCCTAGTCAGGCCTGTCGGTCTGTGAGCTGCTCTTGATAACTGACCTGCTTCAGATGGTGCTTCTTTTACTCCCCTCATTCCCACCCCTATCAAACCACCATCCCTTGACTTTTGGAGGCTGAAGTTTTCTACAGTTTATTGATAAGCTTTTTGGTGTTATCACAATAAATAATAAAATCTTAGGGCTGGTAAGAATCCGAATGATCTCTGTCTAATTGCCTTTTCAGATGACTATATATGTTATTATTTTCTTCAGTTTGAGCCTTTCTAGCTATATATTGATTGCTTTTCTATGTTCTAGAAGTTGGAGTCTAAAGCAGAAGCAGGAGGTCAATGAAGGCCTGTTTCACAGACTTTCCTAGTAGCAGTCTTGGCAGGGTTTGGGCTACGGTGTTGATCCAAATGCCTAGTCCATGGCTTTTAACGTTTGGAAGTGCTGGTGTAACATTGTTTCATTGAACTGCTCATTTTTATAGACTGATCCTTTATAAGTCCTGTCTTTAGTTTAAATTCTTTGTAGTATGATGATGATTCAGTGACAATTTTCAGTTTTTTAAGTTTTTGAGCGTCTTGTACTTTCTTTTCTTTTGTACCTGAAGTTAATACTCAGGTTTTTTTTTTTTTTTTTTAATTTTTTAACCTCTCTTTTTAACACTCAGTTTTGTTTTTATTTTTTTAACAGAGGAGAGGGAGAGACAGAGAGAGGAGAGACAGAGAGAGAGAAGGGGGGAGGAGCAGGAAGCATCAACTCCCATATGTGCCTTGACCAGGCTAGCCTAGGGTTTCGAACCTGCGACCTCAGCATTTCCAGGTTGACGCTTTATCCACTGCTCCACCACAGGTCAGGCAAACACTCAGTTTTAAAGCGACTGATTTTATCAAGTTACTTTAGTAAAGAATGTCTAGCCAGTTGACTTTCTGATCTGATGAGGTGACTGCTATAGAAGATGACTTCAGATCAAGGAGCTCGCAGGAGAGCCTAGAGACCACATCTGTCACATGTTGTTATTTTAGTGTGTGTATTTAAGACACTTTTTGGGCCCTGGCCGGTTAGCTCAGTGGTAGAGCGTCAGCCTAGCGTGTGGGAGTCCCGGGTTTGATTCCTGGCCAGGGCACACAGGAGAAGCGCCCATCTGCTTCTCCACCCCTCCCCCTCTCCTTCCTCTCTGTCTCTCTCTTCCCCTCCCGCAGCCAAGGCTCCACTGGAGCAAAGTTGGCCCGGGCGCTGAGGATGGCTCTGTGGCCTCTGCCTGAGGCGCTAGAATGGCTCTGATTGCGGCAGAGCAACGCCCAAATGGGCAGAGGATCACCCCCTGGTGGGCATGCTGGGTAGATCCTGGTCCGGCACATGCGGGAGTCTGTCTGACTGCCTCCCCGTTTTCAACTTCAGAAAAATACAAAAAAAAAAAAAGACACTTTTTGGTACCTCTTTTGGTTCGAGGTTATAGAACCTTAATCAGTGTTACATATAGAATCTTAATACAAAATGTCTATTTTTCTATTTCTTTTAAAAAATATTTCTGATTTCTTAAAGACAGTGACTATATATATTTTATTTTTATTTCTTTTGTTCTTTGACTAATCTTTTTAACAGGCTTAAAAATTTCACTGAGTGATACATACAGGCCATGGGATGTATGCCTTATTGTCATACTAGGGGCTGTTCATCAGAAAGTTGTTTCTACATCACTTTTCTTTGTCTTCTGTAAGTCTGCATGTCATAGTCATACTCTTCACTGTGTCCATTTTCCCAATTCTAATGAAGAAACTGATTTAAGAATTATTCTTATAGTCCTTACTAGTGCATTTCTTTTTTTTTTTTTTTTTTACTAGTGCATTTCTTATTATACATTTGTCCATTTCTTGCTTAAAAGCAGCAAGGCATTCATTGACTCTTCATAGCAAGCTTTTATGACCTACACATATTATGACTTGAAAGAGGCTTGCTCAAATTATGTCTCTCTTCTGGACATGTGGTAGGATTGGTTTCCTAATTTAAAAATATCCTGCCAATAGGCATTTTTAGATTCCCAGGAGAGTATGTTCTTATGAGAATTCTATCTTATTTACTAATGAAAAGGGTGAGAGTATTTTATGTATGTTGAAACATAGGGCTTCTTTAGCATGCTTGATACAGAAGCAGCATCTGAAAAGCCTCCCCATCTTCATATTCTTGAATAGTTGAATGTCTTTTGGACTCTTTTAGTATATAAGGTGTGCTCTTCTAGAGATACCTGAAATGATTCTTTTTAAATTTATTCATTTTAGAGAGGAGAGAGAGAAGGGGGGGAGCAGGAATCATCAACTCCCATATGTGCCTTGACCAGGCAAGCCCAGGGTTTCAAACTGGTGACCTCAGTGTTTCCAGGTTGACACTTTAGCCACTGCACTACCACAGGTCAGTGTTTCCAGGTTGACACTTTAGCCACTGCGCTACCACAGGTCAGGATAGAGATACCTGAAATGATTTTAAGTTCATCACCTGTCATTTGAAATTTGTAAATTTAGAGACTTCTATCAAAATAACAGAATGTGTAAGTTCTTTTATATGTTTACAATTTGGACTTTTGTTGAAGGAGAAGAAACGTATTTATATGTAAGCATTTGATGACATTATTTATCGATATGCTAATGCACTTTCCTAGGTTAATTGTAAATAAATTTACAGAGAAAAAAAAAATATGTTCGAGTACCCCATGTATAATTTAGTGCTCTTTACCTAAGTACACTCTTAGCTTTCAACACACTAACATGCTTTCTTTCCTTTGTAAATTGCAGGGTTACAGGATCAATGGGTCTAGAGTCTTCTGAGTCCTTTGAGCAGATAATATGGGAGGGAGTGAGGTCGCTTTTCTCATGTCAGAAATAAATGTCTCTTCCAAGTGTCTGCTTTGACTTTCAGTTTGAACATGTCCATCCTTTCTTGGTTCCTGAAGGAACTTGTTTCTGAGTTGCTCTAGGCTGCTCTTTACCTCTCTTAACCATTTGCTGGTATTTATTAATACTTGGAGAATTTAGTCTTATATTAACTTCTGCCATGTATGTAGTTTTTCAAATCACCACAGCCTGCCTTTCCTTTCTGGCTTTCTTCTGGCTAACATAGATGGAGCATTTCTTAAATGGCCACGGTGAAGGTGTTTTTTTCTTTTGAAAGGGAACAAATCCAGTAAAAGCATTTTAAGCTTTTCAAAGGGTCATTTAATGAAAAAGAAAGGTCTCTTAGAGTGTTTGAGTTTATATTTTAAACTTAAGACTATGAACTCTTAAAAATATGTTTATTTTGTGCAACTAATAAACAAGCAGAAGTTGCATTTAATTTGCTGTTTTTCTCCTAGAATGCTGTGTGTATAGTTTGTGTAATTTTTTTTTTTACTGATTTTAGCCAGAGAGAAAGGGAGCGTGAGAGAGAGAGAGAGGAACATCAATCTGCTCCTGTATGTGCCCTAAGTTGGGATCAATTTGGCAACTTCCGTGCTTCAGTATGGTGCTCTAACCAGCGGAGCTATCCGGTCAGGGCTGTGTTTAAAATTATTAAATTGAAGGTTACAAAGATTGTCTTTTCCCAAAATGCAATTTTGACAGGTATTTTAAAAGAAAACAGAATGAGCCAAAGCCAAAAAAAATGCTTGTCTCTGTGCAGTGGTAATGTTTATTGCTCTGAAGAAATAACATTTTATTAGACCTAGAACGCTTACAATTTAGCTTGATAACATAGATTTACCTAAATTCACTGCTTAGGATTCTGTTACTAGGTTTTACAAGAGTATCATTTGTACCATTTTGGGAGGTTTGGGCAGATTTCATGAGCTACCTTGGCAACAGATGTGACAGTTTTAGATCAGCTGTTGTGTCAGTGAAGTTCCTGATTTTCATCTGTCCAATTAAAAGGTCATTGCAGGCTTGACCTGTGGTGGCGCAGTGGATAAAGCGTCAACCGGAAATGCTGAGGTTGCCGGTTTGAAACCCTGGGCTTGCCTGGTCAAGGCACATATGGGAGTTGATGATTCTTGTTCCTTCTTCACCTCTTCTCTCTCTCTCAAAATGAATAAATTAATAAAAGGTCATTGCAAAATGGTAATTGTAAAAATTCACCTAACACAGAAATACGTACATAAAATAAGGCAAAAGTCCCTGTGCTGCTATCCCTGTGACTTTTATTCTTTGACAGTTCTGTATGTGATAGCGCATTAAAAATAATGATAATACAGATTTTATTTTGAAAAGTTACTCCCAGAGGAAACATGCCTGTCCTTTTGGGCCGCTGCTGCCAAGCCCTGTCCCAGCTCTCAGTCGCTTTAAGACTGTGTAGTATTGAGCATTAGAGATAAACTACAATTAATTGCCCTATTCTTAATTGATGGATGTTTAGGTTTTTTTACTTTTGCAGTTAGTGTTTCAGTGAATATCCTTCATGTGTCTCTTTGCATCTTTTGACTAATTTTGTAGGGAAAGCTCCTAAAAATAGAATAACTAGGTCAAGATGATATGCATATTTAAAATTTTAATAGTGATTACCAAATGTCCCCCAAAGGGTTCACCTTTACATTTACCAACTATTTATGGAAGTGTCTGTTTACATTCCCAACATAAAATATTATTTTTTTTATCTTTGTCAGTGCAATAGGTAAAAAATTATTACAGTGTGTTCCTTTGCCTTTTTTTTTTTTTTTTGATGGGGAGGGACAGATAGAGACAGACAGGCAGGAAGGGAGAGAGATGAGAAACATCAAATCTTTGTTGCGGGAACTTACCTTTTTTTTTTTTTTTTCCCTTCTTTACAGAGACAGAGAGAGAGAGACAGGGATAGACAGGAATGGAGAGATGAGAAGCATCAATCATTAGTTTTTCATTGTGCATTGCAACAACTTAGTTGTTCATTGATTGCTTTCTCATACATGCCTTGACCGTGGGACTTCAGCAGACCAAGTAACCTCTTGCTTGAGCCAGCGACCTTGGGCTCAAGCTGGCGAGCTTTTTGCTCAAACCAGATGAGCCCGCGCTCAAGCTGGTGACCTCGGGGTCTCGAACCTGGGTCTTCCGCATCCCAGTCCAACGCTCTATCCACTGTGCCACCGCCTGGTCAGGCGGAACTTACTTTTTCATTGATTGCTTTCTCATGTGCCTTGACCGGAGGTGGGGGGCTGCAGCCAAGCCAGTGATTGCTTCTCAAGCCAGCAACCATGGGGTCATGTCTATGATCCCATGCTCAAGCCGGTGACCTTGGGGTTTTGAACCTGGGTCCTCTGCGTCCCAGGCTCAGTCTGTCCACCGTGCCACCACCTGGTCAGGCGCCTTTTGTTTAATTATTCAGTGAGGTTGAGTACCTGTTGTTCCTATTTCTTTTATGAATTGGGTTATTATGCTCATGGATCTTTTAAAATTAGGTTGAATTTTTAAAAGAGATTGTTTAAGGACTTCTTATATATTATAAATGTTAGTGTTTGATTGTCTGTTTTGCAGATCTCCTCCTTACCCCCATTTTGATGTTGTCTCTGGTATATTTTGGTTATGCAGAAACTTTAAATGTTTGTGTAATTAAATTTCTTCTTTTGATTTCTGCATTTCTTAAAGGCCTAAAAAATCTCCACTTTAAGAGGATAAACTACATATCTGTCCATCTTTACTTTTGGTTCTATTTTTATTATCACCATCAGGAATTTCCTTAGGTGTAGTAAGCGGGGAATTTGGTTTTTAAATTTTTGCTATTTAGCTTTATAGCGGTTTCAACACTATTTACAAAATAATCTGTGAATAATTGCAGAGCAGTTATGAATGAATGTATTTTGCAAAGATCAACCTGATTGGTGGTCACCTGAGCAGGGGGACTCCAGGTTTCTTTGCAGAGACCTTGCTAGGTGCTTCTTGCTTTGTGCCTTCCATGGGGCCTCCGTTGCCCTGTGGCGCTCGGCCCCATGTCCACTCGCAGGAGCGAGACTGTGTGGCAGTAGTGTTGCCACAGCTCATGGAAACCGGGACTTGTATGATCATTTTTGTTTTGTTTCTTAGTTTTTGTGTGTTCTTTTGTTTATTTGGTTTTCCACAAAGCTAGAAATAGTCTTATTTTCCATTCACAGGATAGTCTCTTCTTTTTTAGTATCTTCTAAAATAGCTTTTTAAAAATGAGATTCTTTTAAAAAATAATATTAAATTATTTTTTAGAGAGATAAAAACAGCATTTGTTGTTCCATGTAACTATGCATTCATTGGTTGATTGCTGTATGTGCTCTGACCAGGAACCTGCAACCTTGACGTGTCTGGACAGGGCTCTAAGCAGCTGAGCTACCAGGTCTCACTGGACTATTCTTGAATTAGGTACTGGTGTTTTCATGTAATGGATGAATATGGCTTTGTTCCCAGCTTCTTGTCCTTTGTTGATATTTTTGTAGTTACACCAGCTCACGTCCTGTGACTATTGTTCTGTCTCTGATCTCTAGTAATTTAGCAATTTAAGATTATGAGAAGGTGATTTATCCCAACAGCCCCCTTCTGACCCAGAGTACACTGGGTTTTAAGTTAATGTATTCACTAAGTTTAGGTACATATGTATGGTCTTTCATTCAGATCACGTGTCTGAAGCTAGGGTGCCAGAAGAGCTTTCAGGGTCTAAATTTCCTGAGGTGGTATTCCAAATGTCTTTTGTTCTATGTTAAATGCTGCATGTGGCCTTTCCCCTGAGAAGGGTAAGAGCCGATGCTCACAGGACGCCTCTTTTCTCTTACGCTGATGTCAACTTGGATGCGAGAGCCCTGTGTTGCTGGGGCCCGCCAGTCCCCATGGCTCTGCACGTAAGTGCTTAACAGCAAAACAAATAACTTACAGGCTGGGACGAGCTCGTCTTCATTCCTTAGCGCCAGCACCCTTGATTAGCTGCTTGTATTAAACACACCCGTGTCAGTCTGGATGTCTTTTTTGCATTTTTATTTCTGAAACTCTCCTGCTAGAGCCACTCGTCTCCTTGTATCACCTTCTAGTCATCTTCCTAACCTGGTTAGGAGTCACTTATTACCAAGCTTCTCTTAACTTGATCTCTAGTACTTCCTTCATGTAGAAGCAGCTTGAAGTTAAGTTCCATATACTGTCATAGCAAATGTAAAAGTTGAGTGTATTGTCTTGACTCTGATCTTTTTTTTTTTTTTTTTTCTTTACTCTGATCTTGAAGAATATGTGTAGTTTCAGGAAACATGCTCAGCTTTCTCTAGAGTTGGGGGCAGCTGATGCTTCTGACCCCTTCTTTCCTGCACGTCAGGTGTGAGACAGTTCCTTATTGTTGTTGTACTTGGAAATGCTAAAGGATGTTAGACAATATCAACAGTTCATTGTCTCTGATGTGAAGCAAATGGACCAACTAGTATCCAAGAATATTGTTAACGTGGCTAACTAACTGTATTTCCCCCCTGCTATGCGGAAGTGGGACTTAACCCTTCTAAAGCCTGTTCAGAGACTGGATGGCTGTGGCAGCTGTCCTTTGGGTTGTCCCTCTGTAAGGTGGGAGCCATACTGCCTCACAGGGTCATGGTGAGTTTTAAACGAGGTAACTTGGGTAGAGTCTCGCACAGTGCTTGGCACATAGTAGGTGTGTTAATTTCTCTCCCTTCCCTGCAGGCCCCTCACCTGCTCTTCCCTCCACGATTTTCCATAACCCAGTTTTTACTTGGAGCCAGCCTTCTGCCAAGAGTCTCAGTTTGGTTGTGTCCTCCTACAACTGCTATTTTTGGCTTGACTTCCCTCTCCAGCTCCCAGTGGTCCAGCCACACAGCCGCCTGTGGTACCAGCTGGTTGATGTAAGTCCATCCATCCTCAGAGGAACCTGGTTATTACCAGTAAGCTGTGCTTCTCTGAAAATGTAGCACCCTTGATAACGAATGTAGTTTTTTCTTTATCACTGATGATTAGTCATCTATGATAACTTACTCTTGTGATCCTCAGGTTGGAACTAGAATTAGAGAATTGACTTTGTTGGCATAGGTGTCCTAGTGAGCTCCTGAGCCCAGGACATGTGACTGATGAGGTAAAACGCTGGGGAGACCCGTGAGGTCAGCCCTTCAGTACTGAGTGTTAGGCGGCTTACTTGTCTCACCTGTCAAGGATGATACATTTTCAAAGAAAAAACGTTACTGGTAAGTAACTGGGATTTTTGAGTTAATTTTCCTATAAGTCAATAAATAAGAATTCCCAAACTTGTTTTTATCGACAAATGCATTTGCATTTGAATATTATTTCAAAAATGAAAGGAATATGGTTATTAGTTAAGGTCGATAGTTAAAGAATGGGATAGGGTTCTGGAGGTAACCAGGTAGACCATGAGGCAGTGTAGACCTTTAGTTTTCTAAGTATATACTTTCTGAGCTATCAAGAGAAATTTGCAGCTGAAGTCTCCATTGGGAGAGTCAGCAAATGTAGTCTATATTCAGAAACATTTTTTGAGTGCCTACTCTTTTTTGAGACACTGTGCTGAGTATGGGAGTGAGACAGAGGTGAAGCCACACTTGGCCTCCGCCGCGTCCAGAGCGTGCGGTGGTGCTCATAGGGTTCGTATCGAGAGGGTGGCTCCTGGGATTGTGGCAGTGTGGGCGGAGGTCACCCTGAGGATTCAGCCTTTGCCATCTGATTTCTGTGCTTTAGTCAGTCCTCTCTGTCCACAGGAAAACTCAGCTGGCCTCATTCGAAAGCCCAGAGCATTTTCTGTGCGGCTAGAGCACACAGATAAAGCAAAGCCAGTGTCCCTCCCACTTCGTAGATGAATAGAACATTCGGCTTTCTGACCTGGAGTGTGACCTTGGATTTAGATGTTAAAGTGGGCAAATAGGGCAGAATTGGAGAGGCAGCCTACTCCATTGCACCCCCTTGGGCTTTTTAGGGGGCTCATCTTTAGAATTGGAATCACAGAATTAATTACCCCTACTAAGTATAAAATAAAAATAAAAGGCTGTAATTGTTTTGAAAGGTTTGAGAATTATTTTGTACTTGAAATCACTGGACAGTGTATAATACTTGCCCCAAAGTTACCGGGTTAAGTATTCCTTCTCAGGAGGGAAGGCAGACGTGGCCGAGGCAGGAAGAGGGGCGCTGGGGGGGGGATGGAGCACCCACCTCACGGCTGTGCCAGGGCGATGCCCTGGGGTGTTGCCGTCAGGCTTTGGTCTCCGTCCTGGGCGGCAGTTGACTGCCTTGTTGACAAGCCAGTTACTGAACCCTGAACCTCAGTGCCCTCTCATTTGTGAAGTTATGAAGCTAAAGGCTGAGACAAGAGTGGTTAAGAAAGTGTCTGTAAAGCACTTAGCACAGTGCCTGCAACATAGTACGTGCTCAATAAATGTTAACTGTTGTTAGTGGATTATTGGACGGATGGATGAAGAACTGTATCAGACTAAAGAGTGGAACCGGGAAAGTTTGTGGGTTCTGGAGCATTGGTGAACTGTTCACACGTTATTTATTTGAGCTATGAATAAATATACTTTATAGTTATAATTATTATCTTTATCTTTGCCCTTTGGAAAGCAAATTAATGGGTAGTCACTGTCACAGTTCTGACTACTCCATCTTTAAACCTTCCCTTCCACCAAGGAAGAAGCTATTTTTGTGCTGCAGAGACTGTGACTGTGGCCGTTGCCAGGTTACCCCTGGCCTGATGAAATGCTGAGGGCCTGGTGTGGCCTGTGCCAATGATGTCCACTCTGATGTCACCATATCTAGAACTGATATTTTAAAGACCTCTTAAATAAAAATTAAATGTTTAATAGTTGTCTGTATATGTAATTTTTTGCTTTATTTTACCACTTCAGTTTTTTTTTTTTTTTTTTTTTGCTCTGTTTTCATTGATTACAGATTATGAATGTGTCTCCAGGGTATTTTTGAGAAGCTCTGGAGACCTGATAATTGTGTGACGGTGCCCTTTAGGGAAAGCTGGATTCCTAGATAGGATGGAACGTGCTATGGTTATTTGGGCACAATTTTACCGTATTTCATAGAATCAAAGATGCAGACTTATTATCATTTTAACACCTGAAAGAGTCATGCATTTTAGAATCACTGTGATAAGAAAGCATCATGTTACAGCTCACTTGGAAAGTTGTTTCTTAGTGAAGCAGAAGGGAAGGAGGAATGCCTTGGAATCGATGTCATCGTGGATTGGATGAAATACGGTATTTCAAGGAGGCAGAGGCACTTAAACATTAGAGAGATTTGGTATCATGGCAAGATATGCTGGGGCTCCCGGGCCAGACTTTCTGGATTCAGATTCTAGCTCTATGTGACTTTGGGCCAGTTACTTATCCTTTCTTTTATTCTCTCCCCTGAAAGGTGGAGGCTCAGGACAGCCCCCATCGTACAGCATTGTGATGAGGACTGAATAGGACCAGACACGTGATGTGTGGAAGGGAGCGCCCAGCATGTAGAAAGGGCTTTTAACATTAGCTATTATTATTAAGTTTAGAAATTACACTTTACAGACTCTATTTGAATCCATTTGTTGTGATTGAAATCAGATGTGTTTAACCCTTTAATGTTTGTGTATCACCTGATAGTTGAGCAAATGTCATCTTGGTTGTTTAAAAGGAAAGATAAAGATAAGTGTTAACCTAGCAAGTCTTCATATTTTCATTAAGATTGAAGTGGCACATTTGGTATCTCTTATTAGTATCTATGTCGTTGAGGGATGGAAGACATTCTGAGCTGTTAATCTGAATCTAATACAAATACAGTTTTTGATTGGTAAGTATGGGAAGGGATGGAGGGCTTTATAAACTTGCAAAATCTGAAGCAAGTAGGAGAGGAGAGAATCCTTTTTGATTTTTTTATGCACTTTACTATTTTATTTTAGGTAAAGACGGTAATTAAAAATTGTAAAAGTTTCCTTTTAAAAATTATTTAAATACGATTGCTACTGCGTCAGGTTGTCTTACTCTTATGAGTCATTTTATTCTGTCCTAGTGTTCGGTGACCAGTGACCTAGATTTTCCGACACAAGTCATTCCACTAAAGACTCTGAACGCGGTTGCCTCGGTGCCCATAATGTATTCGTGGTCTCCCCTGCAGCAGAACTTCATGGTACGTAACGCATGCATCTTCTGCTTATTTGATAATCACTGTTTGAAATAAACAGCATCGATGATTTTCTCATGAAGGTGAGTCAGTATGAGTGAAAAAGCTATCGAAATGGTGGAACTTAGAGTGATGGCTTTTTACACACACGCACACACACGCACACACACACCCACACACCACACACACACACCCACCCACCCACCCACACACACACACACACACATTTAATATAGAGGCATGTATATTTTCTTTTGATGTTATTTATTGATTTCAGAGAGGAGAGAGAGTGAAAGGGGATGGGGAGTGGGAAGCATCAACTCGTAGTAGTTGCTTCTCATGTGTGCCCTGCAAGCCCAGGGTTTCATACTGGTGACCTCAGCATTCCAGGTCGATGCTCTATCCACTGTGCCCCCACAGGTCAGGCTTTATATATGTATTTTAATCCTTTACAGTATTGCTCTTTTCCTAGTTCTTTGTAGTTAAAATAGTCTTTAATGGAAACCATACCTGGGATTAAAAACATTTAAAATATGAAATTTATAGTTCTTAAGTCTGTCATAGGTCAGTCTGACTGAAGTTTTGTTAATAGAGAACTTATTTAAACAATTTTAGGCAGCACGCTATTAAACGATAGTGTATACTGTGGAATATACTCAGGGTTTATAAAACACAAGCACATTGCCACAGATGACACTAGCCTGGTAGCTTCAGTGGCTTTGTAATGAAATGCTAGTGTTTTTAGTTCTTGACAGAAGGAGGTGAAGGAGGATGGAAGAGAGAGGACTGTGCGTTCTCAACCTGTGTTCTGTAAAAATATAGTTTATTACTTGAGATATAAAATAGTAAGGGCAGTATAACATGGCTGGAGGGCTTTGGTGAGCTTGCTTGAGAGAACTGTCTTTAATAACGTAAAGGCTTTACAGTGCAGGGTTAAAGGCATGCTTTGTGTTCTTCTCGCAGTTGCATAGATTTGTGCGTTCAGGGCTTTATTTCAAAAACGTTTAGTTTAAGAATCCTATTGTGAGAAGTTTCATATTTTCACAGATTGAAATGCTGAAAGAATATTGTTTTAAGTTGCCCAGATACAGGATTTA
Organism: Saccopteryx bilineata; assembly: GCF_036850765.1. NCBI lineage: Eukaryota > Metazoa > Chordata > Mammalia > Chiroptera > Emballonuridae > Saccopteryx > Saccopteryx bilineata. The sequence continues at coordinate 346,778,863 of NC_089491.1, read as the reverse complement.
TGAGCCATCCGTGGGTTTGGCTGGACACTGATTAAAGCAGATTAGGCAGACTGTTATGCTAGGCTATGTTTTGAGGACAAGATTATATGGATATAATTGGGAAGATGAAAAAACCATGCCACTTAATCTTGCCTTATATCCATCAATACAAACATTCCCAGTTTAAATGAGATTTGTGCAAGTGAGACGCAGAGAAAGCTGGACTCTTCAGCTGTACACAAGCTTGAATCCAAATAGACCAGAACATTAAAATGAAAATTTTCACTTTATATTCCATGTGTACTTTTTCTCCTAATTTCCCTTTTCTCTCTATGTCAAAGGTAAGAACTGTGCAATTGTCCTAAATTTGTTATTTTGGGATTTGGGGGAAATTTCTCCTTTCTTCATCTTTCCTGCTCTCTACTACCAGAAAGCCCCTATAAGTCTCAGGGTCTTCTCCTGGGTGATTCCCCCTATCTGCACGGCCCAGCTCCGGGCACCTGTCACTTGAAATAGCTGCCCTGACCTCATGTCAGACTTAGCCAGTCCTTGCTGTTTATCAGAATTCTTTTTCTAAAATTCTGTTTAGAGTCCCTGTTCAGTGGCCTACGATGCAGAATATCCTTACTTTAGTTTACTTTAGTGTCCCTTAATATGGATTTCAGAGTGCTAGTGTTTATGATTACTGTCTTTAATTCTATCTATCCTATTTATTTTTGTATTTTTTTCAAAGTGAGAAGCAGGGGAGGCAGACAGACAGACTCCCACATGCGCCTGAATGGGATCCACCGGGCATGCCCACCAGAGGACGATGCTCTGCCCATTTAGGGTGTTTCTCCTTTGCGGCTGGAGCCATTCTAGCACCTGAGGTAGAGGCCATGGAGCTGTCCTCAGCACCCGGGGCCAACTTTGCTCCAGTGGAGCCTTGACTGCGGGAGGGGAAAAGAGAGAGAGAGAGAGAGAAAGGAGAGAGGGAAGGGTGGAGAAGCAGATGGGCACTTCTCCTGTGTGCCCTGACTAGAATTGAACCTGGGACTTCCACATGCCAGGCTGATGCTCTACCACTGAGCCAGCCAGCCAGGCCTTGTCTTTTTCTTTCTTTTTTTTTTCTTTTTTTTTTTTTTGTGGCAGAGACAGAGAGAGTCAGAGAGAGGGACAGATAGGAAGGGAGAGAGATGAGAAACATCAATTCTTAGTTGTGGCTCCTTAGTTGTTCATTGATTGATTTCTCATATGTGCCTTGACCTGGGGGCTATAGCAGACTGAGTGACCCCTTGCTTGAGCCAGTGACCTTGGGCTCAAGCTGGTGAGCCCTGCTCAAACCAGATGAGCCCGTGCTCAAGCTGCTGACCTTGGGGGGTCTCGAACCTGGGTCCTCCACATCCCAGTCTGACGCTCTATCCACTGCGCCACCACTTGGTCAGGCCTTTTTAATTCTTTACTGAGAACTCTCTCCTGTCTGTGACAGCCAGTTTCCTGTCCCGGTCTTTGGAAGCACTCCATTCTCTGAGCTTTTGACTGGCTTCCTGGCCAGCCTAGTGCCCTTTCACCCCTGTTGTCTTCTAGCCCTGGATCGAAACTCATTTGTTACCTCATTAACATAATCAGTTTTGATGTGCTTGTTGCTTATCTCAGCATTAAAATATTTTTTGCTATTGTAGCATGTTTTATGTAAACAAGGAGTCCTTTTTTGGTATAAACTTTGAACAGACCATTGGTACTCTATTTTATATCCCTAGAATTTTATTGCATTGACCGTCTCTCAATAACTAGATCAGATGATATTTAGAAACCCTTACATTAGATTTTTTTTGAGATAGCTATTTATAGCTGACTTGGATAAACCATGTTTTATTAATTCTAAGATGCTATAAATAGGAATGTATACATAACATAATGGAAAGTTGTAATGATTGATATGTTAGATTAGGTAAACATTTTTTCTGAAATTTGTTTCTCAGTTATGCCTATTGGTAAGAGGGGTCATTTTTGATAGTTTCAGAGTTTGCTACCTGTTGTTCTGGGCCTGGAGAACTGGGTAATGCTACTTGCTGATGAAAGAATTGCTGTATATCATGTGGTACAGTGGTCCCAAACCTTTTTTAGGCCACTGACTGGTTTAATGTCAAAATATTTTCAGGGACCAGCCTTGAGGGTGGGACGGATAAATGTATCACGTGACCGAGACAAGCGTCAAGAGTGAGTTTTAGGCCCTGGCCGGTTGGCTCAGCAGTAGAGCGTCGGCCTGGCGTGCGGGGGACCCGGGTTCGATTCCCAGCCAGGGCACATAGGAGAAGTGCCCATTTGCTTCTCCACCCCCCCCTTCCTCTCTGTCTCTCTCTTCCCCTCCCACAGCCAAGGTTCCATTGGAGCAAAGATGGCCTGGGCGCTGGGGATGGCTCCTTGGCCTCTGCCCCAGGCGCTAGAGTGGCTCTGGTCTCGGCAGAGCGACGTCCCGGAGGGGCAGAGCATGGCCCCCTGGTGGGCAGAGCGTCCGCCGCTGGTGGGCGTGCCGGGTGGATCTCGGTCAGGCGCATGCGGGAGTCTGTCTGTCTCTCCCCGTTTCCAGCTTCAGAAAAAGAAAAAAAAGAAAAAAGAGTGAGTCTTAGACGGATGTAACAGGAGGGAATCTGGTCTTTTTTTTGTTTGTTTGTTTTTTGTATTTTTCTGAAGTTGGAAACGGGGAAACAGACTCCCGCATGCGCCCGACCGGGATCCACCCGGCACGCCCACCAGGGGGCTTTGCTCTGCCTATCTGGGGCGTTGCTCTGTTGCAACCAGAGCCATTCTAGTGCCTGAGGCAGAGGCCACAGAGCCATCCTCAGCACCCAGGCCAACTTTGCTCCAATGGAGCGTTGGCTGCAGGAGGGGAAGAGAGAGACAGAGAGGAAGGAGAGGGGGAGGGGTGGAGAAGCAGATGGGTACTTCTCCTGTGTGCCCTGGCCGGGAATTAAACCCGGGACTCCTGCACGCCAGGCCGACGCTCTACCACTGAGCCAACTGGCCAGGATGGAATCTGGTCATTTTTTAAAAATAAAACATTGTTCAGACTTAAATATAAATAAAACGGAAATAATATAAGTTATTTATTCTTTCTCTGCGGACCGGTACTGGTCTGCGGCCCGGGAGTTGGGGACCACTGATGTAGTACATTGATTCAAAATTTGATACTCAGGAGAAGGCTGCTTTTTAACTTTTTATTTTTTTGACTTTTAGGTGGAAGATGAAACTGTTCTACATAACATTCCTTATATGGGTGATGAAGTTTTAGACCAGGATGGGACTTTCATTGAAGAACTAATAAAAAACTATGATGGAAAAGTACATGGGGATAGAGGTGAGCCATGTGTTTATTCTCCTAGAAAAGGGGGCCAAATAACAGAGAGAGAGATTGCCCTTTCTGGTCACTCGGTTGGAGTGTCATCCCCAGAATGCCAAGGTTGCGGATTCAATCCCCGGCCAGGGCACGTAGAAGAATCAAGCAGTGAATATGTAAATAAGTAGAAAACAAATCAAGGTTTCTCTTCCTGCCCTCCCCCCAAAAGTCACTTAAAAGGAATTGGAGATACTGTAGTTTTGTTTTTTTTTAAAGCATAGGTATGAATATTTTTTAAAATATTAAAATACAGCTTTGTGCTGACTTAACTGGCCCACAAACCTAACATTTTTAGTGTTTTTCTTATTTTTAAATTGAAGACCATGTTTGCCATGTGAAAATTATACAAAGTTGGTTACAACATACATTTTGTGAATAGTACATAAGTAGGATTGAGTGTATCAGACTTTAAGATCTTTAGCAGTAGCCTGACCAGGTGGTGGCGCAGTGGATAGAGCGTTGGACTGGGATGCAGAAGGACCCAGGTTCGAGACCCCGAGGTCGCCAGCTTGAGCGCGGGCTCATCTGGCTTGAGCAAAGAGCTCACCAGCTTGGACCCAAGGTCGCTGGCTCCAGCGGGGGTTACTCGGTCTGCTGAAGGCCCATGGTTGGGGCGCATGTGAGAAAGCAATCAATGAACAACTAAGAAGTCGCAACGAGAAACTGATTATTGATGCTTCTCATCTCTCTCCGTTCCTGTCTGTCCCTGTCTATCTCTGCCTCTGTAAAAAATAAATAAATAAAAATGTTCTTTAAAAAAAAAAGATCTTTAGCAGTAAAATTAGTTAAGGCTGGAGCTTGACTTATGTGACAGGACTCCAAAAGGCCCTGCATGCTGGCCCCTGCCCCTCAGGCCACTGCAGTGCCTGAGGCTCTGTCATTGGAGTCAAGGCTTCCAGGTATTCCGTGTCCAAGAGAGCCTGCTCCTTGTCTGGCAGGAGGGGGCAGGTGTGACGTAGGCAGCTGTTCTCGTCAATAATGGGAAGCAAGCTGTCAGGTACATCATTTGGGGATGAGGTTAATGTTAGAGACACTGCAGACTTTTGGGGGAGGGATGATTGAAGAGAAAATGTCAGGCAGGTAAATTTTGTTCCTAACTCTGCCTTGGGCCAGTTCCGTAGAGGACCTTCCCCTCATTTTAATAATAATGTTACAGTGCTGATGACAGGCTCTGGCTCGCACATGGGAAAAGGCACCTGTCAGCTTTTGTCACTGTTCTCTGTGTACTGCTGATACCTGACTTGTGATTTTCAGAGTGTGGGTTTATAAATGATGAGATCTTTGTGGAGTTGGTGAATGCTCTTGGCCAGTACAATGATGACGACGACGATGACGGAGATGATCCCGATGACAGAGAGGAAAAGCAGAAAGACCTGGAGGAGAACCGAGATGGTATGTCCATTAGGCTGTGTCACCATTTCCACACTTCCCAGAAGCAGCATGGTGCAAGTGGGTCTTAATTGTCTTCCAAAAATTACCTTGCTAGCAGTGTGATTGGAGTTAGAGGGCTCTCTGTAGCATTTCATTCTGCACTCGAACACCTTCTTTTCTTCTGGGTTTCACTGGGCGGTCTAAGTCATTAGATAACACAGCGGTCATCCATGTGCACCAGCAGTGAGCTCATTGCTTTATGTGCGCCAACTCCCTTACTCCTCATAATGTCCACCAGGTGGGCCTGTTTCATAGTGAGGAGGCAGGTGTAGTCACTGAAGGAACTTGTTTAAGTCTCCACCATTTGGGAAGACACAGTCCAGCTCACAGAAACGGGAACCGGCTCTAACTCCAGAGCTTGTGCTGTAACCCCATCCCCAGAAAGGCAGGCTCACAGGGCAGCTGAGAGTTGAGGAGACTTGGCAGAGTTCATTGTCAAGGCAGCATAGAAAGATTGGGGGTGGGGGGGAGCTGTAATTTCAGAGAAGCATAAACATTTTCTGATAGGCACCATAGTGATCATGTAGTTAACAGGGGAGGAGCCAGACCCAAGTGGATCACGGACCAGCCAAGTTCACAAAACCCGTTAGTGGCAGAGCTGGGATTAGAACCTTCGCTTTTCTGCCTTCTGTCTGCTTAAAACTTTCCACATTGGGGTTTGAAAGTTTGTTTGACCTGTTATGCCACATATACATGTAAAGTATTTTGGAAGGAAGTGAAACACAAAGTTGATCTTTTCTTAGAGGATGAGCTTTGTTACATAGAGTTGAATGGAGAAAATGAACGGTTGAAACCTTGGTCATTCTTTGTTTTCTTTCATATTTCCGTTTTAGATAAAGAAAGCCACCCACTTCGTAAATTTCCTTCCGATAAAATTTTTGAAGCCATTTCCTCAATGTTTCCAGATAAAGGCACAGCAGAAGAACTAAAGGAAAAGTAAGACTTGCTCTTTTGAGCTAGCCTCACCTTGTAGGGGATGCCACCAACTATTGCTTTATTGTAAGTGGAGCTAATGTCGCTGCTGACCCTCTCACTTCATTGGCCGCAGTGTTTGCCAGACATGAGAAGCGGTGCATGGTCCCCACGGGCTGCGTCCTGCACAGCCATACTGTCAGTAGAACCACACACACACAGTGTGCAGCGAGCAGCTCATGTCGAGGAACAGTTATCGGGACAGCTGTAGAAATTTTAGTGCAGCTGATGTTTAATATAAGAACATTTTTCATGATAGCTCTGAATCGTATCTGAATTTGACTTGATATATCACATGTAATATTTAATTGGCTCTTCACAAGATGGTTGTAGTAGGTTGGACCTTTCTTTTGTGCTTTAGGCAAGATAAAAATAAAACATGGAATCTGTTTAGAAACAAAAATTTTAAAACAGTCACTTCTGTTTCCCACGGACTTAGTTTTCCTTGGTTCACATCAGGTATAAAGAACTCACCGAGCAGCAGCTCCCAGGAGCTCTTCCTCCTGAGTGCACCCCGAACATAGATGGACCAAACGCCAAATCCGTCCAGAGGGAGCAGAGCCTGCACTCGTTCCACACGCTCTTCTGTCGGCGGTGCTTCAAGTACGACTGCTTCCTACATCGTAAGTGCAGTTATTGTACGTTTTCATTTTCTATCTTTATTGTGGAATATGTCTTAGTGCAACCTGGAAATTGTTGGCGTTTATTACAACTAGAATTTATCATGTAATCTTGCAGTTATAATTGAAAAATGTTAGGATCACTTTCTTGTTATTTTTTAATTTGTTGCTTGAGGGTTGCTCCGAAGTCATTTGCATGTGTTGTGAGTTGGGCTGTTGTGTCCCACTTCCCTGTGATACAGGTCAGGGGTTTTCCCATAAATGCTAACTGAGCAGTTGTTTTATAATAAAAGTATTACTGTGCACTAGCTGACAGCCCAGGCAGTGGTCGGCAAACTCATTAGTCAACAGAGCCAAATATCAACAGTACAACGATTGAAATTTCTTTTGAGAGCCAAAGTTTTTAAACTTATATAGGTAGGTACATTGTTATTAATTTAATTAGGGTATTCCTAAGCTGGCCTTTGCTAAAAACATCCTCAGTCTGATTGAGCTGCATGTGGCTCGCAAGCCACGGTTTGCTGACCACTGGCCCAGGGCAACACTGTGATATTAGTGAACAAATTTTGTTGAAGAAATTGGCTAACAAGCTGTTTATATATAAGGACCTGGCTGGGTAGCTCAGTTGGATAGAGCCTTGTCCTGATATACCAAGGTTGTGGGTTTGATCCCCAGACAATAAGTGGTGTTGGGAAAGTTGGACAGACATGCAAAACAAAGAGATTGCACCTTCTTACAGCATACACAATAATACATTCACAGTGGCATAAAGACTTAGATGAACTCAAGACCATGCAAGTTCTAGAAAACATAGACGGTAAAATCTCGGACATTTCTCGTAGCAGTGTTTTTTCTGATATATAACCTCAGATAAGGGAAACAGAAAAAAGATACAAATGTGACTACAGCAAACTAAGAAGCTTTTGCACAGCAAAAGGAACCATCAACAAAATGGAAAGACAACCCACTGAAAGGGGAACCTATTTTTTGATACACCTGATAAGGGCTTAATATCTAAAATTTACAAGGAATTCATAAAACTCAACAGCAAAAAAAACACACCAAACAAAACAGTCCAATTAAGAAATGGGGAAAGGACTTGAACAGACCTTTTTCTAAAGAGCACAGATGGTCACAGACCTATGAAAAGATACTCAGTGTCACTAGTCATCAGAGAAATGCAAATTAAAACACCTCACACCTGTCAAAATGGCTATCATTAATCTTAACAAACAACAAATGTTGACAAGGATGTGGAGAAGAGGGGACTTTTGTGCGCTGTCATTAGGAATGCAGATTGGTGCAGCCATTGTAGAAATCAGTATGTAGTTACCTTAAAAAATGAAAAAATGGAACTGCCTTATGACATAGCAATTCCACTTCTGGGAATTTATCCAAAGAAACCCAAAATACTAATTTGAAAGAAGATATGCACCCCTATGTTCATTGCAGCATTCTTTACAATAGCCAAGATTTAGAAGTAGCCCCAGTGCCCATCAGTAAATGAATGGGGGGAGGGAACAGGGGTACATTTACACAATGGAATATGACTCAGTTGTAAAAAGGCAGGAAATCTTATCCTTTGCAACAACAGCATGGATGGACTAGGAGTTGAGCCAGTCAGAGAAAGACAAGTACCATTATAATTTCACTTGTAGTGGAGTCTAAAGAAAAAAACAGACTGACAGCTCACTGAGGGGAAGGGGGTTGGCTGAAAAAGGTGAAGGGATGAAGCAAGGAGAAAGAAACCTCACCTCACAGACACAGACAACAGCATGGGGACTGTTGGAGGGAAAGGGAGGAGGCGAGGGAGGGTATGGGAGAATAGACCGTGATAGAGGGAAACTTGACTTGGTGGTGATCTCAATGTAATAAACAGATATGTTGTAGAATTGTGCAACTGAAACCTGTATACTTTCATTAAACAGTGTTACCCCAATTCAATAAAAAAAAATTTTTTTTTTTGATATTTTTCTGAAGCTGGAAACGGGGAGAGACAGTCAGACAGACTCCCGCATGCGCCCGACCGGGATCCACCTGGCACGCCCACCAGGGGGCGACGCTTTGCCCACCAGGGGGCGATGCTCTGCCCATCTGGGGCGTAGCTCTGCTGCAATCAGAGCCATTCTAGTGCCTGAGGCAGAGGCCACAGAACCATCCTCAGCGCCCAGGCAAACTTTGCTCCAGTGAGCCTTGTCTGCGGAAGGGGAAGAGAGAGACAGAGAGGAAGGAGAGGGGAAGGGGTGGAGAAGCAGATGGGCGCTTCTCCTGTGTGCCCTGGCTGGGAATCGAACCCGGGACTCCCGCACACCAGGCTGACGCTCTGCCACTGAGCTAACCGGCCAGGGCCTCAATAAATTGTTTTTAAAAATTAGTTTTTAACAAGTGGTATTCAGTTCTCCCCCATTTGACAGATAGAAACCCAAAAATTATAGAGGTCAGAATTATTTTGATAAAAATAGGAAATCCGATTTCATTGCAGAAGCTGTGTCAGTTGTTTCTGTAGGGATATTAGAGACTGGAATGTTTATGAGCAGTTAGAGTTTGTGTGCATCATTTACAGAATACTGCCTGCTCCAGTTAAGGGCTGGTAGGCAAGTGCTGGGATGTGAACCGCATGTTGGCAAGACTGGATTGTACTCACTGACTTTTCTATTGAAACTGGGGAAATGAAGCAAATATTTTTAGTTAAATTTGGATCTGTTATCTATTTTTTAGCTTTTCATGCAACACCCAACACTTACAAGCGGAAGAACACAGAAACGGCCTTGGACAACAAGCCATGTGGACCGCAGTGTTACCAGCATTTGGTAAGCTTGCGGCGAGGGCCCTGAGGGCATTTGAGGTGCCGGTTCCGAACCTGAGGAGTGTGCAGTCAGGTTATACTGGCTCCGTGGCGCTCCTGGCCACACTAGGCAGAGGCCCGTCGTTTTGTAGGTCATGTGCTGGGCATTGGAGCCCTCATCAGTCCCACGTTAGTCTGCAGCAACACTTTCACGTCTTTAGGGTCAAGGATTCTTCCGTTCCACCTTCCAGACAGCCCCACCTAAAGAAACCCCAGAAACTCGGTGGTCACTGGTGTCCCCAAGCCTTTCTCAGAGATCGCCTTTGAGCCCCAGACCCCTGTTGTTGCAGCTCTAGTATAGGGCCCACACTTTTTTTTTTTTTAATGGAGAAAAGGTAAAGGTGTAGGAAAATATGAGGTAGAAAAGTTCTCTTTTTACGGGTACTATCTTACTTTTACCATTTCCCCTCTTTGAACCAAGCCACTCCTACCTAGGAACTAAGTGGGTATATATTGCCTGTTGGATTTTGGACAGAAGATGCATTGAATGGCACCTGCAGAAGGTATCCTATTTTTAAGCAATTTGGTCTTTGTAGAATGAAGTTTAAACTGTTGGCTACTCTCAGACTTCTCCTTCTAGTCCACTGAAACGGGATTCTTGAGCACTGGTTTATCGTGCTCCTTACGAGGCAGGGCTTTCCGCGGCTGCTTACCTCTGCCTCCCGGTCTCTCGCCACCCTCTCGCCGCCGGGTGCAGACATGCCTGCACAGCCCTGTTGCTCTGTTCCTGTCACTCCCTGGGGCTGCGCACCCTCCACAGGAACTAGGGTGTTCGTTAGGGAGGCAGGAGGTGATAGTGAGGCACACTTACGTGCTCTGTGTTCTTGTGTACTTCTCATGTGACCATGGAGGCATGTGCCAGATCAGAGCCCTGAAACAGGAAAGTTTGACTCCAGATGCATGTTAAGTATACGGTTCTCATAAAAATTTACTTGTAAAGAGACTATATGTCACATAAAGTACATTTTGTTTTACTAGTCAGTTACTGTGTCTCATGTACAGAACTGTCTTGCGATGGCAGCTCTGGCAATATGGAGAGCCCACATCTGTCTGTCTGAAATGTCCAAATAGCAAAAGCAGATAGAAAACAAGTGTATTTAGACATGCAAATGATTATTTGTAAAAAAATAGATGTTGTCTTGACTAACTTGCTTATGCAATCTTATTTTTCTTTCCTCCACCAAAATATGTTGTAGACCTTGACCTTGTTGTCTCCATGTCTCACTTCGTAGGAGGGAGCCAAGGAGTTTGCGGCCGCCCTCACTGCCGAGCGGATCAAAACGCCCCCCAAACGCCCGGGGGGCCGCCGACGTGGGCGGCTCCCCAACAACAGCAGGCCCAGCACCCCCACCATTAACGTGCTGGAGTCCAAGGACACGGACAGCGACCGGGAGGCCGGGACCGAGACAGGCGGCGAGAACAACGACAAAGAGGAGGAGGAGAAGAAGGACGAAACGTCCAGCTCCTCTGGTGAGGGGCCTGTAACGCACTGGGCCTGACTGCTGCTGTGAGAGTCTCTGTTGTGGAGGCAAAGGGTGTGATGGAGTGACCTGCGGCCGGGTGCCGCTCTTGCCATCTCTCAGGGAGGGTGTGAGGTCCAGGTCATGCAGTGTCGTGTTCTTGGTGCTCTGTGGGTCATTCTGGTTATTTTCTGGACTGGGTTTTCGGTGTCCCTCTGCCTTGTGACTTAAGCATGAACAGCACAGCCCCATTTGCCCAGGCTTCTGGTTCCATCGGGAAAAACCTGTGACACTCTGATCTGTCTGTTCTCCGACATGACTCCCTTCCTGCTTTTTTCTTAAGCGTACGCCAGATTTTACATCTTTTTTTTTACGGAGAGAGAGTCAGAGAGAGGGATAGATAGGGACAGACAGGAATGGAGATGGGAAGCATCAATCATCAGTTTTTCATTGCGACACCTTAGTTCATTGATTGCTTTCTCATATGTGTCCTGACTTGGGGCGGGGGGCGCTTCAGCAGACCGAGTAACCCATTGCTCAAGCCAGCGACCTTGGATCCAAGCTGGTGAGCTTTGCTCAAACCAGATGAGCCTGTGCTCAAGCTGGAAACCTTGGGGTCTCGAACCTGGGTCCTCTGCATCCAGCCTGACACTCTATCCACTGTGCCACCACTTGGTCAGGCAGGTTTTACAAGTCTTGATGTGCTGTTCTCACCTGTCCTTTCCTGACCAGTGCTTCCCTCTGGTTGTAGAAGCGAATTCTCGGTGTCAGACGCCCATAAAGATGAAGCCAAACAGCGAGCCCCCCGAGAACGTGGAGTGGAGCGGGGCCGAGGCCTCCATGTTCCGGGTCCTCATTGGCACCTACTATGACAACTTCTGCGCCATTGCCAGGTTAATCGGGACCAAAACGTGCAGGCAGGTGAGCACTTCTGGTTAATAAAGAGTTTCAGAGAGGGGGAAAATATGTAATACTCGCCCAAACGTAGGAACCACCTCTGTTAACCAGCTGTTCAACTGAGCAGGAGAAGCAGGGTCCTTTTTGTTGTCACCGAGAGGGAACTGAGAGAGCTGTTCTGACTTTAGATAGTTCGGGTTTAGGTTTCAGGTGAGGTAACTGTGGACCTAAAGCCAGAGAGAATTTAGGTTGAGCCTCAGGATTCCTGATCAGAACGTAGCTGGAACGCCTCTGTTTGTGTGCGGGTCGGGACAGCGCCTGCTTCATTCCCTGCTGTCCCCGGTACCTCAGCACACGGGTCGGGCGGTTCTGGTACGTGTTAGCTAGGACTGAGCTTGCTCACCTCGACGTACTCACGGCTGTGACCACCTCGCCTTTTGTCAGGTGTACGAGTTCCGGGTCAAAGAGTCGAGTATCATAGCACCTGCTCCTGCTGAGGATGTGGACACCCCTCCGAGAAAGAAGAAGAGGAAACACCGGTGAGTCCACCGCCGCTGTCCTTAGATGCTTCGGTGCTGAGGGCCGGATGCATCCCAGGCCACCGGCTGCCCCTTTGTCCGCCAAGGACACGTAAACTGTCTCCAAGACAGACATGTGGAGTCCTGTTTCCATGAGCGTCGCTGGAGTTCCTCTGTGAGGACATAGCAGCGTCAGGAGATTGAGATTTGGTGTGGAAATTATGAAAATTCCACTTACTGTGCTGCATTTTGCTGAGATAAACCTAGCAGCTTGTGCAGCACTGGCTACACAACTACTTCAGTTTGTTCTAAGTTGTTTTCCTGAGTGAATCTCAGGAGTGTGGATGCACGCTGAGCTGGTTTCTTTTTTTTTTTTTTTTGGTATTTTTCTGAAGTTGGAAACGGGGAGGCAGTCAGACAGACTCCCGCATGCGCCCGACTGGGATCCACCCGGCATGCCCACCAGGGGGCGATGCTTTCTCTGCCCATCTGGCGTGTTGCTCTGTTGCAACCAGAGCCATTCTAGTACCTGAGGCAGAGGCCAAGGAGCCATCCTCTGTGTCCGGGACAACTTTGCTCCAATGGAGCCTTGGCTGCGGGAGGGGGAGAGAGAGACAGAGAGGAAGGAGAGGGGGAGGGGTGGAGAAGCAGATGGGCGCTTCTCCTGTGTGCCCCGGCTGGGAATCGAACCCCGGATTCCTGCACGCCAGGCTGACGCTCCACCACTGAGCCAACTGGCCAGGGCCTGAGCTGGTTTCTGTTGGAGGCAGAAGCTTCCAGGTGTGTGGTGGTACCACGACACCGATGTTCTCAGTAGGCTGTCCCATACGCCCGTGGGATGAGGGTGGGGCCTCGGCACAGTGGCTGGACTGTCACTCAGTCCCGTCTCCCAACTTCAGTGATAAGCAGAGTTGGGTGTTAGGTTTGGAGCATTTAGATCAGTGTTTTACAAATGCTGGACCAGTTTGCCAGAAATCTCCTGCTGGTTGTGAAAGAGTTAACCTATCTGATGTGTGAAGATTACAGTCCCAGTGATCTTTTTTTTTTTTTTTTAATTTAAAATTTTTATTTTATTTATTCATTTTTAGAGAGGGGAGAGAGAGAGAGACAGAGAAGGAGAGAGAGGAGAGAGACAGAGAAGGGGGGAGGAGCTGGAAGCATCAACTCCCATATTTGCCTTGACCAGGCAAGCCCAGGGTTTTGAACCGGCGACCTCAGCATTTCCAGGTCGACGCTTTATCTACTGTGCCACCACAGGTCAGGCGGTCCCAGTGATCTTAGTTGAATTTGATTATGCTCGGGGATTTCTGCCTTGATGTTCACCGAAATAATTTTCATCAGTCCCCAAGTGTTAAAAGGTTGAAAACCACTGAGTTAGATTATGTTTAACAGTCTGCATACACGCTGTTCCATTTCTTTAATTTAGAACTTTAAGAACTTAAAAGTTTTTCCCACAGAATTTAGGCTTTAGTAGATACTTAAGTGGTTTTTGGCTGAATTATTTCTGACCATGTAGCTCAATTGCATGATAGACCCACATAATCTGCTACATGAAGGTGTGGCCACCCTAAGTGCTGACAGGTGACTTTGCAAAGGGCGTCTTGGCACCCAGCGGGTCCGGCTGCCACCGCATTTCCAGGTTGCTGCAAACAGGCAGATGGGAGCTGGGGAGTGTGACTCCTGTCACCGTCAGTGGATTTAAGGCTCTGCTGTTCATGGCATAGATGGACCTGTGGCAGGAGTGGCCGTGGGTCTGTGCTGACCACAGCTCCAGCTTCCTGAAGGTTTTCTGTTTTGCAGGTTGTGGGCTGCACACTGCAGGAAGATACAGCTGAAAAAAGGTTGGCAATTCCCATTCCACTGCAGTAACTTAGAACTGTCTGCGTGTTGTCTGTGTCAGCATAGCCACTAGGGTACAGTTAGGGGATTCTGAGATAATTGACTGCTTTATATTAAGGCAATTTAAGTGGAGGACGTGTGCTGATTAGACTGCCAGTGAAGGCGAATTGCTGGTGGGGTTGAAGAAGCCGCACTTTGGGGCCCTGAGATGGGTGACAGTGCCCCAACACCCAGAGCCCGCAGGGAGGTGCTTCCAGCCATTGTTCTGTAGACAGGCGTGTGTGTCAGGTGGGGGAATCCTGCTGAGCTCCAAGGTCACGGGCAGAACATGCTCTCGCTCCTTGTGTACAGTCTTCTCCCACCTCTGGTTGACGTGCGCGCTGTTGTCTTCCTGCAGACGGCTCCTCTAACCACGTTTACAACTACCAACCCTGTGACCATCCACGGCAGCCTTGTGACAGTTCGTGCCCTTGTGTGATAGCACAAAATTTTTGTGAAAAGTTTTGTCAGTGTAGTTCAGAGTGTAAGTATTTGTTGTGGGATATGGGCCTTTGGTCAGCCATTTAAAATAGTGACTGAAAGCAACACCATGGCAGCTCTGGCTGGCTTTCCTGGGATCTGCTGACTTAGGGCCCAGAGCCACCCGGCACCCAAGTCTGGTCAGGACCCTGCCTAATGCATGTAACGTAGCAGGTTAGGCAGAACAGGGTTAAAGGAGCTGTGGTGACACTGGCAGTGAAAGTAAGGGGAAGCTAGAAATCACTTTCTGGGCACCACGAGTTGTCGAAGGGTGGCGATTCAGTGACTTGATGGGACCGCAGTGAAGCCCAGCTGCGCAGGAAGGTTGTCTTCGTCTGTGCGCTGGGGCAGGGGGCTGCCGCGAGCATTCTGTGGGACTACGTGCTGGTAACCACAAGGACGTCTCTGCAGGCCAGAACCGCTTTCCTGGGTGCCGCTGCAAGGCACAGTGCAACACCAAGCAGTGCCCCTGCTACCTGGCCGTCCGTGAGTGTGACCCTGACCTGTGTCTGACGTGTGGGGCCGCTGATCACTGGGACAGCAAGAACGTGTCCTGCAAGAACTGCAGCATCCAGCGGGGCTCCAAGAAGGTGCGGGGCGAGGGCCGGGACACACACAGGGTTAGCTGGGGCCACAGGGGGCAGGAGGGAGAGCTTGGGCCTGTCCTGGGGCAGCTGCCCCGCCCTGTGGGAGCAGCCGAGGCGTGTTAGGAGGAGCAGCTGTTAAGTGCTTTTGGTTTGCAATAAGGTGTTTTCCTAGTTGAGTAGACAGCTTGAGCTTCTTTTTAAGTTAATAGAACCAGTAGGTAGCCTCCTTAATGCAAGTAAATGGTGTCCCTAGAATGTCGAGACCCATTCTTTCAATGGTAGCCAACTGTCCTTTTTGTGCTGCAGTCGTTTTCACAGGCTTCCTTTTCCTTTAATGACCTTGAAACATCAGTGCCAGGAATTACGTAACAGGGAGTTGCAAACAGGTGATTTTTAATTGTAGCAATCACGAAGTTGAATACTGAGAAAGGGAAACCTAACAACTGTACTGGGAAAGGTCAGTGTTGTGTTTTGCTTTTTTTTTAGTGTAGATGGTATGTTTCTTTAATTAATGACTTTTATAATAATAGATGGCACTTACTGTTTAATGTATAGCAGGCACTGGGCTCAGTGCTGTTAACTCTTTAGTCCTCAGACTCCATGAGGGAGACATCATTAAGCCCATGTCTAGGTCAGGGGACCGGAGTCAGAGGGCCTGAAAGGAGCAGGAATCCCGGCCGCCTGTGACCTATGTAGACGGTTCCCTGACATCCCCTCCTACCAGTTGTTCCTGGCAGTGGGTTATTTTTTGGCTCTGATGTTTTCAAGTGTTAGATGGTTTTGTCTGGGTAGTTAGTGCCCACTGAGGTCATTCTGTCAAAAAGATGCCTGGTTTCCCGAGGCACACCCATGGTGAGTGAGCCCTAACGGCCTCCCCCTTCCTCCCCACCCTGCACTCACCACTGGAGTACAAACCAGTTTGCTCAGAAGGCGGGCAGTGCTGTTCATGCTGATGCTCTGTTTAACTCTGAAAACAGAATTAGGGATACTTGGTTACCAATGAGACTTCATTTATTTCATATTGTTTAGCTATTGCAGTTTCTGACTAGGGAGTTATCTGGGAAGTTCCCGACAGGGGACTCTAGGTTGGATTAGAGTAGATGGGGGTCTTTTTAAGGGACACAGGGAATGAATGTGGGAGGAAAGCACAGTAATGACCCCGGCCATGTCCATCAGCTTGGCATCTGCTAAGAATACAGGCTGGGCTGATGCGGTGGTGACACCACCTCCGGACAGTTCTCCATGCTGTCGTGAGGACCTGCTGAGGGAGGAGGAGTCAGGGGCCGCACAGAAATTGGAGAAGCTGGTGGTGGAGGTCACTGTGGGGAAGTGTGGAAGAGAGGGGGACTTGGCATCCTCGTGTGAAATTCAGTGAAAGTGAATCGTTAAGGAAGTTGGGACCTGCAGGAAGGACAGGAAGTGCTAGGGCAGCTGCCAAGGTGCCTTGTTGAAGGACGGCCGTCAGGGGCCCGCGCCACCACAGGCAGTTCTTCCTGGAGGTGGCGCTTGTGGCCTGGACTTGATCCACTGAAAACCCAGAGCCCTCTTGCAGTTTGTAAGCCCCTTTGGCTAAACGGGGGAAGGTGACCTCTCCGTCCAGGGTGCGCGGTGGCTTCCTCCTGGGGGGCTCCAGAGCCCATGTCCGACAGGGAGGCGCCCTGGAGCTGGCTGTGGCTGCAACCGCAGCGCCTTGCTCTCTGATTGTGACTGCTTCTCCTCCAGCACTTACTGCTGGCGCCATCGGACGTGGCTGGCTGGGGCATTTTCATCAAGGATCCCGTGCAGAAGAACGAGTTCATCTCGGAGTACTGTGGAGAGGTGAGGCCATGGGCCCAGCAGTGCTGTCGGGGGCTGGGGAGCAGCCGTGGGACCGGCCACTCACCATGCGCACAGCCAGTGGGTCTGGTTAGAAACAACTGTACACAAACTGCCTTTTTTGACCTGGACTCTGCTGCTGGCTTTGGTTTGCTTGGTAACTGGCTGCTTCAGTCCTGGTCAGTTAGCTTTTATCTGAGGGTGGGGGCGTTTATGACACGAGTGTCCTACTTTATTCAGTCTCATTAGTAAGGACCTAGAAATGAGTGTCATTAATCTTACACCTTTTTAGCTGTAGAATAGGGGGAAAGCCATTGGGCTAGCTTCGGTTTGGTGTTAGTCCACCCCGTGTGAATTTCCACTCAGTAAAAAGACTTAGCACTTTCTCCGAGCGTACTTTGATGGGGAAATATTTGAGTTGAAATGCTTAGAGCCCACTGTTCTTGGACACCTCAGCCCGCAGACTGGGTGGTAGAGAGACCTGCTGAGTTTCCTCAGGGGGATCCGAATTCTGGTGAGCTACGTGCGCGCTCCCGCCAGGTTTGGTCACCGAGTCCAACACCATCTTCTCCTCTTCCTCCTTAGATAATTTCTCAAGACGAAGCTGACCGAAGAGGGAAAGTGTACGATAAATACATGTGCAGCTTTCTCTTCAACTTGAATAATGGTGTGTTGTTAGTCGGGGCGGTTTCTGGGTGGCACTGGGAGCCCTTCATTCGTGTTCTGAGCTGGCGGCTCTCCTTCCCTGGCTAAGGCGCGGCTGTTGCCGTCACTGGCAGGAGGAGTCCCCATGGCAGAGCGGGCTGTGTTTGTGGGAAAGGGTGCCTGAGGTCCCACTGCTGTGTTCTAGAGACTGGGGCATCAGTCCTCCTGGGGGGCGCTGAGCCGCTAGGCTTCTCCCACACTGCCCGCTGCCCGCAGAGGCTGGGGACGTGTGATGCCGCTTTCCCAGGCGGAGTCTCTGGGCAGAGAATATGCGGCTGGAGTCCAGGCCACAGCGGGGTAGGGAGCTGTGATGGAAAGGGGGTGCCTAGGGCCGAGATGTCCGCTCACCTTTGGTGAGACAGGTTACACAAACAATATTGAAAACTTAGATATGAAAATGGTTACTCTTGTGTTGGGAGGAATTTAGTCCGATTCTATTTTTTTCAGTGTTTTGCTCAGTAATACACATTTACAGTTAAATGACAGCATTTGGGGGACAACCATCCTGATTTAGCGATTAATTTGACCTAGAACAGTTTTTTCTTGTAAATGTCATTTCATTCTGAATGAAGTTGGCTAAATGACTTAGTTGCTTTTGAAGGCAAATCCTTGAGAACTAAAACCAGTTGTATTTCTGGAATCATATTTGTTTATTGTTCTGTAACTGAAACTATTCACTGCATTATGCTTATATTTTCTAGACTTTGTGGTGGATGCAACCCGAAAGGGTAACAAAATTCGTTTTGCAAATCATTCAGTCAACCCAAACTGCTATGCAAAAGGTAGGCGCTCCTGGGGTTGGGACCCCGGCAGCAGTGCTGTGCAACTCTGGGACAGCTGCGGGGTGGGTCCCCTCCTTACTGACACCAGCATCTCTTTCCAGTCATGATGGTCAACGGCGACCACCGGATAGGGATCTTCGCAAAGAGAGCCATCCAGACTGGTGAAGAGCTGTTTTTTGATTACAGGTTGGTAGCGGTGCCTTTCTGGTGGGACCTGGCTGGTCCTCCTGGCCTCAGCCTCCGTCCCCAGCGCCGTGTTATGTTAAGCAGAATGCAGAGAGCTCCCTTTCTTTACCCTGCTGCCGAGAGCTGGGGCGCTCCTGTCCCCTCAGTGGTGGCAGCGTGCTAGGTCTAGTGTCTCTGTGCGGGGGAGTTGGCATTGCTGGCTGGTACCCTGCCTGGACCCAGTGGTGTCCACAGTGGTAAGCTGGCTGCTGACAGTGTTTGGTTCTGTGGGATAAGCTGATGGGCTAGTTCACCCACTTATATGCAGCCAGAGGCCTATCTAGTTAAACCCTGTGGCTACATATACGTCCTGTTCAGAAGCTCTGTCTTTCAGCATTTAGTAATCAGCTAGGGCCCGCGTGTTGCCACTTGGAAGGCATGAGCTAATGCAGACATGAGGGCGCCCGAGGGCACTGTGGGAGGGAGATTCGTGCGTTTGCAGACGCTGCCGTGTGCCCACTGGAGTGTGGTGGTGGTTCTCGCTCACATCGGCCGCACCCAGCCTGTCCCCTGCCCTTTCAGGTACAGCCAGGCCGACGCCCTGAAGTACGTGGGCATCGAACGGGAGATGGAGATCCCTTGACGTCCGCTACCTCGTCCCTCCTCTGGACAGCTGCCTTAGCTTCAGGAACCTCGAGTACTGTGGGCAATCTAGGAAAAGAAGATGCAGTTTAAAATTCTCAATTTGCAAAGTACTGTAAGAATAATTTATACTAATGAGTTTAAAAATCAACTTTTTATTGCCTTCTCACCAGCTGCAAAGTGTTTTGTACCAGTGAATTTTTGCAATAATGCAGTATGGTACATTTTTCAACTTTATGAATAAAGAATACTTGAACTTCTACCTGGTGTTGGTGTCCGTCCTGTAGCTTCAGCTGAGTTTAGAAAGTGGCCGCGTCCAAGGGGAAGGCACACGCTCACATTTTCCTCCTTTGTTTAGTATGGGGGTAGGCAAACATAGGTTTATACTTCTGAGTACGTGACAGTTTATTCTTGTATTACAGCTGTGTAAACCTATGTTTGTCCATCCCCTGTATATACGTAAATAATATAGACTAAATAATACAGACATGACTATACTGTATGTAATATGGTATACTTTGTATAAGTATAGCAATATTGCCTATTAGTAACTAAATGAATCAAGAACACTGTTTGCATCCTGAGGTGGGGGGGTGTTCTAGCCAGCCAGGTGGCCTGGGACGTTACCTGTAAGCTGTGTTGATCTCCGTGAGTCCTTTAGTGTAGACAGAGCCTTCAGAAATACAGCAGTGTAAACGACAGTTCTCATTTCCCGTGAAAGGGGGCAGCTGTCACCTCTTCATGAGGAGGGGTTCTGACCCCTCCCTTCAAGGGTCAAGGAAACGGTGCCTCTTCCCTGGGCACAGTGGCAGTATTCCTGCACCTCTCCAAACAGCCAGTCTGGGTGGAGCTGCCTGTTCTAGACTCAGAGAAAATTACTACTTTATTATTATTTTTTTTATTTTTTTGCATTTTTCTGAAGCTGGAAACAGGGAGAGACAGTCAGACAGACTCCCGCATGCGCCCGACCGGGATCCACCCGGCACGCCCACCATGGGGCGATGCTCTGCCCACCAGGGGACGATGCTCTGCCCATCCTGGGCGTTGCCATGTTGCGACCAGAGCCACTCTAGCGCCTGAGGCAGAGGCCACAGAGCCATCCCCAGCGCCCGGGCCATCTTTGCTCCAATGGAGCCTTGGCTGCGGGAGGGGAAGAGAGAGACAGAGAGGAAAGCGCGGCGGAGGGGTGGAGAAGCAAATGGGCGCTTCTCCTGTGTGCCCTGGCCGGGAATCGAACCCGGGCCCTCCGCACGCTAGGCCGACGCTCTACCGCTGAGCCAACCGGCCAGGGCGAAAATTACTACTTTATAATGTGATCTTATTTAATGTGAAGCTTACCTTCTGTTCCAATTATGCAAACACTGTGAGAATGGTTTGTTCCATCGATGCACAAGGCATCACAGCACAAGTCCTAAAACAAAGTTAATTTGTCACTCAGCTCTGGCAGCAAAATGACTTGGCCGTATACGCTCGTTTTCCACGGTTACCTTTATGAACCCCACCCAGGAGACAGAGCCACACTCTGCTGGCTGCTGCCGACTGAGTCACAGGAGGACCCCGGGCCTGCCCTGGACGGCCGTGCCCCACCTGGGTGCTCAGCCCCAGCGCAGCCCGTCAGGGTGCGGTGTTCCTCCCAGCCAGTCTCCCCAGCAGCCGGAGGTTCTGCTCACTGACTAGGCCACAGACGCAAACGCAGCATGAGGACAAATGGAAAGTATTAATGGAAAGCTGTTATTGTGAGCACCATCTGCTGTCTTAATGCACAGCAAGCTGCTTGTACCCTGACTAGAAACATGCCCTTCATGACACGGAGCTTCCCAACCAGACCCATTCACACGCCCAGGGTGGGGGGTTCCTTCACAGCAGAGCTGCCAGCCTCAGACTTCCTTATACAGGGCGGGACTCAGCAGCACAGAAGTTAGTCGATTACCCAATTAACAGATTTGGACAAAAGCTAAGTTTAACAACAGTATGTACCTCCCTCCCCAACCTTTTACATCTCATGGCAAACTATTACGTGGCACACCAAAAAATAATTTTTTTGCTAATCTGACAAAAAAATTCATATTTTAATTACACTCACCCCGATGGCTACTGATGTATTGGCTGTTGTCATTTTTTTCTTTGACAATCTAAGGGAAAAGAGGTCAGTGTCCCTGAACACATCTGTTCCCCACTAGGCAGACAGAAGTAGGGGTGTAACGACGGGCCAGGACACAGCTGTTTCAAAGTCTCCAGACAGTTTAGGAGTGTATTACACATCGCTTTCTGAGGACAGTGGCCCGGAGTCCCCAGGCCTCTTCCCAATAGCCCTAAGGACCCTCATGGGGACAGCCGCGGCTCTCACTGTCCCGGCCTCAGGTCCAGGCAGCCCCTCACCCGTGGGCCAATGCCTGTACCACGAAATAATGTCGCTCTGCTCATCACAATTTTCAATCAGTACTTGACAATTTATACATTCAGACGCCAGTTGTACTCACCTTCCCAGAAACCGCTGCTTATTTTTCCAGTATTGTCTGGTTCTCCAGGCCTCCCATCGCTCCTGTCTCCGTCCCGTGACTCGGTCCTGATGCCACCTGCGCCCGGGGTTCAACAGCTGCCCTCATGCTGCAAACATCAAGTCCATGTAGACTTGGAGATGGGTCCTTAACAGCCCCAGCCTGAGCTTTCTGAGCACCTAAGCAGTGTGTTGGGTATCTGAGCTCTGGGCTCCTCTTGGAGCAGGAGTGACCTGAAATGCATGCTTGCTGTTCCTGCAGCCCCTCGTCACAACCCCCAGCGAGGATCCCATCACCAGTGCAAGCCCCGTCTGTCAGGGGGTGATTGTGCTGGCCCTGAGCAAGGTGGGGGTGGCTTTCATAGCTTTTTAGGAACAATGTGTTTCTGTCACTAGACAGCTGGGCACGGGAGGGTGGCTTGTTTCTTCAGCCATCCAGCTGCGGGAGGTGGTCACCATTATCTGGAGTGATGGCACCTGTTTCACAAGGCGGGGGCGCTTAGCTGTTGGGGTCTCACTCCTCCATGTGTGACACAAGCTAGAACTGCCAGGAGGTGTCAGGGATGTGAGACGGGCTTTCTGTCCTTTCAGGCTCTATCAAGTTTAAAACAAGTACACACTCACCTTTATGTGGTCACCATGGGTCTCCCTGGGTAACTGGACAGAGTTCAGGATGCAGCGTTGCCCCCCCCCCCTCCACAGTGACATTACTGTGACTCCTGGAAGAAAACAAGTGTTTAGAAGTAGAAGTGGGATTCAAGTCAGACAGACCGGGCGGTGTGCTGTTTTTAACTGCCTGTGGTCAAGTCTTTAAATTTCTTCAAGAAATTCACTAATCTTTTATTTTTTTACAGAGAGTGAGTCAGAGGGAGGGATAGACAGGGACAGGAACGGAGAGAGATGAGAAGCATCAATCATTAGTTTTTCATTGCGCGCTGCAACACCTTAGTTGTTCATTGATTGCTTTCTCATATGTGCCTTGACCACGGGCCTTCAGCAGACCGAGTAACCCCTTGCTGGAGCCAGTGACCTTGGGTTCAAGCTGGTGGGCTTTTCCTCAAACCAGATGAGCCCTTGCTCAAGCTGGCGACCTTGGGGTCTCGAACCTGGGTCCTATGCATCCCAGTCCAGCGCTCTATCCACTGCGCCACTGCTTGGTCAGGCAAATTCACTCATCTTAAAGTGCTCAGTGTTTTAAATTTCAGGAGCTTCTTGTGCCCAAACTGACTGTTCCCTTGTAGGTGCCTGAGCCCACAGCCATGCCCAGCACGACTTCCAACCCTCGTAATGGCCAAGGAACGGTCCTGCCTCACCAGATCTAACCTCTGGGTAGAGGAAGTGGGCCCTGTAACAGACACCTCGCCTGCAGTCCTATCCCTCCCGGGCAGATTCTGTAGCGACTGTGTACCCGAGGGTTTCAGAACACCCGGGCCTCTGCCTGTAAGCAGCTTCAGGAAAGTTCTATGTGCTTATCTTGGGAGGACAATGCTGACAGGATCTTTCCCCGTTTCCTTGCTTGTCAGCATGTAAGAAACTCAGTTCTCTGGCTTGCGTTAGGTGGCTCCTGACCACCCGTTAGGTGAGGTTATGGCATGGGAAATAAGATGAGGATGTCAAGCCCCCCCCCTAAACAAGTTAGCTAGCGGGAGGGGGCAGGGACAGATCTGGGACCTGAGGATGTGGGGTGACCACCTTCTTCCCCATCCCATCTGCTTCCTGTTCTGAAGGTCCTGGCTTGGCCAAGCTACTTACACCTGGCTACTTCCTATCCTGGAGGAAGCCAAGACACCAGTGAAATCTCATTAAAATAGTTCCCACCTTAACGGGGCTCAGGGCAAGTTCTGAAAGTGGCTTCTGGGGGCATCTGAGCTGAGGCCAACACAGGGAACCACTGTGAGCAAGGCAAGCTGTGGACTCCGCTTCTCAGGAGGAGCAGCAGCCATGGGGGCCCGGGCCTTCAGGATGGGGGGGAGGGTCCCCAAGGAGGTCCTGCTTTTGCCTGATTGAATACACTGGCTATCATGAAAAAAATAAGTGTGGAAACCATTCTGTGAGTGCTTAATCGTATTACTTTTTATAACCTGTTTAACTTCTAAGATTTTACTTACTGATTTTTAAAGAGAGGAGAGGGAGAAAGGGGGCGAGAAAAGCAGGAATTAACCGTTAACTTTTAAAACTAACCTACTGCCTACCAGGATTGTTCCAAGATGCTCCGAGAACCTGTTCTACATATTCCTGACTACACTTCCCCACGTCTGTGTGACTCGGACAGGTCTGCTTGGTGTGTTTGAGTCCTCGCAGCCTTAAGAAAGCCAGGAGGTTCAGAAGGAAGAACCTGCAAGCATCGAGCGGCAGAACTGGGCCCACCTGGGGGGGTCTTGCTGCCACCTCCCCATGTTTTCCGTCCTCCGGCCAGGAAGCGAATGAGGTGACAAGTCAATCATGGCTGTTTACAGAGAACAGAGTTATCGTCATGGAGACATGCAAGCTGGAGCCGTCTCCTCCCCCAGGGGACAAGCAGCCCAGAACACTACAACTTACCAGCAGGTGCCAGGAGAGCAGAGGCTTGCTGGATGGTCTGGTCCTGCGGTGGGCGCCCTTCAGAGCAGCGGGGACTCACACCTTTGCTGCCCAAGTTCATCTCGACCTATGTGGCTTCTTGTATTTAACAACCGGTTAGAATCGGCATGAAGGTGCCGCCAGGCCGTCACACTTCTAGGTCCCTGTGCTCCTTAGTGGTCGCACAGACTTGGCAGCAGGGAGGTGGGCCCGGGGCTGCTGCCCACGCTGCTTCTAGTTCCTGTCCTCACTGGCGACGAGTACCCTCCTCTCCTCAGCCCTCCACCTGCGAGACGGGGGACCTGGCTCCCAGGTCAGGGGGTCGAGGAGGAACCGATCCACCCTTACAAGTGGCAGATGGAACCCACACGCTGCTGACCCTGACATGTCACTGGAGGAGTCACATAAGTCAACATCCATGTTTGGTAAAACTACAAGGGGCTTAAAACTTGGAGATCTTGGAAAACAATTTTAATCTGAAGACTGCAGCCCATTACGACTACAGGAAGATGCCAGGAGTAGAAATTTGCACAATCATTGCATCTTTTATTTACATACAGAAATCAGTAAAACTGAAAAAACCAAATGCAACTTGTACAGAAATCCTTTAATTTTCTTTATTTTCACACATTAAAAAATGAAACACACTATACAAATGGTTTTCCAGAGCAGGTTACACGCAGGTCCGCCCGGGCTCCTCTCCACGCGCGACCCACGTCTCAGAGCCACGCGGCCACCGTGGAGCCGGCGGACGAGTTAATGCAGTAGCATGCAGCCCTCAGCGTGGAAGGGGCGTTCCCTCTGTTCTTAAATTAGGTTAAATGGCGTCGGTGTCCATATTTACAGACTTGAAATGTATCGATCCTGAGCAGTTCTGATGTACAGTTGAGACCGGCGGATGGGAGTCGTGGTCTCAGTAAAAGGGGGGCCGGTGGCGGCCGGCAGCTGCTCGGAACCGGTGTCGTCCGGCCACCGGGCATGCTCCTGCGGCGGCACAGTCAGACCTTCCGCCGGGGCTAAGCCAGGTAACTGTAGGTGTCCTTTTCACCGTCCACTCGCTCCAAGTACTCTTTCTCGATCAGAATGTCAATGCATTTCTGGGTGTTATTTAAAAAAGGAAGAGGTAGGGGAAAAAAAGTGTTACCAAGACAGAGACAGGCGCCCTCACCAGGGGCTCGCCCACCTCCGAGAGCTCAGCGGGGAGCACGGTCACCTCGTGTGCCCATCGGCCTGCGGCTGCCCTCTGGCTGCCGCCTACCCAGTGGCTGCAGAAAGGGAAGCTGCCTCGCTCCTATTTTATTTATTTTTACAACAATGTGAGTGTATTTACCATAACTGAACTGTATTTTCAATTGTTTTTTAACCACGATTAAAAATAAAAACCAATTTTACAAAGGCGGTGAAGGCGCCTCCCAGCGATGGCCACACTGTATCGGGACCACGCAGTGTCAGCACCCTGGGTGCACTCGCTCTGCAGGATGTTCTCACTGAGGGAAACACAGCGGAGGCCCAGGCCGTCGCTGCCTTATTTCTTACGACTGGGTGCTCCCCCCATCAGCCGAGCACCAGCAGCAGCAAACTCTGCCCGAGGAGCCCAGGGCGACACCCAGGCGGCTCTGTCCTCCCCGCACTGCGGCTGGGGAGCATGCGTCCGTCTGTCTCTGGTGGATTCCTAGCACTCCAGCGGCACATAGTTCTACAAGTTCGCAGGGACAGAAACATAAGCAGTGCCTCCTTGGAGAACTAAACAAATGCTTCCAAGCCGCCAAGCAGCCACTCATGGTCACAATACTTCTAAACCACACCCACGATGCACTGTCAGCTGTAGTTATATAGTAGTTTCCTTCAAGTGGAGGCTGAAATTTGCACATTTCATGTGTAGCAACTTCAAAAAATTTTAAAAATAATTATTTCTTTACACACCATTTTAAAAAAGCTGTTCAAAATGAAATACAATAGCCATATAGATGGCATTAATAGTTTTTGGAATAAACATAGCTGACTCCTGGTAGATCCTCAACTGGGCCCTGGGGACAGGGGACTTGGCCCGCAGGAAGACAGCTCCAAACCCCAGACAGAGGCCGTTCACGGCCGGCCCACCCGCTTCTATTATAAATGACCCTGCCAGAATGAGCTGAACGTGGTCAGCAGGGGCTGGGGTCTGCTCCCCGGAGTCCCGCCCTTCAGCGGAGGGCCACTGACATGCTGCAGCAGGGATAAATCTCTGTGTTTTAATGGACATTAAAAGTAAGGCCTACTTTCTCCTGGAAAAAGGTGCACGTGGACCACCAAGCTCCTGCTTCAGGACACACCACCCGCCTACTCCTACTTCTTTTTTTTTTTAATTATTTTTATTTATTCATTTCAGAGAAAAGAGACAGAGAGAGAGAGAGAGAAGGGGGGGAGGAGCAGGAAGCATCAACTCCCATATGTGCCTTGACCAGGCAAGCCCAGGGCCCTGAACCGGTGACCTCAGCGTTCCAGGTCGACGCCCGATCCACTGCGTCACCAGGTCAGGCTGCTCCTACTTCTATCCCATTTCTCAGTAACTACATAGTACCTTACTGACTTTTGTTTTTTAGAGACAGACATCAATTTGTTGTTCCACTCATTTACGCGTTCACTGGTTGATTATACATGCTCTCGATTGGGCGCATTGAATGATGCTCTAACCAACTGTGCAACCTGGCCAGGGCTCTCCATCTTTTCTAAAATAGCTGCCTCTGCTGTGTGACCCCTGTACCTTGATGACGGGGACGCGCGGTTTGAACCGCGAGGACAGCTGCGTGAGCACCTCCCCAAGCAGCTGCTGGTGCTTCAGGACCTTGCGCATCTTCATGATCCTCACGATCGCCGCCTGCGGACAGAGCAAAAACGACAGTCATTCTCAGTCCCGCGGGGCAGTCTGCGCCTGCGCCCACACTGCAGCCTACGGGCTCAAGCGCCCTGCAGAGAAGTGGGCCACGAGTTCTCCCCACCTATGTCTCAACTCTAACAAAACTGACATTAAAATATTTGGTCTTAGCCTGACCAGGCGGTGGCGCAGTGGATAGAGCATCGGACTGGGATGCAGAGGACCCAGGTTTGAGACCCTGGGGTCGCCAGCTTGAGTGCGGGCTCATCTGGTTTGAGTAAAAACCCCACCAGCTTGAACCCAAGGTCGCTGGCTCCAGCAAGGGGTCACTCGGTCTGCTGAAGGCCCGCAGTCAAGGCACATATGAGAAAACAATCGATTGAACAACTAAGGTGTTGCAATGCACAATGAAAAACTAATGATTGATGCTTCTCATCTCTCTGTTCCTGTCTGTCCCTGTCTATCCCTCCCTCTGACTCACTCTCTGTCTCTGTAAAAAAAAAAAAAAATTTGGTCTTAGGGGCCATTCTGATAACCCAACCATAAGGCATTTAAAAAACAAGGAAAACTCAGTCTTCAAGCCACAGAGGCCGCCCAGCCCTCCACAGAGCAGCGTCCTTCCCTCCCACCTGAGCTCACCACATGCACCTGTTCCCCGTGTTAGCTCAGGGACCCCACCTGAGCCGCCACCCTGTTCCCGGCCCTTGGCCGGGCGCAGTCACCTGGATCAGCAGTTTGCGGTCCTCCTCAATGTTTTTGTGTGTCGTTTCTTGTTCCTGCTTCTGCTCGGTTTTCATTGGCACATTGATGTTTACCCTTAATTTCTTACTGTGAAAAATAAAACCAGGAAACATTCACCATTATTTGAAAGGCAGTAAGGCTGCTGTCGGTCCCACTACGCCCCAGACGGAGGGGCCGTCCCTGCCTTCCCACCCTGGGCTCCGGAGCTGCCTCTAGAGCTGCCTCTAACCGCACACAGCGGCTCTACCACCAGCCTGGCCGTCGGCACGCCTGGAGCCGGGCCCTTTGCCTGCTCTCCCGAACTGTGTCAGGAGAAAGAACCAGGACACTTGGACAGAGGTACAGACTTCTAGCTGAGCTATTTAAAGAGACTATTTGCCAAATTAAAAAACAAAAAACTGGAAACCAGAGTTAAATGGGGAAACATCTAGCATCATCACATGGTGTCCAAGGTCGACACCAAACCCCCGCCCTCCTGTCTAGCCATGCCGAGCTCGCCGCCCTGTCTGCAGTGACAGTGGTCACTGTGCTCGGGGCCAGGGGACAGCTCTGGTCCAGGACCATCTACTCTGCACAGTTCCTTACTTTTTATAACCAAGATATAATTTTATTAAAGTATCCGGTTTCAGCTCCACCTCGTCGACATTTGCATTTTCATCTTCCAAGACCTGCAAGGAAACAGCTGTTACTACATAATCTCAGAAAAAGGCTTTTTCTAGCTTTATATAAAAAGTGCACAAACATACCAACAACTTCGACTTCAAAAGAATCTGTAGGACTTGTGCCAAAATGTCCTGCAAATAAACAGAAAAGGGTAAGTTAAAGAGAAAATGAGTTTTTCTTTGCAATAAAAACCAAAGGCAACCATGTAATCTATTTTTTCTGTAGAAAAACAGTCACCAAATCAACAAACATACTCAGAGGGAAAAGAGAGGGTGCTTTTGTAGGATCCCCAAATCCACTAGGGCCAGAAGTGACATCAGCCCCTCTTGAGCCTCCATCGCCCAATAACGCAAATTGACGGCTCTGTTCCACAAAACACAGGCCACGCACGCTGGTCCCTTTAATTAACAACAGGAGCCCATGCATTTATATGCCTGACAGCTCCTGGCTGACGCTGACCCCAAAAGAAATACTTCAGTGTCCCCACAGGGTCAGGAAGAACCTTTGACCACATGCTCCCCGGGGCACGAGCAGCCACTTGCTGTTCCCCAGCCCATCATGCGGCCCCAGAGTGTAGGGGGCACTTCACCCTCCATTATTACCCTCACAGCTCCATGCTCCCGAGAACGAGAAAGCTGCCAGCCTGACCTGCACCGTGGCCCGGGCCCCACACACCACACACCTCTCCCACAAATAGATAGACGGACAGACAGAAAGGGCCTGCCCTTGTCTGCACAGCACCACCTGGGGCACAGGGTCACAGCTGTCGGGGCAATAGGCCTCTTGTGTAGCCCTCTGCCCAGAAGCCCAAGGCAGCACCAGGACACGGCTACAGCAGGCGTGACAGCTACACGCCAGTCCCCCCTGAAGACTAGTCGAGACCAGGCATGAGTTCTGATCACACTGCCACGCCAAGCATGCCCCCCGGTGTGCCAGCTCGGAGCAGGCACAAGGGCACAGGGCCCCCAGTCTACGGCAACCAGCGCCCCACCCTCACTTCAGAACCCTCCCTCTGCTGCGTGAGGAGAAGTGAGAAGAGTCTTGCATGCAAAGGAGTAAATTCATTCTGTCAACAGAACTTCAAGATGTATTTAGACTATCTTGGGAGCACAATTCATCACACTGTACACACCCAGTATTACCCTGACACCAAAACCAGCCAGAAATGTCCTAAGAAAATGGTAGACTGAAAAAAGACAAGATGGTGCTGGAGTAGGCGGACATATCAACTCCCACATCCCAGAACCAAAGTGGATTACAAACTAATTTTAAGAACTATCATCTGGAAAAACCAACTTTGGACTAAACTAAGAGGATGCTTCAACCAAGGAATACTGAAGAAGCCACACCAAGACTGGTAGGAAAAGCGGAAACACAGAGAGGGCTGCCCAGCTCCCCGGAGCGAACGGCAGCCGGGAGAGACTCAAGTGGCGGGAAGTGAGTTTAGCAGAGAGGGGAGGGTCCTGAATCCCAGGAACAAAGCCCCAGCCTGCAGCCCCAGAGCCTAGAAGAAGCGTATGGACAGTATTTAGCTGGAAACAAGACAGGATACTGTTTGTGAGAAAGAGACTGATTTCTCAGACCCAGGATTATTCTTAAAGGGACTGTGCAGAACATCTCTCTCACAACCACTCACCCGGGGCTCCGGGGGTCAGGGAGAGAGGAGAGGACCAGAGTAGCAGGAAGAGAGTGTAATCTAGGAGGCACAGGGAGAAACACTTTGGGAGACAGCCACCCTAACCCCTGGGACGAGTCATTCCCTAAATCTGAAGTAAGTATTTCCCCTGGAAACAGCAATACCAGCAAAGGGAAGCAGGACACCAGCCAAACAAGCTCTCCCGCAGCACTCAGAGCAGAGTCACTTAGAAGGAGGGAGCTTTCGGGACTACAGTAGTGAGTGTTAGGGTCTGAGCTGCAGCACTCCCACCCACATGGCTGAGGGCTCGCCCGAGGGCGGGTGGCGGGACACGGAAGCATGGCTCTGTTGGTAAAGGTGGAAGCCGGCTGGCCACCAATGGGCCCAGGTGTGAGCTCAGTCTTGCCTGGCTGGGGAGGAGGGAGCGTGCAAAAGTGGTCAAGCCCAGCTGTGAGTCGCCTGCAATCCAGCCTGTGAGGGAAGGGCGGGAACCCTGGAAGGGGTGCAGACTCGCCCTTCAGCAAGGGTGCAGGAGCACAGCCTTGCCCCGCCTGTGGAACCGAGGCTTGTGGCCTGACTTGGGAGCCAGCTCCTCCCGCGGGGGTGGAGCCAAAACCCCAGAACAGGCAGAGTCCCGCTACTGAGCGTGGGCATGCAGTGCCGCCTGGCCTGTGGAGCCAAGGCTTGCAGCCGTCCCACGAGCGGGCTCCTCCTGCAAGGGTGAGGCAGAAGCCCGGAAACAGGCAGAGACCCACAGCTGAGCAAAGGTGCTCACCACTGCCCTCAGGGCCAAGCATAATGCCACCCACGGGGGCGGGGCGAAGCCCAAGGCCACCAAGGCTTGTACACCCGAGCACGTAATCACAGCCACTCTGTGAAGGAGAGGCAGAAACCACAGGAACAGCCCCAGTGGGCAGGCACCAGCAACGCCCATACCCAAACACCCTAGGCAGCAACAGCACAGGGGGTGGCGGGCCTGCAGACAGACCATACCTAGGGAACAGAGGCCACACCCAGTGGACTCCAGTGGCCAAAACTTCCTTTACATAGAGGAAATGAGAAGGCAGAGAAATGCAACACAAATGAATCAAGAGAAATCCCCAGAAAAGGACCTGAGTGAATCAGATATAACCAAATTACCAGATGCAGAGTTTAAAATAACGATTGCTAGGATGCTCAAAGATATTAGAACAACAATAGATGGTGATTACGAACACCTAAATAAAGAGATAGCAAATATAAAAAAGGACATTGAAATAATAAAAAAGTATCAGTCAGAAATGACAAATACAATATTAGAAATGAAGAACACAATGGAAGGAATTAAAAGCAGGAGGGATGAAGCTGAGAATTGAATCAGCAAGTTAGAGGACACAATAAATAAAGGCACAGAAGCAGAGCAGAAAAAAGAAAAGAGAAAATATTAAAAGCTGCTAGAGAAAAAAAGACTACCACCTACAAAGGAGCCCCCATAAGGATGACTTCTGACTTCTCAAGGCCAGAAGGGAATGGCAAGAAATATTCAAAGTAATGCAGAACAAGAGCCTACAACCAAGACTACTTTATCCAGCAAGGCTATTGTTTAAAATTGAAGGAGAAATAAAAAGCTTTCCAGACAAAAAAACGTCAAGGAATTCACTACAACCAAACCAAGGCTGCAAGAAATGCTAAGGGGCCTGTTGTAAACAGATCAAAGGAGAAAAAAAATATAGCAAAAGAGAAAGATAATTTTAAAGAATAAAATGGCAATTAACAATTACATATCAATAATAACCTTATATGTAAATGGATTAAATAATCCGATCAAAAGACATAGGGTAGCTGCGTGGATAAGAAAACAGGATCCATACATAAGCTATCTACAAGAGACACACCTTAAAACAAAAGATGCACATAGACTGAAGATACAAGGATGGAAAAAGGCCTGACATGTAAGTGGTGCAGTGGATAAAGCGTCAACCTGGAAACACTGAGGTTGCCGGTTTAAAACCCTGGGCTTGCCTGGTCAAGGCACATATGGGAGTTGATGCTTCCTGCTCCTCCCCCTTCTCTCTCTCTCTCTCCCCTCTCTATAATGAATAATTAAAAAAAATCTTTAAAAGGATGGAAAAAAATATTTCACGCAAATGGAAATGAAAAAAAAGCTGGGGTAGCAATACTTATATCAGACAAAGTGGACTTTAAAACAAAGACTATAGTAAGAGATAAAGAAGATCATTACATAATGATAAAGGGAGCAATCCAACAGGAAGATATAACCATTATAAATATCTACACACCTAATATAGGAGCACTTAAATATATAAAGCAGATTTTGATGGATTTAAAGGGCAAGATCAACAGCAATACTGTAATAGTAGGGGATTTCAATACCCCACTAACATCACTAGATAGATCCTCAAGAAAGAAAATTAACAAAGAAATAGCAGACTTAAAGGACATACTAGACCAGAGGTCTCAGGGCCCGCCCATCAATTTTGAGCGGCCCGCAGATTAATCCACGAAGTTTGATTAGTCTGCGGGCCGCACAAAATTGGTGGGCAGGCCGCACGGCCGCGAGTTTGAGACCCCTGTACTAGACCAACTCAATTTAATAGATATCTTCAGAACCTTTCACCCTAAAGCAGCAGAATATACATTTTTTTCAAATGCTCATGGTACATTCTCTAGAATAGACCACCTGTTAGGGCACAAAAGCGGTCTCAACAAATTTAAGAAGATTGAAATCATATTGAGCAGTTTCTCTGATCACAATGGCATTAAACTAGAAATCAACCACAACAGAAAAACTGAAAAATACTCAAACACTTGGAAACTAAATAGCACGTTATTAAATAACGAATGGGTAAACAATGAGATCAAAGAAGAAATTAAAAAATTCCTAGAAACGAACAATAATGAGCATACATTGACTCAAAATTTATGGGACACAGCAAAAGCAGTCTTGAAAGGGAAGTTCATAGCATTACAGGCATACCTCAAGAAGCTAGAAAAAGCTCAAATAAACAACTTGACCCTACATCTAAAAGAACAGCAAGTAAAGCCCAGAGCTAGTAGAAGGAAGGAAATAATAAAGATCAGAGCAGAAATAAATGACATAGAGACTAAAGAAACAATACAGAGATCAAGGAAACCAGGAGCTGGTTCTTTGAAAAGGTAAACAAGATCGATGAACCTTTAACCAGACTCACCAAGAAAAAAAGAGAGAGGACTCAAATAAAATCAGAGAGTGGAGAAATAACAACTGACACAACAGAAATACAAAATATTGTAAGAAAATACTATGAAGAACTGTACGCCAAAAAACTAGACAACCTAGATGAAATGGACAAATTCCTTGAAACATATAATCTTCCAAAAATTAATCTGGAAGAATCAGAAAACCTAAACAGACCAATTACAACAAATGAGATTGAAACAGTTATCAAAAAACTCCCAAAAAAGAAAAGTCCTGGGCCTGATGGCTTCACAAGTGAATTCTACCAAATATTCAAAGAAGAACTAACTCCTATCCTTCTCAAGCTATTTCAAAATATTCAAGAGGAAGGAAGACTCCCAAGCTCCTTTTAATGAGGCGAGCATAATTCTGATTCCAAAACCAGGCAAAGACAACACAAAGAAAGAAAATTATAGGCCAATATCCCTGATGAATTTAGATGCTAAAATCCTCAACAAAATATTAGCAAACTGAATCCAGCAATATATGAAAAAAATCATACACCAGGATCAAGAGGGATTTATTCTTGGGAGGCAAGGCTGGTACAATATTTGCAAATCAATCAATGTGATTCATCACATAAACAAAAAGGACAAAAACCACATAATTTCAATAGATGCAGAAAAAGCATTTGACAAAATCCAGCACCCACTCATGATTAAAACTCTCAGCAAAGTGGGAATACAGGGAACATACCTCAACATGATAAAGGCCATCTATGACAAACCCACAGCCAACATCATACTCAATGGGCAAAAATTAAAAGCAATCCCCTTAAGATTGGGAACAAGCCAGGGGTGCCCCCTTTCACCACTCTTATTCAACATAGTTCCGGAAGTCCTAGCCACAGCAATCAGACAAGAAAAAGAAATAAAAGGCATCCAAATTGGAAAAGAAGAAGTAAAACTATCATTATTTGCAGATGATATGATATTGTATATAGAAAACCCTAAAGTCGCAGTCAAAAAACTACTAGACCTGATAAGTGAATTCAGCAAGGTGGCAGGATATAAAATTAATACTCAGAAATCAGAGGCATTTTTATACACTAACAATGAACTGTCAGAGTAGAAATTAAGGAATCAATCCCCTTTACCATTGCAACCAAAAAAATAAAGTACCTAGGAATAAATTTAACCAGGGAGATTAAAGACTTGTACTCAGAAAATTATAAAACATTGATAAAAGAAATCAGGGAAGATACAAACAAGTGGAAGCATATACCATGCTCATGGTGAGAAAGAATAAGCATCATTAAAATGTCTATATTACCCAAAGCAATTTATAAATTCAATGCAATACCGATCAAAATACCAATGACAGCCCTGGCCGGTTGGCTCAGTGGTAGAGAGTTGGCCTGGCGTGCAGGAGTCCCGGGTTCAATTCCCGGCCAGGGCACACAGGAGAGGCGCCCATCTGCTTCTCCACCCCTCCCCCTCTCCTTCCTCTCTGTCTCTCTCTTCCCCTCCCGCAGCCAAGGCTCCACTGGAGCAGGGTTGGCCTGGGCGCTGAGGATGGCTCTGTGGCCTCTGCCTCAGGTGCTAGAATGGCTCTGATTGCAACAGAGCGATGCCCCAGATGGGCAGAGCATTGTCCCCTGGTGGGCATGCCGGGTGGATCCCAGTCAGGCGCATGTGGGAGTCTGTCTGACTGCCTCCCGTTTCCAGCTTCGGAAAAATACACACACACAAAAAAAATACCAATGACTTACTTCAAAGATATAGAACACATATTCCAAAAATTTATATGGAACCAAAAGGGAACATGAATAGCCTCAGCAATCTTGAAAAGGAAGAATAAAGTAGGAGGTTTCACACTTCCAGATATCAAGTTATACTATAAAGGCCATTGTACTCAAAACAGCCTGGTACTGGCACAAGAACAGGCATATAGATCAATGGAACAGAACTGAGAACCCAGAAATAAACCCACACCTTTATGGACAACTGATATTTGACAAAGGAGGTAAAAGCATACATTGGAGTAAAGACAGCCTCTTCAACAAATGGTGTTCGGAAAATTGGAAAGCTACCTGCAAAAAAATGAAACTAGACCACCAACTTACACCATTCACAAAAATCAACTCAAAATGGATAAAAGACTTAAATGTAAGCCGTGAAACCATAAGCATCTTAGAAGAAAACATAGGCAATAAGCTCTCTGACATTTCTCACAGCAATATATTTGCCAATTTGTCTCCACAGGCAAGTGAAATAAAAGACAGGATAAACAAATGGGACTATCAAACTAAAAAGCTTCTGCACAGCTAAAGACAATAAGAACAGAATAAAAAGACAAACTACATGATGAGAGAATATATATATATATATTTTTTTTTTTTCCATTTTTTCTGAAGCTGGAAATGGGGAGAGACAGTCAGACAGACTCCCGCATGCGCCCGACCGGGATCCACCCGGCACGCCCACCAGGGGCGACGCTCTGCCCACCAGGGGGCGATAATCTGCCCATCCTGGGCGTCGCCATGTTGCGACCAGAGCCACTCTAGCGCCTGGGGCAGAGGCCACAGAGCCATCCCCAGCGCCGGGGCCATCTTTGCTCCAATGGAGCCTTGGCTGCGGGAGGGGAAGAGAGAGACAGAGAGGAAAGCGCGGCGGAGGGGTGGAGAAGCAAATGGGCGCTTCTCCTGTGTGCCCTGGCCGGGAATCGAACCCTGGTCCTCCGCACGCTAGGCCGACGCTCTACCGCTGAGCCAACCGGCCAGGGCCGAGAGAATATATTTGACAATGCATCTGATAAGGGGTTAATAACCAAAATTTATAAAGAACTTGTAAATCTCAACACCAGGAAGACAAACAATCCAATCCAAAAATGGGCAAAAGAAATGAATAGACACTTCTCCAAAGAGGACATACAGATGGCCAATAGGCATATGAAAAAATGCTCAACATCACTAATCATTAGAGAAATGCAAATTAAAACCACAATGAGATATCACCTCACAGCAGTCAGAATGGCGCTCATCAACAAAACAACACAGAATAAGTGCTGGCGAGG
This sequence comes from Saccopteryx bilineata, assembly GCF_036850765.1. NCBI lineage: Eukaryota > Metazoa > Chordata > Mammalia > Chiroptera > Emballonuridae > Saccopteryx > Saccopteryx bilineata. Next base: position 346,742,529 of record NC_089491.1, on the reverse strand, counting down.
ATGTGGAGAAAAGGGAACCCTCCTGCACTGCTGGTGGGAATGCAGACTGGTGCAGCCTCTGTGGAAAACAGTATGGAGATTCCTCAAAAAATTAAAAATCGAACTGCCTTTTGACCCAACTATCCCACTGTTAGGAATATACCCCAAGAACACGATAGCACTGTATGAAAAGAAGAAACGCACCCCCATGTTTATGGCAGCATTGTTCACAATAGCGAAGATCTGGAAACAGCCCAAGTGTCCGTCAGAGGACGAGTGGATTAAAAACCTCTGGTACATATATACTATGGAATACTACTCAGCCATAAGAAATGATGACATCGGATCATTTACAACAACACGGATGAACCTTGATTAACATTATACTGAGCAAAATAAGTAAATCAGAAAAAACTAAGAACTTTATGATTCCATACATAGGTGGGATATAAAAATGAGACTCAGAGACATGGACAAGAGTGTGGGGGTTACGAGGTGGGGGGGAGGAGAGGAAGGGGGTTGGGGGCGGGGAGGGGCACAAAGAAAACCAGTTAGAAGGTGACGGAAGGGCCTGACCTGTGGTGGCGCAGTAGATAAAGCGTCCACCTAGAAATGCTGAGGTCGCCGGTTCAAAACCCTGGGCTTGCCTGGTCAAGGCATGTATGGGAGTTGATGCTTCCAGCCCCTCCCTACCTTCTCTGTCTCTCTCTCCTCTCTCTCTCCCTCTCTGTCTCTCTCTCTCCCTTTCTCTCTCCTCTCTAAAATGAATAAATAAAATTTTAAAAAATAAATAAATAAAAAAGGTGATGGAAGACAATTGGACTTTGGGTGATGGGAATGCAGCATAAGCAAATGTCAAAATAACCTAGAGCTGTTTTCAATGAACATATGTATCCTAATTTATCAATGTCACCCCATTAAAATTAATCAAAAAAGAATTTGTCTCAGGGCTAATTCAGGCAATTAGAAGAATAGTATAAGGATGCTAATTCTGCTTCTCAGGCCACATCCTGCAAAAGGGGCCCCAAGCAAATTGGTGATTTGGCTCCTCTGATTTTGCCAATTGGATTTAAAATAAATAGGTCAGGAACGCCCTGAAATGGAACTAACAATACAAGGGCATAAATTTAAAGGACCTTTAGATACTGGAGCTGATGTATCTGTTATTGCTAAGCTACACTGGCCTCCTTCCTGGCCCACTCATGCAGCAGCCACAGAATTACAAGGTATAGGGCAGAGTAAATCCCCTCAACAAAGTTCTAGTTTTTTACATTGGGAAGATTAAGAAGGTCATTCTGGATTTTTTAAGCTTTATGCGCTCCCTGGATGGTCAGTTAATTTGTGGGGTAGAGATGTTTTGAAAAATGTGGGAGCGTTGCTGGTCAGTCCTAATGCTTGATCGGGGATTTTTGCCCACTAAGGGACTAGGGAAAGAACAGCGAGGAATTCTCACCCCCATAGAAACGGCACCCAATACCAGAAGGTATGGATTAGGATATCAAAATCTAGCATAGGGGCCTTGGTAGCTCCTGCTACCCCAATACTGCATTGTGCAGACCCAATTACTTGGAAATCAGATAATCCTGTATGGATAGACCAATGGCCCTTTCCTCAGGAGAAACTTAGGGCAGCTGCTCAATTGGTACAAGAGCAGCTACAGCTTGGGCACATTGAACCATCTAATAGCCCATGGAATACACTTCCATATTTCGATCTTGTTGCCTCCTTGATTATCAAGGGGCATAGGCGACCCTTACAGCTTATAGGTTTTGAGCCTCAAAATTATTGTTGTTCCTTTTTTCAAAGGATCAACAATGGCTCTGGAAAACTTCCACTAAATGGCAAATTGCTTTTGCAAATCAATGGATAACTTTATACTGAAATAGTCAACTTAGAATCAGCTCAAAGACTAGAATTATATGCCATTATCATGGCTTTTCAGCATTTGCCATATTCCTCCTTTAATCTATATACAGACAGCAAATATTTACTTATGGTTGTTTCCATAAAGACTGCTGTCTTAGGGATAACTGCGGATGAACTATTTCAGCAGTTCCTCCTTCTTCAAAGACTTGTATGTCAACATAGAGCTCCATGTTTTATAGGACATACTCGAGCTTACTCCATGCTCCCTGGAGCTTTAGCACAACGGAATGCCCTTGTTGATCAAGCTACCCAAAAGAAAATTATTTGGAGCAACCATGATAGATCAAGCAATTCAGTCTCATACTATTCATCACCAGAACGCTGCAGCCCTGTGTAAACAGCTTCAACTTTCTCAGGAAGCAGCACGGCAGATTGGGAAATCCTGTCCAAGGGGTCCTATACTACAATTTGTCCCTTCATTTGGAGTTAATCCTCAAGGACTCCTACCAGGACAACTTTGGCAAATGGAGGTTACTCATATACCTTCATTTGGCAAACAGCCCTATGTCCACGTTACAGTGGACACTTATTCTGGATTTATATACATAGTAACCTCTGCTAGAACAGGAGAGGCTGCTAAGCAGGTTATAGCTCATTGTCTGTATGCATTGTTCTATTATTGGATTTCCTAAATTGGTTAAAACTGACAATGCTTCTGCATATATAGCAAAAGCATTTACTGTATTTTGTCAAACCTTTCGAATTATGGGTATTTCTTACAATCTTTAAAGTCAAGGTATTATTAAAGCATACCCAGCAAATATTTTAAGGTCAATTTAAAAAAATTTAAAAGGGGGGAGTCATATCCTAGAACTCCTACGGGTCTACCATATCATGCTTTTTACTTAAAAAATTTTAAATTTCTTTTGAATACTGATGAACAGGAGACGCCAAATCTTCTTCTCCTGCAAACTTATACCTTCTTTTATTTGATCCAGCTAATAACACTGTTTTGTATTTTTCCAAATAGCTCCAGATATACGGAAAAGGTTTATATAGGCAGATGGGGATCCTCAAACCCCTCAGCGAGATCTTCTGAGCATGGCTTTTAAGGTACCAAGAGGCAGAAAAAGCCCAATAGAGATCAGGGGAACTACCAGCTTTTAGGATATGCCCTTAAAGGCTCCAACGCCCCAAAGGGGTCTCATAGGAATCCATCTGGGTCCTGCTTCAATAGTGGAAAGGAAGGTCATTGAGTTAAAGCCTGACAGGCTTACACGCCTCTGCTGTGAGGAAAAAGGGACACTGGAAAGTAGGCTTTCCCCTCGCTCTTCTAAGGGAGGGTTCAGTCTCTTCCAGCCCTGCTCCAGCCACCTATGACCTAACCTTGCCCAGAATGCTGGGGTTTGCCACTGAAGGCTGAAGGTGCCCAGGGCCATTGGCTCCATCTACGACATTATGGACGAGCCTAGGGTATTTATTCCAAGAAGCAGGTAAACTGATCTCACTTGCATAGGGCCACTTAACTATGTTTTGCCTGAATAGTCAGGTTTTTTATTCTTCCCTCAAAGATCTCTGTTGTGGGTGTTGATAGTCCTATTTTCTGCTGCTTTGTTTAATATATAGTGTTTCCTTTATTCCTCCTACCTCAATGCCCCACTCATATTTCAGGCCAGGACCTACTCCTAATTTAGAGCTCTCTCTCCCCGTTTTGCCAACTTCTATTGTGAATTTACCTTTGCCACCCAGCTTAGTGTATCCCAAGGTTCTCTTTACCACGCCACAGTCGCAGAGCTCCAGGGAAAAGCACCCTGGTCTCATCTCTCCAGGCAGAGGAGAACAAAGGCTCCATTTCCACACATGCTGCAGATGGCTTTTCCAGTCTACCTGAATCATTACCAGCTAGAAGCAGTGGTCATTGGGACTTGGACGTGAGCTGCAAAGTATAGAATTGTGACAACAATTCCAGTGCCATGCGGACTTTTCCTGGATGTAGACTTTTTCTGGACTCCTGCTCCCTGTGATAGCTCCTAACAGACTGAACTGGGGTTGGGTTGCATTCGCAGGGATTTGGAATGGTGTTGGTGCCAATTTGGATTTGGTGAACATGTTAAGGACACTACTCTTTTATGGATTCTTGTTGTATTGGCCAAGAGTTTGCTTAAAGGCTTTAATCACTGTATTAAAAAAAATAAAAGACTGGATAAAGAAGTTATGGCACATATACACTATGGTATACTACTCAGCCATAAGAAATGATGACATCGGATCATTTACAACAAAATGGTGGGATCTTGATAACATTATACGGAGTGAAATAAGTAAATCAGAAAAAACCAAGAACTGCATGATTCCATACATTGGTGGGACATAAAAATGAGACTAAGAGACATGGACAAGAGTGTGGTGGTTATGGGGCGGGGGAGGGAAGGAGGGAGAGGGGAAGGGGGAGGGGGAGGGGCACAAAGAAAACTAGATAGAAGGTGACGGAGGACAATCTGACTTTGGGTGATGGGTATGCAACGTAATTGAATGACAAGATAACCTGGACATGTTTTCTTTGAATATACGTACCCTGATTTATTGATATCACCCCATTAAAATAAAAATTTATAAAAAAAAGAAAAAGAAAATGATAGACTGATAGATCTTATGAATACAGGTGAAAAAATCCTCAAGAAAATTCCAGAAAACCCAAACCAGCATAATATAATAGGTATTATATGCCTTGACCAAGTAGTGGGTTTACCCCAAGAATACAACAGTAGTTCAATGCAAGCAACCAATCAACACCACACACCATATTAATAGACAAAGGTAAAAAGACACATCCAATGGGAAACGGAAGGAGTATGGTTGTATTTGTAAATGATGTGATTGTCTATTTTATAACAGTCTCACCAAATCCACAATCACAACTAATAAATGAGTTCAGCCCACTCAGGACACAAGATCACCATGCAGCAACCAACTACTTCTATGTACTAGTAATGATCAAAACTCCCATTAACAATAGCATCAAGTATAATGAAATGCTAAGGAATAAATTTAACTAAACTAGTAAACTATGAATCACAGTTGCAAACTCACCAAGAAACAAAAGTAACCCAAGACAATGTGGTATTGGCATAAGGACAGACAATACAGAGAGGTGAGAAATAATTGAGAATCCAGAAATATCCATACGTTTAAGGCCAACTGATTTTTTTTTTTTTTTTTACAGAGACAGAGAGTCAGAGAGAGGGATAGACAGGGACAGACAGACAGGAATGAAGAGATGAGAAGCATCAATCAGTTTTTTGTTGCGCATTGTGACACCTTAGTTGTTCACTGATTGTTTTCTCATATGTGCCTTGACCGCAGGCCTTCAGCAGACTGAGTAACCCCTTGCTCGAGCCAGCGACCTTGGGTTCAAGCTGGTGAGCTTTTTGCTCAAACCAGAGGAGCCCGCGCTCAAGCTGGTGACCTTGGGGTCTTAAACCTGGGTCCTCAGCATCCCAGTGTGACGCTCTATTCACTGCGCCACCGCCTGGTCAGGCTAAGGCCAAATGATTTTTGACAACATTGTCTGGACCACTGTCACCAGGCTCTGGCACTGTGTTACTGGCCAATCCTTAAACTCCTCCTGACTGTGTCTTCTCTTCTCCTCCACCATGTCCCCAACGAGAGCAGACTTGACGTGCCAGGAAGGGGGACTTCCGGACCAGCTAAGCCTGCAGCACAAACCAGGTGAGAGACCCAAGGTCCACCGGGAATGGTCCAAGATGGCGCCTGAAACCCCTTCTCAAGTGCCCTCTGGATAAGCCTTCTTTATCAACATGCTAATCATCACCCCAGGCAGAGACTTAACATTAAAATGAGGCATGCACTGTGTGGTCAGGCATGTTTCACGCATGTCTGGAAACTAGGCATGTTCCCAGACCTTTTGGGAACACTGCCCCGTTTCGCGGAAACCCTGTCCTGCACCCGCCTCCCGACCATGGACCTCACAGAGCCCACATCCTCCACGGGACAGGCACCTGCAGAGCGCAGCTCGCCTGTCTCCATCCCTGCATTACAGATGCAAGTCTCTGCTCCGCTTTACTGAACAGTCTCAGTCTATGGCGTGAAAGACACGCCTTACTGTGAAGGCCTTGACCCATAAGGTCAGTGATACAAGCAAGGGGAAGGAACGGTGTTTGACCTTGAATTAGGCGACGGTTCCTTTGGCATGACACAAAAACATAAGCAACAAAAGAAAATATAAAGTGGACTTTATCATCAAAATTAAAACTGCTTGTGTAAGAAAAAATGGACAATCCACAGAACAGGAGAGAATCTTTGTAAATCAGGCATCTGACAAGGACCTATAGAACACACACCTTAGAATTCAATAATAAAAAGACTAAAATAACCCAAATAAAAAATGAACAGTAAGTTTGGACAGACATTTTTCCAAAGAAGACATGCAAATGGCCACGAAAAGACATTCAACACCATTAAGTCATTCAAGAAATGCAAATCAAAACCACAACAAGCCCCACTTCACGCCCACCAGGAAGGCTAAAATAAGAAGCAGTAGAACAGCCGCAGGCGAGGACAGGGACAAGGCTGGAACACTGCTGGTGTGGCCACCGGGCAGCTGGCAGGTCCCCGAAGGTGACTGTAACTTATGACCAGCGCTTCCCCATCTGAGAACACGTTCATACAAAAGTTGTCCACTTGAATGTTCGCAGGAAGTATTATTCATAACAATCAAGAGGTGGCAACAACCCCTACGTCCACCAACAAATGTACGGACAACACAATGCAGCCCGCTGTACGCGGGAGTGTATTTCAGCCATAAAGGAAATGAAACAGAGCGCATGCTATGAGGGCCAACGGTATGCGACGTCAGAGAGGCAGACACGGAAAGCCACACATCGTATGTATGAGTCAATGTACAGGAAGTGTCCAGAGCAGGCAAACGCAGAGACAGTGGGTCAGTGATCCCGGGGCTGGCAGAGCACTGTCACCGCTCATGGGACTGAGCTCTTTCTGGGGTGACAATGTTTTGAACGGTGGTGGTAGTTACACAACCTTGTGGAAAACTTCTAAACTGTATACTTTAATATGTACACAGTGTTACTGAATGTGAACTATATCTCCATGAAAGATGACTAATAAGAATAACATTAAAATTGAATGAAGATTTAAGCTTAGTAGTAGGAAAAGCTTAGCTGGAAAGAGGGTGAAGAATGGGTTAAATGGATGAGAAAAGCAGGTTGTGCACGTGTGTGTATGTATGTGTGTGTGTGTGTGTGTGTGTGTGTCACACTGAATTTTAAACTTCTAAAAGGAATTCTATGGAAAGTAACCTCACAAGGCGATCTGATAACAAATTCCTCGTGCCCCAGGCCCACTACCGTAGTGGGAGGTGCTAAGCCTGCCCTGTATCCTGTCCCTGTGCACGCAGGCTCACACATCTTTGCGAGGCCAGAGTGACACCCCTCGGAGGGTGTGTGAATACCCTGCAATCCAGTTCCCACATGCTGCCTCCCAGCCTGCCCCCTCCTGATGTCGAATGCACAGACACTGCAGAGCTGTGAATTCTCCTGAGCATCCGATACCTTGCTCCCCAGCATATTTTTTGAGTCAGTCTGGCTCAAATACACTCTTATAAAAACTTAATAAACTTTTAAAAACCATGCATTAAAACCCTGGAATAAGAGCATATTCGTAGGCAAATATCTGTCTCAAAGCAAAGACCCCCCCCCCTGCCTGTCCCCACACCTTCCCGCAATGCCTAAGACTAAGGGGGGGAGGTACCATCTTGATCTGCGTGCTGTCCGTCAGCTGCTGCACGGCGTACGCATCCTCCGTGTTGTACTGCAGCAGGATTGCCATCTGGAAGGTTGACGCCTTTGAGGTCCCCCACATAAAAGAGACAGAGAGGCCAACGTCAACACGTGGGAAACCCCCAGAAGCATGTGGCCCGAGTCCGAGGACTTCCAACTCTGCACAATTCCCCGCAGTATGGCATGCCCGGAGAGGCGTCCTTTTCCGCCTCATCAAATGCTAAAATGATTGATTTTTCTCTTGAAATGTCTTGTCCATGTACATACACACATGTCCACATGCACACAAACACACATCCCATCTGGTATATACAGAAACATTAAGCATCAGTCTCCAAACATGCTTTTGCATAAACACCAGGGAAAACGATCTTTTGGTAGATTATTGACATAGAACCACCTGCATGTTTCATTGTATTGATTTTCTGTAACCCTAAGCCCTCCTGTGTGAAGTCTGACATGGTTGAAAGCAAATGACGACATGCTAAGGCAGCTTCTGGAAGCTGAGCCAGGTTCCATGGCCTGAGCGCTGCAGCGAGCAGAGCCTGCAGGTGCATCTAAAGCCCCTGACTGCTCAGAAATAGACTGGCGCCTGTGTGCGTGTGCGCACCGGTGACGGCTCGAACAGGAAACCCTGCGTACACACTCAAGCAGAGGGACCTGGGCTCGTGCGGGGAGCTCCTAACGGGAGGCTGTCAGTACTCAGTGCTGTGTGAGTACCGACCACTATCATTGACCTGAACCTGCCCTGCCCAAGGCCAAGCACTGTTGTCACAAACAGACCCTGGCGCGTGGAGCCAGTCCCAACACTCAGCAGTCCATTATTTAATTCCCCGAAGCAGCAGCACTGCCGGCCCTCATCGCATGAAGCAGGACACTGGGAGGCTCAGTGTCATCATCAAGGAACGTGTCCTTCGGTGGGAAAGACATAGCACTCAGCTCCCCTGCCCAGGGCCATACTGTTCAGTGACCTCTCTTCTCCTCCCCCAGGGGCTTAACTCTACAGATTCTGTGCCATGAATCGTTGGATTCTGATTTCTGCAGTTTGTCTTCTCTTCATTTGGACTTAAAATATCCCAGAATAAAGGCAGCCGTACCTGCAGAGTATATCTGTTCTTGAAGCAGTTTGTGACGAGCTCGCCCTTGGACAGCTGGTACAACCACGTCAGCTTCCGGCCGCTGTGGCGGCTGGCGTAGAAGGCTGTGAAGCGCTGGTAGCTGCGCTCCAGCTGCAGGGGAAAGCGCACGTGGGAGTGCACGCCCGGCGTGTGCCACACCTGCCCACTCCGGCGAGGCGCACTGTCTGGGCCCACAGCGCAGCCAGCGCTCACATCAGCATAAAACACAGACGCGTGTGCTGGGCTCACAGAGCACGGCAAAACATGCGTCTGAAGGTACAATCAAGAGAGGCTTCTACTCTAGACAGGTGGATGAACATGCCGCCCGTCACAGCCCTGACTGGTTTCACGTGCAGGAGGGGAGGAACGTGCTGTGCGGAGTGGGACAGGGGTGGCCACAGGACTTCACCCCGGCGCACGGTGCCCAGCCCACCTGTCCGCCTACGCAGGGGAACCCCCCCCCCCCAGCTCAGGGAGGAGAAGCTGTGCCCTCACCTCTGACGGCAGGGCGAACGTGCAAGACTGCTGAAAGGGCCACGAGCCGGAGCTCAGAACCTGGATGCTGAAGTCCACTGGGGGGAATAGGATGCACGTTAGTCTCAGAAACAGCAAGACACTCAAGTAAAACACTCTGAATACAAGTCCTGCAGCAATACAAAACTAACAAATTATTATATTGTTTTATTCAATTAAGTAGTAAATGGTGGGAGAGCCAGAAATTCTTTCTCCCCAGAGTGAGTCCTTTGTTACCCTCCACACTCAGGACATCACAGGCTTGCTCTCTCCACTGGCTCTGGTCTGTGCCAGGGTACCAGCGTCCCCCCACAGGCATGGCTGGCATCAGGCCCCAAGCTGAGAAAAGGACCCCCGGAAGTAAACGTTTACTCCAGCATCACAGCTAGCCAACGGCGGGCCAGTGCATGGTAGTCAGCTCAACAAGGGACTGGTTCTTCAGCTTTGGGAAAAATCTGTTTTCCATTTAGGAAGACAGAGTGACTTTGATGGTGTCAGTGTGACCTGCCACCCTGCGGCCGCAGACGTTACGACGGGAGCCCAGGCTGCCCCAGTCCCCAATGGCAACCCTAAGTCCCACGCTTTATGTGTGGCTCTGTTATCTGTATGGCCAATTTAGTCTCTTACACGTTAAGACAAAAAACTATTCAGAACGGATCCAAACAAGATAAAAAATAATAAAAACTTAAACTTTGCATAGACTCCTGAGCTGGCAGGTGCCTGTGGTGGGTGGTCCATCCGCCAGGCGAAGCGATAGGGGCTCAGGACCCGGATGCCACCAGCTCCTGGGAAAGGTGGGGCATGCTGTCATGCCTGTCACACTGACACACACACAGGAGTCAGGACACACAGCCTCTGTGTGGGTTTCCTTGTTCGTCGGTCCCTGAATTTCTGAGGAAGGATCCACCACCCTGCCCACTCTCAGCCATTGCTCTCGTTTGCTACAAGGGGCACGGCCTCCCTCAGAACACAGCCTGTGCCAGGGACTCGGGGACCCATGGGCACTCACAGTCCAGCGGCTCTGAGTTCGTCAGGTGCTTTTTGAACTGCTCGTTCAAATCTTTGCTCACGCCGATGTCCTGAAACATTCGCTGCAGTTTAGAAGTGTACTCAAACCCACACGCTTGCTGTAAGAAACCAGGTAATGGCCTCGTTAACTTCTACACAAATATAAACGCACACAGGGGCCTGAGAGAAATCCCAGTACGTGACATGTTCTTCCCTGTTGAACTGCTGCACAAGCTGGTGTCACTACCGGTGTCTCATGGTATAAAATGCACGGGCTACAGTTAGTACTAGTGAACAGCAGAGCTGCACACTGGACAGCTAAATCTCTACATCTCTACACACACATAACCACTACTTGAGCATATGAAAGCAAGGGTTTTGTAATGCCATAGAAGAACACAATTATGACATCATTTGTCTGCGTCCCAGCCACTGCTATGGACTGAATTGTCCCCAAACTCCTATGCTGATGTCCTAACCCCCAACATGACTGTGTCTGCAGCTGGGGCCATAGGGAGAGTGTAGAGGGGGCCCCATGGGCGCCTCCATGATGGACTGGCCATTCTAAGACATAGCGAACTGACTCCTTCTTGGCTGTGTCCTCATGTGTGAAGGCGGCCATCTACCAGCCAGGAAGACAGCCCTTGGTTGGACCTTCCCTTGACTGCCCCGGCCTCCAGCATGAGAAGAAAACTCCTGCTGTTTAAGCCGCCAGGTCTATGGTATTATACTATGGGGCTGAGCTCAGTGCGACACCCACAGACCTGTAATTCCAGGTCAGAGTCAAACAGCTCTAAGACACAACAGCACTCAACGGTCCAGCAGCCGGAAGCCAACGCTAGCTAGATAGAGAAAGCACTTCTCACTTCTCAATGGCAAAGCAACAGGAGGCTTCTGTCCTCCTGCAGGTACAGGGCCAGGCCGCTAACCAGACCCAGAGCAAAGCCAGCACCAACCAACCCAAGCCAGCAACAGGTGAGCGTGCGCCACGCCATTCTGTGCAGTTCTGACTGGGGAGGGTGGGCAGAGCTGGGGCCGGGGGGACGCTGCTCGGCCGGTAGAGGGAGACTGGACGTGCCCATGACTGTGGCAGGTTTCTGGAGGTCGAACGCAGAGCCCTCCCTGTGCAGGCTGCCCTGACGAACAGCTCTGCCCAAGCAGGGACATAATTTCTGGGGAAACAGGACTCAGCACATTAGCAATGATGTAAGATTGAGTCTACCTTCAGCTTGGAGATCATGCTGGCCTCGGCATCGTCGCTGGCACTGTTCTGATGCACAAGCCTCTTGGCCAGCATCTTCGCGTAGAATTTCTGGAACACGTCCTTGTCCTCGATGTACTTGAAGACAACCATCTAAAAAAGCCGAGAGGGGCGCTGAGTGCACTCGCTGCCTGACAGCTGGAGCCGCAGAGCGCGTGGCCTCATCGGCCTTTAGCACAGCAGACACGCCCCCAGTCTTAAACAGTCACCATCTGAAATTATTCAAGGAACACTGGCTTGGCTTAGTACTAATGAGGAAAGTACAAACACTAAAATTAATGGCTCAATTTGGGGAGCAAAACCATAGATTTAAAATAAAACAAATGACTCCATTCCTTTCCACAGTTCAGATGCCCTTATGTAAATGACCTAAACCACTGGTCGGGGAACCGGCCACGGCGACGACGTGATTGCTGAGGACCTTACCACTTGATTGAGCGTGTCTTCTAGTTCTGCTTCTTCTGGGTTCTTGGAACTGAAATTTAAGAAAAAGACAATGCTTCAAAACACACTAGCCAATGTGTCATCTGCAGCACCACTCCACAACTCTCCCCCAGAATGTGGGTGTGAACACAGACACAGAACCAGTCTCCTTCGGGTCAGCACGTTTCCTACCTATGGCCACGGGTCAGCTTACACTGCAACTCCACCACAGAAGCGAGATCTGGCACAGCCATTGAGAATACCCGAGACAAAACCAACACGGGATTCTTACTAAAATGTTCACAGAAACAGTCTGAAGGAAGGTTTCCTTTAATATACTCCATTTACATATAAGTAAATGATACTTATCTCTAAATGCCTCCACAATGTGCTTTAAATTTGAAAACACAGTTTCCTTTTAATGGCCTAATAATGAAAGATAATGAAAGGGTTTCAAATACTATTAAAGTGCTGCCTTCCATTTGTAGTTATGTCTACGAAACAGATGGCTGTCCACTAACAACTGATGTGAATCAGAAGGTGATTTCAGGGTAAAGAAAAGTTTTAAGGTTTTGCTACAAGAACACCTTTATAAACAAGAGCCCATAAATCATACGAAATGGCCCCGGCCACTGAACAAGAGGTGCTTGAGAGCTGCTTCCATGGACAGCAGCCGGCCCGGCGACCTGTGCCCGGCCCTCACCCCCCTGGGCCAGGGCCGTTTCTGCGGCCTGTAGCTGCGTATCTGAGCACCTGCTCGGCGCCGTGACAGCGTGGGCTCATCAAGGGCCCTCCGTCATTCTGTCTCCGCAGCGGCCATAGTGTGGAAGTCAAGAGACTTGACAGAAGCCACTTGTGAAAGAACAGCAGGTTAAAGACTGTATTCTGTCAAACACACAGACCGAGGCCTTACTCGGGTACCACCTTATTTAAAATACTGAAAAGTTTCCTATGACATAGCCTAAAACATGTAGTCAGGCCGGAAGAGGTATTCCAATTTAAAGTCCACTTCCATCCCTGAAACGAACACATCACAGGATCTGACTAGTTTGTAAACATGAGAGCAGCATTACAATAATTAGGAAAAACCTCAACTCTTCAATTCTCACTGGCCGTGGGCAAATGGCTTTCTGATAAAGTGAGAGACAGCTATCAAACGTTTCCCATGCCCATCAGAAGAGACAATGGTTTATACAGTGAGTTACATCAGACATGCTACCACCAGGCCATCCTTACATTCCAAGAAAGCCACACCATGTTCCAGAGGATAGAGAACCACTCCATCTCCCTGATAAACTGAGTTTGCCAGCATTTTACTTAGGACTCCACAACTCTAAGTGAGACTGTCTGCCGTCTCCTTCTTGGCACATGGAGGTTTTCTCGGTCTTTTTCATAATGGGGTTACGTGAGCCTTAGAAAGTTGTTTAAGACATAATTTATTAATATCAAAACCAGCACAACTTGGGGGCATAAAAATCTATCACAACATTTGTTGCTTTGATGACTGGAATAGTAAAGTGAGGCTGAGCCTTCCTTTCACAATGGTGACCATGCAAGACGAATTGCCGAGGAAACCACCCCAGTGCAACCCAGGAGAGAACCGCCCAGTCACACAGTGTCAGCAAGGGCTTCTCACACACCCCAGGAGAGATCCACAGTCAGACACAGTGTCAGCGAGGGCTTCTCACACACCCCAGGAGAGATCCACAGTCAGACACAGTGTCAGCGAGGGCTTCTCACACACCCCAGGAGAGATCCACAGTCAGACACAGTGTCAGCGAGGGCTTCTCACACATCCCAGGAGAGACCCACAGTCACACAGTGTCAGCGAGGGCTTCTCACACACCCCAGGAGAGACCCACAGTCAGACACAGTGTCAGCGAGGGCTTCTCACACACCCCAGGAGAGACCCACAGTCAGACACAGTGTCAGCGAGGGCTTCTCACACACCCCAGGAGAGACCCACAGTCAGACAGTGTCAGCGAGGGCTTCTCACACACCCCAGGAGAGACCCACAGTCAGACACAGTGTCAGCGAGGGCTTCTCACACACCCCAGGAGAGACCCACAGTCAGACAGTGTCAGCGAGGGCTTCTCACACACCCCAGGAGAGACCCACAGTCAGACAATGTCAGCAAGGGCTTCTCACACATCCCAAGAGAGACCCACAGTCACACAGTGTCAGCGAGGGCTTCTCACACACCCCAGGAGAGACCCACAGTCAGACAGTGTCAGCGAGGGCTTCTCACACACCCCAGGAGAGATCCACAGTCAGACAATGTCAGCAAGGGCTTCTCACACATCCCAGGAGAGATCCACAGTCAGACAGTGTCAGCGAGGGCTTCTCACACACCCCAGGAGAGACCCACAGTCAGACACAGTGTCAGCGAGGGCTTCTCACACACCCCAGGAGAGACCCACAGTCAGACAGTGTCAGCGAGGGCTTCTCACACACCCCAGGAGAGATCCACAGTCAGACAATGTCAGCAAGGGCTTCTCACACATCCCAGGAGAGATCCACAGTCAGACAGTGTCAGCGAGGGCTTCTCACACACCCCAGGAGAGCCCCACTGTCAGACAGTGTCAGCGAGGGCTTCTCACACATCCCAGGAGAGACCCACTGTCAGACAGTGTCAGTGAGGGCTTCTCACACATCCCAGGAGAGACCCACTGTCAGACAGTATCAGTGAGGGCTTCTCACACACCCCAGGAGAGATCCACAGTCAGACAGTATCAGTGAGGGCTTCTCACACACCCCAGGAGAGCCCCACTGTCAGACAGTGTCAGCGAGGGCTTCTCACACATCCCAGGAGAGACCCACTGTCAGACACAGTGTCAGCGAGGGCTTCTCACACACCCCAGGAGAGCCCCACTGTCAGACAGTGTCAGCGAGGGCTTCTCACACATCCCAGGAGAGACCCACTGTCAGACAGTATCAGTGAGGGCTTCTCACACACCCCAGGAGAGATCCACAGTCAGACACAGTGTCAGCAAGGGCTTCTCACACACACAACCTAGGAGAGACTCACAGCAGAATGTTGCCTCTAGCTCTTAATATGTGTACATCAACAGCAAAAATATCATCTGAGAAATAATATGCTTAAAATATAAAGAACTAGAAAACAAACTCACTAAACCGAGACAAAAAGTACAGAGTAATCAAAAGCACCGTCTTTTAAAAAAAAATTTTTTTTTTAATTTTTAAAAAAATTTTATTTATTCATTTTAGAGAGGAGAGAGAAAGGGAGAGAGACAGAGAGGGAGAGAGAGAGGAGAGAGAGACAGAGAGAGAGAAGGTGGGGAGGAGCTGGAAGCATCAACTCCCATATGTGCCTTGACCAGGCAAGCCCAGGGTTTCGAACCGGCGACCTCAGCATTTCCAGGTCGACGCTTTATCCACTGCGCCACCACAGGTCAGGCAAAGCACTGTCTTTTAAGAAAACAAAGATTATTAGCCTTTAAGTACTTTGTCAAGAGGTACCAAAATTATAATTTTGTGTACATCAAATGTGACACAAATTTTAATTCCTTAATGACAGCTGAGACTTTAAATAGGCTTACTGAAAAAAAACACCAACAACAAACCACAAAGTCACTGTACCTCTTCTTCAACAAGGAGTCACAGTACCGGGCCAGCAGCTCAGGGGACTTGCTGGACGACTGAGCCATTTTGGTGACTGCGTTGTTGTTGATGAAGCGCCCACAAGCCTGTGACCACACAAGACCCAGTCAGAGGGCAGCATGTGCCGTTGTCACTGCCACGGGAAGCCACGTGCTGACAAACCCACCTTGTCCAAGGCAGCCACGAAGCCCGCGTCGTTGTTGAACGCTGACATGACCAGGGCGTTGTACTTTTTATGGACATCCAACACGGTTTGTACATACATTTTGGGGTCCTAGGTAAGGGAAAACAAACAACAGGTAGTTACTAGGGGTTCAACTGTCTAGTAATGTGCTACTATAGAAACTCCTTCAGATGCTAACAAGTTAGATCAAGAAGCAGCTTTGCTTCCATTATCAAAACACATAAGACTGTTTGTTTACGAATACAATAAAAGATATTCTCTACACCCGAAACACCAATTCCAAGCACTTTATGTGCACAGAATAAGCACTTTACAAGTATTTATTCACAAAACCTTAAGGCAGTCAGTCATTATTCCATTTCTTTTTAAACAGACAGACAAACAGCAGCTTGCTGAAGGCCCAATGGGCCAAGGGGAGCTGGGCGCTGAACCAGACAGGCCGCGCTGGGTCTGCGCTCGGTGGCTCCACCGCCGCCGCCACACCTCCCATCCCAGCGCCGGGACGGCCTTCACCAGCTTACACTAAAACCTGGGCGTCTTTTCCACAACACTCGCAGCTAAGCCAGTTTCCTTGCACCTTTTAGTATATGTGCTGCCGAAGCGAGCACTCCTTGCACCTTTTATGTGTAAAATTATTTTATAAACCTAACGGAAGGGGTTTACAGTCACCCCCTCAGTAATCCATGAGGTGGCAACAAGTGACAGCAACCGCCATCATTAAAAGTGGAAAAGGAGACTTCCAAAGGCAACAAGAACTTAAAAAAATTCAAAACCATATTAAAGATAATATAGTCAAAAGTATAGTAATCACACACGATAAACTGAGAGAGAAAGTTTGGTGCGACAGGAACAGTGTACTCTAGAGACGCTTCCTCTCTGCTAGCTCTCCCAACACTATCAGAATTCAAGATCACAGCAGAACTTGGAGGAATCGTCTAGTGTACAAATGGAAGAGTGAGAAGATGTAAAGGGAAGAATATAAAGAAATGACACCCTCAGAGCCTAAAAATCACTAGAGAGGAGCTTTTGGAGGTGTGGACAACACAGATGCTGCGGACCGTCTTTAGAAAGTCACACGGGTTCTCTCTGGGAGTCTGGTCACACCCTCCCCACCTGGACGCAAGACTGGAGCCCCACCGCACATGCCTGCGGCTCACGCGTGGGGTCCGCAGGCCCAACTGCCCTTCATTAAATAGCACTCACATTTAGAGCGGCTTCCCCACACTTTTCAATGGCTGCAAGACCCTGATTATGGATGTGCGTCTCCAGGAGTTTCTTCAACTCCCCGAGGCCGTCCTGGATCCGAGACACGAGGTTGTACATGCGACCCAGATCTGAAAGGAGGAGGCACCAGCTTTATGCACTGAGTAAACCGCGTGTACGTCCCACCAAGTGTGTGTACACTGAGATGACTGGTACCCCAAAATAAAAGAGCCGTGCTTTTAGACTTAATTATAATAATATGGTTTGTATTTAGCAAATGCCTATTTAGCTAACAATAACAACGAAGTAATGCATTTATAGTTTTGTCTTTCCCCTTATTATGACAATCTACTAACATAAGAGAGAAAAAACATCTTTATATCAGGAAACATGTGAGGCTTCCTAAGCACTGAGAGAAAATTTATGCCTGGCACATAATAGGCACTCACAAATTTATTGTAAAAAAGATGAATAAATTTAAAAGAATATAAATATCCACCTCAACTATAAAAACAAATGAGTCACAAAAGGGCCCCCAAATTCCTCACTTATTATATGTATGGCACATGGTTAGTTTATGAGGGTCAAAGAAGAAAAATCCCAAATCCGCAAGTCAATCTTTTATTGAGCTCTTAATATATCCCAGTACACCTTGGAGGGGACAAGAAAGCCCATTGGTTAGGGCATCATCCTGATATTCCAAGGCTGCTGGCTTGATCCAGAGTCAGGGCACAACAAATTTATAGTGTGTTGTTGTTTTTTTTAAATCCCTCTCCATCCCTACCTCTCTCAAACCAAAAAAAACATCGCATAAGGCTGACGTCATGGAAAAATTTCTACAGCAGGTTAAGCTGAGAAGATGCTCTTCCCCAGAGTCACACGTGAAATGGCCAGTGGCCTGGAACCAACACAATACAATAAGGCAGACAGAGCAGCTGCTCAGAAACCACTGGCTGCGCAGGCGCCCTGAATCCGAGTCCAGGACCTGCTGCGGGCGGGCCGCGTGGCTCACCTTCATTCTTGTCGGCGTCCAGCAGGTTCTGGAACTCTGTGTGGAAGATCTCCAGGTGCTTCTCGATGAGCACCTGTTCGCACTTCCTGGCCAGCTCATCCTGTGTGCTTTCATGAAGGTAGACCTGCACCCTCCGCTGCTCCTCCAGCAGGCGTGCCTCTGCCTGCGGGACGAAGGCCGGTGCGCGGCCCGGTGAGCGGTCAGAATGGCTCCGTGAGAGATCACTAACCAAGCTCATAAACCGGCTCTAACATTTCTTACGATTTACAAAAAATGGGGGAGGGTGTTGTTTTTATTTTAGAGTGAATGCCAGGCATATTTAAGATGTCACTGATGCATTCCATTTTATCTGCAGTATACATCTTCCATCCAAACTCCTCTTTAAATGACTTAACGAGGTCACGTAAACATTTACATGCAAGTATAGGAACCAAGGTCCCAGGTGTTGTGTCACTGTAGCTTAGGTTCCAGGAAGGACGGCCATTTACAGCTTATTGATTTTAAGTTGGGCTCTGGGCTGGCAAGTATATCAGAATACCAAGATCAAATTCAAAATGACTAAATAAAATTTAGCATTACAGACTATCCCTATTATTCTATTAGGATTAGTCTGCAGTAAAAACAAAATTAAACAGCAGACAAAAAAGGTAAGCAAATTAATGAAGTAAGGTCTATTGTATATATTTTTAAAGTTTTCTTTGATGATATGAAAAACCTAAAATAGTCAAACAGATTTTTTTTTGTAGCTCAGACTAGTCTCAATGGCACGAGACAGTGAGATGCGTTAAAACGCTGATGTGGCTTAGACCTTCAGGGGTTCCCACTCAGACATCCCCAACCACTCAGGAGATAAAACAGAGACCCTAGGGAGCCGGGGCACCTCCTCCAAGCTGGTTGCTGGGAGCAGGACACGAGGTTCTTGACGTTCATGCTTTTTCTCAATATTGTTCATGAGTTCTGTATTCTATTTCCTGACAGAACATCATAATATAAACAAAATTCTCAAGTTACAGAGTAAAACATGCCGCCTCTATCCCGTGGATTTGTAGATGCTTGCTGAACAATGAGCAGTTGTAATGTCCTATACAGGTGCTTGCTCTTTGCCAAATATAACATATATCTATAATAGCTTATTATCCCCATTTTACAGTTGAATAGTCTGAGGAATAGCAGGCTAACTAAACTAACCCCCTAGTGCCTTGGTCAGCAAACCGCGGCTCCTGTGGCTCTTTGGCCCCTTGAATGTTTAGCAAAGGCCAGCTTAGGAGTATACCCTAATTAAGTTAATAACAATGTACCTACCTATATAGTTTCAGTTTAAAAAATTTGGCTCTCAAAAGAAATTTCAATCATTGTATTGTTGATATTTGGCTCTGTTGACTAATGAGTTTGCCGACCACTACCTAGTGAATGGTAAATGGGGCTTTAATCAGCCTCATAGCCCAGCTTTTAAATGCAAGGCCACGTGCAGGAAAGAGCAAGACCGTTCATGGCTGATTCTAGCTCTGTCCTCATAGGTTCTGTGTATAAGCACTTCCTGAATGTGACGAGGTCATGGCTAGTAAGACCCAATCAAATCCAAACCAAACCTCTAACCCTCTAGAAAGAAGTTCGCTCTAAGAGTCTTTGCTCTTCATGTTCCTGTTGGTTCCATGCCTGATTTTGAAAACAGATGCCCCACTCTGGAAGCTCTGGGGGCGCCCGGAGGGTTCTAGGGGTACCCAGGGAGCTATGGGGGCACCCAGGGGGTGTCTGGGGAGCTCTGGCCTGAAAAGCTGCCCCTACTGCACTAGGCTCCACTCTGTTCCTCAGGGCAAGTGACAAGCAGGACCACGGCCCATAACCATATCCATGAAGAGAACAGGCTCGCCCACCTCTGGGGTAGCACTTTTAAAACAGCATCATTTTAAGAGATTAAGCATCAACAGCAGCGTGCAATAAAAGATGTATTTATGAAAACTACACTGCCCACTAAAATGGAACAATGGGCAACGCTAAGTTTCAGACAGTACTTTCCAAAATCCCACTTGTCGGGCAGCTGCATGAGACTGCATGAGGTTCCTGGTCAGCAGACAAAAGCTAACCTAAACCGTCAGTATACACAAAGAACTATTACTATCCCAAGTACGACACCTATGAAGAGTTCCACTTTTGTTAGCTTTTGAGATGTCAGAAATTTGTCCAGGACTTTCAACTTCAAGCTTCTATGGGAAACACACAGAACATTACCCCGCTAGCGGCCAGGGCTCTATGTGGTTACAGAGGGAGTGGCTGCTCTTACGTAACTGTTCCTGACTTCCTATCTTGGTGTGTAGAAAGTGACTGTGCAAGTCCACGTGCTCTCTAAGGGAACACAGCACAAGGGACAAGGCACATCCTAGACACCGCGGTCCCCAACTTCCCGGAAATCTCCTTGGACATCTCCATCGGGCCAAACCCTGCCCACAGGTCAAGTTTTATTGGGACACGGCTGCACCCATGTGTGCAGCTGTTGCCTTGACGGCCATGGGACCACAGCGCAGAGCTGAGCAGCTGCAGCGAGACCACAGTCCTGCGAAGTCTCCCTGGCCCTTCCTGGGAAGTCTGTGGAGTTCTGACCTGGGGCATTGCTCAGAGCGTAAACCAGGACGCTGTGTCCCGAGAAGGAAAACAAAGAACACTCACGCAAGTGCTTTGTTATAAGCTCACTCGCTACTGAGGAGGCTGCGGTCTAGACCCATCCAACCTTTTGCATGAGGACTGGGGTCTGCGGGGTCACGGGAACCTCTCCTCTAACACAGACTAATGCCTGCGTCACAGATTACTAGGTGATACTTTAGAAGCAAAAAAGCAAAGCTTAAACTCTGCAAATCTGAGCCTATTTGTCTTTTCTGTTGATGTGGGGAGATCACAGCTCCCGCCGGATGTGGAGACACATTCTAGGGGAGACAGTGCACAGCACACAGCTGTCACAGTGCAGCTCCGGAAGTGAAGGTAGCATGGAGCTATGATGACCAACCCACTGATAGAAGCTCCCTAACTAATCAGAAGCATTCGCTACTGACACACCCCGCCCAGGAAGTGACCTCTGAAAAAAGCTGCTGACCACACGCTGGAGAGGCATACCTTCCACCGCAATGACCTTCCACTCGAGGTGCGGCCACTCGGCTTACCTTCTTCATGTACTCCGTGACTGGGTTCTGCTGCAGGAACTCGGTGCTCTCCCTGGTGTAGAACCTCTCTGTGTCGGCCAGGAACTGCGACTCGAAGGACTCCTTGTACACTGTCAGTGTGGGGCCCTTGGCGAATGCATCATCCTCATTCAGCCCCAGCTCCACTACAAGGAAACAGGAACTGTCTTTCAATTCCCCAGGTTCTTTTTTTTTTTTTTTTTTTTCCCCCCAGGTTCTTGTTATATTTTTCAGAATACACTGAGGTGTAGCACCCGGCTTAAGACATGCTCAGAAGGTGAATGCGAAGGGCAGGACCTAAAGTCTGCAATACTCATCAGCATTAAAGCGCACTCGTTCCATAAAACAAAAGAGGCCCTGACCAGTTGGCTCAGTGGTAGAGCGTCAGCCCAGCATGTGAAAGTCCTAGATTTGATTTTGATTCCCCGCCAGGGCACATAGGAGAGGTTCCCACCTGCTTCTTCACCCTTCCTCCTCTCCTTCCTCTCTCTCTCTTTCTTCCCTTCCCGCAGCCAAGGCTCCACTGGAGCAAAGTTGGCCTGGGCGCTGAGGATGGCTCCATGGCCTCTGCCTCAGGCGCTAGAATGGCTCTGGCTGCAACAGAACAAAGCCCTAGATGGGCAGAGCATCACCCCCTGGTGGGCATGACGGGTGGATCCCAGTCAGGCGCATGCAGGAGTCTCTCTGCCTCCCCACTTCTCACTTCGGAAAAATACAAAAAGAAAAAACAAAAACGAAAAAGAAAAGACCCAAGACGTAGAAAAAGCAAGTAATTCTGGCCCATGGCCAGGCAGGTTTCAAAGTTATCATGAAGTTGATTTAGAAAACTTTAATATTCCTGAAAGTGTAAAAATAATAAAAATGACTTTTAAACTTAAAAAAAAATTACAATGCTACCTAAGTTTCTAAAACACTATTACTTTATTCATGTCTTAATCTCAATTTTTCAAGCTCACATAAATTTCTGGTTATAATTCAACTCCATTAATGACACCATCATAATATATATCCACTAATTCAGCCTGAGACCAGAAAAGAAAATAATTCAAATGTCTATTTCACCAAAAGTTCCTTCAGGTACAAGAACCAAACAATTTTATGATGGGTAATATTCAAATAGAATGACAGCGACTTAAAGAGACTTATGAGTTCCTTTGTAACTGCTAACATTCTTTTTGATATTACTAAAATATTTTTAAATGGATCTTTCAAAATACTGTTATAATTATCATTTGATATGAAAATGCTGAAAAAATTAAAGGAAAACTTGTTTACCGTAAGATTGTACAACCCCACTGATCAGTCTTGTATTGATGGTTTCACCGTTTCTTTCCTTTTCAATCAGTTTTAAGACAGCATTGGTTACCTTTGGAAAGGACACAGGAAAAAGACACGCAGATTACAGGCTGTAGTATATGTCATAGATAGCTCTTAAACAACTAAATCCATTACACAATGCAAGACAAGAGAGGCTCCCGAGATGTCCCAAAGGAGAGAGGAAGACAGCGGCCACGCTCACACAAGCAGGTACCTGTTTGTTCAAGGGCCTGAACAGGCAATCTCTCCAAGTCACCAACGCGAGCTGGATGAAAAGGAAAAGGAAAAGCATAAAATGTCTATACTTGTACAATATTTTTCTAGGACTGAAGTTATAGGAAACAGTTAGGGTCCCGGACTATGTTGATCAACATTTCTAGATTCTAACTTGGTAGAAATCTGTTATCACGATGAGATCAGAGCCACTCTCTTGAACTCACAACTTCCACAGGCGTCGGTGTGCACAGCACGCCAGTGCATGTTTCATAGCTGGGACAGGAACACGTGTGTACAGAGACCGCGCACAGGACGTCGTGGATGTGATCTAGAAAATTATTTCTTGGGCCAAATTTAATTTTTGACCTGACATACTTAATAACAATTTTTAAGTATTTAAAAATTCCCCAAATGTTGTATCAGAAAGTTACCGTAATAAGGTTCCCCAAGAGAGAAACGTTGTAATTCATGCATGAGTGTTAAACTGTTGAGAGGTATTATTCAATTAAAACAATACTCAAGTTACAGAAACCTAATGCTCAAATACAAACTACTGAGAAACTCACTTAAACCTAAATGCTATCAGTCTTATTTCCCCCAAATGCAAACATAGACAAAACTGGGTAAGGTACATCTTTCAAAATTATATACAAATTTAATTTATATACTGAACTGTCATCAAGTGGTATTTCCACACACAAAAAGGTGGAGACCTGACCTGAAAATAATATTTAAGAGCCTGACCAGGTGGTGGCGCAGTGGATAGAGCGTCGGACTGGGATGCGGAAGGACCCAGGTTCGAGACCCCGAGGTCGCCAGCTTGAGCGAGGGCTCATCTGGCTTGAGCAAAGAGCTCACCAGCTTGGACCCAAGGTCGCTGACTCCAGCAGGAGGTTACTCGGTCTGCTGAAGGCCCACGGTCAAGGCACATGTGAGAAAGCAATCAATGAACAACTAAGAAGTCGCAACATGCAACGAGAAACTGATGACTGATGCTTCTCATCTCTCTCCGTTCCTGTCTGTCTGTCCCTGTCTATCTCTGCCTCTGCAAAAATAATAATAATAATAATAATAATAATATTTAAGAGAAATGTGTGTGTGTGTGTGTGTGTGTAAAATGTTTGTTTATTGATTTTAGAGAAAAAGAGGAAGGGAGAGAGAGAGGCAGGAACATCAATCTGTTTCTGTATGTGCCCTGACCGGAGACTGAACTGGCAACTTCTGCACTTCAGGATGGTGCTCCAACCAACTGAGCCATCCGGCCAGGACCAGAGAATAGTATTTTGAATAAAGCACGAATAATACACACTCTAGTGTATTATTGCAGGAGTGCGGTGGTGGAAAATGCACCACTGCAGCTGTGGACGTCTGTGAAAGGCATTTACCTTTAAAAAGAACTGTTCCCAACTAATTTTTTTTCCTAAATCAAGGCAGCCTTAGATGGTCCTAATATGACTGGATGATTGGCCACTTTGAAGAAAGAGAGGAGAGGAGCCAGGCAAGATGAGAAAGCAGGAGCAAAGGCAGACCAGAGGGAGCCCAGCGGAACAGCTGCTAAATCACTGTAATCTATCAATGAAATTAATTTATGTCCATTGGTTGATTTGAAAGGAAATCAACCACTTTTTTTTCACACTTTATAAAACCAACAACTTTTTTTGCAAGAGAGAGAGAGATACAGGTAGGGAGAGAGATGAGAAGCATCAATTCATAGTTGCAGCCCTTTAGCTGACACTTATTGCTTCTCATACATGCCTCGATGGAGGTGGGGTGAGGGAGGGCTCAGGATGAGCCAGTGACCTCCTTGCTCAAGCCAGCATCCTTTGGGCTTGAGCCAGCGACTATGGGATCAAATCAATGATTCTATACTCAAGCTGGCAACCTTGGTGTTTCGAACCTGGGTCCTCAGTGTTCCTGGTCGAAGCTTTACCCACTGCACCACCAATAGTCAGATAAAACCAACAACTTTCAATAATTAAGAAGGAGAAAAGAACCATCAGGAAGAAAGTAAAAGTTCCTGTTTCATGACAAGGCACCCCCAGCCCCTGGAGGTTCTGGAAAACACTTGAGAGGTTATTGCACAAGAACGGCTTGCTGCGTCACCTTACACTTGGACTCCGTGAATCAAACGGCTCGCTGAAGAGCACAAGCAAGGAACACTGTTTCTGACCTGTGCTAAAACATCATGGCCTACCCTACAGTGTATTTCCAAACAGTAACAAAGCATTTAAGGATGTAGAAAGTATGAATTTTGAAAGTAACTTTAAAAAGAAAAAAAAGCAGTTGAATCTTTAAAAATATGCTCTATAAAGTATATTCGCACTTTTTAGTATTTTCTTTAACTGCTACTGAATATAGAAGAAAGTTAAGCAAATGCATGGTCTTTAGGATGTGGCATTATTGGAGGGCAGACGGGGAGCTGCTGGCCAAGCAGGCTTCTGAGAGGAAACCAACCAGAACTGTGCCGATTCCGACACCAAGGAAGCGTTTCTAAGTAGAAAATGGGAAGTACAAAAAGCTCAAATCAAAACATTGAACCCAGCAAGTTCCATTAAAGCATATAACTATAATAACAAAGCACCATGATGAAGCAATAATGGTTTGGTAAAGAAATTGAGTTGTACTATAAATGACAAAGATGTATCATGTGTCTGTGATACATTACGTTTCTCTTTTAATTAAATTTGTGGGGGATAAAGCAACATTGCTATTACACACCATTCCTGGGCAAACAGATCACCTCATCATGCAGAATGTGATATCTCACACCGCTGGCCCTAAGGGTCCTGTCTGCGGAGCCGACAGCCATTACAACAGACACCATGCTGCTGAGTCCTCCCCTCAGAGCCTGACAAGACAGGTCCTCCTCACCTTGACCGTGTACTAGAACAGTGGTCCCCAACCTTTTTTGGGCCACGGACCGGTTTAATGTCAAAATATTTTCATGGACCGGCCTTTAGGGTGGGACGGATAAATGCACAAAATAAAATTATGCGACCGGTGTAAAAACTGTGGTATTTTTAAATATAATTGTTGAACTTACGAGACAAGCGTCAAGAGTGAGTCTTAGACAGATGTAACAGAGGGAATCTGGTCATTTTAAAAAAATAAAACATCGTTCAGACAAATATAAATAAGACGGAAATAATGTAAGTTATTTATTTTTTCTCTGCAGATGGGTACAAAATGGCCCATGGACCGGTACTGGTCCGCGGCCTGGGAGTTGGGGACCACTGTGCTAGAAGGATTGCTCCACAGACGGCCGGGCCGCCTCCAGGCTTCCTAACAAAGCCCGGGCTGTGGCCTAGTGATCAGCTCCCCTACCAAGTTTGTGGTGAGGGGACGCTGCAGGTTTGGGGACCACACATCAGAAACCAGTGGGCCCAGGAAAACTTCCTTGACTGAAGGAACATAGTAAGGAAGGTGATCTAACAATTTGCCTTTCCAAAATCTATTTTCACGCAGTATTTAAAAAACCCTTCAAGACTATACTTTCAGGGATCATTTCTATAGTTTGTTAAAAAACCCTTCATTCTAAAACCCTAGGGCTACCATCCATCTACCATGTTATCATGCTACCATGTGAGTGAGAAGAGAGCAACTGCAGTCCTCTCTGCCAAGTGGTTTCCCGAGGGAGGGGAGTGTCAGGGACGGGCCTCAGGGGCCTAGCGGCCAGGACTCAGCTTCTAGAGCCCTGGTCACTGGATGGCTGGGCGAGCCACTGGAGAAGGGGCTTGGAATGAATGAGCGAGCGCACACAGGTGCGGGCCTTTTCAGAACTCCGGTGCACTCACCCTTCTCCCTCTCCCATCTCACCACAAACTAAGGATCCCTTATTGACAAACAAAAACAAGAAAAGTGCGCCTACTACTCTGAAAACAGTCTACCATTTGTCTGGCTCCCGGAACTGAGAACAGGACTCGGCCCTAGGAAATGCACGGGGGAAGGAGTTTCCAGGCGCTTACCGAGTAGATTTCATAGATCCCCTTCCGGCCTTCGTCGCACTCGCGGCGGACCCAGTGTCTGTTGAGGTAGGCGCAGATCCCGTTCAGCACTTTGCTGGAGAACCGGTAGTCTTCCCACTGCTGCGTGTAGAACTTGAGCACGCTCTCGTCCATAAGGTCCTCCCCGTCCTGCGCACAAGGCAATGGCAGCGTTAGCGACAGTGCTCGTCACACGAGAGTGTGACCCGGACAGACTGAGGGCATGGAACACACTGATGCACACAGCTTCGGGGAGATGGGTGTCTTTAAATTATTCCATACAGAAATGCCATACATTTAACTTCTCACAAGAACGTACTTGTGAGGATTGGACAAGAGAATTTTATTTAAATTTGTTTTTAAGGTTTTATTTATTTTAGAGAGGGGAGAGAGAGAGAGAAGTGGGGGAGGAGCAGGAAGCATCAACTCCCACATGTGCCTTGACCAGGCAAGTCCAGGGTTTCGAACTGGCGACCTCAGCATTCCAGGTCAATGCTTTATCCACTGTGCCATCACAGGTCAGGCAAGAATTTTATTTATTTGTTTATTTGTTTGTTTACTTTTGTATATTTCTGAAGTGAGAAGCAGGGAGGCAGACAGACTCCTGCGTGCACCTGACGGGATCCACCCAGCCATCCCACTAGGGGGCGATGCTCTGCCCATCTGGGCCGTTGTTCTATTGCAACCAGAGCCATTCTAGCGCCTGAGGCAGAGGCCACAGAGCCATCCTCAGCACCTGGGCCATGTTTGCCCCAATGGAGCCTTGGCTATAGGAGGGGAAAAGAGAGAGGGGAAAAGAGAGAGAGAGAAAGGAGAGGGGGAAGAATGGAGAAGTAGATGGGCGCTTCTCCTGTGTGCCCTGGCTGGGAATCGAACCCGGGACTTTCACACATTGGACTGACGCTCTACCGCTGAGCCAACAGGCCAGAGCAGGCAAGAATGTTAATAAAAATTCTTTCATCTGTGACTGGAACTGTTTCCATGGTGTTAAATCTGCATAGACAGATATAAACAGAATCCTGAACTTGGGAGATGGGAGGATTATTCCTTTTTGTTATCAAACAGGAATTTACCTCAAAACCATCCTTGGGATATTGTCTCTCTGTTAAAAAATTAACATGTCGGCCCTGGATGGTTGGCTCAGCGGTAGAGCGCCTGCCCGGCGTGTGGAAGTCCCAGGTTCGATTCCCGGCCAGGGCACACAGGAGAACCGCCCATCTGCTTACACACACACACACACACACACACACACCTAAAAAATGTCCTGTTACCAATTTGGACCAAGGGCCAATACCATTTATTTTTTTAATTCACATTCTGCCTTCATTGGGTTTACTTCAAAAATTATAAAAATTTAAAGCTTTTTGTGGCAATGTTATGGTTTTGTAAAAATGAGTATAATGGTAGACTATTTCTTCTTTCTTTAATAAGAGCTGTCCCCTGTCCTCCTCCACCAGCCCTCACCCTGCCCCTGCCCCCCTCCATACTGTCAACTGTGTCTGTGTGTTAATACATAGATGCTTTATAACAAAGATTATTTTTACTGAGATGTCTGCAACTTAAAGTACAAATTTTTGTTTGAAGGAAACTGAAAATTGCTTCTTAGGTATCAATGACACATTGAGTGTCACCTGTGACAAGTGAACACTACCTGCAGAGCGTGGAGCCAGGGGAAGGAGGCCCCCCATGATCAAGAGTCAAGGGCCTGGGCACCACACAGGTACAGCTCCCCAGTGTGGGTGCGCACACACCCAGGGCCACACAGGAATCTGACCATGGCGTGAGATCATCACACTAGTGCTCATTTAAATAAGAAGAAGTGCAATGCAGAGCTGAGCCCTTCTGATCACAGCCCATGATCCTTCCTGAAAGGCGGCCCCTCGCCGATGGCACTGCATGCTTCCTGACTGTGCGCTAGATTGAGAGTGACTCCGGCGCTCACTTGACAACCTGTTGCGGATAAACTGCAAACCTGGTGGTTTCAGGCAGACTTTAGAAACAGTTTAGGGAACGTGAAAAGGGTACCATCTAAGTCATAAACTGTGGTCAACTGACTACATACAGTCTACTAGAATGCTTGTTTCTCATTAGCTTGTAAAATATATTAAGAAAAAGAATTTTGGAGTATGTTGAAATTTTTGCCTATTATCTATGTAAATAAAAAAAATTTAATTAAAAAAAGATTAGAGAGTCGAGTTCTTCTCTCATTCTCTATACCGTGTGCAGCAGCAGGTACCAGAGCCACAGGCCCATCCTGTGGCAGGATGGGGCGTCACCCTGCCTTTGTTGCAGAGGACGGAGCCCGGGGAAGGAGGAGGCAGGATATGAAGGGGAGAAGCTCCAGCACTGCCCCAGCGAGAGGCCGGGGCCAGGAGGAGCCCACACCTGGAGGCAAGGGGGGCTTCAGTGACACTTGTCCTAGCCTAGGGCACCACTGTACCATGGTTCTGAGATACACCATGTGATCGTGTATAAAAAGCAAGATACAGCCTGACCAGTGGTGATGCAGTGGGCAGAGCGTCGACCTGGGATGCTGAGGTCCCAGGTTCAAAACCCCGAGGTTGCTGGCTTACACGTGGGATTGACCCCAAGGTTGCTGGCTTGAGCAAAGGGGTCAGTGGTTCAGCCTGAGCGCCCCCACCCCAAGGCACATATGAGAAGCAACCCCAAGGCACATATGAGAAGCAATCAATGAACAATTAAAGTGCCACAACTACGAGCTGATGCATCTCATTTCCCTTCCTTCCTTCCTGTCTCTTAAAAAAAAAAAGGCAAGATTTACACTGGAAAAATGTGATTACCAAAAGGCTAGAAAACCTTATGATCATATTTGATTCAGAACAGCATACTGGGTTCCAAGTACAATAGAGGTAATTTGAATTCATAGTTATATGCTATAAATGAAAAGGGTCATCAATTCCTAACAACCAAATGACAAAATGGTTAGTAATTTTAGGAGTATCCTACTATAGTGTAAGGGACTCTAAAACTTATTTAACAAACTAGCCAAACACCCTCACGCCAACACCAACAATGAAAACAATGAAAAAAGGACAGTGAAACAGCCACACTGAAGTTATTTTTTTACTTTTTAAAAGTTCTATTAGAGAGCATTGGACTGGGATGCAGAGGACCCGGGTTCGAGACCCCGAGGTCTCCAGCTGGAGTGCGGGCTCATCTGGTTTGAGGAAAAGCCCACCAGCTTGAACCCAAGGTCGCTGGCTCCAGCAAGGGGTTACTCAGTCTGCTGAAGGCCCGCGGTCAAGGCACATATGAGAAAGCAATCAATGAACAACTAAGGTGTTGCAACGCGCAACGAAAAACTAATGATTGATGCTTCTCATCTCTCTCCATTCCTGTCTGTCTGTCCCTGTCTATCCCTCTCTCTGACTCACTCTCTGTCTCTGTAAAAAATAAATAAAAATTAAAAAAAAAAGTTCTATTAGAAACATTTAGTATACAAGTAAAATGTCTTACCTTAAGAAGATTTGTCAAGTAATTCTTCAGAAACTCTTTTAGTCGTTTGTATAATTCCAAGCCAACAAACTGAGCTCCCCCTGGCGTCTGCCCCTTCTTCGACTTTGAGGGCGGGACGCCAGCCCCCCGAGCCTGGTTTGACTGGTGGACACTTGTGCAGTAGTTATAGACGTGACTGGGAGGAAAGTTAAGGGAACCAACCTGCACCATTGGTGTGAACAGTGAACAATACAGACATATTTTACTAAGTATTTCAATATCAATACATTTTCAACATAGCAACAACAGCCTGTTGGAGACTAAAACGGAGAGGAGACCTCACTCTTCACATCCCAGTAAAGCCCAAATTGAAGCAGCCCTGTTCCCGAGCTGGCCCGCAGGCCACAAAGCAGCCAGCCCTGGAGGAGGAGGCAAGGTCAGGGCAAGGTCGCCAAAAAAACACGAACCTTCTAGATAGTCCTATGAGGCTGGGGAAAACTGTCCTAGGTGTATGAGAAGGCCACAGGTACAAAGGGAAGGTCACAATTACCTACTTCAGTAAACACAAAAAAGCTAATCACCAGTCTATTACAACGTTTAACTGTTATTTCCAGGAGCAGGCAATTACAGATATCAAAATAATCGAAGCTTTATTTTAAAATGACTTATAAGTAGATTTAAGCAAAGCTACATGTTGAGGATGAAGGACAAAAAGTAGAAGAAATGGCAGGCAAGAGACCTAGTACTCCAAGGACAACTGGGCTTGCTCTTCCTAAAGGCCAGTTGTTCTCTCCCGGCCTTTGTCTCTTTCCTGTTTAATCCTCCTAAAATTTGTTCACATCAAGTCATTAATTCTCCACTCATATAACCATCTTTATGGACCTGTAATGACAAAAAAACAAAAAAAACCCAAAAAACTCACTTACCTAACTGCCAAGACTCACCACAACCCAGCATTACCCTTCCCCAAAGCCAGCTAAAGTACCGTGTCACCAGGCCACCCTGAGACGCCGTCCTGACAGTGCTGCCCTCACCCCCACACTCCCCCCCCCCGCCAGTGACACTGTGGACGGACTCTTTCCCCTTATCGATACTCATGCTGAGACCCACCTAACCTCTCCTAGCTCTTGAAACTCCAGCCCCAGCAGCGTCAAAGCCCTTCTCTCCCCTCTTAGCATCTCCTCTCAGGGACAGCTGTCAAACCACCCCCCCATCACAAGCTCTGCCGATTCCTCCCTACAATGCAGACAGGAGAGCCATTATCGCTTTTTTTTTAAGAGGAAGAGACAGTTATATACAAACATACACATGAGGAGCAGTGAACCACGTTTTGTAAAAGAATGTCACCCAAGGAAGAAGCAGATCCCACGCTCAGACAGACCGGATGGGCTGTGTGACACACACCACCTCCAAACTTCGGCATTTTTAATAAATCTGAGCTTCAAATCAACTAGATCACATGGGGAAATGCTGTCAGAAAAGGGCAGATTCTTGGTGAGCTGTGCCTGGCTCCTGAGCGTGCTGTCCTGAAGGGGGGCAGCATGGCCCGGGGAAGCTGACTGGGCCTGGGATGCCGGCATGGGGGCACCTCTGACCCTGGGGCTTCCCTATGGTGGCAGCCCAGCTGCTCTGTCTGCGGGAAGCCAGCCCCTTCTGCCCCCCAGACCACACCACACCAACCATGCCAACATGTGAACAACTGCTAATAAATCATTTACTTTCTATGATGAATATAAACACAAAATAAATATGACCAATAACTGGGGAAAAAAATCAAATCTAGAATTATTTTTAAAGCAAAAACAAAATAGATGGAGAGGAACAGTTAAATACAGCAGTTAAGAGGAATCTTCCAGGAGGTACAAATAACCTGGAAATCGGAAAGGCAGTGACCCCGAAACCCCATGCGCTTGACTTTTAGGGCCTGAGAGTCATTTCAGAAGGCTCCCTGGGACACTGTCTTTGGAAGTGGGTGTCTGCCCAGCCCCCACGCCCCCATGGGCAGGTGGGGACGGGACAGGGGGTGGCAGTTTGTGGTGAAGAACCAGGTCTGCTCCCCCTGTGAGACAGGCCACACACCTGGTCACCCTGGATCTGCTCAGTCACCTGCTGAGGCCCACCTTTGGCATGATGGCAGGGACAAGTCCCAGTGAAAGGGGTCACGTCATATGCTGAGGTCTCAGGCAAAGCCACACAAAGCTCATCTCTGCAGACATTTCCCGAACAGCCTCCTTGCCTGGGAGCTGGGGTGAGAGGCCTGCCGGGAACACAGTGGCCACTGTGTGCGCTGTCCCAGAGCCCATGGCTCTGTAAGGAAGCCCGCAGCACCGACTCCTCTGAAGGGGAGAAGGGGACCTGACTGGTGACTTCCAGTTACTGTCAAACTCACACCATTCCCACCTCAGCAAAGTCAGTTCAGTTAAAGAAGCAAAACTGAGCAGGACAGAACCATTTTTTCCTGCCATTTCTTACTCAACTGGAACTCCGAGTGGAAATTCCAACAATTCACTTGTTTTAAGATCACTTGCAGAGACTTGCCCTAAAAGGTAAATGAAAAATATGTCCCATCCTGACCTGCCACCATGTGTCTCACTGGTACAAACCGGCCAGAGCGGCAGACCCCCACCAGCCGGCAGTCTGTCCACAAAGTCTTGAAAGCACGAGGTTCCCTCCAGGCCGTGGCTGGACAGGCCCAGGAATGTGAACATGCCGGACAAAGCGCATCAGTCCACAGCTAGCAGATTCCAAAAGCAGAGACTGGGGACCGCTTGTAAACTTAACTGTGAGCTTTGTTTAAAAACACTCCAAGTGCTTGAAGTATACACACCATGAATCAAATTTAAAAGGAAAAAACCAAAAAGCTGAATGTACCATATTCATACTAATAAAAAACAAAAACTCAATTCTAGAGGCAACTATGAAATCTAAGGATAATTTCTGTGAGAGCTCTCAAGGGTAGATATACTTTCTCAATTCTAGAAACTTCTTCAACTGCACCAGCCCAGTAGTGAAAGGTAGAGACAACTTACATTTGCATACAGAAAACTAATAAAAACCAGCAAACTGTATTTTAAATGCATGTTATATACTGGATATCTAGAAAGTACAGATCATTTTAAAAAAATCACTCACAAGCCCAGTACTTATGAATAACCACTTTCAATACAGTGGTAACTTTTCTCAAAGCAGAGAGGGTGCGTGGGGGCCCACAGTACACACACCACTTTACTCCCTGCTTTCTCTCTACCAGAAACAACTTCACAACAGTGACTGGTTAATATATTTCTAACGGCTGTTTATGACCATTAACTACCAAATCCTTACTGTTCAAGACTGAGGTTGCTTCTCACTGTTTCTCATTATTAATGTTTTCTGAATAGCTCTGCACAATTTGAATACAACTATTTCCTTCTG
The DNA here is from genome assembly GCF_036850765.1 of Saccopteryx bilineata. Taxonomy (NCBI): domain Eukaryota; kingdom Metazoa; phylum Chordata; class Mammalia; order Chiroptera; family Emballonuridae; genus Saccopteryx; species Saccopteryx bilineata. The sequence goes on along the minus strand of NC_089491.1, from coordinate 346,708,969 downwards.
ACCAGCGTACATTTTCATGTCTTTGTATTTCTGAGTTTCTCTCCAGAAAGACCTCAGCAAGCCGACACGCCCACCTGAGCGTGGGGCCAAGCTCTCTCCTCTTGCCAACACTGGCTATAATCATTTGTTTGAAATTCAATAACTTAAAATTTTTTAAATTCTTCATTTCCTTAAAAATTATGAGGCTGAGTACTTCCCCGCGTGCCTATGACTGTTTGCATCTCTTCTCTATGTGACTATTTGTGACCCAAGAGCCTTGCTCGGAGAGGAAAAACGTGTAAGATCGCAGCTCGCATCTGGAAAAACTACGAACTACAGTTATACGTGTAAGCCATGCTTGCGAGGTGGGCAAAATGGGATGAGTATAAGACCCCTGACCAAAAAGTACAAGATAAAAACTACCCTAATACAGTCCCCGGGCCGGGTGGCTATTTCCACATAGACAAGGATCGTCTCTGATCTACCAAGAGAGCACGATGTTTCTCTTTCTGTTTCATCTGCTTTGCTGAGAAGAGTTTCTATGAAGGGGAGAGAATACTGTAGCTGGACTCTTCCCCATGGACCCTGCTTTTGGAAGATAGGACAGAGTAAAACTCACTGACCCGAGAGTGATGACCACATGCGGGCAAGTGGAGCGCGGGGCCAGTGTGTCTTGGCACCTCACCCCGCAGAGCATCTGCCGCAGTCACCAGGGCTCAGCAGGTCTGCCCTGGGTGAGCAGAGCCCCACCCAGGGACCACGAACTGTGTCATAGAACACAGGATGAGGTCAAGTCAGTTCTGAACATGCTGATGTTATAACTTACTAAGAAAGTTGAATGCAATCCTTAGTGTACAGTTGGGGGGGAAACTTTTGAAAAGCCAGGCTAAGAAAACAATAAACTAACACAGCTCACAGCATTACAGGGCTGTGCTCCCCTCCTAAGTGCCTGCCCTCCCAGCAGGACCCAGGCCATCCTCTGAGCCAGGCACAGCACCGCAAAGAGAACGGTGTCCATAAACTGCTAAGAAATCTCATTTCCCATTTCAAGTTCAAAAGAAACAAAACCGACTATTATCTAACCACTTGCAGCAGAGTACTCCTACATTAGCGTGGAGATCAAGGAAATTTGGTTGATGACTTGTCTCTGGGGAATTTCTTCATATGTAATTTTTGACCAAATCAGATTGGTCTTTTACCCACTGTGCCACCACAGGTCGGGCCATGGGAACTAAAATTTTTAATTCATTACTTAATTTTAATGATTTCCAATGCAGACAACCACATGTAGCTTGTGGCCACTGTGCTGAAAGCACAGATTTAGGCTTCCAACTAGCCGATTTCACCACTGCTCAAAAAACTGAGAGTAAAGGAGTTAAGTTTTAAAGCCAAAAAGGAACTTGTGATTATACCACAGGAAGAGCTGGAAAGAGAAAATACGATGCCAGACTGCTAATAATTCTCAGATTATACTAGCAAAGAGGCCCCCAGGCAAGCCCCACTCCAGCAGCAGGATACGTGTAGAGCTCCATGTAGCGGGACTTGGCCATGCTCTGCCTGGTGTACACCTGCTGGATTCCAGCACGGAGGTCGTCCCAGATCTGGTCGAGGCCAATCTGCTTCAGCCCGTGGGGATTCTGACTCCTGTTCGATGACATGGTGGGCGATATTCTCAAGTTGTCCAGTGCGCAGCAATCCTTACTCAAGGTATAGCTAATTCTCCATCAGATGAAAATATACAGTATCATTCCAAATTTATCCACAGCAGCTCCAAGAGGACGTCTTTTAACCGGAGAGAAGAAAATCTCATCGCAGGCAAACCTGAAGAAGAAAGAGAGGGGAATTGTTTCTCAACACCCTGGGTGGGTGACAAGGTCACACATGGATAGAAACAGTCCATGGGCGTCAGCAGGCGCTGCCCTAACCCAGCGAGGGCGCACCTCTGTATAGGGAAACACTCTTATTAGAGATGTGTAGAAAAATACACTTACTCAGACACTTAGCTCAAACTTATTAGGACTACTAAAGCCCACGGGAAAGCTGGGTAGACTTGCACAGGGACAACTAGCATATTGCTTTTTTGTTTGTTCTTCTAAAAGTACCAAAACTTCAGCCCTGTTACTTGACTGATATATCAGAAAGACAAGCTTGAAGAAATACAAAGGAAATTTCCAGAAAGAGAAACACAAATACCTAACAGGAAAAACCATTCACTCTCACTAGGTAGCTGTGAATTTCAATGATTTTTCACTTAGCAGTTGGCAAAACACAAAGGCATGCGAAGCTGAAGAAGGGACTGCTCACGCCCTTGTAGAAGGGAGTCCGGAAATGTTAAAACGTACCCTGAACCCAGGGAGGCCTGGTTTGAAGCTTGGCCCCATGCCTATGGAGTCTATGCTCTTGGGCAACCGATGTAACTTCTCATTTCTCCCTGCCTCGATCTACTAGTCTGCAAAGTGGGCAAACCACTTTCCTAAAGAGTTGTGACATTCAATTAAGCTAATGTATACAAAATATTTAACACACAGTAAACACTTAACAAAAGATACCTGTCATTATACCTAAGTGTCCAAAGCTACTGCAAAGTACAATTTATAATGCCCTAGGATCTTGGACCCACGGACAAAGGGCCCTAGCTCTGCAACCCTGCATGAGGTCAGAACCTTTCACTACGCCATATTGCAGAAATACCTTATGGCTCGTCTATGTACACACCACACAAGGAGGCTTTTAAACAAGCGTTTTTAGTGTGACCCTGAATTAGTGTAACTGCCCCAGAAACAATGTCATTGGGAGGTAGATGGCATTGAAAACAGCAGGAACAGGCTGTCTGTCCAGCCACCAGGCCAGCCCGAGGCCCCCAGCATGGAGCTCAGCGCACTCACTGCCTCAATGGTGTTCCTGCTCTTTGTGAACCCAGGCAGGTAGGTGAGCTACCGAAACCTGAATCACTTCGAGAACGTGTCATCTGAGCCAAATCTGGGGCGGTGAACACACAAGACCATACAAAGGCAATGTAAGTCTAGAACTGTACTCCTGAAACCTACATAATTTTATTAACCAATGTCACCCCAATAAAGTCAATAAAAAAATAAAAATAAGCCGTGAAGAATCTTAAGCAGACTGCATGAAAAGTCAGAGAAGTTCAAATGTTTCCTAGGTGAGGAATAAAAATATTTCTCTAATGAATCCCATTTCATAGTCAAAAGACTCAGAATGGCCAAAAAGTCAGTAGATATTAGGAAATTGGCAGTTTTCAAAAGTACTCTCTGGGCCTGACCTGTGGTGGCACAGTGGATAAAGTGTCAACCTGGAAATGCTGAGGTTGCCGGTTCAAAACCCTGGGCTTGCCTGGTCAAGGCACATATGGGAGTTGATGCTTTCTGCTCCTCCCCCCTTCTCTCTCTCTCTCTCTCTCTCTCTCTCTCTCTCTCTTCCCCCTCTCTATAATGAATAAAATCTTTAAAAAAAAAAAAGTACTCTCTGGTATATAGACCCTTAGCATTACAGGATTTAGCTACTACAGTCAGGGGCACCTGGGAGGAACCCTGGTGTTTGGATACAGATCTGCAGAATGTGGGAGGAACCCACGGCACCTCACACCAGCCACAGGCCAGGCAGCCGGAGGGGCAGTCTACACCAGCCCGGGCACACACAATGACACTTCTCCGTAGGAAAGGAAGAGAACGGAACAGCACCCAGAGTCAAAGCAAGCAGGTCAGTGGAGAAGGCCGTCTCCCGTCTGTTTAAGGACTTGTCTCATAGGAAAGTCTGCTGCTTCAAAGGGATACAAAATCCAACACAATCGGTTTCGAACAATTCAAACCATGCGCTAATCAAACAGCCTGTTTCTCAGGACAAACAGTGTCTAAAATGCCATCACTGAGTAGAAATGTGAACTAACTTCTGAGAATTACGAAAAATACATCCTCTCTGATACCAATCATTCTGAGTTTCACCAGCAACAAAAGGACTGGTTTAAAAGAGCACTTGGCAAGTCCTTTATTGAACCCTAACCAGCCATCCTCTAAACAACATGAAGGGAGTCTGGGAATGGCTAGCTTCTATGAAGTTAAATACTTTATATTGTTTGCTACCAGCCTTCAGAGGCCTTAAGTGAACATGTATCATGAATTTCCATCAGAAATAACAGTATAAAGCATCTCAAACTGACTTGGCCGTACAGTACTTTTGCCTGAACTCATATCTCAGGACTAGTTTTTCAAGAAAACTATTTCAGCCTGACCAGGCGGTGGCGCAGTGGATGGAGCATCAGATTAGGATGCGGAGGACCCAGGTTCGAGACCCCGAGGTTGCCAGCTTGGGCGCAGGCTCATCTGGTTTGAGCAAAGCTCACCAGCTTGGACACAAGGTCACTGGCTAGAGCAAGGGCTTACTCGGTCTGTTGAAGGCCCATGGTCAAGGCACATATGAGAAAGCAGTCAATGAACAACTAAGGTGTTGCAACAAAAAACTGATTGATGCTTTTCATTCATCTCTCTCCGTTCCTGTCTGTCCCTATCTCTCCCTCTCTCTGACTCTCTGTCTCTGTAAAAAACAAAAACAAAAAAAACCTATTTCAAGGCACAAACAACATAGTTTAAAAAAAAGAAAAAAGATAAATCTCTGCCGACCCTTACTGATTCCTAACCCTTGGGATCAACCACACACTGTTCTGCAACATTTTTCACCAAATAATGAGCTAGACCTCATTTCCCTGGTTTGGGGGCTTCAAGCCCCCTGCTGAGGAATTCTGGGTGTTTGCTGTCATCCTTCCTAACCAGCCTCAGTGAGCACCCACTGGCCTGACTGAGCAGGCGTGTACATTCCCACATACGGCTGACAAATGGACCGTGGGCCCATTTATGAGGACCGCACGCACGGGAGTAGGGACACGCTGGTGGGAGGGGTTCACCTGTGGACAGGTGACTGTGGTTATTGTAGTCATCCTGGGAAGCGGGGCCTGTGAGCTCATCTGACGGGCACTGCTTGAGTCTGAGCCAGAGGGAACAAGAGAAATTAGAGAGATGGGCCCACGCTGAGTCAGTCCTGAGGAACACCTAGAAACTGACTAGAGATTTAGGGAACCCCAGAATCTGTATTTGCAATGTTAAAGCCCAAAACAATGATAGCGACCTGCACCCTGGAGGCAAAGGAAGCAGAAGCCCTGCCGGCTCCCTGACCATAGCGGCTGCCCTGACTTCCTGCACGGTCTTGGGCAAACTGCCAGCTCCTCGGGTGTCGGGCAGCCAGTGTCTCGCAGACGGCAGGCACTACTTTCGTCACCATGACGATTTCTAAAATGTGCTGCTGGCTTTTGTTTCATGGAAGTCACCGGTGACCTCAGCAAGGACAGTTGCACTGTGGTTTTAAGGGCAGAAATAAAACTGGAATGGCTGGAAGGGGCCAAACACAGGCTAAGAACATTGGCCACAAAGGCATGGGGAAAGTGGGGGGACGAGACGCAGTGAGAGCGCCCACACCCTCGGGAATGGGAACGAGCATGAGCACGGGGAAGGAGGGTAGCAGTAGCTGCAGGTGGGCTGCAGGCTCTGGGCGCGGGGCAGGCCTGGGAGCAGAAGGGTGCTCAGGGAGAGCGAGGTGAAGGCTCTGGGAGGCCGTCCACATGGACACTGAGTCACCGTCAATAGTGGGTGCTAGGCATGGAGTAGGAGCTGGGTGCAGGGCGTGCCCTGCATTTCTGAGATCAGGTGGGGGGCAGACAGCTGGGAGGGATGAGCAGAGCCTTCGAGGAGCCTGACTGGGCTGTGAACACTGGAGGGCCCCGCCACCGGCACCCTGGGGCCTGGGGGCTGTGGGGAACAGAGAGCCACGCCTTGGCTCTCAGGAGCCCCTTGAGAAAGAGCCCCTTGAGGAAGAGCCAGGAGTGAAGGCAGAGGATCCGAGAAAGCTCTGTGAAGAACCGCTGTGGGAAGGAAAAGGAAGGTGTGTGGCAGGGCTCTGGCCAGGGACCTACAAACAGCCATGGCAGTGTCAGTTCAGAGGACAGAGATGTCCATGGGCCTCCTAGAGTCCAGAGAAAGGGCGAGCCGTGGCCCTGAGCGAGGACCATAAGGTCTCACCGAGCACGTGCTGCACATTCTCCTGATGCATTATTCCCTTGGCATTACCAAACAGAACAGACAGGAATACACATTCTTAAGACCTTTTCCCCATGCACTACCTTCTAAGCAGAGCACAAACACACTATGCAACTCAGACTCATTCAAAAATCAAGACATCCCCTCTCCATTTCCAGCTATGAGGAAGAAGTCAGCAGAGGAAGCATCATAAAAAACTCACAGAATCCTATTACAGCAACTCCGCGAACTCGGGTTCCACAACACTGTCGCACAAACATAAGGCAAGGGAAGAAGCTTCAGAAGAAGTGGCCAACCGTAAATTCTTAAGACTTTAATGACCATATAACCATATTTCTATTTCAGGGGAGGCACCCATAAATTTTAAAGTAGTAAGAGGACTGCACTCTCTCCTCGATTTCACTTCAAATACTCAGAACACCCAGCTCTTGCTTCTGCCTGTGAATGTGGTCCTGATGTTTGCCTCCATTTCTATAGATTAAGACCCAACACCTTGAGCAAACGCCTTTGCAGCGGCGACGCTGAGGCGCACGAACACCTTTCATGTCAGACTGCTAACAGGGACGCAGGAGACCAGGGTTTCCAGAACACACGATCTGCAGCTGCTTTAGTTAGGCTGACTGCTTTAGAAAAATGTAAAAAAACCCCAAAATATTAAAATGTTACAATATCCTCCAAAAATAAAGCCTTTATTAGAGTTAATAAAAAATAGTTAAAATTCACTGTTAAAAAACCAACACAAAACTAAGTTTAACATCTCTAGTTTATTAACATTTTAAATGTGGTTAAAATACAAATGATCTTGGAAATTACTCAATAAAGCCATTACCTGGGCCCTGGCCGGCTGGCTCAGTGGTAGAGCGTCAGCCTGGCGTGCAGAAGTCCCGGGTTCGATTCCCGGCCAGGGCACACAGGAGAAGCGCCCATCTGCTTCTCCACCCCTCCCCCTCTCCTTCCTCTCTGTCTCTCTCTTCCCCTCCCGCAGCCAAGGCTCCATTGGAGCAAAGATGGCCTGGGCGCTGGGGATGGCTCCTTAGCCTCTGCCCCAGGAGCTAGAGTGGCTCTGGTCGCACCAGAGCGATGCCCAGAGGGGCAGAGCATTGCCCCCTGGTGGGCAGAGTGTCGCCCCCTGGTGGGTGTGCCGGGTGGATCCCGGTCGGGCGCATGCGGGAGTCTGACTGTCTCTCCCCGTTTCCAGCTTCAGAAAAATACAAAAAAAAAAAAAAAAAAAAGCCATTACCTGTACATGTTTTCTAAGACGTGGCTACAATGCGCGCACTACCAGCAAAACAACGGTTTAGACCGACTACGTAGGTACACCAGGTAATATGCAGACGTGTGCATGTGCTGCATTTTTTTTTTTACAGGGACAGAGAGAGAGAGTCAACAAAACATCCAAACCTGGAACAGCTCGCAAGGCCACCAAGAGAATTCACAAATAAATCGTAGGAGAGTCACACATGCTGCAGCACACGACTGCAGAAAGAGTCCTGACTGAAAGAAGTGATAGAGGAATCATATAGTATGACAACAAGATTTTTATATACAAGATTTAAACAAACAAACAAACAATTTCTATGAGGGGAGAGAAGGCTGGCAATCCCCTAGACAAGATGGAAAGACGCTGGAATGACCCATAATACAGATCTGGTTTAGGTGCTGGCCACCGTGGTTTTACTGTGCTTATGTTTAAAAAATCAAAAACTGCCTGACCTGTGATAGTGCAGTGGATAAAGCAGCCATCTGAAATGCTGAGGTTGCCGGTTTGAAGCCCTGGGCTCGTCCAGTCAAAGCACATAGAACAAGCAGTGAGGGAACAATTAAAGCAAAGCCACTATGGCTGACCAGGCAGTGGCGCAGTGGGTAGATCATCGGACTGAGATGCAGAGGACCCAGGTTCGAGACCCCAAGGTCGCCAGCTTGAGCGCGGGCTCATCTGGTTTGAGCAAAAGCCCACCAACTGCCCTGGCTGGTTGGCTCAGCGGTAGAGCGTCGGCCTGGCGTGCAGGAGTCCCAGGTTCGATTCCCGGCAGGGCACACAGGAGAAGCACCCATCTGCTTCTCCACCCCTCCCCCTCTCCTTCCTCTCTCTCTCTTCCCCTCCCGCAGCCAAGGCTCTATTGGAGCAAAGATGGCCCGGGCACTGAGGATGGCTCTGTGGCCTCTGCCTCAGGTGCTAGAATGGCTCTGGATGCAACAGAGCGCCACCCCAGAGGGGCAGAGCATCGCCCCCTGGTGGGCATGCCGGGTGGATCCCGGTCGGGCGCATGCGGTAGTCTGTCTGACTACCTCCCAGTTTCCAGCTCCGGAAAAATGAAGAAAAAAAAAAAAAAAAAAGCCCACCAACTTGAGCCCACGGTCACTGGCTCCAGCAAGGGGTTACTCGGTCTACTGAAGGCCCACGGTCAAGGCACAAATGAAAAAGCAATCAATGAATAACTAAGGTGTTGCAACGCGCAATGAAAAACTAATGATTGATGCTTCTCATCTCTCTCCGTTCCTGTCTGTCTGTCCCTCTTATCCCTCTCTCTGACTCATTCTCTGTCTCTGTAAAAAATAAAAAATAAAAATAAAGCCACTATGAGTTGATACTTCTTGCTCTACCTCCTCCCCATAAAATCAATAAATCTTAAAAATAAAAAATCAAAAGCAAAAACATCATACTTATTAGCTATATACTATTGTGGGTGAAATCCTCTGATGGCTGGGATCTCTCCCCTGGTCACTAACAAAGGGCTCTTTCCTGGTCTGTCACCAGTCTCCACTACCCCCTCCACACTGCTGCCCAGTTAACATCTAGAACACAGACAGTTGTTCATTCTATGATATGAATGGATTCCGTGACCACCTTCCCACCACACCCATGCCCGCCCCGCCTGGACAGTGCCCACCAAGGGGAACTGCCTGCTCCATGCCAGCTGACTGACTCCATAAGGGAAGGACCTAGAACTCACTGTGGGCACAATGCTGGACTCTGTGCCCACAGGAGATCCGATGCTTTCCCTAAACCCTTCCAGTGACCAACGCTCTGTGTGGCACTGTCTGCCTCTCACAAACAAGGGAGCTCAGGCTCGGGGATGTTAAATAATTTGCCCAAAGATACTCTGCTAACAGTGGCGGGGATTCAGGCCCAAATATTTGGATTCCAAACCTGTGGTCTTCCTGTCACCTCTCCAAGCTGTTTCTACTGAAGGTGAAGGTGTGCCACTTCACTGGAGCGTGCCCCAGGTCTCCCTCTTCAGTGTGCAATGACAGCAGGGCTTTCAGAGGGATCGCGCAAAAGACAAGCAAGAGCTTTGGCTGTGACTTTGTGACGACAAGTCCAAATGACTATACGCTGACCAGTCAAGGGGGAGCCTGCAAATTCATGAACTGGACATTTACTTGTACTTACATCCCCAGAACTATTTAAAGCAGGGGTCTCAAACTCGCGGCCCGCGGGCCACATGCGACCTGCCGAACAATTTTGTGCGGCCTGCAGACTAATCCACGAAGTTCAAAATATTTTGGATAAAATTAAGTAAGCCCGTGGATTAGTCTGCGGGCCGCACAAAATTGTTCGGCGGGCCGCATGCAGCCCGTGGGCCACGAGTTTGAGACCCCTGATTTAAAGCTATTTCATTTGAATTTTGTATTTGAATGTTGGTTTTTTTTTTTGTTTTTTTTTGTGACAGGGACAGAGAGAAGGACAGATAGGGACAGGCATATAGGAAGGGAGAGATGAGAAGCATCAGTTCTTCGTTGTGGCCCTTTTGTTGTTCATTGATTGCTTTCTCATATGTGCCTTGACTGGGGGGGGGGGGGCTACAGCAGATCGAGTGACCCCTTGCTTAAGCCAGCAACCTTGGGTCCAAGCCAGCGACCTTGGGGTCATGTCGATGATCCTGTGCTCAAGCTCGTGAGCCCGCACTCAAGCCAGATGAGCTCACACTCAAGCTGGCAACCTCAGGGTTTCAAACTTGGGTCCTCTGCATCCCAGTCCGATGCTCTATCCCAGCGGTTCTCAACCTGTGGGTCGCGACCCCAGCGGGGGTCGAATGACCAAAACACAGGGGTCGTCTAAAGCCATTGGAAATACATATTTTATTTAAAAATGTATTGTATAATAAATATGTATTGCCCTGGCCGGTTGGCTCAGTGGTAGAACGTCAGCCTGGCGTTCAAAAGTCCTGGGTTCGATTCCCGGCCAGGGCACACAGGAGAGGTGCCCATCTGCTTCTCCTCCCCTCCCCCCTCTCCTTCCTCTCTGTCTCTCTCTTCCCCTCCCGCAGCCAAGGCTCCATTGGAGCAAAGATGGCCCGGGCGCTGGGGATGGCTCCTTGGCCTCTGCCCTAGGTGCTAGAGTGGCTCTGGTCGCAACAGAGCCATGCCCCGGAGGGGCAGAGCATCGCCCCCTGGTGGGCAGAGCGTCGCCCCTGGTGGGCGTGCTGGGTGGATCCCGGTTGGGCGCATGTGGGAGTCTGTCTGTCTCTCCCCATTTCCAGCTTCAGAAAAAAATAAATAAATAAAAATAAAATCAATCAATAAATAAATATGTATTTTCCGATAGCTTTAGGCGACCCCTGTGTTTTGGTCATTCGACCCCTACCGGGGTTGCGACCCACAGGTTGAAAACCACTGCTCTATCCACTGCGCTACCACCTGGTCAGGCTGAATGTTGGTTATTTTTAAATTTCACAATTTTAATCAAGAAGAAATCTAAAAAAAAAAAAGAAGAAATCTAAATTTAAAGATCCTGTAAATGCAGACCATTTATTTGTGCAGTCAGTAATTGGGGTTCTACTGTACATCTATCAGGAACAGCATTAACTAACTTAGATAGTAAGCAAGCCTACATGACTTCATTACGGAAATTCAAGGCCTCCAAAATTTATACTTACTTATAAGATTTTTTTTTTTTTTTTGCATTTTTATGAAGCTGGAAACAGGGAGAGACAGTCAGACAGACTCCCGCATGCGCCCGACCGGGATCCACCTGGCACGCCCACCATGGGGCGATGCTCTGCCACCAGGGGGTGATGCTCTGCCCATCCTGGGCGTCGCCATGTTGCGACCAGAGCCACTCTAGCGCCTGAGGCAGAGGCCAAGGAGCCATCCCCAGCGCCCGGGCCATCTTTACTCCAATGGAGCCTTGGCTGCGGGAGGGGAAGAGAGAGACAGAGAGGAAGGCGAGGCGGAGGGGTGGAGAAGCAGATGGGCGCTTCTCCTGTGTGCCCTGGCCGGGAATCGAACCCGGGTCCTCCGCACGCTAGGCCAACGCTCTACCGCTAAGCCAACCGGCCAGGGCTTACTTATAAGATTTAAATACATCATTCCATATCTATATAAAAGAGAATAATTATAATTAAGTTTAAACAATTACAGATGACAAGTATAAAAAAATTCCAATTACCATCTTAAATTTCAATTAATAACCAGGAGGTTATTATAGTTGAAACACCAGTTCAACCTGGACACATAGCAACGGAAAAAGAGACACCAGATGCTTTAGACCACTCCCAGCAGGAACTACGACAAGCCGGCCAGGCATATAGGGGCACAATGTAAGGTACAAGTTAAGTATGACAAGGGCTGTCTCTCAAACCTGTACTTTCAAACCTCTAAGAATTTATCACTGGGTTGCAGAATTTCACAGACAGTATAGTAAAAGTTCAACACAACTTCCTGACTACTACCGGGACTGCTCAGCAAACACAGGCAGTAATCAGGCTGCATGTGAGGACCTTACAGATGCAATCACCTCTTGAGCCAGCAATCCCATTTCTAGGAGTCTTTCCCAAAATAAACTGGCCCATAACCACGAGGAGTAAACTCAAGCCACGTCATCGCAAAGACTGGAAATCAACCCAAAATCCATCAAGAGGGGACACAGGAGGACTACGTTATGTGTATTCACACAATGAAGCGTTGTGTGGTCACACAAAGGAACAGGGTGACCTCCACTTACTGATAATAACAATACAGTGATTAGTGGACACATTCATTGGAAAAAGCAAGGTTCCTTTTGTGTGTGGGGGGCATGGGGTAAACCCTAAAACACATTTTTTTCTTCTCAAAAAGAACAAAATGGGAAGATACACCAAAATGAAAAATAGTTACCTGTGGAGGAGGGAAGACATGGGGGGAGGAGCTGGGTTCGGGGTACATGTCAGTGGGGGGCCCATGGAGACAGTTCAGGGGATTGTGGATGTAGAGGGGGAAGAACTTCCGTCTGATTTTGCTCAGCTCCCACAGAAACAACAATTCCTCCAGTCACGAATGGAGGCAACAGAGCACAGGAGTTTCAGCAGCCCCGGCTTGGCCGCCACGGAACCCCAGGACTCTGACTCCATGACCACGTCATTTATGCTCAGCAAGACGGTCAAAGGACAGTCAGTACAAAACCCACTCCAGATCTTAAGTAGACAAATATGTTAAATGGGATAACATGCAATTCCCGGAGGTGAACATGCTTACTGTACTTTATTTGACATCTTTTATGGTTCAAAAACAAAACAACAACAAAAAGTTACACTGTAAAAGCTATAAAAACATCTGGTGCATGTGGGAGTCCACCTATCTCCCCTCCTATCACCTAAAGAAAAAGCTATAAAAACATCTGTGAGTCACTAATAAATAGGATCTTAACCAATTAATAGTGTCCTCTACTTTAGGTAACACCCGGCAACACTATGTAAATAAATATGAACTCACAAGCACAATTTCACTGGTGATTCTGGGTTAAATGATCATCTTCCAGACATTCCTAAATCTGTCCGTGTGAACTCTACATCACTAAATTGAACACTCTTTATAAAATTCTCCCGCTGGCAAAATCCCACGGGTAAAGGGAGTTAAAGAGAAACAACCCCAAAGAGAAAAGTGATGGTATTGCCCTGGCCAGCTGGCTCAGTGGTAGAGCATCAGCCCAGCATGTGGATGTCCTGGGTTCAATTCCTGGTCAGGGCACACAGGAGAAGCAACCTTCTGCTTCTCCACTCCTCCCCCTCTCACTTCTCTCTTTCTCTCTCTCTCTCTTTCTCTCTTCCCCTCCTACAGCCATGGCTCAACTGGAGTGAGTTGGCCCCAGGCACTGAGGATGGCTTCAAGGCTTCTGCCTCAGGTGCTAAGAAGAGCTTGGTTGCTAAGCAATGGAGTAATGCCCCAGAAGGCCAGAGTATCACCCCCTAGTGGGTTTGCTGGGTGGACTTCAGTTGGGGCACATGCAGGAGTTTGTCTCTGCCTCCCCACCCCTCACTAGGTAAAAAAAAAAAGTGATTAAGAGAATTTCTCTTTAATAAGTTACATGAAGAAGCCTAAATCTAGAGGGAAGAGATGAAGAGCTTAATTTTAGCTATATTAAATGTGAAGTGATTAAAAAAAAAAAAAAACACCAAAAGGCAAATGTCCAAGCGGGTAGTTTAGAACTATAGCTCAAAGGAAAATCACACCTGAAAAATTAAATTTAGCAATGTGCAAAAAGGTAAAAACTGTCGGTATCAATGCAAATAAAATCCTCAAAGTAAAAGGGAAGAATTTAAGAAATGAGGGCTGAAGCTTTTATTTAAAAGACACGGGAAAGTGAGTCCCCAGCCCCCACGCCCAGAAGAGGGGATGGGGAGAGACGGAGAGACAGAGGGCACACCGGTGGGAGCACCAGGAGGTCGGAACTCAGAAGCAGTTTAATGAAACTTCTAGCCCTCGACAGTGTCCAAGGCCTGTGATAAATCAGAGGAGGTCTGTGATGAAAGGAGCCGCTACAGCAAGCGCCCAGAGGCATAGCCCTCAAGAATGTAGTTTCCCAGAGTGGACACCAGGCTGCAGCCCCGTGAAAATGAGAAGATGCAAATTCGTCACTGATGAAACTAGGAGAAGTTCACCTGTCCTGGTATCTGTGTCACTTGGAAAAAATTAGCCCAGCTAGGATAATGTGGTGACTTAGTGTCCCCACTTCCCATGATACAATGAAAATTATGAGACTTGAATTTTCCTTTTAAACTCTATAGCTAGTAGGTACACAAGCATACCTACTATAAACTTATAACTGAAGCCTGACAACTATCGTGCTTCAACTTCCAAAGCAAACCTTATTGAAGAACACACAACCAATCATTATTCACAGCAGAGTCTCATAATAAAACTGTGTGTGTCTCCCAGTTGAACGGTGTCATCCTGAATTCACAGTCTGATACAAAGGTGACCGTCTTCTGCCTGTGTTCCTGCTTCCCACTGTCCTCTAATGGGGCTCTCAGTAAGACGACCCTTAACTCAAGTCACCCCCAGACGGGAGCTAGAAAATCCTATGCCCATGACCCCAGAAGAGACTGCAACCAGTGAGCCCTGCGGTCGGATTCGCTCCTCTTGGCTCCTCTTTTGATGCTGGTTCTAATTCTGTTAGCTCACTCTAAATGAAAAACCTAAACACCAACCTCTCAAAGTTTCTGGAAAGACTTCAGTAAGACATCGTATATAAAAACGCCTGGCTCTGTGCCTGGTAAACCATAGGAATGCCCCAAATGACAGATCTCCTTCTTCCTCTAAATACAATAGTAATAATAGGGTAGTATTAGATGATCCTAAAAGACCCCTCTAATTCATCTAGTTTAAATTAGAAATGACCGCCTGGCCTGTGGTGGGGCAGTGGGTCTGGAACGTTGAGGTCGCCGGTTCGAAGCCCTGGGCTTGCCCGGTCAAGGCACACAGGACAAGCAGTCAATGAACAACTAAAGTGAAGCAACTATGAGTTGATACTTCTTGTCCCCAACTCTTTCTCCTCTTTGTGTAAAATAAATAAATAAATCATAAAAATAAAATAAAAACCTGTGCTCATTGGCATTCACTCCACAGGCCCCACCCCTCCAATCAGTAAGTTAAAGTAAGGGCAATTTTAGTATGTCAAACATAATTCATATAATATTTGCAAAACCTTCCTTAAAAATAAAAGTGGAGCAAAACTATACAACTCCTAGAAGACAACACAGGAGACAGCCGAGCTGACCAATGATGGTGAGGACATTTCGATATGCCGCCCATCAATGGCACGGTTCGTGACAGAAACCACTGAGAAGCTGGACTTCATTAAAATAAACAACTTCTGTTCTGGGAAGACAATGTGAAGAGAAGGGGAAGACAAGTCACGGAGTAGGAGAAAATATTTGCAAAAGACATATCCGATAAAGGACCAAGCCAAAAAATATGTAAAGAACTCTGGATTCTATTGAAAAAAATTGGCTAAAGACCTTATCAAAGATATGCAAATAGCAAATGAACCTATAAAAAAGACACTTCGCATCCTACCTCACCAGGGAAATGCAAACTGAAACGTGATACCACTGCACCTATCAGAAGGGCCCGAATATGGACACTGACACCCCCGGACGCTGGGAGGGCCTGAATCAACAGGAACTCCCCCATATTCCCAGTAGGAACACAACATGGTGTGGCCACTCAGGAAGACAGTTGGGCAGTTTCTTACAAAACTAAACCTGCTCTTGTCACACAACCCAGCAATCATTTAGAAAAGATTTCAATTTTAATTTTGGTTAAACATTTTTTGAAAAAAAAAATTATTAGTCACACAATCCAGCATATAGAATTATTCAAATAAGCCATAAATACTGTAAAACTTACGGCTTTATAAAAAGTAAGAAACAGGGCCAAGACCCACCATTCTGGGGACAGGACAAGAGCAAGTGTATTTAGAGCTTCATGGGTTAGTTAGTTCTCCCCAGGCACCTCCCACTTCCTAAAATCCACAGAGCTTTGAAATGAGCGCGCCCTCAAACTTACACTGAATAAATTAATGCAGCTGCCTTCCACTGGTGATCAATCTTTGCCCTTCTAATGATATAACACAGAAACATGCCAATCCAACTTACTCCCCCATACACACAGTTTTATCACTGAGAAATTTCAGATGTCATTAAGTACAAAATTTTCTTTTTTTTTTTGTATTTTTCGGAAGCTGGAAACGGGGAGAGACAGACAGACTCCCGCATGCGCCCGACCGGGATCCACCCAGCACGCCCACCAGGGGGCGACGCTCTGCCCACCAGGGGGCGACGCTCTGCCCCTCCGGGGCATCTCCCTGTTGCGACCAGAGCCACTCTAGCGCCTGGGGCAGAGAGGCCAAGGAGCCATCCCCAGCGCCCGGGCCATCTTTGCTCCAATGGAGCCTTGGCTGCGGGAGGGGAAGAGAGAGACACAGAGGAAGGAGAGGGGGAGGGGTGGAGAAGCAGATGGGCGCTTCTCCTGTGTGCCCTGGCCGGGAATCGAACCTGGGACTCCTGTACGCCAGGCCGACGCTCTACCACTGAGCCAACTGGCCAGGGCCAAGTACAAAATTTTCTATGAACATCTTAGTATTAAGAAACTATTTACATTAGATTTGATACTTAATTAATTAATGGGAAAGTCATTTAGTCCTAAGACCCACATACAAGCAAGCATTCAAAGCCTTAAATGTTCAATTAATAACTGAATTTTAATTCGGTTAGCATATAAATTCTTTCTGCTTTAATTATTATGTGACTTCCAAGTAGGGCAACATAAACATCACTGGTATAAACTGCTTTCGAAAACTTGTAGATGACCATGGGCACTTAATATTTAACAAATCAGTGGTTTTTAACCTTTTTACATTTGGGTGAAAACAGAATTATTTCGGGGACCACTAAGGCTCATTTCACCCTGTGTGTGAGTTCAACCAAGATCATCAGGTCTATAATCTCCATACAACATTAGGGTGGTTAACTCTTCCGTGGATCGATGAAATTTCTGGTGAACTGGCCCGTGGACAGGTGGTTGAAAACCACTGCATGGTTTATCCACATAAACTACTTTTCACTGCTAAGGACCAAATCTCAGGGCTCAGTTTGAGCATGACACTTTTATGAACACATTTAATCAACAATCTAGTTTGGTGCTTGCATTAATTTCATTTCCAAGCATTTTTATTCACATTAAAACCAGGAAGGGTGGCATTAAGATTTGATCCTCATTATCTAACGTTATGTATGCTTTTTTAAATTGAGGATGGCAATCCATTCATGTGTGGGCCATGACTGTGAATTAGTAAATAGCAAAGGAACTTTCCACAGTGAAACAGAAAGAAGAGAGCTATGGAACATGAGGTAGGTGTCCTTCAGTGTGTCTCTGACTTCAATTATGTCTGCGTGTGCACAGGGATCATCCTATAAAAAGGCATTTTTATTTATTTATTTATTTATTTATTTACGTATTTATTGTATTTTTCCGAAGCTGGAAACGGGGAGACAGTCAGATAGACTCCCGCATGCGCCCGACCGACTGGGATCCACTCAGCATGCCCACCAGGGGGCGATGCTCTGCCCATCTTGGGGCGTCGCTCTGCCGCAATCAGAGCCATTCTAGCGCCTGAGGCAGAGGCCACAGAGCCATCCTCACCGCCTGGGCAAACTTTGCTCCAGTGGAGCCTTGGCTGCAGGAAGGGAAGAGAGAGACAGAGAGGAAGGAGAGGGTGAGGGGTGGAGAAGCAGATGGGCGCTTCTCCTGTGTGCCCTGGCCGGGAATCGAACCCGGGACTCCTGCACGCCAGGCCGACACTCTACCACTGAGCCAACCGGCCAGGGCCTAAAAGGCATTTTTTACTGCACAAACAATTCAAGAAGCATGGAGCCACATGAGAGACATGACCATGTCAAATGCATGGGGACTTCAAAGCTCTGGCCCTGCAACTCACAGCTCCCTCCCCTTCTGCCCTATTATTATCTGTAATGGGGACAATAATAGTGCCGATGTAATGAGGCTGTTGTGAGGAATAGGTGAATGAGGTGAAGAACTTGTTTAGAAGGGTACCTAAGCAAGCCCTTGCTACTGTTCACATCAACACTTCTACAATGCTTTTCAGATGTCCTTGAAATTTCTAGCATGGTACTTAACAATAAAAACACTTCAGGGAAAAATGTCAAAAACAAGAATGCTTATTTTTTAAGTCAAAATGAACTAAATTAATGTTGCCTGAAAATTTCACAATGCCCTTGATGACTGAGGACACCAGGGCCCATCCTTCCCTCAATTCCCACCACAGCACCCCTCCGACCAGAACGAGAGGAGCTTTGTACTCTCATGGGTCTGGGGATTCAGCTGGGAGCACCTGCTGGAAGTTCAAATTTTCTCTGAAATCTCATTCTTAAAATTCATCCGAGTCTTTCATTCTACCACAAGACACGTTTAACAGAATGTTTAAAATGCCAGCTTGTAAGCCCTGGGCTTGCCTGGTCGAGGCACATATGGGAGTTGATGCTTCCAGCTCCTCCTCCCTTCTCTCTCTGTCTCTCTCTCCTCTCTAAAATGAATAAATAAAATAAATAAATAAAATGTCAGCTTGTAGATGGTTCCTACACTCCCTCAGTTCATGGGGAACAGCTGCCCTGCTGAACCCTGTCTGGGAAACGCGACCACAGAGGGACCTGTCCTCCGTTTTGCAGTCAATCACAATTTTAGCAATTGTGAGGGTCCCCGACTAGCGAATGCACAAACACAGAGAGCAAGTGGTTTTTCCCTTCTGAGGTGACAGGATGCTGGGGACACATTAAACATCCTAAGACAGGGGTCCCCAAACTATGGCCTGCGAGCCGCATGCGGCCCCGAGGACATTTATCCGGCCCTCGCCGCACTTCCAGAAGGGGCACCTCTTTCATTGGTGGTCAGTGACAGCAGCATAGTTCCCACTGAAATACTGGTCAGTTTGTTGATTTAAATTTACTTGTTCTTTATTTTAAATATTGTATTTGTTCCCGTTTTGTTTTTTTTACTTTAAAATAAGATATGTGCAGTGTGTATAGGGATTTGTTCATAGTTTTTTTTATAGTCCGGCTCTCCAACAGTCTGAGGGACAGTGAACTGGCCCCCTGTGTAAAAAGTTTGGGGACCCCTGTCCTAAGGCCACTGAGAGTGGAAATCCAAACATGTACCGTCAGCTGGGGAGGCACACACGTCACATGCAGATGGCAAGTGTCTGCCTCTCCTGGTGAGGGATTGACATGAAGGCTCGTCAGGGAGGGTGGCATCATCCTGCTACAAGTGCTGGACGTGTGTTTGAATGAAACAGGCTTCAGCTCACAGCTGCCACAATTCTGCTCAACTCCTGTCCAAGGTTCCGGTGCCTGCAGTGAGGGCTGCCCCGTAGCTGCTGAGTGCTGTGGGGCCTCTATGCAGGCCTGCCCCCTGAGCAGGGCTGGGAAGCGACCACATCTCTCAGGAACAAGTTACTCCCCCAATCCAGGCTGTTTTCCAGCCTTTTCATTACTTTGCTTTCTACTAACACAAATTCATTAACCCTAAGTTCAAAAATTCTGATCAGCAACTTTCCCTCCCTAAGTGACTTTTCAAAGATACTTCCCATTTCTCTCCAGATTGGTTTAAAAAAGCCAGTGTTCTCCCCTCCCCCACCAGGCTCCTTTTCTAATTTGGAGCTTTTAATATTTTGATTTCTTTTGAATACAACTCACCAATTTCCTCTCCCTACCGAAGGTACCAAGGGAATCAAGCAGCAGCGCCCTCTTCCAGGTGAGGAGACAATGGTCCCAACTGACTGCTCAGGGTCACAATGAGCTCGCTGCCTGCCACCTACTGCCACCTCCTGTACTGGCCCTGTGGGCCCACTAGTCAGATCTGCACCCCCTTCTGTGCTCATGCTCAGGGCTACATGTGACATCTTACGCAAATGTCCTTACCAGCTACTACTGTATAACAGGAAGTACTTGAAAATTTAGTATTTTCAGACATTATAAATATCAGGGAAAAGGTACCAGGAGGTACAAAACACACAACTGTGTGTTTAAACCAGGGCTCTGAGCAACCAAAAATAATTAGATTCAGTTTCACCTTCTGCGCTCACAAAAATATGCCATTTGATAATAACCATGAATAAGAGGGTTTGTTGTTGTTTTTTTTTGAGGTAGAAGGGGTTTTTTAAAAATAATATTCTCCCTACTCTGACCCCAAACAATCTGGCCATATCTTTAGTGCAGGGAAAATCTGATCAAGCCTGTATCCTCAGCTTCATTCACCTTGGAAGATGGTCCCACCAGACTCAAGCCCCAGTCCAGGGGTTGGGAACCTATGGCTCACGAGCCAGATGTGGCTATTTTGATGGCTGCATCTGGCTCGCAAATCTTTAATAAAAAAAATGTTAAAAATATAAAACATTCTCCTGTATTACAATCCATTCCTTTCCTACTGCTCATGTTCATGGTTGCGGGTGGCTGCAAACACAGCTGTCCTCCAGGACAACACCAAATTTTTATTGGATAATGCGTAACATACATGGGTCGTTGTGAGGTCAGGAAGTAAACTTCCCTCCTTTTAATCAAGTAGTCAGCTAGCTAATTGCAGAAATGCTTTTGACAAAAAAGATGGCTAAAAGAAAAAAAGATGAGGAGTACCGTACTTTTCAGCAGGAATAGACAAAGGAATTTGCCTTTGTGGAGAGAGCAGGTTCTGCAGTGTGTTTAAAATGCAATGATAAAATTGCATCAATGAAATGGTCATATATAAAGCGCCACTTCGACACACGCCATACTATATTTGCATCGAAATATCCAGCGGGGGACAGCAGGAAGAAAGCATGTCAAGAGCTACTGTGCAGAGTGCAAGCTAGTCAGCAGCAACTCCGTGTTTGGACTCAACTGGTGCTTAGCAATTGTGAGAAACGGAAAGCCATTCACAGATGGGGAGTATGCCAAAACATTCATGCTTGATGTTGCCAATGAATTTTTTGACGACTTTTCAGATAAAGACAAGATAATCAAATGAATAAAAGACATGCCTCTGTTGGCAAGATCTGTTCACAATCATACCATCATGATGGTATATCAAACTGAGGCAACACAAGTGAAGGATATAAATGCAGCACCATTCTTTTCTCTCACTTTGGATGAGTCAACAGATGTAAGCCATTTATCCCAGTTCAACGTGATTGCAAGGTATGCTGTCGGTGACACACTATGTGAGGAAAGTCTTGCTGTTTTGCCTATGAAAGAGACAGCAAGAGGGGAGGATTTATTCAAATCTTTCACTGAGTTCGCTAAAGAAAATATCTACCGATGGATAAACTTATTTCGGTGTGTACGGATGGTGCTCTGTGCATGGTGGGGAAAAACAGAGGATTCGTAGCGCTTCTTCGTGAACATGAAAAGAGACCCATCCTAAGTTTTCACTGCATCCTATATCAGGAGGTGCTTTGTGCTTAGATGTGTGGCGAGCAGCTTGGTGAGGTGATGTCGCTGGTCATTCGGGTGGTCAACTTTATTGTTGCCCAAGCTTTAAATGATCGCCAGTTTAAAACACTGCTGGATGAAGTTGGGAATGATTATCCTGGTCTGCCTCTGCACAGCAATGTGCGTTGGTTGTCAAGAAGAAAGGTGCTCAGCCGTTTTGCAGCTTGTCTGAGCAAAATCTGGACTTTCCTTGAAATGAAAAACGTCAAGCATCCTGAGTTAGCTAACACTGAGTAGCTCCTGAAGTTCTACTATCTCGTGCACATGACTGAACTACTGAACCAGCTCAATGTGAAAATGCAAGGCGTTGGAAATACAGTCTTATCCCTTCAACAAGCAGTGTTTGCATTTGAAAACAAGCTGGAATTCTTCATTGAAGGTCGTTTACTACACTTTGAAAAACTGGGAGAGTTTAAAGATGCATGCACAGCAAGTGACCCTGCTCAACATCTTGGTCTCCAGCAGCTAGCCGGCTTCACATCTAATCTCCTGCAGTCATTCAAAGAGCGCTTTGGAGAATTTCGTGAGCACACTTGTCTTTTTAATTTTTTTTTTTTTTTTTTTTTTTTTTTTTACAGAGACAGAGAGAGAGTCAGAGAGAGGGATAGATAGGGATAGACAGACAGGAATGGAGAGATGTGAGAAGCATCAATTATCAGTTTTTCATTGCGACACCTTAGTTGTTCATTGATTGCTTTCTCATATGTGCCTTGACTGTGGGGCTACAATAGATCGAGTAACCCCTTGCTCGAGCCAATGACCTTAGGTCCAAGCTGGTGAGGTTTTGCTCAAACCAGATGAGCCTGTGCTCAAGCTGGTGACCTCAGGGCCTCGAACCTGGGTCCTCCGCATCCCAGTCCGACGCTCCATCCACTGTGCCACCGCCTGGTCAGGCACACTCGTCTTTTTAAGTTCATCACCCATCCACATGAGTGTGCAGTAGACAGCGCCGACCTGAGTTACATCCCCGGTGTCTCTGTCAGAGATTTTGAGCTACAAGCTGCTGACCTGAAGGCCTCAGACATGTGGGTGAATAAGTTCAAGTCACTGAATGAAGATTTGGGAAGACTTGCAGGACAGCAAGAGGAGTTGGCGAGCAAACACAAGTGGGGAGAAATGAAAAATTTCAATCCACGGACCAGCTGATTGTCAAAACTGGGAACACGCTTCCCGTTACATACCACACACTGCAGCGTGTGAGTCTTGCTGTAGTGACAATGTTTGGCTCTCCG
The DNA here is from genome assembly GCF_036850765.1 of Saccopteryx bilineata. Taxonomy (NCBI): domain Eukaryota; kingdom Metazoa; phylum Chordata; class Mammalia; order Chiroptera; family Emballonuridae; genus Saccopteryx; species Saccopteryx bilineata. The sequence goes on along the minus strand of NC_089491.1, from coordinate 346,686,418 downwards.
TATGCATGTGGGCAGTCTTTCTCACATCTAAAGAACGTTAAGACCAACATATGATCACGTTTAACAGATGGAAGTCTCAACACCTGCATGAAGCTTAACCTCACCACGTATCAACCAGACTACAAAGCATCAGCAAAACCATGTAGCACCAGAAGTCGCATTAATGGTAAGAAGTACTTTATTCATCATTGGTTAGCAACAGCATAACAACGTTATTAAAAAGAATTCAGAGACACATTTACTTGTATTTAGTGTTAAACATATTGTATGGCTCTCACAGAATTACATTTTAAAATACGTGGCGTTCATGGCTCTCTCAGCCAAAAAGGTTCCCGACCCCTGCTCCAGTCTCTGTCACTTGTGGCTTGTTACCAAAGAGGGTCCTCGGCAAGATGCATGAACCCGTGTCTTCTCAGGCAAGGCTTCCAGCTTATGCTCAAATTGCTTAATTTGAAAACTATCAAACCACATTCCCAGTTGAAAATGAAGTTAGTAATTTTTAAAAAGAGTATCAAGATCACAAAATCCAGACTTTCCCTATAGTTTTGTATCAATACCTCACACAAAAAGGGACACTCCAGAGGGCTTGGAGCTTCCAAACACAATCCCATTTTGTAAAATATGATTTACACACCAAAACTCCACAAATAATTCAACTTCTGCAAAATATAAACGCAATGGCTATACGAAGTGCAAACGATAGGACTACATTTTCTTCCAGATCACACACACTGAGTAGGCACTTAGACTCAGTCTACACCAGACCAGGGATAGAACAAACTAATCCTGTGCATTTTGAAAAAAAAATGTTTTTTAATGTAAAAACTGCAGTTCTTGATTCAGTGTTGTCAAGGGAATCATTAGAATGTATTTTAAAATCACATTTCATTACAACTATTTTTTTTTTTTGGTATTTTTCTGCAGCTAGAAACGGGGAGAGACAGTCAGACAGACTCCCGCATGCGCCCGACTGGGATCCACCCAGCACACCCACCAGGGGCAATGCTCTGCCCACCAGGGGGCGATGCTCTGCCCCTCCGGGGCGTCGCTCTGCTGTGACCAGAGCCACTCTAGCACCTGGGGCAGAGGCCAAGGAGCCATCCCCAGCGCCCGGGCCATCTTTGCTCCAACGGAGCCTTGACTGTGGGAGGGGAAGAGAGAGACAGAGAGGAAGGACGGGGGTGGGGGGTGGGGTGGGGGGGGTGGAGAAGCAAATGGGCGCTTCTCCTATGTGCCCTGGCCGGGAATTGAACCCGGGTCCCCCGCATGCCAGGCCGATGCTCTACCACTGAGCCAACCGGCCAGGGCCTCATTACAACTTTTTTTTTTTTTTTTCATTTTTCTGAAGCTGGAAACAGGGAGAGACAGTCTGACAGACTCCCGCATGCGCCCGACCGGGATCCACCCGGCACACCCACCAGGGGCGACGCTCTGCCCACCAGGGGGCGATGCTCTGCCCACCAGGGGGCGATGCTCTGCCCATCCTGGGCGTCACCATGTTGCGACCAGAGCCACTCTAGCGCCTGAGGCAGAGGCCACAGAGCCATCCCCAGCGCCCGGGCCATCTTTGCTCCAATGGAGCCTTGGCTGCAGGAGGGGAACAGAGAGACAGAGAGGAAAGCGCCGCGGAGGGGTGGAGAAGCAAATGGGCGCTTCTCCTGTGTGCCCTGGCCGGGAATCGAACCCGGGTCCTCCGCACGCTAGGCCGACGCTCTACCGCTGAGCCAACCGGCCAGGGCCTCATTACAACTATTAATGGAGTCTACTGTCCTAGTCTCTCTCTCTCTCTCACACACACACACACACACACACACACATACACACACACCTATACGGCTACCATAAAAGCAATGTGGACGTTCAACTTAAAGCCACATCCACAATTTCAAAATAAAATGTTTAACATGTGGCTTGTTTGTTATAATCTGCAAATTCTTTAATCACAGACATTTTCCATAAATCAGCCAATCAGATGAAAACTTCTACATTTGTCATTTATTACAGGTAGGTAAAATCTCAAAGTTAATAGAACTTCCCCAGACTGGTTTGCTTTATTGACCTCTCCCTCTGCCACGTTCCTGGTGTGAAGAACTGGGCCAGGACAAAGGGCCAGGGCCACCACGCAGCCGCTGTGGGACTTGGGAAGAGGGGGCTCAGGGACTGGGGGCAGAGCCCCTCTACCAAACCATGGGGACTCCAATACCCACTGGGCACAGACCTGTAGTCACAGGAGACTGCGTGAGATCATGAATACAGCTGGCGCCTGCATCACTAGGCGTGAGGATATGAGGTCCACATGAAGCTGGGGGCTCAGCTGGAAGTCAAGGAACCAAAATAAAACTAAAACCCCCCACAGCAAAATAAACTAGAACGGAGAATCAAGCCAAAGAGCTATCTCCTGACTGCCCATTAACAGAAGGAAAGCTAGAACTGAAGACAAAGTGTTCCACGTAGACACTAATGCTGAGATCATTCAAGGGAAAAGGTCAACCTGGTTCAGAATTTTGGAAAGTGCTGCATGTCACCCCCAACCCCCGATAAGTGGCCAAAATGCTCTAGAAAATACACCTGGTTCCGTTTCCCAAGTGAATCTAATCCCACATTATGTGGAGCATTTCCTCTCTGGAAACCACTGAGCTTGTAGGAGAGAAAAGGTATCTGGGCAGAATCTACTGGAACCTTCATGAGGAGAAGGAAAGTCTGAGTTTCAACAGACCAAAAGGCTTTTTCAGATTCGGGCAGTCTAGACTTCTGAAGAAAAAAAGCTGACATAGCACCTCTGTAGCTAATGTGACAAACCAGTATTCGCCAGCTTTAAAAAGTGTGCTTACACACGGCTCCACCAAGAAAGTGTGAATGACAGAGCTGTGATTTTTGCTGTCGCTGCTCCTGAGTCCCGAATTTATATCGGTCCACGTGCTTTAAACGTTTTCGATCCTTCCTGGAATAGCATTTATGACTTGAGTTTAAACGAGAAATGAAGTGAAGTAGTGCTTTTCTAGACTATGCCTGTAACTCTACTCATTAGAACCCCACACACCCCGAGAACACTTGTGTTTCAAGATGCTAATCACTATGCCACCAAAGACAAGGGGAAAATGAACACAACGATTTACTATACACAACTCTACTGGAAGTCACATAATTGTTCACACTCTGATTCTAAAATCAGTATGTGCTCGACAAAACAAAATCCATTCTTTAATATGGGAGTAGGGTTTTCTTCTCTGAAATGCTAATATTAAGTTAAATATCCATATACACACACACACACACCTGTTACATATATACATACATATGTGTACGCTATAGATCTCCCTATAAGAGCAGGGAGATACATGATACATATGTACATTAACATATTCAAGTCTCCTTGCCTGAGCAGGCGGTGGCACAGTGGATAGAGCGTTGACCTGGGACACAGAGGTCCTGCTTTCAAAACCCTAAGGCCACCGGCTTGAGCCTGGGCTCACCAGTTTGAGTGCAGGATCACCTGCTTGAGGGTGGGATCAAAGTAATAATCCCATGGTCACTGGCTTGAAGCCCAAGGTCCCTGACTCGCCTGGAGCACTCAGGCCAAGGCACATATGGGAAGCAATCAATGAACAACTAAGGTGCCACAACTATGACTTGATGATTCTCACCTCTCTCCCTGCTTGTCTCCCTCTCTCTCTTGCCAAACAAACAAACAAGCAAAAAACCCCACATAAACAAAACCTATTAAAGGCTCCTCAACCTAGCATTTCTTAAACTTACTTATGCAGATTTACCTTCCCACTCCCACACCTTCCATGTCACAGAACACAGAAGGGCAAACGCACTCCACACAGGTAAGTAAGAACAGGTCTCCCAGGATGCACCACTTGTGGTTACCTTAAGCTGAAGGCAATGGAGACCGTGCTGACTCATGAGAAACTTCTACCTCTCCCTTAATTTGAGTTTGGGGCCTTGCCCATGATAAGAACTATCACCAGAAATAACTTCCTATGATCCATCAGTTGGGCAGGGCAAACTTCTACAGTAATTAACAACTATCTGCCCTTCTTGTCATCCTGTGAATGACTTCCTCCCCTCTGAAGTCCAGGGCGCCTCCCTCCTCCTTTGCTCAGAAAGCCACACACTCATGTTAACCTTTCTGACTCAGCCTCTAACGCATCGGGGGGTCTTCGAGTCTCTGTTGTGTGTGGAGTTCCCATACATTCATATGTAATTAGATTTGGTTATTTTCTCTTGTTTATCAGTCTCATGTTGACTTAATTAGGGTGGAGATAAAATTTCTTCCTCCCTACATTACAAAAATAACAGTGACCAAAACAAATACTTCATAATGTCCAAGGTGATTACAGGCACAATATGCTTCATTGTTATACCTCCACTAAACCAAACCGAACGACATCTCCCAGGGGGGCAGTCACCTGCACACTCACAAAGGGACCAGCTAATCCAGGCACACTGCTCAATGGGCTAGTGTCTTTCACACCTCTGGGGCTTCCCTCTGTCCAACAGGAGACCCTCGGATTCTAGAAGTCTCTACCTGAGTGACTAGTAAAACATCCCTGCACCCACGTCCAAAGGGAGGCATTTACTGGAAGCAAGCTGAGGGGGGCAGTTCCAAAGTCAATGTCGCGTGTTCAGCCTGGTCTGTGGGACATACTAAGTGCTGAATAAATGGCGGTATCATGTGTAGGATGAACCTGTAAGTAAATCAGGTATGGATCTCAAATCTGTAAGCTGGGAGACAGAAGAAACCACTCAGAGAGACTCCTTCTTCTCCATCTACCCTTCCCCAAACCTACTGTCTCCTGGTTCCCCAACACGAGCCTGGAGCTGTACTCATGGGGTTCCACTTGGGGCTGACAAGCCTGTGGGCGTGGCTGGTGTGTCACCCCCTCCAGGATTTCAGACCTCTTGTGAGTGACCACAGCGGGTCCCTCCATCCTGCGGGGAGGGGAAAAGCCTCCAGGCCCACACACCTTTAGGTAGTATATACTTAACTAGCTTCTATATATATAGTAAAGGCATTCTCCCGCGGGCGTTTGATGATACATTTTGGTGCACCTATCTCTCATAATTCCAACAGTATGCCTAATTTGGGTTATTTAAAAGACACTTTACGTTTATAGTAATCTTTCAATTTTTCAAGCTATAGAACTGCCAAAAGAACTTATTTTTTCTAATTTTTAGAGCAAACGGATGTTCTTAAGCATCATGACAATAGGTTGAAACATTCAATTAAAAAATTCATCTACTATCACTAAGAGTTGTGAAGTAGCACAAAGCTATACATAGGAAGTTCACAATACCACCCAGAAACAGCCCATGGGAACTTGGACATTCTCATATAGGTTGGGACACACCTGGGAAGGGAGCCACAAGCAACGCCAATGCCCAGTAATCTCGGCATTAGACTAAGTGGAAACATCTTGCTCTCAGGTAGGCCCCCAGCTTCTGCTGCCTTTGTTTTTTATAAATTAATCCACTATATTATAAATAGAAAATTGGAGGAAAAAATAATAAACTAAAAGTAACCCACAATTCCACTGCTGAGATAATCACTATTAACATTTTGGTTTGTCCTTCTTTTTTCAATGCATTTAGTCACACCAAAAATTTGTTTTATATAATATTTTATGTGTTTGCATAGCATGTTTCTGTCACTTTAAAATTCACTGAGAAATCATTAAATACAGCATTAGATAAATCTTTGCATAAAACAATGCTGAAATAACCATCCTCAGTAGCAAAAAAAAACCCTGAAAACAAATGCTCAGTAAGAGGGCATTAAACAGGGCACCCACGACAGAATATTAATCTTTGTCATTTTTTATATTTTCTTAGACTAAAACCTTAGAAATAGATTAGCTATTCTAAAGTGCATGCATATTTTATAAGCTTTTGTTACACAGTTTTCAGAAAAATTATACCAAATTATACTCTTTCTAGCAATATCTAAGTAGTTTCCTTTCTCCACACCATCAGCAGAAGGAGCTGATTTTTTAAAGTACGCCAAAAATTTAAAAACCAGTCTCTTGCTGATTGATTTGCATTTCCAGGAGGACTGCTAGTGAGGCTGAAATTTTGTTCCTGTTTCCTGCTCCTTTTCTTACAAACCCCCTATATAGCGAGGAAAGCCAATTTCCTTGTAACTATAGTAAGGAAAGTCAATTTGCTTGTAACTTACAGTATTTCCTCAGTTTGCCATTTACCTTTGAATTCTGTTTATGGCATTTTAACATACAGAAGTTTAGTTATTTTAAAGTAAGCTAATGAATCACTTCTTCCACAGTTCCTACTTTTGTGTGATGCTTCGAGAGGCTTTCTCCATCCTGAGATCATCTGTATTATCTTTTGGATCCTACTTTTTTTTTTTTTTTAAGTATTTTAAAAGCACAAAGTTCACCACTTTGGAATTACAAGCAGTTTTAAGACTTTAAATGTGTTCACCAGTGCACACACACTTTATGCACACACATTTTAAAGACTGCACACATTTAATACAATCTGTTTTCCAAAGCATGTTCCGAGACAGGCCTTTCTAAAAATGGCAGCTTGTTAGATCTGAACAGTCCTAAGTGGTTTTTACAAACTTCACATCCAACTTAACAACAGTCCCCAAGTTTCAGAACTGCTCATTTCTACCCCACCAGTGCCCAGTTACTCTCCTTCGGTGCCCACCAGGCACTGAAAGACCAAGAATAAAGCTCATTCTGGGTAGCTGACCAACTTCTGCATTATGAACTCTGTCGTAATTATCAATGATCAGATATCAACCCTTAGAGCATTTTCACTTTTTTTCTCCTCTTCCACCTTCATATGAAGCCCATGCTTAGGGAGAGTCTGGTCAAAGCTGGGACTCCGGAGTCCCTGTGTCTTATCATAACTCAGGCTTTAGCTCCTGCTAGGCCTGACCCTACCCACTCCAAGCCTGTTTCCTCACTTTAAACCACACCCATTTGAATCTTCCATACTGGAAGAAAAGGGCCCTATGCCTGCTGAGTATACTGGGAGTGAACTTCTGAGAGAAGACTCCCCAGGACCCAAGAATGGTCCCTCCTGTGACAGATGTCACCTCACTCTGATACTACGCCAGGGGTCCCCAAACTTTTTACACAGGGGGCCAGTTCACTGTCCCTCAGACCGTTGGAGGGCCGGGCTATAAAAAAAACTATGAACAAATCCTTATGCACACTGCACATATCTTATTTTAAAGTAAAAAAACAAAATGGGAACAAATACAATATTTAAAATAAAGAACAAGTAAATTTAAATCAACAAACTGACCAGTATTTCAATGGAAACTATGTTCCTCTCACTGACCACCAATGAAAGAGGTGCCCCTTCAGGAAGTGCGGCGGAGGCCGGATAAATGGCCTCAGGGGGTTGCATCTGCCCGCAGGCCTTAGTTTGGGGACCCCTGTACTACGAGGTTTGGCCCTGCCTCTCCAGTGGGAAAGGGCCTCCACCACAGAACAATTTCATCTTAAAGGCAAAGCGGCAGTATTTTACTGCTGAAAAGACCCTGATCTTCTTTCCAAAAAAGTTAAATATACACCTTAATGCTGGTTTTGAGGGGGGGGGAAAGAGCAAATTAAAGTTTCACAACTTGGTTTCTTGGCATTTCCTGGACTGCCACAGCTAAAAGAAACCTGGGTATTTGTCTGTTGGTCCCTTCATTAGATGATGAGGGTACTATAATAATAACCACACTAAAGCCTGCATTCTTACCCAGTGGAAGTGCAGTGACTGTCTTTCAGAAGTGGCCAAATACTAGGTCAGAATTATTACATAAGATTTTTTCATTTAAAAAACAACAACTGAGATACCCATGACCAATTTCTCTTCTACGGCGGGGGTACAAAAACAAATAAAAACTATCCCCTCACCTGACCTGTGGTGGCCAGTGGATAAAGTGTCGACCTGGAAATGCTGAGGTCGCCGGTTCGAAACCCTGGGCTTGCCTGGTCAAGGCACATATGGGAGTTGATGCTTCCTGCTCCTCCCCCTTCTCTCTCTCTCTGTTTCTCTCTCTCCCTCTCTCTCTCTCCTTTCTAAAATGAATAAATAAAATAAAATTAAAAATTAAAAAAGTTAAAAAAAAAAACCCAAACTATCCCCCCCTCAAGGAATTCCTAGACTGAAAGGCATGGGAAAAGGAGGCTGGACAGACAAAGAGTTACTTCTGGAAGATAATCTGTAAGAGGTGAAGGAGTCTAGGGGGTTGGAAGAGCTAAGGAAACTGCAGCATCAGCTCGGGCACTGACCTGGCCCTTGGTCCTCGGGATGACATATTAAGATGGAAGGGGGTGTGGAATACCTTACAACAGCGGTTCTCAACCTGTGGGTCGCGACCCCGGCGGGGGTCGAACGACCAAAACACAGGGGTCGCCTAAAGCCCACAGGTTGAGAACCACTACCTTACAAAGACCTGAGCTTGTGGCCTGTAGATTTCATAAGTTAGTGAAAAATCCTACTATATCTAAATTCTGCCCCACTCTTTAGCAAAATAGTTTGTAAAAGATGACACCAATGAGAAAAAAAAGTAGTTTAACATTTTAAGAGAATTCAGCCACCCCTCTCAAGTTAATGAGCACCCTCCTGAAACATCCAAAAATGGGCAAAATAGAGTTAAAGCCAGCCAGTGTTGCAAAGAAGCAACTATGCCCAATTACCATGAGAAGCAACAAATGTAACTGCAAGTAAAATATTTTTCTAATATCCAAGGACCTTTTAAACACACACATACACACACACACACAGAAATTCTCATATCCAAGTTTTTTCTAAACAAAACAACCCTACCCCCAACCCTACACAACCCACAAGCTCTCCAGGACTTCGGAAAAGCAGCCAGGCAGACTGGTCATAAAATGGAGTGTTCAACTTAAAACTGCACACATCTGCAGAGTTGTTAAGGTATGTGTAGGTTCTTGAAGCTCAGGGCTTAAAATAAAAGTGACTTTGGTTTCCCTGCTGTCACCCCGGTAAGTGCCTTTCAAACACTGCGTGACCATTTACTCCTCTCCCAACCTGAGCTGTTCTAAGGCCACCACGGGAAGGGGCCTGTACACAGAGAAAATAAAGACCGGAGTACGTTGATGCGATTCCGTATTTGCACACTAACCACTAACCCCAACTACGAACTACAAGCGACAGCAGCCCTCCAATCGGAAGAGAGGATCCTATTTTTGGCAGAGAGCTCGCTCCGGGGTGAAAAGCCCATACTTGGGGGGTCCGTCTCCAGGAGTGCTCACAAAGCCTTGCCCTCTCTAGCCCATCACCCCGCCCACTGCCCACGACGTCCCCAGGTGGCAGGGGGAGGCCCCGGGGCCGCGCGCGGTTACCTGCGGGGTCAGCGCGCGCTCCCGCCGGGCGCAGGGTCGGGGGCGCGCCGAGGCCGCAGCGCAGGCCCGGCCCGACTCGCGGGCGCCGGGGGCCGCACTCGCATCCCTGCCGCCTCCCCGGCCTGCTCGCCCGAGGGGACAGAGCCCAAGGGCCACTATTACTCAATAACCGCGACCAGCACCATCGCAACAATGCCGGCGGGGAACCGGAAAGTAGGGCGGGCGGTAGGCCGGCCGGGCCCCGCACTCGCGGGAGAGCCCGAGTCGGGGCGGAGCGGCCCCGCGGGCGAGGGGGAAGGGTCCGGCCGGCGCCCCGCGGGGCTCCCCGCACGGAGGCCCGGCGCGCACTGCCAAACTGCTCCGGCTCCGGCCTGGCCACCGCCAGGCCGCCGCCTCAGGCGCGATGAATCGAGCTTTTCCCCGGTGCGGGCTCAGGCCCGGCCCGACCGCCCCGCGCCCGCGCTGACTCAGGGCCGCCCCGCTCGCCCCCGGCGCCCTCCGCCCACGAGGCCCCGGCTCCGCCGCCATTCCGCCCCGCCGCGGCTCGGCGGCTCAGGCCTCGCCCGGCGCCCAAGCTTGGCCGCCGCGGGCTCCCTCACTGCGACACCGCGGCTCCGGCCAGGGCCTGCGCCGCCTCCCCGCGGCCCCCGCGCGCCGCCACACTCACCCGCATCTCCCGGCCGCCCCAGTGGCTTCGGCGATGTCTCCGCCTGGTCGCTGGGCCCGGGCCCCGGTTAAATCCCCGTCCCGCCAAGGTCTGCCCGCGTCCCTCCGCCGCCGGGGCCGCCCCGCCTGGAGCTGCGTGCGACACGGCCCCCGCCTCCGCCTCCGCCCCTGCCCGCCCGCCGGCCCTCCTCCCGCCGCCGCCGCTTGCACCGCGCACCCTCCGCCCTCTCGCCGCTCCCCGCCCTCGCGGCCTCAGCGGCTCCGGCGACCGCGGGGACAGGCGCGCGGGGAGGGCCGGGACGCACGGTCCGGGGCGGGGGCGCCGGGAAACCGTTGCCGCCCTGGCCGCGAGCGCAGGGGTGCGGGACCCAGACACCCCCCGCTGCCGCCGCGGGGTCCCCTGCCGCTCCCCCGCCGAGTCCTACCTGAAGGCCGGCCCCGAGCCCCGCGCCGTGCCGGGCCGGGCGCCCCGGAGGGATCCTCCACGTTTTACAGCTCCTCTCGTGTCTGGGTCGCCTGCTCCAAAGACCCGGCTTCCCGCCACTTCGGACCCAACGGGGAGGAGTCACCTTTTTCGGTTGGGGGCCCCAGGCCTCGGGAGAAAGTGCCCCGAAACAGTTGAGGAGAGGGTCCTAGCGCCCCGCCCCGGCGCGCACACTCCGCACACTGCCCGAACCGACGTGGAACACGGCCGCGCGCCGTCGGCGTGTCGCCGGGACCGGGACAGTTACCACGCATATCCCGGGCCGGCCGGTAGGACAGGCAGGTGGCAGGTGCCCTGAAAAAAGGAGACGCAGACCTCAGGGGAGCGAGCAGCCCACGCCCCGGCCCCTGCACCGCTGCAGGCCTTTAGCCTGATCAGCCCCTGAAAGCCTGAGCTTACCTCTCTCCGGAAAATCGGTTCTAACGTAAAACTGCGCTAGGCTCCCCGCTTCCTACTTTCACCGACTCCTTTTTTTTTTGGAGGAGGGGGCAGGTGTTGACATTGAATCACTTAATCTTTGTGAAAGACAGATCAAGATTAGAATTTAAGGCCTTCCATAGATGGGTGGTAAGAGGTGTGACTAAAACAGTGTTGTTTTCAGGTGTAGGCTGAAGTTAATTGCACTCATTTTAAATTAACTGTCACATTGGGGGACTGGAAATCCTCTAAATATAAATTTATATTTGGCAGCAGCACAAATAGCCAGCCACCTGGCTTGCCATGGTGACAGAGTTGGAGAAAGCACAGAGGTGGGGGGGGGGGCTCCCACCTTGATACCGTGGTGCATTCACAGCATACCAGAGAGCCAGCTAATTTCATGAACAAGTGAGGAAGGATTTCAAATGATCCTTTCTGGGCAGAAGACACGATGAATGTGACTTCCTGTTTTGCTCCAACTTAAAACTACAGAAATTCTAGTACCACCTTGGAGTAGAAATCCTAGGCCCTACGCAGATTAGTCCGTACTGTTTCCTGAGCCAGGTGGGTTTCTCTTAGAAGACTTATCCCACTGGTCTGTGTGGTTACTCCTATTGAAATGCCTTTTGTCAGCATCTGTTAAGTATCTTTAAAAGTATTGCGTTTGTATGTACTTGTCGCCAAAGTATTTATAGTCTTCTCATTATGTGTAAGGGTCTAAAACTCTTGGTTTATATCCTGTATGTCTAAATAACCTAGTCAAAAGAAAATTAGATGTTGTTCTCTTTTTGCGTATGGCCATATGGTAAGACTGAAGGTAAAAACAGTAAGCCTGGCCCTGGCTAGTTGGCTCAGCGGTAGAGCATCAGCACAGCGTGTGGAAATCCTTGGTTCGATTCCCGGTCAGGGCACACAGGAGAAGAGCCCATCTGCTTCTCCACCCTTCCTTCTGTCCTTTTTCTCTATCTCTCTCTTCCCCTCCCGCAGCCAAGGCTCCATTGGAGCAATGTTGACCTGGGTACTGAGGACTGCTCCATGGCCTCCGCAGACCTCAGGCACTAGAATGGCTCCAGCCACAACAGAGCAATGCCCCAGATGGGTAGAGCATCACCCCCTAGTGGGCATGCTGGGTGGATCCCGGTTGGGCGCATGTGGGAGTCTGACTGCCTCCCCACTTTTAACTTTGGAAAACAAAAAACAAAAAACCCCCAAAATGGAAGGCCTGACCCTGTGGGCGATGACTTTAATGGTATATCCTCATGTTTTCCCCTTACTGGAATCTTCCTTAGACAATGTATCCCCATCTTCCCTGTCTTCTCCAATCTGATCATTCAACATGGTCTCCCCGTCTGTGACTTCCCACAGTTAACACAGGAAACGGGTGGGCCAACTTTTCCTTTGCTGTTTGTTCCCTCCACCATTTTATTTTATTTATTTTTATTTATTTATTTTCGTATTTTTCTGAAGCTGGAAACGGGGAGAGACAGTCAGACAGACTCCCGCATGTGCCTGATCGGGATCCACCCGGCACGCCCACCAGGGGCGATGCTCTGCCCACCAGGGGGCGATGCTCTGCCCCTCCGGGGCATCGCTCTGCCACGACCAGAGCTACTCTAGCGCCTGGGGCAGAGGCCAAGGAGTCATCCCCAGCGCCCGGGCCATCTTTGCTCCAATGGAGCCTCGCTGCGGGAGGGGAAGAGAGAGACAGAGAGGAAGGAGGGGGTGGGTGGAGAAGCAAATGGGCGCTTCTCCTATGTGCCCTGGCCGGGAATCGAACCCGGGACTTCCGCACGCCAGGCCGACGCTCTACCACTGAGCCAACCAGCCAGGGCCCATTTTATTTTTCTTAATGGAAGTGTTTGGCCCACATGTGCCACCGTCTCCTCCTCCCACTGCTTCAGTTCTTGTTTAACTTCCTTCTGTCCTTTACTCTCCTTCCATTTGCTCTGTCATTTTTAGCAGTTACACTATTTCATTGTCTTTTACTCCCACTTTACAACCAAGTCATTGCTACGCTACTTCCACTCTGGGGTGACCTTGCCTCCTACCTAGCAGATCAAGGCCATCTACTCCAAAATAGTCTTCCACCATTTCTCTTGCCCAATTTCTTTAAATCTGATGTCCCTCTTCCAGTGGATCGAAAGTTTGGAGGGGGGCAGGGAACAGCTGTGTTAGGCTTGTTTGCTGGTTTCCCAGCTGCACGTTTAGTGTGTGAGCACGTGGCAGAGAGCCACGCGTGTGTCTCTGTGAAGAGCTATGGGTGCTTTCTCTTGGTGGCGATTCTCCCAGATTGCTCTCCTGCCTCTGCGAGGTACGGCTCCCTGATTCCCTCATCCACCACTGTGAGGGGCGGTGTTCCTGATCCCTTACCCTCCACTGTGTAAGGCAGTTTACCTTTGTTTCTTTGCTTGCCCACCCGTCTCTGCGAGCCTCCAATAAATGGGTGATGGCCTGACGCTTTCCGGCTCCACAGTTCCTCTACCGTCTGCCCAAGTCCAGTGTGAACCTGTCTGGCCTCTGCCGCTGGCACAACAGAGAGTTAACTTGATAGATGTCAGAATCAAAGTTCAAAATAGTCTCCAACTAGACTATCAGGCCAAAACCAGTGAAATAAAATATAAACTTTACAAGTCAAAAACAATATGCTAAAGTACAAGAGGCCAAGCTTTAGATTTAGGCAGACCGTAGTTTACATATGACTCAAACTACTATCTTTCACTCTAGTTAGGTCAACTGTTAGATGGGGATAAAAAGACCTAACTCTTAAATGAAGGGCAATTTCTTTATAATTCCAGCATAATTTCTGATACACTGTTAGTTCCCTTTCTTTCCTCGTCTCCGGAAAGTGAAGGTCCACAGCCTTCCCTATTGCTGTTGACAACACTAATTACATGGGCCTGAAAACTCAAAATCCTGACCCACTGAGCTTGTATCCCAGAACCAGTCCCCATCCTAGAGAAATCTTTTGTGTGTTTTGGTCAGTCTGTGAGAGCAGACGTCGTCATCTCTCATCCGGTTTCCAATGAGAAAAACCTCAGACCCAGAGATGTTAGACAAATCACTCTGCTTGGTCAATGGCATAACCTGACTCCCAAATTGGCGTATAGCCACAACTAGACGACGGTGTTTTCCCTGACTGATATTGTTTCTTCAGCCTTCTCAATGGTTTTCCTGGTTCTGATTGCTGTCCCTTCAGCCAGCCCAGTGACTGAATACAGACAGTTCTTTCCAAAGTGAGACCTTCAATACCGTTACTTCACCCTTTCAGACTTTTTTTCTATGGCTCCCCATTGTTTACAGGGTTCAGTCCTAACTCTGACCTGGTACTTAGGGTTTACCATAACCTTGTCCTAACTTCCTTTTCCAAATTTAATTCCAGGCACTTTCCCAAAACAACTTTCAGCTTCATCCAGTCCTGTTGGGCCTACAACTGGCCTACACATACCGGTCTGGGATCACCATTTAGCAAAGCTTGCTGCCATTGGTTCTCTTAACAAATAGTTCCCTCCTCCTTTCCTGCTTCGGCAAATCAAGCTCCCCTCTCAGAGATCCAGCACACCACGCCTCCCAGGAAGCCTACTCTGGACCTTCAATCCAGGCCTCTGTGATCTCTCCCGGACTGCCAGCTTCTCCCATGTGCCTTTAAACCTGGTGATCTGTGCCGTGGGTCAGATACTACAGATATTGATTGACTTACGACCTATGCAACTTACAACCATTCGACTTTATGACTTACAATCGCTAGCCATGACTGCTCTGCGTCTGGCAGCGCAAGTGTTGCCCAGCTGGGTGTACAACAGTGCGGACCAGCTTTCGGCAGCACTACTATCTCTGCGTGCACCATTTCAACTGTTATCCCAGACTCAGTACAGCAATTTGTGTTTTGTGTCTTGGATATTTTTCATCAAACCCCTCCCAAGATGTCTATCAAGAGGAAATTGTCTTTGTCTACACCTCAGCCTGCCAAGAAGGAAAGAAAGACCATCGATCTCGACACGAAAGTGAGAGTGGGCTCATCTGACTTGAGCATGAGTTCACCAGCTTGAGTGCAGGGGCGCTGGCTTGAGCATGGGATCATACATGACCCCACGATTGCTGGTTTGAGCCCAAGGTCACTGGCTTGAGCGAGGGGCCATTTGCTCTGCTGTAACCCCCTGGTCAAGGCACATATGAGAAAGCAATCAATGAACAAGTACGAAGGAGGAAAGAAAGTGAATGTGATTGCACATGTTTATGAAAAAACCAACTCCGGTAACCCCAACTGCTGCCTCAGATGACGACATCAACAATCCACAGCCAAGCACCATGGGCCAATAAAATGTTTTGTACACGTTTATATATTTTGATAGGTTTTGCAATTGGGAAAATGTTTCCTATGGTATTTTTTACACCTGTATTTTGTATTTTTGTATGCACCTGTATTTTGTAATTTTGTATGTTTTGCAAATATTAGAACAGTTGTACTGGTAATGCAATGTTTTACTTAAACCTGACAAATGTAAAAATAAGAAACAAAATGGTGTAGAGATGATACAAATGGCATAAAATGAACAAAGAAAATTATGATATATAACAATAATGAAAGAAAATTATGATAAAATGTGACTTAAAGATTTTTATAACATCATTTCATAGTACTGTACATAAAGCCTACTCAATTTACAACCCAATCATGTTAGGACTGGTCTGTTGGAACCAGTTGTGGTCGTAAGTCGAGCACTAGCTGTACTTGCTAAAGTTCACCAGGTCCCTTAGCATTGTGCCTGAAGAACACTGAAGAGTGTTTAAACATATTTGTTTACTCATCAAATGAAAGGCTACTGTGTCACTCGACTAGCCATGTGACCTATTATTTCTAAGACCTGAGTAAGGAACTAGCCATCCAGTGTCAAGTAAATTCATTGAATGGAGTAGTTCCCAAACCTATCCTTTGCTTCAGAATCAACTGGGGACTTGAATATAGATTCCAGAGCTCATCCCAGGTCAACCGAGTCTAAACTGGGTAGGAAGGGACAGTGAAGGATTTTGCAGCTGCCAGAGTTTATATCCTTGCTTTATTACTTCCTAGCTGGTTAACTTTGAGCAAGTTACTTAACCTCTCTGTGCCTCAATTTCTTCATCTATAAAATGGGCGTGATAATATTATCTCATGATGTTATGAATTAAATACTTAATAAACATTACCTATGAAGATGATGCTGATGGTAGTGGTGATGGTGGAGGTACTGAATACATAATCACCCAGGGCCAGTCTGGTGACCTGAGTTTGGGAACCACTGGTTTAATGAACTACTCCTTCTTCTGTTAAAGTTTCAAATGTTATTACTTTAAAATTTCTGGTACTGGCATTATGGCACATGACAATATGTCTTATTTGCTTTTGAAATAGTGTATGTTAAGGAAAAGGATCCAAGTAAAAAGACTGTCAGTTAAACTTGTTTATCTGATCCAAATCATGAAACATACATTAAATGTGATGTTTTTGAAAAACCAGTTTCTTTTAGAAAAATAACTACAGATGTGATATAACGACACAGAGTAATTCAACCAGCCTAGTCTTTAAAGGATGCAGGAAAGAGATGAAATAACATCATGATTTCTTCCACTTAGGACAATGAGTCATCAATCTTTTTTGAAGAGGCAGGTTTTGAAATCCTCTGTTTTAGTTAATTAGACAAGAATTTCATAGCTCATTTTGGCCCATCAAATGTCAAACAAGATTTTAATAAGGCTAAATTGTAAGTAGATATAAAATGGGAAGCAGAAATCAACTTAACCAAAGTCACAAACTAAATACGTCTGAATGGGGAAGACAGAATTGGTAGCCCCACCTTCTGAACTCTTGACTTATAAATGGTCTATACAAACTGATACACAAAGGCCTTGTTTTTACTGGCCAAATTCCAATCAAGATTCCTAGCATTTTCTCTTAAAAGACCCAAATAGCTCTGAGAGGACAACAGGGCTCCGGAGTCACTCACACATTGACATTCCCTCAATCAATTCGCTGGCTTCCCAACACAAAGCAGCAGCCCTTGAAGAGTGGAAATCATGGAAGGAACACTGAGTACCTCAGCAGGTGGAAGGCCATGGGTCAGAGGTTCTTGGAAGCAGAGCAGTTAGCAAAAGAAGGGAATGGGGGAAGGAGACAGAAATATTTTTAGAAATCTAATCTATCCGATTTCAGATTTTGCATACTGAGACGTCGTAGGCCTCTCATTTGGGGACCCATAAGACAGAAAATAAGTGTTGTAAGATAGTCCTGAATTCAGCTTTTGAGGTCTGGCCCCGGGGGATCTCAACGCCATTGTAACACTCAACTAGGCTGGACCATATGAAATTGTGACTCATTTTCTAATGATTCAACCTGGTCTGTATGAGCATATTATTCAGTTTCAGAAAACTGCCGTAAAATCCCCTTTTCCAGGAAGCTTCTATGACCTTCCCCACCTCACCCCGACCCACACCCACCCATGTGGATTAGGTGCCCTCGTTTTACAACAGGCACTGCCTCTTATTAAAGAGTTCATCAACAGCACATGCTAATGGCCCCTTCCCTGTCTCCTTCCTCTCCCAGATAGTGAGCTCCTTCAATGTGGAGGCTGTGTCATTATGGTATCCATGGCATTGATCACAGTGCCCTGCTCACTGTGTACTCAAGGGGTGGTTGGAACCCAGCTCACACAGTAGTTAGAATTGTTTGTCATGTGCAACCCAGGCATGCTACCTCCCGAAGCCAAGACCTCTAATAAGTCCCTCTTTTCTACCAAAAGAATGACACATACTTTGTTCCTCATACTGAGACACCCTCTACGCTTTTGGCTTTCACAGGTCCATCCAAACTTCTCTCCCTCTAGTTTTTTATACCGTAACTCCCCATTTAATAGTGTCTCTAGGTTCTTGGAAACTGCAACTTTAAGTGAAACCACAGAGAGCGAAATCAATGTTACCATAGGCTAATTAATGAAAGTTAAGTTTTTATTTTTTTATTTTTATTTATTTCTTTTACAGAGACAAAGAGAGAGAGAGAGAGAGGAATAGATAGGGACAGACAGAGAGGAACGGAGAGAGATGAGAAGCGTCAATCATCAGTTTTTCCGTTGTGGCACCTTAGTTGTTCATTGACTGCCCTCTCATATGTGCCTTGACTGTGGGGCTACAGCAGACCGAGTAAGCCCTTGCTCAAGCCATTGACCTTGGGTGCAAGCTGGTGAGCTATTTTTTTTTTTTCAAACCAGATGAGCCCGTGCTCAAGCTGGTGACCTTGGGGTCTCGAACCTGGGTCTTCCGCATCCCAGTCTGACGCTCTATCCACTGCGCCACCGCCCGGCCAGGCAAAAGTTAAGTTTTTATATATATTTCTGGTCACAAAAACGTCACCAGCCTGACCGGGCGGTGGCGCAGTGGATAGAGCGTCGGACTGGGATGCGGAAAGACCCAGGTTCAAGACCCTGAGGCCACCAGTTTGAGCGCGGGCTCATCTGGTTTGAGCAAAAGCTCACCAGTGTGGACCCAAGGTCGCTGGCTCGAGCAAGGGGTCACTCCGCCTGCTGAAGCACCATGGTCAAGGCACATATGAGAAAGCAATCAATGAACAACTAAGGTGTCACAACGAAAAACTGATGATTGATGCTTCTCATCTCGCTCTGTTCCTGTCTGTCTGTCCCTATATATTCCACTTTCTGACTCTGTAAAAAAACAAACAAACTCCCCCCCCAAAAAAAACAAACAAAAAAAAAGGTCACCAAATGTCTAAAGACCCCAAACACTTCTAAGATGAAATGTTGAAATAAATGTGAGCCTATACACACATTTAGGAAGGATGAATAAAAACAAGATTAATTGTTTTCCACCCCACTTATTCCACTTCTGGGTCAAGGATGGCAAGAGCCTGTCCTGGCAGCTCAGGGCACAGGTGGAGTCCAACCCCTTCCCAGGGTGCCTTTTATCACAGGCTCACTCACACACACCCTCATTTCTCAGATGGGGACAATGCAGACACACCAGTCACCTCAACAGGACATCTCTGGGGTGGGGGAGGAATCTGGAGCACCTGTAGAGAACCCACAGACACAGCGAGATGTGCAAACTCCATGCACAGTGGTCCTGACTGGGAGTTAATTTTTTCTCTCATCAATGTTATAATGAAACGACCTTGAACGAAATGATTTTATTCAAGGACCTGCTGTATAGACTCGACTAGGTTCCAACTGAACTCCTACGAATGCCTGAAAGCAGTGGTCCCCAACCCCCGGGCTGCGGACTGGTATCAGTCTGTGGGCCATTTGGTACCAGTCCACAGAGAAAGAATAAATAACTTACATTATTTCCGTTTTATTTATATTTAAGTCTGAATAATGTTTTATTTTTAAAAAATGATCAGATTCCCTCTGTTACATCCATCTAAGACTCACTCTTGACGCTTGTCTTGGTCACGTGACACATTTATCCATCCCACCCTAAAGACCGGTTCGTGTAAATATTTTCTGACATTAAACCGGTCCATGGCCCAAAAAAAGTTGGGGACCACTGCCTTAAAGGGCTCCATGCATTTCCTTATCCAATTACAACTTTCACTCCAATTGCTCTTTCCCAGCCAGCTTACCCAACACAATCCATCCCTCGGGGCCCACCTTGAATGCAGTCTCCTTAGTGAAACTTCCCACTCCTCTGATGTGAGCTCCACCAGCTACCTCGCACCAGGCAAGCTTCTGGAGGACATGCTTAAACAGTATGCATTTCCACAGGACTGTATCAGTCTAGGTACTTCAGAGGAACGGAACTAGATTATCTTTTTGTCTGTGGAGAGAGATTTTACATGCTTTTGAAGGCTGGCAAGTTCAAAATCTGCAGGGTAGGCCAGCAGGCTAAAGAGCCAGGGAAGGGCTGATGCTGCAGATCAAATCTGAAGGTCATTTGCTTGCTGAATTGTCTCATGCTTGGGGAAGGTCAGTGATAATGCTAGTCAGGCCTTCCACTGATTGGGTGAGGCCCACCCACATTATGGAGGGCAATCTGCTTTACTCAAGGTCCACTTATCTAAGTGGGTTTTTTGTTTTGTTTTGTTTTTCTTTTTGGAGAGTGAGCAAGTGACAGGGATAGACAGATAGGAAGGGAGAGAGATGAGAAGCATCAACTTGTAGTTGCAGCATTTTAATTATTTGTTGATTGCTTTCTCATATGTGCCTTGTGGGGGGGGGGTGCTCCAGCTGAGCCAGTGACCCCTTGCTCAAGCCAGCAACCTTGGGATTCAAGTCAATGACCTTTGGTCTCAAGCCAGTGACCATAGGGTCATGTCTTGATCCCACACTTAAGCCGGTGACCCTATGCTCAGCTGCTGAGCCCACATTCAAGCTGGTGACCTTGGGGTTTTGAACCTGGCTCCTCAGCATCTCAGGTCAATGCTCTGTTCACTGCACCACTACTAGGTCAGGCTGATTTAAGTGTTAATATCATTCAAGAACCAGTCTCACAGAAACATCCAGAATAATGGTTGACCAAATGTCAGGGCATTGTGGCTGACAATGCTACGATTTGTCCCTTTCTAAAACAAATTTTTAGAAAGATTTGTATCTTTCTAAAACACGGGTTGACACATAAAATTAACATTCGTGAGCACTGAGCGAGATACTCTGGTTAGAGCAAATGGTACTTTACTTCTTTTAAAAGTAGCTTACACTCATTACCTCAAGTTTCTTACCACCTGGGGACTCCTTAGCCCATTTCTACCAACCTATTAAGTTCAACAGTTTCTCTTCTGCACTTGGTACTCCTACTGCTTTCCCTTCCATCCCGATACTAGTCATCCTTTGGCTCCCAAACTCCTACACACTCATGGCTCTTCTAACCTATCTGATAACTTTTCCTTCACTTGGCTCTTTCCTACCCGCTACTTAAATGTGGATTCCTGAAGGCTGTATTCTTGGCAATCTTTTATTTTTTTTTTTTTGTATTTTTCTGAAGCTGGAAACGGGGAGAGACAGTCAGATAGACTCCCGCATGCGCCTGACCGGGATCCACCCAGCACGCCCATCAGGGGCGATGCTCTGCCCACCAGGGGGCGATGCTCTGCCCCTCTGGGGCGTCACTCTGCCGCGACCAGAGCCACTCTAGCGCCTGGGGCAGAGGTCAAGGAGCCATCCCCAGCACCCGGGCCATCTTTGCTCCAATGGAGCCTTGGCTGCGGGAGGGGAAGAGAGAGACAGAGAGGAAGGAGGGGGGCAGGGTGGAGAAGCAAATGGGCGCTTCTCCTATGTGCCCTGGCCGGGAATCGAACCAGGGTCCCCCGCACGCCAGGCCGACGCTCTACTGCTGAGCCAACCGGCCAGGGCCTTTGGCAATCTTTTCTTGCTAACAATTTGTGCAGTCTTGTCAGCAATGATAATATGGCTTCAATCGTCAACTATATCCAATTATCACCTCTAACTCAATCCAGCGAACCAGTGAAGTTCCGTGGTACCTGACATCTATACAATTTGGGGCAAGAGTGTTCTTCAAGAAAATTTCTATGGCCTGATCAGGCAGTGGCGCAGTGGATAGATTGTCGGACTGGGATGTGGAGGACCCAGGTTTGAGACCCTGAGGTCGCCAGCTTGAGTGTGGGCTCATCTGGTTTGAGCAAGGTTCACCAGCTTGAGCCCAAGGTCTCTGGCTCGAGCAAGGGGTCACTCAGTCTGCTATAGCCCCCTGGTCAAGGCATATATGAGAAATCAATTAATAAACAACTAAGGAGCCACAACGAAGAATTGATGTTTCTCATCTCTTTCCCTTCCTGTCTATCTGTCCCTATCTGTCCCTCTCTCTGACTCTCTGTGTCTTTGCCACAAAAAAAAAAAAAAGAGAAAATTTCTATGCTAGGATGACTTCCAATAACCTAACTGTGCGTGGAAATCACACAGACATAGCCCATGAATCCCACAGTATATCGTATTTCTATCTCAGCTTCCCTCAAATGCCCGGAATACCCCAGTGCCGCTGGACCTGAGGGGAAAGGGAGTGAGGAGAAAGTGGGTTGGGAAGAGGTAGCAGTTGTTGTCTGTATCAACTACAGCTACAGCAATGTACTCTTGAAATTTTTGCAAACACTTCTGAAGACATGAATAAATAGATAGGTAAGCCCCTGGCAGGGTCTTGGAAGGGCTCCTACCTGGAAGGAGCTCTGAATGCTTCATGACGTTCAAGGGTATCCACCTCCATCTCCATCTTCAGCCTTGACCTTTCCCACAATATTTTCTACCAGTTTGCAGAGTCCTCCACCTGGACGTCCTTCATATTTCAAATCATTTAGCCTTGAACAAAGCCCACTATTCTGTCTTCTCCAGCTGACCCACCCTATATCTTGTTCTTTGTTTTATGTTTCTGATATCCATTCAAGTTAGATGCCTTGGGTATTTATTTTTATCCTCTCCTCCATATCCACCTGTTTATTAAGTCCTATCAGATTCAGACCTGAATTAGCTCGCACTGGGACTGCTGCAATGACCTCCTGGCTGGTCTCCCTGCCTCCTGTCTCTCCTCTAACTCCTCCTCACACAGCCATGGAGGTATCTTTCTAAAACACAATGATGACTTCCTCCAGAAGCAAGATAGCATGGGCTCTGGTGCTAGAGGATCTACGTGTAAATATTGGCTCCACCAAAAACCAGATTTTGCAAGTTATTTCACTGTTCTACACCTCAGTCTCTTCATCTGTAAAATGGGAAGAGTCCACACTTTATAGGTTGGCTCTAAGAAAGAAATGAGAACATCTCATAGTGTTGGACAGCTGACACATAGTAAGCATTTGGTATGTTACTATCATTAGTGTATCACTCTCTTACAGAAAACTTTCAGTGGGTCCACATTCCGTAAGAAGACATTTAAGCCCTGGACAGGTGGTTGGCTCAGTTGGTTAGAGCATTGTCCCAACCACAAAATGGTTGAGGGTTCGATCCCCAGTCAGGGGATCAAACGATGAATATATAACTACATGGAAAAGCAAATCAACATTTCTCTCTCCCCTTTCCTCTTTCTCTCGCTAAAATCAATAAATAATTCTTTTTAAAAAGAAGACACTTAATAATCATCTTCAGAGCACAATCTCCATCGCCCTTCCCAGTTTCCATTCCTGGGGGACCTTAGGCTGTAGCCGTGTTTGACAACCAGGCAGGTCTCCCTGGAAGCTTGGGGGCCCTGGTCATGTCCTTTGTTGGGAATGTCCTCTTTCTTTTTTCTTTCCCTGAAGGAATCTGAAACATTCACCAGGCTCCTAGCCCCATTCATTCTCCCTATTAAGTTTCTTGGCCTCTTCTCTACTACCCTCTATCCTGGCTTTTTGACCTAAACTTGGCCAAAAGTCCTCTGAGAAACTCCCTCTCACCCTGAACTTTCTTTCTGGATCACCAGGAATGGGGTTAAAGTTCTGAGCCCGTCTTCTTGTATTCTGTGTGCAGTGTAATACGTATAAACTCTATCTTGGATCATTCCAAGTTTTTATTGGCATGAATTGGAGAGAACATTCTAGTCACGAATGATGGAGTGTGTTTTTCAGGTCATACGACATCTGTGCCAGGAAAAACTTCATAGCCCATCAACACCATTTGTTGATATGATAGATTTGAAAGAACAGCTATAGTATTTAGACAATGTGAACAGAGAGAATTTAAGAAATTCTGATGACCGTCGAGCTTGTTTTTTTGGAATCTGTAGGGTCAGTTGCTTTTTGACTCAATATTCACTTTAGGGATTAAAAAAACAAAACAGACACTAAAGAAGCCTGTAGGCTGGAGTTCCCAATGAATAGATAATCACCAAAAATATATGGGGGGAATTACACTACTCTGCCCCCATTAATTTTTTCTGTGAAATGGCAAGTGAAGAGAACTTTATTGAATTTGTATAATTTTTTTTTTTTTTTTTTTTTTTTTTTTTTTAAGAACGTGCCTTGAATTCAGAGTTGGAATCTGGACAGGGAGCACAGCTGGTCAGGCTATGGCCACAAACCAACCTCTGGCCGGACAGTGAGGGCTACACTTCGTTTTGGCTGATAACGTCCAGAAACACATCTCAATGTCAACAGCCACTGCTTCATCTCAGTAGTGACAATGCCACTTGTAGGTTTTTGGCTTTTCTATGGGATGCTATCAGTTTCAAGTGTGCTTCTGTGAGCCTCGGCAGTTCATCAAGGGGGGAAATACAATGACGAGACCAAGAGCTACAAACCCTTACCTGAATTACCTGGTAGGGGAGCAAGAGATATTAAGACAGTTAGGAAACCAGGAACTCAAGGTCCAAAATAACCACTCAATCTTCCTTCCCATTTGGAAGCTGGTCCATGTTTCCCACATATCTGTCCATGATGCTTTTATTTCTCCGTACCTCCTTCCTTCCAAAACTCTAACCTTCTACTACTAGATTAGGACTGGACTAGGTAAATGTCCGGCAATCCAGTTCCCTGGTTGTTGGAAGACTGTTCGACTTAATTGCCTTTAAATGAGGAAATGCTACTTGGATAGTGCAATAGGACTTACTTGCTGAACGTACCAGCAAGGCCACCTTGGAGAAACGGGTCAAAAATTTACTTTGCACCCCCCCAACCCCAGACATGTTTCCCTTATAGAATAAGATGAGGAGATGTCAAGAGTGGATGCAGAACTCTAATGGTCAAATGAAGGTGATTTTTGTTTTTGTCCCAGGGGATCCACAATTCTGAGACATAGAGTAACGAACTGATCACTTGCTAACTGACTTGCGTCCACTCCTGAGGCTGAAATGCCACACTAGCTGAGGGCTGAGCTGAAAAGAGACTGCAGGAGGAAGCGAGGAAGACACTCCCACGGGTAGAAGGTAGACCAGGGAGCCCAGCCTGTGCCTAAGACAGAGGGCAGAAGAGGGACCACACAGAGGAGAGGCAGCACAGTCCCTCACAGCTGCCCCCTCCCCCCCAGGCCATGCCACCTCGAGCAGATGGGCATCAGGCATGATGGCCCCTGGCCAGACAATCCCATTCTGCTGGATGCTCACAGTTCACACCTCCCAGGGTTCTCAGCACCTCTCATCTTAAGTAAAATTATTTTCTCCTTGGAGGGCTATGTGAGGGCAGGGCTATGTCCCCACGGCGCTCAGTTGCACAATTTGTCCCAGGCCCACCTTTCCAGCCACGTCCTCCCCTCTCCTCCCATCATGCAGGATCTGCCTGGGCTGCTCACTGTATAAACATTCGTGCACTTTCCTGCCTTGGAGCATTTGTTGGTTCTGCCTGGGATGCTCTTCTTACTCTTGGGACCATCTGTTGCAAGCCTGTTTGCCTTTCAAACCCCACATCAGTTATCACCTCTCAGGCATCCCAGATTCCCTTGGCTGAACTTAATCTCTTTCTCCTTTGTATTCTCACAGCATTTTGCTTGGGCCTCTACTGCGGCCAGGATTCCTGTTGCTTGTATTTCTGCGGCGCTAGACTCGAGGCTCCTTGCCTTTTTACCCCCTTAAGCTGGTATTTCGCAGAGCAAAGTCCTTCTCCATTCAGATGATATACAGTGTATCATTTCCCCCCCTCTTATACATCCTGGTGCTTTTGGTGTCAAGTCTAAGAACCCTCATGTAGCCCTAGGTCCTGAAAGTTTTTTTTTTTTTTTTTTTTTTTATTTATTGATTTTTTAGAGAGAGAGGAGTCAGAGAGAGAGAGAAGGGGGAGGAGCAGGAAGCATCAACTCCCATATGTGCCTTGACCAGGCAAGCCCAAGGTTTCGAACCGGCGACCTCAGTGTTCCAGGTCGACGCTTTATCACACTGCGCCACCACAGGTCAGGCGGTCCTGAAAGTTTTTATCTAATGTCTTTTCTAAATGTTTTAGTTTTATATTTTACATTTAACTCTGGGATCCATTTTGAGTTAATTCTTGTATGAGGTGTGAGGTATAGGTTGTGGTTTCCTTTCTTTCTTTTTTTCTTTTTTCTCCTTCCTTCCTTCCTTCCTTCCTTCCTTCCTTCCTTCCTTCCTTCCTTCCTTCCTTCCTTCCTTCCTTCCTCCCCCCTCCCTCCCTTCCTTCCTTCATCCCTCCCTCCCTCTCTCCTTTCTTCCTTCCTTCTCTTTCTCTCTCTCTCACTCTCTCTTTTTTTAATGCCTGAGCATATCCAACCACTTCACACCATTTGTTGAAAAAGCGAAACTTCCTCCACTGAGTTGTTTCTGTAACTGTGTCAAAAATTAGTTGAGTAATCTGTATGCACATATGTCTGGGTTCTCGAGTCTGTTCTATTGATCTGTGTGTTTAGAGCAGTGGTAGTCAACCTGGTCCCTACCGTCCACTAGTGGGCATTCCAGCTTTCATGGTGGGTGGTAGTGGAGCAACCAAAGATAAATTAAAAGATAGATTTAACTATAGTAAGTTGTTTTATAAAGACTTATTCTGGCCTGACCAGGCGGTGGCGCAGCGGATAGAGTGTCGGACTGGGACGCAGAGGACCCAGGTTCGAGACCCTGAGGTTGCCAGCTTGAGCAAGGGGTTACTCAGTCTGCTGAAGGCCCACGGTCAAGGCACATATGAGAAAGCAATCAATGAACAACGAAGGTGTCGCAATGAAACTGATGATTGATGCTTATCTCTCTCCGTTCCTGTCTGTCCCTATCTATCCCTCTCTCTGACTCTCTCTCTGTCCCTGTAAAAAATAAATAAATAAAAATTTAAAATAAAAAGAAATTTAAAAAAAAATTAAAAAAAAAAAAAGACTTATTCTGCCAAACTTAGCGAAAATCCAACATAAAGTACTTGGTAAGTAATTATTATTATATGCTTAAACTTGCTATAACTCTTTTATAAATTTTATAAAGTTACTTCCCTACTTTATAAATCACCATTACTGTGGAACCAGTGGGCAGTTAGAAAATTTTACTACTAACAGAGATACAAAAGTGGGCGGTAGGTATAAAAAGGTTGACTACCCCTGGTCTAGATTCAAGGCACCTTGAGGGCCAGATGTATGCCTTTAGTCTGTTGCCTTGCAAATAAGAGCATTCAACTCAGCACCTGACACAGAGTAGAGATTCAACAATTTTTTTTTTATTGAAAAAAAGAGTCAATAATAAGTGTGAGTTAAATTATTGCTGAATTAATTCTTAAAATTTTGAGAATCAGACTTCTGTGTCCCTGCAGTCTTGGCCTGGCAAGCTTTCTGCAGGCCTCTTGGCACAAAAACTCAAGTCCCTGCATACTGCGAAAGCCTCTTGCCCGTGCCAGCACCTGGACCCCCTCTGTGTGGATGCCCACCCCTGACCTGCCCTATGCCAACCTGCACGCCACTGCCCACTCTCACCACTTCTATTCAACATAGCACAGGAAGTCCCAGTCAGAGCAACCAGGCAAAAAAAATAAAGTAAAATAAATGAAAGTCATCCAAATTGGAAAGGAAGAAGTAAAACTATCTCCATACAGAGGTGACATAATCTTATATGTAGAAGTCCCAGGGAATCCACCAAAAATCCATAAAAAACAATTTTGAGCTCATGGCCATGGCCAGGCAGCTCAGTTGACTGGAGCATCGGCCTGATATGCCAAGGTTGAGGGTTCGATTCCCCAGGCAGGGCACATAGAAGAATCAACCAATGAATACATAAGTGGAACAACAAATTGATAATTGATGTCTCTAGACATTTTGCATTTCCTTATCAATGTTAGAATCTGTTTGCAAATCACTAGGAGAGAGCCTGCAGGGATTCCGGTTGGGATTTCCTCTCTCTTTCTCTCTCTTGAATCTGTTCATCTCTCTCCATCTCTACCACAGTCACTACCCTACCAGAAGGCAGGATGAACATCAGTCCGCTAACGGATCCATCTGCCCCTACTCGGCTCCTTCCCAGTCTGCTGTCCACCCCGCAGCTGGAGTGGCATTTTCAAAACACGTATCTGCACACGTTGTCTTTTTCAAACGCATCTCCTCGTTCTTGGAATAAACCCCTCACGCCTTACGTGTCCCACAGAGAGGGATCGCAGTCAAAATAGCAAATATATTGAATAGCCAGTATTGAACAGGTGCTGGTCAGCAGAACAGATGCCAGAGTCTTAGAGCAGCATTTAAAAAATCTGCACTTGCTGCCCCTTCGTGCCAGAGTATGTTTTCGGCTGCTGAATAATGGGGAAGTCCAGCAGAGGGGCGGGGTCAGTGGAAGAGAGGGGGCGGGGCCAGCTCCCGGGTGCCTGGTCAGCAGCTTTCATCAGCTGGTACAGAAGTGTGCTGCGGTCCCAAAGACAGCAATGCCACATGGCTGCAGACGGGCTGACCCTCTGCCTGCCTCCAAGGCCTTCTGTGGTCTGGCATCAATGTGCTCTTTTGGCTTTCGCTCCTGCCCTTGCTGCTTGAGCAACACTGTACTTCTATGAGTTCCCTGAAAATATCCCACTGCCAGTATGGGGCCCCTGGACCTTCTGCTTCTTCTCTGGGGACATCTGCCCCCCCCCTCACCTAGCTAGCTCCTACTCACCTGTTCTAGTTGCACTGTAACCTGGACTCCCCAGGAAGCTGCTGGACCCCCCTGAAGTGATCAGCCCCCCAGTGATAATGCCTTACAGCCCCACATCCTATCCTTTCTTGCGATCCTCGACGTTGAAGTCTGCACATAGATTTATGGGATGGCTCGGTTAGTCCTTTCCTGTAAGCTCCCAGAGGGCAGGGATCATGTTCTCCTGGCTTACCACTGTACCCACAGGACCAACCCAGGGACTGGCACCTGCAGGGAGGCCAATCAATATTTGTTGAATAAATGAATGAAGAACGAAACCCAGTATCTTTCTTCCCAAGCCCACCCTACTGAACGCCCCATTTTGGCTAGCAGCGTCATCTACCTGGTTGTCCAACTCAGACTCCTCTTGCATCTTGATCTCACCATTAAAGTAGACGCCGGGTTCTGTCGGTTTTATCTCTTAATATGTCACTGTCTTAGCTCAGCGTGGCATCATTTCTTGTTAGGACTAGAGCAGACCTCTCCAAACATCTCTCACTATCCCTAGGTTTGCATCGACTTTGTCCATCCTTCTTGTGGCCTTTCGGGTGAAGCTCTGAGTCTGAGCAGGTCAGCCCACCGTGTGAAATACTTCCGGGTCACGTTCACGTTCTGGTTCCTGCTCACCTCGGAGGCCAGGCAACTGTGCGCATTCACCACCCCTCTCCTGTGCGCTCATGTCCCTTCCGGGAAAACGAGCAGCTCTGGATCCTGGGCCCAGGTTTTGTCCGTCTTTATTCTTAGAACTCAGCATCACGACTGGCACGGAGGGCAAACACACACGTTTGTGGTTTTGAATGGAAATGCTTAAGACTTATTTTTGTCCTCGGGTGCTATCTGCCACAATGTAGCTGCTGTTAATTCCTCATGGAATTTCCAAGCTGAATGTGAGGATCGGGACTGAAACAGTTAATACCATTTTACTTACCTTTTCGGGGTAAAGTCATTTTTCTGGTGGAAAATGGAGACAGTTATCGCTTAATTATCCTAATTTTTCACCTTAGTTGTTCACTACGCGTAGCGTAGTGAAGAATGTTCTCAAGGATGACTGCAAGTCATGAAGAAAGGGATTAAATTCTACTTATAAACGTAACAGAATACGTGTTACAAAGTACTCACGTAAGAATGCGCATGATTTTAAAGTTTTGATTCTTTTTGTTTGTTTTTATTATTTATTTTTAATTTTAAAAATTGGATTTATAGGAATGATATTGGCAAATAAAATTATGTAGATTTCAGGTGTATGGTGCTATAATGCAACATCTGTACATTGCACTGTGGGTTCATCAGATGTTCTGATTCTTTGTGACAGAGACTGAGAGAGAGGGACAGATACGGACAGACACAGGAAGGAGAGAAATAAGAAGCATCAATTCTTTATTGCGGCACATTAGTTGTTCATTGATTACCTTCTCATATGTGCCTTGACCAGGGGGCTACAGCAAAGTGAGTGACTCGTTGCTCAAGCCAGTGGCCTTGGGCTTCAAGCTAGCAACCTTTGGACTTAAGCCAGTGACCGTGGGGTCATGTCTATGATCTCATGCTGAAGCTGGTGAGTCCACGCTCAAGCGGGTGACCTTGGGTTTTGAATCTGTGTCCTCTGTATCCCAGGCTAACACTCTATCCCCTGTGCCAGTGCCTGGTCAGGCTTGTTCTATTGTTTTTGAAACTCAGCTATGCAAAGTCACACTCTGTGTACCTTAAAATATTGGGGAAATATGACTATGGTTTGTGTTTCTCGTGTGCGTGTGTGTGTATCTAGTAACATTTGTGCATTGGACACATCCTTCTTAAACCCCACATATACATCATTTTTCTCTTCCTTCAAGTTATTCTCATGTCAGGAGCTTGTGCACTTCTGATCACTTGTTTCTATTTGCTGCTCTGAGAAATTGTGCTAGAAATTAAAATTAAATGTAGGTATAATTTTGAGTGTCACCACAGCAGCCCACAGGCAAAGAAGTACACGATGCAACGTCAGGTGGGAAGAACTGCAGTCAGCAGGTCCTGTGATGAACGCTGCCTTAAGAAGGAACCTGATTTCCATCGGTAAAGACAGCTGGCCCAACAAGGCCGAGAAATAAAAATCAAAAGGAGAGGGCTTCATCTATATGGCATAAATCTAATTTAAGCCAGGAAACTCCAACCAGGAGCTGAATGGCAGAACTCTGAGAAGCTATTTTAGTGAGGGGTGAGGAAGTGGCCGGGACCCACTGGAGTGGGAAGGCTGATAAGACACTATAATTAGAGTGCCAGGGACCTGGTGACTTTTCCTAATATGCAGTAAGAAAAATTAGGATGATTAAGCGATAACTGTCTCCATTTTCCACCAGAAAAATGACTTTACTCCGATAAGGTAAGTAAAATGGTATTAACTGTTTCAGTCCCGATCCCCACATTCAGCTTGGAAATTCCACGAGGAATTAACGCCCCACCTGCAGCTCTGTCCTGAGAAAGGGATGCTCTCTCTTCCACCAACGAACACACAGTGTTGGCTTATTGAGGCCATCTATTTTTTTATTTTATTTTTATTTTTTAGTGAGAGAGAGAGACAGAGAGACAGATAGGGACAGACAGACAGAAAGGGAGAGAGATGAGAAGCATCAGTTCTTTGTTGCGGCACCTTAGTTGTTCAGTGATTGCTTTCTCATATGTGCTTTGACTGGGGAACTACCACAGAATGAGTAACCCCTTGCTCAAGCCAGCGACCTTGGGCTTCAAGCCAGTGACCTTGGACTCAAACCAATGACCATGGAGTCACGTCTATGATCCCATGCTCAAGCCAGCAACCCTGCGCTCAAGCTGGATCAGCCCACGCTCTAGCCAGCAACCTTGGGATTTTGAACCTGGGTCCTCTGCATCCTAGAGCGTATCCACTGCACCACTGCCTGGTCAGGCGAGGCCATCTACTTTGACATCACCGTGGCATAATTCTATGAACTTACCAAGACTGGCCAGCTTTCACACTATGGACACCGGGACTAAAAGACTAGCAGAGAGAGAACTGTCGCCATGAATTTTTATTTGCAGCGGAATTGAACACATTAGACCCAATTATGACAAACTTTGAGTCAATTTGGACAGGGCCTAACTTGCATTTTACCATTACACCATCTTTGTTAAAAAATAAAACACACACACACATTGGAAAATCAAGTTAGGATTATTAATAAGGTTGCAAAGTGAATAGATGATTTTTAAGTACCCTCAAAGGTTTGGAAGCACTATTTACACATAACTTACTGTCCCAGTTACCAAATCACTGTGGTCTTTTCATAAGATGAGTTCTCTTAGTAAATAGTGTTTTGTTATCCTACGTCCAATTTTCTAACCAATACACTTTTATTAAACACATCCCTTATGCTTAATACTATGCTCAGCATCATTGGGGGTATAAAGTAAATAGTGAGGAGGCAATAAACATGGTTGGCAGGAGAAAGATCCCTCCCACAGATGTTTTTATAACAAAATGAGGGAGTATATAATCACAGTATAAACTGTTTCAATGAAGAATTACTGCATTTAGAGAGGCAGAGGTCTGCATGCTCTGAGTGAGGACAGGCTTTGTAGTGTAGGTTTGTTACCTGGAATGGAATTGTGGCTCAATAATCTGACCACACACTCCAACCCCAGGAGTGGGGACCTGCTCAGGTATGTTAGTAGCTGCTGGGAGCCTCCTGTCATCACCGAGAGACTCCCCGAGAAAGAGGCCAATGCAGAAGAACGCCAAGTTGAAAGATACAGTCTTAAGGACATCTTTTAACATGGCATCGGGCCCTGTCTAAAGCTCTGACATCCTAGACTTTTCAGTTACAAGAATCCATCATTCCCTCCCCCCCAGCCCCCACTTCTTGGCCTGGGTCAGTGTGAACTGACTTTCTATCACTTTAAAGAGCAATTTTCTCGCAATAAAAATCATTTAAAAATATCACATTATGGTGGTTACTGAGTCCTTGTTCACAAGAAGAGAGTAACAAAGCTATGGGTGACAACGATGGGTTGGTGTGCAGAGTGAATGTCACCTCACTCTAAGAGATTTTTCCTATCACGTGTTTTGTTAATATGATTCAAATCCCCATGTTAGCAAAATCAGTAAACAGAGAGACCTTTCTGATTGCCCATGGGCGGCTGAATCTTTGAACAGCAAACCCAGGAATCCCAAAGTTCACTGGGTGGAGGACCATGCTTTGACTATGGCTATCCTAACTCGGTCCGCGAGCTCGAAAAGGAGGGTCGTATTCTCCGGGAAACATCTCTGGGGTGTGAAAACCCACGACACACGCTCTGTCAGCTCAGTGTCTTATTATCTTCTGGGTGAGAAGTCAAGGATTTATTTTCTAGTCCAGTCTCTCCTAAAATTGTTGACAAAGCACCTCACTTTTCTGGGCCTCCGTTTCCTTCCCCAGAGGCTCAGAAGCCGAGGCTAAGGGATTTTAACAGTGTCTTTCACTACCCTAAATTCTATGACTCTGCCTGAGACATTTATATTACTGAGTACTCGTCCTCTAATTCTCAAACATTTTCTAAGCAAATAAAATATTTGGATACATGGCCACATTTCTAGAAAGACTTATATTTTCACTTTTTTTAAAAAAAATTGAAGAGAAAGGTTGGTAAAGCCAAGAGGTGACAACAGGATTATACATGACAAGTGACCTTTCACTAGGAGAAACTAGAGAAGAATGAGACCCTGGGGCTATCTACAGGACGGGTAGGGGCAGGGGAGGAAGATTATGTGGCCTTCATGCTTCAGCTTCTAGGTAATGCATCACCAGCCTGTGATCCCAGGTGCTAATTAAATTAATAAAAAGGCATTTTGTTCCAACATGTGCCCTGCACCTGCCGTGACACCAGGCACAGGATTCCCGCCTGTTGTGATGGAACAGTTTCACCACTTAACAGTGAAAGCCAAAAAAAAAATTTAAATATAACTGCAGGAGGGAAAGGTCCAGCTGCAGCCAATATGTCCTTGATTTGGTCCTCGACAAGCACCTATCAGTTTGCAGCGACATGTGAGAAAAGCACTCATTTTGCCTCTGACAGTCTTAAGTACTTAGGACCTCACAACTTTGTTTCATAATTATTATCATTGCGAGAAAGAACATCCTGTCCTCGCCCAATTAAGGATGGGTTCGATAAGGTAAGAAAATTACAGCTTACAAAACTGAAGTTTCAGATACAAACAAGGAGCGATCCCTAGCTCTCCATAAATGGTCTGGAGGTCACTTGCTTGGAATTATCTTAAGAGGCTCTAATCACATCTTTTCTTTGACTTGATGCAGATACCTGTGTTTTTGTTCAGGGAAGATACATTAAAAACATCTCTTTAGCTCTAGCTACATTTTGTTTAAAAGAATATTTAAACATTTTTTCTTAGGTGAGAAGCAGGGAGGCAGAGTGACAGACTCCCACATGTGCCCTAACAGGAAACCACCCCCTACTGAGTGATGCTCTACTCATCTGGGGTCATTGTTCTGTTGCTTGGCAATCAAGTTATTTTTCTTTAGTGCCTGAGGCGAGGCCACGGTGCCATCTGCAGTGACCAGGGCCAACTGCTCCAACCGAGCCATGGCTGTGGGAGAGGAAGAGAGAGAGAGAGAAAGAGAGAGAGAGGGAGAGAGAGAGAAAGGGAGGGGGAGAGAGAGAGAGAGAGAGAGAGAGAGAGAGAGAGAGAGAGAGAAAGGAGAGGGGGAAGAGTGGAGAAGCAGATGGGCACTTCTCCTGTGTGCCCTGACCAGGAATTGAACCCGGGACATTCACATGCCGGGCTGATGCTCTACCACTGAGCCAACCAACCAGGTCTATACTTTATGTTGAAAAATGGACATACCCAATATATTAGGATTTGATTTAGTGGCGAGTGACAAAAAAACGCAGACTAAATTTATCTCTCTCTTGTCTGGGCTGAGCATCCCCAGGACAATATGGTCCATGGTGGCAGAATCCACGCACACACACACCCCTCACTCCACTGCTCTACCCGGCGTAGCCGCAGTGCTCAAGCTTATCTCATGGTATAAGGTGAAGTGGTGCCAGGCTTCCACCAACCTGCAGTGGGAAGGCAAAAAGACAAGGTCTCTTTTCCAGGCAATGGGTACAACTCAACATTGCGTGTTCTATTGCTACAGGACAGGGATGGCAAACTGTGTCTGTAAATAGCCAGACAGTAAGTATTTCTGGCTTCCCAAGCCAAACGGCCTCTGTCTCAGCTACTTCACTCCACTGATGCCGTGTGAAAGCGGCTGCAGACAATCCACATGTGAATGTCTGTGGCTGTGTTCCAATAAAACTTTATTTACAAGAATAGGTGGCAGCCTGGATTAGGTCCACAGGCTGAGCCCTGGTACAGGAAGGAGATGGGTGAAACAGAGACTGGGGATAACTAGTTATTCTAGTAATAGACATAATTGGCACTGCTAACTCTGGTAAATTCCTTCTACACCCCACCCTTCCCCTTTTTGGTACAGTTAGTGGCAAGCACAATCATCAATTATTAGTTAAAATCAGTAAAATGGGCCCTGGCTGGGTAGCTCAGTTGGTGAGCATTGTACTGATATGCCAAGGTTACGGGTTTGATTCCTGGACAGGGCATGTACAAGAATCAACCGATGAATGCATAAATAAATGGAATAACAAAATTCATGTTTTCTCTCTCTCTCTCTCTCTCTCTTAATCCCTTCCTCTTGCTCTTAAAAAGAAAATCAGCAAAATGATGCAGTGGAGGGCAAATTTGCTTTAAGGGTTGTTCTGAAAGACGACTAAGTGGGCTTCAATCATGCTTGGTCTGTCATGCTGAGTGTTCTTCACTAGGCAGAAGCTCCTGACTCATTTCCCACCTTGGAAAGAGAATGGGTGTTTTCTGAATGCAGTGCTTGGCAGACACAAGGTTCCCTGAGACAGACAGCATGATGATGGGGTGGAGACACTGAGAAAATAATTATGGCTTTCCCCCTCATCCCCGCAGAGTGGGACGAGCCTGCGCTCTTTCATTTAATTCTATCTCATTTGACGATCTTCTCTTTCTTCCTGGTGGACAGGGAAGAAGACACGGGATTGCGCCAGGCAGCTCTCGCTCACTCACGCAAAATAAACCCTGTAGGGCAGTGGTTCTAAAACTTTTTGAAGTCGGGACACATTTAAAATCCTACAAATAGCCTGACCTGTGGTGGCGCAGTGGGATAAAGCGTCGACCTGGAAGTGCTGAGGTCACCGGTTCGAAACCCTGGGCTTGCCTGGTCAAGGCACATATGGGAGTTGATGCTTTCAGCTCCTCCCCCCCCCGTCTCTCCTGTCTCTCCCTCTCCTCTCTAAAATTAATAAATAAAAAAAAAAAAAAAAAAAAATCCTACAAATAATTGTAGGTGCAATATATACAAATTTATGAGAAATATGTTATAATAAAGTCAAATATTAAAGAAAAAAATATAAAGTCCAAGCATGCTTTTATGGTAATTGAACAAAATTAAATTTATTCTGACTTTAAAAAACATTTTTATGTTACATTTTTTGAGTTATGCTTTTTAGAATTCATAAAAAAGAGGGGTTAAAAATTAAAAAATGACTAAAAATTTATCTTTTACATATATAGATACATTCTTAGTTAGATCTAGTA
This sequence comes from Saccopteryx bilineata, assembly GCF_036850765.1. Lineage (NCBI taxonomy): Eukaryota > Metazoa > Chordata > Mammalia > Chiroptera > Emballonuridae > Saccopteryx > Saccopteryx bilineata. Next base: position 346,650,426 of record NC_089491.1, on the reverse strand, counting down.
AATTTGGCAGGTCCCGGTGCAAATATGTTAAGTTTTTTCATTCTTGTGTTTATGAGAAACATGAGCCTAATGTGTCCTAGCAATTTCTTCAATGTTTGGGCATATATTTGAAAGGCAAACACTCATTTCCTCGTCAATACATTGAAGAATTTCTCTCTTTTTACTCTTAATTGTGTTGGGTGCAGAAAATCCCCATCATACATATCATCTTAACTTTACACCAAACAAAGGATAGAAGAAACTTGCCTCCAGTCTTTCTGGGGAATATGAGGGGTAGTGTAAACAATCCAGCACCACAGCTTAACAGCCTTTTGCAACCTAATCAGGCAAGTGAGGTGGGGGGTTGGGCAGCCTGTCAGCTTACAGCCAATTCCCCACACCTCTGTCCCCCAAAAATCTAAACTCCAAAAACCCTGTTGGTTTTTGGTCCCCAACAGGCACATCTTTTCTGGAATACTATAGGGTGCACCTGGAAATCTTCTAGGACGTACCAGTGAGCCCTGGTGCACACTTTGAGAACCACTGCTGTAGGGGCTGGATCAAAATTCATTCCCGTAGTTCTCTCATTTATCATTAATCTTTACTTTTGTTTCATTAGCTCTTGACTTATTTTTGTCCCCTGAATTCGAAGATGGCTTTGTGGTAGGCAGTTAGGCATGAGCAGAGCAAGGACGATGGCCTAGGTATAGAAGGTCACCAGGGTGGAAGGCCCCGGGTGCCTAGCAACAGGCAAAACTGGGCAAACAGGGACCTTAACCGCAGGGTAAGCTCCCCGCCCCCAGCATACTGCTGGTTATACGGTTTAGACCCCCTGACCTTTCATATCACTGGTCATGGGGTTTGGACCCTCCCCTGACCTTTCCTCCCTGGCATGTTGCTAGTTATGTGGTTAGACCCCCTACAGAGGGAGAATGAACAAAGGGGCCAGAGACTAGCCCTTAAGGACTAAGCCCCCAGGACAACCAGGTTCTGACCCGCATTGAATACATCTAGGCCTCAGTTGTGTGCCCAGAAAAGCAGCAAAACCAGACAAGTGACACTGAGGCTGACCTCAGGACCAGCTGCATTGACCAATGACCCTCTGCCCTGGTGCTGATCAATGGGTAGAGACAATGCTGGAAGGATAACACCTGGAAAACTGACGAATATTCTATGGAGATTCTCCCCTGGGACCTCCTCTAAAATCCCCAACCTTTTTTTTTTTTTTTTTTTTTGTATTTTTCCAAAGCTGGAAACGGGGAGAGACAGTCAGACAGACTCCCGCATGCGCCTGACCGGGATCCACCCGGCACGCCCACCAGGGGGCGATGCTCTGCCCACCAGGGGGCGATGCTCTGCCCCTCCGGGCATCGCTCTGTTGCGACCAGAGCCACTCTAGCGCCTGGGGCAGAGGCCAAGGAGCCATCCCCAGCACCCGGGCCATCTTTGCTCCAATGGAGCCTTGGCTGCGGGAGGGGAAGAGAGAGACAGAGAGGAAGGAGGGGGTGGGGTGGAGAAGCAAATAGGCGCTTCTCCTATGTGCCCTGGCCGGGAATTGAACCCGGGTCCCCCGCACGCCAGGCCGACGCTCTACCGCTGAGCCAACCGGCCAGGGCCTAAAATCCTCAACCTTAAAAGCCCTTAGGATGGAGGACCAGAGAGCTCTCTCCCTGTCCTGGCCAGTGCTGGCGCCTCTCCTCCCCCCTTACCTCCCTCCAGGTGCCTGGTTACCTTTTCCTGTCTCTCTTCTAAGCTTCAAGGGCCCCTCCTCCTGCCTCTGTAACTGGTTTCCTGAGCCCACTCCTTCGACAGCTCACTTCTTCTACCTCTGTGACTTTCTAAATAAACTTTCTCTGGTTTGAGTCTTGGTTCTAAATTCTTTCTTAGCCAGAACTCAAGTACCCAAGTTGCCGAAATGAGGTCCAGTCTGACTCCCTTGTCTAACGCCTGGAGCTGTTTTTGCCTCCATCAACAGTTTAACAGTCACATATAAATACTATATAAACACAGAATTGAGAGTCTTCCATAACCCACCTGGCCTGGTCCCTCCCAGACGTTTTTTTCAGACGCCTGCCTTGACAGTCAGGCTGTCCTAGGATCGCCAGGTCACAGAAACTTCTGTTGCTTCCAGAACTCTTAAAGAGAAGAAAACTATCCTGTAATGTTTCCAATTTCGGATCTCGTTAGTAAACGGATAGTGAGTTTCAAGATCTTTTTGCATCGTACTGACCACTGTTAAATCTACTGTTAGCATCTCCCAAAGTCCTAATTTGGTATTTAGCACAAAAGAGATTTAACTTTCATTAATCGGGGCAAACATTTTTAATACATAGCATGGGGACTAGAATGACCGTGGCCTTTCCACATTTATTAAAGGCAACTTAGAAAGGTAGAATGGAACAGCAGACCCAAAAAGGACCTTAAGGATCGTCCAAATTCTGCAGTTGACAGAGAGGAACTGAGGTTCAGAGGAGGAATGTGATGTGCCCTGGATTGCACAGCTAATTAATAATAACACTCAGCGGGAAGGCAGGGCTGGTTTACAAAAACCCTGGGAGTCTCACCCCCACTGCTGCCCTTAGGACAGTCAGAGGGATGGAGCTTCTATAACCCAGGGAGCAGGGGCAAGCTGCCCTCAGGCATCAGGAAGTGGAGAGATGAGATGGCTATTTCTTCCTGCAACAGGACAAAGTAGGAGGGTCTGAGCTGCTTCTGGGGAGGCCCTCTGTTCTCTGGGGCAACAACGCAGCACGGTGGCTGGAGGGAGACCTGTCCTGGACAAGCAGACAGTTCGCAGTGTAAGAAGCACGAGATGGCTTTCACTAGGACACCTGGGTAAGTCTTTGTAACATTCTCCGGTGTCTGCAGGCTTTTCAGGTAGTCTCAGGGAATCAGCACCAAATCCAGAGCACACATCATTTACTTGGTCGTCAGAGGACAGCTTTGGGAAGAAAGCAGGTGTGTCAAATTCAGACCAAACAAAAAGGTTACCGACATTTCCCAAAAGGTTAGGGATTACTAAGCATTCAAAATTCAAACTAAAAAAATAAAAATAAAAATAAATAAAAATTCAAGCTAGTACGTATGGTTGGTGCAGTTTTGCGAGGGACGTAGTATATTCCAAGATGTTTATTATTATTATTACTTAGTATATCCTAACATGTTTTTTAATATCCAGGGTTATCTTCATAAATGAACAAAAAATTTCCAGAGATTCATAAGAATTTATGGATATATATTCATATTATATATATAATAAAGATATGTACTATATATGTGATATATAGTCACATATTTATATATATACACACACATATATTTATATGCATATCTGTGTATATACAAGGTGGGGCAAAAGTAGGTGTACAGTTGTGAATACATGAAACGGAGTTTATTCTTGTGTTATTATTAATTATTATATTATTTTCCACATGAACAACTGTACACCTACTTTGCCCCACCCTGTATGTCACATTCACATACACAGAACATATATACCTATATATGTTATTTATATATATATTACATGGATATATTAGATAACACACATGTACCATATTATGCATATATGTTTGTATACATATGAACACATTCATATATTCATATGCATCTATGGAAATTCTACCTATTTATGAGGATGGCCTCAGAAATTAATCAATAAACACATTGGGACATCCTGAGTATTTATATATATACACACATATACATACAAACACACACATATCATGCACAGATATTAATAGAATATACGTGCCTATATGCAGACCCTTCTTTCTCTGTATATTGTGAGCTCCGCTCCCTCTATGAATGTATAGGTATATCTATGATATACTTTGTCTTATTTTTCCCCTTCCTTCTTCCTCAAGAAGAGGAAGGAAAGAGTAAAGGGGGGAGGATAAGGGAACAGAGTTGGGTGACCAAAAAAATAACCAAACACTAATATGAAAACAACAAATGCTTATTCATAATAGTTAGTGACACAGGCCCTTTCTGACCCTCCTCTATTTTGGCCTGAGGAAAGGTATTCTAAAAGAACACTTTTACATGAAAGAAACTCTCTTTTTCTGCTTTCTAAGACCAACCGAGGCTCCCACACATTCCAAGTCATTACAGCGAAAGTGTTAGGAAGGAGAGACTGTCCAAAGTGAAATCCGCCATTGATCGACTAACTGCTCACTTGACTCTCACAAATAATTTTAAGTAGAAAGGGCTGTCAAGTGTGGCTCAGGTCATTATTTCATGTTAAAGTAACCCATAGGCTTTGCTAATGTAAAAAAAAATCTTTCCATCAGAAGAAGAACGAAGGTTTCTTCAAGGTGAAGGGCCTCTGGGGCCAAGTCCATAAAGATATACTTCCAGGAGGGGGTGGAGCTCACCTGAGAAGGGTTTTTCACAAGGTTTCTCAAGGTGAGACGTCTCTGAGCAAGAACCCATTAGACAGTATTTTAAGAAGATTCACTGGGTGTTCAGTTTCTGAAATAAATCGCAATGCACTCCGCCGCCTAAAAAGTTGACAACTGTGTTGAGAAGATGAGAGCCCAGGTGTCATCTAATTTGTTGAACAAATAGCTACTGAACGTGTTCTAGATGCCAGACGTTCTCCTAGGTTCTCAGGAACTAGCAGTGCCCCAAAGGAAGTCCCTGCCCTCCAGGGACCTCAAAATCTAGTTTAAAAATAAAACTAGATTATTTATTTAATATAAAAATATTAAAAAATAAATAAAGCAATAAGTGTAAAAGATAGTAGAGCTAATAATCTGCACCAAGAAACACACACATACTCAGTGATGGGTCCAGTGGTGAGTTTTCCAGACTAGGAGAGAACGGGCAGTTCCTCAGACTTGGGCGGAGAAAGCCTGTTTTTCTAAAGGGTGTTAAGCTGAGATCCGAAGGATGAGGAGGAGCTGGGATGACCACTCAGGTGAGGGTTTGAGGTAAAGAAAGAGAGCTTCCGTCCAGATCACAAAGGACTTGGAAGCCAAGTTCAGAAATTTGAAATGTCTTTTAAGGGCAATAGGAAGCTACTGTGAAGTTTTTTGTAGGGAAGCTACCTTGTCACATTGGAAGCTACCTTGTCACATTGTGTTTCCTAAGATCCTTTTGATGGTATCTGTGGGGAGATCTAGGTCCTACACAAGAAGCACGGCAGCATGAGCCAGAGAAGAGATGGCATGGACATGGCTGGCTCTGGACAGCAGCAGTGAGGACTAGGCTAACCTTGTGCCAAAAGTCTTCCCCCTGGACGCCCCACCTCATTTAGTCCTCCTAGCGTCCCCATGAAGAAGGCCCCTATTACCACTCACATTTTTTATAAATGAAGACACTATAATGAGGCTAAGTTACTTGCATAACCAAAAGGCAGATCTGGGATTTGAATCCACTTCATGTGGGTTCTTTCAAGAAGTGGGCTGATTTTGAAGGCTATTGAGAGAGGAGACTTGAGAGCACTCAGTGATTAAATTTGGGAGTTGTGAATTTGGGAGGAGGAGCCCAGGATGATATCCGGGTTGATGGCACTGCCTTCCACTGGCAGATGGGAGGGGACAGGTAAGGAGTCTAGTTTTAAACATGTTTAGTCAGAAATGTTACATGCAGACATCCAATTGCATCTGATCTAGTGCTCAGGCCCAGGTGTGCACAAGCAAGTACAGATCTGGGAGTTCTCAACCTAGATCGTAATGGGAGTCAAGGAAGTAGATAAAACTGCTTAGCGATAGCATTTAGGGTGACCGGAGAAGAGAGCCTAGCAAGTCCAAAGGCTGCTAGGAACGGATACAGGAACAGTAGCTCGGCAAAGAGACGGGATGCGACCAGGTGAGTCAGAGGAATGTGTCATCACAGACATCAAGAGGATGTTTCCAGAAGAAGAAGACTGCTGTCCAGTGGGGGTGGGGGGTAGGACACACTCCATTGGACTTACCAGTGATGAGGCCCCTGGTGAGGACAATTGTTGATGACCACAGGCAACAACCATGCTGGTGGGAATGGAGACAGGGAGTACAGAGAACCCGAGAAGGGAGAAGAAGTGAGGGGTTGTGGGACAAGGACATGATGACAAGGGGCTGAGGAAGTTCGTTTGATTTTAAGTATAGGAACCACCTGTGTGCAGCTACTCAGTGCTGATGACAAGGAAGTAGTTCAGAAGAAGACGTGGAAAAGGAAACGGAGAAGGGACAAAGCAAAGAATGAGCACTTTGTGAGGGGTGGACTTCAGCGCACAGATACAAGGACGGACTGGGAATGCAGGTGCACACGTAGGTCTAATGGTCCGGGATCATGGACTTTGAGGGTTCATTTCTGTAGGACTGAGTGATCAGGGGAGATGTAGTGAGGTCAGATAAGTTGGAGGGAAGTAGAAAAATTGTCAAATAACTGCAGTGGAGATGGTGAGAGAGAGGGGCAGGGAAGAATTCATAGATGGCCAGCAGCATGGAGAGCCCAGGAGAGTCTGGCCGTCGCCATGAATTTATGGTGGCACCTACTGTGAAGTCGTCTGAGACTCAGCAGCCCCAGGTATACACAGAGCTCAGGAACCTTGGCTTGATCCCAGCTGAGGTTTTCCCAGGTTGTCGGGAGTGTGGACAACGGAGACTGTGGAGCAAGAGAGTTGAGGATCTCCCGGAGGCAGATTGAAAGGGCAGGTCATGGAAGGTCAGCTGGACAGCGAAACGGGGAGAAGGGGGGCGCAGAATCTTGCTCTGACGCTCATGAACTCTGTCTCTGGGTTTCAGTTTTTTAATTTCTTTCCCCATTTATGAGAGTGTTGGCTTATTTGGTTAACATTTCTCCCCCTTCTACAATTCTGTAGTACAATCTTGCAGAACTGCAGGTGCTCTCTGATCATGAGAGTCAATGCCAACTCCTTCTCATCATGGGCGGGTGGGTGGGGGCTCAAACAACCTTCACTACGCCAGAGAAGCAAATGCCATTAACATTGCCAGACCACCAATGCCATGCTTCCATTTTCTTATGAAAGCATGAAAAATGTCCGGGACCCTTCCCATAAATCAGGAAGAATTGTTTCAGTGCCACTGGTCATCCAACCTTGCTGTTTATGTCACTATCTGTACTTGACTCAATTCAGTTCAACCTAAAAACATGTTGTCTGAGCATCGATTTTGAGTAAATCATGGGGCCAGCCATGGTAGGGGATACAGGTAAGAAAGCTACGTGCTTGCCCTGTTGGAGTCTAGCAGAAAGGATAAGACTGGTATGAAAATAAGTCAGTCAGGGGTAGAAATCTTAATATTCAACTCAAGAAAGAAAAACAATTTCTTTCTCTACTTCTCTGTAACAACTCAATTTCTGTATTCAGGCTTTTTTTTTTTTTTTTTTTTTTTTTTACCAGGTTGGAATAAGCTCAGTAGGGGTCCTCACTGCTTTTTTGGGTCATGACTAGTTCTCAGAGCTTACATAAGCCTAAAGCACCAGGAGGGGGTGTGCCTTTATGGTCCTCGGTGTCCCTCGTCGGCACTATCTGCCCACACAGCCACAGCCCTGTGGCTCTGCATTGCCCATTCATGCGGGCAGCCAAGGGACATACTCATTTGCTCTGCACGGTCTCCTTACGGCTTCCTGATTGTCTTGCTACCTTTCTTGGTTGCATGGCAATCAGTGTGCCTCTTCCCAGCATGTTCAAACATACTACTATGGTCTGAAGGCTTGGTCCCCCCTGCCGCAAATTCACATGTAGAAATCCTCCCCTCCAGGGTGATGGTGACATCAGGAGGTAGGGCCTCTGGAAGGTGATTAGGTCATGAAGCAAGAGCCTTCACGAGTAGGATTAGTGGTCTTACAGAGGAGACCCTAGAGAGCTCCCTCACCCCTTCCACCATGTGGTGACAATAGGGTAAAGATGCCATCTGTAAACCAGGAAATGGGTTCTCACAGGACACCAACCGTGCCCACACTTTGATCTTGGACTTCCGGCCTCCAGAACTGTGAGCAGTATATTTCTGTCACTGATAAGGCATCCACTCTGTGGCATTTTGTGACAAAAGCCCTAACAGACAGAGACACACACCATCCTTGAATCTTTATGATGTCTTACTACCTCTGCAGGGTTCTATGCAGGGCGCAGGATAGAATGCCTCGTCCCTCCAGAGTCCAGACCAACGGACACGTGGCTCCCATGCTTGCCCTCCATCTTTTCTTCTTACTCCAGCCCTAAGAATTCTCTGATCTGAGAAGACCAGGTGAAGGGGGTGGTGGTGGTGGTGGGGGAACCCTACTTCCACGGATAATATTTACTTCCAGATCTTCTGTTTATGCTGGGAGCCATGTTTGTTCCACTAGAAAACTTCTTTTCTCTCTCTTTCTGCTCCAACACATCCTGCTGAGGCCAGGAGGACAGAACGGGCTTGATGCTTGAATGCAGAGAGGAGCAAGGAGACGAAGAACGCGGGGAAACCGAGGACGCTATTTCCTATGAGGCGGAACAAGGTGTGTTATGAGAGGCATGGGCATAGTGCTTGGGGTGGGGTATCCAAAGCATAGCAACAGAGCTATGTGGTTGTACATGTAAGACATGAACACTAGCTAACCCCAGGAAGAAAAATATGAGTTTATTAGAAGGATGCTGGGTAGCTCACTGAATAGGAAAAAAAAAAGAGCTTAATTATGTTTTGAGACAGGGACGGGAGCAGAGGTGGCAGTTGCATGAGGAAGAACTCAAAAACCATGGAGCATCCTGGGATCAAATGGTACAGCCCCAACCACCTCTGCCTGGTGTGCTGCCATTCATTAGAAACTCCCCCAGAGACCCATCTGATTGGCTGAGCTTGGTCACATAACCATACCCAATGGAATGGGAGAGAAGTCCTTTTCATCCTCAGACAAAGAGGAGCTAAGAATTTAGGCATGGGGGTGGCAAAGCATCAGAACACCCGAGGCATCTTATTTTCTCCCCTTTATTTTCTTCCTCCTGTTGTTCTGTGTTAATCCAAATTCGGAGGGACCCGAATTATGGAAGACAGAAGCAAGGTTCGTTGTTTACACATTAAAGCTTTATTGTCTAGCTTGGCCAAGCGGCGGGAACTCTGACAGAAATCTGAGGGAGAGCGCGCTGGCCCTTTGTTTTACTTAGTTTTTATAGTTTTGTAAGTGGGAAGTACAGAAGCAAAAATTGCAATTAGGAGCCCCTTACCGCTATTGGTTATAGTCATATGTCCTTTAACATGATAGGACCACGTTCAATTTGCAAACCATACATTATTTTGGAGAAAACAAAATTTACAAGTCAACACAATGGTAGAAAGATATCTTTTTACATATTAAAAGGCCTTCCTATATTTTCTAGTGTTCATCCGCCATCTCTCTGTCCAGAGTCAGACATATTAACCACATGCATTTACATAAGAGAGGTAGTTTCCGTGGGGACAAATGCCCGCAAATGGCTCATAGTTATAAGAAAAGGTTTATTTTGGCTTTTCCCTTCCTGCATCTGGCTAGCCATTCACTCCTTTCCCCACAGGTGTGGTGGAATGTCAGGGAATCTATGCTTTCCTTCCCTTTTCATTTACAATACAATGGCAAGAGCCATCCTGGTTATGCTAATTACACAGTACAGAAACTATTTTCACAATTTCTCTGCACACCTTAACCCAAATTAATAAAATGTTCTCCAAGCCTCCTAAAATATTAATATTAATTCTGTAGCCTTTTGGTACTTTACAATATTTGCAGGTGAAACGGCTTAGTGGCTCCTCATTCCCCCCTTTGAATGGGAAGATAAGACGCGGTATCTACCAAGGGGAGAGGCTGGTAGGTAGGCTGAAACGTAGGTCGGCAGACCAGGAGGTTGACGGCCCCTAGCTGGCGTTTGACCAGGGTGGGATAAGCAATAATCAGGTATTGCTCTCTTTGTTAACTGGGCAGGTGAGATGGGTGGTTAGGCCCAGCACCTGTCCCCTGGATATAAAAAAAACCCTGTTTATATTTTGGTTTCCAAAAGATATTAAAATTTCAAATTTATGTGTTGTGATTCTTACTTATTTGAATTCCCATGTTTGGATTTGAAGGCAGACTGGAATAATACAGAACAAACACAAAATTAGTATAGCCAATGCTAACAGATACCCAAAACAAGTATACTAATACATTACAGTTATTAAAGCCTTTAAGCAAACTCTTTAAGCTATTACAACAAGAATCTATAAAAGAGTAATATTCTTAAAGTGTTCACCAAGTCCAAGTTGGCACCAACACCATTCCAAATTTTTGCAAATGCATTCCAACCCCAGTTCAGTCCATCAAAAACTGTCCCAGGAGGAGTCCAGGAAGAGTCCACATTTAGGAAAAGTCCACATGGCACTGGAATTGTTGTCATACTTCTACACTTTGCAGTTAGCGTCAAAGTCCCAATGACTGCTGCTCCCAGCTGGCAGTGACCCAGGTAGACTGGAAAAGCCACCTGCAGCACGCATGAAAACGGAGCTTCCATTTTTTTTTAAACTGGAGAGGTGAACCCAGGGTGCCTTTTTTTGGAGTTTTGCAATTATGGCATGGTGAAGAGAATCTGTGGATACACTATCCTGGGTAGCAGAGGTAAGTTTGTCTAAATTAGGAGTAAGTCCCAACCTAAAATAGGCATGGGGCATTGAAGCAAGAGGAATAAAGGAAACACTAAATATTAAACAAAGCAGCAGAAAATAAGACTATCAACACCCACAACAGAGATCTTCGAGGGATGAATAAAAAAAACTGAATATTCAGGCAAGGCATAGTAGGTAGCCCTTGTGTCCATAAGAAAGGAAATCAGTTTACCTGCTACTTGGAAGAAATACCCTAGGCTCGTCCACAGCGATGTGAGATGGGGCCGATGGCCCTGGGCACCTTTAGTCTTTAGTGGCAAGCCTCAGTAGGTTGGCAAGGTCAGGTCACAGGTAGCTGGCGCAGGGCTAGAAGAGACTGAACCCTCCTTTGGAGGAGTGAGGGAGCAGCTTACCTTCCAGTGTTTCTTTTTTTCCATAGTAAAGGTATGGCCCTGGTGGGGGTCGAGAAACCTGGCAGGCTTTAGTTCAATGACCTTCCTTTTCACTCTTGAAGCAGGGCCCTGATGGGAGTCCTATGAAGTCTTTTGAGGGCGTTGGAGCCTTTATGGGTGTATGCCAAGAGCTGGTATTTTACCCGATCTCTTTTTGGCTCTGTCTGCCTTTTCTGTTCCTCTTTTGGTCATTATAGACCTTAAATGCCATGCTCAGAAGATCTCGTTGAGGGGTTTGAGGGTCCCCATTTGCCTATATAAACTTTTTCCATATACCTAAGGCTGATTGGAAAAAGACAAAACAGCATTATTAGCTGGACTAAATAAAAGAAGGTAGAAGTTTGCAGGAAGAAAAAAGAAGTTTGGCATTTTTTGTAGGATTTCAGAGTCTCTTAGTTGCTGAATCAATCTGTACATTAGTATTTAAGAGAAAATTTTTAAAAGGTCCAAAACACAAAGTTTTATTGAAAACAATAAAATATAGCAGATTCTTATTTTAAAGTAAAACTGACTTTTTCCAGAAATTTCCTAGTACCGCATTATTTTGATTACTATTAAAAACAAAATAAAACAAAGTCCCAATTTCAAAATAATTAGCAAACCTGTTGGTAAACATTCTTTTCATGGTTCTAGTTATTTTTTCTTAAATTTTACATTTGCACCTTCTTAAGAATGAGAGTTTTTCTTTACACTAAAGGAAACAGATTTATTGTAATAAACTTAAACATAAAAGAACCCTGAATGTCAGAATTATATAGACCTTTCATTTAGAATAAATATTTAAAGAATAAGCTGTTCTGATGCATTTAAAACATTCATTTAACAAATTAAAACAAATTTTAGCACATACTTGCACAATGCACGCTTGCAGCGGTGAGATACTATTAGGAATACAAAAACAAATTTATTTAAGTAACCCATATAACAATAACAAAGTATTCAATGTATTAATACTATTAGAGAGGTATTATAAACTGGTACAGTAGCTCAGTGCCATGAAAGATTAATTTCGACCGGTCTTTAAAGAGAAAGAGGTAGTATGTAGTCATGTCAGACAGCTTAACTCCTGAAGCAAGTTTAGATTTTAACAGAATTTTACCTTTCTCCTGTATTTACCAATGGAATTAGAGCCTTGCTTAGGGTGGCTCTTTTTTCTTCCTTGTCATTAGACAGATTTTTAAGCATTTGTTGAGTATACTTTATAATATTTTTACTTCAAAATTATAAGAAATACTTGTCTTTATGTTAACTTAACAAAACATAGTAAATGCATTTTTAAGTAACATTTCCAAACTTATTAAAACAGTTATATTAATTAACAGGCAAATTAAAGTGCACAATAAGGCTGGAAAATTCCACTACATTATTTCCAGTGGCCATTATTTTTCTATATTATTAATGAAAATTTACACCTTTGCTAGGTAAATTCACCCTGTTTTAAGTGTTGTAGCCTGAAGTTTGAAGCAGTTTGGCCAAAATTAGCAAGTTTTAGGATTCACATTTTATTCAATTTAAATTTAAATGAGCGTGCTATATTTACTCCAATTAAAATTAGAAATTTGTAGGGATGATATTATCTTTAATCCTAGCTTGCACACAGTGGGCAAGCAAAAGCGCACATACCAGGCTTCAAAACCCACTCACATTCAGTGCTCACAAAGCTACTGACCTATTTGAGCTTTCCAGAATTAAAGGTTCCAGCTCATCAGACCTATCCACCTTTGCTCCCCATCTTCTTCCTTCTTTTTGCATAAACTCTGCACAAGCCGGCCCTTCACTTAGCACTCCACCATCCTGGCCGCCTCTCCCAGCCTCCTTCACGTGGCCTTTCTCTGCTCTCTCCTCTAAAGTTAATCTCAGGAACCAAGAGAGCAAGCTCCGCTCTGCCCTTATTTTATAATGTAGAAATCCAAACCTCTAATCCAATATACAAAATAGGGAAGTCTCCAACACAAAGTCACTTATTAGAGACATGATGGGATTGTACTACCCCACATTAAAAAGGGCTGTGAAGGCTTAATCCCAAAACCAAGCCCCAGGCTACAAGAATTCTGCCTTCCCACAGCCCACAGAGACACATATTAATATCACCTGGGCAACAGCCTCCACATGGGCAGCGCCACCTTTAACAAAGGGAGCATAATATCGATATATTTTATCTGCCTAATACCTTTATTCAAGATTTGCACGGCCGACAAGCAAACACACAGGGCTCCCAAAGCCACTGACAAATTTTCTGGTTCCAAAACCAGGAGATTTTTTTCAGTATTTCCTAGAATTAAAGGCTTCACCAGTCCCAAAGCCCCAGGACACCGACTGGGCCCTTCTTTTCCCCCCAGCCAAACACTGTCCAATCTCGCTGGGGCAGGGCCCGCCAAACCCTGCCGCCGCCTGCTCACACAACTTCCTTTTTCTTACGCGCCGGAAAGGCGCTTCTTTCACGATGACCCTGGCCTGGGGAGCGCCCCACACAACCAGCCCTGGGACGCCAGAGGCAGCCGCCGAACCGCGTGGTGAGAGAGCAGGCGCCCTTGGGGCTAGCCGGGCACCCGTGGCAGGGAGGGTCCCATAACAAGCGCATGCGGAGGAAACCAAGCACCAAGCGGGTGTGGGAAGCCCCTCGGGCAACAGGCGGGTCCACCGGGAAAACACACGGGAATTCCCAAAACCGCCACACACGGCCAGCCCCTGACTTCCAGGACGCCTGGCGGCCCCCTTTCCCCACGCTTTAAAAACTTTGACGAACGCAGTGACAAAAACAGATAGACAAACAGCAAAAAAAACAGACAAACAGCAAAAACAGATAAATAGGCGCCATCAACTGCTCTCGAGCTCGGAATATCTAAACTCAAACGGGGTTCCCTAAATGCGGGGTGCCCCCACCAAAGTTTCCGAACCTCGCGTCCGAGGGGAAACCGGCCACCGGCTCCTTCCCGGCTCGTCAGCCAGAGCGCACGTGGCAACCAAACGGTCACGACCTTGTTTCTACTTACCCGGGATTGGACAATAAAGCTCCGATGTGCAGTCCGATGGCTCCTTCCCGGCCAACGCACCAAATGTTAATCCAAATTCGGAGGGACCCGAATTATGGAAGACAGAAGCAAGGTCCGTCGTTTACACATTAAAGCTTTATTGTCTAGCTTGGCCAAGCGGTGGGAACTCCGACAGAAATCTGAGGGAGAGCGCGCTGGCCCTTTGTTTTACTTAGTTTTTATAGTTTTGTAAGTGGGAAGTACAGAAGCAAAAATTGCAATTAGGAACCCCTTACCGCTATTGGTTATAGTCATATGTCCTTTAACATGATAGGACCACGTTCAATTTGCAAACCATACATTATTTTGGAGAAAACAAAATTTACAAGTCAACACAATGGTAGAAAGATATCTTTTTACATATTAAAAGGCCTCCCTATATTTTCTAGTGTTCATCCGCCATTTCTCTGTCCAGAGTCAGACATATTAACCACATGCATTTACATAAGAGAGGTAGTTTCCGTGGGGACAAATGCCCGCAAATGGCTCATAGTTATAAGAAAAGGTTTATTTTGGCTTTTCCCTTCCTGCACCTGGCTAGCCATTCACTCCTTTCCCCACAGGTGTGGTGGAATGTCAGGGAATCTATGCTTTCCTTCCCTTTTCATTTACAATACAATGGCAAGAGCCATCCTGGTTATGCTAATTACACAGTACAGAAACTATTTTCACAATTTCTCTGCACACCTTAACCCAAATTAATAAAATGTTCTCCAAGCCTCCTAAAATATTAATATTAATTCTGTAGCCTTTTGGTACTTTACAACATCTGCAGGTGAAATGGCTCAGTGGCTCCTCATCCTGGTTATCTTCCTCGACACCCTTGGGTTTTCTATAAGTCACTTACTCTCTCTCCTGACAGGACATCATGTTTTATGATCATTTTCTAAATGTCTTAAAACTTCTTCTGGGGCCATAGTGTTGATGAGAAAGCCCCAGTTCTCAGGCTCCATTCAAGCTGTGCCTCCACTCCCTCTCAGCAGGAGGAAGTACTGGACCTCTCGGGGCTCCAGGCTCATCTCTGGCTTATTCAAGGGCTGGGGAGAGAGGATAGCAGTCCCCTCCCTCCCCAGGCCTACCATTCTGTGACTCTATGCCTTCTTCTGGAAGACACAAATCCGTCAGAGAGCCGAGATACAAGGACAGAAGAGGAGGAGGTGAGGGTGGAGATGAGAGGGAAAGAAAGACAACCAAATAAACGTCTTTCCTGCTTGTTGACCAGAGACACAGGGACCTATTTTCTGGGACCAGGTCCGTTCAGTGCCATGGCTAGTTCCATTGCTCACTCTTGGTTTTGGGGGTAGACACCCCACCTGGTTTAGTTCTTTTCTCTGTTGCTCTCTGCCCCCTACCTCTGTTCCCTCTTTTTTTTTTTTTTTTTTGTAATTTTCTGGGGCTGGAAACGGGGAGAGACAGACAGACTCCCGCATGCGCCCGACTGGGATCCACCCGGCACGCCCACCAGGGGGCGACGCTCTGCCCACCAGGGGGCAATGCTCTGCCCCTCCGGGGCGTTGCTCTGTTGCAACCAGAGCCACTCTAGCGCCTGAGGCAGAGGCCAAGGAGCCATCCCCAGCACCCGGGCCATCTTTGCTCCAATGGAGCCTTGGCTGCGGGAGGGGAAGAGAGAGACAGAGAGGAAGGAGAGGGGGAGGGGTGGAGAAGCAGATGGGCGCTTCCCCTGTGTGCCCTGGCCGGGAATCGAACCCGGGACTTCTGCACGCCAGGCTGACGCTCTACCACTGAGCCAACCGGCCAGGGCCAACCTCTGTTCCCTCTTCATAGACATTAGCCCCATGCTCTAGAGATGCTCGTTGTCTTCATTTTTATTATATACTCCAAAGTTAGGAAACTAATGTCAGGAAATGTAGGTCCAAGAAGTGAAGAGACGTCTGTCAGCGCTTATGGGAAGTCCCTCTTGAGCGCACAGGTCGGGCATTGGAGATCCTGGTCACGCTCTATAGACCATGTGACCTGAATTTCACTCTACCATCTCCTTTCCAAAAAATGTTATCTGGCTGCTCTTACCTGTACCTCCATGTGTATCTGGATGCACCTTCCAATTTTTTGGCCCAGAAAAAGGTGGTCCCTGGGTATTTTGATTAACTCAGTTTTCAGTGTATGCTCTGCTGGGGTGTTCCCTACCCTATAATACTTAACATATAATTAGCATGTATGTCATTTCCAAAAGGAAGTTTCTGCCTCCAGGACTGGGTGGACAGAGAGGTTAAATGAGGGGAGAAACTACCAACACAAGAGAGATAAACCTTAGAAAAAAGAGAGTGTGTAGAACAAAAGAGTGTGGGGGGAAAATGGGGAAATTGTGCATAGAAGATAAAGAGGGAAAAATGCTTTCTGTGCAAAGAAAAGAGATAGACTTTAAAAAACAACATTTTAAAATCTTTAAAATTTTCATTTTTAAAATAAACACATTCTGGGGCTAATCCCATTCGAAATTGCCCAAAACCAGGTATTTCAGAGTAGAACGTAAAATCTTGGGCCATAGCGCCCCCTGGCCTCCCTGATGGCAACTGCACCATGATCCTCAGATCGTTAATGCATTTTGAGGCGTTCAAAACGTACTCATATTTCACGACAAACACAAATTAATTACAGTTCAAAAGGAGCAGAGGTAGGCTTTCAATTCAAGCTCTGAGCAATCATATTAGTGATTATTTCTCTGTTTCTAATACACCAATTAGGCTCACTGAATTCCAGCTAATTAAGTTACTTAACTCCAAGGTAAGGGAATGGTCTAACATACACACTGATGATGGCATGAGCTCTGGCTTTTAAGTAATTATCTCTGTGAGGTTGGGACTCTTGGATTTCCTGTGTTATGCCAGTAGACTGAAATCAGGAGTCACTTAAAGGAAAAGGAAAAAGGCATTTAGATAGTTTTCATATTGTGAGTCCTCACCAGACCGTGGGTTCTGAGCACCATGACTGTGAGACCCAGGCGCTCACCCGTGGGAACTGGGTGGCACACATGCTCTGAAGAGAGGTCCAGCCACAGCAGAGAGCTACATTCTACCCCTATAATTGCCACCCAAAAGCCTCCTGTAGTGGGAGAGGACGTCTCCAAACTCCAAGGAGAAGGAGGAGCCACCTATCCTATGAAGAAAGGGTTCGGAAGGCGGAACAAGAAAACAGAGATTCTACCTCTGCGAACTGAGGCAATGATAAGGTTTGAGATAAGGAGGAAGATCAAGTACATGAGGTCAGGATCAAACCCTCAGAGCCAGCAGTTGGGTGGGTAGAGAGGAAGGGGAGGAGGGAAGAGCCCCTGGTGAGAACCCAAATGAGCAAGGCTGGTGGGCTGGGGCACAGGTGTGCAGCTGCAGAGGTGGATGGAGAGAGTCTTAGAAAAGCTGGAAGCTTCTGCCCATGTGGCCTTTCAACTCAAGCTTGGGTGCAGAGATAGAAAGGAGGACCAGTCGTCCTCCTTTAGGGAGGACAGTCCTTCTTTTGTAAGTACTGTCCTTTCTTGAAAAGTGTCCTCCTACATGTCCTCCTTTCTGATATTGGAAGACTAATCTGTAAATGTCCATACTCGATCGATGCAGTCTATCCATTGTGTGTGATGTGATGTATCTATATCTAAATGTGTACTTTTTTCTTACAATTATTATTAAAAATTAATAGGCATGTAAGCATAATTACAATATAAAATATTACAAATGTTTTTATTATGCATTTTTATTATAGTGTATTATTGTTGCAATGCATGTTTCTTTTATTTATGATATGCTTTTCTTTATTTTTTGTCCTCCTTTTCATTGTAAGAAAATCAGTCACCTTAAGAGATAACCACTCCCCTTACCACAATCCACCCTGATTAACTCACTGCCTTGCTCAACCCTGAGAATGTCTATCCAGAAATCTAGCTAAAAAGAGGATGTTTTAATTCATTAAAATAAAAGTCTTCAGTGTTTAAAAGACTGAAAGCTACAAGTCAGTGACACTGTTTGTCATGGCCCCCCCCCCCCCCCCCCCCGAATAGGTGGCTGGCTGTGCAGGGTAGCGTCTTGTGGTTGGAAGCAATTCCCAATGAGGGGAACAGCTCTAAACCTTCTGCAGCCAGTCCTTCCCAGCACCTGGAGGATCGGTGTGTTGGCTCTGAAAAGAGAACCTGGCTGAGCACCACAGCATCCATTACAGTCTGCCCCTTGAGCTGCTCAGCTCCATTTACTCCTTATAGCAAGTTTGTCCTATCTGCGAACAGCTCCTCTAGAATTCTGGTCAGTCTGGTTTCCTGTGGGAACTTGTAAAGGAAGAGTTAATAGGAGGAACTACTGCCCATGATATTATAGTTTATTTCAAGGTTGTAATTGATACTCACCATCCCCTCCTCTGCTATCCATTCTAGATCTCTTTCTCTCCCTGGACTAGAATCTAGTGGCTCGTCCAATTAAGTGATTCTGACCCTCATCCCTGGATGGTGTAAGCCTCTAGTTACCTTGCTTTTTCTGGGCTGTGTCTACCATATCTGTTTGTTTACCTTTAAAACTCAGGATGGAGCATGAAGAGATGTCCCAGTGGGTCACCTGGGTGTCAAATATATGCCATATTTTTTGCTCCATAAGATGCACCTGACCATAAGACACACCTAGGATTTTAAGGGGGAAAATAAGAAAAAAAATATTCTGAGCCAAATGGTATGTTAAAATATTTAATAAAATACTGGATTTTTTGCTCCATTAGATGCACAGGCATTTCCCCCTCCACTTTTTTGGGGGGAAATAGTGCATCTTATGGAACAAAAAATGATACTATATATGTGTGGCAGCAAACCTCCCCCCACTCCCTCCCTCCTACTGAAGATCAGAGGCAATTTCCCTGCCAATATGGTAACTTCTTTCCTTGTCTGTTTGGTCTCTTGACACAAGGATTCTAAAGTGATGGGCAGCAGCCATGGCTTAGTGTTCAGTGGGATTCCTCCTGTGTCCCTAGGTAGAAAGCATGACATCTACATGTTATGTACTCTGGGAATAAGGACCATTAGAATCACAATGCTTTAAATTTATTATTATTTTTTACTTTTATTTTTAAATTTTATTTATTTTTAGAGAGGAGAGAGAGACAGAGAGGGAGAGAGAGGAGAGAGAGAGAGACAGAGAAAGAGAAGGGGGGAGGAGCAGGAAGCATCAACTCCCATATGTGCCTTGACCAGGCAAGCCTAGGGTTTCGAACTGGCGACCTCAGCATTTCCAGGTCAACGCTTTATCCACTGTGCCACCACAGGTCAGGCAGAATCACAATGCTTAAAGTTGTAGAGCAGGAAGCACAAATGCCACAAGTGAGTGACAGGGGTTATAGTATGTAAGGTCACTCTGACTTTCACCCCTTGGTTCCTAGAACCAGCATTTTACCTATTGAGAACATTGCAATGTACAAGGGTTGTTGATGTAGGGCAGAGGCCGAGAGAGCCATGAATGCCATATATTTTAAAATGTAATTCCGTGAGAGCCATTTAACAACCCGTGTACGTTATGCATTATCCTATAAAAATTTGGTGTTGTCCTAGAGGACAGCTGTGATTGGCTCCAGTCATCTGCAACCATGAACGTGAGCAGTAGGAAATGAATGGTTTGTAATACATGAGAATGTTTTATATTTTTAACGTTATTATTTTTTTTATTAAAGATTTGTCTGTGAGCCAGATGCAGCCATCAAAAGAGCCACATCTGGCTCGCGAGCCATAGGTTCCCGACCTTTGATGTAGGGTATGTGACACATCACAGAAGATGATTCTCACCCTGGTAGGGTGTCATCTTTGAGCTGGTGCCCTGGCCATATTTTTAAGAGGTCACCCCACTGTTCTGGCTAAGCCAGTGGCTTCTTGGTGGTGTGGTGGTCTGTGATAGTATCAGCTGCTCTCATGGTCACGGGTCCATTGCTACACCTCCTTTGCAGTAAAGTGGATCCCTTGGCTCCACTTTTTTTATTGGAGAGGATAGAACTATATAAACCCTGGAACCGTAGTGCTACCCTGAGACACTGAAGACTGGAAAGGAATTCCATGCCTGGAGTTCCTGTTAGCTTAGGCAAGGTGAATTTCTCTCTCTCCCGGGGGGGGGGGGGGGGGGGTCTGATGTTGTCAACCTGCTACTAAGTGGTCTCCTCAAAAAACGGTGTTTGCAGTTGGGCTGGCAGCTTGGACGTCCAGTCATGGCAGGAGTTACATGAGCCTGGGTGACTGAGGCCCGAGCACATGCAGGGCAGGTTCCTTGACCTGTCCGACAAGGTTGAGCGTAGCAACAGGACCGAATGGAGGCACGATGTTTGCGAGACTCATCCAGGTTGTCAGGTGTTATCGGTATTTGTTCCTTTCCATTGTCGTGGTTGGTCTGTAAAGGCATCAGGGTCTGTTTATCGGTCATCCTGTTGATGGACATTTAGGTTGTGTCCATGTGTTTGGTTGAAACTGCTTCTTTATGTGTTTTATCTCTTTTTCTGTCAATTCCTTGGGAACACAGACTATATTTTGTTTAACCTCCCTCCTGCCCTCCTCCAATCCCCTCTCTCTCACTCAAGTTTTAGCACAGTGCCTGGCTGTGGATACTCAACAAATATTTAAATAGATGAATTATGGGGTGAGTAATATATCAGTCTTTGTATTTCAAGGGGACAACAGTTTCATTATATATAATTTAATGTTCTAACAATGGTGATGCCAATCTTCTGCACGTGCATTTCTTGTAGCCCTTGCTTTTTGGGGTTGTGATGCGGGTGGTGCGAGCCGGCGCACAACCACATCTCCATCCTATTTGATCCCTCGTTTTTGGTTCCTTTGCTGCTATTTTCAGAGGGTGTCTCCTTTAAGACCAGTAGGAACCTGCGTGTAGGGGAGGAGGTCCGGACACGGCACAGACGGTCTGTGCAGATCTAGGCCCACCTACCTCACATGCTTCTGAGTCTCCTTTGACATGCCTGCTCAGCTCTCCCTGCCCGATTTGTTCTTAGCTTTGCCCCCAAGACTTGGGTTTTGCCTTGTCCTCGTTTGAACTTGGTGTCTCTGGCTACTGACTCAAGCTCTGACTTCCACCCATCCCCAACTCTGCTTTTCTACTCTGTACCAGGCGCTGGCATCTCTGAGGACCTGACCTCGGCTCAACCTGCTGCTGGCCTTGTTTCTCCCGCCCGACGCCGGCAACTGGAAGGAACCCAGCCCTTCCACTGGGAGAAAGACGGAGCTGAGTGTGGTTTATCTGAAATAAAGCTGCCTTTAGGGAGGGAACAAACACAGTGATTTAGGAGGGAGCACTTGAACTTAGTGTAGGTGTTATGTTCACGGTACCTTCCTTCTGTTTTTGCTTTTGTTATGAAACCTGTGTTTTGCCAATATGGAATGGAATATTCCAAAAAGAAAAAAACACCCTGGTCGCCTGTCAGTAATTAAAATAAAACTCAACTGTATTTTTAGTTTCTTTTCCAACTTCCTGCACAAAGAGGGGAAAACTTTACTGTTTGGAAACTTTTTAGACCGAGCCTGCTTGAACTGGTATGGCTGACGTACATTCTGTTAACTCTCTATGTCCTTTCCAATGTATTATTCCACACAATTGCAACAAATGCTTTATAACAAAATTTTTGGGAATGACAGTAACTCTGGCTTTGGATGTTGGGAAAAATGACCATTTTAAAATGACAGCTAATTATTCGTTTTGATGGAACGTGGTAATTGATTAAGATGGTATTTAGCACAGATGTTTCTTAAAAGGCAAGCATCCGGAAAATGCATTTTGTAAAACAAAGTCGGCAAACTGCCCAGGAAAAGCCTCTTCACGCTGCTGCTTGATAACTTCTTCACTTGATCTTCCTCAACAGGCTGAGACTCAATAGTTCATGACTTAAGATGTCTCTTTCCAAATATGTTGTTGTTGTTATTGGCTGTTTGTTTGTTTTTTGTCTCCAGGTGAGAAATGAAAGGAAGAGTTACAACAAATCAGTAACCCCCTCCAACCCAGAGCAGGTGAAGGTCGTTCAGGGTCTGGAGTCTGGACCTATGGGATGCCGTGGGCGTGTGACGAGTCATGTGTCCATGGCAGACATGTGCTGATGGCACCAGCCTGCCTCCAAATAACCACCTAGAAGAAGTGACTTCCGACAGGCCATTGGACAGTTACCAACTTCCAGCGCCTTCTTTCTCAAGCACGGAGCAAAAAAGACAACCGGTTCTTCTTAGAAGGCTATGAATATATAGGTCACGCCGTTTCTTTTTAGTTATCTTTAATCTGATTGGTATTGATTTACCTTTCCACACCGATCCACTCAATTCAGGTTTAAATAAAGCTTTCAAATAAATTGTGTACTAAAAGAAAAAAGAAAAAGAAAAAGCCACTTAGGGAGATGAAGGCTGTTAGAACTGTGTTGTCCTTTTTTTTTTTTTTTTCCCCTCCATTGCTATACAGATTGAGATGGCTACCTTTTACAAAATGCCTTTAAAATGTTTTTCATTCTAGTAGTAGGCCGTTTGGGTATTTTTTTAAAGCCCTTTTAGACAGCACAGTTGCTGTAAATATTTTATTTTATGGGGTGTTTATTAGAAAAATTCTGAATCACGTTTACTAGAAACGAAAAGGAATCTGTGTGGAGAGAGGGTTCAGTCTTCTTTTTCACTGATTCGATTTCTCTCCCGTCTGGCTGTATGTTCCCTCCACCATCTGTCAATAAACCAGCCGCTCGCGGGAGCAGTCAACCCGGAGAGGTTGGCGTGGTCACAGGAGCGAGCTTGCTTGTCAAGGGGCACAGGTTTGAGAGATATTGACTACCTAGTGCAGACAACCCTCTGGCTTTTACAAGGAATGCACTTACCCCCCCCCCCCCCCCCCCAGAAAAAACAGCTAAAACCTGCAGACCCAGACGCAGGGCCAGAGTCATACAACTGAAAAGTTTTGAGGCTTGACTCTCAGGTCCTTTCTTTGGAGTCTTCCTAACAATTTATTTCCTTCATTATTTCAAAATACGGAGTCTTCCTACAGTTAGCAATAGTATACTGGACACTTAAAAAAAAATTTAAGAGGGTAGAGCTCATTTAATGTTTTTACCACAACAAAATAATAATAATAAAAAAAAACCTTTTAACATGCTTAATTAAATATGGAACACATTCTGAGTGTTTCACGATAAACAATGTTGGAATAAATGTCCTCATTCCTCATTATTTCATGCTAAGGTGAGAATATCTATAAAGTTCCTAGGAGTGGAACTGCTGGAAGTCAATGGACGTGCATTTATAATTCCGATAGATACTGCTGATTGTTCTCCACAGGGGTTCTTCCATTTCTACTTCCACTGACACTAGAGGCCTCAGCGCCAGAGCCGTACCAAACTCAGATTCCGCCAAACTAACAGGTGAAAGGCCATGATTCAGTGTCGTTTTAATGGGCATTTGTATTTCGTGAGTGTGGCAGAATATCTTCTTTTTTATGTTTTAAAGCCATTTGCATTTCATTTCTGTAAACTGTCCATGCCCATACTTTGCCAATTCTTTAATGGAGTTGATTCTTAGAAAATTATCTTGTAGCGGCTCTTTCTATATGAGTGAGCTCAGCCCTTGGTCTCTAATATGGTAGGAAATGTTTTGTTTCTCAATTTCTTGTGCTCTGATGTTGCTTATTTTTTTTTAGACTAAAATGTTTTATTTTTTTTATAAAGATGAATTTATAAATATTTTATTTGATGATGTCTTGCTTTTGTGTCACAGTTAGAAAGGCCTTCTCCATTCCAAAGTTGTTTAAAAAAAATGCTAAGTTTTCTTCTACTACTTTTATAGCTTCTCTATTTCTCTCTCCCCTTTCTCCCTGTCTTCTCTTTCTTTTCTCTGTTTTTCTTTCTACTTTTGAATCTTTGATCTTTTTAGGGCGGGAATTTGTTTAAATTTAAGAACAGAGATAGCTGACATTCTTATAACTTAATCCAATAGTTTTAGGTTAAATGTCCTTATTTCATTCCCTTGTGGGAATGGAGCTGGAGTGAGCTTCATCAATATGCTACCAAAGACGGTTCTGGGAATAAGTTAAATCTAGGGCAGGGGGTTCGGCCAAGCTGGGAACTGGGTTTGCAGGAGGGAAGTCTGGAGATCATTACTAGGGAAAGAATGGAACACATTAAGTCTGTTGGGGCAAGGACAGAAATGGGAGACGTGTTGGCTGCAGGGGATGTAAGCAGAACCAGGTGCAAGATAAAGGTCAAGTGGAGTGATTCAGAACTGAGCCTAGAAATACTGAGTGTGTCGAAAAGCCTAGCGCATATTACAAGCACATCTGATGGCTTCAGTGAGCTAGCCAGGGCTGGACAATATGTGGGTGCCAAGTCTAGAAAACGAGAGAGAGGCAGGACATACACCAAACCCAAGGAAATACCTAGCGCCGTGGCCAGCGGTTTAAGTAATATCAGGAATGTGTGTATGGTTAGAGGGAGTGGCTGAAATCAGGCAGACAGAAATCTGAAGGTTCAAGAGGGGCAGCAGGTCAGGGCCAGACGGCAGTCAGGAGCCAAGTCCGCTCCAGGGCCAAAGGACAAGTCCAGGTGAGGCAGGACAAGAGGTCAGCAGTAAGGTGCACGAGCAGCCAGCAGATTGAACCACAGCCTGAACAACAGAGGTGAGAATGTGGGCAAGGAGGATGCGGGCAACTCCAAACAGAGATTAAACTGATGCCACATTACTCCGACCATGAAGCTCCAACTGACGCGTTCAACTAGAGCAGAAGTCAATGATATGGCGCCGGTGGCATGGGGAAGTCACGCGACAGAGCAAGCAGATGGCGAGCTTGTGTACGAGGGGCAGCCCAGAAGGCAGCTGGGGTCTCACCCCGTTCCACAAGTAGGCTTCTCTTTCCCGGCATCTCCAGCATCTGTTTCTGCACGGGGGTGGTCTAGGGCAGCGGTTCTCAACCTGTGGGTCGCGACCCCGGCGGGGTCGCCTAAAGCCATCGGAAAATACGTATTGCATATCAGATATTTACATTCCAAATCATAACTGTAGCAAAATTATAGCTATGAAGTAGCCACCAAAATTATTTTTTGGTTTGGGGTAACCGCAACATGAAGAACTGTATTGCGGGGTCACGGCATTAGAAAGGTTGAGAACCACTGGTCTAAGGCTAAGTGAGGTGGGTTTTGCACCCAACTGTTCCAAGGAACATCTTCCCTGTCCTTGAGAGGCGTCGGGGTCCCCTTCAGGGGCAACGATATGCCGACCTGATTCTGGCTAGAAAAGGATTTGGGCAGCTTCTTGAATTATTTATTGCATTCTGATTTTGAAAAAATTTAAGCCTCCAGAAAAGTTTCAAGAATGGTACAACAGTCTCTGGTAGACCCATCGACAGATACTTGAGCCAGACTCTGTCTTAGCTCTGGTTAGGTTGTAACATGGGGGACAGGAAGGGTGCCGAAACCTAGCACTTGGGGAAACTGTTCATGGCAGGGTCTGTTTCAACCAAAAGGCGGTGGTTTTTGGAGCTCAAACATCCTTAGGAGGGAACGCAGCTGAATGAGGATGAGCTGGCTCTCGGTATTCCCAGCCACATTTCTGTAGGTGAACTCTGAAGACTCCAGCCCACACTATTCATTCCTTTTCAGAAGATGACCTGTCCCCCCTCCACAGAGAGAATAATGCTCATTGAGAACTCAAAACAAATCTGCATTTACATGCACTGCATGTAATTACAGTGCATGAGTGGCTGTCCCATTATCAGAAGAAAGGAACCCTGCGGACACCTTTATCTCAGACTCCCAGACTCCCAGACTCCAGAATTTCTGTGAGTAAACGGCCCAGTCTGTGGAACTTTGTTATGGCAGCCTATGCAAATGAATACACCTGTAGGGTCACAGAATAAAGCAGTGGTCAAACACCTCCACTGCAACCTGACACAGATATCCTCTACCTTTATACTCACCATGGTGTTTTCCAAGTGGCGCTTTGGGGTGACACTGGAGAAACCAGTATGACATCTGATGTACCTGTGGTCAAAGGCCAGGTATAGGCTAGACCCAGGCTTCTCATAAGGGTATTTATGAGAATAGGTGCCAAGCCCAAGTCAGCAGGGAGTTACCACGGGTCAGTTCAAAGGTGCTGAGTCAGAAAGGAGAGCACAGGCCACGTGATGAAGTGGACTGGGGAGGGGCGGAGCTGCCAGCAGGAAGCCCCGGCGGTGGCCTGACAATGCCAGGCACAAGAAGGGACAGTGCAGGTTATAGAACATGCCAAGATATCTTGGCCCACACATGTTCCCCCACCTGGTGGACAGCAGGAACTCCGAGGGGCAGGTAGGTCCCGGCTAGCTGCAGACACAGTCGAGTGACTCTCTTTTCAAGCAGGACACGTGCCCACCTCACCAGGAGGAAACGCCAGGAGGAGTGGATTCTGACAGGTCAATGTGCGTCCCAGACCGGGAGCGTCAGGAAAGGGTTTATTACACTCAGCGTTTCCCCAGAGCACTCTGGAGCCATGCTGAAAACAGTCCTGAGTTTGAGGGGGCTGAGTGTGATTGATGGGAAGCTTCATGACTTATTTTGAATTCTGATTTCGTCTCATGATGCTCTTTTCAACAGGTTGCGTTGAAACAGTGCACTGGGCTGATGGAGTCTAGTTTTCAAGCTCCTACCCTGAACCCGTGGATGCTCAGAGTGCTGTTGCCAGGGTGGTCTGTGACATTCCTGCTTTATCCCTCCCGCTTTTACGTACTTAAAAAAAAATGTATTTTTTTTTTTTTTACCGAGGTGACATGCACATAACATAAAATAAGCCATTTTAAGTGAACAATTCAGTGCCATGGAGTACATCCACCACGTTGTGCCGCCACCACCTCTATCTAGTTATAAAGCATTTCCATCATGCTCAGAAGGAAACCCTGTCCCCGTTCAGCACCTGCTCTTCAGCCCTGTGCCTCTCCACATCCCCCCCAACCATCTGTCCCTACGGACTTGCCTCGTTAATGGCATCATACAATACAGGACCTTTCGTGTCTGGCTTCTTTCACTTAGCATGTTTTCAAGGTTCATCCGTGTTCTGATGTGTGTCAGTGCTTTATTCCTTTTCATGGCTGAGTAATATTCCACTGTACAGACAGACCTTATGCCGTTTATATCATTCATCTGTTGACAGACACTTAGATTGTTTCACCTTTTGGCAGCTGTGAATAGTGTTGCCAAGAACGTGCATGGACAAGTATTTGTTTGGGTCCCCCCTTAAGTTCTTTTGGGTATATACCTCACTATGGAATCACAGGGTCCTATGGTGATTCTATGCGTTTGCTTATTTTTGAATGCTTATTCACTTTTTCTTCTTCACTGAAGAAGCTGTCCTTCCTCCTGTTAAGAGTTCAAGTAGAACAAGAGGGCAGACAGGCAAAGGAATACCCCCAGCCCACTCTGACCCCCAGCCTTCCTTCTTAGGAATAATTTCTGGTTCCCAGAGGTTAACAGCTTCCGGTGCGCCTATCTATGCATTTTCTACGTGCATACAAATGATATCCCCTTCCCCGTTTTACATAAATGGGGGCAATGATGTTTTCTGCTTGGAGATCTGTGGAGCTGGTACTCCATCCGTCTGTCCTCCTATCCCTCTCCTTGTCTGTCTCTTGGTCTGGTCTTGCTGCTGGGTGCTCTGCATGTCTGCACAGCCCTGCCCTGAACGTCAGCTCCCTGGCCTCTCTTCTGCCCGCTGGGCAGGTAGCAGGAGGCCCCGGAACGTGTAATTACGCTGTGGAAGGCTGGAACCCAAGGGGCACTGTATTCATTCCTAAGTCACGAAACATACTGTGCTTGGTTGACCTACTTTGTAGTGGAAGTGCTGCCCAGGAAGTGAGAGATAGTATTTCTGGTTTAAAAAACCACTCCAGCGCCTGGGGCAGAGGCCAAGGAGCCATCCCCAGCCCCAAGATTGGTAAGGAGTGGACCACATAGTCTAATGTTAGTGAGGGATGGCTGAATAGCTCAGGTATAGGAGACTGAGCAGCACAGCTGAAGTCCCCAGGTGATGTGTCAGGCATTCACAGAAAGGTCAGAAGTCAGGTATGATGTGAATTGGGTGGGGGAAGCCGGTTGGCCAACACTCTGTGTTAATCATCAGTTCAGGACGGAACTAATAGCCTCCTTCCTGAAAACCTGTCCTACGCCTTTACCTTCCTCTTCGGTTAAGGATGTCAACACCCTCACATGTGAAGGATGAGGAATCTTGGAGATGTCCTAGATTCTTTTGCCTTCACCCCTGTACCCCATCAGTCACCAGGTCACTCCTGTCAAATATCTTCAAGGTCCTTGAACGTGCCTATTTCTCCCTCACCATGGTCCCAGCCCTGTTTTATGATAATATAGTTCCTCCTTTACTTTTGATGTTGAACAAATTTCCAGAAAAGTCTCCTTCTGCCTCTAGTTTTGCCTGTCCTAAAACTCTAATAAGGCCCTGGCCGGTTGGCTCAGTGATAGAGCGTCGGCCAGGCGTGCAGAGGTCCCGGGTTCGATTCCCAGCCAGGGCACACAGGAGAAGCGCCCATCTGCTTCTCCACCCCTCCCCCTCTCCTTCCTCTCTGTCTCTCTCTTCCCCTCCCACAGCGGGGCTCCATTGGAGCAAGGATGGCCTGGGCGCTGGGGATGGCTCCTTGGCCTCTGCCCCAGGAGCTGGAGTGGCTCTGGTCGCCGCAGAGCGACGCCCCAGAGGGGCAGAGCATCGCCCCCTGGTGGGCAGAGCGTTGCCCTCTGGTGGGCGTGCTGGGTGGATCCCGGTCGGGCGCATGCAGGAGTCTGTCTGACTGTCTCTCCCCGTTTCCAGCTTCAGAAAAATACTAAAACTCTAATAAATCTATCCGCCCCCAATCTTTTGTGTGTGTGTATGTGTG
The DNA here is from genome assembly GCF_036850765.1 of Saccopteryx bilineata. Taxonomy (NCBI): domain Eukaryota; kingdom Metazoa; phylum Chordata; class Mammalia; order Chiroptera; family Emballonuridae; genus Saccopteryx; species Saccopteryx bilineata. The sequence goes on along the minus strand of NC_089491.1, from coordinate 346,621,588 downwards.
TGTGTGTGTGTGTGTGTGTGTGTGTGTGTGTGTGACAGAGACTGAGAGAGGGACAGAGCGAGGGATAGATAGGGACAGACAGAAAGGGAGAGAGATGAGAAGCATCAATTCTTTGTAGTGGCACCTTAGTTGTTCATTGATTGCTTTCTCTTATGTACCTTGACTAGGGGGCTATAGCAGACTGAGTGACCCCTTGCTCAAGCCAGCGACCTTGGGTTCAAGCTGGTGAGCTGTGCTCAAACCAGATGAACCTGTGCCCAAGCTGGCAACCTCGGGGTTTGGAACCTGGGTCCTCTGCATCCCAGTCTGACAATATCCACTGCGCCACTTCCTGGTTAGTGCCCCCCCCCCCCATCTTAAACTATTTCCTGGCTCTTATCACAGCAGGATGGTTGGTTGTATCATGTGTTCAAGTAAACAGTTCACTTACACATAATTCAAGTATCATTCAGGGGAATCACAGTGTAGTTCAGGTGTGAGGTGTGAATGCTAGCGTCCCATCACTGGGGACCCACTTGGCAGACAGTGATCGCGGAAACATCATTGACCTGGTCCTGTGAGACCTTCCTTTCTCTAACAGCCTGGTCCTTTGTCATCCAATGGTGGTAATTTATGCCCCACCCCCAACCACCGACCCACTACACTGATCCTTGTGGATGCCCACGGACGGAGCTAGGGCTCACGATCGAGGATATTCTCAGCTCCTTTGCTATATTGTTCAAAGTCACATTGTACACTGCCATGCCTTCACCAACTGTTATTTCCATAATTCCAGGTGCTATTCCCATGTTTGGAGGCTTGACTCTTCCATTCTGCCAAGTTCGAACCACGGCTGCCGGTTCTGGGAACACCGGGAGCCTCAGCAGTGCTCGGGAGCTCCACGCTTCATGTCCACTTGTCCATGTGTGGGTTACGGCGATCTCTGTCTTCCCAGCCTCATTTCCCTTCTCCCCAGAACATCAACAGCACAGTTCAAAACACTATCTCCACCACTCCCATGAGCGCCACACAAAAATCAATTTTACTTACTTCACCTGTTTATTAATATTCAACCTACTTGTTTACAGCTTTCGAATTTTCCAGGAACACTTCCTTTCATCTCCAAGATTCAGACTGACGCAGGCAATGGTCATTAGAGCAACCTCCTTGCTTTATTACCACCACCAGTATTTTAACATGTTAGGTTAAGGTGGATGATATAAATGCTCGAGTTGATAGCTTTTTCTTTTCTTTTTTTCTTTTTTTTTTGAGTTGGGAGTTCCCCAGAGATGCTCTGGATGGAGGCTCTAATTTCATAGAGGCAGGTATCTGTGTTGAGTGATGTCCCCAGGGTCACATAAACGGCGGAGGCCCCTGGCTTCTTATAGCGACCCCTTTTTCAGTAAAAAAACTAGCTCAGGAATGGAATTTGCATGTTGGATCCCCATCATTGAACTCTTTTGTTCAAATTGCCACCAATTCTATTAGTCATGCTAGTTACCACGAGTGTAATGGAGCAAAGGAGCAGGGCGGTAACGAGAGGCTCTGGGCGGTCGGGAAAGGGTGCCCTCTTTTATCCTGACACAAAACCCTCCGGCAAAAAAGCTTGGCGATCAGTTGTTTCATCCTGGATATCTGGGGAATTATAAAACATCAGGCATGCTAGAAAGAAGCCAGCCATCTAAGTCTTAAATTTTGGGGGAATGTTTCCCAAGGTTTCTGAGGGCTCCCTTAAGTTTGTAGGTTTCTAAGCCCCTTTGGAATTCATGTCCAAGGATGAATTTTAAGAGACACTTAGAAGAGCGGGGTAATTGGAGGACAGAGTATGGAACATTCAGAGGAGTGTGCAACCGTCCCCATGGTCAATTATAGAGCTTTTTTGTCACCCCAAAGGAGAGCCTGTACCCAGTAGCACTCACTCCCCATTTCCCCCCAAGTCTCCCTAGGCAAACACTGATCTACTATCTATTTCTATAGATTTTCCCTTTCTGGACATATCATATAAATGAAATCATACCACGTGTGGTTTTTTTGTGACTGAATTCTTTCCCTCAGCATCATGTTTCCAAGGTTCATCCATGTTGCATCATGAATCAGTTCTTCATTTTTTTTTATGCCCAATAATAGTCCATTGTACGGACATACCAACTTTTACTTATCCATTCATCAGCTGGGCTGTTTCCACTTTTTTGGCAATCATAAGTAATGCTGCTCTGAATATTTGTGTATAAGCTTTTGTGTGAACACATTTTCATTTTTCTTAGGCATATACTGGGAAATGAAATTGCAGGGTCATTTGTAACTCTGTGTTTAACATTGGCATCATTCTGCATTCCCACTGGAAGTGCAAGAGGGTTTCACCATCTTACATCCTTGCCAACATCTGTTCTTACCCATTTTTTAAATGTTTAGCCATCCTAGTCGGTGGTCTCACATTGTGGCTTTGATGTGTATATTGCAAAGGCCAATGGTGTTGAGTACACCTTCATGTGCTCAGTGGCCATTGGTACAGCTTTTTGGAGACATGTCTATTTATTTATTTGAGAGAGAAAGAGAAAGAGATGGTGGGACAGACAGAAGGGAGAGAGACAAGAAGCATCAACTCGTAGTTGTGGCACCTTAGTTGTTCATTGTTTTCTCATATGTGTCTTGTTGGGGGGGGGTACACTCCTGCTGAGCCAGTGATCCCTTGCTTAAGCCAGCGACGTTGGGCTCAAGCCAGAGACCTCTGGGTTCAAGCCAGCGACCCTGCACTCAAGCTGGTGGGTCTGTGCTCAAGCTGGAGACCTCGGGGTTTTGAGCCTGGGTCCTTGGCATCCCAGGCGACACTCTGTCCACTGCACCACCGCCTGGTCATGCAGAGAAGTGTCTATGTATATCCTTTGCTTATATATTCTGATTATAGATCCCTTATCATCAGGTGTATAATTTGCAAATATTTTCTCCCGCCCTGTGGTTGTCTTTTCACCTTCAAGATGATGCTCCTTGCAGCCCCAGAAATTTCAATTTCAATGAAGTCCAATTTTTATCTATTTTTCTTTTGTCCCTTGTGCCATTCCCACATCTTGAAAGATACATCTTAGCTCCTCAGGGTAGACGTGAGAGAATGATAATGTATAGGTCTGATGGGAAATTTCGTACTAGTGCAATGTTTGGCAGATGAGGAAATAAGACACTTAGAACCAAGAAAGAAGAAAATAGCAGAGAGAGATAAAAAAAATCACTGGCTAACTTTGGTGGACTATAAAGGTCTCTATGTCAGTCACAGTCCTGGCAGAAAGAGGGAGGGATGCTGAACGGGTGACTGGGGAGAGAGAATAGAGGGACTTTAACACAAAGGTGTTGTCAGTGTTCAGGGAAGCCAAGAGCCGATGACGAGGTATGCCAGGCTAGTCGTACTGGGAAGCTGCTGTCATAACCTGGTGAACAGGGAGGGGACAATTATTAGATACAGGAAAGGGTTGTTCCAGGGAAGCTGTGACTTCTAGTAAAAGTATGGGGCCCTGTTGACCTACAGTGAAGCAAGGAGGAGGCTAGAGGATCAGTACCCCCACCCCCCAATCCTAACAGCCCATGCCTTTAGCTGACCCCAACTAAAAGCCAGAAGCCAGGGGACCTGGCTGACGCAATCCATATGGGGAGCCTCTGGGCCACAGGATGAGATGGAGAAGGGTGGAGGTAGATCATGGAGCTGAAAGATAATACCTAGTGTCATCCTGGGACGGCGAATCAGACATTTCCCCATTTGTGAGCATGAGGAAGCAACTTACAAAAAAAAAAAAAGCAAAAAGGCAGATAATTCTCTCATCATATCTTTTAACTTCCTTCCAAGGACCTTTTTTTTCTCCATAGAAATCCTTTTGGAGACTGGATTTCCCCACAATAGTTCTTTTATTGTAACTTACGGACACACCATGTGGTCCTCACTGTCTCATACACTCTTGAGGCCGGACCATTTCTCTCCAGCATGGGGGACAGAGTCAGTGCTGTTGTAATAACTGCAGGTGCTTCCAGATGGGTATCAGATGTAACGGGGCGATCACTTTGTAAAGTACGTACATGCCTAATTACTATGTAAACCTGAAACTAATATCATATTGTGTGTCAATGGTAATTGAGAAATACATTTTAAAAAGGAATGGGAAGTCATCAAAAATAATAGGTAGAATTAGGCAATAATAAAAATGGTACTTGTCAAAATTTGTGGGAAACTTCTGAAACAGAATCAAGAGGAAAATTTTTAGCTCAAAATAAATGTATCAGGAAGCAAGAAAAGGTTCTGATAAAATGGGCCCCAAAAGCCATCTCAAAGAAGCTAATGAAATGGAGAAAAAAAGCAACATAAAGGAGAGGAACAAAACCAAAAGATGGTCCTTTGAAAAGATTAATAAGACATGAGCAAGACTTTAAATATGCAGACACGGTACGTGGGTTTCTGTGGCACTCCTGTTCCCGTCCTCTGATGTTTGAGGGACACCTGTGTTTGATTATCTCAGCTTTATGGGAATTCATATTCTGGTGTGAGGGGTTAGCTCTGGGGACCAGTCTGCCATTGTTTAGAAAGTAGACCACTCACCACCCAAGTCAATAAGACCATCCCTACACATACACCCAGAGCAGGGCTATTCAGAGAGCCAGTCTGCAATCAGGAAGAACACCTTGCACCAGACATCCTAAATCAGCGTTCACACGAAGCACACTATTGAGTGTAGCCCGTGTTTGTGTCACAGTAGAGCCTTCTGGATGAAGGAAGCAAGGCATTGATTTGCCAGAAACAAACATTCTCGGACCATATTTTAAATAGCACTGTCCCAGAGGAAGTCTTGTGGGGTGCCCAAGCAGTCATGTACCAGAATGTTGATAACAGCTTTGTTTATGACAACAAAAATCTGGAGCAACCTTCATGTTCATCAGCAAGAGAACCAGACTGGGCGTGTTTACAGAAGGGAATACGACATAGCAATGAACCAAGGAATCAGAATTGCACATTTCAATGTGGTTGCATTTTACAAGCCTAGTAATGGTGGGCAGGGAAGGAAGACTGGTTAAAAACATGCAGAAATTTTGGCCCTGGCCGGCTGGCTCAGTGGTAGAGCGTCGGCCTGGCGTGTAGAAGTCCCGGGTTCGATTCCTGGCCAGGGTACACAGGAGAAGCGCCCATCTGCTTCTCCACCCCTCCCCCTCTCCTTCCTCTCTCTCTCTTCCCCTCCCGCAGCCAAGGCTGCATTGGAGCAAAGATGGCCCGGGCGCTGGGGATGGCTCCTTGGCCTCTGCCCCAGGCGCTAGAGTGGCTCTGGTCACGGCAGAGCGACGCCCTGGAGGGGCAGAGCATCGCCCCCTGGTGGGCAGAGCGTCGCCCCCTGGTGGGCGGGCCGGGTGGATCCCGGTTGGGCGCATGCGGGAGTCTGTCTGACTGTCTCTCCCCTTTTCCAGCTTCAGAAAAACATGCAGAAAGCACTGTGCGATGTTTATGGATATATATATGCAATAAAAGTATAAGAAATACAAGAGAAGAATCAACAACAAATTCAGGATAATGGACCCTGGCCGGTTAGCTCAGTGGTAGAGTGTCGGCCTGGCGTGCAGGAGTCCCAGGTTCGATTCCTGGCCAGGGCACACAGAAGAAGCGCCCATCTGCTTCTCCACCCCTCCCCCTCCCCTTCCTCTCTGTCTTTCTCTTCCCCTCCCTCAGCCAAGGCTCCACTAGAGCAAAGTTTGCCCGGGCACTGACGATAGCTCTGTGGTCTCTGCCTCAGACGCTAGAATGGCTCTGATTGCAGCAGAGCGATGCCCCAAGATGGGCAAAGCATCGCCCCCTGGTGGGCATGCCGGGTGGATCCCGGTCGGGCGCATGCGGGAGTCTGTCTGACTGCCTCCCCTTTTACAGCTTCGGAAAAATACCAAAAAATAAAAATAAAAAAATTCAGGATAATGGTTGCTTCTTAGGGAGGAAGCGGGAGGCTGGGAAGGGCTAGACAGGTACCCTGGGGAGTGGTTAGGAAGGTTCCTTTTTTGTTATTTTATGCCACTTTGTTTGAAATAATTAAAACTACATTTAAAAAATATTTCAATTTTAATTTTAAGTACTCTTTTGTAAAAAAAATAATTTATCATTCATACAACTCAGCAATTACACAATTACACTCCTCAGTATTTACCAAATAAACGGAAAATGTATGTGTGTCCATACAAAAACCTGCACATGGAATATGTTTATAGCAGCACTATTTGTAACTGTCCAAACTTGAAGCAACCAAGAGGCCTTTCTGTTGGTGATTGGATAAATAAACTGTGGTATATCCAGATCATGGAATATTACTCAGCACTGAACAGAAATAACCCGTCAAGCCATGAAAAGACATAGACAGACCTTAAATGTATACAACCATGTGGAAGAATCCAACCTGAAAAGGCAGAATACTATGACAAAGGCCAACTCCATGACATTCTGGAGACAGTACAAAGGGCACTGGTTACTGGCAGTTACTGAGACAGGCAGAACACAGAGGACTTTTAGGGCAGTGAAGCTACTCTGTATGATACTGTAAAGGGAGGGGCACATGCCATTCTACACCAGTGCGAACCAGAGAACGTACGCCACACCGAGAGTGAACCCTAAGGTAAACTACGGACTTTGGGTGCTGATGAAGTGTCAGAGTAGGTTCCCAGGTTGTAATACATGTCCCCCTCCAGTGGGGGACGCTGACAATGGGGGAGGCTGTGCATGTGTATGGGGGGTACGAGGTCTGTGAATAATCTGTCTACTTTCTGCTCAGTTTTGCTGTGAACCTAGAACTGCTCTAAAAATAGTGTGCTAATGAAAAAATATATTTTAAAAAGCCACATTCCCAGGAAGTTCATTTCTTTCTCCAACTCAAATATGTCAACCATGGAATAGAGACTGTAACCCTGGAATGTTTGAAGTTAATGTAAAATCTCTTTGGGGGGGGATTATAAGCTGTACATGACCTATTGCAATTTTGCAGTTGCTAATTCTTGCCATTATTCTCAGTAATTTGTGATAACATAAAATTTTAATGGTTATGACCTGATTGAGCCAAAGCATCCTTTCATAATATCAAACTTAATCAGACTTAAGATTAGGGTAAAAGATTCAAGAATATTGTAGGATAAAAAAGAGAAAAAAAGCGGCCCTGGCCGGTTGGCTCAGCGGTAGAGCGTCGGCCTAGCGTGCGGAGGACCCGGGTTCGATTCCCGGCCAGGGCACACAGGAGAAGCGCCCATTTGCTTCTCCACCCCTCCGCCGCGCTTTCCTCTCTGTCTCTCTCTTCCCCTCCCGCAGCCAAGGCTCCATTGGAGCAAGGATGGCCCGGGCGCTGGGGATGGCTCTGTGGCCTCTGCCTCAGGCGCTAGAGTGGCTCTGGTCACAACATGGCGACGCCCAGGATGGGCAGAGCATCGCCCCCTGGTGGGCAGAGCCTCGCCCCTGGTGGGCGTGCCGGGTGGATCCCGGTCGGGCGCATGCGGGAGTCTGTCTGACTGTCTCTCCCCGTTTCCAGCTTCAGAAAAATGGAAAAAAAAAAAAAAAAAAAAAGAGAAAAAAAGCAAGTGAGTAAGCAAGCATCTAACCAACCAACCAACCAATCCAACAAACAAAAGTGACTTGGTGAGTATTCAGAAACTAAGAAGTTCAAAACCCTGGGACTCATCCTTCTGTGGCTGGGACTTCCCTGACCTCCCGCTGCCAGAGTCCCTGACTCCTGGGGCCACGTGGTACATAAACCTGGAAGCGCCCTTCCCCCTCCCTGTCCTCAGGCACACATGGGAGTGGCCACAGAAGCTCACTTATCACTTGGGTTCCCGAACCACAAAATGCACATAGATGTCATCCTTCTTTTGAAGAGAAGACAAATGACCCAAGGTGGTCATGCCAAACCTTAATCTCTAAAGCAGGGGTCGGGAACCTTTTTGGCTGAGAGAGCCATGAACGCCATATATTTTAAAATGTAGTCCCGTGACAGCCATACAACAACCTGTGTAACGTTACACATTTTCCAATAAAAATTTGGTGTTGTCCTGGAGGACAGCTGTGATTGGCTCCAGCCACCCACAACCATGAACATGAGCGGTAGGAAATGAATGGACTGTAATACATGAGAATGTTTTATATTTTTAACATTAGTATTATTTTTTATTAAAGATTTGTCTGTGAGCCAGATGCAGACATCAAAAGAGCCACATCTGGCTTGCAAGCCATAGGTTCCCGACCCCTGCTCTAAAGTTTATCACGTGTTCCCTAAACTGCGTGACTGGAATGTAAACATGTCCCTCTACAAACTCTTCTCCACCTTCTCTAAGCAAACCATGTGCTAACTGGATTGCTCTATGCTCAGATGTCAGCTCACGTCACCCTCACTTGGTATGTTGGCCCAGTCTTTCCTCTTACTTCATTTTCAACTGACATCTCTCGTGGCTCTGTCCCTTTCCACTTGGTCCCAGCTTAGACTTTCCCTTTTCATCTTCCCTCCAAACAGGCTGTTCCCCTGACACAGGCTTCGCTGACACTGGCTCAGCTTTCTCCAAGTGTATCAGACGGTGAGTCAGAGGAAAAACACTTTGAGTGATCTTGACTTTAAATGAAATGCAATGAAAAAAATACTTATTATGAAAGCAACATATATCTATGCATTTACTTAAAAAAATTTCAGACTATTTTGAATTTTAGAAAAAGCACACAGAACCCGTAAGTGCCATCCAGAGAACAACGATTGCTAAGACTTGGATGGATGTCCCAGTGATTTTATTAGATTTAAATAAGACCTACCCCATATGCTCCACCCACCCACCTGTAGACTCCTTCAAAAGATGGGCTTGGGCAGTGATAAACTTTTTTCATCTTCTTTTAAATAGGTATATGTCATTTAATGACCATTCATATTCATAGCTCAAAAACGAATTTTCATTGGTTCACATCAAAATACCCCTGACTTGGGAAATGTTTTCTTCTCTGCCACCATCTTTTGATGCTAAATAGGCTTTTCTTGAGACTGGGAGTAGCCAATCACAGCACACCTGCAGCTGAGCCCGCCCCAGCAGTCACATGTCACCCTCTTGCTGACCCTTCAGTGCATGCCACTGTCCCCAGGGGAAGGTCTAGAAGCCCTATTCTGCCCACTAACGACTGGCCCAGAAAACACCCTGGGCTCGTGGCGTGCATCAGTTTTGAGCGCTATGCCCCATGCAGAGTGTGGGCAATCGGGAGCAGCCAGTATCTGGAACGTAGGAAGAAAGCCAGTTAGTGTCAGGGTGGTAGACAAGGCAGCCCAAGGTCCCAGTGGAACAAAACACCTGAGACTGAGACAAATTCAAAGAGGGGCTCGTATTTCCACCAAATATGCACACCCAGCAGGAGGGAGCAGTCTGAGGAGTCAGGCACACCAAAGTCTGGGGGGCGATGAGGTGTCAGAGGTCTGGGTCTATAGAGAGAGGGACCCAGGCCAGGAGATAAGGAGAGGGTGCAGGGTCTGTGTAAGGAAGGTGCTTGTCTCTGCACCCAAGGGTGACCAGGACCTACGAGGCCTACTGATGTCTTTCCAGGACAGGACCTTGTCTGGGAGTCAAGCCCAGGCTCCATCGGAGAGAAGAGCACAGGACAGGACTACAGTGACTGGAGTGGTTAGAAATCCACAATTTTTATGCTGGACAATGTCAAGTCGACATGACTCAGGGCTCAAACAAAAGATGACCCAGAGGGCTGCCTTGTGAGAACTGCCCTCCTGAAGGAGGTTCCTGGGCTCTTTTGGGCAGCAAACCAGTCTCTCTCCCTCCTTCTCTCCCTTCAACGGCCTTTAGCCTAGGGCCCAGACACACAACAGACAGCCACACTCTTCTGTTGGATGAATTTATGAACAGGACCCACAAGGGGTGCCACTGGTGGACTGACTGCAGCAGCAGCTGACCCGTCTTAGAATCACAAACGTACCTCGTGTCTTCCGGTGCGATGGGAACTTGACCTCCTTCACCATCAGAACAGACCCAGGCAGGCAGTGCCGCCCCACACCTGGGTCAGATCCCTTCAGCACCTTCTCCTCCGGGGCACCAGCTTGTCACAGCCCCTCGAAGGGACTGGAGATTCCCAGGAACAGTCTTCAGAGCAGAGACAGCAAGGGAATTCCCACTTGCGTTTTGAAAAAGGGGTGACTTTTCAGGGCCGCTGTCAAGGAAGGCCGCGATGTGCCACCAATCACTGAGATGGAGTCTCTCCCCAGAGGCAGCTGGAGGAGTCAGAAATAGGATGGGCGCCTCCTCCCTCATGCCAGACCAGCTTGACCACCAGGGAGGTCACAGCTCAGTGTGAAAGGCTGGAGCAAACCAGAGGTGAAAGGGGACTGAGGAGGGGAGGGGATATGGCAGCCCCCTCCGGCTCATTATCCCCACCTGCTCTTGTCTTCTCAGATTAGAATCCTCATTTGAATTTACAGAAAGGCGGCTGGGGCTCACTCCCCCATGTCATTCTAATTGCCTTGCCTGTGGCTCTTAGGAACTCAGAGACACAGGAGGACCGATATTGCCACTAAAAATGTCATTACAGGCACTCATCATAAAGTAACCATGAATGACCTCACTCTCACCATATGGCCAGAACTGATGAACACCTAGAGGAAATAATCTTAAAACCTCTACAATCACAATTAATGCTTCAGATCATAATGAGAGATTTTTTTTTTTATGGCATGAAAAAGCAGTTGGGGGTTTACTTAACCAAGAGGCAAAAATGAAATATTAGGGATACCATCCTGGAAAATCTTAGTTGTGTCTGTGTGTGTGTGTGTGTGTGTGTGTGTGTGTATGTGGATCATATCACAAATGCAAAACCACAAGATTTACAAGTGAGGATTGTCATTTAATGGAGTGATGTTACCTCTCTTGTTGCTCTTATAATTATGAGCCATTAGGGGAAGCGTCTTCACCTAAGACCAACAGTCCCATAACTCTTCTTTTCTCCATAAATCACTGCCTGAAATGCTGTTTGTTGGCAGGAAGATCATGCCCTGTGACTCAATCCCTTTGGATTAGTTAAAATGGCAGAAATGTTAGAATTTTGGGGCAGCACAATAGATGCCCAGAAAGGCGCTGGCCCATTCGGAAGACAGCCTTGCTACTACAGTGCGTTTGTACCCTGGGGAATTCTGGGGGACCTGAGGCTAATTAGCATATGTGCCCTCGGGCCATCTGGGATAAATAAAGACGGAATTCGAGAGTTTTCTCCTACCAGCATCCTTTGCCTGGCTTTGTATCCTACTGGAAGAAAGTTTAACGGGGGGCTCAATACTCCCCTTGTGAGGAATTATTTTTTTTCCCCTGCAAATATTCCCGTGGGCAGTGGGGACAATGATGACCTGGAGCATGGCCAGTAGAGCTGGGGTCCAGAGAAACTTGGCATGGAAGCCTGAACCCTCAACGGTCAGTGCTGACTTCAGCTTCAGCAGTCAGTACTAACTTCAGCTTTGCTGGGGGGGCTTCCCCTTCTCTGGCCATCAGAACAATGGACACACCTTAGGCTATTATTTTCTAACTCGCCTTTAAATGGGTTAACACCTTAAGTTAGGGACACATCACAGGAGGTCAAGACCATGGAGGCCTAGATGGAGGTCAGTCAGAAAGTTCTGAAAGTTATTCCCAAAGAATTTCCTGGAGTGGAGTGGAGCCAGGATGGAGGGGGGGGCGGGGGAGGGTGCATGAGACAGTTGGTCAATCCAGGCAGGAAACAAGGTGATGTACAAGCTTAACTGTGGTTTTCATGACACACGTTGGATTCTGGACCTGTCGGGGCATTTCTGTGATTTGTACGTTGGTCCTGAGATTTCTTCTTGTTACACCTGTGTGGGCAGCTGCTGAGAAGGTGGCTTTTTAGGGAAAAGTGAAGATCTCTGCCCCTAGAACAGAGACCTGGAATTGCCCCTCTCCTCAGCTGCACCTGTGCTCATGGACTCACTGCTCCTCGCTTTCCGGATAGATTTTACCTGATCCTCTCATGGATGTGGCCTGCGGTCTCATTGGCAAGGGCATCATCTGGGGACATTACAGAGAACCCAAACCTGGTCCCGTCCCAGAGCCCTGCTGGAGGCCTTCACCCCGAGAGCCATGAATACAGAGACCCACAAGCCTGTTGTGTAAAAGGTCAGGACATGCCAGCCTTGAGGCACGATGGTCCGGATCTCCGTGGGAGCCACCATACCCTTGCTGGGCCACCAACTCCATCTGCAAAATGCAAACCTCTGAACAATGACTGATGTGCTCTGTGAGAGGCGAGTCGGATCTCAGTTGTCCTGGTAGAAGATGCCTTACGGGGGCCCACGCCAGGGTTCCCCAGGTCATGGAGCGCAAGCACGCACGGAACGGGAGCGTGGGTGCAGACAGGGTCAGAAGTAACTGTTCTGGCCGGAAAGAAGACATTCTGTACATGGAGAATAAACACAGAAGGGACCAAGGGAGCAGAGAGACAAAGACCCCTAATGAAAGGAGTTAGGAGGGCACATCAGCACCTTTTCTCTTGGAGAAACTTTCCAAAGCTTTTTCCTTTAAAAGAACTGTACCAGGGGTCCCCAAACTTTTTACACAGGGGGCCAGTTCACTGTCCCTGAGACCATTGGAGGGCTCCCACATACAGTGCTCCTCTCACTGACCACCAATGAGAGAGTTGCCCCTTTGGAAGTGCGGCGGGAGCTAGATAAATGGCCTTAGGGGGCCAAATTGCAGCCCGCGGGCCGTAGTTTGGGGACGCCTGCTAGTTGAGTTTTAAGGAACACTGTAACATCTTATCGTGAACACTGTAACATCTTATCATATTCTTTCAAGGTACAGAGTTATGAATGGGAGAGTCTCAGTTTTGCCTTTAGAGCATGGAGAAAAGCCAGGGTTATAGTAAATGTTGTTTATCAACAATGAATGACTCGATGACAGTGTCCTTTATCTTTATTCTAAAATATGTATATTTTTGGTCTAACTTAGTCATTAGTTCATATCAATACTTTATTATCTTCAGAAGACGTTTATTAAAAGCCATTTATTTTCACAGAAAAACTCGAATGACCCAGTATTGGATCCTACAGAAGAGAAACACCACTATTCCTGGGGGCAGTGATTTTATACCGAATGCCATGAGCAGGTGCCCGAGTTCACCTGCTGCTCGAAATCGGGATAATACGTAGTGCTGAGGACCTGAAGGACTCCTGCCAACCCTCACCTTCATGGATGGGTGGGTGCAGAATGAATGCCCAGGCTTGATGCTAACGGTGGGAGATGGTTTGGGCATGGAGATCCTCTGTGGACAAGTGTCCCTGGCACTGTCTAGGGCTTTGCTCCGTCTTCAGTACCTACGCAGCCGAAGTCAGAGTAGCATAGCAAGTTACTGAACATAAAACCAAACCCAAAATATACTTAGGCCCGCCTGACCAGGCGGTGGCGCAGTGGATAGAGCGTCGGACTGGGACGTGGAGGACCCAAGTACGAGACCCCGAGGTCACCAGCTTGAGCGCGGCCTCATCAGGTTTGAGCAAGGCTCACCAGCTTGAGCCCAAGGTTGTTGGCTCGAGCAAGGGGTTACTCGGTCTGCTGAAGGCCTGCGGTCAAGGCACATATGAGAAATCAATCAATGAACAACTAAGAAACCGCAATGAAGAATTGAGGTTTCTCATCTCTCTCCATTCCTGTCTGTCTGTCCCTCTCTCTGACTCTGTCTCTGCCAAAAAACAAAAACAAAAACAAAAAACCACACACACACACACACACACACACACACACACACACACACACACTTAGGCCCAATCCTTAATTATCGTCACATGAAAATGTTTCCTCTTCTTCTCGCTTACACATACCTGGGAGCTGGGTCTTGTGTGCAAGGCTACTATAAACATTTTTATCATCACTGTTGATGCTGGTGCAGTTAATTTCTAGAGTCTAGGAGGTCATTTCCTCCTAGGCAGTTCTTAGGGACTGCCAGGTTTTGGCAGTCCCTAAGAACACGGACACAGGACTCAGAAACCCCCCTGGGTGTTGGCCACGGTGACCTCCTGGGGGCTGACAACAGCTGCCGTGGGCTCTGGAAGGAAGGGGAGGGCTCCTCCCAGCAGCAGTGGACAGCTGCTGGGTCCATCATTTTCTCGTCTTTCTTGAGGGCTTCCTCCTCCCTCCCTCCCTTCCATTCTCCTAACTGGAGGCTTTATCCACCACCAACATCACATCCAACAGCGTCCACTGGAGCAGTAACCTCTGCCTGGAATATATATATATATATTTTTTTTTTGTATTTTTTTTCTGAAGCTGGAAACGGGGAGAGACAGTCAGACAGACTCCCGCATGCGCCCAACCAGGATCCACCCGGGACGCCCACCAGGGGCGAAGCTCTGCCCACCAGGGGGCAATGCTCTGCCCCTGGGGGGGGGGGTCGTTCTGCCGCGACCAGAGCCACTCTAGCGCCTGGGGCAGAGGCCAAGGAGCCATCCCCAGCGCCCGGGCCATCTTTGCTCCAATGGAGCCTTGGCTGCGGGAGGGGAAGAGAGAGACAGAGAGGAAGGAGGGAGGAGGGTGGAGAAGCAAATGGGCGCTTCTCCTATGTGCCCTGGCCGGGAATCGAACCCGGGTCCCCCGCACGCCAGGCCGACGCTCTACTGCTGAGCCAACCGGCAAGGGCTTGCCTGGAATATTCTTTATCATAATTTAAAAAAACTGATACCTAATGTGCCTTGAGCTATTACTGGCTAAGTGCTTCAAGTGAATTATCCCCCCTGAACCACCACTTCATCTGCACAATTCCGGACCAGTGACTTACTGCTTGTTCCCACGGCGATGTGGCTTCCTAGTCAAGTAGCTGTTGACATAGATCTGGAGAAAAGGAACAGCCTACAGGCCTAATCTTCATCCGAAAAGGAAACAGGGCTGGGCTGGGCTAGGCTTGATGCGCCCAGAGAGGTTGGTGTCGCATGTTGATAAATATCTGTAGCTATATTCTTCACTGTAAATGTGAGTGATCAAATATATCCACCTGGAAACCTAAGACACTCAAGTCAACATCTAAATGTCAACTCCTAAGTAAAAATTAGCAGCACTCATAAATTACCTCAAGATACTCATTTACCAAACTAGACAACTAATTACAATTATGCTCATCAATGCACATAAAATAATCAGTTCCCCATAGAAATGAATCTATAAAAAGGTGCATCAATAAGCATACATGTAGGATATCATCACACCTCCATTTTGGTCATTATCTGAGGTAACTGCAATTTCAAAGTCTGGAATTTCACCTTGAAGCTAAAAAAGGTGGGATAAATATTGCCTAAGTTGAATATATTTTCAGGTGTGCCTGCATTTCTAAGTGTGGTTACCATTCTCGCTAAATAAAATGAAGACAGAATTTAGACACTGAACTGAGGTAGAATCTATTTTCTTTTTTTACACAAATAGGTAGTGGAAATTCTATCTGCATTTTCCTTTCTGTATGAAACAGAATAAAGAGCTTCAGGAGACACATGCTGGTGACAAGACCTAAGGGCTTAAATGCTTATCGTTGGTGAATTAGCTCTGCTGATTGTCTGATCATCATGACAATCTCCTCATTGTTTTAGGTCACAAGAACTTTCCACTTATTCTTTGATTTTATAACAAAGTTGGGGGCGGGACAGGAACATTCCCACAGGCCTCCCTTTCTCCAGGGTGGCCGGGCAGAAAGAATGACGGGGCAGAAACTTTGAACGTGCAAACATCACTCTGTTGAGGTTACGTGATGGTTATATCCATCAGTAATTAAAAAAAAGAAAATAATTAAAAATTCAAACATTCAAGTTTGTTCCTCAGTACATCAGTTTTGAAGCAAAGCATGCAAACAGGGCTGTTGTTTTCCCCCATACAAAACTATGCATGTTGTATCTGTTACAGTTTTTTTCTCTTTGATGGTAAGGATGTGGTGAGAAGGGGAACCTGCACGCACTGTTGGGAAGATTGTAAATTGGTGTAGCCACTATGGGAAACAGTATGGGAGGGGAGAGGGTCTTCAAAATGTTAAAGCTAGAACTACCTTATGACCCAGCAGTTCCATTCCTGGGTATTTATCTGGACAGAATTCAAAACACTAATTCGAAAGGATATACACACCCCTATGTTCAATGCAGCATTATTTACAATAGCCAAGCTATGGAAGTGGCCCAAATGCCCATCAGTAGGCAAGTGGGTAAAGAAGCTTTGCTACATATCTACCATGGAATATCACTCAGCCATAAAAAAACAATGAAATCTTGCCATTTGCGACAGCAGGGTGGACCTAAAAGGTATTATGCTACGTGAAATAAGTCAGACAGGGAAGGAGAAATACCATATGATTTCACTTATATGTGGAATCTAGCAAACAAAATAAATGAACAAACAAAATAAAAACAGACTCATAGATACAGAGAACTAACTGATGCTTGCTAGATAGGAGGGGTGTTGGGGACGGGGGTTAAAATGGTGATGAGATTAAGTAGTAAATAAGTAAGAAAGTGTCAGTGATAAAATTAGTCAAGCGCATCATAGGGAATATAGTCAATAATATTGTAATAACCATGTCTGGTGCCAGGTGGGTACTAGAAAAATCCAGGGATATACTTTGTAAGTTATATAAATGTCTAATCACTAGGTCATATACCTAAAACTAATATAATATTGTATGTCAACTGTAACTTAAAAAATAAAACATCTGTATGTCCTCTTTGGAGAAGTGTCTATTCAGTTCTTTTGCCCAGTTTTTTATTGGATTACTTTCCCGGTCTTGAGTTTTTTACAAGTTCTTTGTAGATTTTGGTTATTAACCCCTTATCGGACGTGTTGGCGAATATGTTCTCCCATTGTGTGATTTGTCTTTTTATTTTGTTCATGTTGTCCTTAGCTGTGCAAAAGCTTTTTAGTTTAATATAGTTCCATTTGTTCACCCTGTCCTTTATTTCACTTGCCCATGAAGATAAATCAGCAAATATATTGCTGCGAGTGATGTCGGAGAGATTACTGCCTATGTTTTCTTCCAAGATGATCATGGTTTCACGACTTACATGCAAGTCTTTTATTCATTTTGAGTTTATTTTTGTGAATGGTGTAAGTTGGTGGTCTAGTTTTATTTTTTTTGCATGTATTTATCCAATTTTTCCAGCACCATTTGTTAAAGAGACTGTCTCTATTCCATTGTATACTCTTATCTCCTTTGTCAAATATCAATTGACCATAAAGGTGTGGGTTTATTTCTGGGTTCTCTGTTCTGTTCTGTTCCATTGATCTGTATGCCTGTTCTTATGCCAGTACCAAGCTGTTTTGAGTACAATGGCCTTGTTGTATAACTTGTATCAGGAAGTGTGATACCTCCCGCTTTTTTTTTTTCAAGATTGCCGAGGCTATTCATGTTCTTTTTTGGTTCCATATAAATTTTTCGAATATTTGCTCTATATCTTTGAAGTATGACATTGGTAATTTAATAGGAATTGCATTGAATTTATATATTGTTTTGGGTACTATAGACTTTTTTTTTAAAAATTTTTTTTTTATTTATTCATTTTAGAGAGGAGAGGGAGAGACAGAGAGAGAGAGAGAGAGAGAGAGAGAGAGGAGAGACAGAGAGAGAGAAGGGGGGAGGAGCTGGAAGCATCAACTCCCATATGTGCCTTGACCAGACAAGCCCAGGGTTTCGAACTGGCGACCTCAGCATTTCCAGGTCGACGCTTTATCCACTGCGCCACCACAGGTCAGGCACTATAGATATTTTAATGATATTTATTCTTCCTATCCATGAACACGGTATGTGCTTCCACTTGGGCATATGAAAAAATGTTCAACATCACTAATCATTAGAGAAATGCAAATTAAAACCACAATGAGATACCACCTCATACCTGTCAGAATGGTGCTCATTAACAAAACAACACATAACAAGTGCTGGCGAGGGTATGGAGAACAGGGAACCCTCCTGCACTGCTGGTGGGAATGCAGACTGGTGCAGCCACTGTGGAAAACAGTATGGAGATTCCTCAAAAAATTAAAAATAGAACTGCCTTTTGACCCAGCTGTCCCACTTCTAGGAATATATCCTAAGAACACCAAATCACTGATTTAAAAGAAGAAATGCACCTCCATGTTTATTGCAGCATTGTTTACAATAGCCAAGATCTGGAAACAGCCCAAGTATCCATCAGTAGATGAGAGGATTAAAAAGCTGTGGTACATATACACAATGGAATACTACGTGGCTGTGAAAAAGAAGGAAATCTTACCCTTTGCAACACCATTGATGGACCTGGAGTCTATTATGCTAAGCGAAATAAGGCAGGCAGAGAAAGAAAAATATCATATGATTTCACTTATATGAGTAAACCAATGAACAATGTGAACTGAGGAACAGAAGAGAGGCAGAGAAGGGGTCAAAAAGCCCAGAGGGAAAGCGGACAGAGGGAAAGGGGATAAGAGGAGGGATCAAAGAAAGACATTAGTGAAAGTATATACACATAACATAGAAAGATAGAGGATAGTGAATCATGGAGGAAAGGGGGAAAGGCGCTGGGGGGAGGAGGCAAAGGGGGTATCAAGGAGAACAAGGTGGGGAGGGAGGAAGATATATTTGGGGGAACAGTTTTAACTATGTAAACACAACAAATTAAAATCAATAAAAAAATAAAACAAACTGAAAAGACTGAATGTATATGAAGAAAAATCTATAGATCTCAATGGACCAAATAAACAAGTCCACAATCACAGCTAGAGGCGTCAACCTCTCTCCCAACAATGTACAGAACACTAGAAAGAACACTAGCAATGATATAAAGTAAGTAAGCAACATCAGTAGTAGTCTCCAGTCAACCTTTGTGAGACACTCCACCCAACAACAGAATGCACATTCTTTTCAAATGCCCAGGGAACCCAGAGCTCATATGCTGAGCCATCAACAAACCTCAGCAAATTGAAAATAATTAAAACCATTCAGGATATGTTCTCCAACCACAATGGATTCCAACTAGAAGTCAACACACAAAGGGAACAAGAGAATTTCCAAATAACTGGAAACTAAACAACATACTTCTAATAACCCACAAATCAAAGAGGAAGTCTTGATGGAAATTTTAAAAACACCCATGCATACACAATGAACTGAATAAATATAAAAATATAAAATGTCAGAATGTATGGGACACAGCTACATCAACACTGAGAGGGAAAGTTTAGAGCTAAATATATACATTGTAAAAGAGGATATGTCTCAGATCTATGACGTAAGCTTCCTCTTCAATACCCTAAAAAAATAAGAGCAAAATAAACCTAGAGCATGCAGAATAGATTAAATAATCTAATAATCTAAAATAATAGGTTAAAGCAGAATACTGACTATAGTCAGTCACCCAAAGATGGTTGGTTACATTAAGTTGCTTTTCTCCCCAAAAGGAAGTTTGATATTGTGGGTATTAACTTCATCATGCATATTTATTTAGTGAATAAAATAAATTTGCCCTGTTTCCCAGAAAAAAAGGGATAGAGATATGAATATCTCAATGTCAACTGAGAAACAGTATCCATGTAAATTCCTTTTCGCCCTTTCCTCCCTCCCTCCCTCCCTCCCTTTCCTCCCTTCCTCCCTCCCTCTTTCTTCCTTTCTTTCTTTTTTCTTTCTTTTTCTCTCTTTCCTTCCTTCCTTCCTACCCCTCCCTCTCCACTCCCCTTCCTTCCTTCCTTCCTTCCTTCCTTCCTTCCTTCCTTTCTTTCTTCTCTCTCTCTCTCTCTCTCTCTCTCTCTTTCTTTCTTTCAAGACAGGAAGAAGGGAGAGAGATGAGAAGCATTAATTCTTCGTTGCAGCACTTGAATTGTTCATTGATTGCTTCTCATATATGCCTTGACCTGAGGGCTCCAGCGGAGCCAGTGACCCTTTGCTCAAGTCAGCGACCTTTGGGCTCAAGCCAGTGACCATGGGGCCATGTCTATAATCTTACAATCAAACTGATTACTTTGCTTTCAAGCCAGCAACCTTGGGGTTTCCAACCTGGGTCTTCAGCATCTCAGGTTGATGCTCTATCCACTGCATCCACCACCTGGTCAGGCAGTGTCCATGTAAATTCTTAAAATTAGAAAATGCCTCTCTTATCTCTAGGCATTTGCTTCCCAGTGCAGATCCCTATACGTTCCCCTTCCTAATAGGGGATGCCTTGGTCACTAAAAAACTAATGAAGCAAAGATGTGGGGGAACTTTAAAGGCCAAGACTCAGTGAAAGAAGCCACTTTGAAAAAGCTATACTCTGTATGATTTAAAGTACACAAGATTCTGGAAAAGACAAAATGGACAACAAAAAGATGAGGGGTTGCCAGGGGTGGGGAAGAAGGGACGGACAGGTGGAAGGTGAAGCATGCTGGACGTTTAGGGCAGTGAAACTCCTCTGTATGATACTGTATTTGCATGGTATGTTTTTTTCATCTTTTTATTTTTTTATTTTTAGTATTTTTCTGAAGTGAGAAGGGGGTGGGGGGAGGTAGACAGACAGACTCCCACATGCGCCCAACCGGGTTCCACCTAGCATGCCCACCAGGGGGCGTTGCTCTGCCCATCTGGGGTGTTGCTCCACTGCAACAGGAGCCATTCTAGTGCCTGAAGCGGAGGCCATGAAGTTGTACTCAGTGCCCAGACCAACTTTGCTCCAATGGAGCCTTGACTGCGGGAAGGTGAGAGAGAGAGAGAGAGAGAGAGAGAAAGGAGAGGGGGAAGGGTGGAGAAACAGATGGGCGCTTCTCCTGTGTGCCCTGGCCAGGAATCAAACCCGGGACTTCTACATGCCGGGCCAAAGCTCTACTACTGAGCCAACTGGCCAGGGCTGTTTTTTTTCATCTTTTTCAACTTTTCTGTATTGTATTGTATATTATTATGTACTGTACATAACTGTATTAGCTGTGTCTTTTATAAACAACATAGATTGGAATTAATTTTTAAAATTTGGCAATATTTCTCTTTAATCTGGAGAATTTACTCTTATTCCATTTAATATGATTAATGATGTATTGATAATTAAGCATATCATTTTACTTCCTGCTTTCCATTTGTCCTGCTTTTTCTGTGTCTTTTCCTCTTTTTTTCTTTCTAAATGATACGGTGTTTTTCCAACATTCAATTATTTCTCAGTTCCAGCTTTGAAACGATTCTTTCTGTTTCTATGCTTTTACCTGCATCCTCATTTTATCAAATTCTAAGTGAATCAGTACCTTTACCTTGGTTTTGGACAAGATGAGTCACTTAGAGCAGTTTAAATCCATCAATCCCCTTCCTGACGTATGTACCATTGTGCATTTTGATTTTTTTTCACTTCCCTAGACAATTGTTATGACTCACTCACAGAGAGTTACTTAGTCATTACTCATGTACATTAATCTACAGATTTATCTCTTTCTTTGCTCTTCATTTCTTCTTGCATTTCAGACCATTTGTCTTGAATCCCTTTTCCTCTGCGTGACGTGCATTTCACATAGTGAGAGCTGGGGGGCGGGGACCACTTCTTGACGGATAAATTAATTAGGGTCTGCTACCCGACAGGGGAACTAAGTGAGGACCCTGAATTCTAGACAATGCACTATTGCCTACTCCCTCTTTACCCCCAAGGTTGGAAGGACTGGCCCTATAGTCTGCATATATCCAGAATCTGAGAGAGGATGGGCCAGGGACAGCAGCTGTCAGAGTTGCTTCATGACAGTGGCTACGGCCAGTCGTTGGCAGAATGACCTGTGTGTATACCTCGGCTCATCTGGGAAGGACCCATCCCTGACTGTTGAGTCTTTCCCCTGTCGTTCGACTTAAGAAGGTTCTAGAGATTGGATGAGAGTGTCCATGTTCAGTGATCCTAATGACGTTCGTTTTCTGACTTAACACTGAATGGTACACATTCAATTTTTATTTTCAGTACAGAAAAAATACAATGTTTGCCATGGTTTTTGTCACTCTTCATAAAGAGAGGAAAAGGAAAAGTGTCCTCAGTCCCCAATTATGCTGGAGGAGAATTTGCAGAATTTATTTCTTCAGAAAGGCTCAGGAAACCCTTCAACTATTACCGGGCGGGCTTGGGAGGTGAGATGCACAGCCAGGCAGCCGCTGGAGACCAGCCATCAGTCAGTGAGGCCGGGAGGTGAGCGGCAGAGAACTCTGAATTAGGTCAGTGTCAACAACAGGGTCTTATTCATGTCCTGGCCTCAGGAAGGTTGGGAACAAAGCGAGCGTTTGTGATGATGTGTGTCTCACTGAGAGCCAAACCCCAGGTGTTGTAAGGCTACAAAGCTGTCTCATTGTCTCTCCTGGATCATCTACCCCAGTGATGCTCTGTGACATTTCCAACTGCTCAGTTCAGAGCAAACCAAAGGGAGTCTAGTCTTCTTTTTTCTTCTTCTTCTTTTCTAAGTGTGTGTGTAGGGGAAGATACAGAGACAGACTCCCGCATGTGCCCCAACTGGAGTCCACCCAACAACCCCTCTCTGGGCTGGGGCCGATGCTCTGCTCATCTGGGGCCATGTTTGCAATCAAGCTATTTTTAGCACCTGAGGAGGAGGCTCCATGGAGCCATCCTCAGTGCCTGGGGCTGATGTGCTCAAACCAATCGAGCCATGGCTATGGGAGGGGAAGAAAGAGAGGGGGAAAGAGAGGAAGAAGGAGAGGGGTGGAGAAAAAAATGGTTGCTTCTCCTGTGTGTCCTGACCAGGAATCAAAGCCGGGACATCCACACACTAGGCCGATGCTCTACCACTGAGCCAACCAGCCAGGGCTTGAGTCCAGTCTTCTAATGTGCACTGCACATTAGAAAGCCTCCAAGGAACTGTTCACAAAGCAGAGTAGGCTGAAAACATAAATGGATATAAAATGCACTGAGAAAGAACATGTCTGGTGATCTCGTGACTTACTGTTAAGGGGATGTTTCCATAGAGTATTGGAACTGGAAGGTGTTGCCATGTGATGTTTGCGACCTATGGACACTGAAAAGCAGTCATTGTTCATGTGCTTATTATACTTAGATCATATTAACATTTATTGGTTGTTTATCTGAAACCCATTTTTTTTTTTTTGTATTTTTCTGAAGCTGGAAACGGGGAGGCAGTCAGACTCCCGCATGCGCCCGACCAGGATCTACCTGGCATGTCCACCAGGGGGGTGCTCTGCCCATCTGGGGCATCGCTGTGTTGCGACCAGAGCCACTCTAGTGCCTGAGGCAAGAGGCCATGGAGCCATCCCCAGCGCCTGGGCCATCTTTGCTCCAGTGGAGCCCTGGCTGTGGGAGGGGAAGAGAGAGACAGAGAGGAAGGAGAGGGGGAGGGGTGGAGAAGCAGATGGGCGCTTCTCCTGTGTGCCCTGGCCGGGAATTGAACCTGGGACTTCCGCACGCTAGGCCGACGCTCTACTACTGAGCCAACCGGCCAGGGCCTGAAACCCAAATTTAACCGAGCAGCTGCTGTTTGATTTGGTTAACCCAGCCACACAGCTTTCTCCTAGGCATCAGCGAAACCGCTCCATAGGAAAACTTACTGCATAGGTTACTGTCAAAAAATCTACTTGCTGGCTACTTTAGAGTGTTCAAATATACTCAGAAGAGAAACGACGGGAGGTTGTTTGTTTTTTTTTAAAGCAAATTTTGTTACAAATTTGAAAACAAGGCAAAAAGGAGGAGAACCTGCCCTTTCAAAGTTGTTTTAAGACATGGTTTAACAGGTCTACCAGAGGATGATTTAAATATTTAGGGCCATGTACTTGTTTGCCTTGCTGTCTTATTAATGATTAAAAGGCAGGGTCCATAAAGTTATATGTTATCTGGAGATACTTGTCTGGGAGAGATGTAAGTAGTTTCTGTCCGGTAGGACAGATAAGCGGGAGGTTATTGGTTCGGGGGATGTCAGTCAATTCTGTATAACTGAGAACCCGTACGCTAACTAATGCTCTCTGTTTCCAATGCCGATGCGTGCTCACTTCCTCCACTGTGCCTGGAACCCACGCCCCCACCGGCTGCTTCTCTCGCGAGGAGCAGGAGATACATCTCCCGCCGCGTTCACTCTGGTTTGTGGATGAAGTTTTTAACTTTTTTTGAAAACCAGCTCTCATGCCTCGGCAACAAGAACGGGCTGCCGTGAGGGTTAGGGTTGTGTGTGTAACTTTTCCTGCAGAGGCCAAGCTGCATGGAGAAAAAAGCCGGGTTGTGAGGCTGAAATTCGGCTTCTCTGTCTCACAGACAAATGCCTCGGACCAAGACATAGTGGAGAACGAAGTACTAAGCGCACGTGGCCGAGGGCGAATGTCTGATTGTCGAGGTCAACGGCAAGGAGTGATTTAAATCTTCTACGACCCTATACTTTCCCAATTCATACAATGGCCGGGTGTTTATGATCAGAAATACTTTTCAAAAATTTAGAACTGAAGAAAACCTCTCCAAGGAACTGTTTCCAAGGCTTGGGTAGTCAAGCCACGAAGCTCCAGTAATTAAGAGGTAGTAGCAATAAAAGCTTAACTTCAAAACCCTCGGGGAAACCCAAGTGATCAGAATCTGTGATTAAGACAGGTGAACCCCTGGAGACGCTTGCCCGACGTAAGGGATTCACAATGGCCAAAGGCTATTAGCTATCCAGCAGCGAGGATGGTTAACTCTGGGAGGAAATGATGAATTGACAGTTGGTTTTGTGGCCCATACTACTCTTCCTAGTTCAGTTGATGGCCTAAACTGGGAGAGAAAAATAATTGGAAATGCTGTGATGAAAATAATAGAGTGATTTCTCTCGTTACTATGGTGACAAGAATAAATTGAAATCGTTGCTTTGAAAAATTGCCCGAAAGTGTACTTTGGCATTTCACAGTGGGTGTATTTGTTAAGAATTTTAATCTGTCAGCTTTCATCAGAATGGCATCGTGCTCACAGAAATGTTTTACATTGGTACTTTTAGCTGGTTTGATTATTATTTTTTTTTTTGAGAGAGAGAAGGAGAGATAGAAAAAAAAGACAGAGAAAAAGAAAGAGAGGGAGAAGGAGAGTGAGGGAAGGAGGGGGAGAGAGAAAGAGAGAAGCATCAGCTCATTGCTCCGCTTTAGTTGTATGTCCTGGTTTGGATTATTTTAAAAGAAAGCAGTGGAGAATAAATTGTCAGTTATATGGGAAACATAAGTAATTTTCTGAAAGTATCTGCTGAGTACAAATCTAAGAGCACATCACATCCACCATTGCAGAAAATATTGCTGTCGGCAGCAGCTGAGCTCTGGGTGATTTCCAAGTCCCTAATGATCATCCGTATGAACTAGGACTCAATGAGTCTGGTCTAGAAACCAGAGGAAGTAGGTTCCCAATCACATCCAGTGTTGAGATGGTCAGACAGGCTTAAAGGGGAGTCAGTAGGCTCCAGTGCCTTAGTTTTCCTGTTATAAGTTTGGTCATGAGCATTAATTTTTAAAGCGAGCAAGAGAGAGACAGACAGACAGAAAGGGAGAGAGATAAGAAGCATCAACTCTTCGTTGCGGCTCCTTAGTTATTCATTGATCGCTTTCTCATATGTGCTTTGTTCAGGGGGCTCCAGCTGAGCCAGTGACCTTTTGCTCAAGTCGGCGACCTTGGGGTCATGTCTATGATCCCATGCTCAAGCTGGTAACCCTGTGCTCAAGATGGCAACCTTGGGGTTTCAAAACTGGGTCCTCAGCATCCCAGGCTGATGCCCTATCCACTGCGCCATCGCCTGGTCTGGCAGGTAGTGAGCATTTTAATGATAACTACAATATGCGCAGATTGCACTGTGCTAAGCGTTTTATGCATGCTGTCCACACTCTCCACAGCAACTCTTCATAGGTGAGAATTACTGTCTGTGGTCTATAAGTATTATTATCTAAGGTTTAACCAAGAAGCTGTGTTGAGTGGGTATGCCCGTCAACATGCCTTGGCATGGGTTGCGTGTGGAACACACTTGGGAAAGGCAGGGTCAGATCCTAAAGGGCTTTGTGTGCCCTGCTGAGTGACTGTGATTCGATGCTTGTAGGCACCACAGAACTGTTTTGATTTGACCTTGCACTTTGGGGAAGAAAAAACACATTGGAGGTATATGGAGGATTGATTGGGGTGGAGAGATGAAGGCAGGGAGTCAATGCAAGAGGCAAGAGAAGAGAGAGATGCTTAAGTAAAAGAGGAATGCTTAAGTGATGGAATCAGCAGGGTTCAGTGATAGGTCATTTGCATACTGCTCTGTAATCCGCTCAGTGGTCTTCTAACTTAAAACTTGTTGCCATTTTCAGACTGGTGTCCTTCCTTCCTCCTTCCCTTTCTTTCCTTCTTTCTCTTCTCCCATTAATGATGAGCCCTGAAATGGTGGGTTTAGCAACCTCACCTGCAAGAATGACTCTCATAGGCTCACATTTCATGCGCTAGTTTGTACCCATGCGGTCCCCTTGCACTCTCTGATGCAAAGATGAGGACTAGCTAGGCAGCATCTTCTGAACCCTTCGCACTTATTGCTTTGCAGTGTAATATCCTGATGATTTTTTCAACGTGTCAGAACGGCTTTCAGTCAGCGGGACAGATAAGCAGCAAGTGCGGGTGCCAACAACACATTCTCGTGCATTTAACTCAGGGTGTGTTGGTTCCTGGGCTCTTCAGTTTTTATCGCTGTTGGGAGACTAGTATTCCTCTTGCAGAAGGAGGCCTCGTTTCAGCAACTGCATTGGAGGGCGGCCTGGCTTGGTGTCTGGACACTGTCTCGCCCTCTTCCTTATTTTGTGTTAGCTTGTTGGTAAAGGACACTTCTATATACAGGTGATTTTAAAATATAACTTACTTTGAGGCCCTTTTTCTATTTTTCGTGGGAAAGAAGTTTTAAATCAATAGCGGAGCTAAATTTTTGTGGGGCTCACAGATGCCGGTTACCCGTGGTGGGCCTGTGGGAATTCACGCTGACCACCGAAGGCAGTTCTAGTGGAGAGAGGGAGTTGCCCCTTCGGAGGACTATGGGCACAAATTCTTTGCCTCTAGCACTTTTAAATGGCTAAACCAGAGAACAAACCTGTTTCAAACAGGCCAACAGAATAAACGCCAGATTTTTAATCTGAGGAATCATCTCAGATCTGGGAAACTTACTGAAAAGTAAGGGTGGGTACAAATAGTTCGCATATTTCCCTCTCAGACAAAACCACCAAAGACTATTGTTTGTTTTCTATTTCCAGTAGAGAAACATCTTGACCCAGGGGCCATTTCCAAGTCCTCTGTCTCTGGTGCATGGCAGGCCGGTGACGGGCCCTGTGTGTCTGCACGCTGACCCTGCCTCTTCGGGAAGGAAGGAGACCTGACCATGGCCGGCCTTGCTGCCTGCTAGGAGAGAGCCTAGAGGGAGCATGGGGTGACATGCTGCAGAGTGTGACATTGGCTGGCTCTTTCCAGCCAAGCAGGGGGACGCCAAGCTGTTTCTAAGATTGGCTGAGCCTTGACAGAGCCCAGCCAACTGCAGAAGGGCTCCACTGGAACCCCACAGGGAGAGGCTATGCATGATTAGCCAAAGGTCGTTTGCTGAGCAGAGAGCTTTTGGGCACGAAGCAGCACGGAGCAGCACGAAGCAGCACGGAGGAGCATGGAGCAGCACGGAGGAGCACGGAGCAGCACGGAGGAGCACGGAGGAGCATGGAGCAGCACAGAGCACCACGGAGGAGCACGGAGCAGCACGGAGGAGCACGGAGCAGCACGGAGCAGCACGGAGGAGCACGGAGCAGCACGGAGCAGCACGGAGGAGCACGGAGCAGCACGAAGCAGCACGGAGGAGCATGGAGCAGCACGAAGCAGCACGGAGGAGCACGGAGCAGCACGAAGCAGCACGGAGGAGCATGGAGCAGCACAGAGCACCACGGAGGAGCATGGAGCAGCACAGAGCACCACGGAGGAGCATGGAGCAGCACGGAGCACCACGGAGGAGCACGGAGCACCATGGAGCAGCACGGAGGAGCATGGAGCAGCACAGAGCACCATGGAGGAGCATGGAGCAGCACATGGAGCAGCACGGAGCACCACGGAGGAGCACGGAGCACCATGGAGCAGCACGGAGGAGCATGGAGCAGCACAGAGCACTATGGAGGAGCATGGAGCAGCACGGAGGAGCACGGAGCAGCTCAGAGCAGCAGAGGTCAGCAGGCCCCTCATCCCCTCTGGACCAACTGACTCCACAGTGGAGCGGGAAGGAGACAGCTCTGGGAGCCACTTGGAGCCAGGACTCGGTGAGCTGAGACTGAAGAAGAGCCAGCTAACACATGCATGCGATTCACCAACTGCACTGCTAACCTGAGATATCCCCAACACTATCTGAGCTCCAAAACTCCAGTCTTTGATGACCAGTCCTGTGGATGGAACGGTCACAGGTCTCCTATGATCCATACTGGCCAGCAGGAAGAGCAAGACTGGGAGCGACTGTGGCATTCTCAGGTCGTGCAAACCTGATACTGTTTCACAAGATTGGAGCTGAGTTCCAAGAGTTGGTTCTGGGGACTGGTTCCTCTGCATCTGAACTCCCGACAGGGACTCTCTAGGAGTTACAGAGAAGTCCTTCGCAACACATATAAAATAGACAAAAGGTTAGTGTCCAGGGTACACAAAAACTCTCATGAATCAGCAATAAAAAGACAACAGAGAGTCAATGAAAAAAAAAAAATCAATCGCTGAGAGAAAGACCCAAGAAAAAAAACAGGCAAAAGACACAAAAGAGGGTTTCGCAGAAAACGGAAACGGCCAGTACACTTACAGAAAATGTTCACCTTCGTTAGCAAGCAGGGAAGCACAAAAATTTAAAACCACTTGGGGAGAAAGTCACACTCAAGCTAGGCGAAAGAATCTAACCAAAACCAAGGAAAGGTTGTAACAGTCCAGGAAAAATGAGGGCACCCTGGAGATAGAGACAGATTTGGTCCAGACACTCGTTTGAGATGGGCTGGTGAGCACGTGCGAGGGACTGAATGTGGGAGGTAAAGGTGGGGGAGAGGCTGAGATTGCTACCCTGAGGAAGCCAGCTTGGTTGACCAGATGGACGGTTACACTGTTGACTAAGATGGGGAGGCACAGAAGAATTGCCCATATGGCTGCCTTTTAAAACCAAGTGAACTCATTTGCTGCCTGGGTGGCTGCAGTTGGTGTCATGGAGCAAGTACAGGCAAGGTCAACACCGAAGCCTCCTGCTCTGGAATCTGGCGGAGACCCTGGGGTTTATATGTCTCACAGTTTTCTCCACTTCTTTTCATGCTTCTCTGTTCAGGACCAGCCTTATCTTAGGCTGTGAGCTTAGCAGGGCACACCGGCTAGGAACATAAACAAGTCCCTTTCCTGTCAAAATGCTTAATTTCAACCATAGATGATGACACCTTTGGCTCGCCTGGTCGGCCAGCCAGTCTCAGGAACAAGGATTGTTTTGGAGCAGAGTTCCCAAGTTGAGGATTTCGGGAGGTCACAGCGGGTAGAGTCTGTCGGAGGCAGCAATGAAAAATTGCCTTTCGTTGTGTCTCAGCTGGGGGTGTATGTATGTGTACCTAAAATCCACACAAATACTTTCCCAGTTTTGGAAAAAATTATAACAAAACCTCATAATATTGTCTCTATATCTCCTATTGCAAAGAAGTCATAACTGAAGATTATGAAGAAAAGTAATATGAATGACATAAATGCCAAAATATGAAGACTCTGGTTTCTGGGAATGTTGCAAAAGAGGCCAACTTATTAGCATTCTGACCATATGTGCTAGTGCCAGGAATTTAGGGTTCATTGTTAACCACCATTCTGTAATTTATAAATTTACTTCTGTAAAGTATTCTCCTATAGAGAACCAAATCCCAGCACATCAGCTTAGACACCTCTGCTAAGATACATGCTCATCTTTAACATGTATCCCCGACATGAAGAACCTCTCTGCACCTTCTGTAAAACCCTTAATGATATATATATATATATTTGCTTTGTTTCTTCAAAGGATTTACATAATTACTTCTTTTACGGATTTAGCACGAGAAAAACCATTATTTCTTTTTTAGAGTATCACTGAGTGTATTTTCTTGTTTTAGCCATCCAGAAAAACAAAAACAAAAAAACCCAACAGTAATATAACAATCACAGCAGATCTTCTGTGTCCCATGCTGGCATTGCCTCGAATGTGTTCCGTGAGGGAGAGCCCCACAAGCGACTCAGTGCTTCAGTGCAATTGGGGAGCACCGGACACCGGACCTCATAACACATGCTAACATGCTAACGGCTCAGAGCAGGTTATAGAAAAGAAACCTATGGTACTTTACCCCCACCTGACCCCCAAGCCTTTGGTTTATTTGAGGAGAGAAATTCTTCTCCCCCTTCCTCCATATAACCTCTCTTACCATTTCTTGGAATTAGTGTTCCATAAAATACACATTTAAAAAATTGTAACATATACATAATTTAAAACTTAACTGTTTTAACCATGTTGAAAGCACGGAGTTCCGTGACACTATATTCCTTAACACTGTTGTGAAACTGCCCCCACCGTCCATCTCTGGAACATTCATTTTCCCAAACTCCCTGTTAAACAATACACATCCCCCTCCCCCCCCCCCCCCCCCAGCCCCTGGCAGCCTCCATCCCAGGACGTCCATAGAATAGACTCATGGGACTCGCACATCCAATTGGTTGATAGAACCGTGCTGGCCTCTTTTAACAGGGATTGTACTCGATCTTCTTTATCTTGGTACTGTTTTGCTACCTACCTCAAACCCTCCAACTCCTCTTCAAGAAAAATAGCTTATAAGTCATAAGCAATATTTTAGAGATGCACAATGCATATTAGCATAGTAAGGGCCCTGAGCAAAGAGGCTTCATAAGAAATGTGAATGCAACATGCTATATAAACATGTGTGCAACTTAACAGGGAGTGATAGGACCTCCCGACTCCAAGGGAACGGCAACGTTCTGTGCTCCGGCCATGCCGACGCGTTTCTAGCTCACCATGAACACATTCTACTGGGACCTCGACCGCTTCCTCTGCTTGGAAGCGCATTCCCTCACACAAGCAGAGCTGAGTACTGACTCCATTTTTCATGTTTGTATAAAATGCTGTTTTAAACCACTCTGACACCCTATTTCGCTTTACCATAATTATTCGTCCACCTTGCCGCGTCCCGCACTAGATTCTGAGGTCGTGAACAGCAGAGGATGCTCTTTTTAGCTCTCTTGCACCTAGCAGATGACAGATGCTTAACAAATGCTTGTTAAGTATAATAATCTAGCCCACCTACCCACCAATGCTGGAATAGCTTTTAGAACATTCTTGCATAGATGTCTAATCCGTGGGTATGCACTTCCAGATATCAGAAAGCCCTTGCACGTGAGACAACCCATTAGTCTATGGATAATACTGACTGCTTAAAAGTTCTTTCTATAAATAATAACTTGTCTCAAAATAAGAGCCAGCGCGATCAGAACCAACATTTAAACACAAAAGCTTTTTTTTTTTTTTTACTGTTTGGTCCATTATTGTATTTCCAGCACTTGAGACTGTCCTTGGCACATGATAGGCATTCAGTGACTGCTCGCTGAATGAATAAATGGTATCAGAGTTTATATTTAAATTTGAAACGAGCTGGCCTGTAATCGCTTTTCTGTAGTACCTTTGTCTTTAGTGAATGTATACAGCAAGAAAAAGGAACTTCACAATTATAGAAAGGAGGAAACAAAACTCATTATTTGTAACCGACAAAATTTTACATCTGGAAAATCCAAGACCATTAACACTGGGGAACAATTTTTTTTCATTTTCTGTTGCATAAGGTTTTAGAACTGTTTCTATATATTTCTGCATTGCTGATTCCAAATCTGAAATCTTTTTTTTTTTTTGGTGCATGCTCTAGTTTTTATGCAATTTTAATTTCTTTTTGTTACAGTTAATGGCATGCATTGGTTTTTAAATTGGAATTAAAGGGTAATAACTCTTGGATTGAACATAACCACAAGGCAATTAATGTTTTACAAACATCACTTTTACATAAGTGTACTTGTTTTTAAATGTAAAAAATTATCTGATAAAAACACCCTCTTATTTTAAGATTGAATCATGGCTTCTTCGAGTAGGTGTAAATGTAAGAATAGTCCTGACACCTTCTGTTATATATGTGGCTGTTACACACTTCAATGTCAAAGGCACAGTATTTCATCATTTGTGACACGTGCACATATTGCCTATTTTCAAGTTCCCCTTGGTGATCAAGACAAGAATTGGGCTTTTCATATTGTGTGTCATAATTGTGAGGAAATGCTTTGTGACTGGACAAAAGGAAAATGCAAAGGAATGCCTTTTGGTATTCCCATGGTTTGGCGTGAACCTAAGGACCACAGCAGTGACTGTTATTTCTGTCTGATCCATACAGAGGGCATTGGCAAGAAAAAACAGCATATGATCGCATATCTAATATTCCTTCAGCAGTACAACCTATCCCACACTGAGACACTCCCGGTTCCAGTTTTCTTTTTTTTTAAATTTTTTAATTTATTTATTCATTTTTAGAGAGGAGAGAGAGAGGGTGAGAGACAGAGAGAGAGAGAGAGAGAGGAGAGAGAGACAGAGAGAGAGAAGGGGGAGGAGCTGGAAACATCAACTCCCATATGTGCCTTGACCAGGCAAGCCCAGGGTTTCGAACCGGAGACCTCAGCATTTCCAGTTCGACGCTTTATCCACTGCGCCACCACAGATCAGGCCCAGTTCCAGTTTTCAATGGTTTTATTTCTTCTAAGGACAAAGAAAGTGAACATGGTGATCAAGTGTATTTTGATAAGATGCATGAGGAAATGGCTGTAGAATCTGAAGGGTCTTCTTCTGATGCCAAGCAGTCATTAACCCCTCAGCAGTTTAGCAAACCTGAATTGAATGACTTAGTAAGAATGACATAAAAATTGTCCTCGACTTTCTGAAGTATGAGGAGCATAACTGGATCATTTGTGTGGATCTTAAAATGGTAAATTTCCTGCTAGGACAACAGAGAGGTTTCACGAAGTATTCTTGCTTTCTGTATTGGTGGGACAGCCGAGCTCGGGAGAAACACTGGATACAGAAGGAATGGCCAAAATGTGAAGCTCTGAAAGTAGGAATGCAAAATATTGTGAATGAACCTGTAGTTAATCAAGACAGGATTGTTTTTCCCCCATTTGACATCAAACTTGGCTTAATGAAGCAGTTTGTTTAGGCTTTGAACAGAGAAAGTGAATGCTTTCAACATGTTATTTCTGCTTTTTCTGCCTTGCCTTTTGAGAAGATAAAAGCAGGTGTATTCAATGGACTTCAAATTCGAACCCTCATATGTGACGAAGAATTTGCCAGGAAGATGAATAAGGAGGAGAAAGTAGCATGGCAGTCTTTTGTGGCAGTTACAAAGAACTTCCTTGGGAACCAAAAGGCAGAAAACTATGAACTTCTGGTTCAAAGGATGCTGTTGGCTTTCCGCGACATTGGATGTAATATGAGCATTAAGATTCAGTTCCTGAACAGTTACCATGATAAGTTTCCCAAAAATCTTGGAGCTGTTAGTGATGAGCAGACTACTGCTGGAGCATCAAACGAGATTGTCCTCAACAAGTACACAAACGCAAGAGCTACAAACGCAAATTTTTGCCTGAATAAAATTTAAATAAGTTTTGTGCAAATTTTATGATTAAAGTAAGTGTTTTAATATGTTCTATTTTGAAATTGTAGACAAATTGTGATGCAATCATATCTTTTAGTGTATTAGTGTATTTACTGCATTATATAAATTATTATATTTTCACAAAAATGATGCCCAAGAAGACATTCTACTTCATTATGTTAAACTGTTGAAAATTTTACAATAAGATGAAAATCTAAAATCTTGAATTGTAAAAAAACTATAGCTTACAGAGGAAAACTAATGTCAGATTTGAGATCAGCACACTCGAATTAGGTAAGAACAAGTGTTTTTGTGGATGCAACAAAAATTTTGTTCCTCAGTTGATTATAATCAACACACGATTGAAAATTAGAAAGTTTCATAGTTGCTTGTTTCAAAATTAACATCCTTAAAACAACTCATAGCATCTCATATTAAAAAAGAGCCGATTTATAAAGATAATAAAAAAAATCCTACTTACGATAGCAGCGAAATACGAAATTCCTGGAGATAATCTTCATAAACACGCAGAACCTGTAGGAAGAAAATGACAACCATGATGAGATAATTGGTTAAACACTGACAAAAATTTTGCGTTGGCCCTCGACCTATACCCTGCACAGAAACAAAGTTCATACTGATTAGGAAAGAGG
Source organism: Saccopteryx bilineata (assembly GCF_036850765.1). Lineage (NCBI taxonomy): Eukaryota > Metazoa > Chordata > Mammalia > Chiroptera > Emballonuridae > Saccopteryx > Saccopteryx bilineata. The sequence goes on along the minus strand of NC_089491.1, from coordinate 346,587,337 downwards.
AAAGTGTCATGGGGAAACTACTAAAGACCCAGAGGGAAATATGAGTAAGGACTTCTCAGAGCTTATCCAATCTGGATGAGAGGAAGACTATTCTACACACATGTACCTTTCCCTCTAAGGAGAACGGCCAGGAGATTTGACAGCTGGACAATAAGACGAAAAACTTCTGAGTATCAGAAAGCACCATCAGCAATAACATGAAGGGTAAGCGAAGAAGCCGGGAAAACATTTCCCATATGAGTGACACAGAAATCAAGTTCTAGTGGTATAAGAAATGCACGTAAACGGGTGATGGGTGCACACTCCGACAGGGTGGCCTACAAACACTTGGATAAGTTTTAAATGTTAGAAACAGTGGTCAAGAATCTTGTGCGGACACCTCCAACCTCAATCGTAATAAAAAAAATTTTTTTTTCAAGGTAAAACAACAAGATATCATTTGTTTTCAAGAAAAGTGACAAATTAAAGAAAAAGTAACATCCAGGGCTGACAAAGATGGTGACAAGGGACCGGTCTCCGCAGTGGCAGGCGGAGGACTTGGTGCAGCCTTCCTGTAAGGCAGGTGGGCAATAGGTGTCCGAAATCTTAAGAGGGTTTTTGTCCTTTGACCTAGTACCTTGATTCCTAGTAATGTGTCTTAAGGATATAGGTAGTGACGCTCAAAGCATCCTGGAATATTTATGCTAATGACAAAATTAAAAATAATAACAGAATGTGGGCACTTTCATAAGAAGTATTTTGTACCTATTCAATATACTTTAAAAGGACCTTTATAAGGATATGAGAATATGCATTACATATTGTTTAATTAAATAAATTAGCATGTATATCCATGTATATGCTACAACCCCAATTTTTCAACACATACACACGACACATATATATGCACGTGCACGTATGTGTATGCATGTGCATGCGTGTGCATGTACAGGGATAAAGACAGATTGGAAGGAAATCCAAATGATTATCTCTGGGTGACAGGTTGATGGACAATGGCTGTGTAATTTTTAAAATTATTAAACTTAATACATTTCCAAACTTCCCACAATAAACACAGGTTGCTTTCACAATCACATATAAACAGATATATTAAAAGGAAACACACAAATTCTTCCTTAGAGGAAATTAAAAGAAAAAAAAAAGACTTCTGAACTTGCTAATCTTTTCTCCCTGGGAGTCAAGCCGAACAAATCTAATTCCTCTGGTGCTGCCCTTCTCAGCAAGCATCCATCTGCGTCCCTTCCTCTGTCGTCACATGAATTTATATGACGTCATTCACCCTCTGGTTTAGGCACCCCAGGACTGCATGGAGCGTTCCAGGAATGTTCTAGCCAGCACAGAGCCAAGGAAGGGTTCCCTAGGCCCTGAGCTTTGGTTCGTACCCCAGGTGTGAATTCTCTTCTCTCTCGCACTTGTCAGCTTGATGTGTGGGGACCGCTGGGCGCTCCGCTGACCACAGCTGACTCAGGGCCACCCCGGCATCCTGTACCAGGCAGTGCTCGTGCCCTGCATCTAACATCAGGGCACAGTTAAGGGTCCTGTCCTCTAGAAAGGCTCAGTGATGAGCGGACAAATCACTGTCCCTTTCCCATGACCTTCTGAAATGGGACAATTTCTGTACCCTGAGGAAGGGCACACAGGAAGCCTCGGCTCACTTCTTTTGTCCACTGAGGCCCTTTTCTTGCCCCTCACCCACAATGGAGACGTTGGTCACACCTCACCCAGAATGATGGGACCCCGTGTATATAAGCAGCTTATCTGGCTCACCATAAGGCAGGGGTCCCCAAACTATGGCCCGCGGGCCGCATGTGGCCCTCTGAGGCCATTTATCCGGCCCCCACCGCACTTCCAGAAGAGGCATCTCTTTCATTGGTGGTCAGTGAGAGGAGCATAGTTCCCATTGAAATACTAGTCAGTTTGTTGATTTAAATTTACTTGTTCTTTATTTTAAATATTGTATTTGTTCCCTTTTTTTTTTTTACTTTAAGATATGTGCAGTGTGCATAGGGATTTGTTCATAGTTTTTTATAGTCTGGCCCTCCAATGGTCTGAGGGACAGTCCCCTGTGTAAAAAGTTTGGGGACCCCTGCAAAAGTTGGGTTCCACGTGATGTAATATTTTCTGTAACTGTCCCCTGCCTCTCACGTTCAGGCTGGCTGTTGTGGCTTGTGACTCATACCAGGCACCAGTATTGCCCAGTTTTTTTGGGTAAGGTTCCTATTCTTCATAGTAACTTAAAAATCTGAAGGGCGAGGAGACGTGTCACCTGGTGCAGCCTTTCCTGAAGGCATGTGGGTGACAGGTGTCCAAAATCCTCAAAATGTCAATATCCATTCTGGGAATGGGGATTACTACGTGTAGGACATCTTAATTTTTGCTTCATCAGAGCTGAGTTCCCTTACACTTGACAGCATCCCTCTGAAATGAATTCGGGAGTGTGTCCGCTTTCATTGTGGTCCCTGGAAGAGAGCATGTAACATCTGCTCAGCAGAGCCTGGACTCAGCCTGCAACCACCAGACGCACGGGCACTTACTTCTCTTTGCCGATCCATGGATGGATCACCTTCCCCTGCGGCTGCTGGACCGGGCTCTCAATGGCTTCTGTCCACGTCTGTTCTTCTCCTGTGCCTCATTCTAGAAAAGGGCCCCAGGGGACATCTCAGATTTTCCATGTCTGAGCACCCTTTTCACACTGCTGTCACCACTGATCAGCGCTAGGTCCCTGTGGACCAGGCAAGCCCTTCCCCAGGAGGATTTGACTCTCCCGACAGCCTGGTCTGTTTACGGAGCAGGGGCTGAAATGATGGACTCCGCCTGTGAGCACTGCCCAGGTGCCGAGCAGTGGGCAGCTGTCTCCAGCGTTCTTCCACATGGTATATCCTTGTGTGTTCAGTGTGCATTTTTCACAACTACTCTCAGGTGAGGTCATATGCTCCAGGCACAATAACCGGCCAAGTAATTAAAATAGAAATGGAGGCATTACAATTCAGAACAGCAGCAGCGACGTGACCTGTGAGCGTGCGGCACAGAACGCACATCTGTAGGAACGGGGACACCATGTGTGAGGGCCGATTCTCGGAATCAGCCTGAGAAAGAACTGCAAGGGGGAAAGGTAATAAATAAATAGATAGATAGATAAATAAATGCTCCATTTTATTGGACCATTTGCCACCTTCTCCCAGTTTATTTTCTCTCTAAACGTTTCAAGTAGTAACATAAAACTAGTCACGCGCTCATGTCGTTTTCTAACAAAATGCGGTGCCCGTCGATACACTGAGATTTTGTTTCCACTCCCTCCGAGGGTCAAATGAAGGCCTCTCAGAATGAAAGAAATTTCATGACTAAAGGTCAAGAGTAGGGGAAAACTCATAGACTTCGTTCAAAGCAGCCCCCTCTACTGCTTGGATATTATTAATGTCATAGTCATGGACCTCGCACCTTTGAGAGGTAAAGTGACCTGTCAAGTGGTGCGTGGCAGAATCAGCATCCAAACCCAAGCCTCCACGCATGTGCCCTTTCTACGGCCCTGAATTAATGCCTGTCGGCCGCCACCTCCTTGCAAAAGTCTGGCACCTGAATGGGTCCCTGGGTACCAAAGGTGTCCAGACTGTCAATTTCTGAGAGAGAGAGGAGGTCAAAACTGTGGATGGATGTAGTATGAAGCTCCTTGCTCTTTGTTGATACTTAAGCATCAGCTGAATGCATACAGATAACCTATTTCCTCTTCTCTAGAAATCCTCTTGGGTCCTGCTCATTTTTGTAATCATTATGGGGTAGGGATTTGGGGTAAGTGCAGGTTAAATTTTTATCCTATAGTTTTCTTCCCGAAGGAAGCAATTACTTTTACTAACACTCTCTTGATTACATATGAAGCTAGTATTTAATTCTGAATCTTTTTTTAAAAAATGTTTCTTGTTGATGGTTAACGTCTTAGTTCAATTTTTGTCTGTGCCACAAACTGTGGGAGTCTGCCACCTAGTGGCTGAATGTTGAAATTACTCTCCCCTTGGAGTTGAGTGTTGTGTAGGAGAATTTCAGGTTTCCTTTTATTCAGAAACAGAAAAATATCAGAGTTGTACAAATAAGTAAAATTTTCTAATAAAACCTACGGGTTTAAACGTGAATTCCACAGGTACAGAGAATGAGATTGTAGAAGAATCAACAACAATTTAAGTACCAATTTCCTGGTGTTATTGGGCCTCTAATGATGAAATGGCCCATGCTTTTAAAAAAAAGATTTAAATGTGAGATTGAGAGGTAAGGAGTGTCTAGCAGGTCCCAACCATCGAAAGACCCAGGTACATAACTCTTGAGTTTTAAATTCCTTCTGGTTACAGTATAGGTAATATTCCTCCGGACATGCAGTTCTAGGGTTACAAATGGGGTCTCATTACTAGTAAAAAAATAAAAGTGATCGTCTCCTGTCCACGATTGTGGGCCCTTCCTTAGCCACTCGGCTCGCTCTGCACCCTCATCTAGGACTGAAAGTTCTCAGGGGTTGTCTCTCCCGGGCTCCTGGGCACAGGCTCTCTGGTACAGAGGGTTCCGGAGCCGGCCCTCCTGGGTTTGACCTTGGGCAAGTGTTTACGTTCTCTGCCTCAGTTTCATCATTTGTCATTGAATAGATGTCAGGATCAACTGAGCCAATTTAGGCAAAGGGTTTGGCACAGCGCCAGAGACATCTAAGCATCGTACCTGGGCTTGCTGATGGGGTTCTGCCCCCAGGCTGTGACTGCTGTTTTATCCTACTCTGTCTGGCTCCGACCGTAGGGACGGCTGCTGTGGCGTGTAGGCCGTGAGGCCCCGGCAGCTGGGAGGCTCCGTGGAGATGGCGGCGCCCGTTGGTCCCCACAGGACCATCTGCAGTCACACGGTGCCTGTCCATGGCCGTTCTGAGGCTGTTCCCCAAGTCCTAGCAGCTGAGACCACGGCTACCTTTGCTGGTAGCCTTCAAGGTAGATGCTCTGTACTCTCTTCTCTGACCAAAATTTTTGTGTCACCTCTGTTGCACGGGGCCCCAAACAGTGTTACCTTCTGCGCCCAGTGTCTTACTAACATCTGGATGGCGCTGCAGTTTCCTCTCCCCAGGAGTCATGGATAGCCACCTGCATGCATGTGGAGCAGGTGCAGCGTAACTCCCAGGTACGCGGTACCCTCCGGAGGAAGGCTGCTTGGGCTCAAATTCTATTTCCCACCTGGGTAACTGTAGGCAACTTCACTCGGAGCCTCAGTTCCCTCGTCTGTAAAAGGGGGATGGCAGTAAGTGCTTCTCTTAGAGGGAAGTGGAGGGGGTTAAACACTGTAGCCTCAGAACTCACGTCCACCCGAAGTCTCAGAATGGGACTTTATTTGGGAAGCGAGTCTCTGCAGATGTGATGAGTTAAGGCTCTCGCAGTGAAGTCCTGTTGGATTTAGAAGGGCTGTCAGTCTGATGACTGGTGTCTTTTTTCAGAAGAGGAGAGAGACACAGAGACACAAAGAGGAAAGCATGCGTGGAGACCAGTGTGAAGACAGAGTCAGAGAAGGAGGGATGCCACCAAAGTCCCACAATGGCCGGGCCCCCCAGGTGCAGGAAGAGGCAGGAAGGACCCTCTCCTGGAGTCTTGGGGGGCTGTGGGGGGCGAGCAGGGCCCTGTTCGCACCTGGATTTCAGACTTCTGGCCTCCTGAACTGTCAGAGAATATACACTATTTCTGTTGTTTTAAGCCACCAAATTAGATAAGAACCATTTGTCACTGGCCTGGTGATTGGTATCATTGTGCCCAGAAATGATCCTGGATGATATCACGCTCACTAGTCACATGTTTGGGAGCCCAAACGGCACCAGCCAACCCCATGGTAACAAAAGCCCGTTAACAACCAGAAGGAGAAAACTCTAGGGAGAAGTTCCCTCGAATGCCAGCGTTTCTCTCGGCTTTGCGTCACTTGCAAAATAAAAATAGGAGGGGTGGGTGTCTTAGTATTATATATTTTTTGAACTCATCTGGGGGCTTTATAATGCTTTCACGTTTAGGAGTGTGGGACCGTCAGTTTCTCAAACTGGAAAATGTTGCTTTATATATGAAGATTGAAAAAAAAGAACCCCCAAGGCCCTTATACACCCCCCCTTTGTTTTGTTAACTTTTTCTCTATGATAAGCACGCAGTTTTTCTGTATTTCTGAATCCGACGACAGATAGAATGCAAAATTATAATTCCCGCAAGGGAACTGCCTTCTACCAAGTGGTGATGACTCTACTGGAGAAATGGAAAGTTCTCTCTCTGGTCTTAACATTCTCGTCCATGATCTGGTTGAAGATACAGCAGAAATGGTTCTCCAAGGCGGCCTGCAGGACAGACAGAGGTGGGGAGGAGGAGCCAGGTGTCTAGAGAGGTCTTCAGGGCCCCGTGAGGTCAACGGGCTAACCGGCGGAGCTGAAGCCACTGAAGGGAGGCTCACAGGGATAAGGAGTTCAGCGTTTCACTCTTAGATTTTACCATGAAAGGGAAAGAGGAAAAGGACCTGGTGTTTTATCTCACGTTCGCTGGGAGCCGGCTGCCCGGCCAGCAATCGCTCGTGGGCCCGGAGTCGGTGTTTGCCGTCTCTCAGATACCACCCGGCCTCTGTATGTGAACAAGGGCCCTGACAAACTGATGAAATTAGGAAATAAAATAGTTATGAAGGCGGTGCTTGTCTCTCCCTGTTTCTAGCTTCAGAAAAATGCAAAAAAAAAAAAAAAAAAAAGTTATGACTTCCCCCTAGTGTGAGCAAAATAAACCCTTAATACCGCTTATCTCTGACTTCCACAGAGCCCTGGAGAAGCAGATATTATGGTCCATGTTCTACAGAAAAAGGAAATTAACCCGAGAGGGGGTCACACACTCTCCCCCCCCACACACACGTCCTTGACCTCGTGGGAAAGATTAATTTGAGATCATGCGCTCTTTTTATTAGGTTGGGAATGTCCCACTGAAGGGCGCAAGGCTTGGAGCAAATTATGCACCTTGGACAGTAGGAGATCAGAATACGTCACCCCCTTAAAATGCTACTTTGGCATAAAGAGCTGAAGACAACAGAGAAACAGCAGATGGCAGAGAAGGCTGTCACAGGGAGGCAGGTAGATACGAAGTCTTACTAAAATCCCCCTTACCTTCATTAGTTACCCCCACATATCTACCTTCCCAAAGTTTGATCCCCTTCCCCTCTGTCCTGTCCCTTTGCTACACAATGTTTTTTTTTTTTTAATGTATAATATTATATATTATATAAGCCCATGTTCTCACCATTGAGTTTCTCCTGTGAGGATGTGTATGCACCACCCCATTAATAAACTGTTTCTCCTCTTGTTCATAATTTTTGTCAGCTTAATTTCTAGGGCCCCAGCCAAGGAACCTAGGAGGACAGAGGGAAAAGGGGTTTTGTTTGTTTGTTTGTTTGTGGCATTTCAGGGCAGTCTAGTGTGCTGGGAAGAGGCCCCTTGTTCACCCGCGATGAGGTCAGCAGGAGAGCAAATCCTGGTGCTAAAAACGTGGGAATTTTCCAAGTTGCTTTCCTAAAGACCGATCAGTTTATATGCCTATCTGGTGACCCATACTGGAGCTTCCATTGCTGTGGGAGCTGTGTGACTTTGGGCAAGGTGACTAACCTCTCTGTTTTCTCATCTATAAAGCAAACTCCAATAGCTCTAACCTTCCATGGTCCCTTGGACTCAAGCCTGTACACTGTAATCACTCATGGCCTGCATTTCTTAAACCTTCCTTGGTGTTTGGGATGCTCGTGTCCAAACACACGCTGGGTGCATCTCCCTGGTACATGAACCTGCACCAACGCTTGCCAGGCCAGGAGACAGCGTCCTGCACGCGGCAGGCTTCCTGCTGGCTTTACTGGTATGGAACAGTTTCAGGAAAACAGACATCTCACAACACGGATGACTTTCATTACTCCTTCCAAGTGTTCCCTCTCCCCAAGTCGTCTGTGATAAAGTCTCCCGCAGGAAACGAGGGAGTCATACCCTCTCTGGTTCCAGGCGCCCTGACTCCTTCATCTCCGTGGTTATCTGGAAGATTCTGTTCCATCTCACCACAAAGTACTGCCCCGACTTACCCTTCGCCTCACGTACCCTTCTTATAACATAAAGGAGGGACTTATCTCTGACCCCAGGAATGTTGTTAGGTCGCCGGGAGTGACGGACACCCTGCTTTATGGAGACAGAGCTCCAGTTTCCTGAAGGTGGCACTGTCATTTTACTTCTGCCCGCACAAACACTGCGTCACACACAGAGACCCACCCCCTGTCCAGTCCTCGGGCCCTCGGATTCATTGATGCGGCTGTGCCTGATGCTGTAACTACACCAAACAGAAGTGCATTCGCTGGGGGGGGGGTGTGTGTAAAAGCAGTGGGAACACAAGTGTAGACACTTAACCAAAGTTAAAAATTAACCAGGTGATCAGAAAAGAACCCACACAGAACCACTCTGCTATGGTTTTATTTCTCTTATCTAAGACCTTAATATCATGTAAGTCAAGTCTAAACCAAGTGGATTAATTAACCAGTGAGTATTATTGAGATCGATTAGTCTCAGAGTGACCAAAATCTCAGTTCAACCAGAGTGTCCTCCCAAACCCTGTCCCATGAAAAGGATGTCCCTGCCCCAAGGGATCACATCCTATCAAGGGAGGTCACATCCTACCTGTCCAGAGATGCGTAAGCCACCTTTGGACGAAGGGGCTTCCATGGACCCAGTGATTTGGGGTCTCCCTGAGTCATGCTGAACAATTCTAATGGAATGTCTCAGAGTGAGCCCGACTCTCACAGTTGAATTCTCGAACATCGAGCCAACTGAGCATTTTCTACAAGCCCCATTCCTGCGGAGACCCGGGGAGATGCGCAGCCCGCCCGCCCGCCCGCTGCCTGCGGCGCCTGCCGTGCTGAGTGCGACAAACAGGGCATTTAGTCGAGTAGCATTAAACATGAACAGGGACGTTTCCTGGGGGCTGTATCTGTCATCTTGAATCCTTTCAAGAGCGTAGTGAGCTCCAGAAATGTCATCTGTTTGCAAAGCCACGTGCCACAGGATTGCAGTCTGCTTTGCAAGTGTTATGAAGCTGCAGAGAGGAGGAGAGGATCCTCCCTCTGCTCCCGGGAAGGCTCTGAGTCTGCTGCAGGGTGGGGGAAGCCTTGGGCGGGGGAGGAGGGAGGCCAGGCTCTTAGGAATTCCCGAGTGTGTGGCATGTGCACGTGAACCCTGTGGGGGGGACGTGGCTGGGGCCCCCTGCAGAGCTCCCATCAGCACCGGGAACCAAGTCGACCAGACCAGCTTGTCTTCACAGGGACCAAACCACAGGCAGATGGAATTGCTGGGCTTTGTGAGTTCAGCTGGCCACAGAGCCTTCGTGTCTCTGTGAGGTGTCTCAACCTCAGTGGCGAGAAAACCTTTGGATTTGCTGCCTGCCCGGAAGAGCCAAAGTTGAACTGTTGTGTTCTAATTCTGCTTTCAAGGAACCAAGATCTGAGTCTCTTCGGAGTCAGCTGTCCTGGGGCCTCCTGGGAAAATAACGTCAGCTCAGCCTGCTTTGCAAGGGACTGTGTCCTGTTTTGTTTGCATTTGTTTGTGTATGTTTCATTTTCTTCTCCACCGGAAATCTGAGTGGTGCAGTATTCGGGATGCCAGTCTCCTTAGCAAGGTAAAGTTCATGTGCCCTCACTGGGGCAGCCCCGCCCTGCCTGGGTCCTTACTACTTTAACGACCAGAGTGTTGGCAGAACTCTGGAGACCCATGGCTTTCTGGGACTCATTCCTAATAGAATAATAATAGAAGGTACGCTGACTAATTCAGTGACTGCCTTGTTCCAGATTCCTTTTTACAGCTTCATGTTAACTCACAGCAACTCTCTATAAAGGCAGGTATGCCCACCTCTACCTCTTCGGTGGAGACCGAGGCACAGTAAGTTCTACAGCCTGAAGGCACACTAGTAAGTAAAAGAGGGATATGAAGTTCAAAGTCAGCTCCCAGGTCTATGCCATGCCACTTCACCAACAGACCAAACTCGGAACTTAAAATATGGGGAAGAACTCGCCAGAGAATAATGCAATAGCTCAATTAACAAAAAACATTGACTGCACTGGCCAAACAAACAGCTCAGCTGATGACAACTCTTCCACGCACCTTTGGGCTTTGTGCCTCAGTCTTTCTTCAACAGGGAGGTCTGCGTTCTCTCTCCGGTCTGGCTGGGGACTCAGGCCCGTGACCCGAAATACTGAGCTCCTTTTTTTGTCGTTGTTGGTTGTGATTTCTCAACTGCAGGCGCGCAGTTGACATTTTGTCTGGGCGAGTCTCTGCTGGGGGCACTGTCCTGGTGTTGCTGGGTGGGGGGCGGGGGGCAACATGCCTGGGCTCTCCGCACCTGATGTTAGTATTAGTAGCACCTTCTCCTCCCCGTTGTGACAATCAAAATGTCTCCAGCCACTGCCCAGTGTAGCGGGGCAAAATTGCCCCAGTTGGGAAAGAACACATGTGCGTGCGTACACACACACGTGCACCAAAGACAAAATGAAAATGAAAAACGGTTTCACTTGGCGGTGTCTTTAATGCTGTGTCTCCTGTGATCTCTCCTTGAGTCCCTTTGTAATATCCTGCTGCAGAGACTTATTTCCTGCTGTCAGTGTCACCATAGCGACGCTAACCTAGGCAGGCGTGGTGACATCACTCGCGGGACAGGGCAGCCGGAGCTGCTAGGTGAGACATCCCGGGACGCGGGTTTATTCAGAGGAGCCCAGTGTGGCTGCTGCCCCGAGGCTGCACAAGGGACCCAGCGCCGTCGTGCAAAACTTCCGAAATTTTAGAATAAACTCGGCATGTGCAAACATGGAAAAGGTGAAGTACAGGTTAGTAGTTACAAGACAATCCCAGGATGTCAAGTACAGCATAGGGAATAGGGTCCCTAATATTGTAGTAACTATGCTCAGTGTCAGGTGGGAACTGGAAATATCGGAGGCGGGAGGCAACTACTTTGTAAAGTATATGACAGTCTAACCACTAGGTTGCCCACCTGAAACTCATACAAAATCATGTTGAATGTAAACTTTAATAGAAAAAAAATATTTTAAAAAGGATGGCTAAGCAAAGAAAGTGCAAATAAACTTGTGAAGATGTCCAACCTCAGGTCACAAGGCAGCGTGCACAGGAACCTGACCCGCCACCTGATGATTTCCCAACCCGCCAGAGGCCGGTTCTCACAACACCTGGTTACTATCAACCAAACAGACGGCCCCACGCGGCGAACACCCTCGAACCTTTCCCCTAGACTCTCCAGAAACAGGTGGAAAGCCTCCCAACTCACTGAGCCTCCCAAGGAAAGCAGCAGCCTCAAGAACAGAACTATGCTAACACGCCGATCTCCTCTGATGGCTTTCCCGTGGCCCGGCTGTCACGCATGCACCTGAGAAATGGCTTTGGGGGGTGAGGCACAGACTCAGGCTGCGCAGACAGGTGCTCACCTTCCAGACAGAACAGGCGCTCCAGGACGGGCTAGAGCCAGGAGTCCCCAGACAGGCGCGATTAGAAGCCCACGCTGGGCGGCGGCTGTCCCTCCCTGTGTGGGGAGGAGGCCCTCTCATCCTCACCGCCAGGCGCTGCTGCGCCCACGTGGAGCCCGTGTGCGTGCAGAACGCATGCGTGCCAGCATCAGCACACCTGTGACCACTCCCGTGCACGCGAGGCAGGTGCTGGCTTTTACGCTCATTTGAGTGGGGCTTTGGGCGGTGGGGCGGGAACTCCGAGAAACTGGGCCATTCCTACTCCCTGGTCTGGAAAAGGGGCTTGTGAGCTGAAAAGGAAACTTGATTCTCCAAGAGGATGTTTCTCTAGAAAACGCTGACTAGCCTGTATGTGTTTCTATGATGGAAAGCCATAAGGAATTTTTTTTTTTATTGTAAAAAGTATACTACATAAAAATTTGCCATTTTTACCTTTTTAAAAAAATTTTAAATTTAAATTTTTAAAAGTTACAATTGGCATTTAATATTATATTAGTTTTAAGTAGACAGCACAGTGGATAGACATTTCTATTCCTGACAAAGCGGTCTCCCCGATAAGTCTAGTACTCACCTGGCACCCACCACACATGGTTATGACAATACTATTGACTGTGTTCCCCGTGCTGGACTTCACATCCCGTGACTATTTTTATAACAAGCGGTTTGTAGTTGTTAATCCCCTCACCTTTCCCGCCCACTTCCACCCACGACCTTCCGTCTGGTCTCTGTATCTACGAGTCTGTTTCTGTTTGGTTCATTCAGTTTGCTCTTTAGGCTCCACATATAAGTGAAATCATATGGTAGTTGTCTTTCTCTGTCTGACTTATTGTAGCAAAATAACCATTTTTTTTTAAGTGTACAAGTTGGTGGCATTAACATTGTTGTGCAGCCATCCCCGCTGTTTTCAAAACTTTATTACCCCAAGCAGAAACCCCACACCCACCAAGCAGTCCTGAGTTCCTGTGCTACCCCAGCCCCAGGGAACCGCCATCCTACTTTCTAGATGCTTCATATAAAGGAATCACACAGTATTTATCCTTCTGTATTTAGCTTTTTCTACTTAGCATGATGTTTTCGAGGTGTGGCCATGATTAAGGAAAAACTGTAGGTAAAACGTTCCATGGTCATAGAAAATCCTGATATGAAAATAATTTGGGAAAAAGTTATTGCCCTGACGATAACTAACATTTACTTAGCACTTACTATGAGCCAGGTGCTGTGTGGGAAAGGGTACATTGTTTAAATAATCCTTTCAAGAACTCCACAATAAAGAGATAAAGAGGTTAGGATGGATCAATTTCATGCTTCAGGTAAGGAGGTGGAGGATTTAGTGGAATTCAGCCAAACCAGTCAACGGGTTGAGTCAGTCAACTGGCTCTGGGCTGAAATTCTTGTTTCCTGACCTACCCTGTCTGTCTGATCACAGTTTCTTTGTTCTCTTTCTTCATCACGTTTCTGTTTGAACCTTTAAATTAGCACCTACTACAGACTCCTGAGTATTAGAGCTCCTTGTGTGGATGTCCCGTCTGCCTGACTGGGTGAGTTTCAGAGAAGAGAGAATGAATCCTTCAGTTTTATCTCCTGGGCCCAGCACTGTGCTCGGCATATCACGGGTATCCAATAGAGGCAGGATTGACTGGAGCATCTTAGCATGCGTGTCACGGGGTTAGACTTTGGAAGAAGAACACTCCCCAGACTCTTATTTATTAATCAGGGCTTTCTGAACCACCTAGCACATTGGCTTGTTTCCTGGAAATCACTCCGTCCGTTGCTATCCCATCAACATTCCAGTGTTCCCCCCAGGGTGTTTAGGATGAAAAATCAAAACCACAGGCCCTTGTTGCCATGATACTGGTTTCCCCACTGTGGTGGCTGCTAAGAGCTTCTTCCTTCCAGCTTTTAAGGATAGACTTGACCAGGAGTCCAAGCAAATATGATTAAAAGCCTCTTTTTCGTATTTGTAATGTTCCCTGTAATGGGAGGAAAGCTCCGTGCTCCTGACACACCCGGGCAATGGATTAAACTCTGGCTGTGCTTGTGTTTTCACGGGGATGTGGGGGGATCGTGTTACAGATGGACACTCATGTCCATACAAAGCCAGTATGGTGGCAGCTGCAGAAGAAGTTTTGCGGAAAGAACAAGGGGGTGGGAGTCAATGATGAAACGTGTGATACCCAAGACAGGGCTCATTAACAATGGCCCAACAGGCTCACTGGGATGCCTGGTATGATGAATAAATACATCTAAGCCCTTCTCCTAAGGAACTGTTCAAAAGATGGCATTTCTTCTCTTCCTGGTCCAGGTGAGGGTAAAGGGGGTAGAGGAGTCCAGCCTGATGTGTGGAGAATGGAAACCCAGGAACCAATGTGCACTATGGAGCCTCTTCCGTAACTCCCCCCCCTCCCCCCACCCCAAGAAGTTAGATTCCAGCGGTTGGTTGCATCCCCCTCTAGGTCTGCCCCTTGGTTAATAGGGATGTGGGTCAAGTTCTACGTAGCCCATTCTCTTACTTTCGAGGAGCCTGTTAGCCTCGTGGCCCTGCCCTCCTAATCTGCATTCAGGTGAATCCGAGCTGCTGCCTAATCCCCACTCAGATTTGTCAATGGTTAAAATATTGGCTGATGAGTTTCATATAAGGGCATCTTCAGGAGAAGCTGGAAGAATGAAAACCCTCTGAGACACAAAAGAAGTAGAAGTGCTGGCTTCTTGGCAAATGTATGTGTGAACCTCTCAGGTGGAGAGCTGACCTGGGGAGCCTTGAAACAGACCCTGAAAGGCTTGGAGGAAAGAGTCTATAACAACCAGGAGGGAAAACTGGCTTTAGTCCCCGGCCGGCGGGTAGACTGACATGGAAACAGACAATTACAGCACAGCCTCATTACTGAGATGCTAAGGGTGTGAACCAAGAGCTGTGGTCCTAAAAATTTGCCAGGAATTTGTCAGTTTAAGAAGTGGATCAGGGTGCTCAAGCCCGAGGGAAGCACTGGATGGCAAAGAGTGTTGGGTGGGGGTTTATATGTGCATGTGTAAACATGTTCGCACGTGGTTGTGTGCATGCGAGTGTGCACACGTGTGAATGTGTGTGTGTACAGGACACATGGCAGTGCTACTGGCATGCAGGTACTGGGAAATATTACTGTGTGCTTGTGGATCAGAGCTGAACAGATGAGGGGCAGGGAGATTGGGTGGGCAGAAGATAAACTTAAAAATTAAAAGAGACTTTTTAGCAATAACCATACATGTTGAGAATGTAATTATTTGATCAAGCAAGAAAGTCAATAGTTGTAAGTGGCTCCCTTGTGGTTTTGGCCACAGGGTAAGCAGTCGGCTTCAATTCCTCTTCCCGACTTGACTTACCTCGGCTCGTTCTTGTTCAGCACCATCAACCACCCTCTGCTCTATCCTCTGGTTCTAACACTCCTCCCACTCTCATCACGTGAGCTTCCAGATGAAAGTGCCCTTCTGTTCAAACCCTACCTAGCCCCGCTGGTCTCTCCTGCTGGATCTTCCCTAGTGAGTCCATCCCTCCCCCTCACCTCTTTTCTGAAATCAGGTGGACATCCTCAAAGTCTGCTGGTGGGAGTGTGAATTGGTGCGAATTGAAAAAAAAAATTATCAAGAGCCCCATAAATGGTATATCCCACAGGGACTTCTCAAAGGACTAGTAACATTCGAAAGGCTGTTTACCCTCATTAGTAATCAGTGAAATGCAAATGAAAGCAAGTTAGATTAATATTCAGATAGCATTTCCACCTCTTAAATTGGCAGAAATGGTAACAATGCTAATGCTTGGAGTTGCGGAGGGTGCGAGGAGTGTCAATTGGTAAAATCTTTGGGAGGGCCCTTGGGCAATGCGAATCAAATATATATAACCAGATGTTGGAGCATCCTGTGCCTAGGAATTTATCATAAAGTAATGATGGATAAAAAAACATTATCTACTTATAAATATGTTCTTTGCAACAACATTTCAACAGGGAAAATCCAGATGCTATCTACATGTCCAATAACAAGGATAAAATAAAATAACAAATAGTAGATAGTAAAGTAACTATGGGTATAGCCATATGGGACACCATTCAGTCAGGAAAACAAGGGGAACTATTCAGTACTGCGAAATGTGACAGTGTTCTGGTGTTTAGTGGCAGATGAAATTAGTTAAGATGAGGTCACATTGGGGCACAGTGTCCCTAAGCCAATATGACTGGTGTCATCATAAGAAGAGACATATAGAGACGAAGGACAGGTGCAGACTGCTGTGAAGACAGAGGCAGATGTTGGAGTTACGCAGCCACAAGCCTAGGAAAGCCTGGGGCTACCGCAGACTAGAAGAGGGAGCAAGCATTTTACTGTACTAAGTTCTTTAGGGAGACAGCGGAGCTCCTGCTGACACCTTGATCTCAAACTTCCAGCCTCCAGAATGGTATGAGAATACATTTCCATTGTCTTAAGGCACCCAAGTTTGTAGTCATTTGTCACAGCAGTCCCAGAAGCCTAATATGCTTGTACGTCAGATATTATTGCAGACAAGGTCACTGGAAATGATTCTGTTATTTCTGATTTCCAAGTGGGTGGGGACACAGCCAGTCACCCCACCTCGGCTCTCAGATTTGTATCGAGCCTGGTGTCCACTGTGGGCTGGACCCACCTCTCTATGGTGAGGACTTGGGTCCCTGCTCACAGTACCACAGAATGTCTTATTCTGGCCTATTTGGAGGTGAGGCCAGAGAGAGTGTATGGACATAAATTCCAAGTGCCCCCAGAGGACTTCCGTGGCTTTGGAGGTCCTAACAATCCCCATAAATGTGCCTTGGAGCCTCAGTGTCTTGTAGGATGGGGGGGAGGTCATGGCTTCTTTACCTCTGTTTGTACTGAAATAGGTAAAGGGATCCCACTGGGGCATGGCCCAAGCGCTTTCCCAGCACTGGGTCCTAGCAGCATCCAGTATTACTGTTGAGTTTACATGACCCATTCCATTCCCTGAAGCTCCACTACCTTCCTAAGCCGGCTCTCGTCATTCACCTTCCTGGGAGAGTATTTCATTGCCTCCGCCGGTTCTAGTTTGTAACTCTTTCCCCCTGAATGCTGCTCCTCATTAGGAGTGAATTTAGTTTGTCCCCATGGTGCCCAGACCAGCACCTGTCTCGCCTAAAGGCCCTTTCTGTCCCGTGGGCCAGCTGTTTAATTCACCAAGCACGCTGTCATTGTGTCCTATACCCTGAGAGTAGTTAGAACAGATGCTTTGTCCCCCCAGATGTCGGGTCCCGCACACTAGGATTAGGTGAGAGGTCATCTCACCCAGATGGCTCACCTGTGAGATCTGCTCCCCCCCTTCTTAGAGTTGGTATCATAGGTGACAGCTGGCTTCTCAAGGGACACATCCCTTGAAGCCTCTGCTAGTAGTGACCGTCTGCAGATGGCCAGTGCTTGTCATGTGACCCAGTGCCTGCTTTGTTCCTTCTCCATTGTTCCAGAAAACAGGTGTCTTCTTAAGAACCGATGTACATTTCCCCTCAAATCAATCACATAATACAGGACAGGTGTCAAGGCAAGGCACTTTGATTTTAAGATGATTCACACTAACTCGTGTTTCTGTCCCACGTGTCCCAGACTTGCATTTTATAACACTAGACACGGATACTAATTAAACGTGAGAGTTCCCTCCTGCAGTGACTCTGTAATGATAGGCCTGGCAGTAATCAACGTGTCGGCAACACTCGTGAATGATTTAATGTGAATGCCACGACTACTGCTTGGAATGAAACCGAATGGGCTCTAAACATTTTATTTAGCGGTGTCCTAGTGTGATCGGCCCAGGAATATATTACAGAGGCTTCCTGTATTTTGGACAAAGCCTGAGGTGGGCTTCCAGCGAGACTTGTGATTTCACCAGGACCCTCTCCTTTACCATGAGGGACACAAGAGACGACACTGGCCCGTGGGTCCGGCTTCAGAAACGCCACTTCAGCAGAATGCTGTGCCGGTTCCGCTCGACGCCAGGGAAGAATCATTATGTTACAATGACTGTCTGTGAGTACATCCGTGAATGAAGAAGGAACAAAACACAAAGAATTGCTCTTAGGATAATTAAAACTAGTTTGGATTTTTTAAAATTTTATTTATTTATCAATCTGGTTTCTAATATAATTTGAGTTAAATGAAAGACATTCACCAAGAACATGAGGCATACATACATAATTTTCCTTCTTTCATTCTGGTGTACATGCTGTTGCTTTTAGAGGGTGAAATTCCGTGTGATTCCGCAGGGGGTGGAACCCTAACTGACTTTACAGAAAGAGGATGTAGCCCAACTTCTCACGGCGCTAACCTCCGTAGTCACCATGCTAGTTGAGAGAAAAAAAAAAAAAAAAAAAGGAAAACCCGACGGAACAAAACTTAGATTCAGAGACACTTAGGACTGTTTCCTGGCCTCCACGAGAAGAGCCTCCCTGATTTCAGACCTCTCAGAATCCGGCATTCACCGGACGCTAAGCCAAGGCCTGGAAAGGGCGCAGACTCTCTAAGGAGACCCGCTCTTAAAGCACATGTTTGTCGGGACAATAAACTTGTGAATGCGTGTTAGACATCAGTACCTCTGTGCCCCTCTGTCTGTTACCTCCTGCCGGTCCTTGTTCAGTGGGAGTTAACCAGCTTTTCAACACTGTTTCCCTGGCAATCAGTTTTACACCCATACTGCTTGCATCCAAAACATACCACTGAAAAAGAAATTGGACGTTTCCAACATGATTGCGCAGAGCCAGCAGACTCTGCAACATGTCACACTAGTTTCTTGCGCTGTCATATTAATAAGCCAGTCCAATCACATGGAAGGCGGGAATAAGATACAAGTTGCATGGAATGAGAACTCAGGGCTTTGTGCACATGGAGTCCGGATTTCTCTGGCCTTGGGCTGTGTTGTCCCTTGCACTGTTGACAGGGTGGGTCCCTGGCTACGTAATTTAACAGTCTACAGTGATGCCTGCAGGTCTCCCACCTTCCTGGACGTGGCCACATCGTTTCTTCTGATGTGACTTATAAACCACAAGCCAGAAAGCATGTCTCCATTGACTTTGGCCTTTATATGTGGGTTTCGAAGTATTCTAGAATCAGTGTCCCTCACAACTGTCTTATAAAAGCAGTAAAACAGCTCTAACTTACATATTCACAAAGTGGGGGGGGGGGGACAGAGGTTCAGCGACTTGGTGAAGGTCCCACAGCAAGGCGGGGGCGGGGGACAGAGAGAAAGGGTTAGAACTCTATCAGCTGACTCTCATGGTCCTCACTCCCCAAATAGCATTTAAAAAATGATTTGGTTTTTTAGCCCAAATCAGCTAGACATGCTGTTGTTGTCTCCCACCCATTTCGGGATCAGGTGGTTCTACTGGGTCTAGAAGTTTGTGACCTATATTTGGCTGAGTAGCTGGAATTCAAATCAATAATTCGATTTGATAATTCGCTGCCTTTCTTTTTTGAAAACTGCTTGATGGGATGATGAAAAAGGAGAAAATAGGGAGAGGTTCACACCAGCTGCTCATCGTTTTTGGAGGTGTGAGACATAAAGGAATCATTTAAATGTTTACATCATAAGAGAAAGGGGAAGAATAGGAAAGAACGGATCCTGTTATAGAAGGAGGTCACAGTGTCTTCCTGACCTTATACTGATACTATGTTTCCATATCCGGTGGCTGTTAGCTTTTTCTCTAAGTGCGTGGCTTATAGCCCTGGTGTCTAGCTTTCGCTGGCACCTGGTGGCCCAAAAGACGTTCAATAGTCACGTGAAGATCTCTTCGGCAGGTGCCAATTCTTTCTCCCATGCCTCTGAATTCGTGATCCTGTTAGAAGTTGCTTGTGTATCAAACGCAGGGCAACAGGGCACTTTCCAACAAAGGCACTCCAAACTCCCGTTCCCAGCTCTTCAATATAAACTTCACCCAAGTCGCTTTCTTTCCTCCCTTGTGGTTGAAAGCCACAAGGGAAAATATAGTCCTACAAAGAAGGGCCAGAGAAGAGCTTGAGGTAACATAGCTCCTTACCCTGAAGCTAGTTTCCTTGCGCTCTAAGGAATGTTATTCTGAGAGCTTAGAATGGCGCTGATTTGACATTCATTTGAAGGTCTCGCTCCTAGCTTCTCACAGGTGCTGGCTCTATTCACAGAGGACATTTCCTGCACCAACAACCCTAAAACCCAACAAGGGCTTTCCCTAAAATGGTAAACAAGTTTGTTTGTTTGTTTTAAAAACTGTTGGTTTTGTTTTGTCTGTTCTTAATATGTAAAGACACGCTACTTCTGGCCTTCAGCACTTGGTTGACAAATGCATCGGGATGGATGTCGAGATTCTGCAGAACATGGCTGACAAAGTACGGTGAGACACCCAGCCTCGTTGTCGTGGCGATGTAGGCTGCACTGTCCTACACTTGCAAGGGAGGGAACTGGAGAAAGCTGGTTTCCTTTCTTCACACAAACAAATTATCGTTTAAACAGCCCTGGGCACAGCCTTCATAAACAGAAGGAGGAATTATCGTGAAGACCACGTCCCAAAGAGAGGCCAAGATTTCCAGCATTCATTTGGCACTTAGTACCTTATATACCTTTCTGTGTTCTATGGGCTGGATTGTAACCCCCTTAAGGACAGGGACGGTCATAACCCTGTGTCCTAAACATCCTAAGTGACGGTGACAGGGGCGACCCAGGAATCCAGCAGGCATTCCCATGCCCTAGGTTTGTGAATTTGGTCAGAGATGTGTTGGGTATGACTTGTAACATTTTGTAGCAGGAAAGTGGAAGGAAGAGAGAAGAAAGGGTGGGAACATTTTGATATCAGGGGCTATTTGGACTTTTTAAATTCCCTAACGATTTGGGGAAGAAAGAGGCGGGGCTGAGACAATGCACAGAGAACAAAGCTATCAAGGGAAATGCAGGAAATAATCAACTCCTGGTCCCGCATTACTTGTTAGTTACTAAGGTCAAGCCTGTAAAATAGGTTTTTTTTTAAAAACCAGGAACATTTCTGTAACATGACGTTTTAAAATTTGCTTTTTCAATTTGACAATACATCAAAGAGCCCTGAACGATAATCATCTTGGCTCAATTGATAGCCTTTGTTTTCAGTGTCATTTGTAAATGTCACTGTGTTCTGATATTTTGACATATTAAATACTCTCCATTTTTTAAATGTGTTTTACGGAAGAGTGATCAAGACCATTCTCAGGGAAGGGGGTTCCTGAGCGTGCCGGGTGCCAGCAGGTAGGGAGGGGCACTCGGTTGGTTTTCCTGTTACCCTGACTTGACTGGGTCCAGTGTCTCCTGTGGCATGTGCCACTGGTGGTTCCGGATAACATATTCCTTACTCAAGAAATGGAGATCCTCTGATAAGATAAGCATTAACAAGTGTCTTGAAAAATATGTATATACAACCTATGTGAACTAGAATTTCCATTTTACCAAGGCAGGCTATCAGAAAAATAGCACCCATACCTTTTAGAACTCATCTTTCCTAGCAGGAGAAGGGGAAAGGTGATCAGATGTTGGCAATAAAAAAAAGTTTTAAAGTATTTATTAAAGTCTAAGAGCCTGAACTAGAATGATCAGAAAGGGTCGTTGTTCTAGAAATAACTTTCGTGTACTCTTTTTTAAAAAATAAATGAAATAATTCTTTAGCTGTTGCAATAGGAGCTTTCCCCCATCAGTTTATACACTAAATCTGTTATTTTTAAGTAAAATCAATGAGTTATTTGTTGGAATAAGTTGGTGACGGTTCCTGATTAAACTGAGGTGTGACTGAGCAGACAGGCCCGTTCTCTGAGAAGTAACCACCGGGGACCGGAAGTGTGATGAACCGGAGCTTCAAATGCACCTTCCGAAGAAGATCCCCATGTTGGGGCAGCGTGTCTGTTGTAGATGGAGCAGCACAGGCTGGGGATGACATAAACACGGCATGTCCTTTTGCACATGATTCCAGAGGGGTAGGCATAACCATTGCAATCAGAGCTTGGCTTTATTGTGGTGTGTCCATTCACTGTCTGCTGTCTGTCACAAAAGCTTAAGAATGAGAGTTAAAGCAACATGAGAACCACCCAATTTATGCAGTCCCCAGAAAGGGTCTACACTCCTGCTCCACTCAGGAAAGAAACAGAGCAAACGCATCGTGACATCTGGCTCTAATTCCCCAGTGAGGAGCATACATGTCCATATAACATAGCCCAATGTGTTTTGGGTAAAACAGAGGAAAAACCCTTTGTGACAGCTGGTCACCAGGGATAGATAGGTACAGATACTAAAGAACCTTAAGGCTACAAACATAGAACCATGTGACCCTGTTGAACGGGATGAAGAAGAAAACCAGCGACCCCAGCAGGAAACTGCTCGCACCAGTACTTGGTGCGCCGCTCCGCTGTGTTAATCGTGTTGTTACCTCACAGACACCAAACACTTTCTTCCATTGACTGCTCCAGGCTAGAACCGTTGGAAAAGCTGGCATAGGTTGAGGTCTCTTTGACAACTGGCAGGTAACAGGTTCCCTCTGCCCCTTCCTTTCCTTCTCCAGTTTAGAGGACACCAAAAGAAACATTATATGAACACGAACCAGTAGCTACAGCAGCCCATTAAAAGTTGACTCTATGCAAAAGGGGGAGAGTGCTGGAGGCCATGTCTGTGGGGGCTCCAGCTTGTCTCAAGAAAAAATATCCACGTTCTAAGGGCTCTTAAAAATGTAGAAAACTTGCCCTGTTACCATGGGATTTTAGAACACCTCTAAACACACACAAAGTAAGACACATATTACCTACAAATTTCAATCATTGCTTAAACCCTAAAAGCATTTTTTTGTATTATTTTGTTTCGATACAGAAGGGAAAACTCAGCTATAAAGAAATATTAAAAAGTATTATTATTATTATTATTATTTTTGTGTGTGTGTGTATGTGTGGTGATCAGTCTCAAGAATTCTCTGTTGCTTGCCTCCCCCAACTTGTGCTGATATCTTAAAGGATGTGCTCAGGAGTGTGAAGCAGGGTGCTTTTGTCCCCTTCCCTTCCCCCTCCCTATCCCACAGCCAAAGAGCCACCCCTCAAATAAGCCATTCCTTTTTGCTTTCATCAATGGTCTCTGTGAAGTTGGGGTCGTTGTTCATGATGGCCGCATCTGCGCTCTCTGCTGACTCTGCCCCCTTCGCCTCGTTGGTGTGGTAGGTGCCTTTGTGACGGAACATGTACCGGATGAGGAAGACCAAGGTGCAGAGGATGGTGAAAATCACCACAGCAATGACCCCTGGTGGAGACAGGACAAGTCCGCAGGTTAGATACCTCTTCTCTATCCCGAGAACACTGTTCTTCCACCGTGCCACGGTTCCCTCAAAACACCGCTCTCTGGCGTAAAAATACAGATCTTCAAAGCAACAACAACAAAAACTAATAGAATTGAAAGGAGAATCAGGCCAATTCACAATTTTACTTGGAGATTCCAATGCTCTTCTCTCAGCAATTGATAGAACAACCAGACAGAAAATCAGTAAGCATTAAAAAGACCTAAAAAACTCTTATTGACAACTTGTCCTAAGGAAATAATACAAATCCTATACATCTTTCTTAAAATAGAAAAGAAGGGAACCTTACTCAGCTCATTTTACGAAGTCAGTATTATCATGATACTAAAACCAGACAAATACATTATGGAAAAGAAAACTATTGAGCAATATTCCTCTTTAAAAAATTTTTAGCACATATAACACAGCAATATGTAAAAAATATATTACACTATATATATGTAATAAAATATATAATATTGCTTAATATGTATATGAAGACAGATATATGTATATGTATATATGTATGCTATACTCGGAGAAGAACCACTTTTATGAAATAAGACAGAAGCAGGGAGAACATAAGGCAATGGGCAACAGGGTTAGGGGTATTGATTCAAATATGGGGCATCATCTCGGAGAGTCCAGTCACTCTGCAGGTATCCACAGTCAGAAGAAAAGGCTGGAATAAATGAGCTACTCTGGCTTATTAGCTTTCTGAAAGCACACTGGCACCGTCTTCACTTCCCATTGGTGTAGTGAGCTATCCTGGACCATTTGGGACATGGAGAATGAGAATAAAAAGGACAGGCGGGAATGAAGGCACATCCTGGCTGTCGCCTCAGCCAGCTGCATACCCAGATCCTGGCCAGCTCGTTCTGTCATTTCTTTTTTTCAGGTCGGCATTAGAGAGGAGCCAGGTGGCATTACCACAGGTGATCCACGTCTGTACTTCATATTCCAAAGCCACATTTAAATAGCAAAATGAATAATGAAAATTTACACAGATCTTTTTATCCCCCCCAACTCGACTACGATTTTATTGAAAACGACTGCTTCCCACAGGTGAGTAGCCACACTAGAAGCCTGTCCTGTACGTCACCTACCTCCAATGATGGCCGAGTTCCTGTTGACTCCATTTCTTATAGCTTGGCCTTGTCCCGGGTTATATGGAAAGTCGGCACTGGCTGTAGAGAAGGGGATGAAAAGTCGGGTAGGAGAGTGAGGTACGTATACGGTTAATCTCAAGCCATCTGGTACCTATCTTTTCCTATAACTCTTCACTTCCTGTTTTCCCCAGGGACATCTGTTTCAGATGGGCACATCTTGCTATTGTGTCCCCATGGGAATCATAGCAATATCTACTTTGGTTCCTGCTAGTTTCCTGTGCAGGAGACCCAGGGAAGCACTGCACCTCCTTTGGAGGAACAGCAGAGAATCTTAACCTACCTGAGCTGCCTGCTCAGTTCCACTGACAGACAAACATATTACAGTACTTTTTCTTAAGTTTGCCTGAACCCTGCCTCCTATCCATTTTTATCCCATCCACAACTGGTGGCATTTGGCCATATGGATAGATAAGGTTTTTTTTTTTTTCTTTTTTATAGCCTACGGCACTAGTTTAAAAAGTAATCATTTTTTTTAATTTTTTTTTAATTTTTTATTTTATTCATTCATTTTAGAGAGGAGAGAGGGAGAGAGAGAGAGAGAGAGAGGAGAGAGAGAAGGGGGGAGGAGCTGGAAGCATCAACTCCCATATGTGCCTTGACCAGGCAAGCCCAGGGTTTCGAACCGGCGACCTCAGCATTTCCAGGTCGACGCTTTATCCACTGCGCCACCACAGGTCAGGCAAAAAAAAAAAAGTAATCATTTTTTGATATTAATATTTTACACAGCTCTAACTAAAACATGGTACACTTCAGAAATATTTTATAAGGGGGTAATATTTCAGAAGAGTTTGAAGACTATTAACTGCCTAATAATAAATATTCTCTTTCTTTCTCTAGTATATATATAAAAAAAGAATCAGTTGGCCTGACCAGGCAGTGGTGGTAGAGTGGATAGAGAATCGACCTGGGATGTAGAGGACCCAGGTTCGAAACCCTGAAGTTGCTGGCTTGAATGTGGGCTCACCAGCTTGGGCTTGGAGTTGCTGGCTTGAGCATAGGATTATAGACATGACCTCATGGTCACTGGCTTGAAGCCCAAGGTTGCTGGCTTGAGTATAGGGTCACTGGCTCTGCTATAGCCCTTGGTCAAGGCACATATGAAAAAGCAATCAATGAACAACTAAGGTGTCACAACGAAGAACTGATGCTTCTCATCTCTCTCCCTTCCTGTCTGTCTGTCCCTATCGGTCCCTCTCTCTGTCTCTCTTGCTAAAAAAAAAAAAAGAATCAGTTGTATTAAGCTTAGATATTCCTTTAAGATAAAATAAACTGAAAGCCTTCAATAGACAAACAGATCCTGACATCTGTCTATAGGACAGGAGAGTATCACCCATAGAAAGCTAATTTAACTTCAGAAATGATTTCATGTAGGCTGGACTTCCGCTTGAGAAATTCAGCTTTAAAGTACATCTTCCCATAGCAGTAGCTTCATCTAGAGCTACTATCTTAGTCTATCAGAACCATGGCTCATGAAGAGCACCAATTAAATATAAAAAAAATTAAAGTAGTTGCTTACAAAAATTAGGGGATCAGGAAACATGCAGATACTCCAGTACTTTCAACCTTTGTATAGTGTATTTTCACCAATGAAATAAAAGTTGGTTTTGCATTTCATTTGCATAATTGAACAACTTTCTTTGACTTGTCATTTGCTTTTCTGATGTTCTTGTTTAGTAAAAAAAAAAAATCAAATGCTTCTCTTTTTTATCGCTTCATATTCATTTTGAAATATCCCCTAATTTTTGTGAGCTGTATATTTGGCATAATTAAATGTGTATGCACAGAAGAAATAGATTCGTGTTATGATGATTCAGGGAGCCTCTTACTAAGAACTCGGTTTCTCTAAGGCTGATTTATTCCTGGAGCTACGGACACCTAAGAACTCCAGGATAAAGACTGAAAAGTAGGTAGAGTCCTTTCTCCTACAGCAGAGAATATTTAAAAATACCCCAGGATGGCCTCTGAGATACAATCTGAACTCTGGCACATGGAGAAAGGCTTCCCTTGAGCTGAATTTCTCTCCTGGTTCTTCCCTCACGGAACCACTTCCCCTCACTTGGCATTCTGGGTACACAAATCCCTGGTGCTCCTGGCTGATGTGCCTCTCCTCACCCATGGGGCAGTGTTTGGACCCCTGGTTTGCCTTTCCTCCCTTTGTCCGTTGAATCTTACCTCTTCCCTAAAACTGTCCTCAGCTGCTGCAGATTACATGTCTGGCCCTCTTTCCAATGGCTACCATCTTTGTTCCTATTGCTCCTTAGGGAGCAGTCGCCCTCTCATGGGCAGGGGCCAATCTTAATCATGTCTGCAGTCCCAATGACAATGGTGTGGACAAGGAGCAGAGCTAATTGCACATTTGTTGACTGGTGCAATTAAAATCAGTCCACTACGAGGTGTGTAGATGTTTCTGGAGCCTCTTCTAATACTAAAGCCTCCCATGTAGGTATAGTTGAAAGTCAGGTGCCGAAACCCACCCTACCCCTTCAGGCAAGGCCGCTTTCTGATTCTTCCCAACGTGGGGAATGGATGTATTGAACACAGAAAGCCTACTTATGAGTGCCGTGTCCCCCAGCCTTCGGTTATTATCAGAGAACAACCAGTGGGAAAACCCCTCAGGTACAACAGAAGTCCCCATGAAACTCAAGAGCGGGGCTGTTTTCTTTAGCACGAGCACCCCTTTTTCTTGGCTTTATTTATAGCTTAAGCCTGCTTGTCTTAATGCATGTGAACGCTTACTCCCTGGAGGCAAATCCACTTCATTCAGGCAAGCAGAGTGATTGCCATTTTAATAGATACATTCCAAATGACTTCATTGTAACTGTCCTTCCCCTTGGGCACCAAGGGCCTCTCGGAAATGCACACAGAGAAATGTGGAGACCAGGAAACACGACTGGGACCGGACCACAAAGCTCATCTGCAGCATGTTCTCCATCCTGCCGTCAACCTCCCATGTCCCGGCCCACCCCCAAGGTTGCTGGGAGAACAAACAATTTTGGTAGCTTCGATTTTGGGAAACGTCGAGAGTCATTCAAACTAGACTTTAGAGATTAACAGTCCCAAGATCAGACTTGCATTAAACTGGCAAAGATTAAGTTCAATACACTCTTCCCCTGGATCCCCACATGACTCTACGTGAGGATAACCACCAAAGTGGGCGCTAGTCCAGCTTGACTGAGAGTCTCATAGAAGCATGTGCATTTTTGCTTATGTCCCCTGCTGTTTGTTTGGTCAGCTCCATTATAATGACAGACCATGCTTCCGTTGTACCTCCCAGAGAGTACGCTCCCCCTCCCCACCCAGCAAAGGACAGACAGAACATGGTCCTGCAGGAAGTGATGGTTAGAGAGTCTTTGCCCGTGAGCATGCTCACTCTGTAACAGCCCAGCAGAGGCTGCAGAGCCCACGGATGCTCTATGGGCTCTATGGGCTCACCCAGAGAAGGCCAATCTGCCATCAACGTTACCACGCTCAGACACGGATTACAGTCACTCTTTAGCACACAGACTCTTCCTTTGCCTTCCACAGGGGAGCAGGCTGAGAGCTCAGCACAGGTGCATGTCTCCTGTCCCCTTCCTCCGTCTCCGGGTGGGGAGAGGAAAGGAAACAACAACACACATGCTTTGTAAGAGCAGGCCTAGGGGAGGTTGTTCCACATCATTATACGAATACAATAAAAAGGTCAGATATTAGTAAAAATGCACTTTCCTCTCCCCAAAAGAATTGAAAACATGGATGTTTTACTCCATTTCTAAAGGCGGGTTTGCTCCTCCCTTTGCTCGTTCTTGGAAGGAGTTGTCTGGAAAGCAAGGGATAGTCCGACCGGCACTCTTCTATCTGTGCGCAGGGCAGGGACGAGCGTGGTGTCCGTCCCTGGGCAGCGGGGACAGCTGGGGCTCGAGGCTGGTGACAAGTTCTGAACCCCACCTGCCCAGAGCTCGGCACATCACACAACCAAGGCCCCTGGGAGTCATGTGACAAGTGGTAAAGCTTTCAATTCTAGGATTATGTGCAATTAGTCCTCTTTCATCACACACAAAACTCTCCGGGGCCCAGGACGGTGAGGAATGAACCTCCGCGTCCTTCCCTTCCATTGTGGGGTACAAAGAGTCAAGTCACAGGAAATTCACCTTTCTGGAGCAAGCTGTGTAAGAAATAATAATAACAGTGCTTCCTACAAGTCACACGCCCTGTTTTCAGTCCTTTCTACATGTTAACTTGTTCTATCCTCACGTGAGCCTGGTGAGATGGGCATAGTCATCCCACTCAGGAAGCCAAAAGCGTGTCAGAGCTCCCAAGACCAGTAGTGGGGGAAGCCAGGGTTTGAACCAGGAAATCGGCTCCAGAAACTACTTGCAAAACCCTAAGCAAAACCTCTCTGATGAGCAGGCGTGGGTCTACACTGGTCGTAAGGCAAACAGCCAACTTATCTCAGTTCCCTCTCTGTGGTTGGTGGGGGGCCTCTCTGGGGAGGCCAATGATATGTGAAGGCTCTGACTGCACTTGTCCAGCTTCAAAAGCTGAGCAGGAAGGGGCATTGGTGACCACCGTGCTAGAAACACGTGGGAAATTGTGAAGAGTGCTAATTATGCCTTCTGTCCGAAGGTAATTTTTGATTGCCTTTACAGAATGAAAACTTAATAGACGTTTCAAGCCAGGTGCTAAGTACTATCCATGGAATTAAGACAGTTTTAAGAAAAAGGATATTTAGAAGAGATTTGAATTCTTCGGCCTCGAATTTCTCACCCGTGTCATTGAGCAGGTAGGGAGAAGATGGAATAATAAAGCATCCCCCCCGCACTACAGAATATAAATGAGGTCATTGTGGTTCTCTTATTTACCATGCTTCAAACTATGTGAAACTGTTGACATTAGACTCCAAGACCAATTGCAAATAAAACACATGTTTAAATGTATATAAAAATAAATCGAGGTTATCTAACATAACCCCCCTTTTCTCTCCCCCAGAATAAAAGGCACTAAAAGCTTTAGGCTGTCATGTATCAGAGACAAAAAAATTAGGTAGTAGCTGACATCTCCTTGAGAAAATATCTCCATGGAAACCACTTGAGCTTCAGCATCTAAAGTGATGATCTGAGACACTCCAAGAAAACTGCTATTAATTATAATTTCACTTGCAACACTGTTTTTGCAGCGAGGTCTGAGCTAGCTTTCTTTGTTCTTCTTTGTTTCATTTTGCTTTATTCTCTCTCTTTTTCTTTTCAAATTTGAGTGGTATGGCAGAAAATTATTATCTTTTTTCAAGTAATTTGTTTTAATGTTGTATGGCTTGACTGATATTTCAGAAACCGGTATGAACACAAATGGTTGTTGACTAAGATGCTGAGGATAAAAGGAGAGGCTGTTTTATTTTAAGAGAGGCTGCTCTGATCTCACGCTTGGGAGGGAGGGGTGTACCCAGGCCAGTGGGTCATTATCCCGGGAACCACTGTGACCTGTGCCCACCTGAGCCACCGTCTCGTATCCAAACGTGTGCATGTACATACAGAACACTAACCGGCCAGGATTCTGATTTCAAATGGGGAAGAATTATGAAGTTTTGGGCTTCTAATAAGTTCAACAGTTTAAAACCTTACATTTCCGGCCTGTGTGAGTGTCCAAGATCTGGTGACCCAAAGGGGTTCATTAGGCGAAAAGAAACAGAATAAAGGAACGGGTCACCTGCTATATGTTATGTCCTGGTTATTTAAAGAACACCGACTTTTATACCAAAGCACCGAATGAGCAACCGATTTTATCAGCTTCCCTGAATTGTCTCAATTGCCTTTCAGGAAAAAGATTCACTGAGCCTCCCAGACAAGGCTGGCACTCTGTTCTCTGGTCTGAGTAAGTATAAACTGGCATTCTAATAGAAAGTAGCTAATTATTGATAGAGGCTCAGACTTCATATTCCATAAGCACTAAGATAAGTCAGATAGTGTCCATTTTGATGTTAGACAGAGAGGTCTTCTTATTTCTCAGGTGGATAATTGTTTCTTCTTTTGTTAGTAATAATTGCTTATGAGTCAGTTGTCAAAGCTATTGTTAGATAACATTGTGGGCACCTGAGGATCACAGATTGTTACAGATGGCTTTTCAACCCGTACTCTGTCTGTACGCCTGAGGAGGCTAACACACAGGGCCGTGCTGAGGTCACAGTCACATAGCTGGTAGGTTCTCAGGCCACCAGTGCCAAGTTTCTGGACTCATCTGGGGGACTCTTTTCCTGAACCTTACTGGAGTTCTCAAGACGAGCCTCAAAAGCCTAGAGTGGGGAGCCCCTGAGCAAGGGGCTAGGGAACCCTGTGTGAGGCATTTCCTTCCCTTAGGACCCCTCATGGTCCTCTGGGTGTGATCCCTGCTTCTCCTCTCTGCCTCAGGGAATTAGAGAGCCATGTCAGCGTTAACAGGAATGCAGGGACGCAGGGACGCAGAAGCCCCAAATCTGAGGGAACAGGGCACATCTGGGAAGTACCATTCAAACCCCTTTCCAAGAGAGAACACGGTTTCCAAACCTTCCTCAGCAGTAGCAGCAGCAGGACTCTCTGGAGCAGGGGTCCCCCAACTTTTTATACAAGGGGCCAGTTCACTGTCCCTCAGACCGTTGGAGGGCCGGACTATAAAAAAAACTATGAACAAATCCCTATGCACACTACACATATCTTATTTTAAAGTAAAAAAAACAAAATGGGAACAAATACAGTATTTAAAATAAAGAACAAGTAAATTTAAATCAACAAACTGACCAGTATTTCAATGGGAACTATGCTCCTCTCACTGACCACCAATGAAAGAGGTGCCCCTTCCGGAAGTGCGGCAGGGGCCGGATAAATGGCCTCAGGGGGCCGCGTGTGGCCCAGGAGCTGTAGCTTGAGGACCCCTGCTCTGGAGGGTCTGCCCCTTTCTACTCTACCGGGAGCTGGAGGTCAAGGTGAAGGGCCTCCGCATTGTAGTAGCTGGACCTCCTTGTACTCATTCTAACGTGCAAAGTTAGTTCACCTTAAGATAGGAAGTGAGTATCTTTTTTGGCTTTTGTGCCTTGCTATAAAGGAGGAACAATGTAGAAATTAATTTACCAGGGAATATTTTGAAGTTACCTTCATATAAATTTGGTGTAATGTGAAGGGAGGACCTGTTAAGTGGAGAGACACTCTTGCTGGACAGGGAAAAGATTTATTTATGTAGATGGCACTTACCCTGCCCTACAATTAACTTACACTCAAAATTCAGTCTCTCTCTCTAAATTCAATCTCAATAAAAACTCTTTAAAATCCCGATAAAAGGATTAGAATTCTAAAACCACACAGGAAAAGTAAACATGTTTGAACAAAAAAAAAAATTCTGATGAAAGACAATAAAAGAGAAGTGAGCTTTGTGAAGTACTAAGTGCTATTAGAAAATCCCCATCATGACCACTGGTTGCTGCTGTCTCACAAAGAACCAGACCAATGAACAGACCTGGGAGCCCAGAAGTAGACTCCACTATAAAGGGCCATGTGGAACACAATACAGGCAGAAGAAAGGATAAAACCTCAACCAGTAGTGCCGGAACAACTGGTTGGCCCGTTGGAAAAAATAAAGTTGAATTCCTACCTTACTCCTAAATATATTTTAAGTGGAGTAAACCACGTAATCTTTACAAATAAAACCACTAGAAAAAGAAATGTGGGGAAAAAAAGTAATTTATGAATGGAGAAGGCAAAAAAGCCATACAACATTTTCATTTCACTGTGTAAAATTTAAAAAGTTTGACATAAAAAAAAATCCCATAAATTCAAAAAGAAAAGATCAAACTAAAAAGATCATTCAAACATAGTAAAATGCTAATTAACATATATAGAATTCATATACATCAAGGAGAAAATGACCAACAAACAAGTAAGAAAGACTAGAAACATTTGCGTCAAAGAATATAAATGGGTAGTTCACGGAAAAATAAAGACAAGTGACTTATAAACAGATACAAAGATACTTAAGCTCACTTATAATTAATGAGATCTAAATGAAAACAGTACAATTTCATTTTTTTTTCCCAAATAAAATGTAGCAAGTTTAAAAGAACAGCATGACATACTGTGTTGGTGAAGGTGTGGGGAAAAAGACACATACCTATTGGATTGGAGGTACTGTGTCACTGGAGGGCAAAATGTAACAGCTATCAAAATAAAAACTTGCTCCCTTGTCTCAACAATATCATGTACACAGAGTTGGCCATTATGAGAACAACTTAAGTGACTAATAGATCAACAATCTGTAACCCTAATATTATATTTAACGTAAGCTGTGTAAATGTTGATGCTTCTGCAGAAAAGCAGAATTTGGATCATTTACAGCAGGCGTCCCCAAACTATGGCCCGCGGGCCACATGCGGCCCCCTGAGGCCATTTATCCGGCCCCCCACCGCACTTCCAGAAGGGGCACCTCTTTCATTGGTGGTCAGTGAGAGGACCACTGTATGTGGCAGCCCTCCAACGGTCTGAGGGACAGTGAACTGGCCCCCTGTGTAAAAAGTTTGTGGACCCCTGATTTACAGGAAAAGTGTGCATTAAAAAATGGGAGGATAATGATTATTCTTTGCACTTGTGTAAACGTGCACTGTGTGGGTCCCTGCCGAGGACAAGAAACACACAAGAGAGTAAAAAGATTTAGGTATCCAGAGATTAAATGCATTAATCATGTACCCTGAGCATCAGGACGAAAAAGGGATCTGCTCAGAAATGATTAAGATGTAATTATAAGAGCAGGGAAGATTATTTTAAGTGCTTGCAGGTGGTATAGAATACCAACAACCAGCCTATCATTATGAAGGCAACTGAATAAAATATATACAGTTTTTAAATGTTCATCATATCCATAACTCTTTTGCACATGAAGATATAAAAATATTTTATCTTCAGATGGTGGGAAGGAAATTTGGAATACAGACAAGAAATCAAGTCATTAAAAACCATGGCACTGGAGGTAGGGCGGAGTTGCCCTTAGAAATCAAACTCAGTGGTCCCGGTGGTCAGGTGCTGTGGCGAGGTCAAGTCTTGTGTCTCAATTTGCGGTAGCTAGGCAGACTGTATGTTCTGGGATCTAATTGGGGCACAGTTGTGACCTTGAGAGTTCCCTGGTATCTTATTCTACCAAGCTCCCAATTTATTTGGCAGAACCACATTCCTAAGAGGGCAGTTTTTTCAATAGCTCTGCGAACCTGAGTAAATTCACTGGACAAGCTTGGATCCTCCTGGCTTCCTGACTACCTTGACATTGGAGCTGAGTAGGGGGAGGACTGGGCCGTGTTAACTGTTTTCCACTCCGCTCAGTGCTTCTGGATTTTCTATGTTCTGCCCACTTCCCTCTCAGGGCACGTGAGAGTTCTTGGTCAAGAGCCTCTCCGTGTCAGATGCAGGTGAGCTTCCAGGTGGGAGCCAGGGAAGTCAAGGTCACAGTGGAGACTGGGTTCACCTGCCAGGACCTAGCAGAGGCTGAGTCTCAGGGCCCTTCCTGGGGCGTGGTGTGCTTTTAAATCAATGCAGGTATACCTGTCACCCACCTGTGCTGAGACTATTACAAACTAGAAGTCCTTTTTAATCAGTTAAAACCTTTATAACCAGAAGATTCCTTAGGAAATGAAATCTAACATCTTAAAGCACTTTGTCTATCTTAGGATATTGGATCAAAGATCCTAGGATGTGGCCTTTGGTCTGATGTATTCTGTATCAAGTATCATGAATGCACTAAAACACCCCAAGGCTTAGTATGAATGCCTTGTACATCCTGTGCACAGGATAGCCAGCCAGCTCTGAAGACCCCTCCCACCTGGGCTCCCTGCTGTGACCCCTGTGTCCCCCAGCAGCACTGAGCTGGGCCCCCAAGGGCCAGTGGGAGACCGAGCGGTAGACAGGAGTGGAGAGGACAGAGCAGATTTGGAGAGCAGTGCAGAAGTTCCTGGTGTTTGTTGTGCTTTTATTTTTTTACAGAATACGTGCAATCCACCTGCTGGCAAATCCTCTCCATTCTGAGGGAAGAAGGTCCCCTGACTTTGACAAGGAGGAAGAGCAGAGCCCATGATCGAGGGGTGCTTCACAAGTGTTTGCCGCTCTTGTGACCTCTACATACAGCAGATCTCAGGGCTGGGCGTGTTTTTTTTTCCCTACCTTGTAACTCTTGTTCTAAAAATATTCCTAAAGACCATAATGATGTGCTTAAGAAACAGGGTGTCCCTCTTATCAATGAGGGGAAAACAGGCAGAAAGAGCGGGGAGTGGATGTTCCCAACAGAGCAGAATTGGTATAAATCAAAGCAACGTAATTCTGACTACCGTGTCCCCTGTGAAAATGCACCCACAGCCTGTGCCTGGCCCCTTTCTTGTGATGAGCCTGTCACACCACCCAGTGTTTTCCAAACACTAGTCACGTGGGAGCCACCTTCACACTTTTTGTCGTCTCCATGTGAAACCTAATGATTATCTATTTACGTATATTCTGTTATGTGATGCTATGTCTGTTTTCTTTCCACAGTGACCTGGTGACCCCCTATCAAAGTCCCCACGATGCACAGCAGGAGCCCGACTTCGCCCCTTGGAGCTCTGCAGTCACAGCCCGACTGGCCATACGTGCCAGTCACTTTGGAAAACGCTGAGAGAGCCCACAAGGCATCAGAGGTCATGAGCAACCCCATCAGAAGTTACAGAGGAGAAAAGGATCTGATTACACGAAGCCAGCATGACTTAGAATACATCTTCTGAGTGGCTTTTACTCCCAGGAAGGAGACGGCGGGGGGGCGGAGAGGGGGGGTTATGGTCTAAAGAAGACAGAAAGACCACTCACACCTGCGTAAACAAGCATTATCACATAAATGCTTTCTCATTTCTCGTTCTTTTAGAAACCCATTCTTTCTATCCACAGAAGCCTCTTCTCCTGTCTCCCTTTCCCCCACTAAGTAAGGTATATAAGCCTCTAGCTTTATTTATTCAGCTAATTCTTTTGTAAGCTTCCACATGCATAGGAATTTTACCCATTTAATTTGCAGGCCCCCATTACTGGACATAAGAGGGTAGAGGAAACGTTTTTCCTCCCTGACACTAAGCCACTGGAGGCTGCTCTTCAGTACCTGTCCCTTCTATCTATGTCCCCATGCCCGGCCCCCTGCCCCCCATTCTCTCATGTTCCCATTCACTGAAAGGAGAAAAAAACATCAAACCACGTTATCTACACAAGCCTTCAGCCTCAGAGTTCAGAAGCTGTTTTCTGTCCTTTTAGTTAAGTTTATGAGACACACAGACGTACTTTTTCATATATATTTCTGTAATCATGGAAATTGATTTAGAATTCCAATTATAGAATAAATTATGGTGATGAGATCGATACAGCAACTGGGTAACTCTAGGTAAGAACTGCGCAAGTGGAAATTTTTCTTCAAATTGACCTTATGTTCTATAGTACAGGCCAACCATAATACCTGGGGCGCAGAAATTTGATTTGACACTGAACAATAACGGAAATGTTCCTTTTATACTTTTTTTTTATTCCATCAATCAGAAGAATGAAATGCTCATGTATAAAACATGATTTAAAAAAAACTCAACAAAACAAATGAACCCAAACTGTTTGGCCCCCACCACTGTATCTCACAGACCTCAGAACGAATATTTTGCTAATTAAGACACAAGGAATGAGAACTCATATTGGCCCAAAGTAGCGTCTAGATATGTGTGCTCAGCACCATGCTAGGAACGCCTGTACCCACACATTCCTTGGCTCTTCATCCTCCAACTCTATTCTCGGCAAGGTGCTGTTATTCACCCCATTTTACAGGCGAAGAAACTGGGGTGTAAAGAAATAAAGCAGTCTGCCCGAGGCTGCTCCAGACTTTACCTGAATCGAGGTGGTCCAGGTGCCAGGGGTCGGTGGCGGACGACATGGGGGAGAGGGTGAGCGGGGAGGCCCCACAGTTGGACTCCACCAGCTCGCCCTGGACGTAGACTTGCGCCGAGGCGTTGGTCTGCCGCAAGGCCGCCTTGAGCGGGGCGATTCGGTTGAACTGGACTCTGGAGAGGCACCCGGTGAATCCCGGGGTGTTGTACTTGTGAATCTCTTGGTCAATCTTCCCTGTTTCTATAGAAGGAAAAGAAACAGAACGTCAGCATCTCACCCTGCTCCCTACAGCCTGGCTTGTAAATTACACTCGTCTTTGACTGCTTGGGCCCAAAGCTTCAGGTTTCAGGTGAAGATACTGTATTCTTTTGGATGAAATAGTAATGACTTTCAGAAGGCTCAGGGCTAGAGACCTCACTTTCAAAGAATGTTCTGTGTCGCTAGAGAACCCTAGCAGGGTGAGGGGAATAAGACTGTATTTGTCAACATGAAATATATATACATGCATAACTGCCTTCCGGGTACTTGAGATATTGCTGAACCCAACTGCACTCGCTTGGTTCCAGTTGATTTTTCTTTTTGATGCTTCAGTAACTCTCTTGCAGGTATTGAACAAGCCCCCTGCCCAGCTCCCTTGTGCCTCTTTCGTATACCCCTTTCTCATTTTCCTCTTTAGAATTCTTTATTTAAAACCAAAAGGAAAAAAAAAATAAAAGAGTTCCAGCAGTCTGTGATTGGGCATTCCCTTTTTTCAGAATCCAACCCCCTTGACATTCTGAGGTTTTCAGCGTCCCAGCTAGAATCTCACGGACGTTGTGGAAGTCAGGATGCCTTCCCAACGCAGTTGCACACATTTAGGTATTGCCACCCTTTCCCGACCTGTAAGCTCAACACCTTCCTAAACTAACATTCAAATCAGGGCTGCGTCTGAGTAGGGGCGTTTCCAACGTACCATTTCAATGAGCACAATCCTACATGGTCACATCAGGAGAAGCAAGTGTTTTTTTGACCCTCTGCCTCTCTCTATGGTTGTCCTGCCACATGGCGTGACTTGTCAGGGCTAAGAATGACAGGTTTTGAAAGTAATGAGACCTTCCAGAAGAGCTGACTTGGCCAGCAGTCACCCCACAGAGCTGGGCGCTGTGATTCACCTGGTTTGACATGTCGCTGTGAGATTACCCCTCAGAGTCCCTTGTAAACACAAGCTATGTGTCCTTGCTATTTGCTACAGGAGCAGAGAGCATGAAGGTGTGGTCTGAGTTTCACTCGAACTCTAAGTGAATGCGGTGGCTTCTTCTTCTCTGCATCTTGTTCGGCCTTTGCACTTGAACTTTGAGGCAGCAGAGGTAGAAAATCGCCAGAATCCTATGTACACAGTGACCAACATGAAATGCGGTACGGAAGAGTAATCTCTTTCTCTGTGTGCCTGCTTCTGCTCAAACATTAAAAAAAAAAATTAAACTTACTGGGGTGACTCTTTTGCTTTTTTGGGCATCAAAAATTCCTATTGAATTGTTGTTGACACTATAAGGAGAGTGAGTTTAAGCATTTAAGTTACTTTTTTCCTTGATTCCTTTCCAAACCATTGGAGAAGAATTTCAGCCAAGACTGGGCCTCTGGTTATTTAAAGCTAGCTCCCCGGGGAGCTGGGGGGTTGGGGGCAACAGGGAAAGAGCAGGGAGTATGTTGACCTCACACAACTCACAGAGTGCCCCCACGCAGGGCCGGCTAGGAAAGACGCGTTAACAAATTTATGCATGTCCAGATAACGTCAACGTGAATGATTCTGCAAAACAGGAAGTGGTTTCCTTCCCTTGTTCTCGCTTGTATTTGAATTCCTGCCCCGGGAGGCCTCTGAAACTGTCTTACCCAAGAGGAAAATAGCCTTGGAGGACTGAGATTGCATAACTGGTACACATTAAAGCATTAGGACATGGGCTGCTGAATTTGGGTGGGAGCGTGGTGGTTTTCCCAGGGCGAGGAGACTTACTGGGCTCACAGAGAGAGGGGGCTGCTGCCACAGAAGGAGGGTTGGGGGCTCCCTGGATCTGCTCTGTAGGTTTCATCATTAGCATAAGAAATAATTTGAATCCTGGGGCCCTGACACATGAAATGATGTTCAGAAGACAAGGCGTATGTGCTTTGAGGCTGACCCTGAAATTGGAGCGGGTCATCGCATGAATTGGAACATTACAACCACATCCGCTCCGACGCTACAGAGGAAGGGAGCCCAGATGTGGAGGGCGGGTCTGTGGGTGTGGAAGGGTTTCTCTCCCCCCCCCCCCCACAGCCCCTTTTCCTCTGCTCTACCTCTGCAACCAGCTCCTTCTTTTCAGATCAGAGGAACAGCCTGCGAGGCTGGGGGAACAGACAGAGGCTATCTGCACTTCGGCAAAGCATTTTATTAAGTCCCATGACACTTTCATGGTCAAGACAGGCAGGTATAGACTCTCGATAGTAAGAGTAATGCTTGAAAGGTAGATTCCTAACGAGATTAACTGAGGGTGGAATTCAGCCCAAGAGTGAGAATTGGCTCAGGGGAGAATTTCAGTGGTATGATTCCAGGCTGATATTTAATTACTTTACTAATTTGGATAACAACATCCGTGGCACACTGACCAATGTGTCATACGCCATTTCATAGAAAGAAGTGGTTATATGTGAGATGACAGGGTCATGAGCCCAAGGGACTATGAGAGGCTGAGCTGACAGCCTGGATCTAACTAGAAACATTTAGCAGCAACAAACACCTAATTTCTTTCTTTCTAATTTTCCCTTCTTTTCCAAGTGATAGGAGGGGAAATAGAGAGACAGACTCTCGTGTGCACCTGACTGGGATCCACCTGGCAACCCCCGTCTAGGGCTGATGCTCTGCCCGTCTGGGGCCATGCTTGCAACTGAGCTATATTTTCAGTGCCTGAGGTGGAGGCTCCATGGAGCCATCCTCAGTGCCCGGGGCTGATGCACTCTAACCAATTGAGCCATGGCTGCAGGAGGAGAAGAGAGAGGGAGAGGGAGAGAAGGGGGAGGAGGAGGGTGGAGAAGCAGATGGGTGCTTCTCCTGTGTGCCCTGACCAGGAATCGAGCTCAGGACATCCACACGCTGGGCCAATGTTCTACCACTGAGCCAACCAGCTAGGGCCTACCTAATTTCTATAATGGAAAATACCACCCACCTCCTCCTACCCCTCCAAAATGACCTTCAATATGAAGCTGTACAGAACACACCTCATAATAGCATGCACCCAACTCCCCGTCTTCCCCAAATACTCCAGCCCAAATAGGATGAGGGTATTTTAATTAGAAGTGAGTTAGGAGTCAAGGAGGCGTGGCTGAGTCAAAGAGAGGATGGAGTCTAGGCGCTCGTCTCCGAGGTGGTTTCTGACACTGCCCCCTCATGGTCAGAGTGAGCCCAGAGAAGTGTTTCATCCAGGACAGAGCCTTTGGGACAAGGCAGCATTAATAAACCAGGGTGTGGACAGCAGACGGCCACCACCCCTGAAACTAGGTCACACGCCAGAGTTGAAGGAACTGCCACCGCTTACTACCCTGA
Organism: Saccopteryx bilineata; assembly: GCF_036850765.1. Classification (NCBI taxonomy): domain Eukaryota; kingdom Metazoa; phylum Chordata; class Mammalia; order Chiroptera; family Emballonuridae; genus Saccopteryx; species Saccopteryx bilineata. The sequence continues at coordinate 346,547,943 of NC_089491.1, read as the reverse complement.
CTTCCCCAAAACCCACGTTATCGAAGAGCTATTCCCCAGTGAACTGTCATGGTCTCCCGATGGCAGGCACGAGGGGGAACAATCCCAGGGACAGAAGGAAAGGAAGAGCCAAAGCTGACCCCACCCCTGCACCTGCATCGCCCCTAAGTCACCCGAACCCGGTGCGAATTGGATGACTCGGGTGGTGTGTAGCGCTCTGTTGGTTTTCACTCCCCCTTTAACAAAGAACGAGGGACTTTCTGGGTGATATTTGCGTGGGGACTGGCAGTTTCAGCTCCGGCTGTGTTTGCAAAGTGCTCATTTTCCCGGCGGGGCACCATCTCTCGTCCTGTTATTATCTCTACCCTTCTCGCTTGCCCGGACATGTCCACGGTGCGCCAGCCCCCGCTTCAGACGGTGGAAATGACAGTGGCGGCAGCCACTTGAGGAAAAAATGCATTTTCCCGAGCCAGTGGCTGTTTTCTCTGGGTGTCGTGCTGTGTGCTTTGTTTCAGGGAGCGCTGAAGCTTAAAACATTTTACGGAGCAAACGCATTCATCTCTCTTCTGAAATACGTTACTGTGAATCCTAGGCGCCTTGGGGAAAATGAATCTGCCCGGACAAAATATGTTCTTCAGGAGAACTGAGGATTCAGTTCCCTTGGCCTGAGAACATTTTGGTTTTGTGACTGAACACCTGTCGAGAAGGCTTTCTTCGGCATGAGAGACCCAAGAGGAGGCCACGTTCTGACCTTCCTGGGCCTTCAAGGGCCCATTCCTCCCCACAACAAACAAACACGATTATTTTAGGACCGTGTTGATATAAAGATGAGGGTACTATTAATATATGAAAACACTTTCTTCCACCTAAAAGTTCATCTTTTTCCCCCTTCTGGTTTTAGAAGAACGAGGGCCTGCGTCCACCTTTCCTTGCCTCTGCCTTACAAAACCATGACAAAAGCCAGGCCCCTGTGTGGCGTGACCTGGCCACCGTCCTGCGGGAGTCACTAACCATCGTGAAACCCTTGATGTCCTCTCATTCCTGAAAGTCATCTTTATCTCCCCCAGCCGATGTCCTCTTTACCCCAGGGCAGTGAGAAGCATTTTCTCTGCACACAGTTTAGATAGTGGAGCTCTCTGTAAAAATTCATACAGCAAAAAAAAAAAGGACAATGAGACACCAAAAAATATCTCTGCAAGATGAAGACACGGAGATTGTCCTGGTGAATGAGTTTTCTGAAGGGCCTTCCAAAGGAGGAAAAAAACAGCAACTTTCTTTTAGAAGTTTTCTCAAAGGACACCTTCAGAGGGTTGCTTAAATATCCCATCTCTCCAGCAGCGGAACTGCCCGCACCTTCAACTTCTGCATTCCAGTGAGGACCCATCCATAGGCGAATGGCACATGCACACACACACACACCCACCCACCCACCCACACACACACACAGATGTTACATCTACATCACTCTTCATATAAGATCAGAATCACTGGAATCTTCCTCTACAGAGACAAACACTGTCTCCAAATTTAGTATAGAAAGCTCATCTAAATTGAGGTGTTCTCATTTACATTGAAGAAGGGAGGCTTTGCCCCTAAACCCACCATGGGGAGAGTTCTAGAAGACCCGAGGAGCCCTTTGTGTTTTTCTCCTGTGCCCACAGGCGAACGCAGGGAAGCCGGAAGGGCAACGGCAAGCTGACAGCTCGAGCACGTCTGCCATGCCCTGTGCCAAGTGTTTTGTGTGCATTTCCTGCTTTAATTCTCATCGCTCCTCCTCTGCCGTGAAATAGCTGCAATTGTCATCTCCTTTTCATCTTATGGAGGGAGGAGGCCTGGGGGAAGGGAAGCCTCTTACCCTTCTCTTACCCTTCTCTTACCCTGATCTTGCCTACTCTTCTCAAACACGTCCGATCCCTGAAAGCAGGATTATCTGAAAGCTGAGGAATAGATTTGCGTGATAAGGGAGGTTGATTCTGTTTCCAGAAACTTAAACAAAAGTGTCCAGCCCCTGATCATGGTTTTTCAAGGGAAATGAGACAGCCTCAGGCTCCTGGCGGGGGAGAGGACAGGCCAGCCATCTCCTATCAGTCCAGAACAGGCCCCTCTCATGCATTCAAATCCCCAAATGCTCACACACTCCCCTCTCCCCCATTTTCACTGAAGCCCGCTGCGTGGTGCATTTGCATTCTCGTGCAAGCCTTCTCCCGGCCGCCTGCCATCTTGCTTCCTTCTTCTTGTGTCATTCTCCCTCTTGCCCTCCAAGGAATATTTTTACAGCTCAGATGGGTCTTCTTGTTCCCCTTCCAGGGCCGTCTCTAAGGGATAGAACCTGCTCCTCAAGGTATCCAACAAGACCCTCCCTGCTCTGACCTCTGCCTGCCTTCCCAGCCTCTGGGCCTGCTGGTCCACACATGCGGTCTGGTGGTCCAGCCCCCTTGAACTCCCTCAGACTGAGTCAGGTGCACTTTGCTGGTCTCCCCAGGGTAGTCGGTAGTAACAGGGCTTGTTATGTCGATGTGGCTTTTCTTCCCCACTGGACTGGAAGCGTCCTCTCAAAAAAAGCACATGTCTTCCAACCTGGGCCCTACTGGTCATCACTGAATGAGATGTGTTTTTCCCATGCACACAACTTCCTGCTTGTGTGAATACTTGCTGTGAATTTTTTTTACACACAAACATCTACACACTAACAGTAAAGCAACCGTTTTTGACTCCACATGCATACATTTAAGTCATACTTCCTACGTGTGATACACACGTTTAGTTAAAATCAGGAATATTTAGTAATACTTGCTAGATAAAGGCACTGTGCTTGGCACCGTGAGACAGAGAGAAACAGGTAAGCCCCCATCCCTGCAGGGATCTCCCTGTCGAGAATAAACATCGGTCAAAGCTAAACACGGTACAGACCCCGACACACGTTCAGGGCAGAGAGCTACAGGCCTGGGCTGGGGCAGAGAGGACCAAGGGAACGAGGAAACCGATGGGTCACGGGTGAGACCTGTGCAGGGTCCTGAGGGTGCTGGAGAAAGCTGGTGGCCGTCCTTGGGTGGATGTTGTACAGGGCCTCACGTTTTCAATCAGTTCGTGCCTGATATGCAAGCATTGCATCATCTCTGAAGACTTAAAAAAAAAAAATTGTGGTAAAACACATGTTAAAAAATTCCTGAGCCTGGGAAAATTCAATCAGAGATGTGTGTAAGCCGGGTCAATTTGGCAGTGGTGAGCGAGACAGGAGAAGACACGGAACATGGAGAGTCAGGGCAGAGGGAATACAGCTGTCCAGAGTGAGGGGACGCGCGTCTGACGGGGAAGGGCGGCAGAGGTGATGGAGGGAGGGGTGACAATCTAAAAAGGCTTCATTTAGCCCTGGCTGGTTGGCTCAGTGGTAGAGTGTCGGCCTGGCATGTGGATGTCCCGGGTTCAATTTCCCAGTCAAGGTACACTGGAGAAGTGACCAACTGCTTCTCCCCCTTCCCCCCTCCTCTCTTTTCCTCCCGCAGTCATGGCCCCATTGGTTGGAGCGCATCGACCTGGGTGCTGAGGATGGCTCCATGGAGCCTCTGCCTCAGGCTCTAAAAATAGTAAAGTTTTGAGCATGGCTCCAGATGAGCAGAGCATCGACCCTAGACAGGGGTTGCTGCTGGATCCAGGTCAAGGCACATGGGGGAGTCTGTTTCTCTCTCCTTCCTACTCTCACTTAAAAAAATAAAATAAAAAAGCTTCATTTATAAAAGAACACACTTCTAAAATTCTTGTTTTCCATTCGCTGTGGCTTGGCGAACGAGAAGCAGTGTTGATAGCAGTCATGAAAGTTCATGTAATAAAGGACACTGCCCGCTTAATCGGCAATGAACTCTGGCGTTTTCTCCAGGGGCTTCTGTGGTCTGAATGGTCATCTCTTGGGTCACCGCCCATGGGCAGCAGGGGCAGCAGGCTGGATTGGACCAGCACTCCTGGGGCTGCCCAAAACAATTGGCCAGGATACCTTCAAGAATGTGTCTACATCCCCCCCAGAACCGAATCATTTCGGCCATGTCAACAAATTTTGTAAGGAACCAGTTCAAAGGACTAACGATTGCCTTGGTTAATAAAGAGAACCAGAAAAATGGGACAGAACAGACATACTTGGAACTAAGTTTGCCTTCAAAATATTGGATGTGGCTATTTGGTTGTCAGGCTTCAAACCAGATTTGTTTTTTTCCCCAATTTATTAAAACATACTACAGATTCTTTAATTACTCAGCGACACCTGCAGAGACCTACAAGATGGAAAGTTTTGATTTTTCAGGGTTTATCTAAGGTCTCAAGTTGTATGAACTGGCCCTACGAAGCACACGTTGGTTATTCTGAGAGGTGTGTTTGCTTTGTCTAAAAAATAACACGGATTAAGGGCTAAAAGCCGATTTCCTGGCTAAACTTTATGCCTAATATAAGGACATTCTTGGACAATAGCTGTGCTTATTATGTTTGTACTCAGACTAAAACCCTTGGGAATAAAAGCCGCGGAGGCTGGAGACAGACACAACTGTGTCAGTACAAAACTGAACAGTTTTGATTTGCCTTTCATTTTTTGCATCACGCTTACTGAGATTTGGCTGTCGGACAATAAGTGCACCACTTTCAAGTGTATGGGCAGTGAATGCACCTAGGTTAAGTGTATGTGTAACTGTGATGAATTTTGTGAAAAGAGATACACCAATGGGAATGCACAGATACACTACAATCAAGACCTTGGGACATTTGGGTTGGAAGTTTGTACAAATTCCCTTTTTTTGCTTCTGAATATTTGTATGTGTGTGTGCGTGTGCGTGTGCGTGTGCATGTGCGTGTGTGTTTGTTTCTGTGAAAATTCACCCCTGAAAAATTACCTAACATAACTTTCACCCTGGTGGAAAACTTCTGAGAATAATTTCATTTGAGATTCTCACAGTCCTGCCATTTGCGTAAGAAAATGTACAGAACAATATGGCCTTGTGCTTAAGAGCTTATCTGATAATGCTGATTTGACGGAGAGTTTCTGCTATGCTCAGGGCTGCTTTTGTTCTCTGGTTTTTTTTTTTTTTTTTTTTTAAGGTCCCTTCAGAGACATAAGGGGGTATTTTATAGACCACGCTGGTCTCAATGTCCAGGTCCTGGGGGTATATATAAATCATTCCCGAATCCAAAGTTTTGCAATACTGATTATGAATGCATAATTACACAAAAGCGTACTTGTGGTATCTGTTGTGAAGCCCTTGTGAGCTTCCTCACTTGCATTCATTTCCTCCACTGCCCGCCCCCAGCCTTCTCTGAGCCCATTGCTTCTGGGGCTCAGAGAAGGGGGCATCCTTGGAGGGACCCCCGCATTACCTCAAGGACTTGAAAATGGCCCCAAACAACTGTGGACACCTGCCCTGCTGACCTTGGAGTCTTAGAGCGGGCACCCCGGGCTCTCCCCTGGGGCCTTTATTAGCATTCGCTTTTACAATGAGCAGTACTATTTCTGGACCACATTTCAGACACTGTTGAGTTATAATCCCTCACAATCACTTTATCACCCTGGGAATCAGCCCAGTCTTGCTCTGAGGGAAAACGATAAAATGGCGTGAGAGATAGGGCAGGTGGCTTTGGAGAAAGGTCAAGAAGGGAGCCTGTTCAGAAGGAGAGGCTGAGGAGGAGACCACAGCCTTGACCGGCCACGGGTGATTCAGGAGAGAACTCAAGGTCATGGGTGCTCCTTACGCACGCTGCCTTCCAACAGAACAGCGCCTGGCAGGTATGGGGAGCTCAGTGTTTATGCAACTGGTGAAGGGAGTAGCTGTGAGCAGCGGGAGCCATATTTCTAGTCTTTGTTGTCTCTTTAGTTCTTGGATCTCTAAAAGGGCTGGGAATCTCTCAATCGGAGTTCAGAGATACAAGGTCTCTCTGTCTGAATTTCCTAGAAATCGGCTGAAGACTGAAGGTCTGAATCTGCAGCACCGGTGGCTCACAGGGAGATTTTAAAGAACAGCTTGTTGGCAGAGGCTTGTTTCATAAAACCATTGAACACAGTTCCCGTGATGAGAGCCCTCGCAAGAGAGACAGACGTGCTCCATGGCCCACCACCCCTCTAATAATTCATGACATCACTAGGAAATGCGGCTGCTGAACATAAGACAGCCTCTGAAAAGAATTTAGCTGAAGTGCATTTGTGGTTGCAAACACCCACTGCCAGAGACAGTGTATCGATTCCAAAAGAATGGAGGACGGGTGGAAACGAACCACAAATTGACTGACTGGTTGGATGGCTGTTACCCACTGTCTATTAACCACAGCCTCAAAAATCACTGCATCAATGCCCAGGAGCTAATAGGGCTTAATATGCATTTATCCCTTTTTATGCAAATCTCATAATTATGCAAGAGCTGTTTCTTTTTTCTTTTTTCTTTTTGGGAGTCCCAGCCGTGCCATGAATAGCTCTGGCCTTAGACCAGCGGTTCTCAACCTGTGGGTTGCGACCCCGGTGGGGTCGACTAAAGCCATCGGAAAATACATAATGCATACCAGGTATTTACATTTTGAATCATAACTGTAGCAAAATTACAGTTATGAAGTAGCCACCAAAATTATTTTTTGGTTTGGGGTCACCGCAACATGAGGAACTGTATTGCGGGGTCTCGGCATTAGAAAGGTTGAGAACCACTGCCTTAGACAAAAGTTCCTGAAACTCTGCCAAGCCTCAGTTTCAACCCGTGCATTGAGGATGTGGGCCTCTCTTTCCCGCAGTCCCTGGATCTAAGCCATCAGCAGGTCGCATCCGCCACACCTTCAGAACATACCAGGAATCTGCCCATGTTTGCTGGTCTCCGTGAATCACTACTCAGCCCAAGCCATCATGGCTTCCGATGAGAATTGAGAAGTAACTGAGTCGAATTTCTGTCCTAAAAATGTTAGAGTTCTGAAGACCAGGTGGATGGGAAGAGTCACCTTCCCAATTGCCCTCTCCTCCAGGGTAAATGCCCCCAGCTCCCCCTGCTGTTCTCTGAGTGACCCCACACTGGCCACTTTCTGCTTCGGCAACGCCCACGTTACAACATGGAACTCCTAACTAGATGACAACCCCAAGATGCCCAGGGACAGACAGCTCAGGCACCAGACTCTGATTTTACTGGCGTCTCTAAAATAGCCTTCCCATGGCTAAATCCCGGCCTGCCCAGGGCTGTCCTCCTAGCCTCCTTCACCTTGAACTAGTGCTATTGATTTTTTTTTTTAACCTAAATGCATGAGCTTGTATTTAACCTTTCTTTTTTTTTTTTTTTTCTCCATTTCTACTCCCATTTATAGCCACTTAAAATCATGATGGTGACTGACAATTTAATCACACCTTTCCAATGGTCGAAGTGCTCTCCTCATGTAGGCTATCATAACGAGTTCTGATTCTCCTATGTACCTTATCCATTGCCGCCCCCCTAACTTTCCATCCTCTGGGAATTTGGTTAGCAGGGATGGAGACAGTGATCAGGGATAAACATACAGAACAGAAAGGAACAAAGGCCCAGCCCTGTGAAGTGCCCTCCACCCTGGCCCCCTCTTCACACCACAGTGTAAGGAGATAGACAATGGGCACCCAAAGATACAAATACCCCTATAGGATAGTCGCAAAGAATGAAAGGTGCGCTGAAGAGAAAAAAAAAGCCACTTAAGTAAATACAAAATGACTGGGCAAGATCTGGCAGACAGGGTGGTCCAAGGACTCTCGGAGCAGAGACCTGGGTGCGTGGGGAGCAACAGTGCAGCCCCGAGAGACCAGGATGCACGTGAATGAATGAGCCGATCTGATTTTCTGCTTTGTTACAAAGAGAGTTCCAGGCAACCCATTTCTGACTTGGTTTTGTTCTCCTGGCTAGCCACGAACTCAGAACCCCCTTCTTAGTCACAAACACTGAATAAGCATCTCATACAAGGCTTGGCACGTAACGCACCTGTCATGAATATTTGTTGAGTAAATGAAAAAAATAAATACCATGACGGGTCGTGTCAGATGTTTTGTTGAGATGAAGAAACATTAAGTCATCAATTCCAAATGAGAAAAATGAGCTTGCAGAATACAAAACGTATTTTGACGGTGATCATTTGCCCAAGCAGTTCGATGACTGTACTACAAGTGCAGGGACCCCACAGATAGACAAAGATTTTATGATGAAAATTAGTTGATGACAGAGGCTGCTCCCCAAATTGTATGAAGGGACACAGCCTTACCCTGGCAAGAAGTGACAAAAAAAAGAACACTTAAAACAGGCTCAATCTGAATGAGGCAATATTAACAGGAAGGAATTTTTAAAAAGCCGAGACATACTGACTTTCAGACTAGCCCCTCATGCCTCAGTCAATCTCTCGTATTATATAGAAATACATTAAGAGGTCAGTTTTCAGGAATACACGCTTTTACAGAGATGACGGTAACTGAATGGTTGTCATTTCTGACTTCTTATTGAGGGATTACCACTTCACACTTGCATTGTCCTGTCCGAAGCCTGGATTTTGAAGACACTATAAACCAAGGCGGCTGAGTCATTTAAGGACCGTTGGAAAGGCCTCTCTCCATGGTGGGGTGGGGGACCCAACCTTTCTCACATAAATAACTCCGGGCTTGGTTGATTTAGACAAGGAGAAAAAAAAATGGAAAACACAAAACACCTTTCCCTTATAGATGTACTGGCTAAATCTCTGCTCGCTCAATCCCTTGCTCTGATTTTCATTCCACTGGGTGCAACTCGAGGCACCTGGAAGAGTGGAGATGCCCAGTCCAGGGGGGTCCTGGGGGCACTCTCCTCCTCTTCACTGGGAAATTGCAGACTGGCCTGAACAGCGAGCCATATTGGCGAGTCAGTGACTAGTTCCCAGGACAATGAGTCCCAGTAAGTTCCGTCTAAACTGTTGTCAATTGCTTCAACTATGAGACGGCACAGAGACTGTGCTAACTTATCTAAAATTCATCTTGTCCTCGGAAGTCTGGGAATGTGACAGTGAGAGCAACAGAGTAGTGGAGACCCTGAGAATGCAGAGCAAGGTGGCCCCCACTCCGCACTTAGATGCTGAGTAATACTGGGCTAGGAAGGGTACCTTTCTGAAGCCTCAGTATGCGGATAATATCCAGTAACGTTACGAAGTGAAGTGAGAATTAATTGGGACAATGTGAGTAGAGGCCTTAGTATAAATAATGGTAGACAACAGGCTTTTGAGAAATGGTTGCTATGATTATTGGTTCTACTCACTAACTTTTAGCAGCCTTGGGATTCAAATAAGAGCCAGTACCTGCATATAAAAGAAGATCTTTCAAATACTGTGTTATGGACCAGGTCTATGGACTACAGCTCCAATATTAATTTAAAAACAGAGGAAACCCCTCCTGGATAGATTAAAGGTAGTGAACTTCCAACCTAGACATTTCATGGGAGTAGGTGTAGTCCGGCAAGAGGTACTTATTAGAGCGGAATCAAAGAGTCAGATTTGTGCTGCTATTTCAGATTTTGACTGGCTGCCTCGGTATTTCTTCAGGACCAGAGCTAACGGTGTGTGCTATGCATGCAGGTTTCCCAGACCAGCCACGAACTGTGGGTCAGAATCCAGCCCTTCGCCCTGCAGACTAACTCAGAGGGACCGGCCATTCCGGGCTCTCCCATTTTCCACCTGTGAGATGGACCCGACCTGCACTAGAGGAGCTGCAAACGTCCTTACAGTTTTATAAATGGTCTCGTAATTCTCTGGTTCCGGAAAAAAAGTAAAGATGGACTTGGAGAAGTAGTTAGACTTCTTGTTTTCTCTCTCTCTCTCTCTCTCTCCCCCCCCCCCCTCCCTCTCTCCCTCTCATCCTGTTAAACACACAGTGCGGGTCAAAGCGGGAGAGTCCCCTGAAGGGACTCACCACTCCCTCAATTCTTTGGCCTCTTCATCAAAAGAAGAGCCTCAGTTGCTAATGATGCAGAAGGATCAATAGAAAATGTGGGAAGAAGCAGCACGGCACGTCTTCAGGGGGCTGTGAACCCCGACAGTGCTAATGGTGAGGATTAGGCATTGTGCAGAGAAAAAGCGAGAATCAATTCTATTCTTTGCCAACCAACCAACCAACCAACCAACCGTTAGTGGGAATCGGACCCCGCTGGGAGACAAGCAAAGTCCCAAAGAGCTGTGTGCCAAATAGGAGGGTGGAAACATTAGACCCCTTTTTTCTTTTAAGGGATAACTAAACACTCATGCTAATTTTCAATAGGGGAAAACCGAACAGGCATTTTGATGCCTTTTTTTAACTCCTTAAAAAAAAAGAGCGAAGCAAAGAGAATAAATTATTTGAAACTTAACAATTTGAGAAGTCTGTATCCTTTATCTTTCCTCAAATTAATAACAATTCTATTTTATTTAGGGGATCATTTATTTTGCGGGAACATGAAAATATGCTCCTTTTTGATGGTTCGTCCCCGTGTGGGGTGTGTATATGCTTATAGAAAGCATTGTATATTATCATTTATTAGCATCTTTGTTATAAAGCAAACTAATTTGCTCTAGATTAAAAAGAAAACTCTCCCATTTAAACAAGTCTTGGAAATCCTATTAACACTTTTAACTGGTCACACCATGTATAAAGCTTAGCTTTGTGCAGACACACGTGTGTGCGTACACACACACACACACACACACACACTGCACAAAGCAATACTCTACCAGATACCCTAATTTTTCTTTAGCTGTTCCCCAGTAGTGACCCTGTGGGATGCGGAAGGTCTCCTAAGGGGGTGTCTGCTAAGCAAACCCAAGCACTTTACGGGGCTCCGTCCCATGCTCATCCTGCTCTCAAAAGAACACCCGACCTCACAGAGAGAAGGTCAAGAATCAGAGAAGTCCCTGTACCACAAGCACTGCTTGCAAGAGTGTTACAAGCCAGCCACAGTGCCGGGCTCACGCCTGGACTCATTCACTCTCTCACACTCTTTTTCACGCCTCTCGGACTGATTGACCGACGGAGCAGCGCACCCTTCCCGGAATCCAGCATCTCAAAGTAGTAAGCCTCCAGCGAGCGATACTTGCCTCTAGCAGGGAGCCCCCAGCTCAGGTGTGCCCCTTGCTTTTGTGATGCAGGTGGATTTCCCTGGGCTGGTCAGACTTCAGAGACCACCTGCCCCCAGGACCGTCCTTTGTCGGTAGCTGGAAGTCCCGCCAGCGGCTTTCAGCTCGGGTTGTGGGACCAGAGCCTGGACTCCAGAACGGCAGGTGCACGGAGGGAAGGCAGAAAACATGGAGTGGAGTTTGGGGCTGGCACACAGAATGGACTGCGCAGAGCCAGCAACACATTTAAGGAAAGACCCAAGATACGGACTGGAGTTTTTTTGTTTTTGTTTTTTTTCTTGAGAGACTGGTTCAGTGGGGCTAATTTCTGAGGAATGTTTGGTAACTCTGGGATCTGGAAAAACAAATCTAATGGTTGCTGATTTTCCTTGACCTCTGAGGGACCTTCTTTTGCCTTCCAGGCTCTTTAAAGCCAAGCAGGTGATTCCCTACAGCCAGGAAATAGCCGGGGGGGGGGGGGGGGGGGGATTACTTGTCCAGCACTCAAGCTCCACCTCAACTGGTGTGAAAGCCACACCTGAAGTGCTTCTCTTCTCCTGCATCCTCCCCTGCTCTCATTTGGGGAGGGCTAAATTCCCCCCCCCCCCTGCTTTTCAGGATCATCTTAATATCTGGGAGCCCAGACTAGCCCATTCTTCCCACATTTTTGGGATTTTGGGCAATAAACATGAGTGCTTCACCTCTGAAAGGCTGATTTCTTAACAAGTGGTTACATTTTAAAGTCAAACCCAGTAACCTTTAATGCAAATGTACTTTGGAAACAGGGTCTTAGGACAGGTCTTCATGGATGGCTCCGTACTTGGGGGAGGGGGAGGGGAAAGGGAGGGGGAGGGAAAGGGGGGGGAGAATGGGAAACTTGCTTATGCTGTCTTGTCTCTCGTTGTTTAAGTGACTTAACTAACCCTTGGTTGGGAAATACACCTATTATTTTTGGCTTTTTTCATCAACCAAATAGGAAGTGCGGGTTAGACAGGAACCAGTCAGCACCCACCGACTTCCCATAGGGCAAGCTCTTCTTAAAAGCGATGGGAGCTTGTTAAACAAGACCATGACCACTGTCACTCAGTAATAAAAGACGTCTCTGAGAAGCCTGTCACCTGCACATTGGAGGCCTCCTACATGGCCCACGCGGGTGCTCGGCAGTTCATGTCCCTCCTTCCCCCACGTGTCTAGAAGAAACCAGGGGTACCATTTCATCAAGACCACTGCCTGACGGAGCAAGGCCTGAAGTTAAGTGACTGCTTCTTCAAAAAGTTATGTTTACATGCAGAGTTCATGAAATCCTAACCAATGTCTGGGAGGTAAGGTGGAACTAATCGGGGGCAGTTGTGACACTGACTTCAAGCCCAATATCAATATTCCTTCAGTTTTTTTTTTAAAATGTACAGTGGAATGAATGAAGAAACCTTGTCCCACAATGAAAAGAAGATATTTAAACCACACAATCTGACAGTGCCCAAACGCACAGACGTCACGCAGGGAGACGGATATAAACGACCTATGAGTGAGGGGGTGGGAGGAGGCAGGCAGCCCCCACCTCATGCCTTGGTGTTGGAGGCTGTCTACAGGAGAAAGGATTTTCCAGCGAAGAGAAGCTGAGCACGAAATTCGTTCAAGTCATGAAACAAAGAAAAAGGTAAAATAACTAAAGACTTGAGACAGTACCACAGTTGAACGTATCTGAAAAGCTACAGTGATGTTAAGTACATAAAAACCTATAAAGCTCAGCAAACAGTCTGACTATATAAGTATGTGTCACTGAGGGAAAGAGAGGGTCGTTAGATGGATTAGAAAGTAGTGTTTTCTTTTTTTTACATTTATTTATTTATTTAGCCAAGTGAGAAGAGGGGTGATAGAGAGACAGATTCCTGCATGCGCCCCGAGACCAGGAGCCACCCAGCAACCCTCGTCTGGGGCCGATGCTCTGCTCATCTGAGGCGCATAGTCATGCCGAGCTATTTTTAGCACCTGAGGTAGAGGCTCCATGGAGCCATCATCAGCACTCTGGGCTGATGCGCTTGAACCAATTGAGCCATGGCTGCAGGAGGGGGAAACAGAGTGAGAGAGAGAGAGAAAGAGAGAGAGAGAGCGAGAGAGAGAGAGAGAGAGAGAGAGAGAGAGAGAGAGAAGAAAGGGGAAGGGGATGAGGAGGGGGGAGGGTTAGAGAAGCAGATGGGTGCTTCTCCTGTGTGCTCTGACTGGGAATCTGACCCGGGACTTCCACATGCTGGCCTGATGCTCTACCGCTGAGTCAACCAGCCAGAGTCAAAAGTAGTGCTTTCTTTTGCACTCTTTTAGGAGGCTGTTAGCTAGGGAACAGGTTCCAGGCTGACACCAGCCTTCAGAATTCTGTTCTTGGGGGCTTGCTAGAGCCTGCCCGATCTTCTGCCTCCTGACACATAATTGTAAGCGAGGGCATATTGATACGGCTACTGGACTCACTCCTTCTCAGTGTCTGGGGGCCCTGTCTCTGCGGGAAGGCACGTGATCAGGGCTGCATACACAGCCGCTGACTTAGACACGTGAGGCCAGGTCCCCCACCGTGACTTGTTGAGGCAGGAGGTTCTTTTCAGCGGGCAGGGCTATCCTGGGTTCCATTGTCTTGTCCCTTTATTGCCTTGTAGGCCTGAGCGAGGGGGACAGCATGTGATTAGAGAAGGTTGACCCTTCCCTTTCTCTGACATCACCTCAGGCCGGGGGGAGCCCTTCCCTCCTGGAAGGTTCCCACGGGCTTTGCTGAGTCTGGCTGCCGTGTTAATTATATTTTCCCTGGGCTGGCAGAATACAAATCAGCTTCGTCATGCTTCCTGTCCCTGCAGCCACCATGCAGCTGGGGGGGGGGGAGGTTGGTGAGGGGCAGAAAACCCCGGCTCTGGCATCTCCTCCTCCCAGTCTGAGCATGGCTCCACCCTAAAGACACATCTAGGACAAAGGGACACTGCATACGAGCCTGGGGGGTCGAGTCTCAGTATCAGCAAAGCAGTCGTTTCCTGGACTGTGACTTCAGGAGCTCCCTGGTCCCCACTCTCACCTTTCCAACATCTGCTGGGGTCCCTGGGTTGAGCCTTGTGTGGCTGGTCCTCCCCAGCGGGCACACAGCTCCTGCTAACCTCGCTCTCCTCGAATAGCAAGGCTGTGATGACCCTTCTGGCGTCAGGGAAAGGTGTTCTGAGCCTGGTGCCGGGTGCGGGTACTGACCGCCTGAGCCTCTGCGGTCACGGCCAAGGGCCTGCTGCAGCCTGTGGTCCCTGCAGAGGCGGCTGGAGTTTTTGCTGGAGCCAGAGTCCCTGTCCCTGACCTTCCCAGTGTTTCCTACAGAGGTCTGTTCTGCCGCCCACTGCTGCTTTGCCGAGTTATTTGCGGCAAGTCTTGGCTTGTAGCCACTCCCCTGTGGACTTCTGTCTCAGGCCTCTGGATTGACAGTCCCCACGCTGCATGTAGAACTCATGTGGCCCTCGGCCCTGAGGACGGGCCCTTGTCCTCTCTTCCCTGGAATGAGTTATTTCCTGAGAAACCCAGGGGTCCTGCAGGGAAAGACTCCTTGAACACACAACCTTCCTCTCTCTAGACAGGTCTGAATCCCGGACCAGGCACAACTGGGGTCAACTTGGGATCTCCACTGAGGAAGAGAGAAGACCACGATCCTGTCTGTCATTGCCACTCACTCGAATGGGAATTCGACAGGTTTTCTGAATGCTGATTCTAGAGGATGAATGAATAGCCTTTATCTTTCAGTTGCCCAAAGAATTCATTGTTTTCAGATTTGGGTGAATTGTTCCCCTGCCACACCAGAAAGCCTTGCTCCTCCAAACCAAGCTGTCTACAGACAGAGATGTCACACTCAGAGACGGGTGTAAAAAAAATATACCCAACACCCAAAATGCACAGAAATAAAAAAAAGGTAAGGCTACTACATCCATGTAATGGAATACTGCATAGCCATCAAAACACCAAAGAAGGTAAAAATAATAACATCAGGTTGGCTAGCATTCGCCAATTAAGCCACGTGGCCAACACACTGGGGGCATCTGTCATGGGCCGTGGGCCATCCTGGGGTGCTGGAAGAACAAAGCAGAGGTGACCTACGCCCGTGGAGGTCCTGATGTTGCAATCCCTGCTGTCCCAGCTGCTAAAAGAATCATGTAATTTTATTTTGTTTTGTTTTCTTGACAGGCTGGTGAAGCGGGTCTATCATTATTCCTCATTTTATAGACCAGGACACCCAGGAACCGACAGCCGGTCAGTGGCACAGCAGGGACGGCTCATCCTGCCGCGTTTACCAATTTCGAGAAATACAGCCTGCCCAGGGATGTTCCTAATTTTATTACAATTTTGTGTAAGAAGCACCCAGCGCACCATTTTACAAAGGTGCTTTTTATTGGGGGGGGGCTCTGTGACCTTATTTAGTACTTGACCCCCATTTCCTTTTCTGCACATGTGCAGTAAAACAATTATCCTGATAAACGCTCAACCTCAACTGCCCCCCCCCCCCGCCCGCCCCGCCTGTCGTTTCTGATATGGATTCCCGAAGCATCAGTCAAAACAGGACAGACAGCCCGAGAGGCAGAGACACGGATGGCCTGGTTTAATGTTAAGTGACACGGGCAATATTGCTTCTCTCTCTCTCCCCCCCGCCCTGGAGCCCACTTTAATGTCAGCCTGTTTTTGTACCTAGGAATACACCACTGTATCTAGCTACTGTCTAAGCCCGATATACAATATACTATCATAGAGCATAAACATCGTGGGGACTCAGAAAGGCCCAGCTCTGAATTGAGATGTTTGCAAAGCCAACTGTCTAGAACAGGCAGGGGCCCCTGCCTGGGCCAAGTAACGGCCCCTTGTCTCTCTGAGCCTGCTGTGTGCAATTGGTGTTCCCTCTGTGAGCAAAGCATCATGTCATCTGAAGAGTAAAGCATGAAGGTGCAGCATACCAATACCAGAATTTTTGTCATAAGCAAATAAAATGTACATGGTGTATATATAATCTATGTATTAAAAAATATGCAACAGTCATGCCATTTAAAAATGAGAGTAATTTTGGTTTTTACGCAGTTGAACCAAATGTTTATAGTTTCTTTTTGTTTTGTTTTTTTTTCTTCTCTCTTAGTTTATCATGACTTTACCAGGTAAAAGGTGATCCTTTTAATACATATATTTTTTTAAAAACATAAAGGCCCTGGCCTCAACAACTACTGGAGAAATCTCCTCCCTCTTTCCTCTTCCCTGTCCCCAGACTTTGCTCCCCCCCCCCCCCCCATTGCCATTTAGAGTTCTTTCACCCCTCCTGTCTTCCTTTCCTAAAAGGGAAATGGCTCCAGGTGCCTAGGTACCTAGAAACTCTGGCTACCAGGATCGGCACCGGGGAGGAAGGGGTGTGGCGAGGTGCCCCAGCCTGGTCTCAGCCACTGCACAGAGCGTGTGCCCAGAACACCTGCTGTCCAACCTCCCGCATGGGTGAGGGGGAGGGGCGGGCGAAGGCACTGTCAGACTGGGTCCACCGAGCTGACAGGACCAGCCCCATGAATACCTGTACATTCCTGTTTGCAGGTAAAGAAGGCTTCCCACCTCTGCAGGCCCCTCTGCTCTCACACGTGTCTGATAGGGACACCGCCTTTCATTTCTCATTGTAAAGAAAAGGTGAACCTGCCTGAGAGCAACACCAAACCGCGCTCCTTCACCCGGCTGCACGACCGGATGGTGCCGGTAACGACCAGACGACACTCACTGAGGGTAGCTGGGGGATTATTTGCACTCCAACAAGTGCTCACGTCCCTTCAACTATGTTTAATTAAAAATAAAAAAGAAACTATGGTGGGTTACTTAAAAATTTTACACTAAACGACAGCTAACCAGTCAATGGGTCTGAGAACCACTGTCAGACCCTTCCTTGCCCAGGGAGGATGGGGAGAAGAGAGCGGAGGGGCGCGGTGCCTCGGAGACTGGACCACGCTGGTCCCAGGTGCACAGGGTGTGAGCCCTCAGTTCCAGTTCCCCCTCCTGGAGGAAGCGGGTGTGCTTAAAACTGGCAGCCGGGGAAGGCCAGGAGAAGGTGATATTTGAGTAAGAAAGCCCAGGTGTCTCCCCAGGGTGCACCAGAACCCCATCTCCTTACCTGTCTCTTCACGGGTAGCTGCCTCTGTCTGAGACCTGTGACGCAGAACCTTCGTTTGGAAGATGAGTAAGACTTCAGAGACATCTAAGTTGTCCCCTCGCCTTGAGAGACAGGCAGGCTGGAGAGGGTGGCCCCATGGGCAGCAGAGCCGGGGATGGCTACTCCAGCCTTCTCCCTCATTATAATTTCAAGGGTTTGCTTTACCCTCCCCTGATTTCCGGCCCATAAATGCTACTGTTTTTAAGGAGTTCCCATTCATATGCAGATCACAGATAGTGACCACCTTGGTTTGAGAATAAAGGGGAGTGGAAACAACTGTCACAGAATCAAAGGGGAGGCAATTCTTCAGAAAGTGTTCGAGGTCACAGTGGCGTTCCATCCCCAGACCAAGGGCAGAAGTTCCGGATAAGGGCCCAGGTGACAGGAATCCAATTTAATTTCATCACTCCCATATTAACTGAACACTTGCTATGGGTTGAGCCAAGTGAAAAGTAGGCACGGTTGGGGGGGATGTAATGAGGTAGCCACTTTCCAAAGGATTCCCACCTCCTAGCATCGTGCACAGAGTGCCTTTGTGGAGCAATAATGCAAGGACACCCATGCCCAGACAGCCCCGTGGTGCAGAAGCAAGACCGTGATTTCCTAGCCCGTAGATGCTGGGCTGGAACCAGGACTGTCTCCATCACTTGGGAACGGTGTGACCTCCGACACGTTCTTGAACTTGCTGGACCTCAGTTTCTTGGCATGTAAGATGGAGATACTATGCCTGACATTACAGGGGTTGTTTGGATAAGCACTGGGCATAGTGGTGGTGACTACAATAACGATGCCAGTATTATCTTTAGTCAAATGAATGCCACAACAATGAGTCGATGTTTCTCATCTCTCTCCCTTACTGTCTTTCTCTCTCTCTCAAAGAAAAAAAAAAGAATAAAAAAGAATATATAGTTCTCTTGGTAAATCTCAGCTAGAATTCTATTGTGATTTATAAATGGTTATCTCTGTCCTCTCTCCACCCCCACCGCCACCCCCATCCTGATAATGTGCTTAGAATGAGCTAGCACACCTAAAACCAAGGGAAATTTATCCCAGCAGGTCAAGCAGACATTAAGAGATTATTCTGCCCAACGACAACATCGGACACATTTTTTAAAAGACATGAACTGCCTCCAACCAGGATCTCAAGAGACTTTGCTCCTTTGCTGGGAGAATGGATCCAAATTACATATCAGCTGAACTTGGCTTTGGGGAGCAATTCTGGATAAAGTCTATGTATTGCTCCCTTTAAATGTGAGATTAACATGGCCCTGGGAACAAACCATTCTGTTTGATAAAGCTGACCCCGAAGATGTGCTAGGTTAACATACCTTCTCCTTCCCTTCGGGGAAAGCTGTTCGCTGCCTATCCTGCCCTGCCTCTACCACCGACCCTGTCCACCCCCAAGCCCAACTCCTAGTCTTGCTGGCACTGGAACTGCAGAGAACTGGGTCAGAGCCAAACCCCTCCCTTGCTGTTCCTGGTAGGTGCCCCCCACTGCAGCCCCTGATTCTGAATCCTAAGCCCTTACTTAACACTGGGACAGGAATTCCTGCCTTCCTGCTGCTAAGCTTCCTGCCTCCCTTGTTGCCATCCTCCATCCGTTGGAAAGATGGCCACTGTCTGCCAAGGCGGAGTCCAAATTCCTCACCCTGGCTCTCAGCCTTCGTGTCTTGTCTGACTCTACGTGACGTGTGCCACACTGCCTACTGTCCTGCCTTCTGGTTCTCTGCACCAGAGCCTTTGTGCCGGGGGTTCCTCATCCATGAGCTTCTCCTGCTACTGCAAGAAACCCCCCCTTTATTCTGAAAGCATATGTATCAGGAGCTGCCAGTTCACCTGCCTCTCCACTCCAAAGAAGCCTCTTGGATAAATTCTTCAGAAGTAGCTTATAATGTAGCACCTTACTAAGGACTTGTTACCATAAATCCTCTTACTTTCCAGTAGGTGTTCCGTTCTGCACATCTCTCAGTCTAGACAGTAAGGGCTTTCCTGACAGCCAGCCTGTCCGCGTCACCTCTGTGCTCATTTCGTCACCTCTGCGCTCATCTCGGAGCCCAGCACAGGTGCGGCAGGCACCTAGCCGTGACTCACTGGGTCTCAGCTGCTTGTCTTGGATCTGTCACTACCTGTTGCTTCCCACAGTCGGCCGCCAAAGCAAAGGAGAAGAACACAGACAAAAGATTTGAGAGAGAATAAGGCGTGTCTTCTCTGTAAGGTCTAAATGTGGGTTCCTAAATCCCAGGCGGTGGTCCACACAGCTCAGGAGCAAACTGCACCCAGCCCCGGGGAGGGCAGCTCGTTCATCAGCACATCAAACGCAGCTGCATTTGATAAGAATGCTTGGGTTGGGGGATGAAGGCAAAGGGGTCGAGGCTGCAGAAGGAAGGAGAATGGGTCCCCTTTAAATATCTGATCACAAATGCAGTCTTACCCACCAGAACCACAGTCTACATACAAGGCTTCTAAGTCAACAAATGAAATGAACTTTAGTGATACTGGAAAGACGAAGGGTTTTGATGTCATGATTATTTTTGTGCTGAGAAAGTTATAAAAATTTTCCTCCACTTTTATGGGTAAAGACATAGGAAAACATGATGATCTCTTCGTCAGAGTCATGGCCTGTTTTTGCCAGAATAAAACATACAAGAGTCTTAATGGAAGATGAAGGAGAATGCTCTTCCTCACAGAGTGCATTTTCCACGCAGGGCTGCTGTTCAGCGTATTACCAGATACAAAGCCAGACTAATCAATATGCTTCCTTATCTGTGTTAATAGCCAATTCATCAGCCTCTCCATTCACCGACAAAGAGCCCTGCGCTGACAAATAGTATCTTAGATAATAACATTCTTCGGGAATAGCTTATAATGCTATCAGAGCAGCATGTCATTAGAAAGTTATTAAAATAGAACTCTTCATGAGAAGGGGCTTTACCTTTCCTTTCCCTAATGCTTTGATTACTGATAACTTGGGGAATGCAGGCCGGCATTGATCTGAGTTCACAGAGAGAGAGGTGTCGTTCTTCTGATCTGCCCTTTCCTGACCACCATTCTGCTCCAGAGAAAGACAGCGATGTTTCTCTCTTCCCCTTGGTCCTCTTGGAATACATCCCTCTGATTAGATGGAGGATCCAACTCAAGAGCGGGCTGTAGCATCCTGATGAAGCTGTAACTTCTCTCGGAAGGAGATAAGCAAGTGCCCATTCAGACCACGGAAGCCCATGTGCCAAGATGAGGAGTATTCCTGCAATTTACAAGCCACACCATCTGCTTTGTTTGCAAGGGAGCCTGAGTTGAATGCTTGGGGGCAGGCAGGACTACCCAGGGTGAGAAGGCCCCCAGCACCCAGGCAGGAATACATGCACGCACTGGATGAGGGATGAGGAAGTCGGTGGCCATTCAGATTCAGCAACAATCTGACTCACCCCCACCTTGCTTTGTTTTCTCCGACACCCCCAAGAGGTTGCTCTCTCCTTTCCACTTGTTTGCAGCCTATCACCAGGTTTATTAGAAGGAAAATCACTTGAGCCACGCAGGAGGGTCACGTTCTTTAACATCTGCCATATTCCCATTGAAGGGC
Source organism: Saccopteryx bilineata (assembly GCF_036850765.1). NCBI lineage: Eukaryota > Metazoa > Chordata > Mammalia > Chiroptera > Emballonuridae > Saccopteryx > Saccopteryx bilineata. The sequence continues at coordinate 346,527,151 of NC_089491.1, read as the reverse complement.
ATCATACGCCCCATTGAAGGGCATCATACGCCCCACTGAAGGGCGCAAACGCTCACATTGCTGATGAAATGGGAATGGGGAGGGGTCGGGTCAGGGTCACCCGCAGGTGGCAGCAGGTGACTTCGAAGTAGGGGGGTAGATCTTTATGGACAGTTTGAGGAATGTAGGAAGTGAGCCTGCTCGCTTGGGTATCTTTCACTGAAATCGACCAGTCTGCAACAAACATCTTGTGCTTCTAAGAGCCTGTGGCTCAGGGTACAGACGCTCAGAGAGTGTCGTCCCCCCCCCCCCGGCCACCTTAACCTTGCCCAAGAAATGCATTCCAGAAGCCCACAGCTCTGAAGGTGACCTCGATGAGAGGACACTCCTGCTGGACAGAGAAGCCGTCTTGCTGTCCCCCTTGGCTGAGGATGAATTTAAAGATGAGCTCTGGGCAACCAAAACTTTTTTAAAAAATTCTTTTTGCAGTTAAAGTGAACTCGTGCTTTCAAATGCCAGTTGGTATGAAACTCAGGCTGGTTCTCACGGTGCTCCAACACCAAGATCCATCACAGGACTGCGGTTTGCCTGGATTAGACCTGTCCTCAGAGGAGCGACTCCATGATTTTTAATCTCTGGCTCTCTGTTCTCATGCAAGGAGGAGGCATCTACTGTGGTGCCACTTCATCTTGGGTCTGTGGAGTCTTTTAATGACCCCATCACGTTTCAGGAAAAAGAAAAGGGCCGCCTAACGAGGCAGGACTAGCCCAGATACACCGTGTCCCCTTTTAAAGCAAATGGAAACCTTAAGCACCAAACTTACTTGGGTGGGAATGGCTACCCCCAAATTTTGGTTTATGTGTTTATTTGCTTCCTTAAAGTGAAAAAGAATGGCCTAATCTTTATTTTTAAACTCAGCTTTAAAAATATGAATTAAAAAATTTTTTATTGAATGTATTGGGGTGACATTGTTTAATGAAGTCACACAGGTTGCTGGGTGTACAATTCTACACTACATCCTCTCTATGTCGCATTGTGTGTTCTCTGCCTCTTCTTTTTTTTTTTTTTTTTTTTTGAAGCTGGAAACGGGGAGAGACAGTCAGACAGACTCCCGCATGCGCCCGACCAGGAACGCACCCGGCACGCCCACCAGGGGCGTCGCTCTGCCCACCATGGGGCGATGCTCTGCCCCTCCGGGGCATCGCTCTGCCCCGACCAGAGCCACTCCAGCGCCTGGGGCAGAGGCCAAGGAGCCATCCTCAGTGCCCGGGCCATCTTTGCTCCAATGGAGCCTTGGCTGCGGGAGGGGAAGAGAGAGACAGAGAGGAAAGAGGGGGGGGGTGGAGAAGCAAATGGGCGCCTCTCCTATGTGCCCTGGCCGGGAATCGAACCCGGGTCCCCCGCACGCCAGGCCGACGCTCTACCGCTGAGCCAACCGGCCAGGGCCTCTGCCTCTTCTTGACTGACTCTTTGATAATATGTACACTGGTGCCTCCAACCTTCTTTACTCTCTTTGCTGTTTTGAAAAATGAGATTACATAGGATTCTTTTTTTTTAACTTCAGGTCTTACCATTTATCTCCTCAGCTGCTGGTAAGCATCTAACTGCATGTTCTTACTATAGCAGATGTGCTTGCCTGTAATGTTCCACCCGGAACATCCTCCCAGTTTGTGTCGGGTCCTGCAGGGGCCGGGGAAGCAGACTGTGATGTCTGTTAGAACTCTACATAGAACAGGTGTAAGGAGGGACTGTGTGAGTACTGCCCGAACCTGCCTATTCTTCTACCTCGGGAACACTCACATCCCTACTGAACGTCACTTAAATGTTTAGCTCCATCCTAGAGTCTGGTACTGAGGATGACATTGGGCCACAGAGATCGTCCTGGCTGCCGGTCACACTCTGTACTGAGCATAAATTTATGCTGGTTGATTCCTGCTACTGTTTTGGCTATAATATAACCAGAGCAATGAACAACCATTTTTACCTCAACTGAAGGCGTCAGGTCAAAAAAAAAAAAAAAAAGATTTCCCAAAGCCTGAAGGCAATGCAGGCCAGGACAACTGTGAAGGTCACTGTGGTGGACAGCTGTGTATGTGTGGGGCTGGACTTGAACTACACACAACAGAACTACCATTCTTCCACAAACACATAAGCCTCAAGAATAAATACACTCCAATCCATTACTGCGATGTTTCCCTTGGCAGAGCGGATGTCTTTTAAAACATCTAGCCTACATCAAACTTTTAAAGTTGAATACATTAAAAAAAAAGAGGTTAATTTAAAAATGATACCGATGGCAGGTACATTAGCTCTTAATCATGTAAGTATAACTCATGGAAAATGCACCCGATGGTTAAGCTTTCTGTGATTGTTGAGGCTATAGTTGATTGTTAAGCATATTTTCAAAGCTATTCCTTATGCCTCCTCTCTTAGTGTTTGGGTATCTTATTGACTCACAATCCAACTTCCTTCTTTGGCCTTTTTATTTTTATTCAAGTATGAGGTTTTAAATGACTCCTCTGCGACACTCTCAAAGCACCGGGGGAAGGGAGGTTGTAGGTTGGATGATTCGCAGGTGCTCTACAACTCCAAAATATCTGCTGGACAGATTTTATTTGACTCAACCAAAAGTTATCTCCAGTTTTCTCTAAACCCCAACTTTTCTACTTTAAAGGGATGCCGCAGACACCTACATGCCATCCGCTGCTCACAGCCTTGGGGGGGGGGCACGCTGCATTCCTAATGTGATCCTGAAAGGGCAGGGCATCCATAATTAATTGGGAGGGAGGCCATCTTAGCCATGACACAGGTTCCCAATTTAGCAGTGCCTTGGGCTCTGTCCCAGCAGATCTAGAAGGTCACTGTTCTACCTGCTGCTTTAAGACGAGCAGCAAGGACATGTTCCAGAAAATATGCTTTTCTTCTATGCACAACGTTTGTAATATACTCTGGACAGGATGGTTAAGTATTTCTGTCCTTGAGGTCTGGGAGGTGAGAAAGAATGAGCCATGCTCACTATTAAGTTCTCAGGTTAATATTGATGACCTTACTCAGCAGAAACTTCAGCTGCAACAGGGCCAATCCTCGAAGCTTATCACCCTGTGGGGCTGACGAGCACGCACGCTGAGTCAGCGGGCAGGCTCGCCAAGCTCCTGAGGGGAAGGAGGTGTGCCTTCTTTTAACTCTCTGCAGGTCGCCACCCACCTCTCCTCTTCCATCTCCCTACATCACTTGCTGAAGTGTTTGCTCAGTGCCTACCTTGAGCTTAGCTCTGCATGACCCCCTGTGGAGAACATCGAGATGGCTAAGATGACAACATACTAGGAAGACCAGACAGGTGCACGTGGGAAAGGGGAACAATATTCTCCCCACAAACCTCCCAGGCCCCACCTGGGAAGGTGAGTCTCTTCTGTGTATGAGCTCCAGGGAAATGTGCACTTTTAGGGATGGGAATGTCCTACGAGTATGCTGAGTGGCCGTGCTGGCCACTGAGGATTGGTTCTGAGTGCACGGGGGAAACCAAGAAGGAAGGCAGCCCTGGGGCAGAGCGGGGGAGCAGGGAGCACAGAGCACTGCGCTGTGAGCATTACTACCTGCTTGGTTTTACAGTGCATGTGCATCCCTCTCCATTCCTTCTCACCCCTGCTAACCAAGTTCCAGGCTTTATCCACGCCTACGCTTTCACAGAGTGTCCCCGGCTGGTCTCGTTGCCTGTAGACCAGGGGTCAGGAACCGTTTTGGCTGAGAGAGCCATGAACCCCACATATTTTAAAATGTAATTCTGTGACAGCCATACAATATGTTTAACACTAAATACAAGTAAATGTGTGCATTTTATGTAAGACCAACACTTTTAAAGTACAATAAGTCTCTGAATTCTTTTTAATAACACTGTTATGCTGTTGCTAACCAATGATGAATAAAGTACTTCTCACCATTAATGTGACTTCTGGTGCTGCCTGGTTTTGCTGATGGCTTTGTAGTCTGGTTGATACCTGGTTAGGTTAAGCTTCATGCAGGCGTTGAGACTTCCATCCGTTAAACGTGATCGTAGGTTGGTCTTAATGTTCTTTAGATGTGAGAAAGACTGCTCACATGCATACGTAGAGCCAAACATCGTCACTACAGCAATACTCACACGCTGTAGTGTGTGGTATGTGATGGGAAGCGCGTTCCAAATTTTGACAATCAGCTGGTCCGCGGGTTGAAGTTTTTTCATTTCTCCCCACTGTGTTTGCTCGCCAACTCCGCTTGCTGTCGTGCAAGTCTTTCCAAATCTTCATTCAGTGACTTGAACTTATTCACTCATATGTCTGAGGCCTTCAGGTCAGCAGCTTGTAGCTCAAAATCTCTGATGGAGACACCGGGAGTGTAACTCAGGTCGGCGCTGTCCACTGCACATTTGTGTGGATGGGTGATGAACTAAAAAAGTCGAATGCGTTCACAAAATTCTCCAAAGCACGCTTTGAATGACTGCAGGAGATTAGATGTGAAGCCTGCTGGCTGCTGGAGATCAAGATGTTGAGCAGGGTCACTTGCTGTGCATGCATCTTTAAACCCTCCCAGTTTTTCAAAGTGTAGTAAACGACCTGTTTCTGTATCTGCGATGAAGAGTTCCAGCTTGTTTTCAAATGCAAACACTGCTTGTTGAAGTGATAAGACTGTATTTTCAACGCCTTGCATTTTCACATTGAGCTGGTTCAGATGTTCAGTCATGTCCATGAGATAGTAGAACTTCAGGAGCCACTTAGTGTTAGCTAACTCACGATGCTCGACGTTTTTCATTTCAAGAAAAGTCCGGATTTTGCTCAGACAAGCCGCGAAACGACTGAGCATCTTCCCTCTTGACAACCAACGCACATTGCTGTGCAGAAGCAGACCAGGATAATCATTCCCAACTTTATCCAGCAGTGTTTTAAACTGGTGATCATTTAATTTTTAATTTTTTGTTTTTACAGGGACAGAGAGAGAGTTAGATAGAGGGATAGATAGGGACAGACAGACAGGAACGGAGAGAGATGGGAAGCATCAATCATCAGTTTTTCGCTGCGACATCGTAGTTGTTCATTGATTGCTCTCTCATATGTGCCATGACCGCGGGCCTTCAGCAGACTGAGTAACCCCCCGCTCGAGCCAGTGACCTTGGGTCCATGCTAGTGAGCTTTTTGCTCAAGCCAGATGAGCCCGCGCTCAAGCTGGCAACCCCGGGGTCTCGAACCTGGGTTCTTCCGCATCCCAGTCCAACGCTCTATCCATTGCGCCACCGCCTGTCAGGCTAAACTGGTGATCATTTAAAGCTCGGGCAACAATAAAGTTGACCACCCAAATGACCAGCGACATCACCTCACCAAGCTGCTCACCACACATCTGAGCACAAAGCGCCTCCTGATGTAGGATGCAGTGAAAACTTAGGATGGGTCTCTTTTCACGTTCATGAAGAAGTGCTATGAATCCTCTGTTTTTCCCCACCATGCACAGAGCACCATCAGTACACACCAAAATAAGTTTATCCATCGGTAGATATTTTCTTTAGCAAACTCAGTGAAAGACTTGAATAAATCCTCCCCTCTTGTTGTCTCTTTCATAGGCAAAACAGCAGGACTTTCCTCACATAGTGTGTCACCGACAGCATACCTTGCAATCACGCTGAACTGGGATAAATGGCTTACGTCTGTTGACTCATCCAAAGCGAGAGAAAAGAATGGTGCTGCATTTATGTCCTTCACTTGTGTTGCCTCAATTTGATTTGCCATCATGATGGTACGATTGTGAACAATTCTTGCCGACAGAGGCATGTCTTTTATTCGTTTGATTATCTTGTCTTTATCCAAAAAGTCATCAAAAAGTTCATTGGCAACATCAATCATGAATGTTTTGGCATACTCCCCATCTGTGAATGGCTTTCCATTCCTCACAATTGCTAAAGCACCAGCAAAACTAGCCGAATTCCAGTCGCCTTGTTGAGTCCAAACACAGAGTTGCTGCTGACTAGCTTGCACTCTACACAGTAGCTCTTGACATGCTTTCTTCCTGCTGTCTCCCACTGGATATTTCGATGCAAATGTAGTATGGTGTGTGTCGAAGTGCTGCTTTATATTTGACCATTTCATCAATGCAATTTTATCATTGCATATTAGACACACTGCAGAACCTACTCTCTCCACAAAGGTGAATTCCTCTGTCCATTCCTGCTGAAAAGTACGATACTCCTCATCTTTTTTTCTTTTAGCCATCTTCTTCATCAAAAGGGTTTCTGATTAAAAAGAGGGAAGTTTACTTCCTGAGCTTACAACGACCCATTTACATTACACATTATCCAATAAAAATTTGGTATTGTCCCGGAGGACAGCTGTAATTGGCTCCAGCCACCCACAACCATGAAGATGAGCAGTAGGAAATGAATGGATTGTAAAAAAAGAGAATGTTTTATATTTTTAATGTTACTATTTTTTTTATTAAAGATTTGTCTGCGAGCCAGATGCAGCCGTCAAAAGAGCCACATCTGGCTTGTGAGCTATAGGTTCCCGACCCCGGTAGATGCTTTCTCAGGTTAATTCACTAATGTATTACTACTAGATGGTTTCTCTGTAGCATTCTTTGTATGTTCCCTGGTCTGCCCGGCTAGCTGGTGCCTATAATAAAGTCGGCCTCCACAGGGCAGGCTCCGGAACCCCAATGTCCTGGCAGCGGGAATGTCCACACGCGTTTGCGGATAGAATCCTGGTGCTTTGGGGCAGGCAGAGCAAGATCAGCGAGTCTATGCCTTCATTTTGCAGAGGAGGAAGCCCTGTGTCTTCAAGCCCAAGGCTGCACGGCGGGTTTGTGGAGGAGCCAGGTCTTCTGTCCCCCCTCTTTCACGCAGAGTCCCCCTCTCAATGTCTCCCGACAGCACTTGGGCACAGGACTCTCCCCCCCCCCCTTCCCCACACCAGTCTCATCTCCTTGCATTTCAGCGACTCCTGGTTCGGGGAGGCTGCTCCCCTGCGCTGACGCCACCCTCCAGACCAGATGGAACCGAAGCCCACGCCTGACGCTTGCAAAGGGACGTAGACTAGTTCTGTCTCCACTAGGCTGGCCTCCGTGTTTCTGCTCTGTCTCTCCTCTGGGGGACAAAAATTCCTTCTTTATTGCTTATTGGGAACTTAGCAAATGAACTAGTGTGATTTTATCTTTTTATTCCTGCCTCTTCTGTCCCCAACTTGGTCCCATACCTATGAGGATGGAAGAAGTGTATCAGGCACAGACTCTCAAAGTTCAGCGTATGCTCAGAGAGGCATGCATTCTAACACAGTTATTGCACAGATGATGTCACTGAGGCCCAGAGGAGGAAAGTGACTGGCCCACAGTCTTCTTGTAAACATTGCAGTAAATTTTTATAATTACACAAAAATGACCATTTCAACCGCTTTCCTGTTGGGTGAATGGATAAGCATTCATCCCCCCAGCCCAGCCCCCGGGCCTCTACCTTTCTGTCTCTATGAATTATTTGACTACTCCAGGGATGTCACATATGTGGAATCAACAGCATCTATCCTTTGTGACCGCTTATCTCACTGAGCATCATGTCCTCAAGGTTCATCCATGTTGCAGCATGAGTCAGAATCCCCCCCAACCTTTTTTTAAAAAAGATTTTTATTTATTTATTTTAGCCAGGAGAGAGGGAAAAAGAAAGAGAGAGAGAGAGAGAGAGAGAGAGAAGGGGGTAGGAGCAGGAAGCATCAACTTCCATATGTGCCTTGACCAGGCAAGCCCAGGGTTTTGAACTGGTGACCTCAGTGTTCCAGGTAGATGCTTTATCCACTGCGCCACCACAGGTCAAGTCAGAATTTTCCTCCCTTTTAAGGCTGAATAGCAAACCTTTCATCACGTGGAGAGATCAACGTTTTGCTTATCCATTTATCTAATGATGGATACCGGGCTGCTTCCACCTTTTGACTACTGTGAATAGGGCTGCTATGAACATTGGCATCATTTAAAAATATTTTTTCCCTGCCTGACATAGTATCTTCCACAGATTAGAAATTCAATAGAAAAAATTGTGATGATGATCATAATCTTGCCCAGCCCCTCAAGACCACCCCTTCTGTAAGTTAGCATATATGCTGATGGCCTCCAAGGGCAATTGATGTTTAATCAAGACCAAACTGCCACGAAACGACTGATTTTCTGTTTTGCACGTGCATGCCTCTTCCCTCCTGGGTCTCCATGTGCTTTCTGGCGAGTACAACATCTGCTTCGGACTTCATTTCTCCCTGAAGTGAGGCTGTTCCCCGGGAATCTGTGGATCACAGCCACGTTCTGAAGCCACAGGGCTCTAAAGCCCCAACGTCAAGGACTCCCTTTAGCAGAGCTTGTGGGGCACGTCTGCTGTATTAGAGAAAGAGAACGATTCAGCACACACAGGAGCGGCAGCTCTTCCGTTTCCACTCCCCTGCACCCTTTCTCCAAAGACGCACATCTTCAACAAAGCCCTTTTTTTCCATGCAACTCTCTCAAGGTGAATTCAAGGACAGAGGGTTTTCAGTAAGAACATTAACATTAACTTTAGGGGAAGGACTTTTTTTTTTTTTTATTCTTCTCACATCAGTCTATATTCAGCATCAGATCAATGCCTTTGGCGGTTTTTATTATTTAGTGTGAGCTTTCCACCTGTGTTCAGCTGCTTTTTCTTACTTAATGGAAAATGGAAAAAAATCTTCCTGCCCTTTGTTCACAATGTTTTCGGTATTTATGGGGAGCTTCTGAAGCTAAAAAAATGACAGGGCAAAGGCTGATGATCATTTGGTGCATTTCTAGAGCCCACAGAACATCCAAAGCGTGGCTGACGTCCACTGTTTTTTTGTTTTGTTTTTTTTTAATCTGTGGCACAGTGATGGAGGGGGACCAGGTCGGGGCTCTTAAGTAGGAGGAATGGGGCAGGAACGGAGGCCCCAGAGGGGCGCCGCGCTGAGCGCCCACGCCATGGTGCTTGCCACAGTGCTCAGTGAGAACTGCTGAGGGTCTTTGTGCGCCACCATATACAACGCAGAAGCCTGGGTCACCAAAAGCCCTTTGTGTACTGCGTGGAAATACAGCGTGGTCTGAGCTGGCGTGGCCTGCCCTTCCTCAGCGAGACGGCGTCTCTGGGCTCCTAACATGCAGCACAGCCTTCTCTCACTCTGTTCCCTGCTCTTTGCTTTTTTGTTCCCTTCCGCGTGGCTACTTCTACCCATTCTTTTGAAAAAAGAATATATATTTAAAAATGTTAAAACAATTCGTTCTTTAAGGGGTGCTAGGAACAGTGACTTTTCTATGCTCTGTCTTCTTATATCACCTCCTTTTAGGTAGATTTAAAATTTTTCTTCCGTATCTGCAAATGCCATCATAATACAGGTATACAGTTTCACAAGGTTTCAGTTTTAGGCGTTACCTACTGACCTACCGATAGGGAAGATGAGGCCCTGGCTCTCTTTTATGCCTCCTCTGTTTCTTTGAAAAGCACCGTTCATCTATCCTAAAATAAGGATGCTGCAATTTTGGTTAGATCAATGTTTAGTTTTCATATATTAAGAATATACAGATGCCATTTATGCTAAGTTATAGCATTTGCTGTGATTATGCCCCTTTTTGGCAGCTTCTGTTTTTCCTGGAGTTTTATGTTTTGTTTTTTATTTTAAAAAATTTGTTGAATTTCCCTTTGGTCATCTTGTGTCTTCCTCCCCTCCTTGATCAGCAGTGAGCAAGCAAGCAAGCAGCTATGGACACCTGAGCCCTGCCCGGGTCCTCACGGTCAGGGCATGGTGTTCTGTTGAGCACACACCATTTCACAGAGCACGCCAGGCAAGGTCGCTCTGTGACCTTGACAGGGAGAGGCGAGGATGAGGTCACTGCCCAGTCATGTCTCAGCACAGGGAACAGAAATCCCCAGACCACAAAAATAAACAAGCATATCCCTTTCCTGCCTAATGCCAGTAACTGCTTTTCTTTTTTTTTTTTTCTTTCCCTTTCCAACTACAGCTTTAGCTCTGCTTAGTTCTCATTAGGCTCCAGATAAAAATATTAGCACATCCAAGTGCAGAATTAGCCCTGCTCCTCAACACTATCCAAACAGGGCACACTCCCGCTTCTTTGAGCACCAAACCCCCGCACAGAAACCCACACGCTGTGGAAAGTTCTCCCAGCACCTCTGAGCTGCCCCTCAGTTCTCCAGTTCTCTGGGTGTGCCATCCGCCCTGCAGCGAGAAGGCAATAAACCCTGACTCGTTCTCATACAGCGGGGCTCCGCGTGGCCATGTGTCTGTCCACCAGCGGAGGTTTCATCAATCCGTATTCATCAGAGAGCCCTTGGACAGCGACCCCCACTCATTAGCTGTAGTGGGCATACTGGGACCCTCGGAGTCTCTAGCTGCTTAAAGGACCACACTGCCCATGGCCAGAAGGAAGTTTGTGCTGAAGAGAGTTCCAATATTTGGTTAAGGTCCTTACAATTTAGAAGTTTCTCTTCCCTCCCTCCCTCCCTCCCTTCCTTTTTGTCACCCCCCCACCATGTAATAAGTATTTTTTGTATGTATACATACTTGAACATGGGTTTTCCTAACTCTAAACTTTTATCCTCTTTCTGCATTTTACAGTGACAATTCTGTAATGTCTAAAGCTGGCCCCTCTCACTCCCCCACCCCATTCCTCTTCTCTTTTTCTCTCTCTTGGGAAACTTTAAGAATAATTGATGAAAATAATCATCCTGTCAGTAGGCGAATACTTTAAGACTTTCTATTCTAGATTGACTGTCAAGACTGCCTAAAAGACAGAAAAAAAAATTATTAAACCATTTGCGTTTTTTCTGTGAATGCTAAAAACTGTATTTACAAAACAGTTTTTGTTACTATAGTTACAAGATAAGAAGAAAAGGCCCCGTTCAGGATAAAGAAAGAGCCTAGAGTATGAGGTAGAGTCTTTAACAGTCCTTTTCCCATGTAAAAGTATCAGCATGATAATTTGGTTTGTCCAAGATCAAGGTTAAATTTCCTATCATTTAAAGTGTCTGTATTTCCTGTATTATTTTTAGGAATTAAATAAATCATCATGACTTAAATACATCATCGTTTTCATAACATTTAAAATATATGTATATGCACACACAATTAATTGTATTCAACTCAATGAAAAGGTAATAATGGATGTTTAAAGTGTTCAATGATGTCAATACAAATTGTCATTCCTTTATCCTTGACTAATTTTGAGACCTTAGACAAAGGTTTTATTCATTCATAAAGAATCTTTGGTACTTTGACAATTTAAAAGAATGAAACAGATACACATAATAAATGCTGGTGAGTAAACACACTTTTCTTTTCCCCTTATTTCTTACAAAGGCAATAGAGTAACAAAAGAAGCAAATGTCTTTGACTGATACATGTTTACTTTTGCTACCTCCACTAGGCTACCCTTTATTGTTTTTAACAGCTACATTTAAAAGCAGGGGGGAAAAGAAAAGAAATTCAGCCACAGAATCTATCTATCTTATTTCCAGAGCATGAAGGTGTCACATTAAAAACCCAGCCATGCTTGCTGTGAGAAAATACAGCAGTCCTATGAAATAGCTGTTGCAAACATTAAATGCTTTTTTTTTTTTTACAGCAGGACTGTTTACATTCTGTGGCTTTTTCAGAGATGAAAAACTCTTCCAGGGACACACTTATTGTCCTATGGCTCCTCCCTGTTCTCCCTTCAACTGCTACAGAAATGTCTGCGAGGAGCAGGCACTGCCGCAAAGCCTCTGGGGGAATACCCGGAGTGCCCACCTGTCGCTAAAACCGTCTCCCATCTCCCTTTCCTTGTGGTTTTCTATTTGGTTCTTCTGAGTATTCGGACAAAGGGCGACTTGATTTGCTTGCATTCTACTGTGTCCACCTTCAAGTTCTCCAGGGTTTATAGTCTAGCCCATGAGCAAGATTAGGCCAAGGACCTTTATAGGTATAGCCTAGACTCCTTCCCCCCAAAACATGCCACGGTCTCTTTCCCTGGGTCTGTTCTAAGCTGCTGTGATGCTGAGTGGCAGCCCATCTTTGGGTGCTAGGAGATGTGCAGCCCCGGGGAGGAGAGGATGAAATTCTACCTGGTAACGGTGGGTGGACCTGTTCCTCAGCCATGCTGAGCAAGTCAAAGATCAGATGCAATGATGCTGCCTATGATGTACCAAGCACTTACTTACTCTGTGCCGGGCACTTTACACAATGAAAGCATCTTTAATCTTCACAAAAGGCGTATCCGTGGTTACTGCTCTTATCCAACGTTACAGTGAAGGGAACCGAAGCTCAGCTATGCAGGAAGGCTGCGGCGGCTCCTTCAGCTGACGGGACAGCGGGAACCCGGGCGGCTGACACCGGAGCCTGCGTCCTTACCCTTCACTCTGCCGGACCTTCTTTTCCAGCATAATCATTCCTGAAAGGTTTGCTTCGACAGCGGTTGTGTCTGGAGGCTGAGTGTGAGGTTTTTAGATTGGGAGGCTATTATTAATTGCACTTGTCAAAGACCCATGTGGGTGACAAATAAAGATCATGATGCCGTGGATAGCGTGTTATCTTGGAAAGGACATTTAACTGACCTCCTGGGTGGCCTTGGGCCAGTCCTTGAACTGTCGTGGGCCCCCTTTGCCCTGGCTGACACAGTTTGAGTAATAAACGTGTTCATAGAGTCTCCTGTGATTCTATAGAAGTCATAATAATAATAATAAAAAAATCCCAATAGATTTATAACAATGAGAGTTATTAATGTGGTTAAAAAAGGACGAGATGCTAACCCCAAACTATAACTCACTGGGCAGAGTCCCTGGAAAAGGGAAGACTTCCTCCAGTCTCAAGAGGTGCTGGACATACGGACTATGTTACATTTTCTTTCAGCACACGAAAAACGAACTATAATTGCTTCTCTTTCTATTATTCTGGGCCTATCACTTAAACCAGTTTTTTCCCCCCATCAGTATTTTATTACTTTAATCATTATAATAAAAGCCAAAGGCTACTAAGCAGGAATGTCAATGAACTCTCTCCCACTTGTTTGTTCATCATTGTTGCTGGGTTCTCCTCGTTTGTCACTGTCGCTATGTTCTCCTTGTCAGAGGCAGCCATCAGCACCCCCCCCCGGTGGTAAGCTGAGACCAGGGGCTCTCCCTGGATGGGGTTGCGGGCCATCCACTCTACCACATTCCGATCTCTCTCCTCATTTTTAGAAACGCATTATATTAATCATTCCCTCCAATAACTACTCTAAAAGAACTTACGAGATTCTAAGCCGTCGATAAATATTTAATCCCTGTCCCCTTCCCAGGCTGCATGGGCGGAGGCAGGAAAGTCAGCGTGGACAAGGCGATGATGGCGTGGCCGCTGTGTGTTCCTCTTCCGTGTAGACCACCCTCTGCGGTGTCCACGGTACCAGCCCCAAGGCGACATCAAATCCTGCCCCATGAACATACGCCTCCACAGAATCACATGAACCACATCTTTTCTTATTTCCATTATTATTTTTTAAAAATGGATTTTAAAGAGTGGAAGGAAGAGAGCGAGAGACATCAATCTGTTTCTCTATGTGTCTTGACCGGGGATCAAACCGGCAACCACTGTGCTTCAGGACGATGTTCTAACCAACTGAGCTATATCCAGCCAGAGCACTTCCATTACTTTTTCTTTTTATTCTTTTCTTTTTTTGTATTTTTCTGAAGCTGGAAATGGGGAGAGACAGTCAGACAGACTCCCGCATGTGCCCGACCGGGATCCACCCGGCACGCCCACCAGGGGCAAAGCTCTGCCCACCAGGGGGTGATGCTCTGCCCCTCCGGGGCGTCGCTCTGTTGCGACCAGAGCCACTCTAGCGCCTGGGGCAGAGGCCAAGGAGCCATCCCCAGCGCCCGGGCCATCTTTGCTCCAATGGAGCCTTGGCTGCGGGAGGGGAAGAGAGAGACAGAGAGGAAGGGGGGGGGTGGAGAAGCAAATGGGTGCTTCTCCTATGTGCCCTGGCTGGGAATCGAACCCAGGTCCTCCGCACGCCAGGCTGACGCTCTACTGCTGAGCCAACTGGCCAGGGCCCATTACTTTTTCTTAAAAACTGAAATTTGTACTGAAGTCGCTGCAGAATCACATGCAGTTTGTAAGAGATAATGAAGAGAGGGTCCCTTGTTTCCCCTAGTTTTCCCCAGTGGAAACATTTTGCAAAAACTATCCTGAGACTGTTCAATGGTTTCATTCATGGTTTGTGTGTGTGTTTGATTCTTCACAATTGTATCACCCGTGTATCACTTTCTGTATCCACTGCAGCCAAGATAATGAACAAGTCTAACACTGCCAGAATCCCTAGTAGTGCCCTTTTATACACCACACGACCTTGGCCTCTCTTGTCCTACCCTGTCACTAACTGCTTGTCATTTCAAAAATGTCATGCAAATAGAATTCTTTGGTATGCAAATTTTGGGATTGGCTCCCACCCACCCCCTTACCATAATTAATTCCCTAGAGACTAGTCCCAACTGTTTTGTTCACCAACAGCTTGTTCCTTTTCATTACTGAGTGGTATTCCAGGGCGTACAGAGACTGCTTGTGTTGTTTGTCAATGGAGCTACATTCTGAAACTGATGAAGATGCTTTTCCCTCCTCTGCCCACGGAGTAGTGACCCATGTCCTAGTCGCCCCAAGATGCCCATCTGTCTGAGGAGGGTGTGGGGACAGGGACGGAGAGGTCAGGGATGAAGAAGGCAGAACTCATTCTATCAATAGGTACGTTCAGCTTCTGACACACGCCAGGGGACCGTGCATCAACGGAGCCATCTTGAACGTGTCCAACACAGAAGGCTTCATCTGTATCCCCTCGGTCCCAAACCACTTCTGCCCCCACCCCCACCCTGTGCCAGTACATGGCATCATGTTTACCCACAATTCAGGCCCCAAACGTGGGGGACCATCTCTGATGTCTCCCTTTCACCCACTGTACCTAGTCCCTCGCCAGAGACTATGGGCTCTTCCTTCAGTGTAGTCCTAACCCAGACACTTCTCCAGCTCCACCACGGCCTTCTCCACCTCTCCCCTGGACTCCAGCCATGGACTTCCCCTGCTCTCCTTGGTCCCTTCTGCCCTCCCCCTCCCCCATAGTTAATACAGCGGACAGCAGCCAGGAAGAGCCCAGGTCCTTCCTCCCCGTGATGACACTGAAGTAGCATGCAGGTTGCCCCATCTCGCTGTGCACCCCCGCCCTGCTCTACACCCTCTCACCATCCTATAGAAAGAGGCAGGGGACGGGGACGACCCCTTGAGGGACTGAACGTTTATTTGAATAGGGACCGAGTGTAGCCAGAAGCAACATAGGAACAATCACGTCAGACTCAGCCGTCCGCGGGACTGGACGTTCTGTTTATGTGCGCTGGCTGCCCGGGAGGGATGTCGGATCATCACAGCTACACCGAGACACTGCATTCTCTCCACATAGCCAAGTTGTTTAGTGCGTTCCAGTGTGCAGCTCTGTTATAACCATAGCAACCTCCCGTGTGGTCTCCCCACAGCCTCTCAGACAGTTCCTGTTCTGTGTGCATTTCTACTCTGCAGATGGTGTTATCTTTCTAACCTG
Organism: Saccopteryx bilineata; assembly: GCF_036850765.1. Lineage (NCBI taxonomy): Eukaryota > Metazoa > Chordata > Mammalia > Chiroptera > Emballonuridae > Saccopteryx > Saccopteryx bilineata. The sequence continues at coordinate 346,511,584 of NC_089491.1, read as the reverse complement.
TCATCCTGATCTGGTTATTTTCCTGATTAAAAGCACATGCTTCCATGACACCCTTCTGACCCCAAGATAACATGAAAACCCGAGCATGACTTGTACATAAAATCCTGTAATGTGGTACATGTGGTCAGAGCCCTGCCTTAGCCTGTGCTCCCCTCTGACTCCGAAGATCCCCAGCTGTGAGCCCCTGGGCTCTGTGCTTTCTCCCTGCTGGCCGGCCCGGGCCTGCTGGGGAGCTAACACTCCTGGGGGCAGCCCTCACCCGTGGGGGTGGGTGGGAGGAGCACTGGCTCCCCCTGCTGCAGGTGACCCCCTGAGGCAGGACCCACGCTGTCCCCCTGGCTGCAGCTCTGCGTTGGTACTGCGTTCTGATCGCCCACGATGGTGACTGATTTGATTATGCCTCTCTCCATTCCCTGTTTCGTTTCTCCACTCCCCTGCTAACACTTCCTGGGGTCTTCTCCCATGTAAACTGGGCCTCAGACCCCCGTCTCCCGGCCACACCTCACCTCGCCTCCCGCCTCGACGCCACCAACAGATGTCTTTCCTGGAACCCGGGCCGAGGCTCTCGTCTCAGGGGCTCCTCCTGGGAGAGCCCCGACTAAGAGGGGTGGCCATGCCGTTTACAATCCATGCCAGGCCATGTTTTAACAGTGAACATGGGCATTGTTGGTCAGTCACGCTTGTCCTGGCAGAAGGGAACTGGAACTTCCAGGTCCAAGCGGGACGCTGGGGCCGACTTCTGAAGCCTGGTTTGGTCTGAGCCCTGCTCACGGCAGCTGCATGCTGATCAGCCATTCTGAATGAAGCCGTCTTTGGCTCCTAACCTTCCTCCACCCCTGCCCCAACATACACATCGGGCTGCCAGAGGGTCATGACATCCCTTGTCCCACAGTGACCTAGCCCACTAAGTCATCAAGAAGTAGAGTCTTGGATTGTGGGCCGGAGCCCAGATTAGGGCCCATGGCTTGTGGTGAGAGGCATGCGTGTGGCTTCTGAGGCTGGGTGTTTGAGGTATCCAACCCGCATCTTTGGCTTTCGGAACGATGCCTCTCAGGGCCCAGCTGCCATGCAAGGTGAAGCCTAAGCACCCACAAAGCGGAGCCCGTGGTGGGGAAACTGAGGCTCCTGCCCACGAGCCACAGCTAAAGGCCTGGGTGGCCATGTGGCCAGGGCTACTGCAGACCATCCAGCCACCCTGACGCCCCAGCTGAGACCACACAAAGCAGAAGGGCCCCCGCGCAGGCCACAGAACTGTGTGAAATCAGAAGCAGCTAAGCCACCGCACGCTGGGCGGAAGGTTGGAATAGCTCCAGAGAACCTTTGCCAAAGTCCCAGAAAGTTTTGGGACACCCTCGCATCAGGACTTCTTATCAACAGATCATGATGTTCATACTTCAGATCATCAGAGACATCATCTAAGTGGCTGCCAATAGGTACATCCACTATCAAGAGCTGCTTTGACGAATGGTAGTTTGGAAGGCATTAGGATCCGGCACCAGCATGATTACAAGACACATGAAATGCAAATGGATAGACATTCACGTATAATCTGATCCCTCTATCACCGCCGCTGACAAACGGCAATGGTCACAAAAGCAAGGACGACTCGGTGTTAGTATTCCACCTCTTTCCCCCACATGGCTTCTCACATAGACACAGAGAAATGAACGCCTTTTTAAATCACAGAACAGGTTGGCTTCCTTATGATTTTATATTAGTATGAATCACGACGATGGCACACATCGTTAGCTGGAAGAAATTAATAAAGGGAGGGCTCAAGCTTTAACGTTCAAAAATGAAAAAATGGAGCTGACCACTGCCACCCCGAAAACAGAGGCTATTTAATCACATTGAATATGTAGTGATGTGACGAGGAGTGCGTGCTGACGTCGCTCTAAATTCCTACCGACTCACGATTGTAAATGATGGGTGAGAGCAAGGAGCCCTGAGTATAACTACCCTTTTGGTTCTCAAGAGGAACAGAACCTTCTCTACTTTAGTATCACATCCCTCGCTAAAAAAAAAAAAAAAAAAAAAAAAAAAAAAGGAGGAAGAGAAAAATGACTTCCATCATAAATCTTATTGTATCAAAGGTTTAAGGTTTTATCTGGTCTCACTCAATCCAGAAAATGCCTCTACGTTACGTGCAGGAGGAATCTCCATTTAGCTTTTGTTGAATATTCTCCATGATGGAGAGTCCACAATCTCATAACAGTGGTCACTTTTCCCCCCAGTGACCCCCTTGCTCAAGCCAGCAACCATGGGATCATGTCGATGATCTCACGCTCAAGCTGGTGACCTTGAGGTTTCAAACCTGGAACCTCAGCGTCCCAGGTCGATGCTCTATCCACTGTGCCACTGCTGGTCAGGCTTTTAACAGCTCTAATGATTAGGCTATTCTTGCCCCCAGGGAGCTGAGATCGCCCTCTGTCGCTGGTCCATCTCGGTCCTGCGGGGTGAACCTCTGCAAGGCCTGCCCCCCCCCCCTTCCTGTAACAGCTGTCCATGATCAAAAAGGGATTCTCTTCTCTTAAATCCTATATTTTTTTTCTGGAGAAATATCCCCAGGTCTTTTTCTTTTTCCTATATGGGTCTTTGTCTGTCTGGTCTTCTCCTCAGAGATTAATATCCATCTTAAAACGAGGTGCCCGGGGATGGGCTATGACCTCCCAGCTGAGGTCTGAGTGCACTGCCCGCTCAGGACACAATCCTGTCTTTCACGTATTGGTATTTATTTAAACTTACTCACCACCTGGTGCTGGCGCCCATCAGACTCTCCATCACACCAGCGCCGGGCGTCCACTTTGGGATTCCAGGACCTCTTTCTTCAATCTTCTACTTATGTGACTTTTTTTAGGGCGGGGTGGGGTGGGGCTAAGCGTGGGAATTAAGTTTATCTTTATAATATTTCATCTCATTATTTTTACCCTATCTTCCAAGCCTGTCAGGATGCTTTTGAAGTGTTTTCCATCATCCAGCTTATTAAACCATCCCTCTCAGCCTTGAGTCATTTGCAAACATAATAAACATTCTCTTTTGTGTCTTTATCCAAGGCACTGATGGAACTGTTGTGGGGGGGTGGGGGGTGGGAGCTCCAAAAAACCATCAGCAAACAGAAGACCCTGCTTCTGGATTCCTGTTATGTTTCTCTTCCTTGACTTAAAGGTTTCTGGAGAGACCATTAGGTCGGCTGCTGAAAATTCTGTACACAAAGTCGATGGCATCACCCAGCCAGTGAATAACAAAAAATGGGCAGGCGTAGGTGCTGGTGAAATTTCTACTTTGTGAAGCTTTGCTTGTGGCCAGTGGCCCTGACTCTCCTCTCGGAAGCCACAGAAACATAACAACCTGTTCTAAAATGTTGATGTTGGTTGGCAGGGGCCACGCATTTATTTCTAGAATAAACTGCCTCCACTCCCTTTAGAAAGGTCACACTTGTCCTTGAGTCGGTACCCCCCCCCCCCCCCCGGTCTGTGGGTCCTTTCTCAAGCGGTGCTCATCAGAGAGCTCCCAGGAAGGCGTATTATTTATTTAGAGCTACCTGCTTTGCCTGCTTTGATGGGCTCCATTTCTGACAAGCTAAGCCACAGCATGGGGGCACTGGTCTCAGGGGGTGTCAGAACCTTGCTGGAGCACACAGGATAATCTGTGTGAAGGTCGAGCTGCCTGCACTGATAAACATTTATGTGGTTGGTGAATGCACGTTGGTTGTTTCTCACCAAAGTATAGGTTGCTTCCAAAGGGAAATATTTCTCACCAATCCTGCTCCTACCAAATGATCCAATTTTAAGAAATACTGGCTTCAAGAGGTGGCCATACCCTCCCCAAGGCACCGCATGACTTTGTCAGTCCTCACTGTGGCTCCCTTGATTGGAGAAAAAGACTGTATCTCCAGAGTATCAGATGGCCTCCTGGCTTCCCCATTACTGGGAAAGACGCAGGTGTCATCAGGAAGCAGGACCTAGCTTTTAGGAATATACATCTCTTGTTTAAAAACCCAGCTCCGAGTGACTTGCTGCGGGACTTTAAGCCAGGGATTCTCCACTGGTGGTGACCTGGCTGTTTTGGGGAACTTTGGGCAATGGTTGGAGATATTTTTGGTTGTCACAACTGGGGTGGAGGGAATGCTACTTGTATTTAATTGATAGAAGCCATGAATGCTCCTCAACATCCTACAATAGACAGGATAGTCCCCTCCTTCCCCGACAAAGACCCATCTGACCCCACGTGTCGATAGTGCTGCTTTAAGAAAATAACGTCAGCTTTCTGAGCCTTGGCTCTGTCTTTCATGCAATGGGGCTAACAGTGGTCTGGGGTCATGCTGCGAGCATTCTAGAAAGTACTATACTTGAAACATACACCACAATGACTGGCACGGAGCCAGCATAAAAAAAATGCTAATTACTTTCTCCATTCACGTACCAGACCATATGTTGGAGACAGTTCCTAAGATGTTATGAGCTCTGTACAAAACAGAGCATGGCATTAGCTCCTCAAATATTTTCAGAGCACTGACCACATGCTAGGCGAGGCTGCAAACAGATTAGTTTAAAAACAACAACAACAAAAAGATGCACTCCCCGTAGAGAGAGAACAACTTGCAAGAACGTATTTGTGTCCCTGCCCCCGAACCCACCAGTTTGTAAGTGAGAAAACCCAGGCTCTGGGAAATTCAAGTTCCGTGTCTGAGGGTTCAATGCTAACGAGAGGCAGAGCCTGGATTCAAACATCACCTGCTGCGGTGGGCTGAATGTTTGTGTCCCTCTTCCCCAAATCCAGAGGTCCCCCCCGCCAAGAAGGGAGGCGAGAGAGCCCGCTCTCCCTCTCCCCACCAGGTGACGGTACAGTAAGACAGCTGTCTCTGCAAACCAGGAAGTGGATCCTCATTGGATACCAGATCTACCGCCACCTTGATCCTGAACTTCTAGCCCCAGACTGTGAGCCGTTAGTCTCTGTGGCTTAAGCTGCCCAGCCTGGGCTATTCTGTGTTAGCAGCCTAAGACACCAATTCCCAAGCCTATGTTCTTTCAACGCCATTATCATCAGACACCTGTGTTTAGAAAAACCAGATGGTGAGACACACACCGGGTAACACTGGCTCCAACACCATTACTGACGTAGCTGCCCCAACCACCAACCACAGACTCTGTTTCAAAGGCGAATTTAGCAGCTTTAGAGTACAGGACGTGAGCACCTGGCCCGGCGGTCTTACCTATAACTTTCCCCAGGAAGAGCGACTTGGGAGAGTTGAACAGGGTGTCAGATGAACTTGGCAGGTGGTAACTCACAGAAGGATAATGGTCAAGCTGCAGGGAGAAAACAAGAGTCTCTTTTAGAAGAAAGTCACTCTCCTGCCCTGGTATCAAACCGTTTCTGCGGGGGGGTGGGGGGATGACGTCACTCTTAGAACCTTGGTTTCAGGGTATCTTATATCATATCAGGAGTCTGGCTATTCCTTCTCTGGGTTATTTGAAAACAATGTGAACTTGGTAAATGAAGACTCTTTATGAGCTGTGCCCCAGTTCAGGCATATTTTCTGTGGATAATTCACCTGCTGGGTTAAGATCCTTGTTCATTTTAGTGGGACAAAATCTGCCGGAGTCAACCTCCGGCACCGACCTCTGAGACAGACAATGCTACGTCTACAGCAATGACCTTTGTTGAGGATCCTTACTGTCTTGTTTTCTTCACCTTTTTATACTACCAACTTCTATCAATATTGATCTTCACAACATATATCTATTCAAATATAAATATGAATATCTATATTGTATATATGAATATATATTCAAATGCCGAGGTTCAGGTTGGGTAAATACACATAGTCTTATTGCTTATCAAAATGAGGGTAATTTCTCATTTCTGCCACAGGGCAGGGACATTGAAGACAAAAGAGGACCCAGACATTCCCACAGGCAGAGCTGCCCTTTCAGAGTGGGGGAGCGGCTGCAGAGGGTGGGGAAACGGCCGCGGAAACAGCCCCCACTCCTGGAGGTGGGAGACATGCATGTTGCTGCCTACATTTCCCAACACGTCAAGTGCCAGCAGGGCTGTCCCAGAATCACAGGACTTGTCCTCTGTGTCCCCATGTGGCTCATCCTGCCTTAACTGACTTCAAAACCAACACCATCTGGTTGTGTTTCCCTGACCGGGTAGCTCCTAGAACTTTCTGGACTTCTTTGTATCCACCTGTGAAAAAGCTTCTTTGTAACCTTTCCTTTTCCCTGGAGGGAGTTCAACACCTGCGGAGGTAAGCCTATGGGAGGGTATGCGTCAGCGGAAGACCCTGTGTCACTGCCCGGTTTGGCACGGGCATGCCTGTGGGAACCGCCTGCAAGGAGCAACTTGGGGCAGACCCGACCCTGGGTCCTGCAGAAAACAGTGGGATGGAGAGGGCTAGTCCCACTCCCCCACATTGAGAACTGGCCGCTTGGAGGAATGGTCTTTATTATGAGCGACTGCCCGCCCCTGGACCTTGACATTGTTTACTAGGATCCTAGAGGCCACTGAGAAAGTCAAGGGCAAGAGTCAAGGAGCCATCACGTCTAAGGGTTTTGGGAAGTTCTGGCCCGCAGAACTGTACTTTTTTTGTGCCTGGGTGTGTATCTGATAACACTGTAATGAAAGTCCAAAAAAACACCACGAAAGCAAACATTGGCATGTTCGACTATAGTTTTGAAAAGATTTTTTTTTTAGTAAATAATTTCAAGTGCATATTAACAAAACACTGATTCTGGCCAGAGAATCTGAAATACTTGAAAGCTGGCTTTGTAGCAAAGGCCACTCGGTGTTTGCCGCTAAATATTAGGAGCTGCTTTGGCTCCATCTAGTGGCACATATGGGTAACTGCTGCTGTCCCTCTACTAGTATCTGTTGTCAAAAAAGCCAACTGCAAAATGACAATGTAACTAATAGGTGATTCTACAATGCTTTTCAGTGATTGTCTCCCCTTAACTACTTCCTATAACATAATCTATCCAGTTAAAGAACTTAAAAATGATACAAACAATACATGTTCATTATAGAAAAATAGAATTGCAGGAAAATAAAAACCCAGCTGCTGATAACAAATGTTAATTTTTAAATATACAGTGGTACCTTGAGATGCGAGCAGACCAACATACAAATCTTTAAGAAACGAGCTGTGACTCTGTCCATTTTTTTGTTTGAGATCCGAGTGAAATTCCAAGACACGAGTTGTGATTCGGGAAGCTGCCGCTAGTTGGCGCGTTGGCACACGGACCCAGTATCAGCAGCACACCACCAGCATCTCATTTTTTCTCACGTGTTACTGGCAGAATCAAGTCGAATCTTGTGCGCTGTACTCGTTCTTGCATCATTTTTGCATTTTTTATTAACTTTTTCTGTGTGCTATCATGGGGCCAAAGAAAGTGAGTGTAAAGGACAGTGGTGAGAAGAAGAAGAGAATGATGTCGATAGAAGTAAAGCAAGAAATAATAGAAAAACATGAGCATGGTGTATGAGTGATTGAACTGGCAAGGCTGTATGACAGCAATACATCTACAATTTGTACCATCCTTAAACAAAAGGATGCCATCAAAATGCAAATCCAGTGAAAGGAACTACAATTCTGTCCCAATTAAGGACAAATATCCATGAAGAAATGGAGAAGCTTCTGCTGGTGTGGGTGAAAGAGAAAGAGTTGGCAAGAGATACAGTGATGGAGACTGTAATATGCAAAAAGACACGTATTATTTATGGCGACTTGAAGAAGAAAGAACCATCAACCTCAAAAGAGGCAGCAGAAGATACACTGAAAGCAAGTCAGGGCTGGTTTGAAAATTTCAAGAAGAGATCTGGCATCCACTTGGTGGTGAGGCATGGTGAAGCTGCGAGTGCTGATGTTAAGGCAGCTGAGGAGTACATCGCACGTTTTGCTGCGCTTATCACAAAGGAAGGCTACATCCCCCAACAAGTGTTCAACTGTGAGGAAACAGGATTGTTTTGGAAAAAATGTCCCAGAGGACTTTCATCACTGCAGAGGAGAAGAAGCTGCCAGGCCATAAACCCATGAAGGACCGTCTGACCCTTGCATTGTGTGCAAATGCTAGCGGTGACTGTAAAGTAAAGCCATTGCTAGTGTATCATTCCAAAAATCCTCAAGCCTTTAAGACTCACAAGATTCTTAAAGAAAAACTTCAAGTTATGTGGTGTGCCAATGCTAGGGCATGGGTTACATGACAGTTTTTTATTGAATGGGTAAATCTCGTCTTTGGTCCTGCAGTGAAGAAATATCTTCAAGAAAATAAACTCCTGATGAAAGCATTACTAATCCTTGAAAATACTCCAGCCCACCCACCTGGTCTTGAAGATGACATTCTCAATGAGTTCAAATTCCTGAAAGTCCTCTACCTCCCGCCCAACATGACTTCAATCTTGCAACCTATGGATCAGTAGGTCATTTCCAACTTTAAAAAGCTTTACACAAAGCACTTGTTCCGCCATTGCTTTGAGGTGACTGAGAATACAAATATAACCCTTTGAGAGTTTTGGAAAGATCACTACCACATTGTGATATGTTTACGCATTATTGACTTGGCATGGCACGAGGTTATAAGAAGAACCTTGAACTCGGCATGGAAAAAGTTATGACCTGGATATTGTTGCAGACAGCAACTTGGAAGGATTCGAACCAGAGACCAAGACCAAGGTAGAAGAGTTGGAGGAGATTGTGTCCCTCGGAAAGTCAATGGGTCTGGAAGTAAATGAGGGTGACATAAATGAGCTTGTTGAGGAATATGAGGAGGAACTCTCAGCTGAGGAGTTGAAGGAGATACAGATGATCAACATATGGCGCTTCTGCAAGAGATTAGTGAGGAGGAGGTAGAGTCGGAGGAAGTGATTTCTACAAGTGAAATTAAAGACATGCTGGCAAAGTGGGAGAAGCTTTCAAGTTTCATTGTAAAGAAACACCAAGAAAAAGTTTCAACTGGTCCTGCTTCAGCACTTTTTAATGACACTTGTTTGTCACATTTCCATAACATTTTAAAAGGCAGGCAAAAGCAACCCTCTTTGGATAGATTTTTATTCAAAAGTCCTGCAAGTGAAAGTGCCGAAAGTGCAGCCAAAAAGGCAAAAACAGGTGATGATTAAATGAAAAATACAGAATGTTAAGCTTAGGTTAAGTTTAAAGTTAAGAAAGTGCATTTTTTAAAATTAAGTTTTTGTGGTTTCATTTTAAGTAAAGAAAGTGTTTAGTTTACGTGTCTACAGTGCCTGCATCCCTTTCTCCCTCCCTCTTCCTCTGCCATTCACCTCCGTTAGCAGCACTCGTCTGTCTCCAAGGTAAGAATACAGTACTAAATAACAGTTTTTCTTTTATTTCATATATTTTGTTATGCATTGGTAAAGTACACGTGTGTGTTTCTTAATTAAAAACATGTCTTTTTTCATAATTTAGGATGGTTTGGGGATGTTTCACAGGGCTGGAATAGATTAAATCTATTTCAGTTATTTTAAATGGGAGAAATTTGTTTCATATATGAGTTGACTGACTTATGAGCTCGGTTACAGAACAAATTAAACTTGTATTTCAAGGTACCACTATACATTCTTTCTTTTCTTCTTCTTTTTTTTTTTTTTTTTTTACAAAAATTGGATGGGACCCAGTAGAATGACCCATATCCCATGTTATGAATATATATAGCACACGATCTTTTATTTATTTATTTTTAGTACACGGTCTTAAAAAAAACACCCAGTTTCTAGGTTCAGATGTTTAGATTTCTTGCATCTTCAGGACCAGTACGGTGCTGAGCACATAGTAGGTCCTTGATAAAAAAATGTCAGTGCCATTGTCCCAGCATTGGCCCCAGAAGTGAAGTCGGTCCTCAGATGGGGTCTGACCCGCACAGCGTAAATACCTTCCTTTTCCTGGACTGTCACTGTGTACCCAGACCAGACAGACTTGGCTTTTCTGGATCTGTTATCTGTCCTGAGCTCACAATGAAATAAGATTCTTAGCTCATCTCTGTCGGTTACTTTCAGCTCCTCCGCTTCCTCTCTTTATGCAACTGATGAACCAGAGACTAACATTTACATTTATTTATATTACATTTTTTTTATTTTTTAGCCAAAGTTTTTGGATCTTGATACTGTCATCTAACATATCAGTGAGCCTGCTTGATTTTCACTGACCTAATTAAATGTTCCAAACATTTCCAAGACTTAATTCGTTTGGGAAGTCATTAATTTAAAAAAAACAAAAAACGTTGAGCAGGCATCTCAATCAGCAATGATCTAGAACTCTAATCCAAAGTGCTTGTTCAGTTAGGCAACTCTCCAGTAACAACTGAAGTGAGAAGTCTGCTGTACGCTGGCGCTGGCGCTGGGCAGAAAGCCTTGAAGGTCCCTAAGGAGTAAGCCCAGTCCTGAGGAAGTGCCTGATAGAGGAGGACAGGGGAGGGAGGGCTGGGAGGGACCAGGCGTCTGGTCCACCGTTCCCTGTGCTGAGAGGGGCGGCTGCCTCCTGACCCATTCTTCCTGCTCTGTGCCCAAGTCGGGGGTGGGGCTGTGGGAAGAGGCTGAGTTCAAGTGCACAGGTAGGAAAGGGAAAAGCAGCTCTGGAAGCTGCAGATGTGATTAAATTAGGGATCTTGAGATAAAGAGATTATTCTGGATTATCTGGGTTGAGCCAACCAATGCCAGTGACTCCTAGAGGCAAACAGGCTGCCCCGAGAGCCTGTCCGGGAACCCCCCCGCTGACCCTCAGGGCAATCAGCCCAGTGACACTCATTTTGGATGTCTGACTTCTGGAACTGTGATGTACACTGATGGTGGTTCCAGCCCCTAAATTTGTGGTAATTTGTTACAGTGGCAATAAAAAACCCACAAAAAATTAAGAAACGAAACAAAACCAGAAAACCCTGTGCAAACAAAAAATGACCAGACATCCGCTTCACCCAGATCGTTTGTCTAACAACTTATCTTGCTCCATTCTTCCTGGCTGCCCGATACAAGTGATTCAAATACCCTGCTACCGCGCTGCCCTGCTCCCTGAGAACACCCAGTCCGGAAGGTAGCCCGGCTCTTGAGCACCCTCCCAACACGAGCGCGCCCTGAAAAAGCTCTTCCCCGTCCCTGTCCTTGGGACACAAGTCCCGGCTCCGGCTCCGAGCACACCCTTCAGCTCATGCTCTGGGATAAGCATCAATTCCTTTCTTCTCCATTAAAGTGAGCACAGGGTTAAGCTTTCTCAGCAGAGGGCACTGGAGGGACACTGTAGGAGGGAAGGGCTTCTGGAAATTTCCAGTGCTGGCCTGGGGGAGGGGAGGTAGCAGCGGGTCTGCCCTTGAGTGTGGACATCCTGTGGAGCCTGCCTGTGTCACAGGCACACAGCATGATCCCTGTGTGACCTTATAGCCTGGTGATAAGACCTCTCCACTGGAAAGCAGAGACCCTGTGCAGCCCTCATGTGGCCCACATGCTGCAAAGGTCTCCTGCCTCTCACTGCATGCACACACATGCATACACGCAAACATATACTTGCATGCACACACACAAATGCATACACACATGCACATGCACACACAACACCCACACAGATGCATGTGCACACATGCATGCACACATACACCCATGCACACACATGCATACACACACACACACATGCACACATGGCTGCTGAGCTCCTGCTCCCCCATCTGCATTCTGGAACTTGGCATTTTGCTCGTCCAGCAACGCCAGACCAGCTCCAGCCTGGCCACCCCGGAACCTCTCTGCTACCTGCGGGGGCTGAACCAGCACAGCGGTTGTGTGGTCCTCCTGTGGGTGGGACCGGTGAAAATAGGAGGATTATTTCAGGAACACTAAGGCAGAAATCACCCTGTACATAAGCAAATCCAACTAAGATCACTGTGTCTATAATCTTCATACAACATCAGGGTGGTTAACTCTCACGGACTGGCACAGAATTTCTGGTGGACCAGTCTGTGAACTGATGGTTGAAAAACACTGATCTAACCTACTCAACTCACTCTGTCACTAGACCCAACCCTGGAAGCCCCCTAAGGCACAGAATTCTCTAACCTTCAGGTCCAATAACAAGAGCTGTCCTCCCCTATGCATTTAGGTATCAGCAAATTCGGCTCCCAACATTCCACCCTGAGCTAACGTTTACATCAAGGTCAGGTTCAGATGGGAGAACTCAGGCAACGGGAAGCCTTAGAAAACAGCTGGTGTATTGCTTCCCCTCACAAACGTAGAAGAGGAAGTGAGGTCCCAGGGAGAGCTAGTGATCTGCCCAAGGTCACAGACTAGAAGTGAAGGCATCAGCCTTGAACCAGTGTCAAACTCATGAAAAACGCTCTTTCCCAGGGGCGCATAAGGCTTGAGAACCAAAGGTCTGAAGAAACAGAGCTTTCTTCGCTGTATCTGTGCATTATTTCCCCTTCAGAGACGTCAGGAGGTTTCATTTCGGATCTGATAAGCAATTTTATAACAAGAGGGCTTGCAAGAACTTCCTCATGGTCGCTGAGCAGTCATTATTATGGTAATGCAATCAGTCACCATTTATTTCCTCCTAGCGCATTTGAAATCCTGGGGTATGGATGCAGTTAAAAGAATTAGTGAGCCCATTAAAGTGATTTATGTGTGAGTATATAAAAAATCTCTCAAAATAGTAGAAAAAAAAAGTTAGCTTTCAGAGGTAGATCCACTTTTCTGAGTCTAATACTCCATCTACTGGAAAAACACTGAATACTACTTTAAGCATAAAGTGTTTTTAAAAACTACTTAAAAAAAAACCAAAAACTGAATTTTTTTATCAATCAATTGTATAATTTTTATCAAGATCAATGAATGAGAGGAGAAAGTCTCATGGCCCAAATACTCTAATTTTTTTTCCTAAGAATCTGGTTAGAAGATACTTAGGACTTTCATTTTGGGTTTTGACTCCTACATGAGAATTCAGAAGATGATACTAAAGCCTAAAAACTTAATATGTGAACCAGTTTTCTGGTTTGAACTCGAATTTCCTTCTTAGACATCTAGTATGAACTTAGCTCTTTGTTTTTTTATGCACTTTAATATTTAAGGCCCTTTTAATAACTGTCGTGTCATGGGTGGTTCAAATAGTAATGAACATAATTAGCATCAGCAGAATCACTTCTCATGGTTTATCTTCCTGAAGAGCTAGAGGCAAGCCCATTTTTCTAAACTGTAAACTGGTTTTCCAGGAATAAAGGAGAGCCAAGAAATGAGTGGGGGAAGGGAGGAAGAAAACAAAGAAAATGAGGGGAAAAAATAAAATCAGAGATGGTCATTTTGGCCCTGGATGGTTGGCTCAGTGGTAAAGTATTGGCCCGGCATATGGAAGTCCTGAGTTCAATTCCCAGTCAGGGCACATAGAAGAAGCGACCAACTGCTTCTCTTACTCTTTTTGTAAAACAGAACCACCCCTTCTTCTCTTACTCTTTCTCTCTCTCTCTTCCCTTCCTGGAGCCATGGCTCAATTAGTTCAAGTGCATCAGCCGTGGGTGCTGAGGATGGCTCCATAGAGCCTCCATCTCAGGTGCTAAAAATAGCTTGGTGGTGAGCATCGGCCCCAGATGGGGTTTGCCGGGGTAGATTCCAGTCAGAGTGCATGCAGGAGTCTGTCTATCTCCCCTCTTCTCATTTAAATTAAAAAAGAAAGAAATGATCCATTTAAAAAATAGATATGGCCAAGAGAAACTAAGAAATGGGGGAAAGTGGGGCCAGGAGGAAATTCTGTTTTATGAGAAAAACAGTCACGTGTTTGTTGGCTTGTTGGGAACAAGCCAGGATATAAGGAAGATGGAGAACTGTTGTTAGTTAACAATGTCCCTGGGCAGGTGAGGTGGCATTCTAGAAAGAGTGGAGAAACAGGCTTTAAATGTAACACTCCTGTGTTCTGTACGAGGAAACTGCAATAAACGGTATTTTCAAAAGAAGATGAAGCATATTTTCTAGATCTGGCTGATGTTAGGCAGGGGCTGGTGGTGATTCTAACTTAGGTCAGGGGTTGGAATTCATGGCCCCTGTGGACCATTCTGACTCTAAAATGATTCCAAGTGAACACCACTGCTCAAGTTTGTAATTTACATTATATACTGTATTTTTCACTCCATAAGACGCACCTGACCATAAGACACACCTAGGGTTTTAAGGAGGAAAATAAGAAAAAAAATATTCTGAACCAAATGGAGTGTTAAAATATTTAATAAAATACCATATTTTTAATTGTCTAACTACTATGCTGTACACTTGAAACTAATATAAAATAATATTGAATGTAAAAAAAAAATACTGTATTTTTCTCTCCATAAGACGCACGGGCATTTCCCCCTCCACTTTTTGGAGAAAAATGTGTATCTTTTTTTTTTTTTTTTTTTTTTTTTTAGAGAGGAGAGAGACAGAGAGAGAGAAGGGGGGAGGAGCTGGAAGCATCAACTCCCATATGTGCCTTGACCAGGCAGGCCCAGGGTTTCGAACCGGCGACCTCAGCATTTCCAGGTCGACGCTTTATCCACTGCGCCACCACAGGTCAGGCCGAAAAATGTGTATCTTATGGAGTGAAAAATACAGTAGTTTATGAGGAAGAATCTGCAGAAGCTTGTGAGGATCGTCTTTGTTTTCCTCCTATTTAGGAAAGGAGGTAGAAAAGGATATTATTATAGTCAGGTATGGGGAAACTGAGGCACCAAGAGGTCTTTTTTCTTTTTTTTTTTCCTGAGTCTAATCCAAGTCCCCAGAGTCAGTGGTAAATATTCAGTTTAATTAAGCACATTTGTATTATACAACATTATGGGCAAGTTACCCTGCTCAGTGTTATTAGAAAGAAATTTTTCTTACTACCTATAATTCTAGGATGTCCCATCACAAGTGCCTGATTCTGTGTGTCTTATTAAAAAAAAAAAAAACAACCAGCAAAACTCTGCTCTCTACCATTGTCATTCTCCTGACCCTAGGAGCTGATGATTTTCTAAGTAAATGGTATTCACTGATCAATGATGGTTCTTTGCCAGGTAAGATTTTGAAAATGCTGAGAGAAAATGTAAATGCTAGATGTCTAATCAGGCTAAAGTTGAGGGCTTTATGGTTTCTACCTCTATTTAATAAAAAGCATTTTTTTCCTTTCCTGGCAGGCCTTCTAGGTTTCCAAGTTTGCTGAAATTGTTGACTCTGGAATGATTCTCACACGTGAAGTGTTTAAACAAAGCGATCCTAGCTGCTTTTTACTTTATTGATTTTTTTTAATGCACTAGCTTCAATATTTAAATGAGCTTGAGTTTGTTTCCTTAATGGTCTTTCAATAAAGTGAAGTCAACCCGGTTCCTTTCGCAATGATGACACTGTAAGGGCAGAAAAGGATTCCTAATAAAAATGAATCTCATTTTGTGTGGTGGAAAAGGTTGTGTTTCTATTGATTTTAACTGTAATGTAGTTAAAGTTCTTGATATTAAAAAAGAAAAAACCACTCAGCAAATACATCCTTTTTAGCACCAAGGGGCTCTGTCAATATTACTTTGCCGGGAGGTTTTGGCAGCAATGATGACATTCCGGAGGGCGTCTCAACACCGGCGTTTTCTGAGGACTGGAAACCATGTCCTTTAAATTCTGTTCCAGGTGAAAGAGTGGAAATGTATATCAAGGAACTCGGTAAACACAGAGCGACTGCAGCGACGTGGGGGTGGACGCCATGGTCCTAGAAGGTGCAGCGTGCTGACCGGCTCTTGCGCACAGACAGCAGGGAAGCTCAGCCCCCTGACAATGCCGTCGTGTTTTAATGCTATGTTGGGAGCCAGTTCCAAGAAGTAGAATGTGGCAGGGAGGATTCGGTAGAGGTGGTAGGGAACGGGAACTAGAATAGACTGGGACAAGTGTGTGTGTGTGTGTGTGCACGCTCATGTGTGAATGCTATAACAAAAACAGACAGTTAATTCTCCACCCAATAGCCTGTTAGATGTAACCTTTGGACTTGGATTCCATGTTCAAATCTGCTCCTGAAAAGGCCTGGGGGGGGGGTGTCTGGGGCCCGTGAACCTCAGGGACTCCAGACCCACTCTTGACTTTGTCCAGGTCCCAGCTCCCCTTCACCCCTGTCCTAGAGCAGGTCTAGTTCCTGATGCCCCGCCTGGCTCCCCCGCTCCCCCCGCCACGGTCTCTTCAAGAGGAAACAAGCTGCTGGGAGGAGAAAGATGAGTACAGAGAACACCCTCCAAAGAGTTTGGTCCCATTCTCCTCCCCCCTCAATAGCATCATCATCAGGTTAAGTACCTAAGAGTTCCTGAAGGTCAACTCCAGCTCAGTACCACCTTAGGCCCCTGGCACTTTGTTCTGATGAATCTGCAAACAGCCCTGTGGGCACACGTGCTTACGTGCCCCATTTTACAGTGGGGTGGCATGAGCCCCTGGAAATAAGCTAGCATGCCTAAGAGGACACACACCTCCTGCGAGGCGTAGCCCAGAGGTCTGTGGGTCTGCAAAGCCCAAGCCTCTCCACCACGCCAGCCCGGATCTCGTCCACTGCCAGGCCAGGCTGGCAGGTCACCCACAGGAAAGCGTGGGGAGCAGGGCAGCCAGCGTTGCCTCTGGCTCGTGTCCTTCTCTCCCGCATTTTTTACTGATTTCCTTTTGTGAACCGTCTGGTTAATAGAGCTCTGTCCCCCTTCACATCCATCCCTGGTAGAGGGACAGGCTTCAGGGACGGTCCAGACTTTACAGACTATGGAGACCTGCCCTTGTTGGGGTTACGCAGAGCACAGGGAGAAGCTGTGGGGTGGACAGTCCAGGGGACCCTGATGTCATTTTCACAGGGACTGGTAGAGCGGGCTCATTTCCGCTGTCCGTTCTCACAGCCGAGCCCCTGCTAGTGGCCCTGGGTGGCACTGTCAGGAGGGATGCCTGCTAGAGTGGCAACCACTTACTAGGTTGCTTTATCCTCTGACCCCCCCCTTCCCTTCCTTCACCTTCACTCTTGAACAACCAGCCTAGACCCTCTCTTCTACCCACAAAGGTCTTATTACCATGCCCTCCGATACATGGACCATAAGTCCTCCTCTTCAACATGTTCAAGTCGGGCTCACTCTTCTGGTTCACTAAGTGATGGCAGAGGGAGGAATGAACACCTGTCAAACATACCTTAGAAGGCGGAAAGAACCCATGCACTCTGACAAGCATCAAGCACAGGGCGCGCAGTCAGAACACATGTCTTAGCAACTCGATCCATTCACTTAGTCACTCAGCAAACACTCCTCGAGGCTCTCGCTTGCCAGGGTTCAGGGTCAGAGCAGGGAGAGATGCAGGGCTAAGCAAAACCCCCAGGTTGTCCCTTTGGAACACAACGGCAGGCCGGCTGCCATTTATAGAAGCCACACCAAGTCCCACCGCCATCACCGCATTTCACATTAGGTGCCAATGACCCAATGCTACAGATAACCAGCCCAGGACTCCTGATCAGAGGAGCCTTTGTGGAAAACCTCGTCTTCCTTGCTCTCAGCACAAGGTATGGCTCATGACCACTAGAGGGCATCTGCACCCCAGCTCAGGACCGCTGCAGGCGACCTGGCCCAACAAATCCTTCGCTCAATCCCAGGGCTGTCTCTTCTCTCTCTTGAGTGGCGGGCAGCAGGTAACCCTTCAGAACTCGGACCTCATGTTAAGGTCCATTTATTTTTCAGGGAGGAGATAAATGTCCGAGACAGGAGCCTGCTTGCAGTTACCTGTGTATGGAAAAACAACCCTCTCTGCCTACTGCACTAAAAAAAAAAAAAGAAAAAAGGAAAAAAAAGGCTTTGAGAATTACACTCTCTGAGAGTGATTTCTGTGCTCGGCAGATGGATATAACAATATAATGCCTCACAGATTGAACTGTGGTTTTCATGCCAGACAAAATAGAAATCCAGGAACCTTATCTTCTTTCTCAGAGATGATTTATGTGCTTAATGTGCTTGGGGCTGAAAAATGAACTCTCCAGCGCCGGGTTTATAAGCTTTGGCTGCGTTCTGGGCAAGGAGAGAGAGCGAGCTGACATCTCAGACCCTACACCAGATCAGAAATGGCATTACCACTGAGCTGTAAGAATCGTACAGCCACATAAACACGTTTGTTTATTTTTCTGGAGTGGAGGAATGGAAGGTCCCGTCCAGCCCTGCATAATTCATCTGCGGATGAGACTGCTTTAGAAAGGAAATGAAGAGGTCTGAGGAGTGTGGACATAGTCATTACGAGTCTTTTCTCTGTTTCCGATCAGAGGAGTGTGATGATGGGTTGTATTGACTTTCTTTTGGTCTTAGCTTCCTCTGTATAATTTCTGTGACTTGCAGAAGAGCAAACGCTGGGTTCCTGCAGCGAAGGCTAAGTAAGAGAATGGGGTCCTCGCAGCCCCACGGAAAACCGTTAAGGAACAAACAGCTCAGATGCTGCTGTAACGTTTTCTCCGACCCCTTCCGCCTCCCCTCACCTGCCACCTCCAGGGTGATCAATGTCGCCCCTTTCTGTGTTTCCTCAGCACATGTTCACCCTTTGATGGGGCCAGGTTCACGTCCATGTGACTGAGCTGGATCGTGGCTGATGGAGGTAGCAGCCACGCCGCCCGCTGTGAACATTCTAGGTGCCTGGGACTTGCTTCATGGGTTGCCCAGCAAATCGGTGGACCAGGAGCCTTGGTCCTGAAGGCCATGTCGATAATGATTTGGTGGATGATGTCTTATTTTAGTTCTTTTTTTTTTTTAATTTCTTTTTAAGAATAGAGAAGGGAATTGGGAAGGAGAGCAGGGCAGTAGGACGATGCTAGATGCTTTCCTGTGTAATTTTCACTCAACACACACAAACCCCATTGAAGCAGGTGGCCTTATCCGTCCTAGTTTACAGACTAGGAGATAGACACTAACTTCTCATTGTCAACCTGAATGTCTCTCATCCCGTAGACACCCAGCACACACTTGTTCTCTTCACATTTACTCTGAGGGCAGTTGGGTTCATCTTAGGGGTAGTTACTTCGTCTCGGTCAGCAGCCTCTGGGTGTGATGACCACCTGATTTCATCCACGTCGGGCTTCAGGGACGGCTGCTGTTTGGCACAGCCCCATCATGCAGTGGGCTGGGTGGCGGTCACGGGTAAGAGAGAATGCCAATGAGGTGTCACAGTGTTAAAAGTCTCAGTGATCCTCGCACGGTTTTAGATATAAGCAAAGTGCATCATTCATAGAATGGCCCAGAACCATCCTGAGAACGTTCTGCCTTCTCCAGCGAGACGTCCACCGCATCCGGGGTGCCTAAGTCTCAGAGTGCGGACGCGGTCTGAGTTTAAAGCTGTGGGTTCGGTTTGAAGGGACTGGCCAGGGAGGCATCCTGGGAACTGACGGTTGTGTCTCCTGTTCCTCTTTGGTGGAGACATGCCACCAAAGGGTCCTACTCTCCATTCAGAAATAAACAAGGCAAGCTTGCTACAGCACCCTCCCGGGGGCCAAGGACCTGTAGACCAACCTAAAAACCAATGATAGAAAGCTGAGGAGGTCCTGACATTTTTTGTTGTTGTTGTCTTGTTTTTGGTGTGAATCTTCAGGGTGCATGGGCTTCTCTGGACACAGGGAAATACCGAAAACAAAACAGTCTCCGATTTGTCGACAGAAAAGTGATGGGCAGGTTTCCACGTTTACTTCCTTCTGTTTTCTCTTGCCGGGTACTGTCCCCGGAATTAAACCATTGTAATGATATAAGAAACGAACAGCACGCTGACCTTGGCCTTCCAAGAAATGCAACATCATCAGTCAGTCTCCCATCAAAGTGGAGGGGGAAGCAGTCACAGACTTGCACACAGTCCGAAAGGAGACGGAGCAAGAACGGCTCCCAGTGTATCCGGGTGGGAAGAAGTTGGACCCTTTTAAAGGGCTCATTGTTATTCTTGAATTCACCTCCCTCCTGCCAAGCACGCTTGTCCTGCACAACCAAGGCTGTGAGTTCACCATCCAGACTAGATAAACACGACAGCGGCCACGGGGGAAGAAGTTCCAGTAGATGTAATTTCGAGACAATGGCCTAGGGCTAGCTTGGTCAACTTTCTTTATTTGTTCTGATGTCCCTGAAAAGATTTAATGCTTCCCAAATGGTGTTATTTTCTTTAATAAAAGGCTTGAACAACCTCTGATATTAAAATTTCCAGGAGTGTTTACATCTAAATATATATACATATATATTTATGGTTCTTTATTGGCAGAAGGTTGAAAGGTAATAAAGGCACATGTTTTTAAATAATTCATCTGAGCTCCAGTGTCTGATTTCAGTCCAGACTCCTGTTACCAGGGAAGGGAGGGTGCTGAGAGGGAAAGACAGGCGGTCCTGATCCCGCTTACTTAAAGATCTGACCTGGAACTTTATGTGCCATAGAGAAACGCGGGCCTTCAAGTTGGACTTCTCAGTTCCCTCTCACGTATAAAAGTTGCGATATTTCGACACCCAGCAAAGGCCACTGGGTCATTGCTGTGAACAAATGTGTGTTCACCCTTATTACATGAACTTACTTTTTCTTTCTACGGAGACTATCGCCTGATTTGCAATGTCAGAAAGGAATGTCATTTTCCCACAAATTGCAGGAGGTTGTGTATCTTGTTTGGCACGAACACTCTTCATGGTTTTTTTTTTTTTTTTGTATTTTTCTGAAGCTGGAAATGAGGAGAGACAGTCAGACAGACTCCCGCATGTGCCCGACCGGGATCCACCCGGCACGCCCACCAGGGAGCGAGGCTCTGCCCACCAGGGGGCGATGCTCTGCCCCTCCGGGGCGTCGCTTTGTTGCAACCAGAGCCACTCTAGCACCTGCGGCAGAGGCCAAGGAGCCATCCCCAGTGCCCGGGCCATCTTTGCTCCAAAGGAGCCTTGGCTGGGGGAGGGGAAGAGAGAGAGACAGAGAGGAAGGAGAGGGGGAGGGGTGGAGAAGCAGATGGGCGCTTTGCCTGTGTGCCCTGGCCGGGAATCGAACCTGGGACTTCTGCACGCCAGGCCGACGCTCTACCACTGAGCCAACCGGCCAGGGCCAACACTCTTCATGGTTTTAAAGGTGCCATATAATATTAGTTGTGTAACACAGAGCCACCATTGTAGACACGTTTATATGCCTTTTATTTGTTATCTAATCATGCATTGCAGTGAAGTGGTTCAGAACAGGCCTCCCCAAGATTTGCTACTTCACCCTGTGGATTATTTTGAGCCAAAGGCAACTGAGACCTGTGGCTGAGGAGAAACTTCCGCCCCCTCCCTCACCTATCTAGGAGAATCTAAATTGGGGGCCTGGCCCATAATCAAGGTTATCATTAGAGATGTCCCCATTTATTTATTTATTCTTGACTTGTCTCTGTAGCAGGGCAAATACCTAATTACTGAACATCTGCTCCTCTTATCGATGGGAGAATGACCCTCCTACCTTCTGAAGCCCTGGGCACCTAACCCTCTCCCCTAGCCCACAATGCTATTTATACTTCATTTTTAGCTTTCTGTCTCTGAGCCGCTCCTATAAGGGGGTCGCTGACTCTCTCATGTATGTGGGGTTCCCACAGGTCTGCAGTTAAGTTTGGTGATTGTCTCTTGTTAATTGGTCTCGTGGAGGTTTAATGATTAGACCAGCTAGCAGAACCTGGAAGGACAGGGGAAGATTTATTCCTCCCTGCAGTAGAAATCACGCTGAGTCAAGTTTTCTAACTTGATTGTCTAATCAGGCAGATGCACTGGCCTGTTTGAGGACGGGTCTCTCTTGATTCTGACCAGCCCAACTGAACCCATGTTCAATTTAAGACCAGTGTTGAGAGTCTGGGCTTGGGAATCAGGCAGAGCTGGATTTGTATCTCAATTCCAAGCTGTGGTAACCTCTCTCTGTCTGTCTCATCATCTGTAACATGGGCACAAAGTATCTATCGCGTAGGAGTGTGACGCCTCCGTTCATCAAACCGACTTAGCCTCACGGGTAGAGTTAGAATTAAGGGTCTCTCCTTCTCAGCTGAGTCTTTGGTCTCAGAGGGCCTCGAGGTCGATGCCCACGGCCTTGAAGGAGAGGCACGGGCACTGGGAAGCCGTGGTGACAGGGGCCCAAGACCTCTGCCTCGGAAGGAGCGCGGGGCGTAGCTACGTGAAACTGACTGCAGCAAGCAGGTCAGACGCCAACGTCGGGTTCTGAAGGAATTGTACCGGCGAAGCAACCAGAAACAGGTCCGGTCTGCAAAAGGCTCAGGAGTATCACACGGCCCTTTGTGCAACTGAAACCTACAGGAAACAGACCCTCAGAGCTGCACACAGCTTCGAGGAAGACCGGCCCAGAGGACAGAGCCATGGAGAACCAGGCAAGTAATGGACAGGAATTTGGCTGAATGGAGGAACCAGTCCACTACCAAGGAAAGGGAAGCATGGGTGGTCATGGCGGGTCCTCAGAGTGCCTACCCAACATGATTTCATCACTGCCAGAGACCACAGGACTTCCCTTTTCTAAGGAAGACATTTTATACAAGACAGACTTTCATTGGGGTGAGCCACGGAGATCTTAGGGTTAATCTGATAGAGCATCTGGTGTGACTGAAATGTCTGTATCCTTCCTTCTATCCTTAGCATTTAACACACACTGTTGTGTTGCTGTTGGTTATCTTTATTTCATTTTAAGAGACAGAAGTCGGTGAATTTTTTGAACATTTGCTTTGAAAATTCCCTGATGAAAATAATCGAAGTCATGGTCTATGCGGTATAAGAATTTAGGAACCTCATCATCATCTGTTCCTGAGGACTGGGAATTATTTCTAAAGGAAGTCCTCATTTGGCTTGCAGGAAATCTGTCAGCTTCTTCTTGGCAAAGACTGGGGGACCCCCGAGTCTGATGAAAGCCAAAATGATACATCCTTACCATATGCTGTATTGATTTATAGAGCATATATAGATTCCGAGTATTTGTGCCTGGAAATAGATCCCTGAACTCTATCATCTGACTTTCATCAAAGCACTAAAAGATGTTATAGTTATTTAAAGAACATACAGCCTATTCATTTTTTTGAGAGGGAGGGAGCTTTATCCTAGGGGACCAGGCCAGCAAACCGGGAAGCAGTCCCATTTCAGCAGCGGTTCTCAACCTGTGGGTCGCGACCTACAGGTTGAGAACCGCTGCATTTCAGCCCCTTGCTCCCCTCCCCCCATCTTCCCACCATCCGACTCCACCCAGTCCCTTCGGAACTGTTGGGGCAGATATCCATTTTTAAGTTATGCTTGACTTTCCCAAGGAGATAGGACATCACACATACACACAAAAAAATGATTCCTGTGAAAAATATGTGTTGCAGAAATGCTGTTGCAGACACTGCTTACTGTCCTCCTCGGGCTCTCGCTCTGTGAGGAGGACAGAGGACCTCAACTGTCACCACATTTAACAGAAATCTGAAGACATAGAGCAAAACGCCAAAATTCGTCACGTGTGGGTGGCGGATACATAGGTACGTGGTTATGATTCTCTACGCTTTTGTGTTTTGTTGAACTCTTTTATGGTAACATCAACAACAACAGTATCACTCAGTTTCTTACTGGGCAGTGGTATCCACTTTCAAAATGTTATGACTTTCCCTCCAGAAATCTCTCCATTAGGTCACATCTCCTAAGCGTGACAGACCTGGGTTCCACTGGGTGTTTGCTCCCCCTGCTTTCTAACCTTGGGCAAGATACATCACCCTTGGCGAGGACTCCATGAAAGAGGGTGTGTAACGTGCTCAGCAGACTGCCCGGGATGCTGGATAAACATCAATGATGTGAGCTCTTACCACACACGTGGTATTGCCTACAGGGGACCATGCTACGGGCAGCTTTCTATGCCAGCAAATACTATCTATGGTGTAAAAAGAACAAACAAACCGATAAAGTAAGAAAGATTTCAGTTCCCTAGAGGAACTGGTGTGCTTCATCCTCATGGGCTGTGTCTTTCTGCTCACAAAGAAGTTCAGAGCCAAATTTACACCTATGGGTGAGACCTCTCGACCTGGGTAATCACGATCTATTTCCAACCTTGTCTGGGAGCCCTCCTTTTTGTGACTCACTTTAATTCTCAATTTCATTTTATGTTCCCCTATAAACCACCTCAGACCCCTTGCGCCACGCGGTTGGTATCAAAGGGAAGAAGCCAAGGGCAGCCAGAAGGAAGGAATGCAAGGAAGAAAGGACTTGTAAGACAAGACTTTGAAACCGTTCACTGGAATGTTCAGCTCCTGGATTCGTGCTAATTGGCATGCTTTTTAATCATACACAGTACTTTTTCCAGGGGCTCTCCGCCTGCCCGGGGTTTGCATTACATTTTGACTGGCAGTAAGCAGTTAGCTATTATCCCCCAGTGCAACTGTGAGTTTTCGTAAATGACGCCACTTGAGGGTTGTCATGGGTTCTGGTTCACTTGGGGGCCTGACAATTCCTGGAGACAGTTCGTCATTATCTATGTGCCAATTGGACACTTTGTTTTTTGGAAGCAAATGTTTCATCCAAGGTCAATTTCCCTCAAGTGCTCAGCACCATTTAGACAGTGTGTGCTTGGGGATTGCAAATTAACTTAATGTTAGCTTTGGCCAACACCCTGCTAGGGAAGTAAACTTGCTTAAAAACAATACATCGTAAACACTGGTAAACACCATCTAAATTATATATATGACGTTTGAGTCTATATAATGCATAGAATTTCACCTTAATGCCAAAGGCATTATTCTATTGTACTATAAAAATGCATCTTTGAATTAGCCTTCTGTTCTTTGCTTAAAAGTACATTTTAATTTGACATTATTTAAATACCTGTGTCATGATGTTTCATTATAATTGGGGGACATCAGCATAGGTTGAGGATATGTAAATAAGAGATATGTGTGTTTCATATTTTTGTTCGATTATAAAAATGCAACATATGCTTCTAGCAGAAAATGAGGAACTACAGAAAACTCTAGAGGAAATTAAACTATTTGTAATCCCTTCATGCAGAAACAACTAGAATTAACATGGTCATGCCGTTTCTCTCCATACATTCTTGAGGTGGTAGAAGTTCTCAAGACGAAACTGTAGCTTGTTTCAGGGAGGAAGGAAAAAGTAAGAGTTATTTTTAGAGTTCTAAAGGCACTTTGAGAATGACATCCATGCTCTGCAAGGCCTCCTTGCCCGAAATAAAGGAGGGCAGGAGTCAGCCTGACCTACTTGTCCATAGAAGGAGCCTATCTCGGTGCCTTCTGGGCCGGATCGGAGAGGCTGGCCCCAGAAAGACGGGGCTGGCCCCAGACCATGAAGTCTCTCCTGGCTGAATTCCAGTGTGTCTGGCTTTCTGAGCACCTTTGGGAATCTCGGTGCAATTGTGTCACCTTGTCGGAAGGAGCAAGGGCCCGGGCTTTCCAACACCCTAGGGTGTGGCTCCTACAGTAGAATTCATTCCACACCATTCAGAGAACTTCCCCTCCTTCCCTGACCTCAAAGCACCCGACAGCCCATGTCTTTGTGGCCATTGTTTCCTCGCTCTGGATCTGCGGTCCTGTCCTCGTGGGGGGTACCCCAGCTCCCCACCCTAATTATGAGCTTCGATCAGGGGCCAGCTGTCATTGTCCCTGCAAAAGGGTGAGCACAAGCTCCAACCCTGGGATCAAAAAATGGGAACCAAGAAACTAGGACCTTTCTCTGGTAACAAAACCGGGAAGATGTGAGCCTAGTGTTCCTCAGTGTTTGCGTCCCAGAAAACGGGGAAGATCAGATGGAGGCCACAGGGAGAGGTGTTAATCTCATCCTCACAGAGAGTGTGGCCAAGCACAGATGATAGAGGGAGGGAGGGAAAGAATGAGAGAGTGAGAGAGAATGAGATAGAGCAGGGGTCTCAAACTCGCGGCCCGCCCACCAATTTTGTGCGGCCCGCAGACTGGCCCGCAGACTAATCCACGAAGTTTGATTAGTCTGCGAGCCGCACAAAATTGGTGGGCGGGCCGTGAGTTTGAGACCCCTGAGATAGAGAGAGATATGGAGCCTCAATAACATTCTAGTCTTAGTTTTGATCCTCCTGGTCCCCTGGATTCTCTTCTAAAATTTTGGTTTTCCCTTTCTTAGATTCCACAACCTACTCCAGAAATTCTTCCCACCAGTGAATTCCTAACTGGCCTTTTGTTACTGGCAATTAAGAGAGCCTGAGCGACAGAACCAGCCTCTCTCAGACCCTGCCTCGGTGCCCTGGGCTCTCTACTGTCTGTCCTCCCCAACATCTGGATTTCTCTGGCTTTCCAGGCCTTCAGCCCCAGGTTCTTAAAATAGTCCCTCCCTCTCTGGTGCCAGTGACAGGCAGCAGCTATGATTAAGCTGATATTTGTCTTTGAAGAGCTGCTGGTTAGTTACAAAGAGTCCCCAGTTAATGGAATGTGCCAGAAGGGAGGCCTTCCTAATCTACCCTTCCTCCCAACTCTCATTTCGGGAACTATATTCAGAACTGGAATCATCTAGCCTGGCACCCCCACCCTCTCACCCACCGTGCATCTTCGCATGGGGTTCCACAACCCACGGCCAGGGCCGGGTCCTCATTAACAAGGCGTTCTCTTGGAGAAAGCCAGGGTTATCCTCGCACGCGTCCACATCCAGGGCAGCAGCAGGTCTCCGCGGTGATACTGTCTTTAAAGCCAATTACTGAGCTCCTTTTATCCTTTTAATGTTATTTTGCAACCATACAATGGTACAATAAGCCCCTTACTTCCCCAAAGAGGTGACAGATGGCACGGTTTAAAAACGGAAGAAGGCCTTTTATCGAAAGCCAATAAAGACAACGTTGATGAAATGGTAGCGACCATGAGTTACAGAGAAAGGTGGGCTCAGTTTCCTCCGTTAAACAATTCACGGGCCAGCCTGTGCCAGCGCTCAGCGAGGCACCCGGACGCTGCTGGCCGCTGTGAAGTTGCTTTATTCACACCACACTTGGTGGCACAATAAGCTGCAACTTCACGTTGTAATTTCCCCAGGAAAGACCTCTCCTTAGAAATACCCTCGACCGCTAACAGCCACATGTAGACGTCATATCAAGCTACGGCTGTGACACCGCCTGGCGCTCGGTAAGAGATGAGGCTCATGCTTTAGTCTGCAGCCCGCCCTGCACCGCCCCGCACGGCCCCCCATGTGCGCGGCCGTGCGCCTGCGTGAGGTCTGCGAGGTTGCTGAGTACCCGCCAACTGGCACTCAGCTCCACCGACAGAGCAGCGTCCTGGCCCTTCCTGCTGACAGCTATCTGTTCCGAAGGCCTTCTAGAAAGTGCCGTAACAGTTCCCAGCCTTGATCTCTTGGCTCAGTGCCCGGGGAGACCTCCCTGCGCTATGTTTTATTCATGGCGTCTCCGGCTGGTTCCCGCACTGTAAAACTCCGTGGGAGGGGTAGGGACGATTGATGAACCCGAAATAAAATTTGAGCCTTGTAATAAAACCATCCCTTTGTGTGCCAAGAACCTAGAACCGGTGTCTGAGATTCGGAGAGGGGGAGGGAGAAGGTTTATGGGTTTTTTTTTTTGTTTTTTTTTTACAGAGACAGAGAGAGTCAGAGAGAGGAATAGATAGGGACAAACAGGAAGAGAGAGAGATAAGCATCTATCATCAGTTTTTTGTTACGCCACCTTAGTTGTTCATTGATTGCCTTCTCGTATGTGCCTTGACTGCGGGCCTTCAGCAGACCAAGTAATCCCTTGCTTGAGCCAGCGACCTTGGGTCCAAGCTGGTGAGCTTTGCTCAAACCAGATGAGCCCGCATTCAAGCTGGTGACCTCGGGGTCTCAAACCTGGGTCCTCCACATCCCAGTCTGATGCTCTATCCACTGCGCCACCACCTGGTCAGGCGAAGGCCTATGTTTTGAAGATTTTTTTTTAAAAAGGCAAAGCATCCATCAAGATGGAAAAAATATATATAGCTATTCATCTCGTGGGGGAACAGTGAAAGAAACAGGTCAGTGGAACCAGTGTAAGTAACCTTGGCTGGGAAAGGCAGTAAGCTTCAGCCACCTGGGAGCCTGGAGCAGAAAAGTGGCACCATGGAGACAGACGGACAGCTGTCTGGCCACAGCGGGAAAACGGCAAAGGAAACAGCGAGCCAACATACACTTCTCCCTATGGAACATTAGCACTGTCCACTCCGTTGTCGCCTTTGCTGGAGGGACTGTGGACCTTCCCACCTCACTGGTCAGGATTTGCAGGACAGAGTACAAGCAAGCATTTCTTCCGTCTGCCCCACCTCCAGAACAAAGCCAAATAAAACCAACGGCCATGCAGTAGAGAGGAGAGAGGTCATGGCACTGTGTCATATACCACCGACATGGATGCACACGGGGATACCTTGAGCACTATGGTCTTCTCGTGACGGCTGATGTTCACGCTGTGCGGCTGCCCGTTGGCCACGTTCCTGTGGTCCACGTCAATATGAAATGGCTCTCTGGTGCCTCCCAGGTTGTACCGGATCTGCAAGCTCCCTGCACAAGGGGATGGGGAAGAAACTCAGTACTTTCTCGGTTTTAGGTTTCACTTTAACAGAGCTTCTCCCACCCTCTGACACTTAGTTTCCATGAAACCCTGCTCCCTCCTCTGACGCCCATTGACACTGGTGCTATTCTCGATTCTGATCCACGAGCTCCGAGGCGCAACAACCCACAAAGGTTAACAGCGCTAGGCTCCCACGTGTTTACGGTCTACCAAAGGTGAGCCACCGGGGACCGTTAGCTCCGAGTTGCAGTAGCAGGTGGAGTCAATGATTCAAGTTGGGAGTGTGCCTGGGAAGGCACGATAGGGGACCGTGGAGACGCCCGTGGGCCCCACAAAACATGCTGGGAAGTAAACAATGAACACAGGACGCAGGGACGGTCTCACAGCATCTGCCAAAGGGTGCCCTTTGGCAAATGAAAGAATCATGAGCGTGTACTGTTAAAAATAAACATACTTTATAATAAAGACAAACACGGGATTCGGGGTGGCTTCCCTGAGACTAAGGAAGCTCAGAAATGACTTTCATTGGAGGTTAGAGATTACTTCAATTCAAATGCAGAACAAAGGGAAAGATGGGCGCTCCAGGCCCCCAGCGCCTGGTTGCCTCTGTTACAGGTCACTTTGCCTCAACAGATTACTCCTTTCCACCCCCTTCTTGCTTCTTCCCGGCAATGACAATGAACACTCAAAAACTCAGGGGATATTCTAGATCCTGCTTTTAATTAGGCTGCACAGCAAACACAGCTGTTATGTCTTAGTTATGATTTTTAAAAATATTTTTTTTATTTATTCTAGAGAAGAGAGAAAGAGTAAGAGAGAGAGAGAGAAAGGGGAGGGGGAGGGTGGAGAAGCAGGTGGTGACCTCTCCTGTGTGCCCTGACTGGAAATTGAACCCAGGACATCCACACGCCGGGTCAATACTCTACTGCTGAGCCAACCGTCCGGGGTCAGGAATATTACTCTTAATGGATATAAAATATTGCATAAAATGGTGACTCCTTCTTTCACTCATTGTACAGGGTAGAGCTTGTCAGCCTTTTCCAGCCCCTATAAATAACACCACGATGAACACCTTCATGTCCAACCTCTGTCTCTTTTTTTGGCTAATTGCTTTAGGAATAATTTAAAAAGGGAAAGTGCTAGGGGACATGTATTTCCTTGTCTTTTTTTTTTTTTAACCTACTGTGCCTTGCCCAAAAAAAGAAGTTTAAGAATTTACTATTTTTTAAAACTTAAGCAGAATTGTGTTGATAGTAATAACAATTCTTGGTCCCCATGGGAGAAGACCTCGACCTTTCAGATGCTACAACCTGCAGCAGCTGTCAGAGAAGGCTGCAGCGCTGAAACACCGAGGAGCAGGCTGGTGTGAGGGAGACTCCACACTGCCGGCGACTCGAGCTCTCTGGGAAATGAGTTGGAGAGATTTGCTCCTTGGTACACCCAAAGTAGTTGCGTTCGTAAGAAAAAGTGATCTGAAAACTCTGTGTCTCAGAAGTCAAGTTCACATGCATTAGGAATGTTTCTACTTCTCTCACAAGGTCCTCAGGCCATTCCTACATTGCCACCAGCATGCCCATTGTAGTCACCATGTCTGAACCTCTCCGGCTCAATGCATAGTTAGAGGTCAAGGTGGTTCCCATATTACATGTATAAACAGACCCCTGCTTGAAAGCAACCTTGATATCAGAGATGTATTTTATGAATGTAAAAATTTGAGAGGGCCGAGGAATGCAAATGTCTCTGGCTTTCTTATTTCTATTGGATGTTCACATGTTCTGTAGGAACCTACTGATCATTGTCATCAATTGGGATAACTTATTGATTTATGTAAAATTAACTTCACCACTTCAAAGTTCACCTCTACTTAGTATAGTAGTGAATGTATTTATTTGTTAGGAACAAAAAAAAATCAAGATACATAGGAAGCCATCTCGTATCAGGTAATATGGTTCTTGTAAGGAACGCAACATGCTTTAGCAACATTACTGCTATAACATGTTGCTATAAAGCCTGCAACAGACTAGTTGTTTTGTGGGTTCTCAAATAAGGAAATGGGGTCCAAAGATGTTAAATGACTTGCTTTACTTCCTGTGAGGATAAAAAGGACAAGCTCAGAACAATCCGGAACCTTACTAGACCATTGTGTCCACACAATATTCAGTGGCCAGGCGTCCCTGTCCTTACCGGTGGGTTTGACGAGGACCACCAAGAAGTCAGTGGTGAGGGAGCTGACGTAGAGGAGGATGCAGGGCGCCTTGGACGTGCTGAAGCTGAACTGAACCTCCTCGTGGTCCAGGTCCGGCGGGGGGTTCTGCGGATCCGGCGAGCTCTCCGACCTGCTGCCCGATTCCTTGCCGCTGGTCCCGGTTGTCTGGAAGTTATACCGGAGCCACATCCCTTCTTCAAAAAATGCACCAACATCTGTTGAGAAGAAAAGAAAAAAGAAAATTGAAAAAAATAAATGAGAACTCGTGTTGGCTGTTAGTTCTGGAGTGGCCTCTATGGCAGGTCACCGAGGATGGACTCTGGCTCCGGGAAGGAGGTCGGGTTGGGTGAACGTCTAGGCAGGCGGATGTTATTCCATCAACACAGATACACCATCAATGAAAAAATTGTGACAAGGTGGTGATCCATACATTTAAAATATAATAGTAAAATTAAGAAATGTCAGTCCTGCCGGAAGAAAAACTTCATGGTTAGCAGTCAGACCAAATAACCAATGTAGGTTGAAGAGCTACATTGCAATGAGGGCAGTGTTTTAATATAAACCACCACTTGAAGGCGCTCTTGGGTGTCCTTATTGAGAAGGTTTTGCTTTGGACAGTCCTTCACACAAGAAAGCCCCCCAACTTGTCCCAGACCCCAAATCCCTGGAGGTTTGTGTCCTGCGTTTAAAATCACAAGGCGTGAAGTTAGAATTGGATTCAAACTTGGCACTGCCAATTCAACGGCTATGTTGGCCTCAGGGGAAGCCACCTGACCAGCTTCTCTCAGCCTTGGGATTTTATCTGGGAAAGGGAGATGAGGAGAGCAAAAACAACAAAAGATAATTGGAAGTTATTAGCATATAATAAATAGTGGCCATTATTCTTATGAAATTAGGAGAGAGGTCACGAACCCCCCAGCACTCTCTCCTGCAGCCTCATCATTGCTAACCTGGTTGTCAATCATTTCCTGGCAGACCAGCCCCTGCAGTAGTTTCTCCTGCTGTGTGCTCCCCAGCGCTACTCCGAAGTCACCTCCCGCCTGGCTAGGAAGCACGGAGGCGCCCTTATGCGCTCTCTACCTGCACCTTTCTGACAGGATTTCCTCAAACAACTTTGCCACGGAATCTGTTCTTCTCACCCCACCAAATCAACAGCATGCAGAATGCATTGTTATTTCATTTTTTTGTGGAACACTGCTCTCTATTACAATCCACAGGAGGGGCACATGTGAAAAGGATTCCTCCATCTTGGAATTCTGAAGTTCACTCTCGTCTAAAGAAATCTGGCAGAGTCAGCACGGCACACAGACTCAGGGTCAGGAGTCAGATTCCTGCGGGTGAATCTTGGCCGTGATACTAACCCCGTGTGTTGACTTGGTCCAGGGACTGAAATTCTCTAAGCCTCAGTTTCCTTCCCTGAAAAATGGGGCCACATGGGTTGATGTGAGGGTTAAGTAATGTATAGCACTGAGCCTAGTGTCTAGATGTATGCTGAACACTCAATAAAGATCAGGTAGTTACCTTACAAAGACAGTTTTCCATGCTTTACTGAGGGCCACAGATGCTACCCTGGACCTCACCTGAGGTCACTGCCTACATGCAGTCTTCCAGTAGGTCACCCTGGTACTGTAAGAGTCGATCATGTGCCGCTTCTCACTGAGTTGTGTGAAAAGAGTTCAATTCACTACAGGCTTCCTGGGGAAAAGAGTTCAATTCACTACAGGCTTCCTGGGGAAAAGAGTTCAATTCACTATAGGCTCAAGTACAGACAGCTATGTCCTCCTAAGCCTTTCCACCTAGAACTCTTACAAACATGTGCATATGTGGATGCATATGTGTATGTGTGCATGCATGAGTATATTGTGCACATGTGTGCACACATGTGAGTGTATGTATGTACTGTGTGCATGCATGAGTATATTGTATGCAGGTGTGTATGCATATATGTGCATGTGCATGCATATGTGTCTGTGCATGTGTGTATGTATGTGTACATATGGGAAGGTGTTGTCCAAATAATGAGGGGTACTACTGGCATTTAGTGAGCAGGGGTTGATATCTTCCAAAGCATGGGACTTTCATGTCCAATTAAGAATCGTCCTGCTCAAAAATGGAAGTGTCCTTGTAGGCAAACGCAGGATTAAACACACACTTAACCCACCCAGTCGCTGCACGTGCTGGACGGTGAAGGTGCGTGGAATGCATCACTGCCCTTGAGCTTCCTGTCCAGCGGCGGGTGTGGGAGGAGACGCACTAGCCACCCGAACACATGGTGAAGGTGCGTGGAATGCATCACTGCCCTTGAGCTTCCTGTCCAGTGGCGGGTGTGGGAGGAGACGCACTAGCCACCCGAACACATGGCGAGACGGTTGTGAGTGCCTGGGGAGTACTCTGTGGTTTTCTCTGCAGGCTGTGTGGTAAGACCCCCATCGTGCTGCCTAGCAGATCCTGAGCTGGCTTTTCCACCTCCAGTGTCTGTTGCGTGCCGGCTGTGTGCCAGGCTCGGTGCTGGGCACCGAGGGTACAGTCCTCGCTCTCAACGAGCTCTCGAGATGCTTTAGACTAAGAAGCATTGTCAGAAGGCTGTGTGGTGAGTGCAGGATCCCGTGTATGTGGCGGGGACCCTGCCACACCAGGGGCACCAGCCTGGTCTCCGGGGCCCTAGAAAGGCTTCCTGGGAAAGAGACATTGGAACCAGGGTGGCTAATTAAAGGTAGAGACAAGGACTAGCTTTCCAGCTGAGGAAGCAGCATGCAAATACACCTGAGGCCGGGTTGCAGGCTCCCGGGCGATGCTTGTGCACACGCGTGTGACATCCCTGAGGTGCAGCTGAGGCGGGACTGTGGACCTGGTGCAGCGGGGAGCTCAGCGGGCCTGCTGATGGGGAAACAGCACGTGCTTCCCGGCTCAACTGGCGACCACCAAGGTGGATCATGAAGGGACATTCAGAAAGCTAAGGATTTTCGATACACAAACCAAAAACATGCCACAGAGAATACTCCAGGTGGATTTTAGAGGCATCATTAACAAGAGATGTTCACAGCTGGTCTCCCAGGTTGTGAACTGACTCCAGCACACACTCCTATACTCACCAGCCTCCGACCCAGTCATGCACACAAACCGTATTTATTGAGCCCCACATTGTGGCAGCTGTCTTAGTCAGCGTGGGCTGCTATCCTAAAGCACCATAACTGGGTGGCTCAAACAACGGAAATGTCTTCTCCCAGTTCTGCTGGCTGTAAGTCCACAGTCCAGGTGGCAGCTGATTCTGTTCCTGGTGAGGGCTCTCTCTCTTCCTGGCTTGCAGACAGCTGGCTTCTTGCTGTGTGCTCACATGGCAGAAAGACACACAGAGAGAGAGAGAGAGCTAGCTCTCTGGTCTCTTCTTATCAGGGCACTAATCTCCTCACGAGGGCCCCACCCTTGTGACTTCATATAAGCCTAATTACTTCCCAAAGCCTCATCTCTAAATGCCATCACACTGGGGTTCGGGGCTTTGGATTTGGGGAAGGCACACACATTCAGCCCCTCACAACAGACTTTCTTCTTTTCATCTTCTGTTGTACACCGATGCTTTCACACCTGCTTACTCCTCTCTGCCTTCCAAAGCTCTCCTCCACCTTGTCCCAGCCACCCCACATCCTGAAACTTCTGTGTAGCTTCCACAGGGTCCTTAAACTTTTTCACAGCCGAACTCCATCACCCAGAATACTATATACCTCTCATTAACTGCTTTTTAATTTATCACTTAGTGAAAAGAAGTTAAGTCAGTTTTACAGAGTGCTGCTCCTAGCGACCGTGGCCCTCACGTCCACACAGGCAGCCCGAGTCTGCATTGGGCCCCGCTCCTCCAAGGCCTGTCTGCAAGGCCCAGCTCTGTTTGAACGCGTTTCCCATTTGGACCCCCCAGGCCCTGTTCGCCTGAAATACAATGTTTCTCTCCTGGCCTTACTTGGCAAAAATCTGCTTTTTTTGTCCTCAAGTGTATCATGCTGATTTTCTTTCTAAATTTTTTTTTTATTCTGTTGCTTTGATGTTTTCTTCAATTTACTGTAATAATTTTGGACTAACGACATTAGACCTGGGACGGGTTAATGTTCTCTCTGCTTGTTCCATGTCCCCAGGTGAACGCGTGGCGGCCGTAGCCACACTCCCACCAGGCTCTCTAAAAGGCCAGGTGACTTCCAGGTCAGTTTCTATGTAATAAATTTCAAGTGTCTGAGTCTGCACAACAGAGAAGAAATCCCAAAGAAAAATCTGTCAAGTTTAGCCTGGACACCACGTGCCACCCAGGAGACTGAAATGTAACGTATATTACTTTTCAACACGTCAGTGAGCTCTATGGACTATGAGTTGACGGTGTTTGAGGTGCAGCAGGGGGAGAGGGTTTCTCACTTGGAGTTTAAGAGGCAGGGGCACTGAACAACTTTCCTAGAATCTTAAACAGGAAGGTGGGTCGTTTGCATCCAGAATTCCAGGGTCTTGCTCCTGCAACTGTGCTAATAACTAGCGTGACGGCATGTGTGGAAGTCAGCAGGTTAGGATGCTTCAGGGAGAGCAAATGAAATAAGGACATCGTTGCGGCAAACCGTTGCAACGGATACGTCCAGCAGCAGGATACATCCGGATAGGATGGTGAGGGATTAACATGGTGTTTGTGGAGGGCAGGGATCAAAATATAAATACATGCGTGTTCGTCCTGCCTTAACCATCAACTCAGCTGTACGGCCCTGGCCAGGCAAGTCATTCAGTTGCTACGGGCTTTAAATCATTCTCACCTTAGAGAAACCTTTCTTTGAACTTGCGTCTTCCTCTGGCTAGCCTCCAGTCTTTCCATGTCATCTTTTTTTTTTTTTTAATAAATTTTTATTAATGGTAATGGGATGACATTAATAAATCAGGGTACATATATTCAAAGAAAACATGTCTAGGTTATTTTGTCATCAAATTATGTTGCAAACCCCTCGCCCAAAGTCAGATTGTCCTCCGTCACCCTCTATCTAGTTCTCTGTGCCCCTCCCCCTCCCCCTAACTCTCTCCCTCCCTCCCTCCCATGTCCTCCCTCCCCCTCCACCCTTGGTAACCACCACACTCTTGTCCATGTCTCTTAGTCTCATTTTTATGTTCCACCAATGTATGGAATCATGTAGTTCTTGTTTTTTTCTGATTTGCTTATTTCACTCCTTATAATGTTATCAAGATCCCACCATTTTGCTGTAAATGATCTGATGTCATCATTTCTTATGGCTGAGTAGTATTCCATAGTGTATATGTGCCACATCTTCTTTATCCAGTCTTCTATTGAAGGGCTTTTTGGTTGTTTCCATGTCTTGGCCACTGTGAACAGTGCTGCAATGAACATGGGGCTACATGTGTCTTCACGTATCAATGTTTCTGAGGTTTTGGGGTATATACCCAGTAGAGGGATTGCTGGGTCATAAGGTAGTTCTATTTGCAGTTTTTTGAGGAACCACCATACCTTCCTCCATAATGGTTGTACTACTTTACAGTCCCACCAACAGTGAATGAGGGTTCCTTTTTCTCCACAGCCTCTCCAACATTTGCTATTACCCGTCTTGTTGATAATAGCTAATCTAACAGGAGTGAGGTGGTATCTCATTGTAGTTTTGATTTGCATTTCTCTAATAACTAATGAAGCTGAGCATCTTTTCATATATCTGTTGGCCATTTGTATCTCTTCCTGGGAGAAGTGTCTGTTCATGTCCTCTTCCCATTTTTTTATTGGATTGTTTGTTTGTTTGTTGTTGAGTTTTATGAGTTCTTTGTAAATTTTGGATATTAGGCCCTTAATTGAGCTGTCGTTTGAAAATATCAGTTCCCATATAGTTGGCTGTCTGTTTATTTTGATATCAGTTTCTCTTGCTGAGCAAAAACTTTTAATTCTGATGTAGTCCCATTCATTTATCTTTGCCTTCACTTCTCTTGCCATTGGAGTCAAGTTCATAAAATGTTCTTTAAAACCCAGGTCCATGATTTTAGTACCTATGTCTTCTTCTATGTACTTTATTGTTTCAGGTCTTATATTTAGGTCTTTGATCCATTTTGAATTAATTTTAGTACACGGGGACAGGCTGTAGTCGAGTTTCATTCTTTTGCATGTGGCTTTCCAGTTTTCCCAACACCATTTGTTGAAGAGGCTTTCTTTTCTCCATTGTGTGTTGTTGGCCCCTTTATCAAAGATTATTTGACCATATATATGTGGTTTTATTTCTGGGCTTTCTATTCTGTTCCATTGGTCTGAGTGTCTATTTTTTTGCCAATACCATGCTGTTTTGATTATCGTGGCCCTATAATATAGTTTAAAGTCAGGTATTGTAATGCCCCCAGCTTCATTCTTTTTCCTTAGGATTGTTTTGGCTATTCGGGGTTTTTTATAGTTCCATATAAATCTGATGATTTTTTGTTCCATTTCTTTAAAAAATCTCATAGGGATTTTGATGGGAATTGCATTAAATTTGTATATTGCTTTGGGTAATATGGCCATTTTGATTATATTTATTCTTCCTATCCAAGAACAAGGAATATTTTTCCATCTCATTGTATCTTTTTCGATTTCCCTTAACAATGTTTTGTAATTTTCATTATATAGGTCCTTTACGTTCTTTGTTATGTTTATTCCTAGGTATTTTATTTTTTTTGTTGCAATCGTGAAGGGGATTATTTTTTTGAGTTCGTTTTCTAATATTTCATTGTTGGCATATAGAAAGGCTATGGACTTTTGTATGTTAATTTTGTATCCTGCGACCTTACTGTATTGGTTTATTGTTTCTAATAATCTTTTTGTGGAGTCCTTCGGGTTTTCGATGTATAGGATCATATCATCAGCAAAAAGTGATAGCTTTACTTCTTCTTTTCCGATATGGATGCCTTTTATTTCTTTGTCTTGTCTGATTGCTCTGGCCAGAACTTCTAGCACCACGTTGAATAAGAGTGGAGAGAGTGGACAACCCTGTCTTGTTCCTGATTTAAGGTAGAAAGTCCTCAGTTTTATGCCGTTTAATAGGATGTTGGCTGATGGTTTATCATATATGGCCTTTATCATGTTGAGATATTTTCCTTCTATACCCATTTTGTTGAGAGTCTTAAACATAAAATTGTGTTGTATTTTATCAAAAGCCTTTTCTGCATCTATAGATAAGATCATGTGGTTTTTGTTCTTTGTTTTGTTGATATGGTGTATTACGTTAACCGTTTTGCGTATGTTGAACCATCCTTGAGATTCTGGGATGAATCC
The DNA here is from genome assembly GCF_036850765.1 of Saccopteryx bilineata. NCBI lineage: Eukaryota > Metazoa > Chordata > Mammalia > Chiroptera > Emballonuridae > Saccopteryx > Saccopteryx bilineata. The sequence continues at coordinate 346,473,674 of NC_089491.1, read as the reverse complement.
CACTTGATCATGATGTATTATTTTTTTAATATGTTGTTGTATTCGGTTTGCCAGTATTTTGTTTAGTATTTTAGCATCTGTATTCATTAGAGATATTGGTCTGTAGTTTTCTTTCTTTGTGCCATCCTTGCCAGGTTTTGGTATGAGGGTTATGTTGGCCTCATAAAATGTGTTTGGAAGTATTGCTTCTTCTTCAATTTTTTGGAAGACTTTGAGTAGAATAGGAACCAAGTCTTCTTTGAATGTTTGATAGAATTCACTAGTATAACCGTCTGGGCCTGGACTTTTATTTTTGGGGAGATTTTTAATAGTTTTTTCTATTTCCTCCCTGCTGATTGGTCTGTTTAGGCTTTCTGCTTCTTCATGACTCAGTCTAGGAAGGTTGTATTGTTCTAGGAATTTATCCATTTCTTCTAGATTGTTGTATTTGGTGGCATATAATTTTTCATAGTATTCTACAATAATTCTTTGTATTTCTATGATGTCTGTGGTGATCTCTCCTCTTTCATTTTGGATTTTATTTATTTGAGTCCTGTGTCTTTTTTCCTTGGTGAGTCTTGCCAAGGGTTTGTCAATTTTGTTGATCTTTTCAAAGAACCAGCTCCTTGTTTTATTGATTTTTTCTATAGTTTTTCTGTTCTCTATTTCATTTATTTCTGCTCTGATTTTTATTATCTCCTTTCTTCGGCTGGTTTTGGGTTGTTTTTGTTCTTCTTTTTCTAGTTCCTTAAGGTCTGAAGTTAAGTAGTTTACTTCGGCTCTCTCTTGTTTGTTCATATAGGCCTGAAGTGATATGAACTTTCCTCTTATTACTGCTTTTGCTGCATCCCAGAGATTCTGATATGTCGTATTTTCATTTTCATTTTCATTTGTCTGTATATATCTTTTGATTTCTGCGCTTATTTCTTCTTTGACCCATTCATTTTTTAGAAGTATGTTGTTTAGTTTCCACATTTTTGTGGGTTTTTCCCCCTCTTTTTTGCAGTTGAATTCTAGTTTCAAGGCTTTATGATCAGAAAATATGCTTGGTACAATTTCAATTTTTCTAAATTTGCTGATATTGTCTTTGTGGCCCAACATATGGTCAATTCTTGAGAATGTTCCATGTACACTAGAGAAAAATGTATACTCTGTCGCTTTGGGATGAAGTGTCCTGTAGATGTCTATCATATCCAGGTGTTCTAGTATTTTGTTTAAGGCCACTATATCTTTATTGATTCTCTGTTTGGATGACCGATCTAGAGCCGTCAGCGGTGTATTGAGGTCTCCAAGTATGATTGTATTTTTGTTAGTTTTTGTTTTAAGGTCAATAAGTAGCTGTCTTATATATTTTGGTGCTCCTTGGTTTGGTGCATATATATTAAGGATTGTTATGTCTTCTTGATTCAACTTCCCCTTAATCATTATGAAATGACCATTTTTGTCTCTGAGTACTTTTTCTGTCTTGTAGTCAGCATTATTAGATATGAGTATTGCTACACCTGCTTTTTTTTGGGTGTTGTTTGCTTGGAGTATTGTTTTCCAGCCTTTCACTTTGAATTTGTTTTTATCCTTGTTGCTTAGATGTGTTTCTTGTAGGCAGCATATAGTTGGATTTTCTTTTTTAATCCATTCTGCTACTCTGTGTCTTTTTATTGGTAAGTTTAATCCATTTACATTTAGTGTAATTATTGACACTTGTGGGTTCCCTACTGCCATTTTATAAATTGCTTTCTGTTAGTTTTGTATCTAGTTTGATTCTTCTCTTTTGTTTTTCTATCATTTGTTTTTGTTTGTTTGTGTTCCATACTTCTTTCCTCTGTTGCTACCTTTTTTAAGTCAAGTGTTTTTGTGGTGGTTTTTTTAAGGGTGGTTACCATTAAGTAATGAAAAGGGTACCTACCATATTCATTGTAGTACCCTATCTTATAAGTATTTCTGCACTTCATCATCCTTTGCTACTGTTAATCTCCATCCTCTCCCCCCTTTTTTTCCTTTGTTGTCACAGTTTAAGTTTGGTTTTATTGTGTTCTTGGTGGAGCTGTTACTTGTGGTGTTGTTTTCTTTTGTTCTTTGAATCTGGTTGGAAAACCCCCCTTAGTATTTCCTGGAGTGGGGGCTTTCTGTTGATAAATTCTCTCATCTTTTCTGTATTTGTGAATGTTTTTATATCTCCTTCATACTTGAAGGATAGCTTTGATGGGTATAGTATTCTTGGCTGAAAGTTCCTCTCTTTCAGGGCTTTAAATATTGGGGTCCACTCTCTTCTAGCTTGTAGAGTTTCTGCTGAGAAATCTGATGATAATCTAATAGGCCTTCCTTTATATGTTGTACTCTTCTTTTCCCTGGCTGCCTTGAGAATTTTTTCTTTGTCATTGGTTTGTGTCATCTTTATTATGATGTGCCTTGGAGTGGGTTTGTTGGGGTTAAGAAAACTTGGTGTTCTGTTTGCTTCTTGAATTTGAGGCTTTAGTTCCTTCCACAGGCTTGGGAAGTTCTCGTCTATTATTTGTTTGAGTATATTCTCCATTCCATTACAAGAGGTATTTGAGTCTGACTTGGATGCGAATATCACTGCTTCGGAGCTGTCCATCACCGTGGACTTCAGCTGATAGAAAGCAGCATCAGACGAAGGGGCAGAAGAAGTCTTTGTCTTTGTGATGTTTCATTGCCTGGAGACACACCCTGAATTAAGATCAACTGTATTAAAGTGGGATGCTCATCTGGTTTGGGAAGCTAGCTAGAACTTAAGTCGTGAATTTGATGGCTGCCGGAAAGGAGACGGGAAGGTCAACCAAGATGTCTCTGGAAATCACGTTTGCCATTTTTATTCTGCTTTTAAGTTAGTTGTTTTCTTTCTTCCTATTTTTCTTTCCCCTAGGAAGCTAACATTAAATATCTTCAGAAACTGAGAAATTCAATTGGAAAGGTGGTTTCTAGACAATGTTCCTTCATCAGATATCTACCAAACCCCCAATTTGTGCTGGGGGCTGGGGTACAGGGGATTAAAAGATATTAGCCCTTGTCTTGAAGCAATTTACAGTCAGACACTGGGACAGGTGTCATAGGGGTGTAAATGTAGGAAAGAGAAAAGGGAAGCCACACCCATTTCGGGGGCCTGGAGGAGGTAGCATTAGGCCACATTATTGCAAGAGGGGTCGTTGGAGGCTCCCGCCCATCGAGAGTTTACTGAATGCTGATCTCATTGAGCTCAGTGAGTCTAAAAGACGGGGTCTCTGCTGTCTGGTACCATTCTGGGGCTATGAGACCAACATACAGGAGACAAAGTAACACAAAATGAAAGAGGACAAGATAGTTGGTTAGGAAATGTCCAGTGCTTTGATGCACAGCACAGATTGCTCAAGGAGGGAGTTGTCTTAAAAGGCATCCTGAAGGAGCTACATGGGAACAGAGCCTTTTAAGGGGAGGCTACTCCTGAGAAGGCAGAAGGACATGGGAAGAAAGGTCCTGCAGGGGGCATGAGTGGGAGTTAGCACCACAGGTAGGGATGGACGGTAGTGAACCTGGGACAATGGAAGGTCCACTGAACTAGGAGGTGCATGTCTGTGATGAATAATGGGAAGTAAGGGCAGGTCAACCCAACGGCAGCAGCAGATACAACTGGGCTCACGGCAAGAGTGGTCAGAGGATGACCATAGTTGATATAAGAGACCACATTGGACAGCCACACCCTTAGGAACAAGGCAGGAGACACACAAGCACAAGAGCAGGAGTCGGCAGGCCCACAGCTCGGTCCAGGCTCCGCCACCGCCAGCCACAGGAATCTCCTTAGGTCTCCAGGTGCTCACCAAGAACAAGTTATGACTGTTATGGGCCCTCGGCACGTCAGTCCGCATGCGCCCCTTCCTGCCCGGAAAGCTATGAAAAGTTGTGTTTTATGATTATGTGGGTATAAAGACAGATACGTTAAAATATGTATTAAAATACAGTGTGTCCGTAGTCATGGTGAACTTTTGACCGGTCACAGGAAAGCAAGAAAAGATGATAGAAATGTGAAATCTGCACCTAATAAAAGGAAAACCCTTCCAGTTTCTGTAGGATGATGTGGCAGCATATGTTCATGCACAGATGATGACGTAACACTGTGTATACGGCGGAGCAGCCCACGGCCATGCCAGTCGAGATGTGGACGGTACAGAGGAAAGTTCAGTGTGTTCTGTGGCTCGCTAAATTCGAATCTGTGACCAAAGTGCAATGTGAATATCAGTGCGTTTATAACGAAGCGCCACCACATAGGAATAACATTACTCGGTGGGATAAGCAGTTGAAGGAAACCGGCAGTTTGGTGGAGAAACCCCGTTCTGGTAGGCCATCAGTCAGTGACAAGTCCGTAGAGGCTATACAGGATAGCTACCTAAGGAGCCCTAAAAAATCTGTGCGTGACCCCACATCGAACTGCACTGAATAGGTATGAAACTGGGAGAGTTTTCCTTTTATTTGGTTCAGATTTCACATTTCTATCATCTTTTGTTGCTTTCCTGTGACCGGTCAAAAGTGCACCATGACTTTACGGACACAGTGTAGTTTCTCTGACCTAAATGTTCATATTTTACTTATAATATTAAGACATTATCATATTTTTGTAGGCCCCTAACGTCACAGTAGGCACTGTGCTGACCTTAGCTAATGGCTCAGTTGGCCCTGGTCCTCTCTGCACCTTGGGCGGGCGGGGGGGGGGGGGGGGCGCAGAGCGGCATTGGATTCTAACATCTTGACCTTCTTCTAAAAGTCTGAGGTTCGGGGCCCAGCCTCTCAGCTTCATACATATTTGCTCTGAAAACAACAATAGAGGGAAACAATTTGCAGAACAGGGAAAGATAAAGAATTAATTATTTTGTAATTATAGAATACTAGGTAAAAATCCTCTCGCTCCAAAGTGTGTTCATCAAAAGAATAAATAATCTTCATTAAACAAAGAAAAAAATAAGTTGATTAAAAAAAAAGTATGCGTTCATTATAAAAAAATTCTAAAAGCACCAAAAGATGCAAATAATTTATAATCTCCTATGCTGCTTTTGCAGGATAAAAAACAAAACAAAACTACTTGTCACAAGAAAGTGAGAGGGGACAGAAATTGCTGCACTTTGAGTAAAGTTAAGAAAGCTCGATTTCATTGCCTCTTCCCTCATTCTGATCTGAATTTCAGAGTGTCTAGCATTCATTCTTCCTGATTTGTGGTTTGTTGTAATGGCTATTTCCATATTTCGTTGAAAATAGATTTTTTTGGGTCCTTTATTTACTTCTTTTCATATATCAGTGGTGTCGAGAGAAGAAATAAAAATGTCCTTATTCTCCTATATTTTTATTTTCACTTTTCAGCAATCATTCTAATGCGGTATCGATCATTTTTATGGGCGTTCACGAGTGCAAATATTTCTTTTTCATATTGTCTACATTTTATTTATCTTGAGATTGTGCAATCTTTTCTTTACTCTCTCTCCTAAAATTTTCAATTACAGTTTACTTTCAGTGTTATTTTTATACTCGTTTGGGGCGTGCAGCACGGTGGCCAGACAATCCTACAGGGGGTGGGTGGGCAAAAGCAAGTCTGCAGTTGTGAGTCCATGAAACAGTGTCTTCTTGTATTGTTATTTATGATACTAATAATAATCATAACCTGCCTGTCTTTTTCTGTAAGTACAAACAACTGTAAGCCTACTTTTGCCCACGCCTGTATATTTCTACTAGACCAGTATTTCTCCAGGATGGATTTGTTGAGTATTATTACTGGGTTAAACAGAGTGTCGACAGGTTACATTTTGATGGATACTATCCGACTGACCTCTACAAGTTCATTTCTGCAGAGGCTCCGACGGACTTTGTCAATGTCAGAATCCCCACCCCTGTCCACTCCAGGACGGCAGCACACGGAGCCTTTGAACCCAGGAGGTGACTTCACTGTTACAAATGGGAGCCCGTGCGGGCTCGCGGCAGCCCTCGAGCGGGGACCTTTCTCGGTGGTACATCAATCTTGCCAGACCTTTCTCCTGAATTCCTTGTTCTTCGGGGATTAAAGCGGTCAGACCTGCATCCTGAAGAACCATTTCTGGCTTATTCACAGCGATGAAGGGAAGGAAGCGGGAGAACACCTGTTGCAGGGCGGGGACGCGGGCATGGCCCGTTTAGGGGCGTCTTCTTGGCTCTGCACATGAAATCAATGTTTATATCTCCCCTCCCCCCTCTCCACATGTGGCAATCCAGCCTCAGCAAATAATATAAAGTACCGAAACACCAGTTACATACACATTTGCTGCAGTATTACTTACAATAAAAAACTGGAAACAATCCCAAGAGCAGAAATAGAAATCACCATTTCCCTCTCGTGCAATATTTAGGTTAAACAAAATTCGGTAAACCCACTGGATGGAATATTAAGTGGTCTTTTTCAGTGATGGGTATGAAGACCGAGGGGGTTCAAGGGAAAACGTTTATGCTGTATGTGCTAATATTACATACAGAGTGATCCATAGTGATTAGAAGAGCCTACACTGATTTCAGGGACTCGGAAGACATTTTCCTACAGTACCCTATTCTAACAAGAATAAATAACTAGAGCTTATCCATTCAGTGATATGACTGAGTTACAGCACCAATACAGTTAGCCTGATTTCCGGGCCCTGGTTGCCAGGGAAGCTGTGTTTGCTGGTGCAGGGCTGGCCTCAGATGGTCATGAGAGAAGGGTGGCTTGGACAGCCTCCCCACCCCCAGGATGCCTTCTTCGAAAGCCCCTCTCCCACTCTCTGTCCTCACAGAAGTCACTGTAACCACCTCCTGGAAGCTTGTCCATTGTCTCCCTCACTCCTCAACAACACGGGGCTCCATGGGGGCTCAACCTCAATCACTCAGTGCACATTCGGGGATCCTGCTCTCTCCCAGACCCGCACCGGCTACTGCCAGTGATGTCAGTAGAGTATTGGGCCGCAGTGCTGTCCCCCACCCAGATGCAGGGTTGTTGCAGAGGAATTCGGTCCACACCTGTGAGCCCGGGGTCTTGGTGCGGCCCACGCATCCTTGCTCCCGCTACTCGGCACTGCTCTGTCCTCTGGCCAGAGGATCGTGTCAAAATTGTGGCGCCAATAAAATAGCTATTCTCCGGACAAGGATGAAAGAACTTACAAGCCAGGACGTGGCTGGCCAGCATCCTAGAATCCAGGGTAGGTATCCTAGTCCGTTTGGGCCTCTGTAATGAAACATCACAGACTGGGCAGCGTCTAAACAACAGAAATGACTGCTCGCCGCTCTGGAGGCTGGAAGCCCCAGAGGAGGGTGCCAGCTCTGTCTGGGGAGGGTTCTCTCCTGGGCAGCAGACTTAGGGCATCTTTGAGTGCCCAGCCACGGAGCTCTGTAGGCTCTCTTTAATAGATCCTAACCCCACTCACAAGGGTGGACCTCATCACCTCCCAAGGCCTCTCCTTCTAACACTGTCACCTTGGGAGTCCAGGTTCTAACCTGTGGATGTGTGTGTGTGGGGAAACGAACAGCCAGGCCACAGCAGTAGGCACCCCCCTTATAAACACAAAGCAGGTAAGTACATAGCTGCCCCTGCCTCTTCCTCCCCTTCCGATGACTGACCCTCCCCTCCCCAGTGTGTGCGCTCTCTCTCTCTCTCTCTCTCTCTCTCTCACACACACACACACACACACACACACACTCTCACACACACACACTCTGCCCGCATGCACGTCCAGTCATCATTTTGGTAGCTTCCATGTTTTGACTGGGTTTCTGAGTCCCGGTCATCAGAGGAGGGTCCTGGCAGTGCTGTCCATCTCCAAACGAGCACAGAGACGCCGCGACCTTCTGTAGCTGTCAATCAGTGATTCAGAGCATGAACCTCGTCTGTAAGGAAACTCGCGGGGCACGGTCTGTGTTTACCCTGCGAATCACTTCCTCCGTTGGAAAGCAGTCTGGAGTGTTGCCTCAAGTTGGAATAATTTATTCCGTCAGGCTCCTCATGTCCCTTGTAGCATTCTTCACGTTACATATTTGTAGAGCAAGGTCTCTGCTATTAACACAAAAGCACGGATGTTGTATGGGGGCGGCGTGGTGAAACACAGAGAAATGTTTTGTTTTCTGCACCCTAGATTAGAAAGGTCCATGCAACTCTGGCTCTGTTTTTCTGTGGTGTGTGTGTGTGTGTGTGTGTGTGTGCGTGTGTGTGTGTGTTCACTCAGTCACATAGGGATAGCATCAGGACAGGCAAAGAAAGAACTTACTCAGAACTTTGGGACTCAGGCAGGCACTCAGCCATCATGGTGGCAGGTAGGACACACACACACACACACACACACACACAGAGAGAGAGAGAGAGAGAGAGAGAGAGAGAGAGACACGTGGGCAGGATGTATCAGTCACCATCTATGGAGTCACTAACTTGCCGTTATACAGAGGACGATGACCGAGGCAAGTGTAACAAGTCGGTGCAATGGAATGCTTTCAGGGGAGCTGAAAAACGTGAGAAATTCAAAAGCAAAACACTCTGAACAATTCATCCTGTTGGCTTGCGAAAGAGGTGTCTCAGCTGGAACCGTGAAGGTCGTACATGAGAAAAGTCGTGTTATTTTTGTAGACGTCACATGAGTTAGAGCTCTCTCTGGCTATTTCAAGGCCGTTTGGGAGACCGGGGAAACGTCGCTGCCAGCTGAGCCCGTGGCCAGGTGTCATCCTCGTTCCCTGGGCATGTCTGCTTTAGGGTCCAGTAAGACTTTGGCAAAGGGAAAGGAAGAGTGTGGGACTCACCAGCTGCAGGTGAGGTGCTTTTACTGATTCCCTTGTAGCTGGGGATTCTGATGAGCGTGGATGTCCCTGAGTTCTTCAAGGCACGGGGGAGTGAACCCAGAGCTTGCCACCCACTGTTTCTTCATGGAGACATTCTACGTCTCTAATGGAGAAGAAGGTGCGGGGTGAGAGAGACTCTCCAGCTGCCAGCACCACGTGAGCCTGCAGTGAGCTGCTCTGCGTGCCCCCCCCCCCACGTCCTCCATCAGACAGCGTGGCTCCTACCCAGTGGCTTGCTTTACGACAAGAACACCATGCTGGTTGGGTATGTGGTGGAGAAAATACCAGGCTTGGAACTAGGGCCTGGATTCCAATTCCAATGTTGTTTACCAGCCGTGTGACTTCAGATAATAAACTTAACCTCTAGAAGCCTCAGTTTCTTCATTGTTCAAAAAATAGAGGAGTACTGCCCTGGCTGGTGACAAAGTAGATAAGAGCGTCATCCTGAAGTGCTGAGTTGCTGGTTTAATCCTGGGGGGGGGGTCGTCGGCTTGATCCCAGGGTCACAGGTTTGAGTCCCGGGCAGGGCACACATGAGAAACAATCAATAGGTACACAACAAAGTGTAACAATGGGTTGATGCTTCTCTCTCTCCCCCCCTCTTCCCCTCTCTATTAAAAACAAAACAAAACAGAAGTACCTACATCTGAAAATTGCTGTGATGAATAAATAAGGGAAGATACTGTGATAATAGTTATCTCGGTGCCTGGAATAAAAGGAGGCATTCGGTAGGATGTCAGTTGAGTACAATGTAATATCATTTCAACCAAGAGATACTTTGATTTTTTTTTTCCTGACAAAAAGAGCTTCCTGTACGCTTGACAATTTAAGACTAATTGAGAAATTGCTGAAATAAGTAACCCAATGACATTTGAATGTTGGGGAGAAAGCTGGAAGTCTGAGCAATGACAAATTCATGATAGTAATAGCAACAGAACGGCTCGCAATAATAGTCCTTGAAGTTTTTCAAGAAGTTATGAAGTGTTCTAATAACCACACGGGGCTGTAGGACATTATACAAAGTCACACAAGGTAACACTGTTCCTTATTTAAATAGGAGACAGGGAGGGGTGCCTATATACCTGTTTGAAATTTATAACATGGCCTACTCTTTTAATCTGATTTATAGAACTTAATTTATATTTTTAACTGAATTTACAAGATTCTACTCTAAGAGACATTTTATTATTATTATTTTAAAAAGGGATTATAAAAGGCAACAGGCTAAAGCAGACCTACTTAGAAGGGATGCAAGTTAGATTACTTCAGCAGGAGAGTTTTAGCAAGCATTTTACTCATAACCTCATTCATCTCTGACTCTGAAAGCTAAGGAGCGGCCAGCAATGGACATGTGCAAACATTCAGGTTACATTCAGATTAAACATGAGAAATCCCCGACCTCATTAATCTGAACAGGAGCTGTCACTCTTCGTAAGGGGGTGGGAGGGGCAGAGGGGTTCTTAGTCACTTGGCAGGAGGGGAAAGTTAGAGATGAGGTTTCTAGCATAGAGCGGTCACATTTTATCTCTTGGAACTCTGTAAGTGTCCAAGGAACTGCTACGAGTTTCTGAAGACCTCCACATTGGCCCCACGAGGACACTTCGGACCCCTCCCGACTTCGTCTCATGGGTGCCCACTGCTGTTAACGGTGTGCCAGGCCAAGAGACGTGGGGCAAGTCCCTGGCGCAGACCGGGATTCCGTCAGGGCTCACGACATCCAAGCTCCAGATGACGGTGACGGCAGCAGCAAGCTGTGAAATCCGGCGGCTCTGAGATCTGCAGTCTGGCTGCACCTGGGCTCTGTGAGCCTCCGGACAGCACCTGCCATGGCTAGGCAGAGATGCGGGCCGGCGCTCCTGTAAACACCCAGGGCTGTCTCTAACCGTTCTGTTTCTATCACTATCATGAGTGTGTCCTTGCTTGGGGAGTTCAGGGTAATCCTGCTTCACTGTTCTGAGTGATATGAACTTTCCCTCCCTAACTGAATAAAACTAAAATAAGTAAGTAAGTAAATAAATAAATAAAAACTACAGATTAAAAACAGAACAAAAGTAGTTTACAATAGTGTTGGTTGTGTGGTGGCTGGTCGCAGGGTTAGGGTGGAAAGGAATGGAAGATTTAGAGAACGGTTTGGAGTCCGGAGGTTGGCAGAGAGAATGAGTGATTCATGCAGGGACTTGGGTTGGTGACCCTCCTTTAAGTTGTATCTGACTCGTTGTTTTGTGTAACAGAAGGAAGTTCACTGAATGACTGCAAGGGTAATCGTAAGTCATTTGTACTAGGCTAACGAAAGCGAGTTTGCAACAAGGCAACTCAATTTTACAATATTGACACAAAATCTGGTACTGTTAGAGTTAATTAAAGAGTTCTTAGAAGACCTCCTTTCACCAGAAAGTAGGGATAAAATGTTATCTGCACATTAGTATGGGGCTTTAACAGCTGCTCTACCAGTAGCGCCGTCCAAGCAGACCCGTCCACACCCTGGTCTCACTCGGGCACTCTGTCTCGCTATCCCTTTGTGTCACAGGTGGCCCATCGCCTCCTCTTTACCCCAAACCTAGTCTCATTTACGTTGGACTTCCTCCTTGTCTGTCTCCTTCTTCCCACACAGCTGGCTTTCAGTCAAGGTCTCCCTATTTCAATACAATTATGGCCAGTGTAGATGAAGAAATTAAATTATCAAGGCCTTGGCCGGTTGGCTCAGTGGTAGAGTGTCAGCCTGGCGTGTGTATGTCTTGGGTTTGATTCCTGATCAGGACACATAGGAGAAGTGACCATCTCTTTTTTTTTTTTTTTTTAAATTTTATTTTATTTATTCATTTTAGAGAGGAGAGAGAAAGGAAGAGAGGGAGAGAGAGAGGAGAGAGAAGGTGGGGAGGAGCTGGAAGCATCAACTCCCATATGTGCCTTGACCAGGCAAGCCCAGGGTTTCGAACCGGCGACCTCAGCATTTCCAGGTCGATGCTTTATCCACTGCGCCACCACAGGTCAGGCGACCATCTCTTTCTCTACCTCTCCCCCTCTTGCTTCTCTCTCTCTCTCTCTTCCCCTCCTGCAGCCATGGCTCGATTGGAGCGAGTGGCCCCAGGTGATGAGGATGGCTCCATGGCCTCCGCCTCAGGCGCTAAGAAGAGCTCAGTAGCTGAGCAATGGAACAACACCCCAGGTGGGCTACAGCCAGCACCCCCTAGTGGGCTTGCTGGGTGGATCCTGGTTGGGGCACATGTGGGAGTCCATCTCTCTGCCTCTCCTTCACTCACTGAACAATACAAAAAAATTATCAAGCCGCTTGATCTTACTTCATTCATATGGAATAGTGATATATTAAATTTTACTGCCCAGAGTTCAGTTGAATCAAGAATCTTGGCTTTTGTTGAATGGGAACAGATTAGAAGCCACAGTCTACGTAGTGAACTCATCACAAGGAAGAGTCAGGTAGAGATTACCGTGAGGCTGAGTTAAACACATCACTATATCACGCACCCAGATTTTGTGAGACCAACGAAGATCATGCACTTAAAGTTCCAAGCAAGGGATGGCACTGGAGGGCTCAGCGGGCCCTGATCATTTCCATTTTCTTGGGGTCGGTTTTAACGAGAGTGAAAACATACAACAGCCATTTATCTAAGTCAAGCACTCTCGCCGTGGGTTGCAATCGACAGAGGTAAAAAATATGTGAATGAGTTCAAAGCCAGGTTGATCTGTGAAAATGGGCAGATTAAAAAGATCTGAGAGGTCAGCTCCAAACCCCTTAGGGCTGGATCATTTCAGAAAGTCGACTTCCTCTGGGCAGGGATGACTAGGGGGAGGACAGTTGCTAAAACCAGAGCTGCCTGGTGGGAAGCAGCAGAGAGAGGTGGGGAAGAGAGGGCGTGCCAGAGGAGGCTCTGAGGCTCGGCGGTCATGATGAGGTAGGTGCTGAAGGGCCCGCAGACGTTGGTGAACGGACCTGCTTGCAAGGGGCTGAAAATGTGGGTGATTTCAAAGCAAAACCCACTGGACAACTTATTAGATTGAGCCCTTTCAGGTTCAGGAAAGAATAGAAAAGCATTTTTTTCCCCACTGCAATCATGGGGCTGATACATAGGCAATGACAGTGTGTTCGTTTTGTACACGTCATATTATTTAGAGTTCTGATCCTTGGTGAAGAACAGGGAATACAAATGCTTAACAATGCACACAAATAAAACACCCAGGGGGAAAAATCAGTTGTATTCAAAAAGGTCCAAAATCTGGTGGGTATTAGGAAAACAATAGCACAAACTTGGAAAAAAAATGTTCTTTGTTCTACATGCAACACAAGTTAAAATACAGCTGTTCTCTATTGCGTTTGGTGTTTCACAAAGGGCTTGTTTTACTCACTGAATTTTAAATTGCTTTCCCCAAGAAATTGATTAACCAGGTTTTTCTTCTCCCAAAGAAATTTATTTTCTCATTTGTTTATTTTGTTTTTTTTCTTTCCACCATGAGATTTGACAGTGAAGTCACCTAAACTTGCCAGTTCTTTCTGCACTTTGACTATTTGGGATCAAGTCAAAAGTATCTTCTTTTATCTAAAACTGTGTATGGACTTATACATTAAGTATTTTCTTTCTTTTTTTTTAAAGCTTTTAATCAGATTAGCTTTATATGTTTCCAGGATATTTTTTTAAGGTGCATCTAAGGTCTGAAGATTTAAGGAACATATCAAAAGAGAAAGGAATATCATCCCTTCTTGAATAACACTCCAAGAGGAAAAGGAAAGAGTTCTATTCTTGTTCCTTCGGGCCTTCATCCAAACCAAAAAGCCTCCTGCTTCAGCTGGAAATGGAATAGCAGCCCGTGAAGGGCACCTCTCCCTGCGGGTGTGAGACTCTCCTCCGAGTGGGGGTGAGGACTGGTGTTCAGACCCTAGACAAACACGCCAGTGCTGCCAACAGCTAGAGTCGTTTGATGTAGGGAAGAGATTCTAAAGTGCAGAACGCAGTATTTCTTTTTGTTCTCTCCCTCACGTGTTTCTAACATTTTGTATTGATTAATTTTCCCTAAAAGGCTTCAAACATGCTCGAAAAGAGTGGCCTGTTGGTATACTTCACTTCCTGGGCCATGCCCTAGAGCCATGGAGAGGAAGCTTCAGAGCTCCTTGGACAAACTCGCCTCTCCCTCCTGCTATAAAAACATTCCTCTAGGAGGCAGGGCTGGGGGATCCTCTCTCCCTGAGAGGTCTACCCTGGACCTGAGTCTGAGGTCTCCTTCTAGCAAAACAGAGTGCTGGCGTCTTTCGATGTTTTCCTGTCTCCTGATGAGCGTTGGATTAGGAAGGGACATCGCAGGGACTCAAGTGGGCTCTTGACAGGGATGGATACTTTGCAGCAGGACCTGCACAATCGGGCAGGAACCCTGGGATGCGGTGATTGTTGTCCCCAGTGCTGTCTTCCAGAAAAGTGCACGTCCTCCAGCCCACCAGCGTTTGGAAGTTGCGGACTACAGTTTCATCTTCAGAATGCTATTACCGGGACCACAGTATGTAGAGTTGACATCTCAACAATACTGTCTTTGTTTGTCACGTGGTGAGGTGGCAATCCCATACTCAGAGGTAACTGAATGACATTTAAAACTCTTAGGGAAGGACTAAAGAGTGACATGATTTAAAACAAAAACAAAAACACAAACAAACAGACACCAGCAGGGCTGAGAATGGAGAGTGACGGCCGTGGTTTGACCCGTGCCAGGTTCTATCTCTGGAAATTTGTTTGAGTGATCCCACGGGCCCTTCACCGTGGGATTAAGAGGCAGGTATGATGTATTTCTAAAGAGGAGGCCGAGCGGAGTTGAGCAATTTGTTGGAGGTCACTTCCCACCCTCCAGGGGGCAGCGGCAGTGAAACCCACTTTTTTTTTTCATTTTTCCAAAGCTGGAAACGGGGAGGCAGTCAGACAGACTCCCGCACGTGCCCGACCGGGATCCACCCAGCATGCCCACCAGGGGGCGATGCTCTGCCCCTCTGGGGCATCGTTCTGCCGCATCCAGAGCCATTCCAGTGCCTGAGGCAGAGGCCACAGAGCCATCCCAGCGCCTGGGCCATCCTTGCTCCAATGGAGCCTTGGCTGCGGGAGGGGAAGAGAGAGACAGAGAGAAAGGAGAGGGGGAGGGGTGGAGAAACAGATAGGCAGTTCTCTTGTGTGCCCTGGCCGGGAATTGAACCCGGGACTCCCGCACGCCAGGCCGACGCTCTACTGCTGAGCCAACCGGCCAGGGCCATGAAACCCACTTCTAATCCCACTGTCCACTTTCTGTGCAGGGATGTGAGTTGGCCATAAACAGTTCCTTCTAGGACATCGATAGCACAGACCATAAGATTTTAGCTTGTGTCATGATGCTCCCAGGGAGGGTCGGAGACGCAGTGGGACCTCACGAGGGTGGTGTGTGGTGGGCGGCAGTAAATGCAGGTCACACTGTGATTATTGGACCACTGTCCCTCACTCTGCAGTCCTGTGACCTTGGTTCTTCTAGTTCCGGCCTTTGTATGAGTGACAACTGAATGTTTTGGCAGAAAACAGAATACTCCCTAAACTCCAAAAAAAAATGAAATGGTTTCAGAGTATTTAAAGATAGGTATTTCTCAACTGCAAATTCTGATTTGGCAGATGAACATAAAACCAAAAAAAATTGTGAAGACGAGTGAATTAGAAGCTATTTTTGTGCCTCTTGATGATAAAGTTCCCGTGGAACTTGGCTCAGTGAAGGGGCCATAATGACAAACCGTTCTCAGCAGCGCGGATGACAGCTAATTCTCATCTCTCACATTCAGGGTTTCTGGATTCTCCCAATTTTGTGTCTATAAACCATTGCAATGTTTTGAAAATTGCAGTAGAGTCAGATTCAACTACACACACAAGGCTTTCAGGCACATTAGGCGCTCACTGAATTTTGGTTAAATGAATAAGTCAATAGAGGAATATAGCTCACACCTAAATGTGGCAAAGAGAAAAAGAAGGAGGGAAAGAGGAAGGGAAAGAGGGAGGAAGAAAGGAAGGAGGGGAGAAAAGAAGGAGGGAAGAAAGGAAGGAAAGACGGAAAAAAGGAAGGAGAGAGGGAAGAAAGGAAGGAGAGAGGGAAGAAAGGAAGGAGAGAGAGAGAGAGAACACAGAGTTTAAATAGTGTGGGCCATTTGCCCCCATTCCCCCGATGACCTAATCCACACGAGGACAAGAAGAGAAGCCTGGCTGACATGCTCCCCCGGGCTCTGCTGGGTCCCATGCCTGTCCTACTGTGAGCCTCTCACGTGGCTGAGTGTGGTACAGTGTCTTGAGCTATTTACTTGCATACAACTTGGCCCCAATGGAGATATTATTCTTCTAGTGCAGGGGTCTCAAACTCAACTCAGCATGTGGGCCGCAGAGCAAGATCACAGCCGTTCGGCGGGCCGCACTAGGTCTACAAAAGGCAACTGTTACACAACCCTTTTCTCACTGCAGTTGAAAACAAAAAAAAAATCAGTACAACAAGCACAATCGTACATGCAGTTTACTCAGTGTCACAAAACGACCAGAAACTGTAGTTCGCATCACAACTGCTGTTAACTAAGCTAATATCTAGCTAGGATGCTAGAGAAATGAAAAATACAAGTAGGCCCCTAGGCTTACTTAATTTTATTCAAAATATTTTGAACTTCGTGGATTAGTCTGTGGGCTGTGAGTTTGAGACCCCTGTTCTAGTGCATGCAGGAAGGGTGACTGCTTCAGAGGCATGTATGTGCACAACTGGGCTCTCTCCAATGTATTGAGCTATGGGTGTTTCAAGGGCAATTTAACTATGTGTACACCCCACCTGAGACGCTACTCCATTCCATAGAGTGGGATCCGAGGGTTCGATGATTTCTAGTTAATAACTAATTATTTTCTGACCAGTGATGGTTGACCCTTGAATGAATGACTCTTGGTACTCTTCTTCCCCAAAAAAGGCCAAAGAGGAGGAAGTTAGAGGTGAAATACATCAATACATCAGCAGGTGGAGATGAGAAAATGGGGCAAACAAGAAAGGACAATAAACACTGGTGTTTTCACCCTGCTCTGAGGACATCTGACAGTGCATGTTCCGGTGTGTTTGCTCACCGTTTGCCTGCCGTGCGTGCGTGCGTGCGTGTGTGTGTGTGTGTGTGTGTGCATGTGACTTTGTGTAAACAAGTCAGGCTGTGTGCGGCATTGGGACCCGCTGCTCTCACTCTGTGAATTACTGTGAGCATCGGCTCCCCAGCCAGAGCGCAGAGCTGTCCTGTTAAAGGCTGCCCATCAGGGATGGTCATGAACTCCTTCCCGGATAGGGACCATGGCTGCTGAAGCCCAGGTGCCAGCCCTGGGGTCACAGAAGCGGTAGGGCAAACACCAGGCCACGTGGGAGGTGAGACCCCGAACAGAGAGGCAATCTAGGGAGAGGCTCGAGAGGAAAGATGCCGTGATGGTGAGCGGGCTTGCCTGACCTCAGACGGCACGTCCCTGGAAGGCGGCGTGATTCCCCTCAATCGGCAATGTCACTGTCCCCGAGTCAGGAAGAGACTTGTCTGGACTCAGGAGGATGCCCACAAATACTTCCCAGGTACGTTTTTAATTTAATTTAAAAATTTTCAGGCTCAAGCCACTAACTGAGTCCAATGTAAACTAATCCTGCTAAACAGTGATTAAGAGAATGTGTAGGGGTCTTTTGTGTCCACCCTTAAAGATGAGGTCAAAGGCAACCCCGGGGCTTCAGGTGAATTTATCTCCGATAACTGGCAAAGCTGCCTTTCTATGCGTGACTATTGCCGACCGACCCCTGGTGGCTTTGGTGGGGCCATTGTGTTTAACCCAACTCGCAGACTTCCTGCCAATGGGTGCTTAGGGAGTGGAGTCTCTCAGACATCCGCACCGCCTTGTCTGCGATCAGACATCACGTCGGCCATGGAATGACAGCATTCAATTAGCACCGAGCACAACGGATGATAATTGCAAGACTGTCATTTCTACAAGAGCAAAATAAATGGGTTCGGCAGACCTGTTCCGTTGTGCAGTGCAGGAAAACCACGGAAGCATGTTGCTCCGAGCAGAGAAAATGCCCTGTAATCACACTGTTCACGTGTGACAGTGTTATTCAGAGATGGTGTTCCTCCCCACGCTGGTTGGTGGCTGTCTCATGCTCGCTCTTCAAACTCTGTCTGACCTAATCTGCATGCTCATGTGCGAGCACCTCCAGACAGGAGCCTGGATGTACACAGGATGTGATGGAGTAATTCCTCCTATCATTGTGGCATCTTGTGCTAACAGTGCCAGTAAAACCACCCTCCGTGTGTTTCTGAGAGTCTGACTAGGCTGCTTATGCAAAGCTTCTTAGGAACACGTGTACCCACCACGCACAGAGAGCGTCACCCACATGCTGTGCATTCACTTAGAGACAGAGGCGTGGTTCCCATGCATTTCAACGGTAGCTTGGGAAAGGGGTTCACCTGCCTCTCCCCAGCCCTGGCCACGGAGCAGTTGAGGCAATATCTTCCGGTCATGCAGGACCACAGGGCACGGGACAACTCCCATATGCACTGGGCTCTATGTCATCCGCTGACTGGCTCTGCAGAATGTGCCGGGCATTAAAGGAGTCTCTCAAGACTGAAAGAGCACAGGAATATATAACAAAAAGATGGTCCGAGCTGACTGGTTAGATAGGGCATCTCAGTTTCCCTGTGGTACAGCTGCGGCTGAGAACCACTCACAGACGCATCCCGAGGAAGAGTCATAATGATGACAATGACAATGTCTAGACTAAGAAAGAGGCTTTCTTGTGAGGCCAGCTTAACTCCAGTCTCTTGGAGGCAGGAGGTGAGGGAGGGGTGGGCGTCAAGACCCAGGGCCGTACTCACTGGCTCATCGCAGCCCACCCTCTGTCCAGCGTGCTGACCCCCACTGACGGCCCTTGGTGGGAGGGTTCGAGCCTGAGTTCCCTTCCAGAGCCCTTACTCCGTCGCTCACCGTGAAGGTGCGGCATGGCTAAGTGCTTTGTGACACGAAGGAACCGCTGAGCTAAAGCCAGCCCTGCTAAGTGCTTTGTAACATCGCAGTCAGTGCATAGGTCACTGGGTTCTGAGGGAGATTCTGCACCACGTTCAATCAAAGCTTCTCTCCTCTCACCTTATTAAACAACCGATTAGGGACTGACTGAGACTCTTTTCCTAAGATAGAAGAAGAATTCTGAACATCTTACCTTCAGAATTAGGACGCGCTTCTGTGCAGCCGTAAAACCATTATGTCAAAGATTCAGGCTTAAAAGGATGTGTAAAGAAATGACCGGACACCAGTTTGGACTTACCTTTGTTGCAAAACGTTCCATCGTAGGCCGTGCTGGAGCAGTCGCAGGAGTAGCCGTGGTATTTCTCGACGCACTTGCCTCCGTTCTCACAGTTGGTCCCGTAGCTGGTGCAGTGGCCCGAGCACCCAGATTTGAAGCCGGAAGTGACCTTCGCCCTCTCCTCCAGGTCCAGCGTCACCCCGTTCATCCTCAGGGAGCGGATGCAGCCCAGGAAGCCCTGCTGGCCTCCGGCACCACCTGGGAACGACAGAAGGCACGCAGCTCAGGCAGGAGGACCTCTGCAATGGCTCCTCGTGACCCTGAACAACTGTGGTCGGAGCTGAGACGGCCAAGGGCAGAGAGCAGCATCCTCGCTTTCAACTTGCTATTGCTTCACAGAAAAACTGGATGCTGTCCCCCCTCCCCTTAAGCTATCTAGTGCCCAAGTAAAAGAAGCTGCCTTTCTGAGATGCAATAAATTGGCTATAGAAATAAAATGTTTGGAGATACACAAAAATTATGCCAAGCTGTTTTGGAAGCCTCATCTGGTTTCCTATAGAAAAGATGTTTATACTAATCTCTAGGTTCTCCGCTCTTCAATTTCACGGCATTCAGACCCATACTATAATCTATTGAAAGAAATGTACAACGGCAGAGAGACGTGAATATGTTAACATAGTTAACGAGTCA
Organism: Saccopteryx bilineata; assembly: GCF_036850765.1. Classification (NCBI taxonomy): domain Eukaryota; kingdom Metazoa; phylum Chordata; class Mammalia; order Chiroptera; family Emballonuridae; genus Saccopteryx; species Saccopteryx bilineata. Next base: position 346,453,916 of record NC_089491.1, on the reverse strand, counting down.
GTTAGCTGGAAGGGATAAGCCCACTTGAATGGAATTGGAAGTCCTGGTTCTGGTCTCACAAAATGCTTTGCTACAGAGTTCATGCTAAGGGTTTCCAGGGCCTTGTACAGTGGGGGGTGGGGTGGGTTAGAAATCGGAATTAATCATTTTTCACAAAAGTCACACCACACCACATTTATTACCAGGTCAGGTTAGATTTCATTGCTGTTGTCTAAAAGTCACCGTAAAACAAAGCACAAAGAGAAAAGTTCCTTGTGATATTTTGGAGTAAGTTATAAAGTTAGAGAGAAGTTCATGAGCATGACAATATTAAACTATTCCCAATCAACTTCATGGAAAGATTCATTCTTATCCAAGTGGATTTAACTGTGTCTGTAATTACGTGAGCTATGTTCTTTTATTTTATTTTTTATTTTTTTTAAAAGTAGCTGGTACAAAAGGAGTCACTCGAGTTTATATACATGTCTGTAGTTTAGAATTCACAACTTTTCTGGAAATAAAATGAACAGCAGTTAAAATTATTAAACAAAATACATGATGGGGATTTAGAAAAAAGATAACTGTTGACAAAATAAAAGTTACTCTTTTATTGAAGGCTAGGTAGTAGGGACTGTACTGTAGGCCTTCTATATATATGTCAATCACCTGATTCTCACAACCTGTAAAGGTAGGCATTATGATCACTGCAGCCATTGTACAGATGAGAAAACTGAGGCTTGGGGAAATCCAGACATTTACACCAGGACTCAACGGTCCCAAGTGGCAATGTTGTGACTGATCTGCCTTGTTCTCTAGTCTACGGTCTGAAATGCTGGTCTATGTGGACCACCTGATGCAGAAGCAGCACTTCAGGGTCTGAGCCCCAGAGATGTCTACATTTTGGGTATCTTCAAAAATGGAGGAGTGGTCAGTGGGATTGTGAGAGACAGGGTAAGGCTGGTGGTCTGGGCATGGATTCCTATCATTGTTCTGTTCTGTTAAGAAAAAAGTCACGATAGCGGATACATCAGGCAGGGCTGGCAGAGCTTAACGCTTAGCCAGAGATAGGCTCATGTTCGCTCGGACCCATAAATAAATCCTCACGCGTGAAATGACAAAGCACTCTATTGTCTTTAGAAGCCCCCGACCCGCAGTTCTCTCATCGGGTAGCAGATAAATTTGAATAATAATTTTCCAGGGAACTTTTTTTTTTTAAATGAAATGTTTGAAGAGAGGACTAATTGAAGGGAGTCCAGTGCCCTTTTGGATCCAAGCTCTGGGACAGTAGATGGCAAAGAAGTGATTGACAACAACTGCTTTGAAGGATTTCCCAGTCTGCAATCTGCTCGTCAGCTCAGCCTCACACCTGTGCTGAAGGGAATCTGGGCCTTTGCCACCCATGATTTAGAGGCATTTCAATCCATTAGTCACCTTTTATGTGTTAAACATTTTAATTTGGCTTCTATCATTTTAGCAGCTACGTTTTTTTTTTTCTTTTTTGCAATAAGGGCTTTCCAAGGGCTTTTTGTCCAATAAATGCCTCACCATTTAAGTTTTTATCACTTGTCAATTAAGACTATTTCCTTTCAAAATATGCTAAAATGTAAAAATCATTGCTTTTAGTTATCTCCCTCCCCCCCTTTTTTTCCTTAGCACAAATGAATGTAACAGATTTTCATTGTGGAAACCATAAATGTACTGATGAGTGAAATGGAAAAGAGAACCCGTGATTCTACTCGGATATAATGACGTGCTTTCACTTTGAACAAATAGCCTTTTCTACTTTTATCTATGAGCAGACACGTGTAAACAACAAAACAAAGGAAGAAACGGGATCGTGGTATACACATTGTTTCGAAATATCACAAAATATTTTCTAAGCAATCCAGGTACAATAGAGCATCTTGTTTCAATATGCACAAAAAGTTGCTCCCTCTGTGAATGCATGATAAGTTAGTCTGTCTTCCACGACTATTAGACCTTCACGTTTATTCCAACTTTCCTGATTTTTATATGATACCGAATAAACACCCCTGTAAAAATCTTTGTGCACATATCCACTTTTTACTTAGAATTAGTTCTTGGGTAAGTGTAATTGCAGGGTATGAGGATATATCCATTTTAAAGGCACTTGAAATATATTTCCTCTAAAAAGAGCTTACCAATTTGGGTTTCATCAGTGGAAAATGATAGTCCCACCTTCTGCACACCAAGTCTAATACCTGGCAGGATTGAATTTATAGGAGAAGGGACAAAGAATTCATTGTTTCAATTTGCATTGCTTCAAATACTGTAATTTGAATGATTTTTATGTTGTACCAATTCTTACTTTTGTTTCTTCATGTCAGTTGCTTTTTTGGGGGGGGCTGTAGGAGAAGTCATGTTTCTTATTCATTAACAATGTTGTGGGCTTTTAACTTAGTTACAAATTTGACAACTACATCCTTCCCGTTTGTGTCTGTCCCTTAATTTGTATATAATGCTTCTCCCCCCCCCCCGAAAGTTCTGAATGTTTACGGTAGTCACACCAGTCTATTTTATGTGTGTGATTTTTGCCTTCTATACCAGACTTACAAAGAACTTCTCTAACCTAAAATAATATAATTATTCAACTATATTTTCTCCCAGCACATTTATGAATTTACATCTCTTAACATTCTATTCTTTTCATCTATCTGGAATGTATTCAATTTGGAAATAATTCATATTTAATGGGTCTCAGCAATAGTTGAGAGTTTGACGAAGAGACTGTTAAAAGATGCTAAGTAAATATTATTAATATAAAAAAATCAGAGATTAAAAAAAAAGGGCCAATTGGCAGAGCGAATAATTCTAGATTATATCGTATTTTTTATTCTTATTATATATTATATATCTTTTAGATATATGAATGCAGTTATTTATGTATGTGGGTCTGTTCCGGAAAGGGTTAGAGGGGGCATGTTCTTCAGTTTCTCTGCCTTAGATTCTTCCAGGTCCTGGATCTTTCTGAGGTTTACACTTACTGGTCTTCCTTCCTGACTTTGTGTGTATGCCTCTCTCCTGGTCAGGTCTGTGGACTGTTTTGGGTTAGTTGGGTGGCTTTCATTAAATCTCTCAGTTCCTCTCAGCATCAATTTCTCCTACCCATAAAAAAAGGAGGTTGAACGAGGTGACGTTCCTGATTCCTTCCCGCTCTGGTCCATGATATACAACCTCTCCCTCTGTCATCCAGTGTCTCCGCCTCTCTATTTCACTGAATTAGTCCCAATTTCCCCTACGTTCTCTCTCCTCTCTGCCTTCTCCACCATTGCACTGCTACCGGACTTTCCCACCCTTCTCTTAACTGACCGTGACATGTAATGGTGATCGAATGGGTATTTGTTGCCTTCTTTAAATAGAGCCTTGTACTCTCTCTTCTTAATGTATAAAGCAGATAAGTGGAGTGCCATGTCTCTCTCTCAAAAGAAAAACTAGATAACTTATGCTCTTTTTCTTACTTTGATAGGCCCCTGATTTATTAAATTGGTTAGTGAGATGGAAAGTACTCTTACTGATCTAAGTCAATTAAAAAGAACAGTCTTTTGTCCTGAAAATATTCGTTATGGATTATGCAAAAAAGAAAAAAAAATGTTAATGCACTAGAACCGTTGATAATTGAGTTCAACTCGTGCTTTCTAGAAATCTTTCTTGATGACAAATGTCACAAGTTTAAATGGTAAGTTTGCAAGCAAAATAAAAGAATGCTCCTTAATCTTTGTTGATTGTAAAAATCAACACACTGTCATTGGAGAGAGCTCCCACCATGCAGGGACTATGTGTACATTCATCAGACCTGGGATAGCCATCCAAGGGGAGATGTGGGTTTAATTTGTAAATCTTTTTTTTCCCCTTTGGAAATGCTATTCAGGTACAGCAATTTCAGATTAATTATGAAAATTCTGTAACTACCCATCACAGATAAGACACCCTCATCAAATGCACAGAAGATCGAGGCAATATAATCAGGTATTAAATTAGACAAAGAGGGTGAAGATGGTGATCCTGAGGAATTATTAAAAAAAGACACTGTTTTCCAATTCAGGGCATAATGGTTTTCTAAGAAGCAAAGCTGGGTTCCGGAGAACCAAAACACACAGAAGTCTTTGCTCTTGTAGAGTTTACCTTCTTATGGAGGGGGAAGGAAATGTAACAGACTCAACACGTTAAGGCAGGTGTACTGGGTGTTGGACGGTGATGACCACTATGGGAAAGAATGTCAGGCAGTGCTCAGGGACAGGAGTGGGCTGGGGGAGGTTGTGATTTTGATAGACTCCACTGAGGAAGCAACAGAAAGAGGGTCCAGCAGCACGTCCCTGGGAAGAGGGCTCCAGGATGAAGAGGGACGCTGTGACTTCTCTGTGTCCAAGTGACCCACCCAACCCGGGCCCTCCTCCATGGCTGCCACACCGGCCCGTGGAGGCGAGGGGGGCAAAGCAGTCTGTGCTTGGCTAGCGGGGCCCCCGGAGTTGCAGGTGCTGCACCTGCTCCATCTCCTGTTCTATGTGTGAGCATTGTCTCTTAGGTAACACGGATGACTGTCAACTTGAATCCACAAAAAAGGAAATACAGATGTGTAACCTTGAAACCCAGGCATCTGCTTAAGCTGGGGACCTCAGCAGTGGAGGGAGTTAACGGACGCCAGATCACATGATTCAATGCTTGGGAAGCCGGGGTTTGGAAAATGGTTTTTACAGATATTGCTTGTGAGTGTTCATAACTTCATTCAATAGGACCAATTTTATTTTTTTTTAGTTCATTATCATGGCATGGATGTTCTACTGTCCTTCAAGAAAAGGAGTCCAAACTATTTAAAGTAGCTGAAAACTTCAAAACAGAGATGGAGGGAGCACTGGGTTTCTGATGGTGAAGAGCCCTCATAAGCGTCTACATAGGAAGGCGCTGTGACGCGGATGGCGCTAAGTGGTCTGAGTTCACAGGGGAGGCCACGCCACCAGGACAGGCATGATCAAACACCGCTGTGTCAAAGCTGATATTAACTGAATACTAGCTGCCCCACATCCTGTCTCAAACTCAACAGGTGTGAACTCTTGGAGCGAGGCATGATCATTATCCCCACTTCCCAGGCGAGGAACAATGGAGACCAAGGAGCGCTGACTTGTACCGTGATGCACAGCTCGTCGGGGGCCAGACCGTGGCTGACAGAGGGATCCACTGCTGAGACGAACCACTCACCACGTGGAAGGACATCTTCCCCGAAGCCATGAGGGTGTGGGACGCTGGAAGAGGCGTGCGGTGCTCACTGTTCAGAGCCGGGGCCAGATGGTCAACAAACACTTCTTTGATGCCATTATGGAAATAATTCATTTTTTTTTTCTTGGTGCAAGGGCTTAATATACTGCAACTTTAAAACCAAAGCAGTTATGTGCTCCGCCCCTAGATGGTGGGCGTCGGTCACCTCCCTCCGCTTGGTCAGGGAGGGTTCCTGTAGGGGGCCAGCGCTCTGCAGCAAGTCTCTCTGTTCCAAGTCCCTCCCAGCGGTGGGGACTGAGAGAGATGGCCGCGTTAAACCACCAGAGCCTAACCAGATCCCAACGGTGGGGACTGAGAGAGACGGCCGCGTTAAACCACCAGAGCCTAACCAGATCCAAATTTTAAATGATGAGTAGTGACTTCAGTGAACATCAAGGCACACCCTAATTTTAAAGAGGTCAGTTTGGAACGCTGTCTAAATATTTCTTTTACCAATGTCTGTATGCTGTTGTTCTGCTCATGAGTTCTGCTCATTTTTGGAGCAAAATAAGCATCTTCTTTCTGCTGATTCTAATATACTACATTCTCTCACTCTCTCTCTCTCTCCTTATTATCTGTCTTTAAAAGTTTTTATTTTTATTTATTTATTTTAATCGACCTGAGAAAGAGAATCATCTAATTTATGCATTTGTTGGTTGATTATTGGATGTGCCCTGACCTAGGATGGAAACTGTAACCTCAGCATATCGGGATGACACTCGAACCAACTGAGCTACCTGGCCAGGTAGCAAAAGCCTTTGTTTTTTTAAACAATCATATCCAGTCTCTTTTCATTTCATTCACCGCCAAGAATCATCCCCAGTGCTGTTAGCCACCTGTCCCCTTGTTCTCTCTCTAGGACTCCAGACATCAAATGAGCCTTTGCAAACATCTGCCCCAGGAAGAAGAAAAGAAGCCCGCAAGGAGGTAGGGTGAGGAGGAGGGCAGAGGGGGGGGAGGAGGAGGACAGAGGGGGGGTGAGGAGGAGGGCAGAGGGGGGGTGAGGAGGAGGGCAGAGGGGGGGTGAGGAGGAGGACAGAGGGGGGTGGGGAGGAGGGCAGAGGGGGGGGTGGGGAGGAGGGCAGAAGGGGGTGGGGAGGAGGGCAGAGGGTGGGGTGGGGAGGAGGGCAGGGGGGGTGAGGAGGAGGGCAGAGGGTGGGTGAGGAGGAGGACAGAGGGGGGTGGGGAGGAGGGCAGAGGGGGGGTGGAGAGGAGGGCAGAGGGTGGGGTGAGGAGGAGGACAGAGGGGGGGTGAGGAGGAGGGCAGAGGGGGGGGTGGGGAGGAGGACAGAGGGGGGGTGGGGAGGAGGGCAGAAGGGGTGGGGAGGAGGGCAGAGGGTGGGGTGGGGAGGAGGGCAGAGGGTGGGGTGGGGAGGAGGGCAGAGGGGGGGTGAGGAGGAGGGCAGAGGGTGGGGTGGGGAGGAGGGCAGAGGGGGGGTGGGGAGGAGGGCAGAGGGTGGTGGGGAGGAGGGCAGAGGGTGGGGTGAGGAGGAGGGCAGCTGGGAGGGCGGCAGAGGACAGAGGGTGTCTGCGAGGTCAGGACTGCCTGGAGGGCATGTCTGGGAACATGACACTACGGGGAGGTCAAGGAAAACACAAAAACAGTAAAAGGCTACGTGATTTGGTTATTTTTGAGACAGTGCTCTCCGTGGAGTAACGATACTCTGACTAGTGAGGGGACAGGTTGAGAAAGGGTTTAGCAGGTGCTTGGTTTATGAATCAATGGCAGTGGAAGACAGCTGCCCCCGTCTGGGCGGGAGGGGGCCTTCGGAGTGGCGTGTGGGGACATGAATGAGGAAGTGACTGAGACAGAGACCGTGGGAACTAGAGGTCCCTCATCCCAGGACAAGAGATTTCTCCTCTTCGTGAGGAGCGCAGTTCGGGCCCATGGGTCTGCCTCTCGCTTAGGCAGACGGTAGCTGTGGAGACGTGTGCTCAGCCTGTGGGAGTGGACATGAGCTTGCAAGGCCACGGGACCAGGCCTGGGAGGAGAGCACACATACAAGCTGTGGTATGCCCAAAGAGGAACTCTAGACACACAACTGCTATGGAGCTGCCCACAGAGCTTACACACACAGGGCTCAGTGAGCGGGCAAAACACGAGGTGAGGTTTGTAGTACAATCCACTAATGCAGAGTCACAACGCCCTGGGCTTTCCGGGACACACACATGTTCAAACAAATACATCACAGGCGTACACAAAATACATTCCTCTGGGTACCAGCGGTAGGGAGAGAATGGAATTGGGAATGCTGAAAAAGGAAAAAAGGAAAAATAGTGAAGTGAAATTAAAATGAATGAGGAACCCTGCCCGGAGTGTGACAGCCAGACCACGAGATGAACTGTGGGTCCCATGCCATGCGCTCCCCACCCTGGACCTCGACAACGAGGCTGACGACAGGAGAGAGGACAGAAAGAGGCATTTAGGGTGCAAAGCTCTGTCCGTCCGAGCTAATTAGAGTGCATACTTCCCCCCCACTTTTCTTAGAGTCTCCCAGGACAGATGGGGGGTGGGGGGTGGTGGTGAGCAACTGTCCCTTCCTCACTGTCTGTTTCACTGATGCTAATTTTTATTTTTTGCCCCAATCTTCTTCTTTTTGTGTGACCGGTGCCATTTAGCATCATGAAGTTTAGTTTAGTCCTTACTAAAAGACTGGGGGAAAAAACCTATGTGGGACATTTCTTGACTAATTTGTTGACTGGCTCCTTTCTTTGGTCCGAAGCCTCTCTCTCCAAGTCCCTGCACGGATCGTCACCTCCGCCTTCGGAAAGTGGCTCAGCCCCAACGGAAATAATTAGGTGGCATTAGTTAATTCAGAGACTGTCTTTTAGTTGAAGGCTCCAAGGAGGGTTAAAAGTTCACCGTCCATTCGATTATGTTGGGCGTACATAAAAAGAAGGTAAAAAACCGGCGTCCGCCATAACTTCCCTTCATCTATTAAAACTCTAACTAAAAAGGCAGCTGAAATGGCAAAAGTTAATTAGTTCTGACCGCTCAAGGGCAAAGGGCAGGAAGAACATATGGTGAGTCCTCGTGGGGAAGGGCCATCCTTCACGGGAGGTGGAGAGGACGGGGTGTGGGGGGGTCTCCTGGCTGAGGAAAGAGCTTCGGACTCCAGTGCGCCCCCCAGGCGGGGCTGGGAGGGAAGGGGGCCGGGCGGGAGAAATGAATGGAGCTGCGATCCTGGGACAGGCTGGGAAGGCAGCCGCTTCCATCGTTTATTTGCATTTTTGTTCTGTAGGCAGTTTATTGACTTCTTCCAGTAATTTTATTTTATTTTTTTTCCAAACTAGATTATATCCAGGAAGTCATCTTATTTTATTTCTGTTCTTCCGGCTGTGGTTTCTAGGCATGACCCCCCACGCTCCCTCCCCCAGTCTGGGCGACAGCGGAGGCGGGGGGGGGGGGGACGACCCTGCATCAGGACCCCAGCCACCATCGATGAACAACTCAAGGGCAGCAACTACGAAGTGATGCTTCTCATCTCTCTCCCTTCCTGTTTGTCTCTGTCTCTCTCTCTCTGTCTCTTGCTAAAAAAAAAGATATTTCCAAAGATGGCAAAGAGCACCACATGTCGAGAGAAGAATTCTGGAGGGAGTTTATGAGAAAACACACCCTTCTTGCCTGGGAGATGGGACGGCCTACGCTTGACTGGGAATCTCAACTCCAAGAACGAACAGCAAACGTGCATTTCACTGATTGGTGCGCTCGAGGGCTCACTCAGCAAATTGTCATGGGACAGTGACGGTAGTCTTCTTCTAGAGCTCTGCCGTCAGGTGGCTCCCGTCTAGGGGGAGGACGCCAAAGTAAGTGACAGGGTTACAAGTCGTCAGGAGCATGCATGGCGATAGATGACTGTACATGGAGCAGGCAGAGAAGGCCTCTCTGGGGACAGACACAACAAGGAGTCAGCTGTGTCGATGTCCAGGGGCGTGTTTCAGGCAGAGGGAGCAGCCCGTGCACGTGCGCTAAAGCAGGGGTACTCAGGGCACATCTCCCATCTCTGCAGGCCAGTTAGGGGGCCAGTTAGGAGACCAGTTGCAACAGTCCAAGCAAGAAGCATGCGGCTTTGACCAGGGTAGGACCTGAGTCAACAGAGAGCAGTGATATGTGTCCAGGGTGCAGTCTGGAGGCAGAGTCACAGACTTACTGATGGAAGTAATGCAGGAAAGGGAGGAAGTCCAGGGTAACCCCAAACTCTGGGCTCGGCAACAATGCGTGGACAGTGATGTCACATACAGTGCCTCCCTGTCTCCCATGCGTCCTCCTGAAGACACCGCTTCTTCCACTGGGTCACCAGCCAGGCTTCCCACACAGCACAGAAGATCCCGAAGGAGTGAGAATTAATTTTCCAGCTCCCTGGGGCTGACATCTTGCACAGAAGGTGTGACCTCCCTTAACAGCCAGAGCGATTCAGAAGAAGTCCGAGCCAAGAGAGTTGCAGCCTGGACCTTTGTCATTAGTTAAGAGGACCCAACCTTCCCTCTCAATGAGCCACTTAGGAGCTTGGCTTCTTCCTGAGGTTTTCTGTAACAGCCTCCAAGCTCTCCTGGACTCCAACCTCCTCCAGAAACTGCTGCCAAGAGCTGTGACCCGCTCTGGCCTGGCTGGAGCTGGCTGTGAATTCATCTCTCCACCTGACGCCTGCCCTGTGTCACCTGCTCACCACTGCCCTACAGCACATGCTCACTAGCTCCCTGATCAGGCCCTGGGCTGCCCGCTGCCTTGGTGGCCAGGACCCCGAACTCCCCGGCAGGTCTCTGTGCCCATGGAGCTTTGGCTCAATCCAGACTGGTGTCGTTTATGCTTAGATAACGACCTTGAGCATCTCTGCTGTTCTCCAAACACAAGGAACAATCTGGCCTGTGGCTGCCACTCAGGCCATGGTTCTGAGTCCCTGGGAGGGCTGAGGCTAATCAGTCACCGTGGGAGGAGGCGACTGTCCCAGGGAGGAAGAAGGAAGCTGAGAATAAAAGGTAAACTATGGAGAAACGACTCTGTGTGCTATGCCAGGGGACTCCACAGTGACTCCCACAGGTTACCTCACTGTGTCCCAAGATGCAGAACTGCATCCCTGTGTGACACAGAAGTACTGAGTCACCTGTCAGCAGTCTCTCAGCTGGGATGGGATGGAGGTGGGATTTAAAGCCCATGTTGTCAACCACAGGACACAGGAGAAAGGACAAATGCTTGGCAGCTCAACCATCTCTAAACATGTAATCATACGTGCTTAGGGTTGGAAGAAATGTTGGGAACCAACTAATTCAACTGCTTTATTAGACAAATGACGCTTCTTATTAGAGCCGGACTGAGAAGAACTCTAGCTGCTGGAATTCCTACTGAATGGTCTTGTGATAACAGACTCCCAAATTTCATAGCTGGTGAACTCGATGTCTTTCTTGAAACAAGCCCCCCTCCACATGTCCCCTGGAGTGGGCTTTGATCGCAGAAACCTGTGCACATTGGTGTAATCATCTGGGAGGTACACATCATGCCCACCACAGAGATAACAGGAAAGGAGGAGCCGGGACATGAAACTTGCTCTTCTTCATCAAGTGAAAAGTTGGGTCGACTCATTGTGTCTGTCTAGTGTTCTAAACCATCTCTGTCCAAGGTCACTCGTGGTTTCATAATTACTAAATTCAAAAGATATTCTTCTCGTATAATGCCACGCAGAACACCTGCTATTATTGTCGTACAAACAAAGAGGATCTCATAGAACTCCTGGGTCTCCCCCACCTACTTCTTCCTGGCTTATTTCCTCTCTTCTTCTTCTTCCTGAGATGCTATTTCTTTCTTTTTGCCAGTTCTTTGAATTTTAATCGTTCTGCCGAATTCTGCCTCAGCACTCTTCTCTTTGTATAAATTATCCTTGTTTAAACAAATCAAAAAATATCCAAGACCACAATATATGCTGCCTTGTCCCCTCTCCATTTTACTTGGTCTCCACATTTAATGGAGACCACTGTGGTCAGTGAACAGAAAGGGGTAAAAGTGAAGTTGGACCTCCATAGCCAGGGACACGTTAAAAAACAAAGGAGAGAGAAACGGGTCAGTCAGGGTCCCATTATGATGGAAGCCAGGTCGACTCTAACCAGCATGCTTGGGAATAACGGGAGTTTGGAAGAGACTCGTCTTGGGGAATCTGGGCAAGACATATCGATCAAGGGACCTTTAGTCACAATATTTAGCAGCAGTCAGTGAACCTGATGTTTAACTCACGAAAAGATGATTTAAAAACAAGGCGCGATTCTGAGAACTGTACGTTGAGGGAAGGGTTGCGAAGGGGTGGGGTCTAGCTGGGGGTGGAGGAGTCAGCACTTTATGTCACAACCCCAGACCTCTTTCCTGGCTCGAGCTGACACAGTAGGACACATCGGGCTTGCTTCCAGAATGAACGGGCTGAGCTGACTGCTGTCGTTGGCCCACGCTGCCGCAGACGAGCGAGTATCTAACTTTACCTTTCTCCTTGTGACTTTCCAATGTTCTTAAAGCATCTCCACACAACTATGGAAGACCCGCGAGGGGGGCGCTCTGGCTCTTGTGAAAATGAACTGACCCTCAGTGAGTCTCTGCCACCGGGCAGCGCGTGTTATGGATGCGAACAGCCACCAGGTCACGTCTGATGTTGCTTGGTCTGAGGCTGTCACAGTTGGCTGACTTGATCAATTAACCCAGAAACTCAGAGCAGTGGTGGTGGTGGGGGTGGGGGGTGTCTAAGGTGGCACGCAGCTTCAATGTCCTTCAAACTTGCTTTCTTTTCATTTAACAGAGGAAAACTGTGACTTTCCTAAAGTGTGGGTTTTCTGGAAAACAAAACTGAAAATTTGACTCGCCATGGGAATTGGAGTGGATGGGAAGGAACCTATTAGGTTCAGCTGTGACAGGCCGAGAGCAAGAACCAGACCCCGAGGCTGAACCCCACGGTTCGGCTGAGACAGGCCGAGAGCAAGGCCCAGACCCCGAGGCTGAACCCCACGGTTCAGCTGCGACAGGCCGAGAGCAAGGCCCAGACCCCGAGGCTGAACCCCACGGTTCAGCTGCGACAGGCCGAGAGCAAGAACCAGACCCCGAGGCTGAACCCCACGGTTCGGCTGCGACAGGCCGAGAGCAAGGCCCAGACCCCGAGGCTGAACCCCACGGTTCGGCTGCGACAGGCCGAGAGCAAGGCCCAGACCCCGAGGCTGAACCCCATGGTTCAGCTGTGACAGGCCGAGAGCAAGGCCCAGACCCTGAGGCTGAACCCCACGTCCTGCGCAGACCTCTCAACAGCGAGTGTGTCAACTTCTCGTTGTTGAACTTCTTCCAGTGCAGGACGTGGGGCTCAGTAAGAAGCCCAAAGAAAGGAATGGCTTTGTACTTACATTTCAAGCAAACCTGAACATAGGGAGTCCACCTCCTTCCTGTCCCCTCCCTCCCTCCTTTTGCACAGTTACAAATGTCTTAAATTATCAGAGAACTGGATACTGTTCTAAAGTCATAAGCCGGAACTTGCACGGGTCAGAGACCTGAGCAACACCCCCAACTCCCCTCTGACTCTGCAGACGAAGACTGCAGGGACTCCACTACCAGAAAGCGGGAAGTGGGACTGGACTCCGGCCTCTTGAATCCCCTTTCTCGTTCCATTCCGTCTTGGGAGAGACAACAGGAGCCCCCTGCATGCGTAACTTTCGGAACGATCACTAGCAAAGCACTCCACAGGCTGTTGCACTTTTTCTGTCGTGAAGGTCAGTAAAGCCAACAGAGGTGGTGACAGTGGCCGTGGCCCTACTCACCCACAAACAGCTGACTGTAGAGCTCCAGGCGGGTGTGGCCCTCTGTGGGTGCCTTTCGGATCTGCTGGGGCAGCCGGTCCACCTGCAGGCTGGCCTGCTTGACATTCCTCTCCGCGGTGACCCGGTGCCACTGGTCGTCATTGAGAGGGGTGGGTGACCTCACTACGATCTCCACTGGCCCATTTCCGACATCAAATGAGAAGGACACTTCCGTGGCAGCTGGGAAAGCAGAAAGTGTGACAAACAGGTGAGTGGCTTCCTCCCAGGTACCAAAGAGCAGGAGAAAAACAGAGCAGAGGGAGAGAAAGAGCCCAAGCCCACCACTCGCTACAAAGGTCCGCGGCAAAATCCTGCAAAAGAGGATGAACCAGCCCTCTGTTATGAGCCGTCACTCACTAAAGGGAGGAAAACAGACCTGTACCAAGGTCCGGGCAAACATTTATTTTCTTCATCTCTATGGAAACGTATCGAGAAGTCACCATCATTGACTCTAGACTGAGAGCCAAACTCTGGAGCGGTTACGCACATGTGGAGTGTCACCGATTGAACCAGTAATGGAGTCGAAGTCAGGGTGGGAACCCAGGCTTGTCACATGTTTCAGACCCTGGATCTTTTGATCCTACACCCAACCTAACTCCACAGTGGCTCTTAGGGCAGGGCTTAATAAAACATCTATTCATCTATTTCCCACTCCATCTCCAGAGAGCTGGGCTCACTCAGTCGGTCTGGTTGTAAGCATCGGTATTTTTTTTTTTTTTTGTGTGTGTATTTTTCCAAAGCTGGAAACAGGGAGGCAGTCAGACAGACTCCTGCATGTGCCAACAGGGATCCACCCAGCATGCCCACCAGGGGGCGATGCTCTGCCCATCTTGGGGCGTCGCTCTGCCGCAATCAGAGCCATTCTAGCGCCTGAGGCAGAGGCCACAGAGCCATCCTCAGTGCCCAGGCAAACTTTGCTCCAATGGAGCCTTGGCTGCGGGAGGGAAAGAGAGAGACAGAGAAGAAGGAGAGGGGGAGGGGTGGAGAAGCAGATGGGCACTTCTCCTGTGTGTCCTGGCTGGGAATCGAACCCGGGACTCCTGCACGCCAGGCCAACGCTCTACCACTGAGCCAACTGGCCAGGGCCAGCATTGGTATTTTTAAACACTACCTGGAAAATATGAACAGATAGCTCGAGTTGAGAGCTACTGCTTTGGGAGGAATTCACACAACTTCCTTTTATTTCCTTGTCATTGCTACTGGAAGCTAGGAAGTTGTGAATTGTTGGTGTGTATGAATGAAGGTGACCTACATATTTTTTTTCCAGACTACCTGTGGCTGTCTAAAAAGGAGCTCCAGAACCCTGCAGAACAACCCCCTTTCTAGAATCATTTGCTACACACCTCGGTCGTTCCCCATCTGGGATGCTGGGTCCTACTTGCAACCTGCCCTTCAGCACTGACCACAAATTATGTTTCCCCCCACAGATCTGCTCCAAGTCAACCTCCTCCTGCAATACCTCACTGTTCAACAACAGAAAATGGTTTGGGTGGTTGCTTTGGCAACTTCGGTTGTAAGCAGTTTTCTTGTGTCACATTTTATTTTTTTAATCCCCAAGTGACCACTGAGTGTTTTATAAGCACGGTTTTTAAATGTTTATTTTTTCCCCCTTGCAATTGGCAGGAGAGGCCGCTTCGTGTGGAAGCAGCACACACATCCCCAGCTCCTCAGGCTCGGTGACTTCTTTTTCAACATTAAGGAAGTGGTCCACCAGTAGATGTTCTGACTTTGGTTACAAAGAGATTTAGCCCCTCTATCTACCAATAAGCATCTGCCTAATCTCTAAGCACTTTAATATCTTCCATTTTTTTCCCTCCCTGGGCTAGTGGAAAACTCAGCTTCTTTGGACTAGTACCATTTTGAGGTGATGTCGCAAGCAATCAAACTTCTAATTTGAAAACCGCAGTACGCCGGATTCTCCCAGGACCCAGCCTGTTCCCTGCCTTTGGGTCAGGCTACCTCTGAAAGCTGCATTAACTTTACTGAACAAAAGGGATATTCAATTCAATCAGTTCAATCAACTTAATTGTACCCAGGAATTTTGGTCCTTGTCACCAGAAAGGGAACTTCCAGTTTAACACCTGCAGTGGGTCCAGCACGTACTCTGGTGAGCTATCGCCTCTGAATGAGGAGCTCCTGCCCTGGGTGTCACTGCGGTGTGACGGAGGCCAGCGACCTTAATCAAGGGCCCCATGGCAGTACGACCAGCATGCAGGCTGACAGTCCCACGGCCCATACACAGAGTGATCCTTCCCTGTGCGTCTGGCCTAGTCAGCGGGGAGAACGCAGCCTCCGTCTTAAGATTGAACCTGGTGTGTTCTTGTGGTGCTACGTTTCTGCAGGTGCCTTTTAAAATGTAAGTTGTCAGAGCAGCAAGAGAACGGGGTTTCTGATCTAAGTGGAAAAGACTGTTTTGTATTAAAAGTATCAACAGCCATCAGGGACATAGAATTTAGGGGTAAATTGGGTGTAACTCCACAGGTCTGCCTTGGTGGTGGAGGACAAATGTGGCTCTCATTTCCGCTCCTCCTCCCCTCTTGCTACGACAAATTCTTCAAATGTCACAATTTAGAGCAACTCTGAGCTAATCAGATGTTAACTGGAAATACCCATACTTTTTTTCCCCTGCTCGTCCCACTGGACCCCGTTTCTTCCTCTGGACCAGGGGCCATCTTAACATCAACACTTCCTTCTAGAGAAGGGATCATGCCGGGCTTAGCCTTCTCACCCCTATTGGGTCCAGTAAGAGAGGTTCAAGGCCAAGGTCCTCTGAGAGCATGACCCCCCTGCAAGAGCTTCCATTAGGCTTTTGCTGAAGCAAATATTCACCATTTTATCACGTCCCCCTTCCCTTCGGTGCTTCCTGAGGAAGGGGGCTGCAAGGCCAGTGTGAGGGCAGGGGAGACAGTTCCCCTGTCTCAGTCACTCCACGTCAGTTCCCCTGACATCGCTAAGGGACGCCTTTGAGACATCCTGTCTCCAGGGCACATGGCAAGCATGCTTCACAGGCTTCTGAAGTTTGGTTTGTGGCTGACTGCTCCTGATCTTCTGGGTGAGAGGAACTGACATATTAAAGGAGATCATTACAGAGGGAGTCCAGGAGTGGAGTGCAGGAAGGCAGCATGAAGGGACCCGCGCGGGGCCTCCATCTTTGCTTAATGCACGTCCCCGTTTGGAGAGGAAGTGTCACCTGTTTCTGCCTGTGGGAAAGGGATTTCTTACACAGTGAAAATATCCTTGTTTCCAGAAGAAGGCATCTGAGACTTGCACGGATCTGGCGTGGCAAACACTAATGGTCGCCTTTCCGTTAGTATCAATGAGGGAGTGTCTGAGATTTAACCTAACTGCAAACAAAGAAGCTGACCTACCTTAGTCCCAGAGGTGCTGGCCCAAGACAGGGGACTTCTGGGTCAGAGACCAAGGACTTTTTCATTTCCTGGTGTAGCAGGGAACATGAACGTCATGCCCACATGGGTTTCTCCCTTGTCCCCCAAGTCCCAGGGGGGCATGTGATGCAGCCAAGAATTCTAAACCTAGAAAACTGCAATATTTTCAAAGGGCTGCTAGCAAAACTTGCCCCACTTCTGCTCTGGGGAGAGGCATGAACTTTATTATCCTGCTCGGAAAACAAACCCGCCCTCTGTCGTAGAGGAAGACACCGTCATCCAGGCTGTTGGGCATCCACGCATCCATAGAAGGGTGTCCGCAAAACCCCTCACTCAGAAGACAAGCAGAAGTGGGAGAGACTCATGTAAGTTTTCCCCCCAACAATGAGCCACTCCTCCCCTTTTCTTTGTGACCTGGCCCAGTGTGGTCCAGGGATCTATGTGCTTCCACAGAATCTTATGCATCCTGTAAGGATGGCCCTACCCCAGGCCCAGAGGGCAAATTTGGGTTTGTCTAAGTCAGACAAGGCAATTCCATTCTCTTTGCCAATAATCTCATTAGGATGGGACCTATTATTCCCTCCTGGCCGATACATGAAAGTGATTCTTGAGGGGGCCCTTTGGAACAAATTTCTTAGCATACAAGAGGAATAACGGTCTCCTTTTTGCCCCTGCATCCTGAGTAAGGGCTGTGGCCTAATGTTGCTGAACCCACTGTGCAAACACCAGACACCAAAGAGAACAGGAAGGGCAATGGGACGAACCTGGGTCTTTGGTGACATTGCTCTGCCCCTGAGTTATTCCCGCAGCCACCTCAAGGCTTCCTATTAAGAGATATATGTTATTGATTAAGCCATCTTTATTGCATCTGAAAGCATCTTAACTGATACAGGAAGCGGTTTAGCAATCAGTGTATTTACCTTCTAGTCTTTGCCATTTCACCCTGTGTTTAGGCCTCAGATTATGGGTGTCTGAAATGAGGGTTACAGCTATAGCTTCCCAAGAGATTCTGCATCCGAAATGTGTTTGAAAACATGAAATTAGATGATTTCTAAGGTCCCTTTCCAATGCCATCCTTCTATGATCTAATTTCCAAAAGATTCAAAGAGAAATAATAAAATTAAATGCAGCTAGTCTCAATGATAGTTTTGGATATTGGATGATGACAAGGTGAAAAGAGACACTACAAGAGTAATGCACGAGGTGGAATACTGGCATCAGAAACGAGTAGAAGTGACAGAAATCCCCTTCGAATACACTTGGGTTCATGACTTCAGCAACAAACCGGGCAGTACCACGGACAGCTCTCAGCACAGCCTCCTCCCCTCCTATTAATTCCAGCAGATGGCGCTACTCGCTCTCCTTCTAACTCAAGTTTTTTCAAACAAATCATTCCAGGCTTTAATGTATTGAGTGACAAATTCAACAACTAACCGGAATAGTGGACTTTTGGGTTCTCAGTTCTCCAGGCAGGTGAGGTAACCTTCAGACATCAGACCCAAACTGTCAGTTTGAAGTAGCAGAATAAAAAACATTGGCCAGGCAATAAAGAATAGGTACAGAGAAAAGACAAGGAAAGGTTCACAGAATGAGCCTGCTCAGACGACCAGCGAACAAACACTGTTGCAGTTTTGATAATAATTTGCTCCTTCCGTCCTAGAATGAAGTTCAAGGGCTGACAACTACCAAAGGGCCGTTCTGCACCAAAACTCATTTATCCACACAACAAAATTGGTACGGTATTTTTAGGATTAGAAACATATAAAAATACAGTACCAATTTTGTATGTTTCTAATCCTAGCAGCCATCCCCAAAACCCACCCTCCTTTTTTACCTAATCTCATTTCTTTGCCCCTGTCCCCTGTTGCCAATTTCTTTATTAGTGCTTCCTATAGTCTCTGTACTCAATGCTCCTCTCACGCTTTCTGGAAACCTGTCACCCAACGCTTTCTCTGTCACTACACTGTGAAAGTGTTCCTGCCTCAGTGCCTTAACATTTCCTGTTCCCTTTCCCAGTGAACCCTCTCTGGTCACGAGTCCTCACATCAGAAATTCTTTCCTTGAGCATTCTGCTTTTAAACGGAAAACCCCTCTCTCAGCCTTTTTCCCTGTTTATCCTGAGTTTTGACTCACCACCCGGCACAGTATACGTGCATGTGCTCCCAGCCTCACTAAAGCAGAACCATTTTTTTTTGTTTGTTTTGGTCATTTTTGCTATATTCTCAGTACTTGGAGCAATGCCTATCACAGAGAAGACAATTATTTGAGAATAAAAGAATGAATGAATGAATAAATAAAGAGGAATATTCCTGCCCAAGGACGCCAAACAATGGTAATAGATACTCTAAAAATACCTCCACACCTTTCCCTAAGGCAGCGGTTTTCAACCTGTGGGTCGTGACCCCGGCGGGGTCACCTAAAGCCATCGGAAAATACATAATGCATATCAGGTATTTACATTCCGAATCATACCTGTAGCAAAATTACAGTTATGAAGTAGCCACCAAAAGTATTTTTTGGTTTGGGGTCACCGCAACATGAGGAACTGTATTGTGGGGTCACGGCATTAGAAAGGTTGAGAACCACTGCCCTAAGGGGACCCACAATTGAGCACACTAGCAAATGTAAGGGATGTTATCTTGTCTGCCCCTAACATCGCGCCTAGGAGCATCAAGTAATAATGGAGTATATCTTCTCAACCTAGGAACTGGATATATTAGTTAGGTCTGTTTCAAACAAATTGCGCTAAATGTCCTTCCCAAATATATGACATTTGAGGAACAAAAGCTTGTCCTAGATACACTCAGAGGTGGAGCCAGACACAGACCTTCCCCTCGTTTCTACACCTCATGCTGTTTTCCTCAGTTGACACTTGGGAATGAGGCCCTTGCTCAGATCATAGTTATTCAAATCTTAGGAACCAGGACGCTGGATCATAATTTCTCAAAATTTGATCTACACAAGAGAGTGCGAAGGGCACATGCCTGCCTAAAATCTCACAGATTCTGATGCAGTAAGTTGGGGCGGGGTCCCCAAAATCCCACCTAAAAAACACTAGAATTGACAAGTTTCATCCTAGCAGGGAGGTCCTAGGAATCTTTTGCTTCCTTGTCATCAAGAGAAAGGTTTTCAAGAGATTAGCCTTGTCCAAAAAGAGGGATGGATGTTGCCCTTGGCTTTGAGAAGGTAATATCTCAAGCCTTGAAATGTTATGTCTGAGAGGAGTATCTTTGTTTGCTTGGGAGCCCTGGATCATGTCAGAGTCTATAATGTGATTTATGGGTAGAGTCTAGACAGAGTATTTAGGGTGGGGGCTGACCACCCCAGATAGACTTGCAATATAATGTAAAGGGAAGGTTTGGCTCACATAGCTCAAGCTCTGGAAGGCCTGGAAACTGAGGCCAGCCATGTGCGCAGTCAACCACTCTTATGCATTGGAGCCTGAATAATGACCCTGAACACTGAGGCTCATGGGAGCTGCCCCAGTTGGCAGTCCCTGCTGCACACCGTCACAATAAATTCTGGGAGAGTAATGTCTGTGGCTCCATAGGAGGGCCACACCTAGAAGGCTGGCATCTGGTACATCTCCCCATGTCTGCCCTCTGTGCACCTTCTCTGCTCTGACTCTAATCTGCATTCTTTCCCTGCAACAACAGTAAACCACGAGGAAGCACAGCCTTCGGTTACTTCTGTGAGTCCTTCTAGAGAATTATCAAAACGGAGGGTGGTTTTGTGGACTTCCCTGAACTTGCAACGGGTGTCAGAAAGTGTGTGCAACCTTGTGATGCCTGTGGTCTTTCTAAGTGTGCAGCTGGACTACTTCTATGCAAAAGCAAAAAACAGTTACTTCGGTTTAGAGGGATGTGATTGAAGCCAGCAATGTTAAGACTTAAAGACTTCCTAGAACGGAACCCCACACCCTAGCCCAGCTACCTACATAAGGATGCTGAGTCTATGACATGCTGACATCCAGCTGTAGCTGGGCGCTCAGCGTCTGATTTTCTGACCACACTGTACTGCCCTTCCCATTACGCAGGGAATAAAAAAAACCCCACTTTTCTTTATTATAGTTTTAGATTTGACTATAGAAGTTTTTAGAGCCAAATATGCATATGCACACACCCAAAAAACTCGGTTTAAACACATCTGAAAATGAACCCTGGCAAGGGAAATTTATTTGAAGTCTTTTGGAAATTCTTTAAGGAACTGTCTAGAGCTTTGGAATTGATGCTATGAACTAATTTTAAAAACCGCTGGTATCTTCATAGCCTCTTGAGTAGGAGAAATATTTCTCTGTGTATATTTCAGCCTTTGAGTTTCTTTTTAAATTATTATTATTATGGTTAAAAAGCAACTTTGCAAACAAAGGCTTCCGTAGAGAGCAGGAAACAAGGGGGAGTTTCCACGGGCCATTCAAACCCAGACAGCTGTCTTTAAAATGCAGAGCCTAGCTAATTTTAGTTTTCTCTATGCAGTTCACCAACTTCTGAGAATAGCTTCTTGAATATTAATGGACCTATATGATTTAAAAGGGAAAAAAAAGGACAAAAATCTTTCCAGAGTGACGTGTGGCTTGAAATAGCACCTTGCCCTCAGTAAGGGATAGTCAGGTTTTCAATTTCCTCCTGTTTGGAATCGGTGGAGGCTTGTGCGCTGGGCAGGGGATGCCTCGTCTAAGGGGAGGGATGAAAGTCTTAGATGGCGGCTGTGAGGATACAGCACGTGTGATAAAAGGCCGTGCAGAAGCTGCTTTAGAGAAATTGCAAAATTAGATGCCTAAGGATTCTCCAGAGATGGAGGAGCAAGTGGATTAAAGTAGGGGTGGACATCAAAGATGCTTTTCTCTGGACTTCAGTCAGATGGTGCAGCAAAAGGAGGAGCACACATGGAAGGAAATGCACTTTGGAGGAGGACTAGGGGGACTAGAGGGGGTCGATGCCAGAGAGAGCGTGGCTTTGGCAAGTTCCAGGAGAATGGACTTGGGATCTGGGGTCCAAAGGAGGTCATAAAACCGGATGCAGAAGCAGCTTGGATTAGGAAACACACTTATAAGTGTTAGAAGGGACCGAGCTAAAGCTTTTATATAGAGTATAAGCCAAGTAGTAGGTTAATTAAACATGACTTGTAAATGAAGGAGTGCTGGCTGGCTTTATTCATGGTGGCACTGATAATGGGAAGAGCCAGAGGACGAAAGGATAAGGCTTTGCGAGGAGTGTGCCTAAATTTGAGAGCTGACAGTGGCCGTCAGCAGGAAAATAGGCAAGGCGACATCTGCATCCTGGTGGCCATGACTAAGGTTCAGCCCAGCCTGCAGGTCCTTCCCGGGGAGTGACTTCTCTCTGTGTTTTGCAGCAAATTGTTTCCTGCCTGGCAGACCCTTTGAATGCTACCCTGGTGCAGCCTCAGACAAAACCTTTCCAATTAAGAAAAAAGCGCCCAATGGAGAGTCCCTATTCTACACGAGATGGACACAAAACAGAAAAAGAGATTTACTAAATTTTCCGTGACTACACCAGAGGCCCGCCAACTACTGTGTATTTGCAAAATTGGTCAAAGAGCCGAAGCCAATGGAGACTTGACACAGGAGTGCAGAGATGGGGGAGGAAGCTGGAGAATCCCTTCCTGCATAACGAGATTTCTTAAAGTGAGAAAGGGTTCTCTACAATTCCCCCTTTCCTTGGGATCTTTGCAAGTGAGGCATAACTAATCTAAATGATCTTATTGGTGTTCTCAAGCGATGGCTACCCCACTTTGTTCATTTTCTTCTATTTAGTAGGAACATTAGAAGTGACGGGTATTAGGATGAATCTGAAAAATATGGGACCTCAGAACCCCAGGGTTGAAATGTCCCAGGATAAACCCTCCATTAACACCTTAGAGGAGTGGTGGACCCTGACATCATATTCTGAACAGAGACAGGAATATCACTTCACAGTGTCCCTGATGGCTGGGCCAAACAATTTCTATTTGAACGAAGCATTCCTCTGGATGTGGATGATATTAAATTATAATAAAGATTCACCATAAAGCACTCTTCCTTTTCTCTTACATCTGATGATATTAAATTATAATAAAATTCATCATAAAGCACTCTTCCTCTTCCCTTATATCTGATGATAAGAGCTGAAAATACCACTTTCCTGATTATATTGCATAAATCAACACTTTGCCTCCCTAGAGACTGCACACATAAAACATCTTACTTTTTCTTCTTCTTTTTAGGGCCAGTTTGCACAAAGTTCAAACAGCCACGTTCACTCGTTCATGATTCACTGAACCCCTGGGATGTGGCTTCTCTTCAGCACAGCATCCCTGGGAGTAGGCCTCAGCCACCTGCCGACCTCTGCCTCCGGCTGGTGTGGCACAGCCTTTACAACAGGGTCATCAACCTTTTTATACCTACCGCCCACTTTTGTATCTCTGTTAGTAGTAAAATTTTCTAACCACCCACCGGTTCCACAGTAATGGTGATTTATAAAGTAGGGAAGTAACTTTACTTTATAAAATTTATAAAGCAGAGTTACAGTAAGTTAAAGCATATAATAAGAATTACTTACCAAGTACTTTATGTCAGATTTTCACTAAGTTTGGCAGAATAAATCTTTATAAAACTTACTATAATTAAATCTGTCTTTTTATTTATACTTTGGTTGCTCCGCTACCGCCCACCATGAAAGCTGGAGTGCCCCCTAGTGGGCGGTAGAAACCAGGTTGACTACCACTGCTCTATAAGGTGCATGGGCGGAGTGAGTTTGTGGATGGGGGTCATCCATTGGGAGCACTGTCCTGCTGGGCAGGCACAACCTTGGGTGGCCTTCCCAGAGGCGGTCTTCCGTTTTCATCGTTGGAGCCTGCCCGGCCTCTGGAAGTTGTCGTAGGTGAGCTAGCCTCAAGCGGCAACGGCACACGGCACACCTGAAGCGTGGGCTTTGGCTATCGTGTGGGGTGGTGGTCTGAGAATGCGCAGCAGGAAGCCTGGAGGCCAGGAGGAAAATCCCTCCTGTCACCGCTCAGCCCCACGGTAAGGGGTCACTGGTGAGGTGGGACACTTGGCAATTGAGACACTGTGTTTCCCAATGTTTTCTAACCCCTGTGCCCATTGGTTGACATAAGAATCTAATGATCACCTCCAGAGGCTGACCTGCCCGGTCGTAGTTGGCTGATGGGGAGTAAAACAAATTCCCGGAGATCTCGAGACACCAACATCCCTCCAGCCAATACATTTTTTATGTGTGCAGTACATGCTGTAGGTAGTATAACATGAAACAATCATTTTCTTTTATAAATACGAAATTATGATTTTCCAAACAACAATGCTCTCTTGGAGATGCCGATATATTATTCTCTGCCCTCAGTTGAAGAAAAAAAATCACTGTTGTGCACTTAAAAAAAAAATTGACACGGAACGTGTTTCTAAAACACTCATGAAACAAGTACGTTAGGAACAGTATGCATCCTATGATCTCATCTTGGTAAAAATTATATTTAGGTGCATAGAAAAATGATGGTTAAAGTGCAGACCAAAAGTGGTATTAAAAACACATTAGAATATAAGTTTACAGTAGATTATTTTTTGTTTCTTCTTATTGCTTCCCTGGATTTTTATGTCATTCAAAATAAGCAATATTTATATAATTTTAGAAAGAGTTACCATCTGATAATTTTCACTTCTTTTCACAAAGCCTGGTGACACTAAATAATAGTGTTCTGTAATTTAAACAAGTGTTTAATCGGGGGTTAATCAAAATGCAAAACAAAAAGATTTCATTTAAATACGGAGTATGAGAGGGAATTAAAAACTAGACAGAAACCTTCCTATGTCTTTTCTGTTTTTAAGATACCTGAGAATATTAAAAGAGAGAGAGAGAGAGAGAAAGAGAGAGTGATAACAATCCACCATAGAACCATTCTGAACAGGAGGTGTATTCCCCCCCATTAACGTGGCTAAAAATAAGGACACACTATTTTTCAAAGTAAAATCCTCCTAGGTCTGAAGCGCCGGCACGTTCGGGTGTTTCCACTCACGTCTGCAGGAACTGTGAGGGATGGTGAGCATGATTCGGTGTTATAATTACACCTGACAGATACACACCATGTTTAGTATTCACCAGCACTGGCTGCACCACCCCCAGAAAGACCCTGCAGAATGCTAAACATCAACTTCAGGAGAAGTCACTTGGCATTCTCATCAGTCCTTATCGGAGGAAGCAAGTTCAGGGGTGCAGAAAACCAAATCTGATGATCATTTTAACACAATGCTCAAAGGCAAGCAAAACGAGCCATTTCCTAAGAGGCCTCATGCCCAGTGAGCATCCTTCTGTGAAACTCTTAAACACAGATACGTGGGTGGGTCATTACTCTAACAACAACAACAACAACAACAACAACAACAACAACAACGTCTTTGAACTGGTCCCCGGGCTAGAGGCTTTCCAATTCCTCCGATGTGCCAGGATCTCCCTCCTCGCTTTGCTTTCGCCCGCCAGGCTGTTTGCTCTCTGGAAACAGTGCCTTCGTCTCATCTGCCTGCCTTCAAGGCAATGCGCCTATCGCTGCACCTACCGGAAGTCTCCCTCAGTGTCTTTAGGGGAGGTTAACACTTACTCCTTTTAGTTGTCAGAGTCCCTGTGGCAGAGATGGTTAATGTTTCATGAAAGTTCCTTTTCTCCTTTCCATAGATACCCCTAAAAGCTGCCACACTCCTGGGAGCTGTGTGCTTCAGCCTCTTCTCCACCCCAGGCATCTGGGTGGGACCATGTGACCAGTCCCCACCAATGGAACGAGAACAAAAGGTGAACTAGAAGGCTTCTATCTGAGGCTCCAGGAGGAGGTTGGACCGTGACACAAAAGGAGCCTTGATCTCAAGTCACTGTGGGGCCTTCCTGGCTCCCTGGACCAGAGCATGCACAAGAGACAGCCACAGTCACCGAGACCTGGGGTGTTACTTCTCACAGCAGCTTAGCTTACTCCTAAACAAGAATATGTCTTGATTCCTTAATCTTCCATAACCTTATTACATTTTTAACTTTTGTAGGATCTTCTCCGCCAGACCACTGGCTGAGTTGTGTGGGAATGACCTTACCCTCATTCCAATACCCCAGCTCTGTTCCAGAACATTGTTAACAGTCAAAAAATATCTAGGTTGTGCTATTAGATTCAAATGAATTAGTGGACTTCAGTAATTCACGGAACTAGAAAGTTTTAGAGGAAAGAGCAGGGGCTGGGAGTCTCTGGGCGCCTCTAGCTTGGTCCATGCTCCTAAGAATGTCTGAGCATCCTTAACTAACCCACCAAACTGCTGCCCCAAAGGAAGGGCAGGCAGGGCTGCACTTTGATCATTGTAAAGGCAAACAGAAACTTCCCTACTGAGAAGTCTATCCAGGACAAGGTCGGCGCTCAGAAACCTGGGAAGTTCTTTGTTCTTCAATGTTGCTATTCTACGTTGAATGGATGCCCATGTCTAGAACCCAGGCCCATGTACATCTCTGCTTTTTAAAAAAAAATTATTTATTGACTGTTTTTTCAGAGAGAGAGGAATCGGGCAAGAAATGTTGATTTGTTGTTGCATTTATTTATGTATTCATTGGTCGATTTTTGTATGTGCCCTGAGCAGGGATCGAACCTGCAACCCTGTGTATTGGGATGAAACTCGAACCAATTGAGCTACATGGCCTGGGCCTATGCAGCTTTGCTTTTCAGCCACACTCAGGAAGCAAGCAGACGACAAAGCCCCTATGGCTTGCCATGGAATATGAGAGCCATTTACAATGTCATGTCTATGGGCAAATACACTTCAGGTTCTGAATAACCTCCTCTAACACTGTCCATTGGTAAAGAGAGGAGTAACTAAAACTAGAAAAAATTCTAAAAAGTTAAAACATGACTTACAATAGAAATAGAATACTTCCTTTCTTAAAATACTGAAGAATATATTTCAGCCATGACCCAAGTTCCACCCTAGATTTCCTGTAAAGCTTTATGTTTCTCCTTGTCTCCTCGAAGTTCCTACCTTCTTTGCTATTAAAAATCATCTTGTAACCTGAGCAAAATGTGCATTTGAAAAGATAACTCCCTGAATCCATTTTTTAAAGAAGTGGTTTTTCTTTTTTTAAGGTTTCCAGTTGACATCCAGTGGGCCAATGTTTTGTCACCTGGTTTTAATGTGTTTGTCCAATGTCTTGCAAAATACCCAGCGGTGTTACACCACAGCTGTCACTGGCCCTCTGAGATTGTTCTGGTTCTGAATTATTTCAGGAGATCTTCCCCAGTCACCCACTCTATTCAAATGAAGCTTCACTCTCTGACTTACTGTATCTCCTCCTCTTCTTTTTCTTCTTCTTCATCTTCTTCTTCATTTTCTCCTTTTCCTCCTCTTTCTTCTTTTTCCTCCTCCTCCTCCTCTTCTTCCTCCTCCTCCTCCTCTTCTTCTTCTTTTAAAACCAGCTTTGAATTAATTGGTCCCAATTGTCACCCTTGGTTAAATGGATTCCCCGCACCATTAACATCCACTGACTAATGACAGCACCGCCTCTTTCTTCTTGAAGTCCTTGTTTTCTCACAGGACCTCCGGGCCTGAAGAGATGCTGCTAGCTTCCGGGATGACAGGTGCAGGGTGTCTATTTGCATCGTCCCCACCATCCCCGTGTTTCCTATGGAGTGGTAACAGCACACTTCCCCCCTTGCTGTCTCCCATTGGGATCATGAATTCGGGCTCCTTTGGTCTCGTCTCCGCTTGGAGTGCCCGCCATCTTCCAGGTTGCCACAGGCAGGCCGTCTCTCGGGGCTGGTCCTGCTGACATGCCGACATGCTGCCTTTTTGAAGGGAAAGATTTTTGTGGCCTAACCCCACCCAAGAGAGAATACAGAAAGCATTAGAATCAGAGCAAATGAGAAAAACCGAGAAACGTAACTCTGAAAGGTTAGCATTTCTCTCTCTTGTCATGACTTGCAACGTACGCTGCCTTCCAACATACGCTGTGGGAAGAGGCTCTTTAATGAGGACGCCTATTATTTTTCGGGTGATGAACTGAGTTAATTGTCTTGCAAACATTTTGTTGTTTTTAGGAAAAAAAGTTCTCATATATATTTTATAAATCAAGGTATAGTAAAAAAATATATATATATTTTACATGGGCAGGGTCTCAGAACAGGAGTGATCTTCTAAGGGTGCATCAGGGTGTGGAGAAGAAGCAGGACCGTCACTCTGCAGAGAGAGGGGTGACTCTGTCTGGCTATCTTAAGAGAAATTCCCAATGGCTTCTAGAAATTTCCAAATCATGGGTAGTTCAGTGGCATCTAAGGTGGCCCAGGCGATTTTTCATAGCAGAGGACAATAACTCGAGGGTACCTATGCTAAATGCTCAAACAACTGTCCCTTCAGCAAGAGTGACAAAGAGGCCCTGGCCGGTTGGCTCAGTGGTAGAGCGTCGGCCTGGCATGCAGGAATCCTGGGTTCGATTCCCTGCCAGGGCACACAGGAGAAGCGCCCATCTACTTCTCCACCCCTCCCCCTCTCCTTCCTCTCTGTCTCTCTCTTCTCCTCCTGCAGCCGAGGCTCCATTGGAGCAAAGTTGGCCCGGGTGCTGAGGATGGCTCTGTGGCCTCTGCCTCAGGTGCTGGAGTGGCTCTGGTCGCAACAGAGCGACGCCTGGATGGGCAGTGCATCGCCCCCTGGTGGGCATGCCGGGTGGATCCCGGTCTGGCGCATGCGGGAGTCTGTCTGACTGCCTCCCCATTTCTGGCTTTGGAAAAATACAAAAAAAAAAAAAGAAAAAAAAAAAAGAAAAAGAGTGACAAAGAAATCAGGGTAGATTCAACTTGACTCTGTTATGTACCGATTAGGTGTGTATCTCTTTATACTTCATCAAAGCCAGGCAGCTAACATGTTAAATAGCTGTAATCCAGCAAGGATTTCATCTTGAATTTTTATCTCTAAACATTGTTTTTTCATCCATCATTGAAATGGAAAAGTTTAAATCAAACACTGGAAAAATGTATTAAAAAAATCATAATAGTGTTGCTATTCTGATTTAAAATATTTTTTTCTTCAAGAGGGAATTTCCCTCTCGTGTGTAGCATAATGACCAAGTCAGAATCATTCTTAAGATCTCACATCTTTAATACAAATGGAACTCCCGGTTAAGGCTGGCAAAGTAGTAGAAACATGAAAGTTTCTTCCTCAGTCTGTGTTGATGATGCAGGTTGGCTTGGAAAAGTAAAAGGAACAATCTGGGTGCTAGCACCAGATCCGTATTAATAAAAACTCAGGACACAGAGAAAAGAGAAAACCTCCTTAGTCACATCCCAAAGGCACACAGCCCTTTAGACGTTCCTCGTGTCTACACAAGTGAGGCCCTTTGAATATAAAAAGTTATCCTTATCCTGAACTAGTGGAAGAGAAATGGCCGTCAGTTTCTGTGTTCTGATTCATCAGTTTCCAGATCTCGTGCGAGGTTTCCTTTGGTGTCTTTCTCAAGCCTGTGCCTGGCAGGCAGCTGCAGCGTGGGAAATGAATGTTGTTCTTAACACCCTTTCCTGAGGTTGGCAGGACATTAGACGGCTGCCTCCACCATTCGGGGGAGCTGTGCCTGCCTAACAGAAACTTTCCTCTGAGTTGTCCTCAATCTGGGAAGATGCTCACACGTGGTCGGCGCGGAAGCTGGTGCTAACGCATTTACGACAGCTTCTGCTTGCTTTTCCTCAGTGTCTCCTGGTCAGTGAACATGCCCTGCAAAAATCCCCCACAGTGTCCTCCAAGACCTCTTTTAAATCATTAAACAAAAGTGAAAATGCTACGGTCCTGATCACCAAACACTTCCAAACAATTCCTTCCCGTGCTTACAGTTCACCTAGCCAGTGGCATGGCAACCCCTCTCCTCAGGGGTCCGTCTGTGCTTGAGGACAGGTAGGCAGCTGGACGTCCCCTTCACCTGTCAGCACTTCTGTTCTATGGGACCAGAGCCTCATTCAGCAGAGCGTCCTCCTGTGACACCCACTAGCATTTGGCTCACAGGCTTCCTGGCTACTCCATCCCCTGTCGTCACCACTAGGGGCCTCGACAGTGTAGACAGCCAGCCAATCAGCTCCCTGACTTTCTCCTCAGCCTTTTTGTACCACCAAGAGTCCCAGGTGCAGGGCCAGACGTGGCTTCATAGAACTTCCTATCACAAACTGCATTCCTGGGAAACCCTGAGCTGTCCAGCCACGACCTCCCCTTCCACCTGGCACTCTAGTCTCTGTCATCATTGTGATCACCAGCCCGCCAGCGTGGTGATCCCCTTCTGCCGCGAGATCTCCCAGGGTCCTCCATGTAGACCAGCACCCTGTCCTTCACCCCACAAACGCTGACTCAGCAGCTCCCTCCTTCCCCTTCCTGACTCCTGCTCCTCCATCAGGACATAGTTAGAGCATGACATTCCCTGGGAAGCCCTCCTGTCATCCCCCCACCTTGACCCATGCTCTCGCCCCCTTTCTCCACGTCTACTCAGGGAGGCAGTGTGGTTCAGCACCCACAGCCCTGGCTCTGGGACAGACACAGAACGTTTGGGGTCAAGCACCAGCTCTGCTACTCTTCCGGCTACATGGCCTTGGCCAGGCACGTGCTCCATGATGGATGCCTCCACGTCCTTGTTTGTAAAAGAGAGGTGTTAACGGTGACACCCACGTCAAAGGATGGTTAGACAGTGGTCCCAACCTTTTTTGGGCCACGGACTGGTTTAATGTCAGAAAATATTTTCATGGACCGGCCTTTAGGGTAGACAGATAAATGTATCATGTGACCGAGACAAGCGTCAAGAGTGAGTCTTAGACGGATGTAACAGAGGGAATCTGGTCATTTAAAAAAAATAAAACATCGTTCAGACTTAAATATAAATAAAACGGAAATAATGTAAGTTATTTATTCTTTCTCTGCGGACCGGTACCAAATGGCCCACAGACTGGTAACGGTCCGCGGCCCAGGGGTTGGGGACCACTGGGTTAGGATGATGACACGATGCCCGTGAAGTCCCTGGAACTGTGCCTGAGCCACAGGGGGTCTGAGTAAGGCTGAGCTACTGTTGTTACTATCATAACCGTTGACTTACCTGTCCACTGTCCAACACAAACAGAAAGACCCTCGAAGGAAAGGGACTATGCCTGACTCAGCCATGTTCCCTCAGCACCTCGATAAATGCTCATTGGGCAAAGGAATAAAAAGGACAGTAAACAAGTGGCATGCAGGCTTAAAATGTGGCCTTCAAGTATGTTAATGAGGGAGAGCGCTCTAATTTGGTCACAGGTGCTTTGACATGGCCTGTGAAGATGTTGATGGTGCCTTATTAACTTAGTGTGACCAGCTCTCTGTTCCCACAGCCATGACTCTCCCATTTCCGACAGGAGGGGCACGAAGTCGCTCATGAACAGAAATGATCGTCTGGAATGAATACGTAGGTAGGAATTGTGACAAAAAGTTTGCAGAGAGCCTCACTGGCTAAGGGGGAACGGGCCTGGGAATGAATTCTCCATCTCTACTCACAGCCCCACGGGTCCCGAAGAGGAGAGTGGGGGAGCAGAGGGCTGTGATAAATGGGACACCAGCAAGCCTCAATCACAACCATTTTTTCCTCTGTGTTCATGAAAGCATGGCTTCTTGTTTACTTTGAAGTTTTTCTCAAACACAGAAGCCTGCTCCCGTTTCCCACCCCCCATAGGTTCCTCTGAACCTCAAGAGAGATGCTATCTAATGATGGGCATTCTATTTCTCTGCCATCCGGGGGGCCTTCACAAGGTATTTGTATGCCCTTCGTCATTATTAGAAGGTCCAGAGGGCTCCGAGGAGGGGCTGGACTCTACTCTGTGCCTCGAATGACCCACACTTCTTTACCGAGACTAAACAACATGACAAAAACTATCACACTAGGACAGAACGAGGCTATCACCGACCCTCTGCCCCAGAGTTCCCATATTGTGGAAAGACTGGGAAGAGTTTGAAAACAGCTCTGAAGGTGTTTTTCATAATCAGAAATAAGTGAGATTCTGTCAAGGCGGGCGCTAAGTGGAAAGGTGGATGAGGAAAAACGGACTCCTTCGGAATATGGTGCTGGCGGGGGTGCTCTGCAGGGACCCTGGACCGCCAGGGAGACAGGCAAGGGTGTCCCAGAGCAAGGGAAGCCTGACACGTCGTTGGAGGCCAAAATGACATGAAGGAAGCTGTCCTAGTTCGGGCACGTCCTGAGGAGGCAGGGTTCTTTGGAAGAGACAAGAATGCCAGGGAAAGGGGAAGGCAACAGGAAAAGAGCAAGACCCAAATATGAGACGGACGGACTCCATAAAAGAAGCCACGGGCGTGAGTCTGCAGGCGCAGAGCAGGGCTGCTGAGGACGGGACACTGTGGGCATCAGTCACTCACAGGGTCACCAGGAGTTGGAGCCGACTCAACAGCAAGTAACACACACAAGTAAAAGCGCTCTTTTTCTGTGTGGAATTTGCCTTCTTTCCAACCCAGACACAGGTTTACAAAACTCGGGAACCTAAAACCAGGACAGGTGAGTCCAGGTGCTTTTGTAGAAGCTTACAAAATTAACTCAAATACGCAACTGTCTGTGTTCTTTTTTGGCCATGGGACATTTCCGAAACACAGTCAGTCTAAACACAGCAGTCCGAAAAGACAGAGTTTGCTCTCATGGCTTTTCACGTTGGACAGTAAAAGTCCCTTTTAAATAAGTCCAATCCACAACTTATGGACAGGGAGGAGTTCTATTTACTTATTTGTTCATTTTCAGGCTCTAGTATATCCTCCGTCTCCCGTTCAATCAGACCTGGCTCAGATTAGATCTATAACGGGCATCCTTGGAAAGATGGTACCGTACAACCAGGTCACTGAGATGAATCCTTCATGTACATCTATGTCCTATTGTAAAAACCCTCAGAAATAACCATGCCCATTTTACAGATTAGGAAATGGGGACTCAATAAACCGATTTACCCAAGGATTAGGATTAGAATGCTAAATCCGAGATCTGTGCGCCTTCAGCTATACCCCAGCCCACCATTTCACAAACAGACTCCCGTAAGAGCTTAGCAGAAACGCATATTTTTTTTCCTGGAGATTCCTCCTTTTAAAGACCATAATGCATAATTAAGACAATAACAAGAGAAAAGTATTGCATCAGCTATTTCTGGGACATTGGTTTGGGACCATTGGACCAGACCCACTGACATTGAGCACTTGGCAGGGACTAGGACGAAGCAAATTTACAGATGCGGGGAGGGGGTGGTGGGCACTGAGATTTTGCGAGCGGGCTTGGGGGCCCTGACTACTCCCCCCTCCTGGCTGCATCTGTCATCCTGCTGATTCTATCGTTTTTCTAAACAGCCAGCAGTCTGTGTGCAAATGCTCATCGCACCGGGAAGTCTGTGAACTGTAAATTCCTAAAGCCGAACTTATGCCTTGGTACTCTGAGGACAGCACATCTCAGATCCAGAGAGCCCCATGCCACCCACAGACAGCACCCCTCTCCCCCCCAGAGGCCGTGACCTTGCAGGGTCTTTGGGATCCAAGGCAAGCCGAGCCGGGCAGCACCTGCTCCTGCTCTGCTTCTGTTGGCTTCTGTCTCCTTGGCTACAGAAACCCTGACCTGAAACCTTTGGAGGGCGTGTCGGCGTGTGGTCCCTTCCAGAGAGCTGCGGGTGCTGAGTCTCATCACAGTGCTCCACACTACCGTCCACACTGCTTCCTTAACTCACGCAGACGCTCGGTTTCATTATTCCTAATGCCTTTGTGCTAGTCCCCCCTCGCTCTGACGCCTTATTCCTGATCACATTACATGCTTCTCTATCTACTCTTAACCCTGTCTCCTTGGAAAAAAAACACAAAAAGAAAATTTAAATATCCATTCTTCTCCAATCTTGTTAGAGCAATTTCGTTCCTTCCTTCTTTCCTTCTTTCCTTCTTTCCTTCCTCCCTCTCTCCCTCCCTCCCTCCTTCCTTTCTTTCCTCCTTCTTTCCTTCCTTCTCTCCTTCCCTCTCTTCCTTCCTTCCTTCTCATTCTTATTTTAGGTTAAAAAGCCACTCTTCTTCCATATTGTTAGGACAATTTATTTTCTGTCTCTTCCTTGAGAACCATCCCTTGGGGACCCCCTATGTACTTGCAAGTGAGCACAGGACAGGGGCCTGGGTCCCTCTTCACCCTGGGCACTGACCTCTCAGCAGCGTTCCTGGAAGAAAGGAACCCCTGGTGTTTGACTCCGAGGACATTACCCAGTCATGTCCAGGGCCAGCCTGAGGTGAGTGACAAGCATGGCTGTTCTTGAGCGGACTAAGAACCATACTCACATTTCAGCTCGAGCTTGATGAAGTCTGTGTTCCCCAAGTTTTCCAGAAACACACCCCGCGGGGTCAGCGTTTTGAAGTAGAAGGAAATGTCAGCGCTGGTTTCCCCTTGGAAAGTGGAGAAGTGCAGGTAGGACGAGGGGTTCGGGAAAGAGGCAGCGTTCCAGTAATTTCCTGGAGGGAAGAGAGAAAGACACGGGGTTGTTTACACCTTGGTCATGGCAATAATGTCAAGGATATGCAGCCCTTGCATTTGAATAAATCCCCAGGGGCGGCAGTCCTTGTCTCCTCTCATCCTGCTGAATGAACACACTGCCTCAGAGCCCCACAGCAGGTTTCTGACTTTCCAGAAGTTATATGAGTGTATGTATATATAATTTTTTTTTAACAGAGACAGAGAGAGAGAGTCAGAGAGAGGGATAGACAGGGACAGAAAGACAGGAATGGAGAGATGAGAAGCATCAATCATTAGTTTTTCGTTGTGCATTGTGACACCTTAGTTGTTCATTGATTGCTTTCTCATATGTGCCTTGACCACGAGCCTTCAGCAGACTGAGTAACCCCTTGCTCGAGCCAGTACCTTGGGTCCAAGCTGGTGAGCTTTTGCTCAAACCAGATGAACCCGTGCTTAAGCTGGCAACCTCGGGTCTCGAACCTTGGTCCTCCGCATCCCAGTCTGACGCTCTGTCCACTGCACCACTGCCTAGTCAGGCTATAAAATATTTTATTGAATATCAAGAGCTGTGGTATCTCCCCAACACTAGCCCTGGGGGGACTGTGGGGAGCAGATGCCAACAGAGGAGAAAGAGGGGAGAAGCCCCTGGGGTCTCTGTCTGTGGTGGGTGGGGGGTGGTTTTGCACTTGTGCAGGAAGCATCTGGGCTGGACCTGCAGGACAGAATGGGCACGAGGTCTCTGGAGGTCTGCCTTTGCTTGTCACCCACCTCTTCCTTGGAATAAGCTGTCAGCAGCTGCTCAGAAATGGGGTCCGGGAGGGATATATCTGGGGGAGCGCCTCTTCCTCTCTGGAAACTCCAGGTGTCACTCTGACCTGTGGGGGTGGGGAGGGCTGAGCTAAGCCTACCTACGGGTTCTCAATCAGCCTGTAGCCTTGAGCTCATGGAGAAGACATGACTGTACCCACTTCCTCTCCCCACTCATTGCCTGATAGTAGCCAGGGTTCCTAGGAGAATAGCAACTCACAGGACAAAATAAAAACACCACAACGGATGTCTCACATCCATTACGACAGACGTGACTATGAGATCTAGAGTTCACTGTCAACTTGATCACCGGGGGTGCTATTCCTTTTGAATACGCACATTTCTAAAACTATTTACTATCACAGCTAAAGACTTAAAACACACGAGGGTCCGTTAACATAGCTACTAGAGGCTTTCATTTTAATATTAAACTTATTGTTATCAGATTGTCTTGGATTGTAGGTCCAAGACTTATTGTTATCAGATTGTCTTGGATATGTAGGTCCAAGACAGAGTCCCTTATGCTAAGCCCCATGTCAGCAAACCAAAACTTAACCAAGTTCCTCCCAGAAAAGGAAGACCTGGTTCAGCCAGTCAGCACTTGCCTGCTCAGCACAAGTTACCCGACTCACTGCAAGTCTCCCCTTCGGTCCATGGAAGGGAAGTAACCCTGCTCCAACCAGTCGGCTCTATGCCCACCATGACTTCCTTGTTTGCTGCTCAGCTGGGGCTCTAAAAACTCTGCCTGGTACCTCTCCTCAGAGCTTCTTTCTACCTGCAAGAGTAGATGCTGCCCGATCCATGAATTGCGGAGTAAAAAGAGTACTAGATCAGCTTGTTGTCTGGGGAAGATTTTATTTTAACACCTAAAACGTATGTTTTTGTTTTTTAAACTGCATTTTTGCTCTATCTTCCCTTCCAAGAGCGCAATGAATCAACCGAACTCAGTCTATTAGTTTTTATACAGCACAGTTTTCTTTTCCTTTATGCAAATTATGCACAGATGCAATATTCAGTTCAACTGCTACTATAAAGTAAAATTAACTTTGTGTTGATTCCGGCATATTTAAGCCGTAATTTTAAATTAAATATAGAATTCTGCTATGCTATGAAATATTAAAATAACCTCTTATTTAATTAATGCCGTTTGTTGTTCTTAGCGACATGGAGAATACAGTGACATTTAGATAAATGAATGGCAATATATTATCAGTAAGTCAGTGCAACCTATGTTCGTAAATCTCTTCATTAAGGTAAAAATGGTGGTAAAGTGGAGTCTATTGTTTAAAGTGTCCCCAAAGTCTCTGGGCAGTTTGTTTATATATATAAATATATATAATATATATATATTATTTTTTTTAAATGGCAATATCATAGCTTTCTGTAGGAGAAAAATAGACTAGTTCTTTTTTCTTGGAAAGAAGAACATTATTCGACATTGGTTAGAATAACATCCGCAAAGGAAGAATCTTAATTTCACTATCCAAGTTGTTGTTATCCTCTGAGGTCTGAGCCCTCTTACTGGCTCAAGATCTGGCTTAATATATGGTCAGAGAGTTCAGGCTCACCTTGACCAGCTGGCCGAAAATGAAGGCCTCTTGAAATAAAACCTAAATCAAGTGAACAAGGTGCAAGCCTCTCACCAGTCGGAGTGCTGGGAGGGAATGAAGCCACGTCCCCAGGGGCCAGCAGGATTCAGGTCCTCGTAATTGGGGGAGAATCTTTAACAGCCTAGGAGCCAGCCAGCAAAGGTCAATGTCTCCAGCCATACTTCAGCGGGGAGCGGAGGGCAAGCCTGTCTCTTTAGGCCCAATCCCCAGGACACGAATGTAATGAATGTTTTCAAGTTGTAATCCAATCAAGCGCATTCCTATTTTCTGAGTTTGTGATGTGTTAACACAAGGGCAGTTGCCTTAAACGCTTCTAGAAAAAGGAGAGCGAAAAGTAAAGTCTGTCAGTATTTATCTGAGGTCCAGCCTTGGTTATTCAGACAGAAACATCCCCAGAGAGAAGGAGGACTGTTCGATCAGTTATTCCAGTTTGACGGACTATCCCTACGGACACCGATCCCATTTGTTCTGACTGTATGCTCACTAAGCAACTTCGAACTAATTTGATCTCTTGAATGGACCTATTGGCAGAGAAATTGACCTTGTAGAAATGGTGGTTCCCAGTCGTCCTTCTGGGAATGTCTGGATTATCATACAGTAACTTTGGATTGTCCCTTGTGGACTGTCCTAGATCTCTGGATGAATTTACTAAATCCAGATTTTTTTTTTTTTTTTTTTTTTTTTGAGAGAGAGATCAGAAGTATCAACTTGTAGTTGTGGCACTTTAGTTGTTCACTGATTGCTTTCCTATACGTGTCTTGACTGGGCAGGGGGTTCCAGACGAGCCAGTGACCACTTGCTCAAGCCATCAACATTGGGGTCAAGACAGTGACTTTGGGCTTCAAGCCAGCAACCTTTGGGCTCAAACCAGTGACCATGGGGTCATGTCGATGATCCCACACTCAAGCCAGCGACCTTGGGGTCAAGCCAGTGACCTTGAGGTCATGTCAATGATCCCACACTCAAGCCAATGACTCTGTGCTCAAGCTGGTGACCTCAGCATCCCAGGTCAATGCTCTATCCACTGCACCAGCACCAATCAGGCACTAAGTCCAGATTCTTGGCCAGTGACGATGGTGAGGACTCTGCTCTGGAGTGACTACTGGTGTCAGAGATGAGGTATCTATCTACCCAGGAGGTGCTGAGGGAGAAATTCTATTTACATTTACTTTAAAAAACATCATTTTAATGATCTATTTTGGTTATCCTTTATGATATATACAACACATGATCACAGTGGTCTACGGATAGGATTTATAAGTAAGCATGCTTACTGGGATGTGGGCTCAAAGGTTTAAAAGCAGGGTGCGTACCATGATGAGTTTCTGTGAGGCCTGTTCCGATGAGCCCGAGCCCAGTCTCTGGGATTTCTGGTCATAACTAGATAACAAACATGCCTCTTCCAGCGTTTCTTGAACTTCACGACGCCGGGAGCTTATAGCATTACTACTGTTTGGTTATAATGCTCACAACAGACTGCAATCTCCTTGAAAGCTGGGAGCAAACCATTTCTTCTCTGTGACCTCTGGCCTCAGGAAAAAGTAAATGCTCAATAAATAATTATTAAATCAGTGGGTAAGTGAAGAGCGGCCTCTCTCGATTTACTCAGTTCCACTCCATATGCAAAGTCCTCACATGGACAAAATCTGCTCTGTAGTAACCTGAGTACTGAAGGCATAAATAAATATAAAAAGAAGCTAATGCTCCTTCAGCAGCTAGTGGTAACTGGACACGGCTTCCACCCGGACAGAATCATGCTCCTGAGCCATGACAATTTCTGCGAATTCCCACGGAGCCCACTGAGCAGTGCCACGCATCTGCGAGACCGATGGCCTCATGACCTTATGGCTAATAAAACAGCTGCCGTTGGAACTTGCCATCAAGGTCAGTGACACCCAATGAGAATCCCAAGTGGGGAAGCAGGGACTCGCCATTTGGCAAAGACTTGTGCCTCGCCTGGGGGCAGGGCCGGCCAGCGTGGACAGGCAGAAGGGGGCCAGGTTGGGAACGGAGAGGGAAAGTGGGAGGCAGAGCTGAAATGAATGTCTGAGCCTGGTAGAGGCCAGTCACCAGGAACAACACCAAGGCAGGTAGAAGGGGTCAGGGAACCAGCCGAGGGCAGGGACAACAGCGATCGGAGGCTGGGAGAGATGGCTGGGGTGAGGCTGAGGGTTCCACAGGCCTGAACATGATTCAGGCACGTGGGAAGCTTTTCCAGTGTACTCTGGGCAAGGCTTGGGCTCATCCGTGGCGAGAGGAGCCAGGGAGGTGCCTCTAGCCAGCACACAAGCGCGGGGCTGGGGCAGCCAACAGGGCACAGCTGACACCCCTGGTCCCTCAAACCTCAGGGGGTCAGCAGCAGCAAGTGCAGCCTCGTCTCCTCATACAAACTCGCCAGCGGAATTCACTTCGGTCTCCCCAGTGATGTTCCGGTAGGGGATTCTGACATCAAAAATTTCCAAGGGTATTTTCTGATGGCCAGCAATCCATTTCAAGCCTGAACTTCATTTCTAACAAAGAATTGCAGGCACATCGTTTTCAAAGGCGAGTGGCGCTTGGAGCGATACAGTCAAATGCAGTGTCTGCTTCACCTCTCCCCCATCCCAAACCCAATTTAGCAACAACTCCTTCTGCACCCTAAACACTTTTTAAACTATACCCTTGTATTCCTAAGCCTATACTTGTGTAGTTAGTTATTAACTTGTGCATCTTAGATATTCTCTGTTGACTTTCCGGAATGCAGGAAGAGGATAGAGCATTTTTACAAGCTGACCTCCCTACTCCTTTTCTCTGCATTTTCCCCAAACAGCCAAATGACAGGGTTTTGGTAATACTGAAATTCAACATATTCTAATTCCTGAAGTTCTTGGGGTTTTGCAATTTGCTGCTCACCTGCCTGTCAGCGGTCTGCACTCACTGATTTTCTTGTTTCTTCACAAGAAGCAACGAGACATGCTGGAGTCCCCTCTGTGACGGGCTTGTTGGCAGGGGCAGAGGACCAGGAGGACGTGCTGGGGGGAGGATGGTGGGGATGACAGCACGGGGCTCTGGAGGCTGCCCCGGCCTGTCTGTCACTTGGTGGAGCTGCAGTGTAGAGGGCCACACGCAGGCTCCGGAATCTGACAATCTGGCTTTATCTCCCCTCCTTCCCCCCAGGCAACTTGGGCTGATTTCTCCATTTTCCTAAATCGCAGATTCTTCCCTCATCCCATGGAACGGCAATGGGAACTCTTTTGTGGGGTGTTGAGGATCACAGTGCTGAGACGGCCCACACGATGCATTTAGCACAGGGCTGAGGACAATACAGTCAGCCCATTTCATTAAGCACTACTGAACTGAAGGCTCTGGTATCACACCAGTAACTGTCCCAGGGCTGGGCCAAGGCGGCCGTGGGGCAGGGGGCAGAGGGCAGAAGGTAGGATGCAGAAGGGATTCCTTTCTGTAGCCAGGCAGAAAGCTGCTCAACAAACCCCAGGCTCCCCCTGAGCCCACCTGGCCACAGCGGGTGCCCTCTCTCGGGGCGGATGCTGGCCAGGCTGAGAGTCCCCCTCACAACACGGACGGCCCTGCCGGACATCGGCCTATCTCAGACCCATCTCAATGTCCGCCCTTCTGTCCGGTTCTTTCCTTCCCTCGCTCCTCTGCGCCCCTGCTCACTGCCTTCCAAACTGTGGGCTTCCTCTTTCTCCACCCCCTCCCAGACTTAAAAAAAATTCCCAATGAGGACACACAAATGGGAATTACCCTTGAGCCTGGTGTGGGACACACGGTTGTGTAGAGTGGCCACTGAATAAAACGCTGAGGGAGGCAGAGCGACTGGGCGAGTAGAAAGCAGAGGGACTGAATGCTGTGATACTGTGTTTGCACGAAGGCAGACCAGGGGCTGCCAGCAGAGCAGGCTGGGGCTGTGAGATGCTGAGGCCTGGCCTTGGTCTTGATGTCAGGCCCCTGCAGGCTTTCCTGCCCCCTCAGAGGGGAGACAGGTAATTAGGGAAGGTGAGAAGGAAGCCGCTGGGCAAGCTGGCATGCGGCAGAGGTGCGTGTGGGCCCCGCAGCTGTGATTTAGTGGGGTGTGTGCCCCCCCCCCCCCCGTGTAGTCTGGAGGCCAGGGGCCTTGTCCTTCCTCTCTCAGATGCAGCAGCTTCCTGAAGCCACTGCGTGGAGATGCTTCTATGGCACCTTCCAATGGAAATACCAGCCTGAGGAGACTAATTACCCTGAAATTTTTTAGCGACTGGAAGGTGAGAAATTGGAGCACTCTTTGAGTTGTGCATGGAGTTTTGTGCCGTCAGGGGCTGGGCTTACTATTTACAACAATGAACTAGATGGCTTCATTTGCATGCAGATTGGAGTCTATTTGTAGAGGTGTCCTTAGGGGTAGGAAGAAGTTAGTCCCGTAATTAAACCATGTTGTACTTCCAGGAGAGGCAAAAGTTGCTTTGTTCAGCTCTAAGCCTCGTTCTGGAGGGCAAGCTAAGCTCAAAAGGAAGGGCTGTGAGTGAAAACGCTGTTCTTGGGCCTGGCTGGTTAAGTCAGAGCACTGTCCTGTATGCCAACACTGCAGGTTTGATTCCCGGTCAGGGTGCAAGCGGGAATCAACCAACAGATGCACAAATAAGTGGAACAAGTGCATGTCTCTCTCTCTCCCCCTTTTTCTCCCTCTAAAATCAGTTTAAAATAATTCTGCTCTTGAGTCAGCTGCTCTCTCTGCAGAATTTCATCCTCT
The DNA here is from genome assembly GCF_036850765.1 of Saccopteryx bilineata. Lineage (NCBI taxonomy): Eukaryota > Metazoa > Chordata > Mammalia > Chiroptera > Emballonuridae > Saccopteryx > Saccopteryx bilineata. The sequence continues at coordinate 346,412,836 of NC_089491.1, read as the reverse complement.
CCAGAGAGCCTTTCCTATTGTTACAGCCAGAGAGGGACTGTTACAAACTCATGGGAGAGGGCAACAATTACAATGGAATAAGACAGGGAGAGTCCCACGGACAGGAAGAACAGGACGCACGGCGCTTCCTGCACTGCCGCTGGCTGGTCAATAGCCAGACCACGGGGAATGACAGCACCGACTGGTTCCAAATTAGTCACGGAAATGCGTATGTCGAAACTGTCATTGGTGGCTTGAAACGTAGGGGTGCTTAGAGGGAACTTGATTTCATTTGGAATGCTTGAAGCAGTTGCCCGTACTCGAAAACTTGAAGGTCAGGCACAGGGCTAAGTTTCCTTGGCAAGCACTGCGGGGGCTCCACCTTCTGTCCCGACATCCCCTCTGACTTTCCTCACTGGGGCTAGGAGGTATGTCTAATGTGTATTAGTCATCCCCAGTCTATAACTTAATAATGCAAAGTGGAGAAATGGATAACTAGGTGTGCAATGGAAACACGTGGGCTTCTTATTCTCTGCTCAAATTTCTATTTCAGGGAAACCCCAGAGGTTTCCAGGTGACTGACCCCAAAGAACGAGGGAAGAGCAAGCCTGAAGCTCTCACACCCCGGTGAGTAGAGGGCTGGAGGGAGAGACATCTGTGTTGCAAAAATAAAATGTTGCTGCATCTGGAGGTTGCAGAACAAACTTATTACATCCAGAACACTCCAGTTAAAATTAAACATGTTTGCTAAGTAGTGTAGTGCATACAAGAGGCCGTGTGTGTAGGGGGTAACTCTGGGGAGTGTCCAGCTTTCAAACCCTTGTGTGTCTGTCCCAAGGATAAATTTCCTGCTTTTCTTACTTTTCCTGAGGCATTTTGCGTGCTTTTATGAATAACCATTGGTCAATAATTCCTAAATCTATGCATATAGTTAGATCCTACTATGACTTGATTAAGGTACGCGTTTCTTACGGGATAGCTTACCATTGACCTACAAGTACTTTCCTTCAACTCTATGACTGACAGTGAATGTATATTTTGTTGTTGTTGTTGTTGCTGTTCCCCAAATTAACTCTGCAAGATACTCTACATCAGAGCTGTTCTCACTTTGCCACTGAAGTCAGAAGCATGGGAGTCATTCCTGGTCATCCAATCAACCTCCAAGGCCTGATAACCACACTCCCTAGTATTCCACCACACCCTCCTCACCATGACCCTCCTCACTGCCCCTCCTCACTGTCCCTCCTCACTGTCCCTCCCCACTGTCCCTCCTGCTGCCTGGGCCCAGGCCATCCCCTGGCACTGGGATGCTGTGGAAACTCCAGTGTTGTTTACCATAAATTCAGCCTTTACAAAGCCAACAGAGATGTCTGCCTAAAATGTGCAACTGACCATTTTACTCCCACTGGTAAAATAGCCCCCAGATAGTCCCAAAGTCACTCAGTCTCCACCGGGTCTCCCGTTGGGTTCTGCTCCCTCTTACCCTCTGCACTCCACAAAACTGCAAGTCATGGTCCAACACCAGTGAGTTCTCATTTTTATCATCGGCCTTGGAGTCATGCAGAATGGTGGCAGCAGCACTGTCACGGGGGGGGGGGGTGCACTCAGCCTCAAGCAACCGCTGTGCAGACAAAGGGCAGTGTGACGTGAGGCGGCCCTTGTGTAGTGATAGCCCACAAAACCCTGGAGCCCCACCTCCACGGGAAAAACAGGTTTTCTATCCATCAGGTGCCTACAACATGGGAAAAAGTCTCCCGTGGCTGCAGAACGGCAGCTGTGAGAATGGCAACCTGCGCTATGTGGTGGAGTAGTGGATGGATAGGACCCACACAGTTATGTCACACAAACCACAGTTTGCTCTGTGTGACCTCCTTTCAGATAGGAAAGAAGATTCCCGCACCCTCTTCCTAGGTACTGAAAGCCGCGTGGTCCCATGTCTCCAGGGGCGGGAACAGTAGAGACCCCCCATGCAAAGAGGGAGATGAGCACGTGTGTGTCAGCTTTTAAAACCTGCTTCTTTATTTGTAAATGAGACACACAGACCCTTTGTCACAGGGTTGTTGTAAGGATGGGAAGCAGAGCTGTGAAATACCACCAAGGCCCGTGGAAAGGCAAAACATTTTCTTCATGCCTGTATTTATGAATAATAATAGAAAATAACAGACTTCTCTGTATAGGCCGTGAGACAGTTGGTTTAGATTTATGCATAACATGCTGGAGTTTCCTAATGACTCATAAACACTTGGGAAGGAGGGAACAGGCAGGAGAAGGCCTGAAATCAGATCCCATTCAGCGGCTTAGTGAACATAATTCTTCACATAAAAATAGTGCATCCGGGCCTAAACCAGGATTCAGATTTTAAGGACACAAAGAACATGTTAGGGCCATGATCCCATGCCTTAATTGCGATTCTCTGTTGCTGTTTTCAGACTGCGATGCTGGGTGCACAGACCCTGTCTTTTGCTGGGTTTCCAGTGCCTTGGCCTCGTGTGGCACATAGTAGGTGCTCAAGGAGTGAATGCATGAGACGCACCACGTGAGGTCCACCCATTTTGGGGGCTGTAGATCATGTAGTCTAACAGCCAAAGAAGGCTTCCAAGGCACAATCTCTGCATGGAGACGGAGTTGCTACTTGACTACACTAAGCCTTGCTATATTACATCAGGGAGGTGGTGAGCTCACATCATACTTCTGTAATAATTTAGAAAGAGTAGCCTAAAAATGATCTCATATGATAAAATACAGAAGACATTATTATTAATTCTTTATTCCAAAGTCTCCGATATGCCTTGTCAAAATAATGGATTTTTCTTTTCTCCTCAAATGACACCGAGCTCAGTTTAACTACATTTTCTGGTTCCACGAGACACAAGGAGAGGAGATGGGTGGCCCTGAGGTGGAAAGCTCACTGGAAAGAGGCCAGCTGTTCAAAAATGGGCTTGGATGGTTCAGCTTCCTGACAGCCTATCGTCATGAAGTTGTCGGGAAACATGCGATGCTGGACGAACACCGGGTTAGACCAGGTGGGAAGGGTTCAGTTTTCCCACGAGTTGAAGTCCTTCCCAATGACATTTATCACACTTAACAACAACCCTGTGCCCGTTTCCTGGAGACTGGGTTTGGCTGGGAGAAGGTATTCTCCAGCATGGATACCTCCTAGTTGCTTTATATTAAAGAAAGGTCTGGCACTGGGCCAGATCCATCCCATAATCAAGCGACATTAAGATTTTAATCTTTTCCAGGAGGGAAGCTCTTTTACTCTTTGGGTAAGGTTTGCGTTCCAATGCCTAATGAGGAAAAGTCCTGCAGAGTTTTGCTCACCTTCCCCGCAAGGGCTCTTGCAGAAATGGGGAAGAATCATCCATGTGAGAAACTTCAGGAATGCAAGAAGGTAACTTTGATTCAGGGTGCCCCTTTTGTCTCCTGTAACCCCGGTCCCCACGTTGCGTCTCTAGTGTCACCTTTACTGGTCCGGTTAGTGGAGATTCATCAACTAAACCTTCATTGTGTGGTGGCTGATAAAGGGTTAATGACTATTCACCCCTGGTTTTTTATTATTACTATTTTAATAAGGGACTCCTAAAGATCGAAATGCCTTTCAGATCCAAATTAATTAATTTCTAACAGTCTGATGCCAAGTTATCAGCACCAGGTGGAGATAAATACTTCCATATTCATGGTCTATTTTCATATCATAATAATGGTGTAGTCGGTGCTGTTCAGCCAGGATCTATGTCTCGCAGGCAGCACCCCCATACAGGGGGTCCTCGGGTTATGACAGTTCTGCTCCTGCGACAGTGACATAACCTGAATTTTGGGCTAAGTTGAAACACACCCTAGCCTAACACACACGGAACATCTGTGTTTTTAACAGTCCAAAATGGTGTAGGCGAGTGTACTGGGGGACACCAGCTCCCTCACTCAAGGGCCACATTACTGCGTATTCTTCTGCTACACGCAGCCAAACTAGTTCGCCCACGTAGTCCGTAAGTACAGTGCTAATGGTGTAAGTCGAAATCCTCACGTCTCAATTTTTTAAAGTTTTTATGGGAGTGAGCATTGTAAACTCAAAACATTGTATGCTGAGACTGTCGTAACCCATGGACCCCCTATAACAGAGGTTCTCAACCTGTGGGTTGCGACCCCGGCAGGGGTCGAAAGACCAAAACACAGGGGTCGCCTAAAGCCATCTTGGCTTTATTGGCTTTAGGTGACCCCTGTGTTTCAGTCATTCGACCTCCACCGGGGTCGCGACCCACAGGTTGAGAATCGCTGCCCTATAAGATCATGACAAGTACAGAGACAGTGTTAGAATCACACCACAGGACATACACTAATTTTCTCTGCTGATGAGAACCAAGCAGTCATTTTCAAAGTTTACATGTGAGAGTGAATTTGGACATGGATACTTTTATGCAGGAGAGAAAGGGTCGATTTCTATACTCGAGAGAATGACACAGACACACAGAAATGCACTTGATAGAAAAAAATATTTGAACGCAACTTCCCTTCCTCTATGAAAAACGTTAAACTGTTTCATGACTTTTCCTCTTAAAACTAAACTTGAATATGTCTTTATTTGAAGTAGATTTGGGGGGGGGGGAGGAGCATCTTGCCTGAGAAACTATAAGGCATTCCATTGTGTATTAGTCAGAAAACTCGGCGCAGGAAGGGTGAAAGTGTTCACAGAAGTAATTTGGGAGGTGACCAACTACACCTGAGTCATTTCCACAAAACATCGCAATTCTGTGAAGGATTATTCCCTGGAAGTAGAATGCATTCCTCCCCTTCAGATTATTTCCCCCAGGGGGCGCTCTTTTTGCAGGTTGCATGAGTGTCAGCTCACAAACTTTATTGTGCACTAACAGAACCCACAGGGCTTGCTAAACATGCAGCTTTCTGAGCCATAATCCCAGCTATTTGGGTTTGCTCAGTCCTGGGCTTGGAAATCTACCCTTTTAATAAGAACCTCGGGATCTCCTGGAAATGACAGAAGTTTCGGAAACATGGTTGTGGAGTCTACGCAACTCCCTGATCATGTATCAGAAGCCTGGCTTGTTTTGAACTTTGTGAAGGGTAGACATGACACTCATTCGTGTTACTGATATAGCCGGATCAGAGGTTTCACACTGAGGTCACAAGAACCGTGTCAAGAAATTGTGCCTGGCTCCTGATTTAGGTTGCGGTGAGTGGGAATAGGTTGGAAGCCACCTAAGCGCTCTTTCTTCCACTTTGCTGTTGGTCCGTTCATTGTTTCAACTGTCTCCGGACATCTCCTAATATTTGTGTTCCCTAGGGCTCCCCTGATGCTACCCTGCTCTCCTCTGTGGACACTGCTTCCCTGTGGGATCTCTACTGTCCTCCCCTCAATGCCCACCATCCATGTCTCCAGCGCAGACCTCGAACCAAAGTTCCAGAGCCGAGTGTGCAAAGGCCAGCAAGACAGAAGCACCTCCTCAGATTTCCTACCCGCAGCTGGAAAGAGCAAGTGTGAAACCAAAGTCATCGCCCTCACCCGAGGCTGGCTCCTCTGTTGTCTTCACCTGAAGGATATCATTCTTCATGGTGCAACCCTATGTTCAGAAGCTTCAGGCTCTATTCTGAGCCATGACTTCTCTGCCCACAGAAAACCAGATGCCACGTTCTGCCAATTCTACCTCCAAAGTGTCTCCTGAGTCATCTCCTGTTCTTTCCCATTGCTCTTATCTCCGTCCTCGTTCCCCAACTCATCCTCCATGGAGCCAATCGATAGGACACCTTTCTGAGCAGCTTCCCAACTACATTGTGACCCTGAACTCTCCCTCTCCATACAGAGTTGGAGGGGTGACAGGCAGGCACTGAGGAGTGCAGGAGAGCCTTCCACTCTCTTAGACCACGTGAGTCTCCTCCCTGCACCCTTCCTGCAGACGCCACATCCCACAGTGACCGCTCTTATGTCTCCTCCCAACCTTAGTGGGCGGGAGTTAAGTTTCATTTGAGTTAGAAGCAAAAAAGCAAAACCAAACAACAGCAAGAGAAAAAACCCACTGCCTGAGTATAAGCAGAAATTTCCGGTAGGATTTTTAAGAAATGAACGTCAGGTCACCCCTCCTGCTTGCTCCTCTCCTTCACCAGTCTAGTGCATCCAACACTTGCTACAGTGACCCAAAAGGTGCTCTGTCCTCCATGTGGCTGCGCAGGAAGGTCACCCCTTAATACCTGGTCACACCTAGAGCACACGCTCCCGCTCTCCCCGCCTCACCGCACACGCAGCTGTCTGCCTGCATCTGCTTTGCCGGGCTCCAGGATCGGTCGCACTTCCCTTTCGCCTCTGCCCTCACCACCTGTCATGCTCGATTCCCCAGGACACGCACACGCAGAGGACACGCATGCAGGACACGCCGACTGTCCTCCACCTTTCCGGGTAAACAAAGACCAGGCACAGTACACATACACATTATTCTATCTAAATATATATATATTCAAAAACAAGAGCAGATGTTTAATCTTAGTGAAATCCTAAGGAAACAAATTATATCTGTGCTTAAAACGGCGATCGAAAATTTTACCATTAGGAAATGTAATAAAATGGACATTTTATTACAAGGCAAGAAGTCGCAGCACCGCCTGCCAATCTTTTCATTCGGAGCACTGGGAAGGCACGGTGTTTTCTTTAAAATGACTTCAGACGCGGTGCTCAGGGTGCACGGATTAGTCAATTAGTAAAAATTATATATTTTCAATAAAAATATTTTTATAAGACATTTTAATATGCAAGAATAATAATACCACTAATAAAAAAAAAGCTACTTTGGAAAGCACAGATGGTGAATAACCCAAACTCGATCCTTATAAACATAGGAAAATGCACATTTGGAGCTCAAGCTGGAAGAATCACCAGTTTCCTCATAACCACGTTCTTTACTTTACGCAACAGCCGTTAGGAACACATCTGAGTGGCACGGAGTTTTCCGATCTCCAGGTATTCCTATAAATGTTCCAGAGAGAAAGAGGCCGTTTCCAACCGCTTTAATTAGTTTTTCATATATGCAGGCCATAATCCTGTGCTACTCAGACACTGTTTAACAGAAATTGAGTCTGTACCTGGGAACTTTAATTTATAGATGTATCTCCTCACAGAGAGTACGGAGCATCCATATTGCTCTCCTATTACTCAAAGTTTTATTGCCAGCCTGAAATTGACTGACTAAGTGACTGTCACAGGTGACACATAAAGCTGCACAATTGAGACTTATTACGGGATGAAAAGCTCGAGGGATCATTTGGAGCACTTAACATCAGCCCTGGCTTGTTTTCCCATTACATTTGATAGGAAAAAATCCCCCCAAAACAAACAACAACAACCAGACAAATCACCCGGAATAAAACTTTTATTAAATAAAACAATGTCATCTCTCCATACGTCCCTCCTCTAAGCAAGGGTCAATCATTTACGATCATAATAAAAGCATTTTTTGCAAAGCCTCTCCTCGTGGACGACTGGTATGAAATGGCCTGTCACTCTAGACGGTGACTGTGCTGAGCCGAATTAAGCAAATGATGTCATTTGGAAGCAATCTTCCTTACAATGAAAACACCTGTCCCCATGCTAGCGCACCTCAGAAAGGAAAAGAAAGTAAAACGAGAAAGAAAGCGCAAAGGAAGAACAAATAGTGTCTTTAAAGAATCTTTGGGGGAAGGAATTACAGGCCAGGTCCGAGAGCCACAGGAGCCTAATGATAAAAGGAGAGAAAAATGCTGTGGGCGTCTGAAATGTCACATTCCGCACTGTCCCAGGGGCAAGGAGCCAAGACTTGGCAGTTTCACCGCCAGGGAGTTTAATAGAAAGGCCTGCTCTTTGATCACCGCGTGGGATTCTAGGACTGAAGAAGAGCTGGCGCCCGCTCCTAGGAATGCCAGAGCCTCCGTACAACTCCCACGTGGCGTCCACCAGGTGGCAGCAGGAAATAAGGTTTGCAGGCGCACATGGGTGGGCTGGCCCGGAGTAATGAATGTAAGGAAAGGGAAATAAATTTTCAGCCTTGTCAGAATTTATATCAAGAAACACTGCCTTAAGAAAATAAAGCCCTCCGCAAAAACGTCTCTTAATTGTGAATTGTCGCAGCGCCGGGGAAATCCCACCTTTCCGACGATCATAAAAGGAGCGGAGAGCCTTTTGGAAACATGCAGATCTGGGATGTGGCATCTGTGCCCACCGAGGGAGCTACAGACCTCCTGCTTAAAAAGCGCTGGCGTCATGTCATGATGAGCTTAGGAAAAAAGCAATAGTTGTTTCCCTTCCCCTTCCTTTTCCTTTTTTAGAGAAAGAAGGCAACTCCTGCAGATCCTCGGTTGTTTAACTTCTAGAAATGTAACTCAGGCGACCGACACGTGGTGCGTTGAGCACTCAGTGGGCATTAACTACATCACTGTACTTCTTTCTGTACTTTTGCAAAAGACTTCTGGGAGCGTCCAGAGACAACAGTCCCATAATCACCTAGCTTGAATGCTTTGAGAAATGCACACCATGAGCCCTCTCCCTCAAATCCAAGTGCTTTGTTTCACGCTTAAGAGGAAGTTCGTGCAGAATGTTTGAACATTTCTGCCCTTGTGGGAGAAGGGGCTGTCGGCTTTGGTGAGTGAAGCATGTAAATCCCAGCCTGCTTCCTCCTCACTGCCTCTGGCCATATAGACACGTTCCTTCCCCGACGTCAACCTCCTTGAAACCCTGGATTCCCCACTCCACCCCCTGAATTTGGGACATCTTGCACTAGTTGTCTTCCATAGAAAGGGGTCCATGCTGGGAAGGAAACGGGAATGGAGGCAGAAGAACCCACTGTCCTGCCCTCGGCAGCTTCACATACTCTTGTAGGGTTATTTTGAGCATCACAGAGAAATGTCAGTGTTGATGATACATTGTGTCCATTTTATAAGTTGTAATACTGTCAGTGTCGGTGATACATTGTATCTATTTTATATATTGTAATACGAACCTAAAAAAAGATCTATACCCTCTGTCCAGGTTCCACGACCGCTTGCCCAAGGTCTAGGATTCCCTCTGTGGTCACTCCCTGGGAAGAAGTGTGTCTTCTGTGTCAGGAGCGTGAGAATCCCACGGCTCTCTCTCAGGCCAAAGCCGGAAGCCTCCCAGTACCGGGCAGCTCCTGGTTTATGTGGGGTACTAGGGTTTCTCATTTGGGTCAGGTTTGTCCCCAAGGGAGATTTGTCAATGTATGGGGACATTCTAGCTGTCACAACTGGGGAAGAGGAGTACTACGCTTCACAACAAGCAACAGTCAGGCCCGAGGTGTCCATTGTGCTGAGGGTGAGATACCCTCTTTGAGACACCCAGTCACCGTCTAGAGAAGGGGTTGGCCAATTTGGCCTGTGCCCACATGCAGCCTGGAGCCTGCTTTTCTGTATGTCCTGTGCACTAAGGACAGTTTCTGGCTTTTCAAATGGTTGAAGGAAAGATTAAAAAAAAAAGGAATATGATGTTGTAATGTGAAATTTATACAAAATTCAAATTTTAGTGTCTAGAAATAAAGTTTTCTTGAAACAAGCCACACCCATTCTTTGACACACGCTGGACGTGGCTGCTTTGCTAGTACAAGGGCAGGGCTCAGTCATTCCGACAGGGACCACATGGCCCTCTGAGTCTGGGATATTTACAGTCTGTCCCTGCACAGAAAAAGTTTGCTGAACCTTGCTCTGGAGATCGAGCAAAAGAGCTATCATTAATTTAGGAAGGTGACATGACGGACTTTAGCTTAACTCTTGGAAGATATTTATTGCTTGGAGATTTAAAGTGTTAGGATTTCCTGAACTCAGAGGTGAAGGTGTGTGTGGAAGGTGATAGGAGGAAAATAGTTACAAAGCTGGCTGTGAGTATGAATAAGGTGGGGGGGGGGGGCTGGCCTGCTTCAACACATTATTGCCATCTGAATAGAAAGATAATTGTTGACTTGATCAGCTAATAGGCTATTCAGACAACCAGCAAGCAAAGCTGTTTGTTATGAAGAGAGGGGGCAGCCTGCTGTCTCTCTGAGGTTTTTATAGCTGTTCCCAGAGCACGGCACAACCTTGGAGAGGGAGCTACCCATGAATTTTCAAATGACTTCTCCAGCTTCTCTTTTTCAAAAAATAAATAAGCTTCAAGCAGGCAGTGGTGAATTAAGGACTTGTATACAGCATTTATAAAACTTATTGACAGCGTAGATTGCAGAGGAGTTTGCACAAGGTGAGTATTTATAGGGAGAGAACCAAACCCCACAATTCATGCCTTCAGAGATGATGTGCACCGTGTTACCCCTTTCCTTTCCGGAGAGATGTGATGACACCGAAGGGCGATGTTGCCTCTGAGGCTGTCCTTACTGGCATCCCTTAATGCTAAAGGTATTTACCGGTGATTCCTGCTTCCGCAGGGCGGTGGTCACCAGATATTTCACCCATGTCCTAGGAAGAAGTGAGATTCTCCTGATGGCATGTGACAAGAACATATATGCTCTTGGGCGCTTCAAACTGGGATACATTTGGGCAGTGGTTCTCAACCTTTCTAATGCCGTGACCCCGCAATACAGTTCCTCATGTTGCGGTGACCCCAAACCAAAAAATAATTTTGGTGGCTACTTCATAACTGTAATTTTGCTACAGTTATGATTCGGAATGTAAATACCTGATAGGCATTATGTATTTTCCGATGGCTTTAGGCGACCCCGCTGGGGTCGCGACCCACAGGTTGAGAACCGCTGTATTTGGGGAAAGAGTGAAAAGTCACCACAAGAGGTGTCCTACCTTTGATCCATGAGAAGGTAGCAATAAACAATGTTAGAGGATACTTTATTTTGAAATAGAAGGAGCTTTATTAATTCTGCTTTAGTCATGGTGGGGAGAATTTTGAAAGGGTATAGAAGGAGTGTTTAATAAGATTTGAAAATAATTCCTAACTCATGTATCTGGCATGGCTCAGTAATAAGAAGTTTTCCATATATAACTTGACCTTGACCAGGTAACACTTGCTTAGTGTGTACAATCCAGAGTAAAAATTCTTTCAGTGTCAAAAGTATCTGTCAAATGAAAAAGCATCATCTCTGCCTCTACAATTCCCTTTTTCATATGATGTGAGATTTCAACAAGGGAACTAACTTTGATAAGACTGATGGTATTCTTAAGACCATAATACAGAGGTTATGGAGCTTGGATTTAAATCTGAACCACATCACTGACTACCTATGGGATCTTGGGCATTTTGCTCACCCTGTTTCTTTACCTATAAAATGGGGATTGGCAAAGAAAAATTCTGAGGTATCTTAAATTCAGTGACAGCAGGCCAGAGGGTAGGAGGAAGAGGCAAGGAAGGATAACTGTTCAGTAGATAAGGGTCAAAACCAACAAGAGACTGCTCACATTCCTGAATGTGTGCTGCGATCCTGGGTTAACTTCCAGACGTCTGTTTCCCTAATTGTCTAGAGAGAATAGCAACCACCCGCCAGAGGCCACTGCATCTTGCTTACACATGAACGTGCCCAACGGTTGCCACAACCAACCCAGGAGCAGCAAACACTTCCTCCTTACCAACCACGCACCTATCCCAGGACGAGCCCTGCTTCACCTTCTCCAGTCCCCTTTATCCACAGCCAACGTGAAGTCTTTCAACATAATGTGCATCTTTCTTCTCCCAACCTACTGCATAAGGAAGCCCCCATTCATGCCTGGATGAAGGACTTGTTTGTCTTTTCCATTCAACCCTGTTGCTGGTGGTTTAAATTGCATGCCCCAGGACCTGGTCCTTTTTCTGGCAAGGATATGGCCCAATAAACCCTTTCTTTCAGAAAAATTTTGTACTTTGAAGGTTTTTGTTTAAAGGATGATAATAATTTATTTCACAGCACTGTCAGGTAAATAAATAAGCTTATCTATAAAGTGCTTAGACTAGCCTGACCAGGTGGTGGCGCAGTGGATAGTGTTGGCCTGGGATGCTGAGGACCCAGGTTCAAATCCCTGAGGTCACCAGCTTGAGCAAAGGGTTATCTAGCTTGAGTGCCGGGTCGCTTTGAGCATGGGATCATAGACATGACCCATGGACACTGCCTTGAAGCCCAAGGTCGCTAGCTTGAGCAAGGGGTCACTGGCTTGTCTGAAACCCCCTGGTCAAGGCACATATGAGAAAGCAATCAGTGAACAACTAAGGTGCTGCAACTATGAGTTGATGCTTTTCATCTCTCTCCCTGTCTGTCTGTCCCTCACCTCAAAATAAATAAATAAATTAAATTAAAGAAAGTGCTTAGATGAATGGTTGTCACATGATAAGTGAGAGAGCAGGCAGGATCTAATGTTTAGAACAGGGGTCTCAAACTCGTGGCCCGCGGGCCGCCGAACAATTTTGTACGGCCCGCAGACTAATCCACGAAGTTCAAAATATTTTGGATAAAATTAAGTAAGCCTAGAGGCCTACTTGTATTTTTCATTTCTCTAACATCCTAGCTAGATATTAGCTTAGTTAACAGCAGTTGTGATGCGAACTACAGTTTCTGGTCGTTTTGTGACACTGAGTAAACTGCATGTACGATTGTGCTTGTTGTACTGATTTTTTTTTGTTTTCAACTGCAGTGAGAAAAGTGTTGCGTAACAGTTGCCTTTTGTAGACCTAGTGCGGCCCGCCGAACGGCTGTGATCTTGCTCTGCGGCCCACATGCTGAGTTGAGTTTGAGACCCCTGGTTTAGAACAAGGGATTAGCAGGCTTCCATGTTTCACTGAGTTCTCTGTTTGAGGCTTAGTTTTAAAAGATTGAAGCTGCCCTTAATGATGACGCCTCCTCTCCCCTCTTCCTGCTCATTTTGATTTCTTATGTGCTTTTTTTCTCATCTTTTGCAGAAGTCACCTCTTAGCATTTCTTACACCACAGAAACTATCTTTTAAAGGTATATTGAATGATACAAAAAAATACTATCCTTATATTGTTATTACTGTGACTATGGTTTTTTGGTTTTTTTTGTTTTGTGTTTTTTTTTTTTGTATTTTTCTGAAGCTGGAAACTGGGAGAGACAGTCAGACAGACTCCCGCAAGTGCCCGACCGGGATCCACCCGGCACGCCCACCAGGGGGCGATGCTCTGCCCCTCCAGGGCGTCACTCTGTTGCAACCAGAGCCACTCTAGCGCCTGGGGCAGAGGCCAAGGAGCCATCCCCAGCGCCCGGGCCATCTTTGCTCCAATGGAGCTTTGGCTGCGGAGGGGAAGAGAGAGACAGAGAGGAAGGAGGGGGAGGGGTGGAGAGGCAGATGGGCGCCTCTCCTGTGTGCCCTGGCCGGGAGTCAAACCCGGGACTTCCGCACGCCAGGCCAACACTCTACCACTGAGCCAACCGGCCAGGGCCTGTGACTATGTTTTTAAGGAGGAAATGAACTCTAAGGAACACCCACCACTTGCCAGGTGTAGAGAGATAAACTTGCCACCTCATTGAATGTCGAGGTTTTTAGAGAGGGAGCTTTGCCCAGTGGTTAAAACACAGACCCTGGAGACAGACTCCCATATTTGCCTTGACTAGGCAAGCACAGGGTTTTGAACCAGCGACCTCAGCATTCTAGGTTGACACTTTATGTACTGCACCACCACAGGTCAAGCTTTTTTTCTTCTTATCAGGACAAGTTTGCCATGGGCCACTTTCATATCTCTGTTGCCAGTGACAGTGAAACCGTTCTTCGAGCATATGGGGCATGAAAAATACCTTATAAATTTTAGAGTCAAACATGCCGCCAAACTGTCCAACATACTCCTTGGTGTCACCACACGGCCTATGAATATATTCAGAAAATTGTCCTTGGGCATCCAAAAAGAGTGCTTATATATAGCCCAGTCACAGGCATTCTGGGCAAGAGTGATTGCATGAGATAGTTCGAGACAGAAAAGAATAGTCAGCCCAGCGACCTCAGTGGCAAACGAGGAGAGATAATAGAGCAAGATGAGAACCCTAGAAACTTCCTCAGGCAAATCTGGTGCTGACCAGGTGCCTTCTTACTTGTCTAACCAGCAATTAAACAGGATGAGAGGGGAAAACAGGAAGAGAAATAGAAAGATTGGGGTTAAAAATAGTCTGTTAACTACAAAGCATCCCAAAACAAACAAACAAAAAGATTTCTTTTCTTTTGTAAGACATCCCTTGGATTTGTAGTGATGTCTATGGGCAATAATCCCCCCACCCCCCACCTCATAACTCAGAAATCAAAGCCTTAGCTTGACAGGTGAAAGCCAGCACCACACAAGAAGCAGGTCCCAGCAAATTGAAGACACAAAGGAAAATGAAGGGGCCCACCTATAGGTATCTCATATCAAATATACACGTTTTCTTCTCGGGAAGTCTTGTAAAAATCAATGTCTTTGTTAGGGATGTTTATCACAGTGCATGATATTATAGTTCTTGATAATAAGGGAATCAGAAGTGTGCTGATTATCTACCTTCCTGAGGGTAATCGCCAAACAGCCCTTCTGTGCTTCGCAAGGGGCTGTAAAGTGGTTTAGCAACATGCTTAATTCTGTGTTAGTGACCTGGGCTCACTGGAGGTGGCCGTGTATCAGGCTGATGGAATATGTCTCACATCAAAACATCAGAAATCCAGTGTCACACAGAGATGCTTCTAGCAGGTGAGGTTCTGCATTAAAGCTGTTGTTTAGAATTGTATAGAGAGCATTTAAGGTTGTGCATGATTCTTAGTAACAATGTACAGAACATTTGCGTGATGTCTGGATAGCAATGTGCCGGAGACTGAGGTTCCCACATGTTAGAGAGGGGCCGTGACGTTGTTGAGACTGTTTTTGGTTTAAATTCTGTCACTGTTTCCTATTTCCCAGAATATAAAGGTGGGGTTTAAAACATTTTTTTTTCAAAAACAGTGTAGCTATATCTATTCACTTAATATTTTTGTTTGTTTGTTTCTTTTTTGTATTTCTCTTAAGTTGGAAACGGGGAAGCAGTCAGACAGACTCCCGCATGCGCCGGCCGGGATCCACCTGGCACACCCACCAGGGGGTGATGCTCTGCCCATCTTGGGGCGTCGCTCTGCTGCAATCAGAGCCAGGGCCCATTTAATATTTTTGGTGGGGATGGATGTGTGTTATGCAGTCATAAAGAGGATGCTGTAAAGAGATGAGGTCACCCTGGCCAGTTGGCTCAGTGGTAGAGCATTGGCCTGGTGTGTGGAAGTCCTGGGTTTGATTCCCAATCAGGGCACACAGGAGAAGCACTCATCTGCTTCTCCACCCTTCCCCCTCTCCTTCCTCTCTGTCTCTCTCTTCTCCTCTTGCAGCCAAGGTTCCACTGGAGCAAAAGTTGGCCTGGGTGCTGAGGATGGCCCCATAGACTCCGCCTCAGGCACTAGAATGGTTCCGGCTGCAACAGAGCAATGGCCCAGATGGGCAAAGCATCGTCCCCTGGTGGGCATGCCGGGTGGATCCCAGTCAGGTGCATGCGGGAGTCTGACTGCCTCCCTGCTTCTAACTTCAGAAAAAAAAATAGATGAGATCTATTGCACCTTGGTACAAGAGAGGCCAGAAGTGGATAATAAGTACCAAGAGGTAGTGTGCTTTCAGGCCTCTGAAAAGTAGCAGGTAAGTAAGTTTGACAGGACGATTACAAGTGGGCAGGAAGCAGAAAGGACAGAGAAGAGCAGGGAACCGGTACACCCACCTAGCAGAACCTGGGTGCAGGGGGGAGCTGGGTCTTTGCAGTCAGGTAGGATACAGCACTTTCAGAAGCAGGGCTACCTCTCTACTTAGAGGTCGTGACAGGTGGCCAGCACACTCAGAACAGAAGTCAAAGGAAGATGGAGATTTAAGAAGTCAGGCAGCACCTCCTGCCTCCTCCTTCCCCTCGGCCACTGGCAACCACCCTTCTACTTTTCGTTTCTATGAATTTAAATGTTTCACTATCTCCTGGCAGTTTGAGGGGTTGCCTGTTTCAGTTTTGCAAGATGAAAAAGTTCTGAATGGCATAACAATGTTCATATATGTAATACAACTGAACTGTACACTTAGAAATGGTTAAGATGGTACATTTTATGTTATGTGTGTGTGTATGTGTTTAAAAAGAAAGAAATCAGGCAGAGCGATGGGTGCTGTGATAGCTTCTTAGCCTTTTGTAACCTGAGCTGATCTTTCAACATTTTCAGCACCAAGGACAGAGCTGGCACTTGGCTGATAAAGGTTCTTTCTGAAAGTGCCTGTCTGATGGATGGATTACAGCTCATTCCAGAATATATATCAGAGCTTCTCAGGGTACATTCCAGAATTCTAGAGGGATATTCTTAATTTTACATATTCAGTAGTGGTTTTGCCTCCTTCTACCTGTTTAAACCTTGAGACCTAGCATAATACTTGGTCCAAAGTGAGTTCTTAATAGAGACTATTTTATTTATTTTTACTTGTTTTAAATATTTTATTTATTCATTTCAGAGAGAGAGAGAGAGAGAGAGAGAGAGAGAGAGAGAGAGAAAGGGGGAGGAGCAGGAAGCATTAACTCCTATATGTGCCTTGACCAGGCAAGCCCAGGGTTTCAAACCAGCAACCTTAGAATAGAGACTATTTTAAACTTAAGATAATTCACAATGAATTATTTGAAACTATACTAATAGTATTCCTCCCTCAAACACAGATTGCATTCTGAAAGTCCTCATAATCTAGGTTTAGTGAGACATTTGCACTGTTTTTGTAGAATGATAACCTGATAGATACAGGGATGAGCAAAAGTAGGTCTACAGTTGTAATACCAATAAACAGTATAATAATAATAATAATAATAATAATAATAATAATAATAAGTGAATAATACAAGAATACACTGTCTTGCCTACTCACAAATGTAAACCTACCTTTGCCCACCCTGTAAATACCACTAGAGAGAGTATTACATTTTAGGAAAAATATTTTACTTTCTGTTTTTCTCCCTGTTGGGTAGCAGGAATAAAAGGGAGCCCGACATTCATCCAGGGTGACAGTCATCCATGGTTCTCTGCTCTCTTGTCCTCCAGTATGGCCCCATGTTTGCGGTCTACTATAGCTTCACACATCTTTCAAGTTGGCGCCTTAGTATAAAGCTCAATGTTATTTCCTTTGTAGCCACATGTGTGTGCATATAATTTTAGATTTTGTGCTTTAGTTTTATTGCAGTTTTCCACTGTCTCTACTTCCTATGATTTTATTTAGTTTTTCTGCTGTCACAGTTTCCATTCTTAAGAGCTCTTTATTGTATCCTAGTTTTTTAATTGCATCCTATATATTTTCTGGATTTAATATCTCAACCCTTTCATTTGGGGTTTGGGGTCTCCCCTTGGGGGTTGTCACATTATACCAGCTCTGTTTCCCATTGATTGCAGCTGTGGACACACCTTCTCTACAAGGTGCCTTTTCTGAAAGGCTGATATTCTTTGTCTGGAGCGGCTCAGAAGTTGATTTGCCTAAAAGCATGGTCATTGGCTAAATAAGCATGAATGTCCCTTCCATCTAGAGGATAATCATAGTTGTGTCAATCTTGCTTTTAGATAGGTAATAAGACAGGTTGGTGGGGCTGGGCAAGGTCACATGCTTTCCTGGAAGCTTGACTTATATAGGAATTATTTCTATTTATTCAGGTCTTCCATTTCTAAATGACAAACAAAAGTCACAGTAGAATGTGGAAGTCCAGAATGTACAATTACCCAAAGTGTGAGGCATGAGTCCACTTTTTAAAAATATTTTTCTCCTGCCTATGAATGAACCAAACCAGTGTCTAATGCCAGGGTGTAGGGCGAAGAAAGATGAGAACTATTAGCAAACTGAAAATTATTTTTGTTTCTTTTATAAAAACATTTGTTCACATTTCACTGGCCCCTCCTCCACCCCAGGTGGCATTCCTACTTCCATGCACCTTTACCTCGTCCCCACACCTAGACTGGGAGCTTCTTGGACACAGGAGTGTGGCTCCCTGCACAAGGCCAAAATTCAACTTAATTAAATGAATGAATAAAATTTGAAAAATTGGAAATATACAAATGAATGAGACTTGGTGTGTGTGTGTGTGTGTGTGTGTGTGTGCACGCGCGTGGGTGTGTATGCGTGCTCACACTGCAGGCATGTATGTGTATTTTTGGGAAGGGGTGAATTCTATTGCAGAGAGGAAGAATGTGGTCAACATCTGTTTGAACAGCTTCCAAATATTGTTACTATGGGTTTCTTCATCCACATGGCACATTCAAATCACTCAGGAAGTTAAAATATACTGATGTGGAGGCTCTATGAGTCAACATATCTAATGGTGGAACCAGGGGTCAGAAGTAACATAGAATGAAGTTTCATCGAAAGTAATAGTCTTCTTTTTCTTGAAGGCTTAATAGAAGAGAGTGTCTCCATAGTTTAAACTTATCTTGAGCATGACATTATTTTTAAGCTACTTTAGGAAGTTGGAGCATCACCATTTAAAATTTATTTATTTATTTATTAATTTTAGAGGAGAGAGAGACATAGAGAAAGAGAGAAGAAGGGAGGAGCAGGAAGCATCAACTCCCACCTGTGCCTTGACCAGGCAAGCCCAGGGCTTTGAACTGGCGACCTCAGCATTCCAGGTTGACACTTTATCCACTACGCCACCACAGGTCAGGCAGAGCATTATCATTTTAATGTTTTGCTTAATCTGGATGATTTTTCTATTTATTTGTCTTATTTTTGTTCCCTACCCCCCCCCCCCCCCCGCTTATTTTGGGCACATGGTTTCATTTCAGAAATTCAAACTTTTGCCTCAAGGTACATGTGGATTTCATTTCAGAAAATCAAACTTTCGCCTTAAGCTACATGTGAATTTGAAGAGCAACACATGCATTTTAAGTAGGTAAAAACAAACAAACAAAAAAACCAAAAAGAAAAAATCCACAAAAAAGCTCAAGAGCAAGAGCTGACATCTGAAGCCAAAGCTGAGAAGTCCTTATTTACACAAGGTTGGCTCTCTGGCTAATTTAGAGAGAGAAGGGATAGCTTTGTTTATGCCCAAGGTACAAAGCTGCTCCAAGAGGAAGAACAGAGGATCCTGCCTAATAAACCCCGTGTTGCGCGACTCAGGAGGCAGTCATGAGAGTAAGACTTAAAAAACAAATCAGTTTGTTTTGAACAAACTGTTGGAACAAACGTGTTGGAAATGAAAGAGACCTGGTATCCTTCATCCTGCCGCTTTGGCACCACTGAAACTTTAGAGGAGACAGACCCTAAGGGTCCTCGTATATGACCGCTGGATGTGACGCTGCGTGAGGGCTGCTTACTGCAAAGATCCGCACAGATGCTGGACTCCAAGGGCCCTTAGCCCTGTGCCATGTCCCCGCTTCCCAGTGGGTGTCATATAGTGATGGCTCAGAGCACAGAACCGGGGAGGGGGGTTGGGCAATCCCAGTATTAGCACGGGTCACACCTGTGATTGGCCACATGATCTTGGTGCACATTTTCTTGACACCTAAGCTTCCCAGTTGCCTCTGTGTACACCACAAAGCTCTCTGAGACTCAGATGGACTGTCCATGTTCCCCTGAACAGAGCTATGACCACAGCCGGAGAAGCCCCAGGTCATCTACATTCCAGAATTTCTTGGCCAGGAAGGTTTTCCCAGGAAGGTTCACCCAGTGAACGCCGAGGCCCCTCCTCAGCATTGCGTCAGATGCTTAGAGAGGCACACTAATTCTCTCAGACCATGAGGGGACCATCCAGGGCAGTGCAGCAGCAGTAACACAGTCAGGCTAGACAGATGGGAGGCGATTTGTCGGCTGGCAAGAATAAAGCCTGCGATGTTACCCTAGAGACCTGGAAATGTTGAATGATCTTCCCTAAGTAGCTAACTTAGTCCCAGGGACTGACTCAGCCTCAGGGAAGGCGAGTTTATTGTGATATTAGGAAGAAACAATTAATGCTCCTCCCTGAGCCAGTAAATCAAGGGTAAAAACACTGTCCTCTACTTCAGAGAGATGGAGTGCAGCCAGAAAAAACAACAGAGAAACACCCTGCAAAACAGGAGAAAGAAACCCCGTGTCCATCTGCCTGTGTTAGCCTTAAAGCAATCACACTGCCCTCCTGCCCACTGACCCTGGGCAGGGCATATGGCCACGTGTGCTTCTACTGAATGCTACTGATACTCCCAGTGAGTAGTAGTAAACACTATTTCTGCCTTTTTTGAATATTACTGCTCCTACTAAGTAGAATGCAATGCCATTTCTGCTGCTACTAAATACTGAAGAAGATGTATGAAGTATAATAGAAGTTATAGATACTTATGACCCAGTGAACAGCTGTGCAGTCATCTAGTTTTCAGGAAAAGATCCTCCGCAGCCCCTCAGAAGCATCCCGTGGACCCAACAGGCACGAACACCCCACTCAGCATACTGAACTTTAGACAGGCCTTTGCCTGAGTCCC
This sequence comes from Saccopteryx bilineata, assembly GCF_036850765.1. Lineage (NCBI taxonomy): Eukaryota > Metazoa > Chordata > Mammalia > Chiroptera > Emballonuridae > Saccopteryx > Saccopteryx bilineata. The sequence continues at coordinate 346,392,465 of NC_089491.1, read as the reverse complement.
GGTCCCTGCCTTCCTCTATTTTAGAGAAATAAAGTTTTTGCCCTTGGCAGCCTCCATTACAATGATAGTGAAGGTAGAAAAAATGGTTCTATAAACCCACAGGGTAAAATAAACACTAGAGAAGACGAAAGCAGGAACATTGCAATTGTACATTCTCTCTGCTTCTCTGAGATGTAACTCTTCTGCAACCCAGGAATATCTTTCTGCAGGACCAGGGGACCATTCCTTTGAAATATAATCATGAAGAAAGATAGAGCTCTGCCTCCCAGGCTCTGCCAGAGGGTAGGAGGCTGACGTCCAGAGGGCCAGTGAGCAGGACAGATGGCCCATCACAGGGTCGCAGGCTCCCGCCGTGCCTTTCCACTGGCTCAGCCCGGTGCTTGGAGGCTCTCCCACTGGGCGAAGGGACCCGAGTTTGCTCTCGCTACTACAGCAACAATTTTGACTCTGTGGCAATATGCTGACCACAGACTTCCTTACCAGTTTTAACAAGCAACTGGTGTGATTTTTCATTTACGTTGTGTACCTGACCTGCTGCCGTTGCCAGCGCAGATAGTGCGCTTTTACGGGGTGGCAGAAAGGGAATTTTACAGGGATCCCATATGAAGAAGATAAAGGCTTTCGTAGTTGAGGTTTTTTACGGGATTGAAATAGAAAGCTGCCCACAGGTTTCCAGTGTCTCGTCTCTGTCTGTCCTGCCCAGGAAAAAGCCCAGCCTTGTCTCCATTAAACCCAGTAGAAAGACCAAAGTCCAGATACTCGGAGCCACGGTTCAGTCCCTGTCAAAGCTCAGTCCAGTCCAGGCGCTGCTCAAAGCCTGTACTTGGGAGACCACATGACCACTGGCCCACTACGGGCCACGCAGGAGAACTCGCCAGCGAACGAAGTGAGTGCACGTTCTCCAGAGAGAGAAGGCAGAGAGGGCTTTCTTTGTTAAGCCTGTGTTTGTATTTTGGGGCTAGGAAGGACTAGCTTTTCTTTAAGACAATCAGTTTCTTAAATCGTTTGTGGGCTTGCATTGGCTCCTCCCACTAACCAATCAGATCCTTCTCCTAGGCCAGACTGACAGGCCTCTATGGCTGCTATTCTGGGTTCTACTGCAGGTGCCTCAAAGAGAAAGCACAGAAGGGCCTCCCCTATTGTCTGAGGGTGGACCAGATGTACCGCAGGAAGCTGGAAAAATCAGTGCTTCCATCCTCGCTAGGGGTGTCCAGAAGTGTAAATGCTATAGCTTCCTATTAAATGGAGTGCTGTAACTTTCTCCTGAAGCAGGAGTTATTAAATTTAACGTGTGATGCCCTTTGCTCCTCTTCCTTATTAATATTTAGGTACCTTCCTACGTTAATAATCCCACTGGTATACTCCTGTCTCAGATGAAAGGGCTCTCCCGAATCTGGGGTTTCTCATCCCTGGGGCTTTCTTTACGGTCGTCCACATATTGTAGCCTCCAAACCACTTCACTGCTGGGTTCCTGTATGTTTTGAACTTCATCTAAAAGAATGTACACTGTCTATTTCACGTTAAATCACAAGAATAAGCTTTACCGCCTGCTGAGTTGCTTCCAGAAAACGGTTACCAAAGTCACCATGTTCTCCATAACTCTACAAATCAAAGGATAAGCCAAGAACCAGAAAACCTAAAACTATATATTAAAAAGCAAACCTAGCGAATTCCTAATCCTCTAAGTCTCACTGTGATTATACTTTCTTTTAAGCGCTCCCTGACATTGAATTTCTGCATCTTGTCAGTCCAGGGGTCCTGGTTGGTAGATAACCGTGACTGTCAGAGATAGCCAAGAGCTTCTCTCTAACTTCCTATTCTGAAAGAAAAAAAAAATAGCGACACGTGAAGCAAGCTAACAACTCCCCTTTCTTTTAATTAGAGTCCAGTATTTCCCCCGTGTAAAAACGTGCACAGTGATTCTGAAAACTCTAATTGCAAACGGTCATTTCTGTTTTCTCCGAAGCCCAACTGTCAAATCGTTGTCGATGATGCAGAACAGTTCAAACTGCAGAGGTCTGAAGAGGATGAAGAAGGACCCGCAGGACTGGCTAAAACTGAGCGGGGCTCTAGCAGCTGGAAAGCAACACAGGCAGGTGCAAAGCCCTAGGCAGCACCTGGGAAGGCCCAGCACACCTGGACAGCTTGGACGTTCGCTGAGGCCACTCGCCAGGTGTCTGTCCTACAAGATTTCTTCTGATCAAAAGGCAGTGCGATATGAAGAGTGTATGCCTTCTAGCATGCAAAAATAATTCCAAGCTCTTAGACCCCCCCCCCCCACCGTTCTGCCAAACACAAAACAGCACTGCAAATATTCTTGGGGGGGGGCTATATGCCAATAATTGGCCTTATTTCCATAGTTTGGACACTACTATAACTTCTCAGCTTTTATCATCATCCAGCGGTGGGAGATTATTCACAGTATGTCTCGAAATGTAATATATAATGGTATTCTGGAATGAAGAAAATAGGACCATGCATTCCTTGAAAGTACAGTCAGCTTTGATATTATATTTGCATATTTAAACGGTAATTAAAATATAGCACTGGGCTGATATTTATGGAAGCCATCAGCTGTGGAGTGGAAAGAGGATCTCTATTGACCCTAAAGGTTTTTTTTTAGAGTATGTAAATAGTGAGACTATTGTTATACATTTTCATTTCCACAGCCGTGGAGCTGTTCTCCGTTGCTGTTCGAAACATTAATTTTTTGCAATTTTCTTCCTATCTCCAGAGTGTCCCAGCTGGAAGCCAAAACCATATATTTTCTGCAAGTATAACAAGAGAGATTCGTATCTATTGTTGGGGGCAATTAGTGAACTCTGCAAAGGAAAAAAAAATCCCCATGTTTTCTGCAGCGAAATGCCTCTGAGACTAATTAAAACACTCCTTATTATAGCTGCTTTTCTAGCTACTTGGTAAAATTTATAACTGATGTTAAGTGTAACTTTGGAGTTGCACATGTCTTTGCTTTGCTGAGTTCACCATTACCTGACTAGAATAATCAAAAGAGAAAATTTACAAACACAGTAAATAAGACAAAAAAATCCACTCAAACGAACATCTTCTAAAAGAGAAGAGTGTGGCCCAGAAGGGGATCCAATTCCTCTTAGCAGAGCACATCCTGTCCTGCTGTCCTGCTCCCTGGAGCCCCGTCTGCAGGGGGTTACCGAGTTTGGGAGAGTGGAGACGGACTCCTGTGATTAATGTCACGTGACCATTGCCATTTAAGAGCCCTGGAAGCTGAAAAGTGCCCAAGTGGAGTGTTTCTGCTACATCAGAAAATAAATGTCAATTCCCATCCATTCGTTTGTTTAGCCATTATCCTGTCAGGACTGTGAAATGCTTTTTTCTGTCTTTCACTTGGTGCCCCCATAACCAACACAGTGTTTCCCAAACTTGCTTGATGATATGATTAACAGGGATGTTTGTTAAAAGTATAGAGCCTCTTGTCTCTGATGAGATTCTGATTTTATACACTGCCTTAAAGAATCTGTATTTTTATCAAGTTTCTTGGCAATTGTGTTTGTTTGTGTGTGTGTGTTTGTGTGTGTGTGTGTGTGTGTGAGAGAGAGAGAGAGAGACAGAGAGAGAGAGACAGGAAGGAAGAGAGAGATGAGAAGCATTAATTTGTAGTTGTGGTCCCTTAGTTGTTCATTGATTTCTTTCTCATATGTGCCTTGACTGGGAGGCTCCAGCTGAGCCAGTGACCCCCTGTTCAAGCCAGGTGACCTTGGGCTCAAGCCAGCGACCTTGGGCTTCAAGCTGGCAACCTTTGGGCTCAAGCCAGTGACCATGAGGTCATGTCTATAATCCCACACTCAAGCTGGTGACCTCAGGGTTTTGACCCTGAGTCCTCAGCATCCCAGGTTGACACTCTATCCACTGTGCCGCCACCTGGTCAGGCCCCTGGCAACTGTTCTGATTTGATGAGTAGGAAAATAAGGGACTTGCATGATTCCTCTAATCTGTTTCCGTTGTAAAAGTCCATAAATCCATAATCATTGCCCACACTGGATGGATACCCTCTTAAACAAAAAAGAATAGAATGTTTTGATTGGTAAACAGAGTGCCCCCCCAAATCGGTAGGCTGGAGTTGAGAGAGAGAGAGAGAGAGAGAGAGAGAGAGAGGAAAAAAAAAAGATTTGCTGGGGAATCCTAAAAGTGTTACATAGATTCCATCAGCTACACTTGCCACCCAGTTACCATGACAACCTCCATGTATGCTGGAATGTTGAGAAAATTAGTTATTAACCTAGATGAGCCCCTACAGGAAGGGAGAGTTTGCAGACGGTGGTGATCTGGGCTGTTCTGCAGACTGCACACCTCGCATCCCCATCAGTCCTTGCGGGCCTTGCTAAGACCTCTCATGCCCTGCTCCCCTCACAGAGTCACGCGAGAAAACAGAGAAAGTAAGAGCTAATGGGAGACTGATTAGTCCCCATCCCTGGGTTAGTAACTGCCCAACAGATTGCATCAGGGCCTCTGTTTACGTAGGAGAAAGGAGAAAGGGGGGCTGCCTCTGAGGATATGCTTCGACATTAACAGGGTGGAAGAGAGGGTTGTTGTCAAATTGCAAATAGTTAAATGACAAACTGGCTTTGACGACACACTTAGCTTTTGGTAAACTTCAGGTACCGATCTGCAGTCATTATATTCTCATGTAGGCTCCTTCTAGCCCACAGCAAAGTGATCAGGGTTCCAAGTTTCATTGACCTTTAGCAGTTTTAAACAGTCTAGAGCTCCATAAGGAGCGGGAGGGCATCTGGTCCAAACTCTGTTTTTAAAATGAGGCATCTAAATCCCAGAGAATGTAAGGAACAGTCCTGACTTGTGGAGTCTGGCAGACAGGATGAGGACCTGTTTACTTTCGGCAGCCCAAAGTTAGTGCTCATTATACTGTGCAAGCTGCTGCCCACATTATTCTCCGCCCACAGAATGCTTTTCACGGTTGTGTTACTCTGACAATGCTTTTTCCGTTTTATTTATTACCTTTAAGCTTCCATTTTCCGGAAGGCGGTGGTACAGCCTCCTGCGTTGTGCTTGGGGACACCACTGAGACCTCTGCTCTAGCCTCACCTCCCTCTCCCAGGTCAGAGAGCCCCTACATATATCTCTGGTGAAGCAACAATAATGCGGCAACTTCAAGAAGGAGGTGCCACAGACTGGCCTGGTGGCAACCCTCTGAACATGTTAGGATCCGTCATTTCTTGCTTTTCCTTAGATGTCATTTCCAAACACATTTCCTTTTCAAATATTCCTTTGTGAAAAGGCTGTTGCTGTTTTCTTTCAGGATGGATAATTACACATCCTCAATTCATTAGAATGAAAACGATAAAGATTTGTTGTTGGTGGTGGGGATTCCCCTCGTAATTTAATTACGATGTTGAGACTATCAAACAGGTTATTACAGATAGCCAGTTAAACAAAAAAGGTAACAGAGATAAAATAGTCTAGATGGAGGAGAGGTTGGGAGGTGAAACCCTTGCTTGTTCTGAGAGTAACAAGGTAACAGGGAGTATCCCCCCCCATAAGTGCCTCAAAGATCTAAAGTTGCCCCCGAAGCTCAGTGAAAGGAGAAGGAGGGAGAACTCTGACAGCCTGGTTTGATGGGTGGACCCAAGGGAAAACATGGATGACGGTGAACAAGTTCTATACATGACGGATGACAAACTTTAACAGTAATAATATTCCATGTGCCATTTAATGATTCTCAATGTCAGTTATAAGCTGAAACATGTTATATTAGGATATTAGTTGGGCTAGAATGTTCATATTTGGAGCCAAAAATTGCAAAAAATAAAAATAAAAAAAAATAAAAAAAAAAAAAAAGAAAGAAAGGAAGAAAAAGGGCCAACCATTGCAGGCGTGATAAGAACACATTTAATGGTGAGTGTGAAATCGCTGGGCATAGGAGAGGGAGTTGAGCTCTAGCTCACCCTCACGCTCTCAAGAATCATTGCTAATAACGAGAACAACACTGGATTTCCTACAGTCATGTGTCACGGAGAGTTATAGTAGATGAATAGCAAAGGCGGCCCTGGAGGCTGGAGAATGTGGAGACACCTGGGTTCTTGTATCACCCCTAGATTTCTTCCCCTGGAGGCATGGAGGCATGGATACATCACACGGGGTTGTCTCTGGGGAGGCGCTCAAAGATGAGGGAGGAGAGCAACAGGTGAAGATTTCCTGTTTTACATGTCATTAGCTCTTCCAGGACCTATTCTCAGGCTGTAACAAAGTAACGTTTTACATTTTTAAAGGCTTAGGTACAGGTTGCTCCACATCCGGGGATTCACCCGTGTGGGAAGTATGGAGCAGAGTATTTGGCAAATAACACTCCAGAGGCCACCGCTGAACAAGGCAGGGGCTTCTTCGTCTTGGGGGTGTCATGCTCGGGACAGCGTCCAGGGAAGGCGCTGCTCTACTTTAGTAAGATCTCCGAGTTCTGTTAGCAAAGCATCGCATTCAAGTTCCGCTCACAACCTTTTCTCTTCTGTAAATGCAATGCCAGTATCTGGAGCGTTTCTTATTTGGGAGGAAGATTCATGCAAGCCCAGGGGGCAGAGTTTCTGGAATCTCCTACTCAAAGTTTAAGTGATGAATGCACATAAAAGGGAGACGGCTTCCAGGAGGTTGGGTGTTAAAAAGACCGATGTATGGATTTTAAAGGGATGCCCGGCCCTCAAACCACATCCAATGTCTTGCCATGGTTTCTTTCACCGCCCGTCAGAAAACCGAACCTCTGAGCCGGCAGCGACGGGCTTCACCCCCCAGACGTCGCCCAGGCGAGACAGAGCAGCGTGGGCAACACACAGTATGAAGTGCTGTGTATGTCTCATCGTCCTAACCTTGGCAGCCAGGGAGCCCTGCCACCTAAGGGGTCACTGAATATTTCTTCCCAAATTCAGGGAAGCATCTTCTGATGAACAGGAGGAAGCACGCAGGGGAAATACAAATAAAAAGATACACAGATTCATCACACCACAACAACAGATGAATATTTAAACGAATTTAAGTGTGACCAATGAGCTGCGTAAACCGTGTTATTAATCACATAAGAGTGTGCGCTGCCCGGGCTGCCCACGGCGGCACTGACTCCCAGTGAAACTTAGTCTCCCTGCCTCTCTCCCTGCTGCTGGCAGTCAATGCTGGGACCCCCCAGTGCGCGCTGCCCGGGCTGCCCACAGTGCCACTGACTCCCAGTGAAACTTAGTCTCCCTGCCTCTCTCCCTGCTGCTGATCGCAGTCAATGCCAGGACTCCCCAGTGCACGCTGCCTGGGCTGCCCACAGTGCCACTGACTTCCAGTGAAACTTAGTCTCCCTGCCTCTCTCCCTGCTGCTGATCGCAGTCAATGCCGGGACCCCCCAGTGCGTGCTGCCCGGGCTGCCCACAGTGCCACTGACTCCCAGTGAAACTTAGTCTCCCTGCCTCTCTCCCTGCTGCTGGCAGTCAATGCCGGGACCCCCCAGTGCATGCTGCCCGGGCTGCCCACAGTGCCACTGACTCCCAGTGAAACTTAGTCTCCCTGCCTCTCTCCCTGCTGCTGGCAGTCAATGCCGGGACCCCCCAGTGCGCGCTGCCCGGGCTGCCCACAGTGCCACTGACTCCCAGTGAAACTTAGTCTCCCTGCCTCTCTCCCTGCTGCTGGCAGTCAATGCCGGGACTCCCCAGTGCGCGCTGCCAGGGCTGCCCACAGTGCCACTGACTCCCAGTGAAACTTAGTCTCCCTGCCTCTCTCCCTGCTGCTGATCGCAGTCAATGCCGGGACTCCCCAGTGCACGCTGCCCGGGCTGCCCACAGTGCCACTGACTCCCAGTGAAACTTAGTCTCCCTGCCTCTCTCCCTGCTGCTGGCAGTCAATGCCGGGACCCCCCAGTGCACGCTGCCCGGGCTGCCCACAGTGCCACTGACTCCCAGTGAAACTTAGTCTCCCTGCCTCTCTCCCTGCTGCTGGCAGTCAATGCCGGGACTCCCCAGTGCGTGCTGCCCGGGCTGCCCACAGTGCCACTGACTTCCAGTGAAACTTAGTCTCCTTGCCTCTCTCCCTGCTGCTGATCGCAGTCAATGCCGGGACTCCCAGTGCGTGCTGCCTGGGCTGCCCACAGTGCCACTGACTTCCAGTGAAACTTAGTCTCCCTGCCTCTCTCCCTGCTGCTGACATTCAAGGCCGGGACTCCCCAGTGCATGCTGTGCTTTCCATATCGCTCAAGAGTCTTTGTCTCCTCCTTCCACGGGTTTGGGGAGGGAGACGGGGACATCAGGAATGGGCGATTCTGGAGGCACTGTGTAAGGAGCCAATGCGCCACTTCACCCGCAGGTGTTGTAAAGTACCAAAAACTACAGAATTAATATTAATATTTTAAGAGGCTGGAAGAACATTTTATTAATTTGGGTTAAGGCAGCGGTTCTCAACCTGTGGGTCGCGACCCCGGTGGGGTTGCCTAAAGCCATCGGAAAATACATAATGCATATCAGGTATTTACATTCTGAATCATAACTCTAGCAAAATTACAGTTATGAAGTAGCCACCAAAATTATTTTTTTGGTTTGGGGTCACCGCAACATGAGGAACTGTATTGCGGGGTCACGGCATTAGAAAGGTTGAGAACCACTGGGTTAAGGTGTGCAGAGAAATTGTGAGAATAGTCTCTGTTCTGTGTGATTGGCATAACCAGGATGGCCCTTGGCACTATATTGCAAATGCAAAGGGAAGGAAAACATGGACTCCCAGACATTCCACCACACGTGTGGGGAAAGGGGTGAATGGCTAGCCAGGTGCAGGAAGAGAAAAGCCAAAATAAACCTTTTCTTATAGCAATGAGCCATTTGCAGGCATTTGTCCCCAAGGAAACTACCTCTCCTATGTAAATGCGTGTGGTTAATACGTGTGACTCTGGACAGAGAGATGGCGGATGAACACTAGAAAATACAGGAATGCCTTTTAATATGTAAAGAGACATCTTTCTACCATTGTGTTGACTTGTAAATTTTGTTTTCTCCAAAATGATGTATGGCTTGCAAATTGTACATGGTCCTATCATGTTAAAGGACATATGATTATAACCAATAGTGGTAAAGGGCTCCTAATTACAATTTTTGCTTCTGTACTTGCCACTTACAAAACTATAAAAACTAGGTAGAACAAAGGGCCAGCGTCCTCTCCCTCAGATTTCTGTCAGAGTTGCTGCTGCTTGGCCAAGCTAGACAATAAAACTTTGGTGTGTAATCAATGGACTTTGTTCGTGTCTTCACTGTTTCGGGTCCCTCCGGATTAGGTTTAACACCGTGGAGCAGAGATTTGATTGGTGCCTCACTCGGAGGGAGGGGTCTGTTTTTTAAGTTCTGATTTCAAGCATGGAGAAGCTCTTTCTGACAACAGGACTTTCAGTGGGTCTGTGCCCGTCACTGTGCCTGCCACACTGAGGATCCGGTAGAGAGTGTGGCTGGGAGGGCTGCAGACACAGGGCTCCGGTGAGAGAGCCGTGAGCACTGACAGGGCAAGCCACTCACAGAATTCATGACAAAAGGCTGACAGCCCTGTGACCAGCAGTAAGACCACAAAGGAAAATAAATATGACTAGGCAAGGATGGTCCAGACAAAGACAGCAGGGAATACACCCATGGGGCCACAGTCCCTCAGGTGACTAGCCTTTCCACAGGGAGAAGCAACATTGGATGTCACTCAGATTCTTCTATGTAACTGGGTAGAGTTAGTTAAATGCAATTCTTAGAGTTTGGGGTCCATCGTTTTCAAAAGCTCTTTTGTGGTCACCATGAAGCCCTGGTTAAAAGAAGCCTCATGACCAGTTTCCATGCGGTACAGGATTGGTTGGGGCACTGGAATGGGGGAGGGAAGGGAAGGGAGTAGCAAGGGTGACATGCAGGAATGGCGTGGGACGAGGGGGAGCAGGGAGCAAGAAACGGGACCCAAAGCCCCAGAGAGCGGCCACCTGCCTCATCTTCCCTGCCCACCTTGCCCACCCAGAGAGCAGATGGGGGCAGCCAGGTACGACCTCTCTGACATCAGAATGGGGAAAAGACTCAAGCAGGCACAGCATGTCCCAGTCCCTTCCCACCCCCACCTCGCCCTCCAGCCCTGACTGCACAGCTTTGGGACACTCGCCGGGGTCTTTGGAGAAGATGGTCCTGATGTCCCACGTCTGAGTGAGGTGCCAACACAGTTGCCCTGCCTGCATCCTGGACGCTGAGCTTTGAAGAATGCACCCCCCAGCTCTCCAGCCCTCCAGCCTGTCCCCAGGGGCTGCTGGCTCACTGGCACTTCGGGATGCTCAGCAACATCCGTTCAGCTGAACAAAAAGGAAGCCCTGGGTTCTTTGTAAGTGTTCCTCCCTCTGCCCCGGCCTTCTGGACACCCCTCTGATCTTTCGGGACTTGGCGTGGACGGCACCACCTCTAGAAAGCCTCCCTGATGCCTCCCCATGCAGACAGACTGCCCATATCTCCTCAAGGGGGGAGCCCTGTAGCCTCATAATGTATTTTACTCACACACAAGACTGTCTCTTCCTTCTAAACAGTAAGTTCCCATGGGGCAGACAGCACGTCTTATGTTCTTTTGTGTCCCCAATACCTCCTCGACTGGCTGGTGCACGGTAGGTATTTCCTGTGCATTGGATGAATGTCATTGACCTGACACAGGGGAGATCCGAGTCCAAAAGACTCGATTCCGATACTGCCCGTCGTTATTTTCTTTCTGGCTTCATTGTTAGAAATTCACTTGACAGTCTGAAGAAGTCAGAGAAGCCAACCGGGTGTCCTTTAAAGCTGGGATGTCTTTCCTGCTGCATGTGTGCACAAGGTGGAGAAGAAATGCACGGTTTATGCAATAACCAAGTCTGTGGCAGACGGCCCTGGCCCCGGAGAAGAGCATTCTCAGGAGCTGCCTGAGATGGACCCCATCCCCGTATGTGACCTTTTCCGTTTTCCTTTAATTAAGGTGGAATTCAATCCTGCCGGGCCGCTTCTCCACGCTCACCTCAGGAGCACGCCTGGCGTGCTTCCACAAAGTAGCTTCGAAGAAAGGTAATTAAAGGTGTTTATCGTAATAAAGAAAAACATAGCTGCTTTAGCCTAATCCAGACTCCACGGTTGTAAGGCAGATAATAAATATATCGAAGGGGAAAAGAAATTACTGTTTTACCGAAACAGTGGGGTATGCACAGCATAAAATGCAGTCCTTTCATCGTTCAGTCCTTCTGATTGAACAAAATAATCAGATAAAAATGAATGGCATGCTTTTAACTAGTTCGTTTTTCGACCAAAAAAACCACACCAAAATATAAACTTTTAGGCAAAGATGATTTATCAGTAGAGTGAGACTATCACAATAAAAGTTGTGTCATTAATCTTCACAAATCATAACTGGTATTCTTCCTCTCCCCCCACGCTGGTCTTTTATACGTTTTGGGGAACCTGTGTCTGCCCGGACCATGTGGATATATAGTGAGCTTGAAAATGCAGTTCGTCTGAGACTGGTGAGAGAAGTAAGAGGAAATACTTTTGCTTTTCTTTGCAGGTGACAACTGTGTGTAAAATACATTATGTAAATAAAGTAAAATACATTATGAGGCTACAGGGCTCCCCCTCTTCAGGAGATATGGGCAGTCTGTCTGCATGGGGAGGCATCAGGGAGGCTTCCTAAAGTTGGTGCCCCCTACGCCTTTGGTGTTCGGTTGCTCGGGAAAGGAAAGAAGGGAGGTAAAGAACGCTCTCTCGTGCCTGGCTGGCGGCGGCGGCACAGTGGATAGAGCGTTGACTCAGAATGATGAGGTCGCTGGTTTGACGCTCAGGGTTGCCACCCCCACCCCCGCCGCAGTCTGAGGATGAAAGAGGCATGTGTCTGGATCCGAGAAGTCTAAGGGAAACTTGGAAATGGGCTTTACTGGTTCCATGTCAGTGAAGCTCGTTGGCCACAAACTGAGCGATGCTATGTCCTGTGGAGGTTCTCAATCTTTTTGGGACACCTAGTCCGTGGTCATGTGCACGGAATGGCTGCGGCTGAAGGGCACGTGCTCTGTGACACTGGATCTTGTGACTGCCCTCCTGATTTGGGTGGGCTTCTGTGCCCTCGTGCTTATGAGCACAGCACCCTGTGCCAGGCTCACGGCGGGAGGGAGGGCTGTTCCTTCTGCCCACAGAGGTGAATGCCACCGGAAAGGAACCTCAGGTGACAGTGGGGAGCCAGCCCAGCGCAGAAAACATCAGCACTTACAGGTCTGATACACTAAAAATTCCATGAGAGCTCTTTTTTTTTTTTTTTTTTTTTGTATTTTTCTGAAGCTGGAAACGGGGAGAGACAGTCAGACAGACTCCGCATGCGCCCAACCGGGATCCACCCGGCATGCCCACCAGGGGGCGACGCTCCGACCAGAGCCACTCTAGCGCCTGGGGCAGAGGCCAAGGAGCTATCCCCAGCGCCCGGGCCATCTTTGCTCCAATGGAGCTCGGCTGCGGGAGGGGAAGAGAGAGACAGAGAGGAAGGAGAGGGGGAGGGGTGGAGAAGCAGATGGGCGCTTCTCCTGTGTGCCCTGCCGGGAATCGAACCCGGGACTTCTGCATGCCAGGCCGACGCTCCACCACTGAGCCAACCGACCAGGGCCTGTCCATGAGAGCTCTTTAACCACAAAGAACTAGACCCTGGCCGGTTGGCTCAGCGGTAGAGCGTTAGCCTGGCGTGCGGGAGACCCGGGTTCGATTCCCAGCCAGGGCACATAGGAGAGACACCCATTTGCTTCTCCACCTCCCCCCCATCCTTCCTCTCTGTCTCTCTCTTCCCCTCCCGCAGCCAGGGCTCCATTGGAGCAAAGATGGCCCGGGCGCTGGGGATGGCTCCTTGGCCTCTGCCCCAGGCGCTAGAGTGGCTCTGGTCGCGGCAGAGTGACCCTCCAGAGGGGCAGAGCATCGCCCTCTGGTGGGCAGAGCGTCGCCCCTGGTGGATGTGCCGGGTGGATCCCGGTCGGGCGCATGCGGGAGTCTGTCTGACTGTCTCTCCTCGTTTCCAGCTTCAGAAAAAAAAAAGAAAAAAAAAAAAGAACTAGGCTTATATTTGCATCTATTTTTTTTTTTTTAAATAAACACCCTCTTGGGCCCTGGCCTGGTAGCTTGGTTGGTTAGCATAGCATCATACTGAAGTGCAGATGTTGCCGGTTCGATTCCCAATCAGGGCACATACAGGGACAGATTGATGCTCCCCTCTCTCTGTTTCTCTCTCTTGAAAATCAATAAACTAAACATTAAAAAAATACCATCTGATGTTCTATCAATTAAGGGGGTAAGACTGTAGGCAGCCCTTAGGTTGCTGAGAAGGCATTTCCCATGAGACCTGTTCAAGCAGCCTCAGCCAATGAATGTTGTTACAAATAACATGTTGGCTCTCAGAAAGAGAAACAAAAATGCTAAATGCTCTCTGGGCTGCAGAAACTCCAGGCTAACGTGGTGGGAGGGACTCAACAATACTACTAATAACAGGTCATGGTTTGTCCTGTTAAAGAGAAACCACAGGCTCGGCATGGTGTCGCCTGGGCTGAAGCCCATGATAACCAAAATTAGACCTACTACCCGCAGTTTCACCAGAAGCGTAATTGTTGTCCACCAGTCTGGACTCTTCTGGCCGACATCAATGAGGTCATTTGTCACACACCCTGCAGGATAAAAACCCTCGCTTGCCTTTTTCTTCATCTCACTCAAAGGAGATGCCCCAAACTAAAAATAACACGTTTTCTTTTCTCTTCTCAATAGCTCCCTTGCCCCACGCCTCTTCCTGTAAAAACCTTTCATTCTGACAACGCCTCCCGAGCACCTTTTCTAGTCTCTGGATGGGATGCTGCCTGGTGCACAAATCGCTTAACAAAGCCAATCAGGTCTGACCTTCAGATTGGCTGGGTTGAATTTTGCTCTTTAATGGTAGGAACATTCTCCCCAGGAGAATGTCACATAAATAAAATAAAATGAAATGCAATGAAATAAAATAAAATAAAACACCCCCCCCCCCATTTTCTCTACGCAGAACTCTCCCCATCGGGCTTCCTTCAATCCGACGGCAGGCTCCAGGCTGTGGTCCGCCCTCCCGCAAGCACAGCCCGTGTCTGCGGTCGGCGGGCGTTCCACCGGAGGGCTTGCTGCCTTCCCACCACGAGCTTTCCCCTTATTAACCAGAGCGGCTGCTGAGGTCTCTGCGCTGTGCTGAGCGGGCTCTCAGGGTGGCACTAACAGCTTTCAAAGCTACTCCTGATCTTTTCCCGCCCACAAGGGGCGGTGGGTGACTGCCACAGAGAGAGGAGCTGTGTGGCAGCTGGTTGCTCCCATGTTTTAGCAGCTTTTGGGGCATCGCAGAGCTACCCTCCCTGGCGAAGGTTTTCGATTTCGTCCGCAGAGTTTATGGGTGGATTTAGGGAAATGGAGCAACGTTATGGTGAAAGGTTGCATAGCAGCCCTGCCAGCTGTCTAGTGAGTGACTCCCCAATAAAGAATGATAGCATTTCGTTCATCAGATGCGCTTCCTCAGGGTATCCGTGGGCAGAGTTTTGTTGTTGCTGTTCATAAACTAAAACTGTGTTCCATTCTTAAATTCCTGGCAAAGGCTGTGTCACAGGGAGGCAGGACTCTTTCCTTTTCATATGCTTCGATTCCTTTCTTCAAATTCATGTTCAAGCCTCAGGCTGAGAACAGAGTGCCATCGGGTGGCCCCAGCGGGTGCCCGGCTTCTGCTGCCGATGTTCATCTGCGAATGTGTCTGGACGCACAGCCCGGTTCCCCGGAAATGCGGCGATGACTGAGTTCCACATAAGGATGTCAGTGACTTTAATACCAACCGAGAGAAAAGGAAATAATCTGTGCAGGGACTCAACCCTGTAACCATTCAGGGGCACTGCCTTATTATACAGCCTTCTGTGTGTTATCACCTTCAATGATTCAATTCTGGTCAATGGTATACAAAGGAAGGTCCACTTAATAATTTTTGAGAAAGGGTTTTTTTTTCCCCCTTCAAACAGAGAGAGAAAATGAAGCAATAAGGTTTTCTCTGTTGGATGTTGGTCCCCCGTTGCCTGCAATGCCTCGCATGGTGGCACCCATTTAGGAAGAAGGGGAGGATGGGTTAACACCCAGGAGCTTTATAAGGACTATGTCGCGAGCACATGACTCTCTACTTCTTTCCAGTATAATGAGAGTTAATACCTATATCTATTTAAGTTCTTGCACGGAGGACGTACTGGGCATTTATTGCTGACAGCCCCTAATCTGCTTACTCAGAGCTTTAGCGATATATCCGTTCCGCTATTTATTCTGCGTGGAGGAAAATCCTTGAAACCAACACACTGGTATAATACAACCTCTTACCTTGAATAAGGTCAGTTTGAGAAGGAGTGTCTGTTGTCAGCACATAAGTGAGGGAGTGGGGGAAAAAAAGGAAAGTACATTTCACAAATCCTCCCCCACCCCTCCCCGAATGGAATCTAACACCGCATCTTTTCATGTTGCGAAAAGTCCCAGAATGTCTGCTTCTTGTTTATCTTGGGGTCATGTCCATTTCTCATGCATAACAAGTGAAAAACAAATTTAAACTATAATGGGTTATGCTATTTCCCCCTTATTAGGTTGTCAGAGAGAAGTATGACGGGGCACTGTTGGAGGCTTGATCACACAGGTGTGGGAAAACAGGCATTGTTATCATCTACCGATGGGAGGCTAAACTGGCATATAACTTTCAAGGGCATTTTGGAAAACTCTTCAGAGAATTCATACATCTCTTATGCTGAACCCAGAAACCCCACTTCCAGGTATGTTTCCTATGTACATGCTCCATATATCCATAAAGTGTGTACCAGGATCTACTATCGTAGTACATCAGATGGTGAAAGAGCCACTTAGGTCAAGATAACGTAACTTTTCCCTTTGGAAGTTAGCTGTCAGGAACTTAGAAACCCATGAAAGCAAATAAAAGCTTAATTAATTCTTGATACCTAAATGAGAGTGATGAGTATAACGTTCCTTCTCTTACACACTTCACTAGGCAATGATGAATTCATTTATGAGGTTTTGTTTTGTTTCTATTCAGAAAATAGCCTCCAATTCTTTAAAGATGATATCACTCCTTTCCATTTCTGGCATGGTGACAGACTAGGGGTTCTGAAAATCTCCAAAACAAATTTTGATAAATGCTGCGTCAAACAGAACAAGTTTCCCTTCCATGCCTGGCCCAGCACTTGAGAAGGTCAGCGAAGTCCCGAGGACACAGAGAGGGGGAGACGGTCAGGATACCAGTGTGGTGAGCCAGTGTTTCCCTGGAGGGACATCTCCTTATCTTAGAAAGCAAGAGGCTTAAGTGTGCACAGCCTCCAAGGGACAGGGACATGCCCTGGGCACCACAGGCTGAAGGACGGGAACCTAGAAGCTGTGCAGAGCTGAGACCCCTCAAGGCAGTATCTACCAGGATTGGCAGGGCTAGGATGCAGATGACTATGGGCCCTAGGAAATGGTGACAGGTCATCTGACTTGAGCAGGATACAAGATAAACTAACAAACAAAAACACCCTCCATCCAGAAAATTTACAACCACGGCCGTGCCACTCACACAGGTTACAGTTTGAATTTACATTCTCTGAGAGTCCAGGAAATCCCCACCCAAGGAATGAGCATAACCCTAGCCCAGATTATGTACCAAAGCACCCGGCAGAAGCAAACCAAGTTTTCTCAGGACAGAACAACATCAACTCAAGAGGACATCCCTCCCAGAGACTGCCGAATGCCAAGAATAAACCAAAGGATAAGAACACAATATTACACAACAAGACAGGAAATAAGATGTGAAAATGACCACAGGAATTACCTAGGGGTCTAGGTCCTCAAAATAAGGGAATAATTATAAACAAGACAAAACAGACATAAAATGTTTATAAGATAGAGAACAAATTGGAAGACACAGGGATAAAATACGATCTAGAAAGTGGTGCAGATTTGAAATAAACCAAAGAGAAAGTATAGAAATAAAGTATCAGAAGGGAAAGCCTAAAACTGGATACATGAATGGTGATACGTTTATGTAATGGAATGCTCCACAACAAAAATAACCACACATAACAACTCCAATAAGTCTCAGGAACATAATAGATATGATTATATAATTATATCATTTTCAAAAATCAAGCTATTAATTTGTACACTTTAAATAGGTGAATTAAATGGTATGTGAACTATATCTAAATAAAATGATCAAAAATTGCATTTCTATACACCAGCACTAGTTGGAAGATGTAATCTCTTTAAGAGATACTAATCACATCGTATCAGAAGATATAATCTATTACAAGATACTAGTGCAAGAATTGTAGCTAGAAACTTTAAGAACATTATTAAAAAATCAATGATGTGGGGAGACTTGCTCTATCAAGAGATCAAATCCCATTATAAAGATCTCAATAGTTCGAGGTTTGTGTAGCAATGACAATATGACCAAGGGAACAATGGAAAGAATCCTAAGAGACTCTTGTATGTACAGATACATCACATATGTTGATAATAGAGGAGTACTTAGGAAATATCTGTGCTTTCTGCTCATGTTTGCTATTATCTTAACTGCTTTAAAAAAATAAAATCTAATTAAAATAACAACAACAACACTTGATGTGTGTCATTGGTGGCTTTGTAGGTTAGCAGAGAAAGGATTTTTCCCCACGTATAATGATGGAAAAGTTGGTGCTCATATGTCAGAAATAATAAATTGGATCTTTATTTTATACCCTATCAACAATGAGCTCCATATAATACTAATGACTTACGTATAAAAAAGAGTTAAGACTTGCAGAAGAAAGAAAGAGACATCAATCTCTATGGCGTGGCTCATGTGAGAGGATACTTTTATGACACAGAACACAAAATATAAACTAAAAAAGGAAACTTGGAAAATTCTACTCTATTCTACTATGTTTAAATTAAAATCTCCTAGGCATTAAAAGAGATGCTAATCCAAATGGAAAGGCAAGACAGAGACAAGGAGATTATAACTGCAATGCACACAAATGATCAACTTTTCCTATCTGGTCTATATAAATCGATCTGTATCTCAACATAACTGTCAAAAACACAAACACTATTTGAAGAAACATGAAAATATGCTCAGTCTCCCCATTAATCAGGAAAATCCAAATGAAATCAGTTTCTCCCCATCAGTTTATAGAATCACGCTGGTAAAATTCAATTTGTCCATACTAATTATTATGGCGAAAGTTGAGCCAAAATAACTTTTAGAAAGTTACTTGGGAGTGTAACTCGGTAGAACAATTTGGGAATATCTAACATGGTTTAAAATCCTGTGATTATACTCCCAGATATAGTTACCTTAGAGAAACTCGCCCATAGCCACAGAGGAGCCGCCACTGAATTCTCAGAGGGGTAATATTTGCAATAATAATAATAAAAAACCGAAAGCAATCTAAATTTTCATAAAAGAATATGTAGATAACTTGGAGCGCAGCCATATGAATGGAATACCATAAAAGAGAAAAAAGTTAATGAACTGTAGCTGCACACATCAATATGAGTACCTCTCAGAAACAATACTGAATGAGAAAAGTGAGTTTGGGAAAAGAGATTTTTTATTTTTATGGTATGCACTTAAACTTCAAAATATGCAACAAACACACAGGCTGTCTTTCTTTTGCATAGCATGATGTGCACGTATTTCAGTTACTGTGGTTTAGTGACATACACCAGTCTCCCAACAACATTATTCAAATTCAGTTACCACAGTATATTTAACCGTGAGTAACTGCACAATACACATTTCATATCACTGATGTGTAATGCTCACATTCCATTGCTGGCTCCTCTGTCCACACAGACCAGATCAATAACGGGTGTGCCTCCTCATCGCTGTCCAATCACGTCACTTCCTACAGAGTGTGTTGGTGATCGGTCCCCACTCCCTTTATTCCTTTCACGCACACACAGCAGATCAGCAAAGCACGTGGTTGTGTGACCTCCTTGCCTCCAGTGCTCCACCTAAGCCACACTGTACAGAAACGGACCCTGGAAAGAGGGGGTTGGCCCACATACACACAAGGGCGTCACGTAAATGGAGGGTGATGATGCGAGAGGTAAATCCTGAACTGAGCATAAGCGACACCATGAAAGAAACTGTCAACGAGGGCAGGGTTTGCGACTCTAGCTCTGCAGTCGGAGGACCTAGTGAAGGGCATGTCGCTACAGAAGTGAGGAAAGCAGTGGTGACAAAAAATAGGAAGGTGCCCCAGAGGAAGTGACGCTGGTACAAAACTTCGCATTACAGGAACTCTCCGAGATGTTTCACGGCATTGCAGGAACAAAGGATCAAGTGTCGGAGGCTGATCCAAACTTAGAAAGAAGTACGCCGCACCCAGACCTGTTCCGTAAGTAACTTACACACGACAGGAAGCACTGTCTGAACGTCCCCTGGTAGGTTTTTATTTATTTTCACAAAGAAACAAACCATTTTAATCTGCAATGTTTCTAATGCTCTAAATTACAGGAAGTGAAATAAATATTAATTTTTACTAATTTTTTTCTTATACTAGGTTGGCTACTGATGGTAAGAGAGTTGTTTAACTATTTTGACAAAAATTCTTAAGAACAATTGTAATTTTTGTCACTGACATTAATATTGCTCTGACTGGCTGCATTTTGTATATTCGTTCATTTTTATATCTCACCACTGTACAAAGAGAACCTCTATCTAAATAAAAGTATAAAGATATGGCCAGCAAATGATAAATGATACGTTGAGCGTACCTCATTCCCTTCAGAATACATGGAACAGAAAACGTGATTAAGGACCAGTACATGGGTATTCGTGTACACTGTATGATGTACAGTGTCTCAAGTTTTTAACGTTTTGGCTGGTGGCTGCCATCTGAAAATTATTTTATTGCTTTACATCTTTTTATACATCTGAAATATTTCACTAGAAGGACAAGAAATAACCATGCTGCCCTGGCCGGATAGCTCAGTGGGTAGAGAGCATCGTCCCTATGTGCAGAGGTTACGGTTTTGGTCCCTGGTCAGGGCACGTACAGGAACAGACTGCTGTTTCTGTCTATCTTTCTCTCCCTTCCTCTTTCTCTAAAATTAATCAATAAATTTAAAAAAAGAAAAGAAAGAATCATGTCAAAAAGAACTAATGCTTTACTAGGAAATGTGAGCAGTAACAGGAGTCCTGGGAAGTATAACTAGCCCCTTGACTGCAATGCAAAATCTTTAAGGAAAAATACGCGCTCCCAGAAATCCCCGTTTCTTTGATTATAAGTTGCTAATAGCAAGGACATAAAGTCAGACATGCTCACCTAATCCCTTCCATCCAATTTACAGGCTGTTACATGATTTCCAGCAATAACGTGGGTTGAACTCGGGCATGCTCTCTAAGCACATAGACTTGATGGTCTTTAACGATGTTCGCCATGAAGGAATGCCCTGTGAGGGCCATTGAAAGACTTTAGTACCCCCGTGGCTTGGTTACAAGGAAGCTATTCGGGAATCTCAGACGTTGGAACCAAAACTTGCCTTTCTGCCTCTCAGACAAGTTATGCACACTCTCATGGTTCTAGGAAACACTTAGGCATTAGGTCCTTTTCTCATGAATCTATGTAGTAAAACCACCGTCAGACAGGGGATTTGTTTCCTATTTCTGCTGTAACAAATGACTGCAAACTTAGTGGCTTAAGACAATAAAAATGTATTATCATATAGTTTAGTTGGTTGGAAGTCTGATGGGGGTCTATGTGTGAAAATCAAGGTGTTGGCAGGGCTGTATATCTCTCGGAAGGCTCTTGGGGAGAATAAAGTCCCTTGCATCTTCTTTTTCCTCCCTCCCTCCCTCCCTCCCTCCCTCCCTCCCTCCCTCCCTCCCTCCCTCCCTCCCTCCCTCCCTCCCTTCCTCTCTTTATTCCTTCCTGCCTTGCCCTTCCCTTCCCTTCCCTTCCCTTCCCTTCCCTTCCCTTCCCTTCCCTTCCCTTCCCTTCCCTTCCCTTCCCTTCCTTTCCCTTCCTTTTCCTTTCCTTCCCTTCCCTTCCTCCCTTGCTTGCTCCCTCTCTCCCTTCATCTTAGGTGAGAGGAGGGGAGATAGTGAGGCAGACTCCTGCTTGCACCCTGACTGGGATCCACCTGGCAACCTCACCTGGGGATGCTGTTCAAGTACCAAGCTATTTTTTTTTTATAATTTTATTTTTTTAATGGGGTGACATCAATAAATCAGGATACATATATTCAAAGATAACAAGTCCAGGTTATCTTGTCGTTCAATTATGTTGCATACCCATCACCCAAAGTCAGATTGTCCTCTGTCACCTTCTATCTTGTTTTCTTTGTGCCCCTCCCCACCCCCTTTCCCTCTCCCATTCCCCCCTCCCCCCCTGTAACCACCACACTCTTATCAATGTCTCTTAGTTTCACTATTACGTCCCACCTACGTATGGAATAATACAGTTCCTGGTTTTTTCTGATTTACTTATTTCGCTTCGTATCATGTTATCAAGATCCCACCATTTTGCTGTAAATGTTCCAATGTCATCATTTCTTATGGCTGAGTAGTATTCCATAGTGTATATGTGCCACATCTTCTTTATCCAGTCATCTATTGATGGGCTTTTTGGTTGTTTCCATGTCCTGGCCACTGTGAACAATGCTGCAATAAACATGGGGCTGCATGTGTCTTTACGTATCAATGTTTCTGAGTTTTTGGGATATATACCCAGTAGAGGGATTGCTGGGTCATAAGGTAGTTCTATTTTCAGTTTTTTGAGGAACCACCATACTTTCTTCCATAATGGTTGTACTACTTTACATTCCCACCAACAGTGTATGAGGGTTCCTTTTTCTCCACAGCCTCTCCAACATTTGCTATTACCTGTCTTGCTAATAACAGCTAATCGAACAGGTGTGAGGTGGTATCTCATTGCCGTTTTGATTTACATTTCTCTAATAGCTAAAGAAGATGAGCATCTTTTCATATATCTGTTGGCCATTTGTATTTCTTCCTGGGAGAAGTGTCTATTCATAACCTCTTCCCATTTTTTTTATTGGATTGTTTGTTTGTTTGTTGTTGAGTTTTATGAGTTCTTTGTATATTTTGGATATTAGGCCCTTATCTGAGCTATTGTTTGAAAAAATCATTTCCCATTTAGTTGGCTTTCTGTTTATTTTGTTATCAGTTTCTCTTGCTGAGCAAAAACTTCTTAGTCTGATGTAGTCCCATTCATTAATTTTTGCCTTCACTTCCCTTGCCATTGGAGTCAAATTCATAAAATGCTCTTTAAAACCCAGGTCCATGAGTTGAGTACCTATGTCTTCTTCTATGTACTTAATTGTTTCAGGTCTTATGTTTACATCTTTGATCCATTTTGAGTTAATTTTAGTACAGGGGGACAAACTGTAGTCCAGTTTCATTCTTTTGCATGTGGCTTTCCAGTTTTCCCAGCACCATTTATTGAAGAGGCTTTCTTTTCTCCATTGTGTGTTGTTGGCCCCTTTATCAAAAATTATTTGACTATATATATGTGGTTTTATTTCTGGACTTTCTATTCTGTTCCATTGGTCTGAGTGTCTATTTTTCTGCCAATACCATGCTGTTTTGATTGTCGTGGCCCTATAATAGAGTTTGAAGTCAGGTATTGTAATGCCCCCAGCTTCATTCGTTTTCTTTAGGATTGCTTTGGCTATTCGGGGTTTTTTATAGTTCCATATAAATCTGATGATTTTTTGCTCTATTTCTTTAAAAACGTCATTGGAAGTTTGATGGGAATTGCATTAAATTTGTATATT
The DNA here is from genome assembly GCF_036850765.1 of Saccopteryx bilineata. Lineage (NCBI taxonomy): Eukaryota > Metazoa > Chordata > Mammalia > Chiroptera > Emballonuridae > Saccopteryx > Saccopteryx bilineata. The sequence goes on along the minus strand of NC_089491.1, from coordinate 346,369,657 downwards.
GCTTTGGGTAATATAGCCATCTTGATTATATTTATTCTTCCTAGCCAAGAACAAGGTATATTCTTCCATCTCATTATATCTTTTTCGATTTCCCTTAACAATGGTTTATAGTTTTCATTATATAAGTCCTTTACATTCTTTGTTATGTTTATTCCTAAGTATTTTATTTTTTTTGTTGCAATCGTGAAGGGGATTATTCTTTTGAGTTCGTTCTCAGTTGTTTCATTGTTGGCATATAGAAAGGCTATTGACTTCTGTATGTTAATTTTGTATCCTGCGACCTTACTGTATTGGCTTATTGTTTCTAGTAGTCTTTTTGTGGATTCTTTGGGGTTTTCGATGTATAGGATCATATCATCTGCAAAAAGTGATACCTTTACTTCTTCTTTTCCAATATGGATGCCTTTTATTTCTTTGTCTTGTCTGATTGCTCTGGCTAGAACCTCTAGTACCACATTAAATAAGAGTGGAGAGAGTGGACAACCCTGTCTTGTTCCTGATTTAAGGGGGAAAGCCTTCAGTTTAGTGCCATTTAATATGATGTTAGCTGATGGTTTATCATATATGGCCTTTATCATGTTGAAATATTTTCCTTCTATACCTATTTTGTTGAGAGTCTTAAACATAAAATTGTGTTGTATTTTATCAAAAGCCTTTTCTGCGTCTATTGATAAGATCATGTGGTTTTTGTTCTTTGTTTTGTTGATATGGTGTATTACGTTAACCGTTTTGCGTATGTTGAACCATCCTTGAGATTCTGGGATGAATCCCACTTGATCATGATGTATTATTTTTTTAATATGTTGTTGTATTCGATTTGCTAGTATTTTGTTTAGTATTTTAGCATCTGTATTCATTAGAGATATTGGTCTGTAGTTTTCTTTTTTTGTGCCATCCTTGCCTGGTTTTGGTATGAGGGTTATGTTGGCCTCATAAAATGTGTTTGGAAGTATTGCTTCTTCTTCAATTTTTTGGAAGACTTTGTGTAGAATAGGAACCAAGTCTTCTTTGAATGTTTGATAAAATTCGCTGGTATAGCCATCAGGGCCTGGACTTTTATTTTTGGGGAGGTTTTTAATGTTTTTTTCTATTTCTTCTCTACTGATAGGTCTGTTTAGGCTTTCTGCTTCTTCTTGACTCAGTCTAGGAAGGTTGTATTGTTCTAGGAATTTATCCATTTCTTCTAGGTTGTTGAATTTAGTGGCATAAAGTTTTTCATAGTATTCTACAATAATTATATATCTACGGTGTCCGTGGTGATTTCTCCTCTTTCATTTTGGATTTTGTTTATATGAGTTCTTTCTCTTTTTTCCTTGGTAAGTCTTGCCAAGGGTTTGTCAATTTTGTTGATCTTTTCAAAGAACCAGCTCCTTGTTCTATTAATTTTTTCTATAGTTTTTCTGTTCTCTAATTCATTTATTTCTGCTCTGATTTTTATTTTCTCCTTTCTTCGGCTGGTTTTGGGTTGTCTTTGTTCTTCTTTTTCTAGTTCCTTAAGGTGGGAAGTTAAGTGGTTCACTTGGGCTCTCTCTTGTTTGTTCATATATGCCTGAAGTGATATGAACTTCCCTCTTATCACTGCTTTTGCTGCATCTCATAGATTCTGATATGTCGTATTGTCATTTTCATTAGTCTGTATATATCTTTTGATCTCTGCACTTATTTCTTTTTTGACCCATTCATTTTTTAAAAGTATGTTGTTTAGTTTCCACATTTTTGTGGGATTTTTTTCCTTTTTTTTGCAGTTGAATTCTAGTTTCAAGGCTTTATGATCAGAAAATATGCTTGGTACAACTTCAATTTTTCTGAATTTGCTGATGTTGTTTTTGTGGCCCAACATATGGTCAATTCTTGAGAATGATCCATGTACACTGGAGAAAAATGTATACTCAGTCACTTTGGGATGAAATGTCCTGTAGATGTCTATCATATCCAGGTGCTCTAGTGTTTTGTTTAAGGCCACTATCTCTTTATTGATTCTCTGTTTGAATGACCGATCTAGAGCCGTCAGCGGTGTATTGAGGTCTCCAAGTATGATTGTGTTTTTGTCAGTTTTTGTTTTAAGATCAATAAGTAGCTGTCTTATATATTTTGGTGCTCCTTGGTTTGGTGCATATATATTAAGAATTGTTATGTCTTCTTGATTCAGTGTCCCCTTAGCCATTATGAAATGGCCATTTTTGTCTCTGAGTACTTTTCCTATCTTGTAATCAGCATTATCCGATATGAGTATTGCTACACCTGCTTTTTTTAGATGTTATTTGCTTGGAGTATTGTTTTCCAGCCTTTCACTTTGAATTTGTTTTTATCCTTGTTACTTAGATGAGTTTCCTGTAGGCAACATACAGTTGGATTTTCTTTTTTAATCCATTCTGCTACTCTGTGCCTTTTTATTGGTGAGTTTAATCTGTTTACATTTAGTGTAATTATTGATACTTGTGAGTTCCCTATTGCCATTTTATAGATTGCTTTCTGTTAGTTTTGTGTCTTGTTTGATCCTTCTCTTTCGTTTTTCTATCTTTTGTTTTTATTTGGTTGTATTCCATACATCTTTCCTCTGTTGCTATCTTTTTTATCTCATGTGCTTCTGTGGTGGTTTTTTCAATGTGGTTACCTTTGAGTAATGAAAAGGGTCCCTACCCTGTTCATTGTAGCGAACTATTTTGTGAGTACTTTTGCACTCCATCGTCCTTTGCTACTTGTTAATCTCCATCTTCTCCCCCTCTTTCTTTTTGTCATTGTCACAGTTTAAATTTGGTTTTATTGTGTTCTTCTTGGAGCTTTTACTTGTGGCTCTGTTTTTTTTTGTTCTTTGTATCTGATTGGAGAACCCCCTTTAGTAATTCCTGGAGTGGGGGTTTTCTGATGATAAATTCCCTCATCTTTTCTGTATCTGTGAATGTTTTTATTTCTCCTTCATATTTGAAGGATAGCTTTGATGGGTATAGTATTCGTGGCTGAAAGTTCCTCTCTTTCAGGACTTTAAATATTGGGGTCCACTCTCTTCTAGCTTGTAGAGTTTCTGCTGAGAATCTGATGATAATCTAATGGGCCTTCCTTTATATGTTGTATTCTTCTTTTCCCTGGCTGCTTTGAGAATTTTTTCGTTGCTGTTGGTTTGTGTCAATTTCATTATGATATGCCTTGGAGTAGGTTTGTTGGGGTTAAGAAAACTTGGAGTTCTGTTTGCTTCTTGAACTTGAGGCTTTAGTTCTTTCCACAGGCTGTACCAAGCTATTTTTAGCACCTGAGGCTGACATGCTTGGACCAACTGAGACATCCTCAGCACTGGTCAGTGCTCAAACCAATCGAGCCACTGGCTGCAGGAGGGGAAGAGAGAGAGAAGGGAAAGAGGGAGGGAGGGAGAAGCAGATGGTCACTTCTCCTGTTTGCCCTAACCGGGAATTGAACCTGGAACATTTGCATGCCAGGCCAACGCTCTATGCACTGAGCCACCAGCCAGGGTCTCCCTTGCATTTTCTACTTTCTAGACAACACCTGCATTCCTATACTCATGGCCCTTTTCCTGCACCTTCAAAGCCAGCAAGAGTGGACTAAGCCTTCAGAACAAACTCCTCTGCATTTCCTCATCTGTCTCCATGTTCCAAGTCAGGTCAGGGTTGGAAATCACTTCTAAATTTTCTTTGGAGTTTTGAGTGATGATACCAAAGGAAGCTAGACTTTTACCCTAAAAGAAGTATTTGGAGCAGCACAATCATTCATACCACATTCCTACCACCAATATAATCAACCCTAGAGCACAGACTTAAACACTTAAACACCACGGTCAGTTCTTATGGTTCTCAGTCTCCACTGGGGAATGAGTGCACTTCCTGTGTTACCAGAGCCAATCTTGCGCTATGTTCCCAGAGAAATGGTGGGAGGTTTCATTTTCACATTTCAATGTTATTTTCAGCCAGAAGTCCACATCAATACATAGTTTCAAGGCTGCAGAGGCAGTCTAACTCATAATGAGACAGATTATTTCTATATTGTCAATGTAAAAAGACTGCTTATGGTGAAGAATATCATAATTTCTCCGTAAGCAGGCCGATATATTTATCTGAATTTGATATTTCTACCCTGGTAGACTGTTGAGGCAATTGAAGTAATCCCTGAAGGCCAATGAGAAGGCCGTATATTTCCTGAATTTCTCTGTTTTGTGGAGAGGATTTAGATATCTTTTGAAATATGTGTATACTTGGAGACGAGGCACCGCTTCCCATCAATAAACTCGTAAGGACCAGAGATCACAGAATGGAAAGGGAAAGGCACGTGGGCCGCACGTTGTTCAAACTGTCACTGTTGCAAGAGCCCCTGTGCTGTTCAGTTCCTAGTGTTTTTCAAGTCAGCAATGACCTTTCAGCAATGATCTTTCTTCCCTGGCTGGTTGGCTCAGTTGTAGAATGTCAGCCTGGCATGCGGGTGTTCCAGGTTCAATTCCTGGTCAGGGCACACAGGAGAAGTGACCATCTGCTTCTCCACCCTTTCTCCTCCCCTTTCTCTCTCTCTCTCTCTCTCTCTCTCCCCTTCCTGAAGCCATGGCTTGATTGGTTCAAGCACATTGGCCCCAGGAGCTGAGGACGGCTTCATGGAACCTCTACCTCAGGCACTAAAAATAGCTCAGTTGTGCGAATGGCCCCAGATGGGCAGAGCATCCACTCCAGATGGGGGTTGCTGGGTGGATTTTGGTTGGGGCACATGCGGGAGCCTGTCTTTCTATCTCCCCTCCTCTCACTTGGAAAAGAAGAAAAGTAAAAAAAAAAAAGAAATGACTTTTCCCCCGTTTACATAAGGCAAATCAAACATATCAATGGGTCTTCACAAATGTATGAGCGAGAGAAATAATAGCTTACAAAATATTTACTGGAATGTTCTGTATATTCTTGTGAAACCAAGGATCAGGTGCCCCATGAAGCTTAGGCCCGGCTTGAATGTACAAATCACCGAGAATATCAACTTGAAAATGGAAATTGTTTGAACTGTTTATTTTCATGAAAGAACAGAATGTGTTTTAAGATGGCTCCCATCCATTCTTTTTTTCCCCCTCTGAGCACATGTTCAAACAAACCAGAGACCAAAAAAAAAAAAAAATCTTCAGCATTTAACCACCTGTTATCAAATCTGTAAGCCTAAATCGGCCTTTTTCCCCCCTCTGGGATACACAAGGTGCTCTTATGCTTATTAGCATAAAAGTACAGGCTTATTGCTCGTAGAAATTTTTCCCGTATGTTTCTCTGTTGGGTCACATCAATATCCCTGCTTTTGGATGGCGATAACACTGTTTTCTTTGTGTCTGGGCCCCACTGGGAGCTTTCTCAAGCCTTTGTGCTCAGAGGGGGTGATTTAGACACAATGGGTGTGTGATGACGTGTTAGTCATATGTTCAGCTTTTTGTGTACTATGTTGTGTTTGTTTCTTCTCAAGATCACAAATGTGTGTACTATTTTTTTTTAAAGTGACACAGACACCTGGTCAGCACTATTTGGAAGGGTCACAGAGTCTTATAAGAATCTACTGCTAACAATGGTTGCCTTGGGGACCAGCAACCAATATAGGATTAGATGAAAGTAGAGTGGCTCAAGTTAAATCAGTTTAGAGAAGATTTAAACCAAGACCAAGGTCTCTTCAGTCACTAAGCAACAACACTTCTAAACTGGGCTGAACTACTGACTCAGCAAAACACCAGTCCTCATCAGAGAACGAGAGCCCGCACTCAGATCAGCTTATGATGCTGTCCTCCACAGAGCTCACATTCTTCCACCACGGCTGAGCTCTTAGAAGGAAGACAGTTGTCAGCTACTGCTTCTGCAGCCCCACCTTTCCTGTTTAGGACATCTGCACATCCATCCCCCTTGATGTCATCTAGCTCAGTGGTCCCCAACCCCTGGGCCATGGACCGGTACCGGTCCGTGGGCCATTTGGTACCGGTCCTCAGAGAAAGAATAAATAACTTACATTATTTCTGTTTTATTTATATTTAAGTCTGAATGATGTTTTATTTTTTAAAAATGACCAGATTCTCTCCGTTACATCCGTCTAAGACTCACTCTTGACGCTTGTCTCGGTCACTGATACATTTATCCGTCCCACCCTGAAGGCCGGTTCGTGAAAATATTTTCTGACATTAAACTGGTCCATGGCCCAAAAAAGGTTGGGGACCACTGATCTAGCTGATGTCCCCACGCCACTGAGAATCTTCCCTGTCCTCGAGTGGGCGCAGCGCGAGTGAGCAGGGAGTAGCAGGGCTTTGGGAAGACGGTGGCATCTGGCTTGGATGAGAAAGGAGGACATGAGGACTCTGAGAACACACCCAACCAAGAGCAGAACTCAGTCCATTCAAGGAAGATTCCCCTCAGGATACGAAATTAGCACTTTATTTTATTGTGCAGAGAATTTAGCACTTTATTTTATCGTGTAACTCACACACACTTGCTTCCTAAGCTATCTAGATTAGCTAAAGAGGAGGAGATGTATGTTCCATGGACAGTTCTTTCCTGGGGTAGGCTGACAGGTACTCCACATGGCATTCTCTCTTCCTGTCTGAAACATCGAGGAAACACAAAACAAAACTGAGTTCTATTTAAAAACTGAACCGAACTATAACTAACAACAAGGCTAAGAGGTTAGAACAGAATATATTTCCGTGATGAGAGATGGAGCATTTTAATTAAATTTTAAAGAACAGGGGCCAAGAAAGAAAGCCCTATTTGTTTATAACGCTTTAAATGAATACCCCATGGGGTCATCTGTTGTATTTTGGGAGCTTGCTGGAAGAGCTTCCCCATGAAAGAATAATAAAGAACAACTGATATAGGAGACTCAGGGGCCTGCGTCTAAAGGGCAAATGAACAAAGCTGCATCACAGGTGCTCATGCTCATTGGAAACTGTGCATGTCTGCCTGAACACACACGCTTACATACCTGAGCTTCTCTTACTGTTGTTGGTTTTTTTTATAAATTTAGTTATTAATTTGAGAGAGAGAGAGAGAGAGAAGAAGAAGAAGAAGCAGGAAGGAGGAGAGCGAGAAGGAGAGAGAAGCATTCATTTGTTATTCCATTCATTGGTTGTTTCTTGTATGTTCCCTAAATGGGGAATTGAACCCACAACCTTGGCATATCAGGATGCTCTAACCAACTGAGCTACCTGTCTAGGGCCTCTTATCAATGTTTTTTAAGACTTAAAAGGCTATCTTTTTTTAAATGTTTATTTTTTTATTTTATAGAGAGAAAAAGTGGGGGGAGAGAAAGACAGAGAGAAAGAGACAGGAATGTCAATCTGTCTAGAGAAGATTTATGGTCATTTAACAAAAGTTCATTCAATAAGAGGTAACATTAAATATTAAAATTGTTGCAAGAGTAAACTAGAGCAAAAAAAACGATGGCATATAGATTATATACAGGTTTATAATTTCCCTGACCAAGAATTGAGCCAGAAACCTCTGAGCTTCGGGACGATGCTCTAACCAATGCAGCTATCCATCCAGGGCTTAAAAGGGTATCTTAATTTTATCATAAGCTAAGAAAAATATCTGTGGCAATACTTCTCCTTATGTAATACTTCTCCTTATTGCAATAACTATGCAATTTATGTAAAGCTGTCCATTGAGAAATACATTTTAAAAATACAAGACAGAATCACATACTAGAAATTATGTTCTAGGGTGGGCAGAATGTCTGAAGAATTGGATTATTAGAATATTTGCTTTAAGAGACAACCTGTCTACTTGTTAAAAGAAAAACCTGTATATAATCTATATGCCATCGTTTTTTTGCTCTAGTTTACTCTTGCAACAATTTTAATATTTAATGTTACCTCTTATTGAATGAACTTTTGTTAAATGACCATAAATCTTCTCTAGAGTTAGTCAATAAGTCACTTAGATTTGTAATAGCTATTTTTGTTACCTTCATTCAAGAAATATGCACATAATAACCTTTACTGCACACAATATTTATGCTTGACACTAGCTAGGCATTGGGGATACGGAGACAAACAAGAAGTAGTTCTTGCTGCCAAGAAACTAATTGTCTACCTATTCATCTTAATTAGTGAAAGCCCTAAGAATAAAAATATCTTACAGGGAAATTAATCAAATAAAGGGAGAGATTATTAGCAACAAATTTATTAAATTATGAAGTTTTGTGAAGGGCAGCAGCTAGTTCGAGTGTGTTGGCTCCTGGTGCTAAGGATGGCTCCAGGGAGCCTCTGCCTCAGGTGCTAAAAATAGCTCTGTTGCTGAGCATGGCCCCAGATGAGCAGAGCATTGGCCCCAGGCAGGAGTTGACAGGTGGATCCCCATTGGGGCACATGCGGGAGTCTGTCTCTATACCTCCCCTCCTCTCACTTGGAAAAGAAGAAGAAAAAAGCTAAGAGTACAGGCTCTGGAGCCCGTCTGCCTGGGTTCAAGTCCAGCCCTGTTATTTTTACCATGTGACTTGACATGAATTATTGAATTTCTGTCTCAGTTTTTCCATCTGTACAGTAAGGATAATGACATTACCTTCTTCACAGAATCCTTGGAAAGATTAAATGAGTTAATCTTTGAAGCATTTAAACTATTCCTGACACATGGTAGTTATTCAATCAATGTTATCAAACAATTATTATTATTATTATTTTTTCTTCCTGTATTTTTCCGAAGCTGGAAACGGGGAGAGACAGTCAGATTCCCGCATGCGCCCGACCGGGATCCACCCGGCACGCCCACCAGGGGGCGACGCTCTGCCCACCAGGGGGCGATGCTCTGCCCCTCCGGGGCATCGCTCTGTTGTGACCAGAGCCACTCTAGTGCCTGGGGCAGAGGCCAAGGAGCCATCCCCAGTGCCCGGGCCATCCTTGCTCCAATGGAGCCTCGCTGAGGGAGGGGAAGAGAGAGACAGAGAGGAAGGAGAGGGGGAGGGGTGGAGAAGCAGATGGGCACTTCTCCTGTGTGCCCTGGCCAGGAATCGAACCCAGGACCCCTTGCACGCCAGGCCGACGCTCTACCACTGATCCAACTGGCCAGGGCCCACAGTTATTATTATGTGATCATTGTTATCAAGCCTGGGGTGTCACCAGGTGAGCTGTGCCTAGGAATAGCATCGGGAAACAAGGTAGGTTTCCCTCCAAAGAGAACTTGCTGCAGGGTGAACTGCTCTGCAGGGTGTAGGTAGGCTGGACATTTGAGACCACGTTCACTTCTGTCCTTTCAATGTCTCAGATATCCTTGACAATGAACACAGCCAATTCTCAGAGCCAAAGACCACCTGCACTGTGTCTGTTTTCTCCTGATCAAGTGGTGAGTTACCGTGTCAGGGTTCCGGGGATGCCGTGACACAGGACCACACACTGGGTGCTAAAGACAACAGCCATGTATTCCCTCACAGCTCTTGGGGTCTGACAGGCTGAGTCTGCATCTCTGTTTTCTTATAAGGATGCCAATCATATAGGACTAACCCTCCTGACCCCCACCCTCCAATCCAGTATGACCTCATCTTGACCTGAATATCTGTAAAGACCCTATTTCCAAATAATGTCCCACTCCCAGGCATGGGGGCAGAGGCGGTGTCTAAGACTTCAACATCTCTTTCTGGAGAAGCATGCTTTAACCTACCATGTCTAAATGAAGCAGAACTGGAGAAGGCAGCAACAAGCCACCAACAATGTTACAGAGTTGTTATAAATATTCAAATACTATCTTTTCCAGAGAGTTTTCACACAATTAGGAAAGGCTTGTCTAAAATTAGTAGCTTTAAAAAGTCTTCAAAGGGGAGATTTCTATTATGAGACTCCGCCAATGAGTTTTAAATGCATGTTGATGTTCTAGCACGGCTGGAGATAGACCTGTGGTTACCACTTCATTGAATTACCTCATTTTCCTTATTAGCGTTATTCATTTTATTTTTTCTTTAAATACATATCGGAGAAAGACAAACTGTATGAGCACAGCTCTTTGAAGTTAAGCATAAGGGAAGAGTTCGATATGTTAATTAAATTAAATGGGGCAAAGATGATTCCTCCCTCCGACTTCTGGTTCACAAATTCCCACTGTGCACAGAATACAGTCGGCTCTTGGCTTAGCCTTTATGAGTTTTTTGGGTTCCAGGTCAGGTCTCATTTTCTCATTTGAATTTGTATCCAAATGCTAACTACGTGATGTGTGTGTACACACACACACACACACACACACACACACACATTTTTCAGAAACCTTTGCTTCTACCAATTTTGGGCTAATTATTCTCTTATAATTTCAGCCCAAGCTCCCTACTGCATGACTCCCCGTGTAAGATGACATCTCCTCATCCTCTCTGCTTTTCCTTCAAGTTCCCACTCAGGGCGATGCCTCTACTGTCCGCTTTGACCTTTGTATACTTCCTGGTGAAGAGACACTTTCCATCCCTCTACCTTATGCTAAATTAGGTTAGCAATTTCTTCATCGCAAAAACCACCTGCAATGCCTCTGGGTCAGAAGCCTGTCATGATGTCTTGTATACTGCAGGGGGCTCAAACACATTTATCATCAGCAACGGATCCCACTGTTCGCCTTTCTATTGTTACTGCAGGCCACTCCACTGTCTAAAGCTTGAATGTGTCAAGGAAAGCCCTGAGCTTAAGACAGGGGTCTCAAACTCATGGCCCGCCGAACAATTTTGTGCGGCCCGCAGACTAATCCACGAAGTTCAAAATATTTTGGATAAAATTAAGTAAGCCTAGGGGCCTACTTGTATTTTTCATTTCTCTAACATCCTAGCTAGATATTAGCTTAGTTAACAGCAGTTGTGATGCGAACTATAGTTTCTGGTTGTTTTGTGACACTGAGTAAACTGCATGTACGATTGTGCTTGTTGTACTGATTTTTTTTTTTGTTTTAAACTGCAGTGAGAAAAGTGTTGCATAACAGTTGCCTTTTGTAGACCTAGTGTGGCCCGCCAAACGGCTATGATCTTGCTCTGCGGCCCACATGCTGAGTTGAGTTTGAGACCCCTGGCTTAAGAGGAACAGATAGAATCTCAGTGAGCAAAGAGCCTCTCCTTCTTCAAAGGACCAAGTTATCATTCAGAGTCTGGGTTTTCTAATCACACTTGAGCATCGATGGATTCTTGATTAAGTGTTGGTCTAGCACAGGGGTCGGGAACCTATGGCTCACGAGCCAGATGTGGCTCTTTTGATGGCTGCATATGGCTCGCAGACAAATCTTTAATAAAAAAATAACATTAAAAATATAAAACATTCTTATGTATTACAATCTATTCATTTCCTACCACTCATGTTCATGGTTGTAGGTGGCTGGAGCCAATCACAGCTGTCCTCCGGGACAACACCAAATTTTTATTGGGTAATGTGTAATGTACATGGGTCATTGTGAGGTGAGGAAGTAAACTTTCCTCCTTTCAATCAAGTAGTCAGCTAGCTAATTGCAGAAACCCTTTTGATGAAGAAGATGGCTAAAAGAAAAAAAAAGATGAGGAGTATCGTACTTTTCAGCAGGGATGGACAGAGGAATTCGCCTTTGTGGAGAGAGCAGGTTCTGCAGTGTGTCTAATATGCAATGATAAAATTGCATCGATGAAACAGTCAAATATAAAGCAGCACTTCAACACACGCCATACTACATTTGCATCGAAATATCCAGCAGGAGACAGCAGGAAGAAAGCATGTCAAAAGCTACTGTGCAGAGTGCAAGCTAGTCAGCAGCAACTCCATGTTTGGACCGAACAAGGTGACTGGAATTCGGCTGGCTTTGCTAGTGCTTTAGCAATTGTGAGACATGGATAACCATTCACAGATGGGGAGTATGCCAAAACATTCATGCTTGATGTTGCCAATGAACTTTTTGACAACTTTTCAAATAAAGACAAGATAATCAAATGAATAAAAGACATGCCTCTGTCAGCAAGAACTGTTCACAATTGTACCATCATGATGGCAAATCAAATTGAGGCAACACAAGTGAAGGACATAAATGCAGCACCATTCTTTTCTCTCGCTTTGGATGAGTCAACAGACGTAAGCCATTTATCCCAGTTCAACGTGATTGCAAAGTATGCTGTCAGAGACACACTACATGAGGAAAGTCTTGCTGTTTTGCCTATGAAAGAGACAACAAGAGGGGAGGATTTATTCAAGTCTTCCACTGAGTTCGCAAAAGAAAAAAATCTACTGATGGATCAATCTACCGATGGATTATTTCGGTGTGTAATGATAGTGCTCCATGCATGGTGGGGAAAAACAGAGGATTCGTAGTGCTTCTTCGTGAACATGAAAAGAGACCCATCCTAAATTTTCACTGCATCCTACATCAGGAGGCGCTTTGTGCTCAGGTGTGTGGCGAGCAGCTTGGTGAGGTGATGTCGCTGGTCATTTGGGTGGTCAACTTTATTGTTACTCGAGCTTTAAAGGATCACCAGTTTAAAACACTGCTAGATGAAGTTCAGAATGATTATCCTGGTCTGCTTCTGCACAGCAATGTGCATTGGTTGTCAAGAGGAAAGGTGCTCAGCCATTTCGCGGCTTGTCTGAGCAATATCCAGACTTTTTTTGAAATAAAAAACATTGGGTATCCTGAGTTAGGTAACACTGAGTGGCTCCTGAAGTTCACTATCTCGTGGACATGACTGAACATCTGAACCAGTTCAATGTGAAAATGCAAGGCATTGGAAATACAGTCTTATCCCTTCAACAAGGAGTCTTTGCATTTGAAAACAAGCTGGAACTCTTCATCGCTGACATTGAATCAGGTCGTTTACTACACTTTGAAAAACTGAGAGAGTTTAAAGATGCATGCACAGCAAGTGACCCTGCTCAACATCTTGATCTCCAGCAGCTAGCGGGCTTCTCCTGCAGTCATTCAAAGTGCACTTTGGAGAATTTCGTGAGCGCACTCATCTTTTTAAGTTCATCACCCATTCCCATGAGTGTGCAGTGGACAGCGCCAACCTGAGTTACACTCCCGGTGTTTCCGTCAGAGATTTTGAGCTACAAGTTGCTGACTTGAAGGCCTCAGACATATGGGTGAATAAGTTCAAGTCACTGAATGAAGATTTGGAAAGACTTGCACGACAGCAAGCAGAATTGGCGAGCAAACACAAGTGGGGAGAAATGAAAAAACTTTAACCCACAGACCAGCTGATTGTCAAAACTTAGAACGCACTTCCCGTCACATACCACACACTGAAGCGTGTGAGTATTATTGCTGTAGTGACAATGTTTGACTCTACGTATGCATGTGAGCAGTCTTTCTCACATCTAATGAATGTTAAGACCAACCTACGATCACGTTTAACTGATGGAAGTCTCAACACCTGCATGAAGCTTAACCTCACCAGGTATCAACCAGACTACAAAGCCATCAGCAAAACCATGCGGCACCAGAAGTCGCATTAATGGTGAGAAGTACTTTATTCATCATTGGCTAGCAGCAGCATAACAACGTTATTAAAAAGAATTCAGAGACTTATTGTACTTTATAAGTGTTGGTCTTACATAAAATGCACACATTTCCTTGTATTTAGTGTTAAACATATTATATGGCTCTCACGGAATTACATTTTAAAATATGTGGCGTTCATGGCTCTCTCAGACAAAAAGGTTCCCAACCCCTGTTCTAGCAACTGATATTTTTTCTTTTAGAGGCAGCTTGAAGGTATTCATTGACTTTAAGACAACTCTTGGACTGGCTCCAAGATAAAATATAAAAATAGGAGATGGAAGCCTCTCCTCACTTTTTTTTTTAAATTGGTACTTTCCATTTAGTTCTGAAGATCAGTTTCCCATGCCAATGGGTGAACACACATTCAAACACACCATTGTCTATGCACACACCTGGTGAGTACTGAACTAGGATCTCTTTTAATGAGAGCAATACAAATCTTACATAATGCTTGCAATACTTCAGCACAATCTGCTTTTTACCTTAATGACTGTAGTAAAACTATTGCTACAGTGCTGTCAGCAAACCTCAAGGAGAGGCTACCTTTAAAGTCTTCTTCAAATGAAGTCTCTGTGTTTCCGAGGCCTGTGTGGAGTCAAGATTGTGAAGAGAAGCTTTATGCAAAGCCAAGTAGGTATCATAAACGAGGTGAGCTGGAACAGAGTTTTAATTACGGCCGAGTGAGGTAGTTTATGGCTCACAGCTCAGCACCCTAACAATAGGTCCGAAGCACTGACTAATTGTAATATTGTCAGTAATAACCTTGATACACGGATAAACAAAAGTGTGTCTCTGTCTGCTTGGATCTTGGGAAGGCCAGGGGGAGTTCATCTAATTTAAATAATACAATGAGTTCTATACATTTAATACTTGACATGCATCTTAATTTAGAAATGCCAGAGAAAATATAAAAAAAAACAACTCAGAAGAGGAGGTCTGTTTTGAATCCCTAATTTGAAGATAATCATCGCATCCCAGGGATGTGTGAGGTACAAAGGAATAAAAGTCTTCGTTTAAAGATGAATGCATGTGCACAAGCCTTGTGAGATTAGAAATAGTTGTGCATATAAATCAAGCGATTGCTCCTTTCTTGGACACCTTTAGCAGTTATTGTCTGTGCAAGTTTTCTGCAATTTATCATGAGGAGCCTTGTAGAATTGCCTCCATTATTAGCCTGAAATGCTTCTTTAAATCTTCTGTGGTTATTTAACTATTCTTATTCATTTAATGAACTCACATTTGAGGGCTTCAGGGTGGCAGGCACTGCTCTTCGAACAGGGAGGTAGATGTCTACCTGAGTTCCAATTTAGTGTTGGGAGTGAGGGTCGTGACAATGCAAACATGCAAAGAACAAGTTATTGTGTAACATATAATTTATCTGATCTTTGTCCCACATTTCTGGGATGGTGCTTTTAGACCCTTGGAATTTCCTGAGTGGTAAGAGTGTTTTTGTTATTCATGGTGGGTTCCTGGGCCCAGACATACATTCATGCTGAGGAGGTGACTCCTGGTGGACCCTTAGATACCTTCAAGTTGGGGCTGGCTCTGCTAGGAAGACCAACCTTGGGGTTAGAGGGTTGAGGCTTTGAACCTCAAGATAGCCTGAAGACAGTGAGGAAAAGGAAGGAAGGGTAGAGATTGAATTCAGTCACATGGTCAGTGATTTATTCAATCAATAAAACCCCAATAAAAACTCTGGACACACAAGCTTGAGTGAGTTTCTCTGGTTAGTGGCACACTTTGACATGATGGGAGGCTGACATGTGTCTTCACTGCATGAGATATAAGAAATTCATGTCCCCAAATTTTGCCTCTTATCATTCAGCTGGTCCTGATTTGTATTCGTTAAGATAAAGCTTTAATCTTACATGTAGTGTTTTCCTGAGTTCTTAGGGTCATTCTAGGGAATACGAATCCTGACGGGAGAGTGAGAACCCACAGATGTGTAGTCACTTGATCAGAGGAGCAGATGGCCTAAACACTCCAAACTTGTGTACTATGTCTAAAGTGAACGCAGTCTTATCAGAGACGGTGACATCTATGCTGGCTCTGAGCAGTCAGTGTCCGCACTGCAGAGATAATGTCAGATAGCCATATGTTCTATGGAAACAGTAAAAAGAGCAGCAGTCAGGTGTTGAGTGGTCAAGGAAGGCTTCTTAGAAGAATTAACATTGAAGCTGAGACCGGCAGAACCAGTGAGGCTCAGTGGAGAAGGTTCCAGGCAGAAGAAATGACCAGCAGAAGTCCTTAAAGTGGCAACAATAGCCCATTGGAGACAGGAGACCAAGGGGTCTGAACTAGAGGAGTCAGAGATAGCAGTGGTAGGCGGGAAGACCATCCACAGCCCAGAAAATGTGGCAAAGGGTTGCGTTTTCAGAGTGATGGGAAGCTACTGGGTGGTTACAAGTCAAAAAGTGCTGTGATCCGATGGATGGTCTTGGAAAGTCACTCTGGATACGAGGTGGAAAAACGATTAAAATGGGGAACATAAAGTTCAGTCTGGAGTGTTTACACCTCGATCATCAACTCTCCTGTGGGCTTCTTACAGGGAGTAAATGCAGTTTTTACTTCTTTCTAGTCACACGGACTTCACATCAATGTTGAGTGTGCACGTGCCCGCGCGCGCGCGCGCACACACACACACACATGGTACTACATACATCAATTCTGAAATACGAGTATGCGTGAAGAAGGAATCCTTGCTCTACACCAGTGGTAGTCAACCTGGTCCCTCCCGCCCACTAGTGGGCGTTCCAGCTTTCATGGTATGTGGTTGCGGAGAAACCAAAGTATAAATAAAAAGATAGATTTAACTATAGTACGTTGTTTTATAAAGATTTATTCTGCCAAACTTAGTGAAAATTCGACATAAAGTACTTGGTAAGTAATTATTATTATGTGCTTTAACTTGCTGTAACTCTGCCTTATAAATTTAATAAAGTAAAGTTACTTCCCTACTTTATAAATCACCATTACTGTGAACTGGTGGGTGGTTAGAAAATTTTACTAACAGAGATACAAAAGTGGGCGGTAGGTATAAAAAGATTGTCTACCCCTGCTCTACACCATCCCTGGGTGAACTTCAAGGTCACTATAACTGAGTTTGAAAAGTTCATACAATCTGGATTAAAGCAGCCACAATCCCACCATAATCTATACATTTTTTTTTTGTATTTTTCTGAAGCTGGAAACGGGGAGAGACAGTCAGACAGACTCCCTCATGCGCCCGACCGACCGGGATCCACCTGGCACGCCCACCAGGGGGGGATGCTCTGCCCCTCCGGGGTGTCGCTCTGTTGTGACCAGAGCCACTCTAGCACCTGGGGCAGAGGCCAAGGAGCCATCCCCAGCGCCCGGGCCATCCTTGCTCCAATGGAGCCTCAGCTGCGGGAGGGGAAGAGAGAGACAGAGAGGAAGGAGAGGGGGAGGGGTGGAGAAGCAGATGGGCGCTTCTCCTGTGTGCCCTGACTGGGAATCGAACCCGGGACCTCTGCATGCCAGGCCGATGCTCTACCACTGAGCCAACCGGCCAGGGCCATCTATACATTTTTAACGCTACAAATTTTTTACAAAATTAAAAAAAAAATTTAAACATCGAGGTCAGGGGCCAGTCACCTATGGCCTTCAGATCAAACCCAGCCCAAGTGCTACTTCTGTAGACATCTTCTTGGAGCCCATCTCACCCGTTTGCTTGCTCGTTGTCTGCGGCAGCTCTCAAGCTGCAGGGTGAAGTATTTGGGACAGAGCCTGTATGGTCTGGGAGCCCAGAATACTTCGTCTTCTCTTTTACAGAAACAAGTTTACTGATGTCCAATCTAAACGGAAGGCTGCCCTTTGTGGTGGCCATGGGGAAGGTGGACACAGTGGTTTTCAACTGCCATATGCCAAGTGTCTGCCCCTCTCTGAAGCCCACAGTCAAAATCACTCCCAGCCCAGGCAGGCGGCCCCTTCACCCTTTCTGGGTCCTCAGCTGCTGCACCAAAAGTGTCTCTACAGATGCTGACGGGGAGATGGTGTGTGCCCCCGGAGACACCCTACAGAGGTGACACTCATTTGTGCCCCCCCCCCCCCCAGATGTCTTCTCTGGGGAGAGACGCCTGCAGACACAGTCACTGCCTGCCTCTCTCGGTAAGGGAGTGGTCGGCTCGGGTCCTGGTCTGGGGAAGTCTTGCAGCCAAGTCACCCTGAACTTTTGTACCCCCAGGCTCCTAAGATTACATTCCCAGAGAACCTGTGTCTGCTACCCTTTGGATAAGATGTGATTACGTCTTTATCTGCGTCTCTGCCGAGGGTTCCTGAACGGGGTGTGCACCTGCCTTACTGTTTCCTTCTGGGGCTCTCCGAGTCACCTCTGCAGCTCTAACAGACTGAGGTCACATCTGAACCTCCCCCATGACGCTGCTGGCTGCCCTGAACTCACATGTCCTTGAGAAACACACACTCCTGAATTATTTCTACCCAGGTGTACTGGAAACATTTGCTTTTTGTGGCAAAACTTGCTCCTAATGAATTGTTTCAAGTCCCTGTATCCCTAGGGGAGATACAGGAAATCTTTACCCCTAAGGCTAAGAACAGAGCGATTAGCTACCAACCATTTTACTTCTATAATCAGTTAGAGTCACCATATATAGTATGGATAAGACCTCCACTTCCAAAAGCCAAATGATGTCCTTTCTGAACCTAATTCCATACAAAGTGGACCACCCCTAACAAGAATGATGATGTACAGTATTTACATTTGGAAACAGTTGGTTCTCCCCTTGGGGTGGCCCTGGGGTTTAAGAGGGCATGTGTAGTTGTACCACATTATTTTACCATAGCTAGTCGTCCGTCACCAGTCCCACTTCGGGCTCTTTTAGAGGACAGGTTTCCATCTGAATGTATTTGCAAAAGAAAAAAAAAAAAAAGAAAGTAGAGAAAAAGAAAGAAAAGCATTTTACAGCACTGTGTGGGAAATGGTGCAGGCGACCTGAGTGGAACCCACTGATTTTCTTTAGCATTTTGATTGTGCGGGTCCATGAGTTCAGGTGAATCGAAGTAGAAATGAAACCCAGCAGGTATGATGAAATCAACCGAAACGACCGAAATGCTTGGTCGGAGCCACGGAAATCGTTTCATTCTGCGACCGGCGGACGGCGCCGGGACCTAATTCGGGAGACAGCTCCTGGGGGCCGCCATCACTCCGCTCCTCAAAGAGAGGAGGAGGACGCTTCTCAACAATAGACTGGGTTTTGTGGCTGGCAGCTTGGCTCAGACTCCAGTAAATGACAGTCAGTGAAATCTCCATAAACAACAAGGCACACACACTATACCACTTGTTCAGTGATCAAGACTGGACTCCATCCCAACAACACTCATGCTGTGTTGATACCTGAACGTGAGTGGGAGGGGGCAGTGGTGGAGTAAGACCCAAGTGACATATTTTTAAGCCAGTCTGATCAGCGGTTGACCAGTGGAGGGGAGTGGAGTCGGGGACACACCCCGACCTTGGGTGAAGGCAGCCATTCCCTTTCTCTGCTCTGTCTTCCCTCCTGGAACCTTCTCGGAGGCTGCAGGGCTGCACAGAAATTTGTTGTGACATTGAAATTTTTTTTTAATAATTTTATTTTTTTAATGGGGCGACATCAATAAATCAGGATACATATATTCAAAGATAACACGTCCAGGTTATCTTGTCGTTCAATTATGTTGCATACCCATCACCCAAAGTCAGATTGTCCTCTGTCACCTTCTATCTAGTTTTCTTTGTGCCCCTCCCCCTCCTCCTTCCCCTCTCTCTCTCCCCCTTCCCCCCCGTAACCACCACACTCTTATCAGACATTGAAATTTTAAGAGAGATATTTGGTTCATCTGTAAAACAGAGAGGCTAATATTCAGCTTACTCGCCTCATGGGAGGGGTGGGGCTCTGTATCCAAGGAAGTCCTCCACATGTAAGCACTGGAAGATGCTAGGATGCAGAACCCATCTCACTCCCGTGTCCACGTGAGCGTGTCCTCCGAGTGAAGGAGAGGGTACCAGCGCTGCTGACCGCTACCTGGCCGTGCAGGTACGACGTGTACTGTTCTCTGCAGCCTGCGGAAAAGGAAGACTCTCTCTCTCTCAGACACAAAAGTATTCTATTAATTGCAACTAAATACTGGCTATGCTTTTGTTTCCAGGAGGTGTCAGGTCAGGAAAAGAGAGATGAAAGGTCTCTGAAGCCGAGCGCCACGGGCATACCAAAACCATGTAGTATCAGCGACTCCAACACCTATCAGCCGACCTCAGAGGGCATCTCAGGACATAAGCCTGGGGAGGGAAACGCCCGTGGGCTGGCCGTCACGAGGCTCCCCATGTTGTCTTCGCAAATGTCAAGTCTGCCTGAAACTCACAGCTTGTCTTTCCTTTCTGGAGAAATCAGCGGCAAGAATTTTATATTGCAAAAGTCTGATATTACACCATAAAGCCTTTTGTGTTTTCCAATGTTTTTTTTTTTTTTTCACGTGTATTTCTCAAAATGTGGCTTGAACTTCTTTTTATTTTTTAGAACTTTTTTAAAATTTTTATTTCATTAAAGAATTTTTTTTTGTATAGTCAATATTATTTTGTACTGGTTTTGGGTGTATAGCTTGGTGGTTAGACAATCACATACTATTATTCCCAGTCCGCACCCAGCCCCACACATAGTTATGATAATACTACCGACTATATTCCCTATGCAGTACTCTACAGCCCAGTGACTATTTTGTAACTGCCGATCTGTACTTCTCAATCCCTTCACCTTTTCCACCCAGACCCCCAACCCCCTTCCACCAACTGTTCAATCTTAGAGGGTATTATGTTAAATGGAATAAGCCAGTCAGAGAAAGACAAGTACCATAGGGTTTCACTTATACAGGGAATCTAAAGAAATAAATGAACTAACAGAACAGAAACAGACTCAGAGAGATGGAGTAATTCTTCTTATTCCCCAGAGTTCCTAGCAAAGTGCTAGAACAACAGCAGACACACAGGAAATCCTTCCCGAGGACTGATTTAATTGATTAAGAGAAAGCAAGCTAATGAACTGCTAATACACTCCCACGTATACTACTTAACATAGTTGGAATCTTTAAGAATGGTAACAAAAGTGTGCGGAAGTGGCATTTTTATAAATTTACTTAATCAGTTACCTAATGGAGAAAGAAAACTCTTTCTCTAATTCAAAGCTAACTTCAGAACGAGAACGGATGAGTGCAAAATATTTTATCTTTGCATGTTAACGAGTAATTGATTATGACATAAAGGAACTGATTTTCATTAGACAACACATGAGAACCTGCCTACGTTGAGAGTCGAACTATATATCTATATAGTCAATCGCTCAAAATTTGTTTAAAAATACATGTTTATTATTTTATGTCAATATTTTTTATAAATAGTTGAAACTAAATTTCTTACTGCACAGCTCTGCTACCTACATTTGTACTACAGTTCTGCAAATAAAGTATGACTGCTTAATAAATGCACAATAAGGCTCTTTAGGTCAGTCTCCGTTCTAAAGGCGGCTTTTTCATTTTCTCCCTGTGAGAAGAGAAAACTCCGTACCGATGCCATCTCTCTCCTGTGTCAGGGACACTGCCTTGTTGGATTGCCGACAGCCCTGACTGACTAAGGAGTGAACAGTGAACACGAATCGTTACATTCCTTAGCACTCTTCTGTGAGTGGATGCAGTAGTCTATGGCGCTAAGTAGGTCCGACTCTCCCTTGATTAATGCAAGTGGTGATAACATTCCGTCTCACAGAATGCTTTGCTAGGAGGAAATCCAGGTCCAGGCACTGGAACCTTCACGGCCTCCCCAGGAGGAGCCGGGACGCAGGGGTATTCTCATTACCCCAGCCAAGCAGAAGGAGGGGCTTGCTGGACCTCTCCTGACAAGTCAGCTACCCAGGGAACAGAGTCTAGGTCTCCCGATGCCTAGCCCACAATCGCAAATGCACAGAACTTGCAAGGCAGTTTGCTCAAATCACGTGCACACACAGGAAATGGGGGAACAGCACCTAGGATGCTCATTGCAGAATCCCTGTGGCACTTTGTCGCTGTTCCCCTCCGATGGTGCACAGAGCACACCGAAGGCTATCAAACAACATAAAATCCTAACGATGCCCTAATTAGGTGGAATCGTCACGCTAACTCCCGGCCTCCCACAGTCCAAGCCCAAATTCCTCTCCATGGTGCTGCATTGAAAATCAAGACAGTGACAGAAAAAATCTTTGGCTTATGAGGGACTATCAAGCTCTGATGATGATGGAGTTTGATAGCCATAACGTCAAACTTCATATGACCATAATCTAAGTTTACAACCATCCATTAAACCATAATGCAACTATTTATATCACCATAAACCAAGTTTATGGTGATATAAATAGTAATGTTAATGGCATTAACAGTAGCACTCGGTGGAATCCCAGCTGTGGGGCACTGCTTTTATGCTATTAGCATTGCTATTTATATATCACCGTGAACTGAGGTAGTCAAAGTTGTTACATAAGAACATACAAGGAAGGTGGACACCCACTCTTTATGCCCAAATCTAGGCTTCTGTACTGAAGAATCAGTAATTGTCGTTCTTCTCTACGTGCTAAGGCCCCTTTAGGTCTCCCCTTGGGCTGCCTGTGTTGTAGGATGTTTCTTTAGGAGTTAGAGAAGAGCAGTTTGCTTCCCATCGCCCCTCCGATTCGCGGGGAAACACTATGTGAAATTGCTATGTGAACAGTGCAAGTCACAACTGCTGGGCCAACTTACTGTCTCCTTGGCAACGCAGGGGGCCCACACTCAGTTTGGCTTCTGAGCCTTGCCGGTCGGTATCGCCAACCACCACCTGGTGCACCGGCAGGTGGTCTTTGTAGGATAAGAATCCGGCGTCCTTCCTCCTGAATCACAGAGAAAGAGAAAGAAAGGATCAGGAGGCTGAGCCAGAAACAGATTCTTTTTTGATCATCGCTCAAGATGTTGAATCATGGACCACGTTCCAACAACCGTTCAGAAGTGCGCAGTTCAAGAGTCGTTTCCTCTCTCTCATGGGGGGAGGGGTGGGCGTGGGGGAGAGGGGCAGGTTTCAGAAGCAACTGTGACACCCTCACCTGCTGGAAAACAGGAGTGACAGCCTGACTTCCAAGGTCACAACTGATAGGCTGCATGCTATTCTGGGTTGAGAGCAGACTACTGTGCTGTGTGAAGAACACCCACCAAACGCCAAGTGCACATGCGGAGCTGGCTGTCGTCACGGAAGCAAAAGTTCAACAAAGTCAACTTTACCTCTTCCATAATGTATAAAACAAAACATTATTTAAAAAAAACCCTAAAACGCTTTGTCTCCTTCCTTGCTTTAAAGCAGCTGCTGCCCAGGCTCTCTTCCCTGCTGAGCATCAGCTAACTAAGGGACACGTATTTTTCGTTCCTTCATCCCTCTTTGTTTTAACAACTGAAAGGGCTTGTGGGAAGTTTCCAACACAGAACACGTGCTCACTAAGTGTCTGTTTCCATTTACAATGGGACGGGGGGCTTCAGTTTGGCTCTCCTCTCAGATTCTTTCTCCTTTTTCCTGTATATTTAGCTTGTTTCCGGTCTCCTCCTTCTAGTGCATACCCACCCAGGATTAAAGAAGAGGATGAGGCTCATTGCAAAGCACTGATTCTGGGAGGGGACACAGACTTCCTCGCGGATGGACCCGAGGTCAACTGTGTACAGCACAGACGTCACTTCCCTAGGAAGTCCCTGCCACGGTTCCTTTCCTTTCCTTTTCCAAGCCAGACTGACTAATGTCAGAGGTGACAGAAGTTTACAAGGCACAATTTATCAAAACCTTTGCACTACCAGTAAATGAAACTGAAGAATTAACATGATTCATTAGGTGGACTCAATAATGTACTTTTACTTAGTGTAATCTATGCACTTTTAGTTAACATTTTTGAATGTTAACTCGGATAGCCCAATAAAGTTAAGTTTTCAAAATGAACAAAACAAGGAGGCAGATATTCAAATCGGTCACCCAAGATTATGTAAAATAATGTGTATCCAATCACACTGCAGTTGCTAAAAAAATCAAGAGTCAAATGAGTGAATTCTATTGATACGTTAGAGGAAATATTGGTTTCAACTTTATGTTATTTTTAAAAGGTGTTGTTTTTTATATTGGAAGTAAAATACTACTTCACTAGAACTGATACATTTTTATACTTTCTTTTGTGTGTTTGTAGAAGTTTTAAGGGTGGGGTGAAAATAAAAAAGTATAAAGAATACTACTCTAATTCATATGAAATACTCATCATAAGAGGACGTCAATCACTGAGCACCTGTGCATACTGGACTACTTCTTGTACATAACATCTAATCTGAAACCAGTTCTTCCTCACGGGCATCCCCATCTCTATTTACTGGTAAGGATGAGACTCGAAAAATGTATCTTTACCACTGTCACCAGCTCACAGGCGTAGTGTGTGGGTTCAGCTTTAGATTATCTGGATCCCAGCTTTAGAGGACTTTCAACCAAAACCAGAAAAAGCGAAAAAACAAAACAGAAGAGAACTGAACAATGTCAGTTAAAAGCCTCTGTCCTTTGATTTTCATTTATAGATGAGGTTAAAATATATCTTTTTACTGACTGATTAAAAAAAGAGACAGAAAGAAAGAGAGGGAATGAGAGAGAGAGAAGCATTCTTTTGTTGTTCCACTGAGTTGTGCATTAATATAATCAATCACTTTTTGTATGTGCACCGCCCAGGGAATGAACCCGCAACTGTTGTTTTGGGACAATGCTCTACCCCAGTGAGATAACCAGCCAGGGCAAAAATATATCTTTTTAGGTACCCTTATGTTCCTGAAATGTTGTTATTTATTTGTTAAATAGTAAGTTTAAACATACCTGTAAGTTTATACTCACATGCATCTCTTACTTCATTTACATACCAAGTAAAAAAGCTCTAGCATTACCTCATCCCCAAATTAAACCATTGATTTTAATCATATACTAAAGCTTGCAGGAGGTTGCTATAAAGTTTATAGGAGGCTGCTCTAAAGTTTATAGAAGGTTCAGCTAGTGGTCATAACACTTAGATATTTCTAACCAAACCCAGAAAACAGGAAAATATAATTATCAGCTGGAAAAAAAAAAAGACCAAGTTGCCTCCTCAATAATTTTTGATGAGCAATCTATACAGGGCTCCAGAGATTTTTAAAGCCACGAACAACCAGTGTGGGAAATTCACAAAGCCGCGGAACCGCGCTGGAAACAAATTGGTGGTGGGAGCAAATTCATGGATGGCGAGGAAGGGGTTGGAGTAGTACGAAGTTTCTGATGAGAGGCTGCAGTATAACCCCCAACCCACTGTTAAAAAATGAGGCATGGACAAAAAGAAAAATAAACAGATCAGGACAGAGACCCTTCCAAACACTTTATAAGATGTCCATCTCAGTACCTATGCAAAAAATTATTTTAGCAAATGAAGCCGTTGTTGAATGTTGTGATCTTTACAAATCGAGGGCAATCTCTTTTAGGGAGATAATCAAAAACTATTTATCACGTTAACATGATCTAATTACACCTGTTAGTGGGTCTGTCTGTTAGGAAAATGCTATCATCCATCTCAAAGGGGCCCTGAACTCTTGACTCTTGAGTCATCTTTCTATCAGTGTTGCTCTTAAAGTGGAAACTTGGTTCTATGGACTGTGTTGCTCTACCTGGCATTACTGTTCCTTGGTTGCCACCCAGTTTTCCTGAGGAATCCCACTGGACTGCTGTTCTCCCCCTCACCTCCCCCCTACCCCACCCCGCACACACCTTCTATTCTTATCCTGCTGAGAAATAAACAAGCCTCTAGGCAGCTTGGTCTTGCTCTTACCTCAGTGGTAAAAACAACAAGAAAACAAAAACAAAACAAAACCCTAAAAATAAACAACAAGCATCCCAAGCTTCTGCAATTGTGAGCCTACCAGATGTTACGAAAGTGAGCACACTACAAAGCTGTTCTATGATTCTAGCAGAGAAGAAGTCTTCGTCTTTGTAGGGTGTTTGAAACACTTGATTACTTAAAAAACTACAAGAATTTTCTTGGAGAGCTATAGTTCTACTAAAAGTGTTAGATTCATGAGCGGTAATTTTAATTAAGGGATTTATGCATTGTTCTTATTGCTTTCATCTCTCAAAGAAAAGCAGATAAGTAACTAACAGTTTTATAGCATTCCAAAATAGTATTCACAGTGCTTTCTCATGGACACTCTCATTTGAGCCTCACAACCTTGGAGGTTGGGTTGCAGACAGGGAGGATGTTTCCTGGCATCACTGAAATGACAATAGGGAGGGACTACATGTTCTTAAAAGAGCAGCCCTTCTACCACCACGGAGCAGGTCTAGGGGTTCCTCTATGTTCATTCACAAAAGACATGATCAGAAGTCAATGTCTTTGCTCACAGGAAACACGAAGCCACTCTAGGCATGGCTGGGTCATCAGAAGCTAAACAAAACAACACAATGGTTTAATCCACAATAAAGTAGAACGCTTAAAGTTCTTCTAATGGTGTCCTCAGTCACCACTGAGTACCGAGCATTCCTCAATGGATGTAAGGGAGTGTTCTCCACAAAGTAATTAGAGTAATTAAGAAAACAACCATTACAATTAGATTTTTAGAATCCATGTCTACGTCCCCTATGAAACGAGCGTAATTACAGATTCAATTACTCCTTTTCAGTGGGAATAGCTTAGGTTTTTCTTTTCTTTTCTTTCTTTTTTATAAATGCAAGATAATTATCTGTTCAGTTTAGAATCTCTCGGAAAGAACCTTGTAACCATTTTGGGATTCTCTGCACAACGTTCTTCGATTTTCCTACTGGAATGCAATTTCTCTGGGGTCAGATTTATTGTACTCGTGCTATTTTATAAACCAAATACTAGTAGGCACCTAAAAGTGGCTTACTCTGTATGTTTCATGATTTAATAAATACATAGACACACACAGATGCTAACTAACGAGGCACAATCCTAAAATAGTCATGAGGATGTGCTTATTCTATCAATCGTGGGAGATGAGAAAGAAAACCTTTTCTGCAACTGGAGTTCCTTGAAGGCTCTTGAAACATTTCTATTATTCCCTTTTGGTAACTGAGGTTTTACATTTTGTTTGGGAGGTCCTATTCAATTAGAAGCTTCATATAATATTAATATTGTTCAGGGCCCTGGCCAGTTGGCTCAGCGGTAGAGCATCGGCCTGGCGTGCGGGGGACCGGGGTTCGATTCCCGGCCAGGGCACATAGGAGAAGCACCCATTTGCTTCTCCACCCCCCACCCCCCCTTCCTCTCTGTCTCTCTCTTCCCCTCCCGCAGCCGAGGCTCCATTGGAGCAAAGATGGCCCAGGCGCTGGGGATGGCTCCTTGGCCTCTGCCCCAGGCGCTAGAGTGGCTCTGGTCGCGGCAGAGCGACGCCCCAGAGGGGCAGAGCATCGCCCCCTGGTGGGCAGAGCGTCGCCCCTGGTGGGCGTGCCGGGTGGATCCCAGTCGGGCGCATGCGGGAGTCTGTCTGTCTCTCCCCGTTTCCAGCTTCAGATAAAAAAATATATATATATTGTTCAGCATCCTTTTAATTTCCCACCCAACGAACAAAGAACACCTGGGTTCTTTCTCTTCACATCCTGAGTAACCCAGCGAGGTACTCCAAGCCTTTCCGTGACATGACAGTTGACACCTTTTGGGGTGAAGATTCTTGGGCTTGCCTTCTTGGAGAAAGGAATGACTGACAGAAGCACCAACCAGATAATTTCGCAGTGAGGCCTCAGCGTTGTGGTTAACGCTAGCCAGCAGGGAGTTTGATGTTTGGAGAAAACCAGAAATTCAGGAACCCTCTCAGGGACATTCCAAACCTTCAGTTAATTAGATTTTAATAAACAAGGTCATCTTTATTGGCAAGCTTACTTGGTAATTTAGAGGGTGAACCATTTATGATGCAGTCTAACTCACGCAAATGAAAAGGCACATAAATCCTCCCCTCAGAAGAAAGGCAATAAAATCCATCACCGTTAATTGAGGGACAGCAAATACTATCAAAGAAAGAAGAGGCCTGAACTTGTGTGGCTCTGCAAATCATGAACCATGCCAAACTTCATTTCGTGGCCCTCTTCTGGAGAGGATAAAACATTTGAGTGCCTTGGTGTTTTTTTGTGGATTCATTTTGCTCTTGTGAGAAGGGGAAATTGCCACATTCTTCTGATTGGGCAGCATGTCCAGGTTGCAAATAGTCTGAAAATGGGAAAGGAAAATGATACAAAGAAGCCTGGGGGAAGAAGATGTGGTCCTTTTATTTCCTTGAGGTGCCCAGTGCGTGGATGACAGAGTCTAACGTCACTTAGAGGCTGCTGTAGTATTAGTCTGCCTGGGCTGCCATTACAAGAGACCATGAGTTGCGTGGCTTACACAACAGGGATTGATTTTTTCACAGTTCAGAGGGCTGGGAGTCCAAGCTCAAGGTGCCAGGAGGGTTGGTGTTTGGTGCAGCCTCTATCCGTGGCTGCAGACAGCGTCCTCCCGCTCTGTCCTCACACGATCTTTCCTCTGTGCACACACGAGTGCTTGTTCCTCTTATAAGGAGACCTGTCCTATTGGACTAGGACTCCACCCTTCCAACCCTACTTAGCCATAAGCACCTTCTTAATGACACTATGTCCAAATACAGTCACTCACATTGTGGGTTGGGGCTTTAACATAAATTTGGGAGGACATTAATTCACAGTTAAGCTCATACAGTTGTACATTTTTTTATGTTGGGTTTTGGAAAACATTACTTCTGGGAGATGGCAGTAAGTTTTCTGAGGGGAAAAAAA
This sequence comes from Saccopteryx bilineata, assembly GCF_036850765.1. NCBI lineage: Eukaryota > Metazoa > Chordata > Mammalia > Chiroptera > Emballonuridae > Saccopteryx > Saccopteryx bilineata. The sequence goes on along the minus strand of NC_089491.1, from coordinate 346,341,412 downwards.
AGATACTCAGATTCCCAAATTTTGGGAAATGCCAAAATTTGGGAATCTGAGTATCTTTTTTATATGTATATTCTATAATAAAAATGTATATTCTATATATAAATGCCATATATTGGGAATCTGAGTATCTTTTTTATATGTATATTCTATAATAAAAATGTATATTCTATATATAAATGCCATATATATATATGGCATTTCCCAAAATTTGGGAATCTGAGTATCTTTTTTATATGTATATTCTATAATTCACTCTTGGACACTCAAAATACCAATGAGTATAATAAAACCTCTGAGATCCATCTTGGACTTTATTTAACAGAGCATCCTGTAAAAGGGACACCCCCCACCCTGGACACACACTAACACCTTGAGAAATCATGTTCTTGCACTGTACCAAGTCTGGGAAACATGCTTGCAGCATTCTATGGGTTCTCTAGTGCAAGTTCAGTGGCAAAGCATTTATAGGACTTAAGAGGCAAGACTAAAAGACAGAAAAGTGGAGAACACCCGTGAGTGGTCTTTATTAAAGATGCCACATCTATAGCTGCACACTTGCCACCACCACACAAAGATAGTGTATATGTGTTCATACACAACCAGTACACCACAACTCTTGGATTTCTCTTAATAAAGCCCGTTAAATCAGTTGTCCTTCCTTGGGAAAAGAATGAGAAGCTACTTAATCCAGAAGTCCACCCACAGAGCAATGATAAATTGCGATATGTGTGTGTGTGTGTGTGTGTATTCACATAATGGAGTAACACTCAGCCATGAAATGAATGAGCCATACAAAAACACAATGAATCTCCATTCAAAAAAAATAACGTTGAGGAAAAAGTCAGACACAAAAGGAGATGTGTTGAATGAGTCCACTTACATGCTGCTCAAGAACAGGCAAAATTAAGCGAGGTTACAGAAGTCAGAATAGCAGTGACTTTGGGGAACACTGTCTAGGAGGGGCACAGGAGAGTCAGTAAGCTGACCATGTTCTACATCCCAATCTGGGTAATGATGTCATGAGCAAGAAATGATTGAGCTGTCCATCTATGATTTGTATGCTTCACTTCACACTTTTTTTTTCCTACGAAAATTATAGCTCAAGATGGAAAATGCACTGGTGGCTTGTCATTGCCTTTCTGAGACAAAGTCTTAATTCCCAATCCTGGTCCCTTCACAATGTAAACCCAACCTCTTCTTCCAACATTCCATACGCTCTGGAAGTTCCAGGCATATAAACTATAACGTAGTGTCCACTCCTTGACTCGTTGCCACGTGAACTACAGTATTTATCATTTTACCTAGTTTCTTCTACTTTTCTCTAGACATGCAGTTCCCTTTTCCAGAATGCTTTTCCTGCTTTCCCTGGCTATCGGAATCCACTTACCCCAAGTGCCCGGTTACCCTCTCATCTGTGAAATGTTCCTTGACATCTCCGAAATCAATTAATCACTTTTCCTCTGGGCTCTCATAGTGATTTATTTTCACAAACAATATAGTTGTGGCTGGCCATAGGGTAGGAATTTTTTGAGACTTGTTTGGTTTTAAATAGTTACCTCTTTTGTCTGCATAGTACATTCCTATGATAGAGCCTCATTTTTGGATTGAAGCATGTGGCCAAACAAAACTATAACTCTAACGACACAGTGGGTTTTATAATTACTTCATTGTGACCTCCTTGAATAAAGATTGCCTTACTTATTTTTGTGGCCACTGGACTTGACCTTGATATCACAATGGTAATCATCTGTGCATGTATATAAATTTCAGCTTTCTAAAGCAATTTGTATAGTGGGATTACCATGGTATATTTCACTATCACATTTTTTTCATTGAGTGATCAGAAGGCAAGATTTGATAACATTGTTATAACCCCCGTATGTTTCCTGGGCAGCATGGTATTCTGTTTACGAAAAGAGGGTCTGGTGTCAAATTGTGCTGGTTTCCATGTCTTCCTCCCACACTGGGTGAGTTACCTATCTAAGGGAAATGCAACTGAGCTATCAGACTGTAAATGACTTAGCACCGTGGCTGTCACCAAGCAAGCATTCAGTAAACATTAGGCTCAACCACATGACACTGCCAATGTTCAACTGCTTTTGACACACAAAAATGGCGGTTTCATATGGTTCAAAGTAATTAAACTATCATCACAATCATCATTATCACTTCCCTTTACAACACTGTCCAACAAACAGTGTCTCATCACTTCCTTTTTAATATTCAGGACCACTAGAACAGAAATGGAATGCATGTGTAAAGAAGGCTAATTCTGCTTCAGGCTCATGCTTTTTCCCAGATGAGGCAAGATCTCTCTGTCAACAGCAGGGAAGAGTTCAAGACAGAGAAGGACAACTTAGTCTCTGACTCTTTCTCTGAGCTTGGCCGCCTCCTGCATGCCTTCCCCAAACTTAATGCCCACAGCATAGACACTGACATCCTAACTCAAGTGCACACGCTCTAATGAGAGCCAGGCGTGAATTTCTTTAAACGCTGTCTCTACAGGCTGACTTGCAACAGGACTCCTGAACTTGCTGAAACTTTCAGACAGGAAAACCTCCCTTAATCAACAAATATATATATTTTTCTTTTTCCATTTTTCTGAAGCTGGAAACAGGGAGAGACAGTCAGACAGACTCCCGCATGCGCCCGACCGGGATCCACCCAGCACGCCCACCATGGGGCGAAGCTCTGCCCACCAGGGGGCGATGCTCTGCCCATCCTGGGCGTCGCCATGTTGCGACCAGAGCCACTCTAGCGCCTGGGGCAGAGGCCAAGGAGCCATCCCCAGCGCCCGGGCCATCTTTGCTCCAATGGAGCCTTGGCTGCGGGAGGGGAAGAGAGAGACAGAGAGGAAAGCGCGGCGGAGGGGTGGAGAAGCAAATGGGCGCTTCTCCTGTGTGCCCTGGCCAGGAATCGAACCTGGGTCCTCTGCACGCTAGGCCGACGCTCTACCGCTGAGCCAACTGGCCAGGGCAATCAACAAATATTAAGTGAGAGTCAATGAGGTCCCAGGTTCTGCTGTGCGTCTGGTGGGGAATGAAAAAAATTAATCACTTCTAGATCCGATCTTCAAGAAGCAGATGGCTGACTAGGTGCTCTGTGTCTTGTTTATTTTTCCCTTAACTTTCCTTAATTAAATTAATATAATATTCCTCCTCCAAATCACATCAGAGATCTGTCTGTTAAGTTCTATTTGTTTTCTTTCTTTCTTTTTTATTTTTACTAAATTTCTGTTCCCTTGCCCTATTTTCTTCTTCCTTAGTATTCCATTTCTATAGTTCTTTAAGAATAAAGTTTACCTTCTCTGAATAATTTTAATCTCCTAATTTAATTCCTTTAATTAAGCCCAGATTCACTTAAAATAATTATAAGCATTCTTAAGGGAATCATGCATTTCAATTCTAAGTAGATAATAAATCCTCCATTACTGAGATTCTGAAATAAAAATCATAATGCCAGTGGCCTTAAAATTCAGAATATCTTGAATCTTCTGTTACAGAATGACCAATGAGAATAACCCACAGGGAATAACTAAGTTGTTCAAGCTAGGTACAGGAAGCGCGTGTGAAAGAAAATATTTTAATATTACCTGATAGAAGTACTCTTCTTTCATTCAATTTTTTTTTTAACTGGGAAAATGAGAAACAATATAACACTCCCAGGAAATTACACAGGAGAATATTTTCATGATTTTCAGGTAGAAAAAAGCTTCTTAAATTAGACATAGAAGACACTGCTATAGACCAAAGATCTGTGTTCCGCCAAGACTCACGTGTTGAAACCCTAACCCCCAATGGGGACGGTAATAGGAGGTGGGGCCCTGGAAGGAAGTCAGGTCATGAACAGGAGCCCTCGTGAATGGGATCAGTGCCCACATCCACAGGACTCCCTTACCGCTCCTAACATGTGGGGACTCAGCAAATAGCTGTCTATGACCCAGGACGGGGATCCACACCATACACAGTCTGCTGGTGACTTGATCTTGGAATTCTCAGTCTTCAGAACTGCAAAAAAATAAATTCCTGCTGTTTATCCGCCACCCGATCTACAGCAGCACAAACCAAACGGACGAAGACAGGCACTAGTTACAATAAGAGTAAAAAGACAAGCTGCAACGTGAAAGAAGAAATTTGAAATATATGTAATTGCGAAAAGGCACAAACCTAAACATAAACAGCTCCTACAGATGAATGAGAAGGAAGACAGACATACCAGAGGAAAAGTGAGAAAGAGACTGTAACTGTCACTTCTGGGAATTCAAAGACCCATAAAAAGGCGCTCAATCTCAGCATCAGAGAAATGAAAATTAAAATCTCCACAAGCCGCCATCACATAACCACCAGAAGAGCTAATTTTAAAAAATAATTGACATTACCCAGTGTTGATGAGAATATGGAACAACAAAACTGTCAGTCAGTCTTGTAAACATGGAAACTGGTAAAATTGCTTAAAAAAATCTCTTTGCCATTATCTAGGTTAAAGATTCACATGGTCTTCGATCTATCAATTCTACTCATAGATAGACTAGATTCCCCCCCCCCAAAACATGCTCATGCAAACTGAGAGATGTGAACAAGAATGCTCCTGGCTTTATTGGACCAGCTCAAAAACTGGAAATAACCCCAGTGTCAATCAACAGTTTAAATTGTGGCAGATTTATATGGTGGAACACTATTAACAATGGAATCAAGTGTAGCTGTGTACAACAATATGGATAAATCTGACAAATTTAAAATTGAACAAAAGCAATTCGGGCACATGATCCAGGCAGGGTTCCATTTTTATAAAATAAAGGAACTTGCAAACCACACATATGGTGTTGGAAGTCAGGGTCGTGGATCCCTACGGGCAGCAGGGAGCAGGGGCGACTCAGAGGGAACATGAGGGCTAGCCAGAATCCTGGTCACGCCCCCCTTTGTTTACCATCAGGGTGAGGGTTCCATGGGCAGTTCTGTGGGACAAATCACTGAGTTATGCACGTTTGATCTTGTGTACTTTCCAAGGTGTCATATCAATATCATAATAAAGAGGTTTTGCAAAAATAAATTCATAACATATTATGGGACAGATGGTGGTTAGGGGTTAGAAAGTTTTCATAGGATATATTTGCATAATTTCTGGCTCTTCAAGCAAGTACTTGGGTTTTTGACAAACATGGAAATTGAAAAGATAAACTAAAATCTCACCTGGAAGCCCAAGGTCATTTCAGCATCTGCGTGTAAGGAAGTGTACTAGTTCGCTAGGGCTGCCCTGGCAAAGTACTACACACTGGGGGGCTCAAACAACAGAGAATGAACTTCTCACAACTCTGGAGCTGGGAGGGAGGACAAAGTGCCGGCAGATATGGTGTCCTCTGAAGCCCCTCTCCTGAGCTGGCAGATGGCCTCCTCCTTGCTCGGTCCTCCCCTGGTCTTCCTTCTGTGCCTCATACATCTGCACCTAATTTCCTTTCCTTATAAGAAGCCCAGTTGTATTGGATTAGCACCCACTCTAACGGCCTCATGTTAGCTTATTCACCTCTTCAAAGACCCTACCTCCAAGGACAGTCACATCTGGAGTTACCAGGGGTGAGGACCTCACCATACAAACTTGGCAGCACACATTTAGCTCATCCCAGGAAGGGATGTCTGACGGTTCTTCCGCCTGGGCACGGAAGCCTTCGAGCCCAGCAGAAAAGGACCGAGCGCCTTCTGACTCTCCTCATCAGCTTCACAGACTAACAGCAAAATCTCCCGTGCATCTCTGCTGCCAACTATATCCAGATTTGAGCGAAATCAGAGGAGATGTAAACCTTTTTTTTTTTTTGTTCATAGCCCATTTAAATATGCCTCAAAAGAAAATAGATCCTCTCTGATGTGTTCTGCTTATCTCATTGAGGGCTTTTCTTTCTTTCTTTCTTTCTTTTTTCCCTTGCCAAAGAAATAATCCTCTTGAGATATTCTCTAAGAGCCCTTTGGAAAACATTATTGAAAAATATGCACATCAATATTCACCCAGGTATTTTGTGCTTCTTAAAACATAAAAAGTAACCAAATTCCATGTCATAGAACTCAAATTTAATAATGCATATTCATTGAGCTTATTCATATACAGTTATTATTTTATGGTAGTCAAAAGAACTAGTCCAAATGAGCAATGCATGTAGCTAAATAGGCCAGGGGGGATGTAAATCCTAAATTGTTTTCAAGATTTGCCATGCGCAAACCGTGATCTCATTTCGCTCTGAAATTCTTTCCTGGGGGAAAATACTTCACTAGGAATAGCTCCTGGGCTACCCCGTGCTTTGATTACAACCAGCAAGTCTCAGGTCAAAGGTGGATGCCCAGTGGTCCTTTGTCCTGTCCTTCCGGGACTTGCTGGGCTGAGGTCAAGTACGCATATAGCTCCTGTATCTCAGCTCTTGGGGTCCAAGGGGGAGCTTCCTCCAGGACAAGAGGGATTTCTGCTCCACCTGGCCTTTGACAGTGCATCACATGATGGCCGAGGGGTGAGCAGGCCCGGGAGCTGCTTCGTCCTTTGGTGCCACACAATAAAATCCATTTCCCCTGCTCCATGACAGAAAGCAGGGGCAGAAGTTCTCTCAGTGTGGCCTGGGGACAACTGTGGCCCCTGAGGACTTGTCCAGGGGCTCATGAAACGTGGGACCAAACTACTTCCTTAATAATACCGAGATGTTGTTTTCCTGTTTTTCACTCTAATTTCCTCAAGAGTGTAGGGTGGAATTTTCTAGAGGCCACATGGCATGTTATGAACCAGACTGAACGTGAGAACCCAGTTGCTTCCATGAACCCTGACATTCACAAGATGTGCAGAGCCACCCAAAGATGCCACTCTTCTCATGAATCATTTCTTATTTTGGAAGAATACCGTTTTTCCTTTATATGAAAGTATGCTATGTTAACAAGTTGTGGGTTTCTTTTTTTTTTTTTTTACAGAGACAGAGAGAGTCAGAGAGAGGGATAGATAGGGACAGACAGACAGGAACGAAGAGAGATGAGAAGCATCAATCATCAGTTTTTTGTTGCGACACCTTAGTTGTTCATTGATTGCTCTCTCATATGTGCCTTGACTGCGGGCCTCCAGCAGACTGAGTAACCCCTTGCTGGAGCCAGCGACCTTGGGTTCAAGCTGGTGGGCTTTTCCTCAAACCAGATGAGCCCACACTCAAGCTGGCGACCTCGGGGTTTCGAACCTGGGTCCTCCGCATCCCAGTCTGACACTCTATCCACTGCGCCACCACCTGGTCAGGCAGTAGGTTTCTCCTCATAATTATTTTTTGGTTGTTGTTGCTGTCTTATTGTATTTGAAAATAAATTAATATTTGCAATGTAGCTTTAATTTCTAAAATATTAAATACTGATGCATACACTGTACCATATTTTTCGCTCCATAAGATGCACCTGACCATAAGACACATCTAGGGTTTTAAGAAGGAAAATAAGAAAAAAAAAACATTCTGAACCAAATGGTGTGTTAAAATATTTAATAAAATACCATATTTTTTTCACTCCATAAGATGCACAAGCATTTCCCCCTCCACTTTTGGGGGACAAAGTACATCTTATGGAGCAAAAAAATACAGTATATAAATGAAAGCTTTTTTTGAGCCTCACTGTTCACAACTGGAAGGAGATCCCGAGACACAAATAATCTGGTGACCATTGCTCCAGAAGACTTCACGGCAATCCAAATAACGCGTGAAAAAGAAATGTCCAATGACGTGTATCGCTCTTAAAAAGAACTCTGACAGTCCTTTCTGCCGTTTCGTTAATGGTGGGGAATTTGGTGTCTGGGGCCCAACTCTGTCACACCTTTTGGAGCCAGTGAACGGGAAGAGTACAGGGGACATGGCTGTTTTACAGAGACGTTGGAGGCCGAGTGGAAAGGAAGAAAACTTTGAGAGAGCTCTCGCTCTGACCATGTTTTGGGACGAAGCAGCAGAACTTTTTCTGATTCTGTTCCAGCTTCCGCCTACAAATCAGAAGACCAGCCGTGCTCCCAAGCGCACGGGGGAAAGAGTCACAGGCGTAATTCCAGAATCTAAACTCGGGAAGCCACGGCTGCTGAACTGCCCCTACACCCTCGGCCACCGGCCTCTCATTACTTCTGAGTTTCACCCAGACGAGTCCCCTGTCCAGCATCTAAACACGGTCCTGCTGACAAGCACACTTGCATGACAGGGCTCAGAGCAGACCTGATCAAATATTAATCCACACTCACTGTCTGAATAAGGGGCTCAAATAAAATGCCCACCTCGGGAAGGTGTGTTTTAGTAGAGTATAGTGCTTATCCTGAACTTTCCCCCAACAGCTGGATTATAAACCCCTCTGAAAAGTATTCTGTGCTCAAATTTCCTGTCATCATCGGACAGGCTGCCCTTCTGTGTGTGAATTTTCAAGGGTAGTATACCACTATATAGTATGTAGCTTTCTTTTTCTAAAATTTTTTTTTTATCAAATATAGTATTTTTTTTTTATTAAATAAAGTATTTATTCCTGGATCACTTATTAACATCTCCCAAAACGACTCTGGGTAGAACAGTTTGGGAAATGCTGCCTTAACCTAATAAGACAGCTTTAATAGGATTTCAGGAATTCGAAAAAAATAGTGACTGAGGAATTTTTGTTTCCCTGGGTCACTTTTTCAAATGGTTTTACTTCCGTCAATAGTAAAAAGGTCATTGTTGCACCGGGACCCCTTATGTGCACATAACCGAAACATTACTAAAACAAAATTTTGCAAAGTCTTTGCACAATATTTTAAAAGGCGTGTTGGTTGCAGGCCACTAAAATGATTTCACAGTCTGTCCAATGCCGTAGAGGACTCCATCAATGGGTAAGAGGATCAGGCCATTTTAAATTACTCATCATGTGGTAACATGATGTTGAACCAAATGGGAAAAAGTATACTTGCCCTGTCTACTTGTTGGGGTTAAATTGTAAAAATTGTAGGAAAGCACTTTCAAAAGTGCTAAGCATTTCACATATAACCTACTGTCATTAATTAAAAGTTGCTTGATCTGTGATGCATTTCCAAAGACAAGGAGACTATTCAAGGACAGATTTAAGATGGGACCAAAGAAACTGGAAGAAAGAAAGTAGTGTGAAATGATCTCATCTCCTTTCACTGAAATGACCTCTCCTAGCCAACCATTCCCTGTTAAACTTACCACTCCAATGCAACTGCAGAACAGTATCAGCCTAAGGAGTTTGAGGTCTTTTGTTAAAAACAACGTCCCTGCCTGCCCCATTCTTGCCCACCTGGCCAGTGTTGATCTAAGAGCTGAATGACCTTAGATTTGTAGCTCCACCTTCCCGGTCACCCAAGAATGCTCCCCTTAGGGTCCTTGAATCTCTTTGTGCACAAGACTATCTATATGATGATCAGTTTCCTTCTACAAAATTACAAAAAAAAAAAAAAAGCAGCTTTTAAAAGCACATATTATTCTCTACAGAAATGATAACCACAAGATTCCGTTTCTGCTGTGTTGGATGAGTTATACAACCCTCTTCTAAAATTGAGACCGTGCCACTCTAAGTTCCCATCATAGCTTTCCTTCCAAGACCCATATTGCTCTGCATTTCTGAATTGCTCTTTGATTTGACACGATCTATTAGAGTATTCATTTGAATTCAGCTGCTGATACTCTATTCCCAACCCAGAACTGCTCATTCCTGGCTATTCTTAGCCTGTTGGTCCCAGATTTCCATACCTGTTCCTCGCCAGCATCACATAAACTCAGTCTGGGACACACACTCTAAAAAGTAGGCTCTTTCTTTTTCTTTTTTTCTTTTTTTTTTTGTATTTTTCTGAAGCTAGAAACGGGGAGAGACAGTCAGACAGATTCCCGCATGCGCCCGACCGGGATCCACCTGGCACGCCCACCAGAGGCGATGCTCTGCCCACCAGGGGGCGATGCTCTGCCCCTCTGGGGTGTCGCTCTGTCACGACCAGAGCCACTCTAGCGCCTGGGGCAGAGACCAAGGAGCCATCCCCAGCACCCGGGCCATCTTTGCTCCAATGGAGCCTCCCCTGCGGGAGGGGAAGAGAGAGACAGAGAGGAAGGAGAGGGGGAGGGGTGGAGAAGCAGATGGGCGCTTCTCCTGTGTGCCCTGGCCGGGAATTGAACCCGGGACTCCTGTATGCCAGGCCGACGCTCTACCACTGAGCCAACAGGCCAGGGCCTATTTCTTTTGTTATACAGAGGTTTGGACAATTCTCTCTCCACTACAAAGCCTCGTGATGGTTAGTTTTCTCTCTCCTCCTTCCTCATTACAGAAAAAATACCATGATTTACTCTCCAGAACAAGTTGTAAATTTACCTTTGTGTACTTTGCCCTACCATTGCCCTTTGAATCTCAGGTGTCCTTACATTCACCTGAAGAACGTGTATAAATGTCTTCCTCCCTACCTACAGGGCCCACTTGCTTACTTGTTGGTCCCTGGAGTACGGCGTTTGGGTGGAGAGGAGCTCACCCTAGCCTTGTGGACTGGGGTGTGGGTCTGCGTGTGCTCTCACAGTTCCCACAGGGGTGCCCGGAGACTGCCTGTCTTCCTAGGGCGCTAATGTTGCCCAGGGATGTTATAACATTAAAGGTCTGTTAAAATGTCAACAAACTTTGAATAAGGACTATTAGCAATGCAAATGTAAGCTTCCTGCACTTGTGAGAAGCACAATAAACAAAACTGCAAGGGCATTAAAAAAAAAAATCCTTTCCAGGGGAAGAGCTCAAGCTCTGATGTAAAAGCCAATTCTCGCGGGACTGAGGATATATAGTTCATTGCGCTTCCCTGATGTGCTAACCAACTGCGTAGATTGTGTAATGACGCAGTCACACCGAGAACAGCCTTCACTCTGCAAACTTAGTTCTTGGTGGATTACTGAACCTTCATTACTCCATTTGGTGTTCAGTAGCTTCCCATGCCCCAGCCTGGGCTCCGGCTTATAAAACTGAGGCAGGACAGTTAGAAGGCAGGAAAATTCCCTGGCAGGTGGGATGGGAAAGCTGAGACAGCCCGCTGATTCAAAATGGCTGCGCCCAGCGCCCTGACACACCTGCCTTCTTCCCCTTCACACCACCAGTCCCCTTGAGCATCAAGCATCCAGGACAATGAGGTTCTGATCAGCATCAGATAATCTTAGGAACAAAGCCTGAAAGGTGGGAGGGCCTGTTGGCCACAGAGACAAAGTTTTGATCAAACTGGAGACAGATAACTTCTCGGCCTCAGTTGTGTTTCAGCACCAGGCCCAGAAAAGCAGCAAAACCAGGGGAGTCAACGCCATGGCTGACCTCAGGACCAGAGGCAATGACCAATGACCCCTACCCTAGCACTGACCAATCAGCAGAGACCACAACCCTGAAAGGACACACCTGAAAGTCTGGTGAATATTCTGTTGAGGTCCTACCCTGAGACCTCCCCTAAAAGTCCTGCCTTTAGAAAACAGATGAGAACTCAAGACAAAGGACCCAGTGCACCCTTGCTCTTTCTCCAGAGCAAGCTCATGCCTTCTTCAGGCATGTATCTTTGTTTTCCTTCCCCTAAGCTCTCAGGCTGTCCATGAGACTTGCAACCAGGGGAGCAGTGGGCAGCGGCAGCTTGTCCCGGGCTCACCCCCGGAACCTGTCTCCAAGGGCCCTTCTTCTGCCCCTGTAACTTGTTTCCTGAGTCCATGCAGCCCAGCTTGCTCACTTCTTCTGCCTTTCTTTCTAAACAGCCTCCTTGAATCTTCTTTTTGAATGTACTTGTGCTTTGCATGCTAAATAAACTTCCTCTTGCACTAGAGTTCTTTTCTCCGAATTCTTTATTTGCTAAGCTCAAGAACCAAGAGCCAACATCACCAGTCACATCACCACTCAGATTCTGCAGAACCGGGGGGGGGGGGAGGTCCACAGAGTCATCTCTTTTCAAATGACTCCCCTGCTCCTCCACCCAGTGACGGGTGGGAGTTGGGACCCAACAGGAAAATGTCACTTGTATTTGGTTTCTGAGAACAGGCTAGCTGACTCTGTGCCCACAATAAATACTGTTTTTCTTCTTGGTTTTTACTTCCAATTCCAATTACAGATCCTTCTTTTTTCTTAAGGGCAATTACCAGGTTTCATCTATTTTCCCTAGACCTCAGCTCAACCATCAGTCGCAAATGAAAGCCTTTATTGAAGCTTTTTAGGAAAGTTTCCTGAATCCCGCTTGGGTTTCTTGACTTGCAGCACAAAGTCAAACTTCAAGGAGGACACAACAGCTTCTCTGACTTCATCTGGTCTGGAAGAGTTTCATCAAACCTCCCTGATCTTTCTATATCTTAGAACGTCATTGAAGTCACTAGTTCTGTTTCTTGCTAAGAACCAAGTTTTTTTTGAACTCCTTTTTGGGAGAACCACCAGCTACCTTGAGCTAAAATTCACTCACAATGATGTTTCTATGTATAAATTTCTTGTCAGGAATATCTTAAGCCATACAGGATTACTTTCATTCATTCCATGACTTTGGAGAGAGGATTCTTCTTTTTTTCTGTAAAAGACCTAAATATATACATTCTGTTCTGTGTGATTCTGATTATTTTGTTTGCAAATTGAACTTTTTTTTTTTTCTTCTGGAATGGCTAGAATGAAATCCTAAATACATCACTGACCATGTGTTAGAATGAAAGAGATTTCATAATGGATTTTGCACGAACCATGACCAAATCGGCATAAACATGCATTTGAGAAGTGGAGTTAATCTTTAAGATGTGTTGCTTCTGCCCTCCCCTTCCTAGATTATGAAGCAAGTAAAAAATTTGTATAGAAACAGAATTTAATTTGGCCACTGTTCATTAAGCCAATAGAGACCATGTTTTCTTTTGAACCTTAATAAGCTCTAGGAATGATGAAAAGCAAACAAATCCCAGTTTGTTTAAAAAAAAAATAAATGAATCGTTTAAAAAACAAACAAACAAAAACAAAGCCGTTTCCAACTTAGATTCACTGAGCTCTCTCTGTGTGCAGGGGATTACTGATTTTGCATTCCGTGAAGGTTCAGGATTTTTCTCTGTCACGGGAGAGGTCCGCAAGGACTGAGCGCACCCCGTGGTGGCTTGGTCACATCTCCCACGACCGCAGCCGCTCTCTCTAACACCCACACTGCCCACCAACAGCTGCTAGTCAACAAGAACAATTCTGCCCTCATCAGAGAACCATCCCTGTCCACTGAGGGAGTGTAGGACAGGCCATCCTAAAATATGCCACCTTGGTCCATTGATTATTTTGAGCTCAAAGCACTTGAAAAAAGAGCAGAGGAAGACAGAGACTTCCTCAGGACCCCTCTGTCTGCCGCAAGGCAGATCCACCCAGAGGGGCTTGGTGGTCATCAATCCCCCCCCCCCCCAGGAGTCTCGTCAACCAGGGGAGACTGACTCCTCACAGCAGAGGAGACTGAAAGTTCCCACCACACCCAGACAAATGCTGTAAAAAATAATCATTTCTCTCATCTATTCTTTTAAGAGCCATTCATTTTTTTTTTCCCTAAAAATAATTTGCTCTTCTGTAAGTTGTCTCCATCCCTCCTCCCCTCCCCACTTTACCAATTCGGGGAGTATTCACTTTTTGTTGTGATGCCCCGTGGACGGAATATTAAAAATGAACAAACATGCATACCTTTTCTCCTGTCAATGTGTCTCTGCCAAGAGGGTAGAGGGGACGTCTTGCCTTCCCTATGAGTCAAGCCAGCAGAGATTTGGCCCCACCCCTGCAAACCTCCCATAGGGAACCTCCCACCATCATTGGTGTTAATGCTACCCTGGTTGAGTTTCTTCCACTCGGCCCACCTGTTCTGGTTTATTTGGGGGCTACGACATGGTTCTTCACTTCCTGCTGTTTCTTGGTCTGCAACCTCCCCCATGTCACTGTCTCTTGGGTTTTCATTCACACTGCGGATGCTCTGTCCATGGCTTACATTAAACCGCAACGGAAACGTCTCAGCAGAGTGTCAGATGGGCACTTTGCCTCCCTGCCTGCCTAACCTCACCCCTGCCGTATGGGTGCCTTTTCCTACTGGAAGGTGAGCGGCTAGACTTGTCTACTCTGCTGATACGCTCTGTACTGAAGACAGTGGCCTACCTGAGAGGCAGTCCAGGTCTTGGTTTGCAGACCTTCACTGCTGCGACCCTGTGCTGTGTGTTTAGGGGGTCAATTAGAAAAATATGAAAAAAAATGGAAAAGGCAATCGGGAAGGGAGTTCATACAAGGCACCCAGGTGGGGGAGAATAATGGAAATAATATTTTCAAACCATCTTTTGGAATCCCAGTATGTGTGTGACTGGCTACAAGGAAAATTTTCTGTGTGATTATAAACTGTGCTGCTTCCTCCCCGCCCTCCTCCCCCAGAGGCTGCAGACAGGCTGACAGGCTCACATAAATAATTCATTTCTCTTCTCTTATTCTCAGGGCAATCAGTGCATTTCCTTCTCCTGGCCCAAAAGCAAAGCTTCTTGAGTCCTCAAATTTATACTTGACCCCTTCAAACCACAAATTTACTGAGCTCCACAGCATTTCCGCTTTGCACTGTAAACACTGAATAAATCGGACACACATACACAAAGAAGAACAATGATTTTATTTTAAGAGTTGAAAAGGCCCAGGAAACTTCACTCCCCTCTTCCCTTTCTTCTCAATTATCCCAAATTGATTTTAAAAAATCACATCTTGTTTTGTTTCCTAGAAATTTAAATTTTATGTTAAAATTTTATCCACATTTACACCCATCACATTTGCATAGATCCAAATCAGTCAGTGGCAAAGGACATGGATCTTTTTGAAAACATTTGCTGTGCTTCTACCAAAGAGAGAGAGAGAGAGAGAGAGAGAGAGAGAAAGAGAAAGAGAGAAAGAAAGAAAGAAGAGTAAAACCATTATAAAACACCTCCTGAGAGGAAAGACTTCTTTTTCCCCATTGATTTGTTTAGCAATTTGGATATAATTCTATGCAATCTATTGAAGTTGTGCAATGCAGAGAAAATATTATGCATTTCACCTTAATATATTCCTTTTGTGTATTTCAAGAACTGTGCCTGGAAGCATCAAACCTTAAATTATTCTGTAATTGGCAGGCAGCAAATAGCATTTTCAAGTTCCGAGCAGTGCCAAGGCCAAATGGAAGAAGACATTTAGAATGGCCGTGCTTACCAAAGAGTGTAGCTTGAAAGATGATCTACCAGTAGAGCTATAAACACAATGGCACCAACAGTGGGGAGAAGAAAGAATTTGTTATCACCAAAGTATTTCGCTTTGCAAAATAGCTGAGAATCCCTCCTCCAACCCTTCAAGTGTAATGACCGAGCATAAGTCATCATTTGGGATGAACTTTTAAAAGAAATTCCAAGCACTTTAAAACAATGGCAGACCAGAAGTGTAATTACTGATTTTAATTTTCCCCCTCATGTGTTGCCTGGAAGGGTACCTGGTAAAACTTAGTCCCTCATCAATTTACCTCAGCTTGTAAGCATGGGCATATGTCTCCTAACTTTGTATTCTTTGCAATTAGGATTTTAAAGAAATCTTGCACATTGGTCTTGTCAGAAACATGAAATGGTGTTTCTTTCATGTGCTGTCATTTTCCTGTCTTTTTAATTGCTTTTAAATGACAACATCTCTACTTGATGTATCATGAATATCTTGGACTATCAGGAGTCAGTGCAGACTAGTAACAGTACTTACATTCTGAAACACAGTATTGACTTAACATGAGTGCCCATGGGTGGCTTGCATGTAACAGATATGGGCAACATTTTATACTTTTATATATTTCTAACAAATAAACCTATTACACTGCTTTGATTTTCAAAATGGTGGAAAGACAAAAAAATGAGAATGAGAAGCCAGTACACTTGACCTTCTATTGAACAGACGATCCATTAGCATTTAGGAATAAATGTAGGACTTCTAGAAGTTATTCTGCATGGAGGTCGGACAGACTGGCAAAGTCCCACAGTGAGTATGTCATTCCAAAAAAAACATTTGATTGAGCCGATCATAAAGTCTGTGTTGACATACTGGGACATAGCTGAATGACAGGGATGCTCGGTGACTCTCCCCTTATTGACCTGGTGGAGAAAAACTTTGATTGGTGTTATGTGTCACCTGTTTGTCCTTGGCCTCCTTCTGTTTAACATTATGAGCAAGACCTTGGGAAAGAAGTCATACTCATGAAATTTACAGATGAGCCAGGCTTAGACATTTCCATACACTTCTCAGCAAAATCAATATGCTTGAAATAGATTAGAATAATAAAATAACGATATATCACATAATAGGATTAAGTGGAAACTTTTTCTTCTTCTTTTTTTTTTTTGTATTTTTCTGAAGTTGGAAACGGGGAGAGACAGTCAGACTCCCGCATGCGCCCGACCGGGATCCACCCAGCACACCCACCAGGGGTGATGCTCTGCCCACCAGGGGGCGATGCTCTGCCCTTCCGGGGGCATTGCTCTGCTGCGACCAGAGCCACTCTAGCGCCTGGGGCAGAGGCCAAGGAGCCATCCCCAGCGCCCGGGCCATCTTTGCTCCAATGGAGCCTTGGCTGCGGGAGGGGAAGAGAGAGAGAAGAAGGAGGGGGGCGTGGAGAAGCAAATGGGCGCTTCTCCTATGTGCCCTGGCCGGGAATCGAACCTGGGTCCCCTGCACGCCAGGCCGACGCTCTACCGCTGAGCCAACCGGCCAGGGCCAAATGGAAACTTTTTCTGATCTAAATTCAAAGTCTAGAAAAGAAAGATAGGACTGGACAAAATTCACTTCACATAATAAAAATGGTTGGAAGACTTGACACAAAAATGCTTTTTGCCAGGCAGTGAAAGAAATGAAGTTGTATAAAAAGTGAATCTAACTGTTGTCATAGATGAAGGATTTGGTATCCAAAACAAAGCAAGATGTGTATAGGTCTGCTGTATTTGGCCTTCATCAGGATGTACGTGGACATCTGCATTTATTTGTGGTCACCACACTCTGTAAAACAATGACAAATGTGATGGTATGGGGGGCGGGGAGAAGGACGATTCTAGAATTGCTTTGGGAACTGGCAATTTTCAGTCTGAAGACACTTTAAAAAAGACTGGACAGTTGTTTTCATATACTTGCAAAGTATACCAAATAAGAAGTACATGTCTTTGTTCATGGTGGCCAAGACATGGAAACAACCAAAAAGCCCTCCAATAGATGACTGGATAAAGAAGATGTGGCACATATATACTATGGAATACTACTCAGCCATAAGAAATGACAACATAGGATTATTTACAACAACATGGATGGACTTGATAACATTATACTGAGTAAAATAAGTAAATCAGAAAAAACTAAGAACTATATGATTCCATATATAGGCAGGGCACAAAATTGAGACTCATGGACATAGATAAGAGTGCAGTGGTTACCAGGGGGAGGGGAAGGGACGAGAGGGAGGGGTGGCGGAAAGGGGGACCTCTAGAAGTTATTCTGCCATAAAGAAAACCAAATATCCCTGGCCGGTTGGTTCAGTGGTAGAGCGTCGGCCTGGCGTGCAGGAGTCCAGGGTTTGATTCCCCTCCAGGGCACACAGGAGAATTGCCCATCTGCTTCTCCACCCCTCCCCCTCTTCTTCCTCTCTGTCTCTCTCTCTCCCTTCCTGCAGCCAAGGCTCCACTGGAGCAAAGTTGGCCCGGGCGCTGGGGATGGCTCTATGGCCTCTGCCTCAGGCGCTAGAATGGCTCTGGTTGCAACAGAGCAACGCCCCACATGGGCAGAGCATCGCCCCCTGGTGGGCACGCCGGGTGGATCCCGGTCGGTCGGGCACATGCGGGAGTCTGTCTGACTGCCTCCCCGTTTCCAACTTCAGAAAAATACAAAAAAAAAAAAAAAAAAAAACCAAATAAAAGGTGACAGAGGACGATTTAAAAAAAAATATATACTTTTTGTACTTTTTTTCCCTACACAGGGCAGAGTTAGAATTACTAAGTTATAGGAAGACAACAGTGACACAAAGGAGTGTTAAAGCCTCCAACATATTGATCTGCACTCTGACTAGCCGCAGGAGATGCTGGGAGCGCAGAATGGGCTCCTGGAGCACCTGGTTGGAATGTCATGGATGACATGCCAGCAAAGGGTGAAAATTCAGGTGAAATCATCTCCAATTATGATTTCAGTTAATCATTTTATGCTTTCTTAAGCAACCTGTCTTCAGAGTTATCAGGAAACATTTACCTATTTCTTTTTTGGCTTCAAATATTATAACTTAAGACTATGACATGCTCATTTATTTGTTCCGTGGCTTCTTCTAAAGGACTTTCTCTTAGGTTTACAAACTCACTCTCAGTGAAGCTGGTTTTCAAAATCATTTTGGAGCCGCTATTGCACTGGGAGCTTTGCTCTGCATTCTGTTCTCCCCACCTGAGGCAATAAGTCTGGATCACTCTATATGTATTGGTATACTGGGGTGTAAAATTGTTTCAAGAATGATTTTGAAAGCTTTGGTCTTCTTTGTTTTGAAGTAGTTGTGTGGAAAAGCAGAATTTATAGCTTT
This sequence comes from Saccopteryx bilineata, assembly GCF_036850765.1. NCBI lineage: Eukaryota > Metazoa > Chordata > Mammalia > Chiroptera > Emballonuridae > Saccopteryx > Saccopteryx bilineata. Next base: position 346,322,881 of record NC_089491.1, on the reverse strand, counting down.
GAAGGACACTAGGGGTGACTCAGGTTAAACTAAATAACTCTCAGACCCAAGTGGGAAAAGAAAGAAAACCTTCTGAATGGGGTATCTGTTTACTTTTCCTTGCAAATCAACTGTTGTGTGTGTGTGTGTGTGTGTGTGTGTGTAACTAGAAATGGACAGCTGCCTTTACTTGTGATCAGAATAGGATGATGTTTAGAAAGCGCCTTTGTTATTCATCTCAATGCCTTTAAATACCCCCTTTTCCTGTCTGGAGTTTCCCTGCTTGGACAACAGGTATGGGACCACACAATTCTGAGTGCAGTTGCTAGAGGACTCAGGTAGATTTTATTATTGTTTTTATTTCATAAACTTAAAAGCATATGGCTTCTTAATTAAATCCAAGTACAATATTAGCTGCTTCTCATGCCTTTTTTTAAGTACTTGCCACATATTATAAAATAATAATTTATGTTACCATCTTTTTATTGTTTAGGGCTTTCAGAAAAGGCCATCTGATGCAGGAAAAGCAAACATAATAATAGCTCTCAGTTCTCACCTCTGCCCAGGAATTAGAGTTGCAGAAGTAATTAGACACGGGGTCAAAACTTAGCTGCCAATTTGAGGACACAAGACACACACAGAGAGGGATGTCCCTGCTGCAACTCACCTCCCTCACCCGAGAAACAGGGACAAGTCTCTTACCTCCGAGTACTGTCCTGAGCATGAACCGTGGTAACCATCTGAGACCCCTGCTGTACAGCGGGGTGCTTATTCAGGGTAACCACTATCATCACCGTATGATCATTATGATCACGCAGTACAATTTTAAAGGACAATTAGAATCTGTAATCCAAAATCTCTCTTATTTAATGATTATGGCTGAGACAGCAATCTCCAAGTTATGGGAGAACCAATCTAGGAAGTTCTTAATACTCAGTCGAGTTTAGGAACTGAGAGTGTGAAGTGGCTTTTCAGTATCACCCAGGGAAGTAAGGTGCGCACCCCCAAGTTGTTGCTTTTGTCCGGTGGAGTCAGACACAATCTGAAATGTGGGGTCTGCACCAGGAGGTAAGGTAATGCCCATGGCAAGAGAAAAAGAGCACGGGGCGCTTGTAGGAAGGGCATCAGCAATAAGGTGCCAGAATGGCTATGGGGGAGGGGGATTCAGATGGCCAATAGCCTTAGGAAAACTCCACCCTCCAGCTGTGCCTCACTGATTTTATTATGTGTGTCTCATACCTGTGTCGACCCCTAATGGGATCCCTGTGTGTGTTGCTCAGTGTGGTCACACCACAGGCAACCCGTGTCAGATGGACGTGCATAGGTTGGAAGCTGGGAAAGGCAACTTAAAGATCTTTGTAAGAAAAACGCCAAGGGCGTGGGGACTTGAGTTAGGACCAAGCATTCTAACAGGAGCCATCTGGTTCTGTCCTCTGACTTTTCCCACCGTCCAGGCAGGATGGATGGGCCAGCCACATCCTCCTTCTCTGAGATCAAGCCGTGAGGGATCTAAGAATAAATCCCTGGAGCACAGTCAGGTGTGTGGGAATCCCTGTGCTGATGGTGAAGGGAGGTGTGGGGGCCCCCTGGGCACAAGAAGGCCTGGCATGAATGGAGGTGGACCTCTCCGTGATCTGATGCCTCCTCCCCTGCCCGCCACAGCGGGCTCCCCGTTACCGTGGCTGCCGAAGCCTGTTCTCCCTCGTTCACACGTCTGTGCAGTTTTCGGTATCAGAGGAGCGTGGGAACCTGCAGGGCTCCATTTCCGAGTCCAGGGCTCAAAGGGAGGAGACAGGGAGCCAACCCTGGGGGTCCCTACTTAGAGTATCGTGTCCTTCAAGTCAATGTCTAAGCGTCAAGAGTGTCTGACTCACAGACCCGTGTTGATTATCAAGGGGATGGGGTGCAGCCCTGTTGTTTGTATTTGTTGGCTTTGTTTCAAGAAGATAGATATGAAGAAAGGAGGAACACCTATTAATTATATTCTCAAAATGGGGGGAGGGAAGAGAGAATGGAATGCATGTAGTCATTTCATACTTGGATGAAGCAAGACGGACTTCAGGAGACCCTCTCCACCGTACCCTTTCTCCTGCATTCCCTGTCGAACTGTTTATTCTTTCTCTGCATCCATATCTCAGGCGGCTGCAAATGAAACGAGCTTGTCTTTCTGTTGCCTTACCCTCTTTACAACCAGCCCCTCTCTGCAGTTTCAGGTTAAGCCGTCCCTGAGTGACCGGCCTACTAGCAATCCCACCCACCCTTTGGAACAGGTGAGGCTCCACTCATCTGGAATAGGTTAGTATTAAAAAAACAAAAAACACAGAAAAGTACAACTCTGGAAAAGAGACTGGATCTGCGAGCTCGCATCAGGCATCTAAAAATCACATCCTTCTGTTTTATTTTGCTTTCCCTGAAAAAGTTTGCTTTTTAAATATACTGATTAGCAAGACCTAATGTACAATATATAATAGAAGTCCTCATGTTTAGCTATTTTGGTGCAATTCCAAAAAAAAAAAAAATCAATATATGTTTTAATGGATAGAAAAAAGGAGTAATTTAACTAAAGAATTTTTTTCTTAGCCTCTCAAGAAGCATACTTTCAGCTGAACTTCTCCTAGTTCCAGGTAAGAGGTTTAGGAAGCTCAATGAGGAGTGAAGTCCAGGGTTTATAGCACGTACTGTGGTTTATCTCCTCTAACAGTCCGACATTCTGCATGCTACAACAAACACATACATAATTTCCATATAAACACGGCGACCACAAGGAGAAAAATACAGTTGGCCCTCCATATCTATGGGTTCCACATCCATGGACTCAACCAACTGGGGATGAGAAGTATTCAGACAAAAAAAACGTTACGTTCTTGCAGACGTGTGCTGTGTAGTTAGTTTTAGGATGGTTACTTCAGTGCTACGCACAGACTTTTTCTTCCTGTCATTATTCCCTAAACAGTACAGTATAACAACTATTTACATGACATTTACATTGTATTATACGGTAATTACTTTGGTGTATTACTTAGGTATGATAAAAAATTAATCTAGAGATGATTTGAAGTATATGAGAGGGTGTGTGTAGGTATTTGCTTATTCGAGGGACTTGGGCATTCTCGAATTTTGGTATCTGTGGGGGGTCCCGGAACCTGAACCCTCCAGATACTGAGGATTGATTGCAATGAAGTAGACAGAGCAAATGTATAGATGGTTTTTAAACAATTCTGAACAGAAGAGGTATACCAAAAAAATTTCCCCTAACATATTAAATGAAAAATAATACTCTAAAATAAAACTTTCCTTTTAATCATAAAATATACAACAAGAACAAAAATGTCAGGAGCATTAAAAAAATGCACCAGATATTTATAAAATTCACTAAACATATATAGAAGGATACGATTTCATCAGGAACCCTGAATCAAACTTTAAAATATAGTCTCTTGCATCCCCAATTTAACATAATTTTATAAACAATTTCTCATACCCAATTTCAACTCGCAAATGACCGAGAGGTGGCTTAGAATCCAATTTGGAGCAGAAGTAAATAAATACAGACGACTAAATTTCAGCCTCAGCATTTTTCAAAGAAAGATTTATCCAAATCTTTTAAATAAAAAGAATAACTTTGCTTTCATCAATGTCACTTTTAAACTGCATGGCCAAAGACAGGTCTAAATTTGCTACCAAAGTCAGCTCTGCAATTCAGTACATAGAATAAGTTGTGCCAAATGTCTTGAAATTTTAAATACAATAGGAGGGGGAAAATGGTTTTTGGCAAATGAACAACAATAGGTCTGGACAAATTACAGATCTATTGGCATTTCTAGCAGTTAAGTATTGGGGGGGAGGGTACTCACATATTGGGGATAGACTGTTAAACAAACTTTCATATTCTGGGCTTTGTTTGTGAGCTGCCTAGAAGAACCTGGGAGATCCACAGATTCTGAGACATCCACTCCTGCCATTTTGTGGCAACACGTGGTAACTGTAGACCCAAGTTCATGACTCCAGAGCAGGTGGTTATATTTATATCTGTAATTTCTTCTGCCCTCTTAGGTAAACAAAAACAAACAAAACCACCTTGACCTCGATGGGTCAGATTTCTGGTTCGGGAAGCATAACTTTTATGTTTTAAATCATGTACTGCTCATCACCGTATGCATATCCTGAGAGCTCAGATTTGATACGTTGGCCAGTTACCTTAGAGAGCCTCAGACCTAAGCATCACACCAATTAATTGCACTTTGGAGGAATAACTGAGTTCTACTGGCCATTATTCCAGCTGACGGAACAGGCTCTGAACAACCAAGAAACAGCTTCTAGGCTGCACAACCAGGTGGCAAAATTCGGTATCCATTAATTAAAACTACTTACTATATAAAGGCTCAAAAGTTAACCATTTAGAACAATAACTTTTTGCATAAATACAGATTATACCAAACAGGCACCCAGGCTGGAAAACCACTGATAAGACTGGTTTTGGAAATTCCTTCAGCTTGACTCTGGGGTCTGCTTACTGCATGCTGCAGAGAGAACTCCCTGGGCACCTGCTGGATCAGGAACAAGCTTTTAAGCTTATTTCACTCCATGAAATTCTGAAAGGATTGCACGTGTGCAGAAGAATGACTTGGGTTTAGAAATTTATTCTGTAAGAATGATGATATTAGCCAATTTACTAGCCTATAGTTGCCAATTCTTTTGAATCTAAAAGCTGTTGATGCATTCCACAATATTTGAAGTCATATTTAGCCCACTTTTCTCAGCCTTCGAGTAAATAAAATATATATATTTTTAAAAACAGAAACTCTATGGAGCTATTGATGTCTACAGTGTTTCAACTATTCTAACCAGACCTTAAGCTGTTTTCTCAGTATGACACGGTGCGTCGGCAAACCACCCAGGTTCGATGTGATTAAGGGAGATGTCCCATGCGTCAGACCGTAACTATTTGAGGAAGCAGAACGTTGTCCATTTTTCTTGCTTAAAAATAAATTTATCCACAAGAAGTGGAAATCTTAAAAAAAATTTCTTTATCTAAAACTAAACATAATAAATATAATTATGCACATTTACTTCTTTGAAGGAATGTCTTCCACCCTTTTTAATATATTCAATTTAGTTGTTTTATTTCCTTATTATAGTAAACAGTAAACCTTGAAAAATCTACTGTGATTACTTGGGAGCTGACTTTGGAGCTGAATGTCAATTTAAATTGCTTTCTCTGGCATTTATTAGTAATTCAATTTTACTCCGTGTAATTAACCATGGAAAGATAAATAATTCAAATAGAGAGGAAATATAGTCTTCAGACATCTCCAAATCATCAAAACTACTTTTAAATATGTCAATCTGTCTAAAGAGTCAAATTGCTTTATTACATGAATTTGAATCAATAAAATATCTTAAAAATACTACTTTCTTCATGTAGATTTCCCCTATGCCCTCAATTTTCCTTTATAAAAATCTTAATTTTTCCTTTCTCTTTTTTTTTTTTTTTTTTTTTTTACATTTTTCCTCAATGTTTGCAACATAAACTTTGGTACAAAGATTATAGAGTTTTCATGAATGGCAATCCATATTCCAATCAACCAAACTTCAATTCCAATTTGGAATGGATGTAGACCTAGTGATTTAACACATTCTAGTATGTAAAAAAAAAAAGATGTTGGATTTAATTTTATTTGAATTTTGGCTATTAGTGGTATTTCTGGTCTACAAACATCAGATTTTTAACAGTCAGAGGAGCAATATGCCAAGAAAAAGCATAAATGAGTTTCAATTCGCCTTGACAATATGATAGACGGCTTTCTACATTTTGTTATGTAAGAAAAGGGCATTTTCACTGTAATTCTTAATACAGACTCATTAAAATGTTAAAGTCCCAATCCCTGAAATCTGTGGCTTTAATGCTGAGGCCCATGAAGAAGGGAGGTTTCATCAAAGCCTTTCAGTCATTGCCCAGGGTCACCGGTGGGGAAGGCGGAAGGCGTGTAGGTGGTGGGGCTCTTCCCTGCTGTTCCCCTGCACCCCCAGGAGCTTTGTTTCAACCTCTTTTTGTACTAGGCTCTCAGCTAGGACCTGATCTGAAGTCAGGAGAGCCAGCTCAAAGGGCATTTGCATCTGCCTTAAATTCCAAGTGGAGGATAATTAAGTGTATTTGTTTTTGCAATGTCACCACCCCTGAATTCTTCCATGAAACATTTAATACCTTTTCATCACTCAAATAAAATTAGCTCAGTTGGGAAGGGCTGCACACGGTGTGATTATCAGTATATGACATTCTCTGGAAAAGGCACAGCCGTGGAAGCAGTAGACAGCTCAGTGATTGACAGGAGCTGGGGGGGGGGGAAGAGGGAGGGACTGGCAGAGCACAGGGAATTTGTAGGGCAGCAATAATGGTGGATACATGTCATTGTGCATTTATCCAAACCCACAGAATGTACAAAACTATGGGTGAACCCAAATGTAGATGAGGGACTCTGGGTGGTAACAATGTCAGTAAAAATTCAACTCTGTGACAAATGCACCATCTGGTGGCGGTGTTGATGGTGGGGGAGCCTGTGTGTGTGCAGAGGGAAGGGCGTCTAATGGAACTCTCTGCAGTCCCTACTCCATTTTCCTGAGAACCCCAACTGCTCCAAAAAAAAGAAAATAAAGTCCACTAACAAAATAAAATTAGCTTATCTGCAGTTTATGTGCAGAAGCTTCACAACGAACTTAGATTTCTTTTCCTTCTGAAAGGTTTACCAATGAATGATGGCACCTACAGTTAAGAGAAAACAGAGAAAGGGCAGGTGATTCACGGTAGAGTACGTCTCTGTGCTGCAAAGTCTGGTCCGTGCGGGGAATCTCGGGACGGAAAGAGAAGCTCAGCACTTGTCTAGGTGAACGTGGAGGAGGCTGGTGAGCAGCCACATACGGGCTGCTTGCAGCGAGGGGCCGCAGCAAGGACGTGGGGTGGGGGTTTAAGCATCATGGGGGAAAACAGAGGCAGCATCTGTGTTTTCAAAGAGAGAGGAAGGGAGAGAGAGAGAGCAAGGAAAGAGAGACAGGAACACTGATTTGTTATTCCACTTATTTATGCATTCATTGGTTGGTTCTTGTACATATGTGCCCTGACCAGGGATTGAAAGCGCAACCCTGGAGTATTGGGACAACACTCTAAACAACCGTGCTCCCCGGCCACGGCCTCATATGTATTTTTATACTCACTGAAATGTTGGCACTTTGAAGACAACACTGATACCATTTTACCTATCTTATTTTCATAATAAGAGTTCGGCAATGAGGGGTTCAAACTGGTCCCTTATCAAGCCCCAATTTCCATACATATTCTGTTCTGATTCAATCCAGCATTTGTTTGCCCTGGTTCCTCCCATTCACCGCCGATTAACTGTGTGGTCTTCGGGCAAGGTAATCAACCTCTCCAAGCCTCGGTTTCCTTCTTACAACCTGGACCTGGAACTGGTAACTACTTTATAGGGTGGTTGTGAGGATTACTAGGAGCAATGCAGACACAGTGCTTAGAACAGTGTCTGGCATTTGGGAAGCCCTCCGGAACAGCCCAGAGCAGTCCAACAGGAAATGCATTGTCTTGGGAACCAGCATTTCTGGAAGTGTGGTGATGAGTTTCAGGTGTGATGATTCGATCTTACAGGGTCAAAACTGCTTCGTCAGCACATTGCTTTGAACTTGATGACATGCTTTTTAATTTAATCCTTTTTTTTTCACAATTTATTGTTAGGGAGAATGCCATTTTTCCACCCCCAGAAAGTAGAATAGATCACCCTCTTTTCAAAGCACGAGAGGGAGAGGAATGCTGATGAGGAAGGAACCGCACTTTCTCATAAAGCTCTCTTGGCTCTTATTTCGGTTTTTTTCTCAACATCACTAAATTATCTACTTCGCTCAGGTCCATTTAGCATTCTGTTGGTGGGCTGTATCTATTTCAGGAAGCCGCAGCACCGCTCTGGACATCTGGCAGGCCCACACCTGATTAATCCCCTCTCTCTTTCCCGTCATCAATATTATTTAGAGGCAGTGGTCAAAACAATACTGACACTTTGCTGACATCCTCTCTGGTGCCCAATTACCTTTCTGTCATGATACAATCCACGGGGCAACAGGAGGAGGCTATACTGTGTGCCAAGGAAGATGGCACCGGACTATCCCCAAGACAGATTATAATACTACATCATTTTTATGCTCCTTTGGAAACTAGGAAAGATGTTTCCCTATTCCCATCGCCTTGGGGTCTTTGAAGTCACAGGGCTGCTCTCTGGGTCATGAGCCATCTAGCACCTGCCTGGATGAGCTTTGCTAGTGTTTCCTGTTTCCTGCTTCCTGTCCGGAGGCGACTCCCTGAGACAGAGCAGAGCCTTGCCTTATGCCCTTAGCCCTAACCCTCATATTGAAAAGTAGTTACCCTCCAAAGTGAGCTTAGCTGCTAGACTTCAGAGAAATCTCCTATTCAGATGCAACTTTACAGTAGAGAAAGCCTGGCCGGTGAACCTCAGGGGAGGAAGCATGGGGGATGAAGGACACGGGTGGTGGAACCCTTCTGAAATCCACTCTGGCACAGCCCTGAGACCGAAAAACACGCATCTGGGGCTGAAGGGGATTAGAACGTAAAGTTTCCTTTTTCTTTCTTTCTTTTTTTTTTTAAACAAAATTCAACTTGATGAAGATAACCTTCGTTAGGTAAAAGGACATCTCCATTTGTGTATCTAAAAAGAAAATGGAACGCTAGCTACCTGTTTGCACATTTTATTTTAAACACGCGCGTGTGCACACACCTTTATTTGAATATCGACTATCGTTTTGGGCAGATTAGCAAGAAGAGGAGTACGCCCTGATTGACGTCGTAGCTCCTCATACGCTCACAGTTCTGTAACAGGGGTGATGAGTAAGATCCCTGAGCTATGCAGCTTCAGTTATATCAGGAGGCAAAGGCATTGTTACCTCAAGTGATATCCCAGAAGGGTTAAAAGTATCATACAAAGATGAGTTTCACAGTATTCAGATCCATGAGAAAACAACAACAACAAGGCCATCATTTTGCACGTGGCTACCTGGCCAACGGCAGGAGGGTCTCAGTTTCATTGTGAGGCAGCCCCCCCCCCCCCACCACAGAGTTTCCTAGACACAACTGTCAATCCTGGGGCTGGAAACTATGCAAACTAAAAGTTTGCAAACAGTGAAAAAAAAAAAGTATGTATAATGGTTACTTTTCAGAAGATCCAAACTATCCAGCAGCTACCTGTGGGCGAGGAGGCTAACCCCACCAAATGTGCGTTTTCAACTGGAAACAGGGCGGTGGTTCAGCCTCCGGCACACCCCCTTGGTCATGGGTTATTTCTGGCCCGGGAAGAAAGCCCTCTACACAAGCCAATCCCATTTGAGGGTCAATGGCAAGGCACGTGGGAATAGCATTTGACTGGCCTTTCGAATGCTGAGCTGGGAACTGCTTCCTGCTTGGGACACAGAGGCTGTGCTAATGGGTTTCTGCCTCACTAATTCTCCCTCATGATGTGCTCATCTTGGCCAGGACACAACCGTCCAGAGAAACTCCGCAACGGGAGAAAGGCACTTGGTGAGTGGCACATGTTCACTGGTAATTCCATTTTGGAACGGCTAATTTCAGACGTGATGATATAGCTCATTGAGTCGGGCGACGAGAGACCAAGAATTACCCACCGGTGGACACTTAGCTGAGACCAAGGCTTGCTTAATTAGGGTTCTGGCACTGCAGGTGGGAATATTTACTATATCTGTGAATAGTAAATCATAAGTGCTAAATGACATGCAGTCCCAGCAATAACCGTGTAGAACTCTCAGCATGGCTAATCAGGCAATCACGGAGGTGGTTACCATTCTCGCTGGCCATCACCGCTCCGCTGGGAGCCCGCGTCGCACACTCAGCTACGATCCCACTGACCGGAGCTCCCTTTCTGTGTATTTTACTCTAGCAAATAAGATTAAACGCTTACTCTAAGGGTAGAGTTCTTTCTTTCTTTTTTCTTTACAGATCTTTACAGAGACAGAGAGAGGGATAGACAGGGACGGACAGACAGGAACGGAGAGAGATAAGAAGCATCAATCATTAGTTTTTCATTGTGCGTTGCAACAACTTAGTTGTTCATTGATTGCTTTCTCATATGTGCCTTGACCACGGGCCTTCAGCAGACCGAGTAACCTTTTGCTTGAGCCAGCGACCTTGGGCTCAAGCTGGTGAGCTTTTGCTCAGACCAGATGAGCCCGTGCTCAAGCTGGCGACCTCGGGGTCTCGAACCTGGGTCCTCTGCATCCCAGTCTGACGCTCTATCCACTGCGCCACCGCCTGGTCAGGCAGTTTTTTTTTTTTTTTTTTAAATAAAAGACATATAACATGTTGTCTATTGTTTAAAGCTTTAGATTTAAAACATCCATTCAGTGAGTTAAACTATTGAATTCTTAAATCGTTAAAAAGATAAAACCAACACGAACAGTCTTCCTTGATCATGGCAGTGTCAGAAACCACTGGACTGGAAGTTTGGAAACCTGGTCTCAGCCCTCTCTTTGCTTCTCAGGTTTTTGGAAAGACATCATTTTTTGGAAAGTGATTTAAATTTTTCTTTGGCCCTAATTAATGTATCTGTAATTTAAGAATATCTGAATGATTTTAGCTGGAGTTCTAGTCAACATTAAGTAATAAAAGTCATATGCCCTACTGTTATTTTAATCATGCATTTATGACTACACTTTTCCAAATCTTTACGTGGATGGGGCAGGACAATCTACCTGTGTTTCGCTGGTACGAAAACTTAGAGAAGCCCAATGTCCCGTTGTAGGGCACATACGAGGGAAATGGCACGGGAGAAGCCTGGGCCCATTTTGGTGTCAGTCTATTTGAATCACATGATTCACCGTGATTAAGGTAAGATCGTTGAAAGAGGTACCCTTCTCAGCTGGACATGGCGTCTAAAAGCATGAGATTCTGTAGAACTCTCACTTTTACGGTTATTTTTACAAATGTGGTTTTGCATCTGCGGTATCACCTGGGTTTCTGCATTAGCTTTCCCTTATCCCGACTCAGCTGCCCCCTGTGGGAGGACAAAAAGGACCTGAGAGGCAGTGATGGGGGGAGCACACGCTCTGGGTGCCCCGGGACAGTGAACCAGGTAGGAAGCACTCTCTGCTTCTCATTGGGGAGGGGGCCCCCCAAAGCTGGCTTCCCAAAGGGGTCTCTGGCTTCCTCCCTGCTCCAGGACCCCCAGACAATGCTGTAGACGGATCCCTATGCCAACCTGCCTGGCACACTGGGAATGACTTTCCCCACTGACAAAGCCCTATGGGAAGTGGGAGAAGCAAGGGGCTCCCTGGAACATATACCCTTGATGTGTTCATCATGAAAGGCTGGCTCCAGCATCTGTTTCTGAGGTCGATGGCCCTAGGGGACCTGTACCTTCTCTTTGCTGGATGATCCCGGATGTATAATATATAAGGTTCTCCAATACAGCCTACTCTTCACCGTTGCCATGGGGATAATCTGACCTGAGACCTGCTGCACAGCACGTGGAGGACAGGAAGAGACCTACTTGCCACAGTTTAAGATTCATTTGCAATCTTTAAGAACTATAGTAAGCCTGACCAGGTGGTGGCGCGGTGGATAGAGCATCGAACTGTGATGCGGAGGACCCAGGTTCGAGACCCCAAGGTCGCCAGCTTGAGTGCGGGCTCATCTGGTTTGAGCAAAGCTCACCAGCTTGGACCCAAGGTCACTGGCTTGAGCAAGGGGTTACTCGGTCTGCTGAAGGCCCACGGTCAAGGCACATATGAGAAAGCAATCAATGAACAACTAAGGTGTCACAACAAAAAAAACTGATGATTGATGCTTCTCATCTCTCTCCGTTCCTGTCTGTCTGTCTCTATCTATCCCTCTCACTGACTCTCTCTCTGTCTCAAAAAAAAAAAAAAAAGAACCACAGTGAGAATGGCATAAGAATCGTAAACAGCTATGGCTCCCGTACTGCACACTTGACAGACTGTTCTTGCGTTCTATATTCTATGCAACTCTCACAAAAATCTGACACTCAAGACTTTTATTATATAGACAACAAATCTCAGTTTCAGCTTGGTTAAAAGTGTCCCACCAAGAACAGCAGCTCTGGGCCTGGATACCAAGTTTCCCAGTTCCAAGTCTTCCTCCTTCTCCACTGCTCCTGACAATTTCGGAATACACATCCAGAAATAACTATTCATCCCAAAATACAGAAAGCATCCATGAACTGGGTCCTTTGCTGGATGCTAGTGAATTCAGAGATGGGTCAGCCATCACTGAAAGCCTCCTTTCTGGTGCCAAATAGGGAAAGGAAAATCATTTTAATGGCTATTTAGTACAAACATATTCATTACGCTCTTCAGTCTGCTCTGGATGCCTCTGTTATGAGACATGAGACAAACTTTATAGGGGAGAAGGGGTGACGGTGTGTTAGCTGCTACTCAGCCAGAAGGAAACATGACCTGAGTGGTGTCCACGTCCCCAAGGAAGTATGAAAAGCCAGGGTGCAGTCGTATCTGCCAGAGGTGTGTATGTGTGAGTGCAGCGGCTTCTCACCTGTGATCTGAATTTAGGGGTGTCCTCAGGAATGTCTTCAGATGCAAATACATTTCCCTAAAATCTGTATTTCTTACCAGCAATCCCACTAATGGTGTCCCCCTCTGAGTTTAGACATGATATGATGCTAGTAACCTTAACTTAATATTTTCAAAGCTGAACGCATCACCCACCCGCTCCAAGCTTTATTCCTTAGCCAGATGTCTGGCCCTGCTTCCACTCCATGTCCAGGTGCCTGACGGGGAGCCTACCCAGTCTCCTCTCTTCTTTCTTGAATAGTCATAACTACCGAGTCCTGCAGACACCACTTCCAAAGGAGCTCACATATGTTTCCTCTTCATCCTGGTCTTGCCTTTGATGCCTGTCAGAGGTTACCATGACACCCCTCCATTGTCCCTAAGCACACACTGTATAACACAAATCACCACCCCTACGTTGCTCACTGTTCTCCTCTCTGGATAACATATGAACCCATTTCTCTGTGCCTATTTCCAAACGTACACCCTTGTTGCCCTGACCTCCTCCTGCTGTTATGTGTCTCAACACGCTCTCGGCATTTGTCAGCTGGGTGAGTTCCAAACCTTCCTGCCCTATGACCTTACTATTTCAACCCTCTTCAGCCTCTCTCCCCGCCCCCCATTGTATCAGTGTGGCCGAGATTGGGGCGCGGCGCCTACACTCACCACTGCTTGTAGTCCGCGTCGCAGTTGCAGTAGTACTTGGGGTCCGTGCAGTTCCGCTCAATGCCACAGGCGCATTTCTGAATGCCGGGCCCAGAGCCTCCCCAGTAGTAGTGCTTCTCGTTGGCTTTGCCAACCCACCAGGTGTAAGGGCTTCCATCTGCGAGAAAGGGGAGGAGAGGCGCGCTGAGACAGGACCAGGAGTGACCATGACAAGGTCTCCCTTCCCCCCAGTCCCCCCAGGTAGAGCACTGCTCTCTGGTGGAATGCATGTCGCTTACCCCTCATAGAGGAAGGTGTATTTCCATGATAGGAATAGTTAATTAAATAGAGCAGAGGGGACTGTAAGCAGTACAGGCATCTCTTTGCTTGGAAGAGACATTTATACTCAAGCTTCTGGGATGTAGCAGTCTGTTCTGTAAATTGGCCACCTGGGTGGGATATGTCCACAGTACACAACGATTCTGTAATATGCAGCTAAGTTCATGACTAGTTGTGCTTTTCTATGAAGTGACAGTCATGGATGTTATAGACTATTAGAGCCACATGCAGACTTCCATGGTGTCTTACGATGTTCTCCAGGTAAGGAACTTAGGTCTAGAAAGGTTAAGTAATTCTTTTACTCACAGAGCAGACTGGTTCCCAAACCAGAAGTCTGACATTCTATCTTACAAGACTTTGTACAATGCTCTTTGTACAATATACTTTCCTTTCTTATTTGGCCTATTATTCACTCATCCATCCATCCATCCATCCATCCACTCACCCACCCACCCATCCACCCATCCACCCACCCATCCACCCATCCATCTACCCATCCATCCACCCATCCACCCATCCACCCATCCACCCATCTAATCATCAATCATCCACTGAGTTTCCATTATGCTTCAAACATTATAAGAAACTCAGCAAAAAGTACAAATTAAGAATACATTTTAATAAGTATTATGAACACAGAGGAGGGTGAGTTAGGAGAAAAAAGGTCATGAAGGACGGTTCCCTAGAAGATGTAAGATATTTGAGCTACATCTGGAAAGTTGAGTAGGTGTTACCCAGGTGAATATGGACGTAAGAGGTAAGGGCTCCCAGGCAAAGGGGACAGAATGATAAAGTTCCTTACAAAAGTATACGTAGAAGCATGTACATCTATGGCGAAATAGGGCTGACTAGCATGTCAAAAGTCTTGGACTCAATGAAGTATCATGTGAATGATCACAACTTCTAATACATGGAGGTAAGTAAGGGCCGTACTGCAGTGGTGTAAGACACTGCTGTAGTCCTTCCTCAGATCCAACAGTCTTCCTTAGGAAATATTTGGTTAAAAAGTGGGCAATTGAAAGTCCTAGGACGGTCCTGGGACTGCAGTTCCGGTTGGTCAGTGCTTTGACATGGGGAAGGAGTCACTCAGGCATTCCCCTACTTCAGACACATCTCTGGATTTCCCCGTTGTATTGACTGAATTTGCAAAAGTTACTATTTTTTCCCCCTTTGGCATGACTATTTATGACACTCGGATTTAAAAAAATACATCTGATTGACAGTAGAAAGGGAGACTTTATACCCAGTCCCAAAGGGAGGAAGAAGCCAGCTCTTTGAGCTGAGGGTCCCTCGGAAGCCCTGTCTCCTGCCCACGTGGGCCTCGTCCCGGCTTCCAAGGGGCTGTGTTTGTTCTCTACGTGAAAGTTATTTTGCTTCTCCCTTTCCTTTCAATCAGAGAAAGAGTAAAACATCCAACTTCTGATGCTTCCCAATGTCACAAACACGATCAATAACAAATTCTTTTTCTTTTGATGCAGTCAAGAGTTTTTTGTTTTGTTTTTTAAATAAGGTTTAAAAGATCTCATTTTTGGAAACTATGAAGGCTGAGCCAGGCCATTCGGCCTATGAGCTGCACTAGGTCTCTGCTGATTCCGTCTCTGGCCATGTTACAGGAGGAAGGCAGAGGTGGATGTGCCAGGCTGACCGTGCAAAGGACCCTGGCATCTTCCAGGTCACCACCTGTTCCCCCAGACATAGAAACATGACCCAGACCCGTTACTCCCTCACTTACTGTACTGCATCTTTTCAAGCTGACCTAACACTGCATTCTCTTTCGCAAAGGCATTTTGGCTACGATCATTATTTTTGTTTCCTCACTAACACACCTGGTGGAGGAGAGGAAACAAACCGGGCACCCGGAGAACTGGAGTCAGTGGGTGGTCTGGGAGGACGCTCCCCTGCTCCGTCTGTACCTCAAATAATCAATGCGGGTGTATGTCTTAGAACCTCAGCTCCTATTCCAATAATTCCTTCCAATGAATAAACAATCCAGCAATGTTCAGTTTCATTACAGACAGCGGTGGTTAATTGTATGAACCAGAGGAGCTGGCTCAGTCTTCTGTACACAAATAAGAATGGCTTCCGTAAAAGAAGCGAGAGAATGATCAGCCTCCCCTTTGGCAGGAGACCCTGGGAAATGTGCTAAAGTGGGAACAGGGAGAGGGAAGCTAGCCGATTCCTACCGGCATCCTCTGGGAGTGTGGAGAAGCCCAGGAAAGGAAGTCTCATTGTCACGACGCTTGGACCGTGGGTCTTCCGGTTAGGAGCCCTAAGCTTTGCACATGGGAGATAGGCTCTGAGCTGATGTCACATGGCCAACCCTCAGTTCCCTGTAGAGATGGGATCTTACTAGACACCACGACGGGATCCAGAGGGAAGATATGCAGTAACTTTCTTCTTCATTCACTGCAAGGAGGTGACACACTAGTGACCAGGTAAGAGCAGCCCAATGTCCCATTTCTCCCCCCACCCCCCACCTCTTTCTCAAACCACAAAACTTTTTAGTCTTATATAACTAATGGTCCCAGGGAGGGTACAGCAAAATCAGGGCTCTTTTGCTGTCCCTCCTGGGCAAAGACGTTCAGTACAGTACACCGTGAGTTGTTGGGCTGCATCCACGTCAGCCACGAACAGAAGAAAGCCAATCGGAAAAACACAACCCCAGGGAGAGAGCAAACTGCATCCCTAGTTGTTAGCACGGGCTAATTTGGTTAAATTAAATCACTATCATTAAAATAAATTATTAATTTGGTGTATATTTGGTATGCAGCAAGGAGACAGTGATTCAACGTGCTTTGAGCAGAGAACTGCCTTATTCCAGGGCTATGCTAATGAAGTTCTACTTTTTGCTTTACGCATCATTATTTACCTGTTAATTGGCTTTAGGGGGAAAGTAGTTCAAGGCGTTAAAAATGAAAATATTTTTTTTTTAAGGACAAGAATAAGACCAGGTTAGAAAAGAACTAATTTAATTACTGACTGCCAAGAGTTCAAGAACCTTTCTAACCTCAGAAATATGTAGATTTCTGTTAACGATATTAAGTAGGTGTAATCACTGGGACAAGATTAGATAATGAGGAACCATATTCTAAGTTTACTGGAAGCTGAATTACCCAAGGCATATTGTATTAAGAGAGCCAAACATGGACTGAATTAAATATAATCACCAGACGCTTTGTACTCACTGAAAACCAAGCTTTCTTACAGGCAAAGGCTTTATTATAGTTTAGATGATTAAATTGGGAAAGGGGGAAAAAAGAAAAGAGACTCCTTGTTTCCCAAGACTTAAAGAAATAAATAGATCTCTGTTATTATTACTTTTTTCCAATTACAAGTTGTTGAAGAAAACACAAGGGCAAATGCAGAGGGCTCTCTTGTTGGAAATGTGGTGCCTACCTGTGATTTGCAGAATGTGTTCTTTGGACCTTCTGGGCTACATAAAGTAACTGATTAGTTTTCTTAAATAAATATTATCCTGGTTCCCTTTACAATGAGACCCAGTATGGTCACTGGGACATTTAATTAGTTCTGTTTTATCCACTTCTAGAGGGTATGAAGAACAATACCATGAGGGTTTAGAGCAGGGGTAGTCAACCTTTTTATACCTACCGCCCACTTTTGTATCTCTGTTAGTAGTAAAATTTTCTAACTGCCCACTGGTTCTACAGTAATGGTGATTTATCAAGTAAGGAAGTAACTTTACTTTATAAAATTTATAAAGCAGAGTTATAGCAAGTTAAAGCATATAATAATAATTACTTACCAAGTACTTTATGTCGGATTTTCGCTAAGTTTGGCAGAATAAATCTTTATAAAACAACTTACTATAGTTAAATCTATCTTTTCATTTATACTTTGGTTGCTCCGCTACCGCCCACCATGAAAGCTGGCATGCCCACTAGTGGGCGGTAGGGACCAGGTTGACTACCACTGGTTTAGAGTCTCCAAAATGAAAAACTTAACAGCATCATTTTAGCTTAATAAAACCTAGTTTCAATATACCTACTACTATCTAGTTATCTACCAATTCCATTAAAGACGCTCAGGGGGCTTGTTAGCTGAGGAAACAGAACAAGTACAAAAGCAGCAGCAACCTGTCTTTCAACACTCTGCTTAGCGCCCCCTGCTGGCAGCATCCTTTCAGCCCTCCCAGACCCTGCTGTCTGGCAGCCTCTGGTTATCCCAGCCCCCGAAGGTGCAGAATCCTATCTCTAGAGAAGCAACAGTGCTCTGAAAAATCCACCACTTCCTTCTCCCTTCTGAACCACCACAATCTTTTCTTTTCTCTGCTTTATCAGTCAATTTCAGCTGATCACTCTGATCTGATTACAGTACTCCATACCAAGGTATGGCTGGTGATAGTGTGCTTACTAAGGAAAGCCATCTTTAACTAGTGTCATTCTAGAGTGTACATGCAAAGCATTTCAGTGCCTGTGAGAACCTTCCCTCCAATGCAGGTGACCCAGAGAGAAAGAGGGTAGGACCTCATGCTGAGTTCCAGGCTGCGTTGGATTACAGATGAATTTGCGGGTGCCACAGCTGCCGTAGGGCCGGCCCTCCCGGTAGTCCCAGAGCTGTGATTTGGGAGATCAAGCAGGAGAAAACCCTTTTCCTTCAGGATGAGATGTGCCCAGTCCACAGGTTCCGGGGCCCTGACAGCTAACGCTGACAGCTGCCCTTGTCCTCAGATATTGGAAAGGGGAACCGGCCACTAGTCCTGGAGTCCTCTGGCTTAAACAGAGACAGCCTCTCTTCTTCAAAGCATAGAGTTCGTTCCTATGCAGTGACTTTCAAGAACTGGACCATAGCAGCCCACGTCTCAGGATTCTCACAGAAAGGTGAGGGCTGGGAGGTGAAGTGTCAGCTTCTGTATTTTCTTCTCTCTGGTGGGAGACCAGTCAGGACAGGGAAGGGTTGGCAACTAACCTAAGGTAAGAGTAGTCTGAGGCTCTTGTCTGGCCTACAGAATAAGATACATAGAACAAGAATCTTGAGACTCATGAATTCCCCAGTAATCCTTATGCTCAGACAGGTCTGCCGTACACAGACTTGGAGAAATGACCACGTGGGTCTAGTTCACAGAACACAGAGGACCCGTTGGGATACAGTCCAGGACTCTGTTCAACCAGCTAAGCTGCAAAGAGGCGATAATGTGACAGTAACACCTTCATTTAAAATCCTAATTATTTGTTTCATAATAATGTCATTCTAACCCTTTTTTGTAAAAAACTTCATAACCACAATCCTGAGTCCAAATGCTTATATTTCACTATTTACATCAAGAACTTGAAAAACTAAAAAATCATACATGTTGGCATTCTTACTGATACAAAAGACTATTATATCTTAACCTTTCTATACATCTTGTGAAATCAGCACAGTCAACTGAATAACAACATCCTCCTTTGTTTCCCACCATCTCATTCTACGTTGTTCTACATTAATATAAAGACCAAACGGAATGAATCCCCCCCAAAAAGTCTTGCAGAGTTCATATTACAGACAGTGATGGAAAATTGGGAAAACTCATCATTTTTAAGTTATAATGTAAACATTCAACATGGTCATTGAAGATGAACATTTTTATCTGTGATTGAATGTCACTAAACTCATTTGATTAGGGCCAAACAAAAATCAATATAGTTCATCAGCCTCATGTTGCATCTTTCAGAATTATACTGGGTTCGACTATGTTTTATTAATTTGAATAGGGCCCAAATTTAGAAATGGAGAACTTTGAAGTTCAGATCAAAAACAGGCCTGCACCGAAAGGTTAATTAATTAAAAATTAATTTCACTGCCCAATATTTAAATTTATTTTATTAAATTGAATTTAATAGATTTCAATCAGGGACGGATTCCACCGAGCACAATGTGATTGAGCTGAATCAAATCACTTTGAATCCTATTCAAATGAATTAGATTTTATTAATTTGAAGGGAATTGAAGTGACAGATTAGATGCGCGCTCATAATTCTGAGCAGCATTAAAGAGAACAGAATAGCCTGACCTGTGGTGGCGCAGTAGATTAAAGCATTGACCTGGAACGCGGAGGTTGCCGGTTCAGAACCCCGGGCTTGCCTGGTCAAGGCCCATATGGGAGTTGATGCTTCCTGCTCTTCCCCACTTCTCTCTCTCTCTCCTCTAAAAAGTGAATAAAATAAATTTAAAAATAAAAATAAAAAAGAGAACAGAATAGGCCAACTCACTCTCAGTTAACTTTGCTTTGGTTTCCATAGAGGTCAAGAGCATCCATGGCCCCCTCAGGAATTCTTAATTCCTTTGTACCATGACCCTGGGGGCAAACACAGCTAATAATACCAAAGTGATTGGATGAAACCTTATGCTGTTTGTATAATGTAATAATGCACTGCTGCAGTCTTTTAAATATTTCTTTTCCTCTTTATAGAACAAATAAAGAAGAATTTAACTGGATTTCAGGGACTGTGACTACGGCCAGTACTGGCTGCTCCCTTTATTTTTATTCTTCATTAAAAACAGCAGATATTTGATAAAACACGCCTGACTCCCAACTTACCATTTATACTGTTTCACTATCGGTTGCCTTGACTTTTTTTATGTTTGCTAATGGATGTGCCCGAGCTTGTTTTATGTCTAAACGATGGCTATAACTTTTCAAATTAGCAAAATACGATTTCCCAGCTGAAATGGCATGCTACATAATCAGCAAGCACCTTCTTCGTGCCAAAGAGACGATTTGAGGACCAGGTTCTGAGTTGGTGGAGAGATGTTTATGTTCAGTGATTTGCAATTACGACAGCTTTATGCCTTGACATCTGACAGGACATACATATAATAAGATGGGGAGAATACACCCTGGATGTCACAGGAGTGGTTCAGGCAGTGGGTCTTTAAAAATCTGGAGAAGGGAATGATTATCAAGGACCAAGGCAGCCTGGAGAGCCTCCACGAGGGGACAGCTCTGACTGCAGCTTGGATAGAACAGCAGAAGCCAGGAGACCAGACAGAGGATATGAGTATCTCAGAATGTCCTGAATGGCAGGGCCAAAGGGAAGCCAGGAAAACACCTCATTCTGGGAACCACGGGGTAATCAGGCTGGTGGGGGCATTGCAGAGAAGCAGGACTTTTGACTGGAGACATGGTTGTGGGTCCTTTCATGGTGTTTACACTTTGCTTATTAAGTAGTGGGGAATCAAATTTTAAAGTTTTTAAACATTAAAATATTTTATACATACACATTAAATTTATGTGAGATATAAAGAATAGTAACAAAAGGCCCTGGCCGGTTGGCTCAGTGGTAGAGCATCGGCCTGGGGTGCGGGGGACCCGGGTTTGATTCCCGGCCAGGGCACACAGGAGAAGCGCCCATTTGCTTCTCCACCCCCACCCCCTCCTTCCTCTCTGTCTCTCTCTTCCCCTCCCGCAACCAAGGCTCCTTTGGAGCAAAGATGGCCCGGGCGCTGGGGATGGCTCCTTGGCCTCTGCCCCAGGCGCTAGAGTGGCTCTGGTTGTGGCAGAGCGACCCCCCGGAGGGGCAGAGCATTGCCTCCTGGTGGGCAGAGCGTCGCCCCTGGTGGGCGTGCTGGGTGGATCCCGGTCGGGCGCATGTGGGAGTCTGTCTGACTGTCTCTCCCCATTTCCGGCTTCAGAAAAAATACAAAAAAAAGAAAAAAGAATAGTAACAAAAGGCCCTGGCTGGTTGGCTCAGTAGTAGGATATCAGCCTGGTGTGTGGAAGTCCTGAGTTTGATTCCTGGCCAGGGCACACAGTAGAAGCACCCATCTGCTTCTCCACCCCTCCCCCTCTCTTTTCTCTCTGTCTCTCTCTTCCCTTCTTGCAGCCAAGGCTCCATTGGGGCAAAGCTGGCCTGGGTGCTGAGGATGGCTCCACAGCCTCCGCCTCATGCACAGAATTGCAGCGGAGCAATGCCCCAGGGGGCCAAATTGCCCCCTGGTGGGCATGCTAGGTGGATCCTGGTTGGCTGTATGCGGGAGTCTGTCTGACTACCTCCCTGCTTCTAACTTAAGAAAAATACCGGTCAGAGTAATGGCGGAGTAGGAAGCGATACCGATAAATCTCCCCCAAAACTCAACAAGATCTTCAACCAGAAACAGAAAAACCTATACTTGGAGCTTCCAGATTCTTCGCAATACACCCAAAGGTATGATTGAGTGAAAAATTGGCTAAATATATAACCAAACCCCGAAGGAAATAGGGAGTAAGAAATGCTCCGCCTTCCTCACTAACCTAAACAGGGTGGCTCTCTCTGATAACTGTGAATATAGAAACTGAGGCGGGCAAAGGGGGTGAATAGATCCAAGCCGCCGCAGCAAAAACGGCCGAACCAGGCTGTGGCTCAGAGATCCAAGCCGAGGAAAATCTGATCCTGTGGCAACCCGGGCAATACAAGCTAACACTCGCGCCAAACCCAAACAAAGAAAGACAAGCGGAGCGGCCATTTTACCCGGTCTCCTGGTCGGTGCGCAGTTAGTGGAAGAGAGATTTCTTCCTAAGCCGCGGAAGTGGGTGCCCGTGTTGCACCACGGAGAGGCAGGGTCAGAGGCCTTTCTGTGGGCTGAGGGCAGAGTCTCTGGGCAGCCCCAGCGCCCTGGGAAAGCCACGCATGGGAGGGAGTGAGAACTA